>NC_140582.1:303872654-305153331 GCF_964204655.1 Triturus cristatus | reverse complement strand
CATGGAGAGGTGCACCAAACTGACCCTGCAGGGCAGGCATCAGGGTTTGCAGCAGCACAATACACCACACAGGGCATGCGGGAAGGGAGTGCAGCACAACAATCCATAGAAAGCAAGAGGGAGGGGACAGGACCATGCACATGGACAACAGAGAACAGAGGGGCAAGAGGCGATGGTAGCTAGCTGACCATAATGGACAGACAGGAGAGAAAGCTGCAGCATAACAGACCATAAAGGGCAGGAGGGACGGATCAGGGGCATTACAATGGAACAGACAAGCCAGGAGGGAGGGAGTAGGGGTCTGCACATGTAAACAGAGGGCTGGGGGCAAGGGGGCAGGGCAGGAGCAGCAAGATAGCCATGGAGGTCAGGCAGGATGGGCACTAGAAGCAAGACACACCATGAAGAGCAACAGTGAGACTGTGATGGCATACACACAGACCATGGAGAGAAGGTGGGAGGGGGTCAGGGGCAGCTAACTGACCACTCAGGGAAGGTGGGAGGGGCCTTGGCAGCACAGAAGACCATGCATGGCAAGTGGGAGGGTTAGTGGCAGCACAATGGCTATGATGGGCAAGAAGGAGGGTGCAGGGGCATGCACAAAGGACGATGGAGGATAGAAGGGAGGGTCAGGACCTGTGCACAGACAAGAAATTTCAGGGGAAGGGGCCTCACAACAGACCGCACGGGGCAGGCAGGAGGAGCAGTTGCAGCACAACAGACCAGGGAGGGCAGAAGGGTGTGGCAGTACAATGGACCATGTAGGACAGGAGGAAGAGGATAGGGGCATGGCATGTGGACAGGCAGGGGGGAGGTGGCAGGGACAGGTTACAGTCATCTGACAATGCTAGGCAGGTGGGAGGGGAGTGGCAGCTCAACAGAACACTCAGAGTACATAGGAGTGGCAGGTCCATGGAACATGGTGGGCAAAAAGGATGGAGCAGGGGCGTGCACAAAGACATCGGAGGGCAGGGGGAAGGAGAATAGGGGCAGCAAGCTAAGCACAGAGTTTAAGCAGGAGGTCAATGATGGGGCATAGAATTGGGCAATGGAGGGCAGGAGGAGTGGACTGGTACATCATACTAAATTGAGGGCAGTGGCAGCACATCAGATCATGCATGGCAGGAGGGAGGAGGCTAGTCCATGGATTCACACAACAGAGGATAGGGAGGAGGGGGATGGGGCAGCAAGCTAACTGTTCAGAGAAGGCGGGTATTAGGAGCTTTATTGTTTTTAAAACGTGTGTCTGTGCGAACTACTTAAAATATGAACAAGTATGCAGCATAATCTCACTTTTATTCAGGAAGAAGAGGACATTTGTGACTGTGACTCTGGGCTCACTTGGCAGAAACACCCCCTGACCCTCCATCCCCTATTGCAAAATGTAATGCCCGTGAAAAGGGTAGGTGAACACAGTGTTATATAGAACATAGTCCTGAGAGCACGATTGAAAATGAAAACTAGATATAGTGTATGGTATAAACTATGCACCAAAAAGTGTGATATAAGATGAACCGGGCGTGAAATACAATACATTGTGCGCAATGACAGATTCATTGGAGAGCGCGAGATAGCACAGGCACTAGCGCGTGCTATGCGATATGCGCCTTGGAGTGTAATATGCACAGGGCAGTGTTGTGTAACCTAACTAGTCTCTAAAGTTGTAATATAAAATATGTGCTGGGGAGTGTAACGTTGCATATAAACTGTGACAAAGATATGGATCCCAGATTGTAATATGTATGGCATAGCACTGTGCGTTATAACATAGGCATCGAGGAAGGCACGTTAGATGGGGCAATAAAACCCGTGCGAAGCCAAGTGTGGCATGACATATTCACAGGGTGGTGTTACAGTGCACATGGGCTAGAGAGTGTCATAACATATCACTAGCTAGTGGAATACAACACAGAGGTGTGTGGCACTCAGCAGGCAATGGTGGGTGTAACACAGCATTGGGCTCTGCCAGGAGCGCGCTGTGACTCTCAAGTGATGTTCGTCCCCTTTCCAGAGAGTAAAATAAAAAGTATTACACATCCGGCAGTGGATGTGTGTTTTATTAACCGTGAGGGGGGTTTCTTGCATAGTTTTGGTCGAATTTGTGTCGAATCCCCTTTGAATGGCTTGGTGTGCATGTGTATTAAAGGTGCCCGTCAATAGCTACCCATGTTTGTATAAATAAACGACAAGGGTGTCTACCGGGATTAGGCACGGTAGGGCATCAGACATGTCAGAGCTTCACTAGTGGTGTAAATACATTCCACGTGGATTCATTGTATGCATAATCGCCTTTTAATGAATATCACGCAAATTGTCATGGTGATAGGTACATACGGTTTGTCCAGCATGTCCTAGGTGTGTCTATAAATATATATTTTTTTAAAATAATAAAAAACAGTGGCCGGCCCTGGGGATTGGGGTCAAAAAAATATAATTAGGAGACAGGCCCTGGGGGATGGGGTCATCAGGGCCAATAAATTAGAATAAGAAGGGGAACCACACAGCCCCCCTTCTTAAAAAATTAAAATTAATAAAAGACTAGCATCGTGCCCGAGGCCACGCCCCCTCCTTGCAGCACACTGCAAACGCGCCCCCTGGCGAGTTGTAAGTTGGGGAATTAATTCCTCTTCAATACTGAGGGTCCCTGAGGGCCAACTAGCCCAACAGGCATCTCCAGTATGCGCCAGGGAGCTTCGCTGCAGACAGGTGTTCTGAGGCCAAGCCCCTTTTTACACCTCTCTGCAACGCAGCTCTGTGGCGCTTACTGGAGGTACCTAGTGGTCTAGTTTGACCCTAGGGACCCTTAGGATTCAAAGGGACTTAATCTCTCAACTTAGAACAGCCACAGGGCGCGTTTACACAGTGGTGAAGGGAGAGGACGGGGCCTGAGGTGACGTGTGCAAACACGCACTATGGCACGTTTTAAATTGGGGATATAATTTCCCTTCAATACTGAGGGCCCCTGGGGGCTAACTAGCCCACCAAGTGCTTCCAGTAAGCGCCACTGAGCAGCATTGCAGAGAGGTGGTCCAGGCCGTGCCACTTTTTACACCTCTCTGCAACGCAGCTCTGTGGCACTTACTGGAGGTACCTAGTGGGCTAGTTGGACCCTAGGGACCCTCAGGATTCAAATGAACTAAATCTCCCAACTAAAAACGGACACAGCGCGTGTTTACACAGTGGTGAAGGGAGGGGACGGGGCCTGAGTTAACATGTGCAAAAACACCCTGTGGCCTGTTTTAAGAGGTAGTTATAATCCCCCTGCCCTATTATGTACTAGGGGCTTAGAGAGGAGGTCATGCTAATCACAGGGGGACCCCAACGCATAATGTTCCCTAGTGTATGTAGGTGTTTTCACTGTATTCTAAGTGTCTTTTAACATAGCACTGGCTCTAGGACTGGTTAGTCAGACTCAGTTACCACCAGTATCCGTCTGAAAAAGTTGAGGGTACAGGATGATTTTGCAACAAGGCTTCTTTCTGCTCTTCTTTTTGTTCTTTCTGCACGTTATCCTTCTTCCTGCACTTTTCTTCGTCTTTGAGGACTTCTGTTGCTTCTTTCTGCACTTCTTTTTTTTCTGTCTGTGCATTTTTTCTTCTTTCTTCACATGTCCTATCTCTGTAGGCATAGCTAGAAATTAGCATTTAAAAAACCTTTGAAATTCACAGAAAAAACCATAGGTTTCAGGCACGTTATAGTTAGGAATTAGCATTTAAAAAGACTCAGAAATTCACTGAAAAAACCATAGTTTTCAGGGGTGTTATAGTTAGCTGGACTTTTCACTTGTACAAAACCATTGAAATTCCCCCGTTATAGTTAGTTCAGCTAACTATAACTCGCGCGCCCGCAATGCACTGCTGATGACGTCACATATTACATCACTCATGACATGGTCAGTGACATCACTCATGACATCACTCATGACATCTCAAATGACATCACTGATGACATCACTGATGACATCATCCTTGTGATAGAGTGGCAGACCTCCTCTCACCCTAATATAACCTTTGATACACACATTCAAAAATAGAGACTAACATTTTCAAAACAATGGACATACCAATACCAGTTACAACAACCTCTTCAGTAATTCTAAGATCCACATACACATCCACTCATTCACCAACAGTCCTATACAGTCACTCATACATGTACTCACTCATCATATGTACTCATACACCTATACATCCTATTACACAATGCCACTCATCCATAGAGTTACTCACACACATAGTCACTCATGCTAATAAAGAATCAAACCTACATTTACTTGCATATACAGTTATACACACACCACCACACTTACTTCTACGGAAACTTACACATACTTAGTCTTTTAAACAATCACTTATAGAAACACATACTTATTCACACAGTAACTCTTTCAATCTCTCACTCTCACATATACTCACTTATATACACCAATAGTCACATATACTAGTTTAAAACATATGTAGTTACTCATAAACACACTATTGAGACAGTCTATCACTCACTAACACACCCATACACACACTCATCCACCCATACAGTCCTGCACACATGCTGTCTTCAACACATACAAACAGTGAGTCACTCATTCATGCACCTATGCACTACGTAATACCCCCCACCGAACCATGCAGACACTCAGACTGATACTCAAAAAAACAACTAATAACCTATATAGACACCCATGTAGCTACTCACCAACCCACGCAGCCACTTATACACAAAGTGAGAGACTGATACAGATATTTACATATTTAAACATTACTCACTAAGCCATGTATTCACTATGATACACTTAATCAGTCAGTTACACAATCAATTTTTCAAAAACAAATCATCCATTTAGACACTTATATACCCATTTATTCTTCCATCGACCTTGAGATATACATATATAAAACATATTTAATTTTCAGAAAAACACACATTCACTGGATGATGTCATCAGTGATGTCATCAGTGATGTCATTTGAGATGTCATCAGTGATGTCATGAGTGATGTCACTGACCATGTCATGAGTGATGTAATATGTGACGTCATCAGCAGTGCATTGCGGGCGCGCGAGTTATAGTTAGCTGAACTGACTATAACGGGGGAATTTCAATGGTTTTGTACAAGTGAAAAGTCCAGCTAACTATAACACCCCTGAAAACTATGGTTTTTTCAGTGAATTTCTGAGGTTTTTTAAATGCTAATTCCTAACTATAACGTGCCTGAAACCTATGGTTTTTTCTGTGAATATATATATATATATATAACCTACTGGCGGTTGCTAGTAGGTAGTTATTGTTAGGACTACTTATGCATAGGAAAAGCGTTTTTTGATTTGCCAATATCTTTGGTGCCGTTTGACGAATCTTCGTGAAATTTCCCAAAAAACAGTGTTGGATCGCTCAGTTTTTGATTTGCCAATATCTTTGGTGCCGTTTGACGAATCTTCGTGAAATTTCCCAAAAAACAGTGTTGGATCGCTCAGTTTGTGTGTTGAACATTTCACGGGTGGTTCGTCAAGCGGGGACCGAGAAAAAAGGGGGGTCCCAAAGCACGTTTTCTCCATTTATTTTCCATAGCAACTTTATTACAGGCTACAGCCTGACCTGCTGAACGGATTTACACCAAATTTGGCAAAAAAGGTAGGTCTTGGTTTAGACTGGGTCCTTTTTGTTAAATGGTGTAAATCCGTTCAGCAGTTCCTGAGAAATTGAAAAAAGATTTGGCCGTTATAGTTAGTAGAGCTAACTATCACCGGTGCACCCGCAATGCACTGCTAATGACGTCACATATTACATCACTCATGACATGGTCAGTGACATCACTGATGACACCTCAAATGACATCACTGATGACATCATCCATGTGATAATCTGATGCACCTCCTCACAGCCTAATAAAATCTTTTATACACCCACTCTCAAATACAGACTACTAATATTGAAAGCATGGACAGACCAATAGTAATTAGTACACACCCAGTGATTCATAGGTCTACACGCACACATCCACACATTCACCCATACAGTAACTCATACATGCAGTCACTCATCAATACAGCACTATCATATGCACTCATACACCTATACATACACTCACACACCACCACTCATCCATAGACTTACTCACACACCTACTCAATCATGCAAAGAATAAATCACACCCATTTACTCACCTATACAGTTATAGACAGACCACCTCACTTATTTATACAAATACTAACACACACTCTCCTATACAATCACTGATACAAGCAGACATTCATCCATACAGCCACTCTCACAATCAATCACTCTCACATATAGTAATGTATATAATCCAACACTCACAGATACTGCCATTCACATATGTAGTTACTCACATATATATCACTGAGACATCCATTCACTCACCAACACACCCATACACACACTCACCCACCCATACAGCCCTTCACAGATGCACTCTTGATCCCATACACCCAGTGAATCACCCACTCACACATCTATGCACAGAGTCACCCACCCCCCAGCCACTCAAAAAGACACCCAGGCACCCATACAGATACTCAGACAACCAATCAATAACCCAAATACACAGTCATGTAGCTACTCACCAACCCATGCAGCCGCTTATACACCAACTGACAGATGGATACAGACATTTACACAGTTTACTCACTAACCCATGCATTCAGTAAGATACGCTTAATCAGTCACTTATACAATCAGTCACGCACCTACTAAACCATCCATTCAGACACTTATACACCCACTCATTCTTCAAAACACCTTGGCATATATAGATAGACATATTTGAACTTTACAGAAACACACATTCACTGGATGATGTCATCACTGATGTCATCACTGATGTCATTTGAGATGTCATCACTGATTTCATCAGTGATGTCACTGACCATGTCATGAGTGACATAATATGTGACGTCATCAGCAGTGCATTGCGGGGGCGCGAGTTATAATTAGCTCTATTTACTATAACGGCCAAATTCCTCTGGTTTTCTACGAGTGAAATGACCAACTAACTATAACGTCCCTGAAACCAGTGTTTTTTCCAGTGAATATGCGTATATATATTTACATACTCATAAAAAATAAGAAGTAAAAATAATAAACTGGAAAAGAAATTAAAATATTTCTAATTTATTTAATTGTGCATAAAATGTTAACAATATATAAAAATATGTTTCACTAAAAATATCTTTAAAATGGCATACATTTATATATATATAAAATACAATTAAATACACAACCACATAATAATAATAATAATAATAATAATGTATATTTAAGCAATATATAAATATTTAAAAATAATTAAACTTTATAAATAATAAATATACTATTCCAACTAAAATGTATACAACAGGAGAGAAAGTGTTAAACTCAGGAGGGGTAAAATTTACTATTACCACTGCAGTCTGTGCAACAGTAGGGAAAGCCTTGGACTCAGGAGGGGTAAGATGTACTATTCCTACTTCAGTGTGTGAAACAGTAAGGAAAACGTCAGGCTCAGAATGGATAAAATGTACTATTCCCATTACTTTATATGTCAACGTTTTAACAAAAATTAATCAAATTACATAATTATTACAATGGTTGACAATTATCAATGAAAGAAATAATATAAATATAATTAGAATACTGCAATATATTCTCACAATCATAAGAACCAACAAATAAAATACAATTGAAATTATGAAGCATAGCACAATTAACATATACCATAACAAATAACACAATTTAAATAAATGAATACATCATATTAAATGTATTATTACTTAAATATTATCCCACCCTATATCTACAAAATAAACAACACATACCTCAAATATAACTTAACAAATATATTTTCACAATTTACATAATTATAAATTAACTAATCAATAACAAATTATTAGCTATCAATCAATTATTTTTTAATTAACTTCCCAACCTGTACCCATAAAACCCAACAACCCACACCAAAAGTAAATCTAAAAAAATTATATTAATTACACAATTTAATTAATTATCAATTAAACAACTACTAATAATTAACTAAAAACAGATTAATTCTATTTAATTAACTTCCCTCCTTTTACACCTACAAACCCAACAACCCTTCACCTAATATATAACTTAAAAAATATCTTAATTACACAATTTACATGATTAATTACCAATAAAACAACTTATAGGAAAACCTTTTATTATTAATTAATTATAATTACTTTAATTCCCAGCCTGTACCCCTACAAACCCCACAACCTGCACCTGAAACTTAGCTTAAAAAATAAATGAATTTCAAAATGTGCATTGTTAATTATCAGTTAAATTAAATAATGAACAATAATTACAAATGAATTAATAATTCATTATAATTAATTTACTTCCCACCCTGTACTCCTACACACCCCACTACCCACTACAACACTGAAATCAGAATAGATAAATTACATTTTAAAACAACTAAACATTTACAAACTATATTAAAAAACATTAACAATAACTATACAACTAGATTACAACATATACAATAAAAAATATACTAAAATACATAAAAAATAATTAAAAAACAATATTATTGACAATATAGATATTTTTGTAAACAATATGTACATATATCAAGGCCACTTGAAGGTCGA
The DNA here is from genome assembly GCF_964204655.1 of Triturus cristatus. Taxonomy (NCBI): domain Eukaryota; kingdom Metazoa; phylum Chordata; class Amphibia; order Caudata; family Salamandridae; genus Triturus; species Triturus cristatus. The sequence continues at coordinate 305,144,719 of NC_140582.1, read as the reverse complement.
AACGCGTCATGGCGGACATGAAGGGTATCTAATAAACTAAAACTTTGCACCAACTTTTGGGTCTGTTCCGTCTGTTGTGCTGAGGGATTGCAGTGGCGAAGGCTTCCGTATATATATATATATTTGCACGCTGGACTGCACCATCTCGCAACTGCAAAAATAAAGTTACTAAACAACGCCCACTATGGGCGGTAGCTATAAAGAACATGCGTGAGCCTCTGTGAGACATTTTTAAAGCTGCCCATGAAGAAGAGATTCCTATCTCGAAACGCGTCGGCATGAAGATTGCTACCGGAATGATCGTTTTGGTCTGCCAGGAATAAATAAACCGTATGGTTAACAACATCAGCTGTGTGCATCCGGAAAAGCTTTGGCGGAAAAATTATATATATATATATATATTCAGTGAAAAAACCATAGGTTTCACACACGTTATAGTTAGGAATTAGCATTTAAAAAACCTTAGAAATTCAGTGAAAAAAACCATAGGTTTCACACATGTTATAGTTAACTGGACATTTTACTCGTAAAAAACCATTGAAATTGCCCCGTTATAGTTAGTTCAGCTAACTATAACTCGCGCGCCCGCAATGCACTGCTGATGACGTCACATATTACATCACTCATGACATGGTCAGTGACATCACTCATGACATCACTGATGACATCTCAAATGACATCACTGATGACATCACTGATGACATCATCCTTGTGATAGAGTGGCAGACCTCCTCTTCCCCTAATATAACCTTTGATACACACAATCAAAAATAGAAATTAAAATTTTAAAAACAATGGACATACCAATACCAGTTACAACAACCTATACAGTAATTCTAAGATCCAAATACACATCCACTCATTCACCAACAGTCCTATACAGTCACTCATACATGTACTCACTCATCATATGTACTCATACACGTATACATCCTGTTACACAATGCCACTCATCCATAGAGGTACTCACACACATAGTTAGTCATGCTAATAAAGAATCAAACATACATTTACTTGCATATACAGTTATACACACACCACCACACTTACTTCTACGGAAACTTACACATACTTAGTCTTTTAAACAATCACTTATAGAAACACATACTTATTCATACAGGAACTCTTTCAATCTCTCACTCTCACATATACTCACATATATACACCAATAGTCACATATACTAGTTTAAAACATATGTAGTTACACATAAAGACACTATTGAGACAGTCATTCACTCACTAACACACCCATACATACACTCATCCACCCATACAGTCCTGCACACATGCTGTCTTCAACACATACAAACAATGAGTCACTCATTCATGCACCCATGCACTACGTAATACCCCTCACCGAACCAGACACTCACACTCATACTGATACTCAAAAAACCAACTAATAACCTATTTAGACACTCATGTAGCTACACACCAACCCATGCAGCCACTTATACACAAAGTGAGAGACTGATACAGATATTTACATATTTAAACATTACTCACTAAGCCATGTATTCACTAAGATACACTTAATCAGTCAGTAATACAATCAATTTTTCAAAAACAATTCATCCATTTAGACACTTATATACCCATTTATTCTTCCATCGACCTTGAGATATACATATATAAAACATATTTAATTTTCAGAAAAACACACATTCACTGGATGATGTCATCAGTGATGTCATCAGTGATGTCACTGACCATGTCATGAGTGATGTAATATGTGACGTCATCAGCAGTGCATTGCGGGCGCACGAGTTATAGTTAGCTGAACTAACTATAACGGGGCAATTTCAATGGTTTTTTACGAGTAAAATGTCCAGTTAACTATAACATGTGTGAAACCTATGGTTTTTTTCACTGAATTTCTAAGGTTTTTTAAATGCTAATTCCTAACTATAACGTGTGTGAAACCTATGGTTTTTTCACTGAATTTCTAAGGTTTTTTAAATGCTAAGTCCTAACTATAACGTGTGTGAAACCCATGGTTTTTTCAGTGAATTTGCAAGGTTTTTTAAATGCTAATTTTGTTTTTTTTCTTCTATTTTTTTAAACATATTTTTATTTTAATTTTCTATCCTTTTTTAAAGACTATGGTTAAATTTTTAAAATTCTATAATATGTTTTTTTTAATATATTTTATAAAATAAACATGTAAAATTTATTAGCAATACATTTTTTCCTTTTTTTAAAATTTTTTTTTAGTACGCGTACCGTAAGCTTACGGTAAGCGTACGGTTTACGCAACGTCCGTAATTTATCTACGCTGTTTGCGTATAGTTACGCAATTTGCGTAGCCGCGCGTCCTCCGCGTGGGACGCGTACGCGTGTATGCCACACGCGCACGTTACGCGGAAGTGTCGGGTAGTGACTGTTATGCGCATGCGCGCAAGCGCGTGTCTTTTTTACGCGCATGCGCACTTTTGCCGTAAGCGTACCGTAAGCGTACCGTAAGCGTACGGTAGGTCATGTGATCATGAAACACATGATTGGTTGAAACTACTTTCAGTTCTAGAACTCTCCTACACCACACCCATTCCCCTCATTTCTGCTTGTGATCCCTTGGGAGAAGGAGCTGGTTTGTCTTTGGGATACGATGGCAGAACAGCAGAGCTCTTCTGAGAGTGAGGCTAGCACTAGCAGCACTGTCTTGAGGCAGAGATCGAGGAAACAAAAGCCCTTTTATGTATGGGATTATTTTACTTTTCCTGAAGGCCAGCAAAAGGTGAATGCACCCTTAGTAACTTGCAGGCTGTGTCATCGTGTACTTTCTAGAGGTAATCCTGACAGGAAGTATTCCTTTGGGAATCACACCATGAAGAGACACCTCCAGGATGTACACAGAAGGACACATGGTCATCTTTTTGGAGGTAACTCTTCAGAAAGACAAGCAAGTACATCCACAGCAGCTCAGCCTGGACCATCATCTGCAGGGCTGACTCCTTCTTCTGCAGGTCAGGTGAGCCCTTCATCTGTGGAGGGAGCATCTCCTTCTGCTGGCCCTCTGGAAATTAACCATCGTTTTCTGAGGGTTGATATTCGATGTGCCTCTTGTCATGATCTAATTTGTCATAGGGAGACCAGTGTTTCCCTAGTGTACAACAAAATAGATCAGCACACTTGTCACAGAGACTAATTTTTCCATGCTTTCTTTCCTCTGTCCCTGCATGAACACAACGGTTCTTTTAAGAGCCAACCTTATCTTTCATCTTTTTTTTACATGTTTTTAAAAACTTTTTTTTTTTTTTTTTTACCGTACGCGTACGGTGCGCGTACTTTTTTTTTATTTTTTTTAAAAAACACTAAAAATCAATTATCACATTACAAGGTCCTTGAGAGACTACAATTATTATTATTGACTTACCATACTCACTCAAAAAAATATTTATTCATTTGTTTTTTTAAAAAATAGCTTTAAAAATGGTTCTAGTTTTCGAAAATTTTCTATATGAATCTGAAAAAAAAGAAAAAAGTATTAATATTTTTAAAACATTTTATAATACAGTACACATATTTACATTTTTTTCCCAAAAATATTTTTGCCTTATTTTTGCTGTTTTCAGAATATATTGCATTTCACTATAAATTGTGAAAGCAATTGCATTCATCATTTTACAGCGGGCAAAACGCAATAAAACTCTGCCTATAATTCCTCTTTGCACACAGAGTCATGTTTTCACATTAGTCACAAAACGAAATTTCTTTGCCAATTTGAAAGCACAATTTCTGCTCTTTTTTTTGGCAAGTGATAAACACTTTTACAGACTGACACATTATGAAACCACTTTTTTGATTTTCTTAAATGCACATGTCCAAACTTCTTTTTCAGACCACCACCATGTGTAACCTGGGTGGCTGCCTACACTCCAGCAAGGGCAACCAGCCTTAGTGATGCTGAATGTATTTGCATTACAGACTGAAACCTGAAAACCCCACTCGCTTGTAAATACTGTGCATGATTATACATGGCAAGCACATGGGTGTGTGCTAAGAGTCTGCTTCTTCCCCAAAAAAATCGCTCCCCCTTTCCATCTAATGCAACTGTGAAATCACCAGAGCAATACGCAATAAATCTCTGCCTATAATTCCTCTCTGCACACAGAGTCATGTTTTCACATTAGTCCCAAAACGAAATTTCTTTGCCAATTTGAAAGCACACTTACTGCTCTTTTTTTTGGGGGCAAGTGAAAATCACTTTTACAGACTGTCACATTATGAAACCACTTTTTTCGATTTTCTTAAATGCACATGTCCAAACTTCTTTTTCAGACCACCTCCATGTGTAACCTGGGTGGCTGCCTACACTCCAGCAAGGGCAACCAGCCTTAGTGATGCTGAATGTATTTGCATTACAGACTGAAACCTGAAAACCCCACTCGCTTGTAAATACTGTGCATGATTATACATGGCAAGCACATGGGTGTGTGCTAAGAGTCTGCTTCTTCCCCCAAAAAATCGCTCCCCCTTTCCATCTAATGCAACTGTGAAATCACCAGAGCAATACGCAATAAATCTCTGCCTATAATTCCTCTCTGCACACAGAGTCATGTTTTCACATTAGTCCCAAAACGAAATTTCTTTGCCAATTTGAAAGCACACTTACTGCTCTTTTTTTTTTGGGCAAGTGAAAATCACTTTTACAGACTGACACATTATGAAACCACTTTTTTCGATTTTCTTAAATGCACATGTCCAAACTTCTTTTTCAGACCACCTCCATGTGTAACCTGGGTGGCTGCCTACACTCCAGCAAGGGCAACCAGCCTTAGTGATGCTGAATGTATTTGCATTACAGACTGAAACCTGAAAACCCCACTCGCTTGTAAATACTGTGCATGATTATACATGGCAAGCACATGGGTGTGTGCTAAGAGTCTGCTTCTTCCCCCAAAAAATCGCTCCCCCTTTCCATCTAATGCAACTGTGAAATCACCAGAGCAATACGCAATAAATCTCTGCCTATAATTCCTCTCTGCACACAGAGTCATGTTTTCACATTAGTCCCAAAACGAAATTTCTTTGCCAATTTGAAAGCACACTTACTGCTCTTTTTTTTTGGGGCAAGTGAAAATCACTTTTACAGACTGACACATTATGAAACCACTTTTTTCGATTTTCTTAAATGCACATGTCCAAACTTCTTTTTCAGACCACCTCCATGTGTAACCTGGGTGGCTGCCTACACTCCAGCAAGGGCAACCAGCCTTAGTGATGCTGAATGTATTTGCATTACTGAGTCCAACCTCAAACCCTTAAACTATTCTTTTTTTTTCCAGTACACCTTAATTTATTGTGAAAACATAGTCCATATTATTTTACATGTTCCTCACATTTAAATTTCTCCCAAAACAGAAAATGATAAACGCAACTTCAACAAAAAGAATTTCCATTTCTATTATTCATTTCTTAAGTTACCACATACATCCCCTCTCAAACTCTAAACTCACCTTTAAAATTAGTTAGTTGTGAAAGAAATGTGACACTCAAACAGCAGATTATCAGAGCCAGGATCTCTGTTGTGTTCACCTCTCTCCTCTCAGCAGAACCAGATAATGGCAAACTTTCCCTCTATTTTTCCACACATATACATGTAAGTTTCAAATCTCAGTGCTTCCCCCTTTTTTTCAAATGTAATCACACATTTCTATTGGTTGAAAACCAACCCTTTTCCAAAAGTACCCTGCCCCCAACTTGACTTCTGCCTAGTACCCTTCCCCCAACTTGACTTCTGCCTGCTACCATAGCAACAGCTCATGGAACACTGCTGTGTGGAGTTAGGTCAGAAGTTCGCCACACAATGTTTCAATTCCACAGAGCAAGAGTGCTTGACTTTTCAAACCTAACAGCAAATCCATAGTACTGTTCTTTGGTAACACATTTTTTTGTACCAATACAAAACATGCTTCTATTAGTTTACACATACAGCCTAGTTTTTATTCTAGAATGGTATGAAACAGCCAATCAGTTCTTTTTGTTTTGAAAAAAATATGTATGCCTCCATTTCCAAGCTGTCTTTCTTTTCATATTGCCATTCTACTGAAAGACACCTCCTGAGTGCATCCAGTTCTCCTTTGAAGATGTTCACAGTGTGGATTGTAGGGCACAGCTATGTCTTCTGGAGTGAAAAGTTTGCAGAGAAAACAGATATGGTGAGAGACCTTGCTTTGCCAAATGTAGACATTAAATGGATTGGTCAGAGAGGGTTAAAGTGGCACCAATTGATGCCATTGGTGAAATCCTTCATGCAAATCCAACACCCTGACCTCATAATAGTGCACTGTGGTGGCAATGACCTAGGCACTTTGACTGGGGTAGGTCTGGAAATGCTTATGAAGGACACCTTTGCACAACTGTTTTCACTTTTCCCTAAAACTGCCTTTGTGTTTTCCAACATATGCCAAAGGCAAAAATGGAACTGGTCCAATCATTTCTGTCCGCAGATTGACAAAGCAAGAAAGCACGTCAACAAATCTGTTTCTGCTTTCCTCCGTGACTATGGTATGGGTGCCATTTACCACAACAACTTGCGTTTTGACATGCAAGACATTTATAGAGGAGATGGTGTGCACTTCAATGATAAAGGGAACAGAGTCTTCCTCTTGAACCTTAGACTCTGCATCGGTACTTACTTGTAGGTACCACTAAAAAATCATTTCATAAACACAACGGCTCTTTTTAGAGCCCCCTAATATCTAAACACTTAAATCTGAATTTCATTTATTTTTTTATTTTTTTTTCTACCGTACGCTTACCGTAAGCTTACCGTACGCGTACCCCGTGATTTTTTTAAAAAATCAATTAATGTTTTCTTTGTACTTTACAGTCCTTCTTTGACACCCTCACAAATGTAAGGGGGTCTGTAACTCTCCTCATTGCCCCCTTTTCTTGTTTTCACTCTTTTTTTTCTGAGTGAAACACACAAAATGGCGGCCGCCGCTTCCTGGTTTCGGCCGATTCGAATGTTTACTAAGATCTAAGAGCCAATCAGAATCGCGCTCGCGCACGCCACCGTACGCTTACGGTAAGCGTACGGTAAGCGTACCGTAAGCGGGCTCAGATATATATATTGATTTAAAGGCTATTTTCTCAGAATCTACTGAACAGATTTACACCAAACCTACAAAAGGCACTTCCTTGACATAGGGACTACCTCTCTGCCAAATTTCTAGTAATTCTGTTCAGCCGTTCGGGCTGTAGCTCGTTCTAAAGGTCCTATGGAAAAATGCATGGGAAAAACGCGTTTTGGGACCCCCCTTTTATCTCAGCCCCCGCTTGACGTATCCCCCCGAGACTTTCAGGGTAGGAGCGGAGCGTAGCGCCCCACCTATTTTGAGAAATTCGCGAGGATTCATCGACCGGCGCCAAAGTTATTCAAAATAGAATGTTGCGGATTTCCTATGGAAAAGGGGTCCTAACTATAACTACCTACTGGCGACCGCCAGTAGGTAATATATATATTTATATATATATATGTATATATATATATATTTTTTTTCACGTGACATATTTTATTTTAGCAAAACTTTTATGAGGAACTGATGGTGCAACTGCTGCCTCTTTGGTTTTGTGCCCTCACAAAATTCGTTCTTGAATCTACGGTTGGCAACCTTCAAGTGGCGTATACGTTTGATACCTGTGTTGTCGCATCTCTTAGCCTTCACACTCCAGTTGTACTTTCCCTTGCACTTAGGGGGATATCCGTACTTGCTACAGGTACATTTCTGGAGATGGTACACCTTTGATCCTAAATGATGACAACGTGTGCGTCTTCTTTAACCATTTGCCAAATAATAACGTTCCCTTAGTCATCTGATGGAGCATTAAAAACATAGATCTTTTTGAGATCGACATTACTTACCTTAGAAAATCAGTATTCTTGTCAACTATATTCCTACATCACCATATTTGTGTATAACAATATTAAAAACTCGATATTTTTCCATCCTCTTGATATTCTGTACTCAATATTTTGCCTGAATACCTTTAAATATATGTGGTATCTATATGTCTATGGTGTAACATAATTAATACAATATTTATTTTTGATTCGATTATTCATTGTAATATTTAAAAATAATTTCCACAAAAATAAAACATATGTAAATATCGATGTATCTATATGTAGATACATCTACATCTATATGTATATAGCTATATCTCTATCTAAAGATATATATTCACTTAAAAAACCATAGGTTTCACACGTTATAGTTAGCTGGACTTTTCACTCGTAAAAAACCAATGAAATTGCCCCGTTTTAGTTAGTGCAGTCAACTATAACTCACGCGACCGCAATCCACTGCTGATGACGTCAGATATTACATCACTGTATTTAGACACTTATTTACCCATTTAGGTGCCAATTACGATCCGGTAAAAAAAATTCCCGTACGACTCGTATCCGGTCTTTTTACCGTACGAATCGTACAAGTGCCGTACAAACTGGCAATCACGATTCGCATGGTAAAAAGCCCATACGAGTCGCATTGGGAATAATTCCCCACACGTCCTCGGGTCGGAAAAAGTGTCCGACACGTCCTCGGACGATTTACCGTAAAAACGTGAAAAGCGAAGTCCGACCGGGGAATCACGATCCATCCCGGGCGTCCGAATGTACAACCGTATGGTTAAAAGACCGTCCGCACCGAACTCCTATAGCAACCATGGAGACGTCCAAACAGGTGCCCGGTACGCGCCGTACCCCCCCCAGTCCCCGCATGTACGAGCCGTACCCCCCCAGGCCCCGCATGTACGCGCCGTACCCCCCGGTGTATGTACACCCGAGTACGTGTCGAACCCCCCGTGTATGTACACCCGAGTACGTGTCGAACCCCCGTGTATGTACACCCGAGTACGTGTCGAACTGTACGTGTCGAACCCCCCGGTGTATGTACACCCGAGTACGTGCCGAACCCCCCCGTGTATGTACACCCGAGTACGTGTCGAACCCCCCGTGTATGTACACCCGTGTATGTGTCGAACCCCCCCGTGTATGTACACCCGAGTACGTGTCGAACTGTACGTGTCGAACCCCCCGTGTATGTACACCCATGTACGTTCGAGTCATACCCCCACCCGTGTATGTACGGTGCGTACCCCCAGTGCTACGCGCTGGGGGTACGCACCGTACATACACGGGTGGGGGTACGACTCGAACGTACACGGGTGTACATACACGGGGGGTTCGACACGTACACGGGTGTACATACACAGGGGGGTTCGACACGTACACGGGTGTACATACACGGGGGTTCGACACGTACACGGGTGTACATACACGGGGGGGTTCGACACGTACACGGGTGTACATACACGGGGGGTTCGACACGTACACGGGTGTACATACACGGGGGGTACGACGCGTACATGCGGGGGCTGGGGGGGTACGGCGCGTACATGCGGGGTCTGGGGGGTTACGGCGCGTACATGCGGGGGCTGGGGGGGTACGGCGCGTACATGCGGGGGCTGGGGGGTACGGCGCTTACCGGGCCACCTACTCTGGTCGTTTCGCGCCGTACTTCGCATTTCCGGCACCCGGGTGCCGTAAAAATATTGCCATCCGGACTGCTGTCGGTTCGAATCGTACTTCCTGGGTCGTAAAACGCTGCCTAGAAGCGTCCCGACGTCACGTCGCAGCATTCCCGGATCACATTCGTATGCATATTTTCGTCGGTCGGTGTTTTTTACGATTCGTACGGAAATGTTGTTTCCGTGCGAATCGTAATTCCATTGTTGTAATGTTTTACAACCGGGTACGAGTCGGACGGAGAATACGCTCCGACCGACGGTTCGTACCCGGTTTTTACCGGATCGTAATCGGCACCATATTCCTCCATTTACCTTTAGCTATACATATATTACAAATATTTATTTTACAGAAAGACACATATGTCATCAGTGATGTAATATCTGACGTCATCAGCAGTGGATTGCGGTCGCATGAGTTATAGTTGACTGCACTAACTATAACGGGGCAATTTCATTGGTTTTTTACAAGTGAAATGTCCAGCTAACTACAACATGTGTGAAACCTATGGTTTTTTAAGTGAATTTGCAAGGTTTTTTAAATGCTAATTCCTAACTATAACGTGTGTGAAACCTATGGTTTTTTCAGTGAATTTCAAAGGTTTTTTAAATGCTAATTTATGTATGTATTTTTTTTTTTATGGGATTTTCACCGTGCGCGCAGCGCGCACCGTGCGCGCACCTCGCGATTTTTTGGTAAAAAATTAAAATGTTTTTTCTCACCCTTCGGGGTCCTTCAGGGACCCCTGACAAAGGCTAGGGGGTCAGAAACTCTCTACCCTGCCCCCTTTTCACGTTCTTATATGTTGTTTTTTTTTTTTAAGGTTTTTTTACCATGCGTGCACAGTGCGCGCACCCCGCGATTTTTTGAAAAAAATAAAAATGTTTTTTTCACCCTTGGGGGTCCTTCTGTGACCCCCTGACAAAAGCTAGGGGGTCAGGAACTGTCCACCCTGCCCCCTTTTCACGTTCTCCACCTTTGTTTTTCCCTGGCTCAGACTGCGAGAGACAAAATGGCGGCCGACACTTCCTGATTTCGACTGATTCGAATGTTTACTGACATCTAACAACCAATCAGAATTTCGCTCGCGCACGGCACCGTGCGCGCGTATAGATATTTATATGCTTTTAAATGCTATTTTCTCAGGAAATATTGAACAGATTTACACCAGACCTGCAAAAGGCACTTCCCTGACCTGAGGACTACCTCTCTGCCAAATTTCAAGTAATTCTGTTCAGCCATTCGGGCTGTACCTTCGACTAAAGGTCCTATGGAAAAATGCATGGGAAAAACGTGTTTTGGGACCCCCCTTTTTTCTCGGCCCCCGCTTGACGAATCACCCCGAGACTTTCAGGGTAGGAGCTGAACGGAGCGCCCCATTTGTTTTGAAAATTTTGCGAGGATTCGTCAACTGGCGCCAAAGTTATTCAAAATAGAATGTTGAGGTTTCCTATGGAAAAAAAAATCCTAACTATAACTATCTACTGGCGAACGCCAGTAGATAATATTAGGCCTGGGCAAAATTTTCGTTCCGTTCGCGGAATTTGCGATAATTTGGCATTTCCGCGTTCCGCGGAGAGCGCGGAAATGTCAAAATTTCCGCATTCCGCAGCTTTGCGATAATTTGGTTCTTGCTCGCGCTGTAAAATAATACATTCTTGCGCGCGCGCGATCGCCTTACCTGAATCCCCGCGTTCGCTGACAAGTTTTCCCGATCCGGTCGCGTTCTCCATGAGATGTTGTATTGTTTTAGCCATTTGCGCTGTCTCGCGACAGTTCGCGTCCGCAGTGACGTCATGCGTCGCGCGATCACGTCTTTTTTCTCGCGATCATGCACCGCGAGACAACTGAAAACAAGATGGCCGCGCCCGCAAGCAACCACATGGGTAAGTTGGCGACCCGCAACCATGCAGAAAATCTCGCGAACATGCCGGAAAAAAACTTCCGCATCTTCGCGATATTTCCGCTTGTTTGCGGAGATTTTTAACATTTTCGCGATAATTTTCGGAAGTCGCTTCCGCAAATTCCGCCCACCCCTAGATAATATATATATATATATATATATATATGCGCAAACAGAAGTCTTTCACCACAGAACCACCAGGCAGGCAGCAACGAGGAAAAACCACGCAAGTCCCAGTCTTCTTTCGGCAAGTTTATTTAAAAAGGCAAGTTCACCAAATCTGACGCGTTTCGGGCGTCCGCCCTTGGTCACAGATCGTCAGGCAAATGAAAGAACATCCCTTTTAAAGGGTACATTGCACGAATTTAATTAGTGATTTTTTTCTTTTTGCAACACCATGTGATTAGAAACTAAAAACTGAGGACACACTACATATAGCTAACATAGATAGTCTGTTTTCTAAATCACAATTTGATATATATAAATCGAATAACGGGAGGTATAATTACAATATTTACATTTTGTTGCCCAAATTTGTGTTAACATTCCATTGTGAGTTGCCATGCTATATATTTTGTAAATTATATATCAGACAATTATTGTCAATGTGCATTGAAAATGGCACATGATACCCGCATAAATGCGCTTATATAGTAGATTGCAAAAAAAAGGACACAGTGTTACTAGTGGTCATTTGTCATGAAAAAGTGCAATGCGCGTAGATAAAGTGCAAATGCAATTGTGCAAATAATGCAAAATATTCTGTGCAAACATAGCATATAGATAAATATAAATATTTATAAATAATTTCATATTAAAATCATCTAAGCTTCTCAATTCATGAAACCTGATGCTGGGCATATGACCATATAAAAATATCATCTATGTTTTACTCTTTTGCAATCTCTCAATTAACTGCATGAATGCAATAGACATGTAACGACAATATGGATCGTAATGATTTACAATCAATTCCTTTATATATATTTAGATAAAGCAACAAATATCGACCACCTTCCAAAAAAATTTACTCTATACGTGATTCAAAAGGAGGAAACAAACTGAATCTATCTTGATGTCTGTGTCCCAGAACTTAAATGGGAAAAGTAATGTGAATCCATTGAACCAGTGAAAAAAATCAATTGTGCATGTGATACTAAAAAAAGGGATGATATACAGTATGTGTAATAAAATTCATAATGAAATTAATAGGGTAAAGGCAGAGAAAGCAGATAATGGCCCAAAACAAATCATTAAACAGGGATTGGTTATAAAAAAACATGTAAGTCTTCCGTTGTGTTCAATCCATTGGGGAATCTGCTGTCTAACTCAATAATAAATTGTGACTCAAGTCTTCTGAGCATTTTTTCCCTATCGCCACCCCGTCTGGATTTAGGGACTGAGGCAATGACATAATATTCCAAGCATTGTAAGTTGTTGTTATGTCTTACCTTGAAATGTCTGGCAACAGGATAAGTGCCATCGTTATTAACGATGGCACGTAAATGCTGGAGTATTCTGGCATGCACCTGTAGCTTAGTGCTGCCCACATATCTGAGGCCACAGGTGCATGTCAGAATGTAGACAGCAAAATCAGTTTTGCAATTAAATGTGCCCTTGATGTTTTTGGCAATAGTATATATACTTTCAACCCTCTTTTCCAAGAAGAATGGAGGCGCACTCACGTGTACTTTTCTTTTACTTCTAGCTTCGTTTCCTCATATCCTCTTTCCACTGAAATCGCTGATGACGCACTGGTTGAAACATTCGACTCGCTTTCTGTTGGGTCACGTTGTTTCAAACCATCAAACTTTCTTGAGAATGTGAAGATACGTGACAATGTGAGTCACGTTGGTTCTTTTGGCAGCAACACGCTGTTTTTACACTCCGCGTTAACCACCTTTTTATCCCCCTAACTTACCTTTCCATTCCATCGGTATATGCTTAGAGGACCCAAATTGGAGTCCTTTCACATCCACCGGTTACTGCTACAAGACCTCCTTGTTAGTGGTCTAGGTGAGTCTCTTCCTTGTTTAATAACCGCATCCCTCTTATTTTACACTATGCGATACTTTTAACATACTCACTTATCCTTGTGGTGCCCATATGCACCTTTCTATCCCCTGTTCTCACATCCCCTTTTTTGTCTCACTGACAATATATATAAAAACATGTTTTACCCCTGTATATTGAAGACAAGATCTTTTATCATACTGTGAGTGCACCTGCTTGTATTGTTCATTGTCACTTCACGTTTCTCGTTTCAGGTTATCTTGCCAAAGCCCGTTCGGTATGTAGATTCTTCACGTACCCACGCATTGTAGACAGTTCCAACACTGATCCTGAGGAAGTGCCCTGACCTTTATGGCTACTATGGCACAAAACATGTAGATCTCTTTGAGAGTAGGGTATGTCCAACTAGTTTCATTACTTCTAGTTCTAATACCCACCTCAACCAATTGTTTACCACTATAATAAAAGTATCCTTGTGGACAAACAGTACCTATTTTACACTCACTTCGCTTATCACTTACGTCTACACACATTAGGGCCCCTAACCCCCACTGCACCCATCGGCAGGAACAAAAGATCCCAGCCAAAGAGCCCCAATATTGGGTGCCCGTCCGGTATTGCAGCGCTGACCTGACGAGGGGCAGGCTCATATGATGAAGCATGACACCTAGCTTGCTGGGTGTGTGAGAGCCCTGGTTCCAACAAGGGACTCTCCCCCTTCGTTTCGACCTGCTTCACTTACAGCCAGGCCCACGTGATTCCCTTGACACATGACAATACATCTTTCTTCTTTTTCTTGTCTTCCTTAGAGGAACTCTGTACCCTTTTTGCACTATCACGTTGGATTTTGTCATTAAGAACATACGCCCCACATGGCCTGAATTAAGATGAGGAGATGTATGTACATCTAGATTAAGTCACGCTCATGTAAATAGCTTTCAAAATTTCATTCAGAAATGGACCAAAAATTGTAGTGACTTCCTCCAATACCATGGATATTGCAAGATTTGATTAACATAACAAAATGTAATAATATTTAATCCATGAGTGATGGGGTCAACAATAGGACATTTTATTATTGTTTGGTTTTCTTTTTTGCACCTTCCCTATTTGCACTAATATCCCAATTCCCCCTTTTTTTCTTTGGTTGGATTTTAACTTTATTACTGGTGAGAGTAATTCAGATGTTCATAAATATATGAACGAAAGATTTTATATAAAAGTGAAAAAATTATAATATGGAGCAAGGCTGCCGAATGCATAAAAGAGAGTACATTATGGAAATAAGTGATAGACATTGAGAATGTTTCTTTGCAAAGTTTTAGAAATAGTAGAATATGGCTAAAAGCATGCCCATCAGAGGGCTAAAAGAAAAGAATAATATACAGATCATCATAAAAATGTAGAACGGGCTATATTGGCAAAACCTGCTCTGTAGAAATGAAAACAGAAAATATAGGATAAAAATGTAAATGATTGCGATATGATTACATGATAAATGAGATCAAACTGATGAAAAGATAAAAACTACATGTCCCACAATTCCACCTGTGATGTAACAGGAAGTCACGTGATGAGTTTGTCAAAAAGTATATACTTTGTAACTAAGCACGAGATATCAACCGTGATCAAGGTCTCGGAGGAGACTGAAACGCGTTGGTTGAAGCGATGACCCGTGATATGTGGATATAAAATAAAAGAAAAATATTGTGAAAAGTACCCATGAGTGCACCTCCATTCTTCTTGGAAAAGAGGGTTGAAAGTATAGATTATGGCTTGGCTCCACCGTGGAACCGGCACCGCAAAAGACGCACCAAGGTTTCGGCGCCATTGAGCTACATCGAAAGGATATATATATATATATATATAGTAGGTAGTTATAGTTAGGACCTTGTCTTGTTTCTATTCAAAAGGCATTTTTTCTTTTGCAATTATCTTTGGCCCCGTTTGACAAATCTGCACGAAATTTTCAAAACTAATGGCTCACTCAGGTCAGCTCCTGTCTTGAAAGTTTTGGGGTGATTCGTCAAGTGGGGATGAAAAAAAATAGGGTCCCAAAATGTGTTTTCCCCATGTTAATTTCCATTGGAATTTTAGACACGGCTACAGCCCGAACTGCTGAACGGAATTACATCAAATTTGGCAAAAC
The DNA here is from genome assembly GCF_964204655.1 of Triturus cristatus. NCBI lineage: Eukaryota > Metazoa > Chordata > Amphibia > Caudata > Salamandridae > Triturus > Triturus cristatus. The sequence goes on along the minus strand of NC_140582.1, from coordinate 305,129,119 downwards.
GGTAGCTCTTGGTCCAGAAAGCAATCTTTTTTTGAAATGGTGTAAATCCGTTCAGTAGTTGCTGAGAAATGTAAAAAATAAAAATATCAATATCTGAGCACCGAGGAGGAGTTGCGACTCCTTCCGAGCACGAGCTGACTTCTGATTGGCTGCCAACACTCCAACCCCCACCCATCTTTCTGCACCTCTGTTGCCTCTTTCTGCACTTCACTTGCTTCTTTCTGCACATCTCTTGCCTCTACGCCGGAATCAACGAAACTCTTCTACGCAAGCTCCAAACCATCCAGAACGCCACAGCCAGGCTCGTCCTAGGGACACCATGCAACAAACACATGACCCACCACCTACGAAGCCTCCACTGGCTCCCCATTGAGAAGAGGGTCACCGTCAAACTCCTCACCCACGCCTACAAATCCCTCAACAGCATCGGACCCAAATACCTCAATGACCGAGTATGTTTCCACGTACCCAAGAGAAACCTCCACTCCGCCGACCTCGTCCTGGCAGCAGTCCTCGCTTCCGCAAAAGCAGATCCGGCAGGAGAGCTTTCTCCTACATCGCAGCCAAAACCTGGAACGAGCTCCCGATCAACATCAGATGCTCCCCAACCCTCCACACGTTCAGGAAGGACCTCAAGACCTGGCTCTGCGACAAACACGGAGCTGCTTCCCCCCAGCACCTTGAGACCCTCACGGGTGAGTAGCGCTCACAACAAACCACTGATTGATTGATTGATTGATTGACTCTTTCAGCAATTCTCTTGCCTCTTTCTGTACTTCTCTTCCTTCTTTCTGCACCCCTCCTGCCTCTATCTGCATCCCTGTTCCCTGTTTCTGCACCTTTCCTGCCTGTTTCTGCACCTGTCTTGCCTCTTTCTGAACCTCTGTTGCCTCTTTCTGTACTTCCCTTGCTCTTTCTCCACCCTACGTGCCTCTTTCAGCACCTCTGTTGGTTCTTTCTTCACTGCTCTTGCTTTTTTCTGCACATCGCTTGCCTCTTTCTGCACATCTCTTGCTTCTTTCTACACCATTGTTGCTTTTTTCAGCAATTCTCTTGCCTCTTTTTGTACTTCTCTTCCTTTTTTCTGCACCCCTCCTGCCTCTTTCTGTACCTCACTTGCTTCTTTGTGCCCTCCTCCTACCTTTTTCTGCAACCCTCTTGCCTCTTTCTGCACCTCACTTGCCTCTTTCTGCAGTTCTCTTGCTTCTTTCTACACCTCTATTGCTTCTTCAGAGCAATTCTCTTGCCTCTTTCTGCACTTCTCTTCCTTCTTTCTGCACCCCTCCTGCCTCTTTCTGTACCCCTCTTGCATCTTTGTGCACCTCTCCTACCTATTTCTGCTCCCTTCTTGCCTCTATTTGTACCTCTGTTGGTTCTTTCTGCACTGCTCTTGCTTCTTTCTGCACCTCACTTGCCTCTTTCTGCACTCCTCTTGCTTCTTTCTACACCTCTGTTGCTTCTTTCAGCAATTCTCTTGCCTTTTTCTACACTTCGTTTGCTTGTTTCTGCACCTCTCTTGCATATTTCTGCACTTCTGATGCCTCTTTCAGCACCTCTGTTGCTTGTTCCTGCACCTCTCTTGCTTCTTTCTGCAACTCATTTGCCTCTTTCAGCACCTCTCTTGCTTTTTTCTGCAGATCTCTTGCCTCTTTCTGCATCTCACTTGCCTTTTTCAGTACCTCTGTTGCTTTTTTCTGTAGATCTCTTGCCTCTTTCTGTACCCCTTTCCTGTCTATTTCTGTACTCCTCTTGCCTCTTTCTGTGCCTCTCTTGCCTCTTTCTGCACTTCTCTTGCTCTTTGTGCACCCTTTGTGCCTCTTTCAGCACCTCTGTTGGTTCTTTCTGCACTTCTCTTCCTTCATTCTGCATCCCTCCTACCCTTTTCTGTACCTCTCTTGCCTCTTTGTGCAGCTATCCTACCCTTTTCTGCACCCCTCATGCTTCTGTTTGCACCTCTGTTGGTTCTTTCTGCACTGCTCTTGCTTCTTTCTGCACCTCACTTGCCTCTTTCTGCACCCCTGTCCCCGCACCATTCCTGCCTGTTTCTGCGCCTCTCTTGCCTCTTTCTGTACCTCTGTTGCCTCTTTCTGGACTTCTCTTGCTTTTTCTACACCCTTCGCGCCTCTTTCAGCACCTCTGTTCATTCCTTCTTCACTGCTCATGCTTTTTTCTGCACCACACTTGCCTCTTTTTGCACTTCTCTTGCTTCTTTCCACACCTCTGTTGCTTCTTTCAGCAATTCTCTTGCCTCTTTCTGCACTTCTCTTCCTTCTTTCTGCACCCCTCCTACCTCTTTCTGTACCTCTCTTGCCTCTTTGTGCACCCCTCCTTCCTTTTTCTGTACCCCTCTTGCCTCTTTTTGCACCTCAGTTGGTTCTTTCTGTGCTGCTCTTGCTTCAGTCTGCACCTCACTTGCCTCTTTCTGCACCTCACTTGCTTCTTTCTGCACTTCTCTTGCCTCTTTCGGCACCTCTTTTGCTTCTTTCTGCACCTCTCCTGCCTGTTTCTGTACACCTCTTCCCTCTTTGTGCAACTCCCATGCCCCTTTCTACACCTCTCTTGCCTCTTTCGGCACCATTCTTACCTCTTTCTGTACCTCTGTTGCATTTTCTGCACTTCTCTTGCCTCTTTCTGCACCCTTCGTGCCTCTTTCAGCACCTCTGTTGCTTCTTTCGGCACTTCTCTTCCTTCTTTCTGTACCCCTCATGCCTCCTTCTGCACCTCTGTTGCTACTTTCTGCACCTCTCTTGGTTCTTTCTGCACTGCTCTTGATGCTTTCTGCATCTCTCTTGCCTCTTTTAGCACCTCTTTTGCTTGTGTCTGCACTTCTCTCTCCTCTTTCTGTACCCCTCTTGCCTCTTTCTGCACCTCTGTTCCTTCTTTGCGCACTTCTATTGCCTCCTTCTGTACCTCTCTTGCTTCTTTCTTTACCTCACTTGCCTCTTTCAGCACCTCTTTTGGTTCTTTCTGCAGATCTTTTGCCTTATTCTGTACCTCACTTGCCTCTTACATCACCTCTGTTGGTTCTTTCTGCCCTGCTCTTGCTTTTTTCTGCACCTCACTTGCCTCTGTTGCTTCTTACAGCAATTCTATTGCCTCTTTCTGCACTTCTCTTCCCTCATTCTGCACCCCTCCTGCCTCTTTCTGTACCTCTCTTGCCTCTTTCTGCACCCCTCCTACCTTTTTCTACACCCCTCTTGCCGCTGTTTGCACCTCTGTTGGTCTTTCTGCACTGCTCTTGCTTCTTTCTGTACCTCACTTGCCTCCTTCTGCACTTCTCTTGCTTCTTTCTTATCCTCTGTTGCTTTTTTCAGCAATTCGCTTGCCTCTTTCTGCACTTCTCTTGCTTGTTTCTTCACCACTCTTGCGTCTTTCTGCACCTCCATTGCCTCTTTCTGTACTTCACTTGCTTCTTTCTGCACATCTCTTGCCTCTTTCGACACCTCTGTTGCTTCTTTCTGCACCCCTCCTGCCTCTTTATGTATGCATCAGCCCTCTTTGTGCAACTGTCTTGCCCCTTTCTACACCTCTCTTACCTCTTTATGCACAACTCTTACCTTACCTCTGTTGCTTCTTTCTGCACTTTTGCTTCTTTCTGCACTTCTCTCTCCTATTTCTGCACCGCTCTTGCCTATTTCTGCACCACTGTTGCTTCTTTCTGCACTTCTATTGCCTCTATTGCAGGGACGCGAAGAATATCTAGCTCAACTAACTATAAGGGTCGAATTTCTCTGGTTTTGTACGAGTGAAATGTCCAACTAACTATAACGTCCAAGAAACCAGTGTTTTTTTTCAGTGAATATATATATATATATACATATATATATATATGAAGGCTCCCAAAGTTGCACCAGCAGCCGGGTCACTCGCAGGCGGGTGCTATGATGTGGCGGTGCCCCACAAGAAATTGCAGCTCCCAAAAACTCTAGTTACTCGCACAGAGTTAAGCACTCACAGGAGGGGTTCTGTATCAGTTATTACTTTATTTCGGCAGAAATCAAGATAGCAGCAAGACAGACGCGTTTCGAATCAATCTTCGTCAGTGTCTCAGCGGCAAGACCGCGCGCTTAGATTTAAATGCAAATTACGTCATGTATTGCGCGACAGCGTGAGACATAATCAACTGACAGCCACTAAAAACAAAAGATGGCTCAAATCCCACTATTTACAACATTCTGGGGCGGCCATCTTAGAGTGATAAATTCACTGATCATGTCCATACAAAATAAAGTTTTATGCTCAAAGGAGCCATGATGAAGTTAGCAGTCATATAAAGCATAATTCATTAAATAATACTGCATATTTAAATAAATCAACAGAACGCCATAACAAGGTATATACCGTTATCATGCGAAAAGCCATATAACGCCATGTATTGGCCATAGCTCCCTGTACATTCAAAGAGACAGGTGATGGACAGAAATAAAGAAAAAGAAAGAAACTGGAGAGAAGGGATGGGAAACATGGGAGACACTGTACGGGAAAGACAAGGAAAATAGAGGAATCCAACAGTATAATAGTACTGAGCATTGCTGAGCTGTTTGCACCTCTGTTGGTCTTTCTGCACTGCTCTTGCTTCTTTCTGTACCTCACTTGCCTCCTTCTGCACTTCTCTTGCTTCTTTCTTATCCTCTGTTGCTTTTTTCAGCAATTCTCTTGCCTCTTTCTGCACTTCTCTTGCTTGTTTCTTCACCACTCTTGCGTCTTTCTGCACCTCCATTGCCTCTTTCTGTACTTCACTTGCTTCTTTCTGCACATCTCTTGCCTCTTTCGACACCTCTGTTGCTTCTTTCTGCACCCCTCCTGCCTCTTTATGTATGCATCAGCCCTCTTTGTGCAACTGTCTTGCCCCTTTCTACACCTCTCTTACCTCTTTATGCACAACTCTTACCTTACCTCTGTTGCTTCTTTCTGCACTTTTGCTTCTTTCTGCACTTCTCTCTCCTATTTCTGCACCGCTCTTGCCTATTTCTGCACCACTGTTGCTTCTTTCTGCACTTCTATTGCCTCTATTGCAGGGACGCGAAGAATATCTAGCTCAACTAACTATAAGGGTCGAATTTCTCTGGTTTTGTACGAGTGAAATGTCCAACTAACTATAACGTCCAAGAAACCAGTGTTTTTTTTCAGTGAATATATATATATATATACATATATATATATATACATATATATTACCTACTGGCAGTCGCCAGCAGGTAGTTATAGTTAGGACCTATTTTCCATAGGAAATCCTCAACATTCTATTTGGAATAACGTTGGCGCCGATTGACGAATCTTCACGAAATTTTCCAAACTGTTGGCCAGCTCCGGTCCACCCCTATCCTGAAAATTTCACGGTGATTTGTCAAGCGGGGGCCGAGAAAAAAGGGGGGTCCCAAAACACGTTTTCCCCATGCATTTTCCCATGGGACCTGTTGACGCAGCTACAGCCCAAACTGCTGAACGGAATTACACCAAATTTGGCAAAGAGGTAGTCCTCAGTTCAGACTCATGCCTTTTGCTTAAATGGTGTAAATCCGTTCAGTAGTTCCTGAGAAAATTAGAGTTAAAAAGATAGATATATCTGGGCAGAGCCTAACCACACATCTCATCGTGAGATCTGATTGGCTGTCAGTACTTCATCCAAGAAGTGTTGGCAGCCATCTTGGGACCAATATACATGATAGCACCTCATTAAAAAGCATTGCAGTTAATAGAAGGTTTTAAGACTTTAGTTGCATTATAAATCATTTGTTGATGGTACCTTACTCATTTTAGGAATTGTGGTGTGTTCTAAGGTGATTTTACCATGTGAAAAAGCCTTCTGCTGTGATATCATGAATCATGTTTGAGAGAAAACTGTTCTCATGCTTTTCCCACAGAGGTTTGGAAGGTGATCTTTAAGCTAAACTGAGAGCATATTTTCTGTAAATTCACATTATCTTACATTACATGACATTCTCAGTAAAACATGTACATCCAACAAGGGCAGAGACTGTCAGTTGATTCCTTTGTGTTCTACTGCAGCTTCCCAGAGTGTACTAAAGAACAACTAGAGCGCTAACAGTCCTACTTATGACAAACGTATTGCACACCTGAAGCCATCTTGATTGGAGTAAAGTGGTAACTCTTAAAACATTTAATTTAAAAAGGAACAAAATGAGGGGGTTCATTTTGCCATAGAAAGTATGATTCGTGCTGCAGAAAGAAAAATCAGGGCACAGTTTGAGTGACTTCTCAAATCCTCTTCTATTTCATTAAAAAATTCTGACATGCAGACTGAAACATGCACTTTCAATACCAGCAGCAGACTTCCCTGGTGAGCAGTAGCTTTACTACAGTGATCTAATGAGCAACTAGAGTGCTAACATTCTGAATTTACGGCAAATGTGTGACATATCTGAATGCCTTCTTGATGGAATCATAGTAAAAAACTGAAAGCATTTCCTACTGAGGAGACTGCAGTAAATGAGGAAATTAGGAAACTTCATAACAAATAAATCTCCCAAGATGGCCACCAGAGACAAAAGAGCCCAAATGCAGCACAAATATCACCCAGATGTAGCCCACATGTAGCCCAATGACAGAAGTGTGCAAAACACTTATTTTTTCTGTATTTGCAGTTTTATATAGTGCAGACTTGTCAGGTATTGGAGTGCTTTACATGAGCATTGGTTACATCACACAAGATCAAATTCATTTTGGTTGTAGACATGGGAAGATTAAGTGATTTGACCTGAATCACAGAATGTTGAGCTGAAGCAGAAACTCCAACCTGGTTCCCCAGTTGCAAAGTCTGCAGCTCTGGAAGTAACACCACATCCTCTCCCCTAAGTGCAACATTTAATCAAGTGGTCAACTGGATAAAATAACATAAAGATTGCAAATAATAAAAAAGTTCTTTGTCGCTATTTGAAAACTCAGAAAATATGTCCTCATTTTAGTTTTTTAGAGCACTAACCATAATTTTGATGCAAATTAGACCCTCTCATATCTGTAATTTCTAAAGGAAATTCTCTAGGTATTACAGTTTTGATTAAATCAAGATGACATCAGGTGTTCCACACTTTTGTAATAAATATAGAATGTTAGCAATCTAGTTGTTCATTGGGATACTGTTGAGAGGCAGAGGCCAGGGGCACGGACTCTGAAAATTGAAGGCAGGTAGGAGAGTGCAGAGGCAACAATTTGACCACACTGGGCAGGCAGGAAGGGCAGTGGGAGCCCAACAGACTATGGAGGGCAGTGGAAAGGGGGGCAGGGACAACACACCAACAATACAGGACTGGCAAGAGAGGCTGTGGCAATATAATAGACCATTGTGGGCAGAAGGAAGAGGCAGTGGTAGTACAACCATACATGCCAACAGACCCGTTTCAGCCAGGGGAGGGGGTCAGGGGCAGCTAGCTGACCACACAGGGAAGGTGGGAGGGGCCATGGCAGCACAGAAGACCATGCATGGCAAGTGGGAGGGTTAGTGGCAGCACAATGGGTATGATGGGCAAGAAGGAGGGTGCAGGGGCATGCACAAAGGACCATGGAGGATAGAAGGGAGGGTCAGGACCTGGGCACAGACAAGAGAGTTCAGGGGAAGGGGCCTGACAACAGACCGCGCGGGGGGTCAGGCAGAAGGAGCAGTTGCAGCACAACAGACCAGAGAGGGCAGAAGGGTGTGGCAGTAAAATGGACCATGGAGGACAGGAGGAAGGAGATAGGGGCATGGCATGTGGACAGGCAGGGTGGAGGTGGCAGGGACAGTTTACAGTCATCTGACAATGCTAGGCAGGTGGGAGGGGAGTGGCAGCTCAACAGAACACTTGAAGTAGATAGGAGTTTCAGGTCCATGGAACATGGAGGGCAAAAAGGATGGAGCAGGGGCATGCACAAAGACATCAGAGGGCAGGGGGAAGGAGAATAGGGGCAGCAAGCTAAGCACAGAGGCTAAGCAGGAGGTCAAGGATGGGCCATAGAATTGGGCAATGGAGGGCAGGAGGAGTGGACTGGTACATCATGCTAAATGGAGGGCAGTGGCAGCACATCAGACCATGCATGGCAGGAGGGAGGAGGCTAGTCCATGGATTCAGACAACAGAGGATAGGGAGGAGGTGGATGCGGCAGCAAGCTAACTGTTCAGAGAAGGTGGGTATTAGGAACTTTATTGTTTTTAAAATGTGTGTCTGTGCGAACTACTTAAAATATGAACAAGTATGCAGCATAATCTCACTTTTATTCAGGAAGAAGAGGATGTGTGTGACTGTGACTCTGGGCTCACTTGGCAGAAACACCCCCTGACCCTCCACCCCCCATCGCAAAATGTAATGCCTGTGAAAAGGGTAGGTGGACACAGTGTTATATAGAACATAGTCCTGAGAGCACGATTGAAAATGAAAACTAGATATAGTATATGGTATAAACTATGCACCAAAAAGTGTGATATAAGATGAACCGGGGCGTGAAATATAATATGAAATACATTGTGCGCAATGACAGATTCATTGGAAAGCGCGAGATAGCACAGGCATTAGCGCGTGCTATGCGATATGCGCCTTGGAGTGTAATATGCACAGGGCAGTGTTGTGTAACCTAACGAGTCTCTAAAGTTGTAATATAAAATATGTGCTGGGGAGTGTAACATTGCATATGCACTGTGACAATGATATGGATCCCAGATTGTAATATGTATGGCATAGCGCTGTGCGTTATAACATAGGCATCGAGGGAAGGCATGTTAGATGGGTCAATATAACCTGTGCCAAGGCAAGTGTGGCATGACATATTCACAGGGTGGTGTTACAGTGCACATGGGCTAGAGAGTGTCATAGCATACGCACTAGCTGGTGGAATACAACACAGAGGTGTGTGGCACTCGGCGGGCACTGGTGGGTGTAACACAGCATTGGGCTCAGCCAGGAGCACGCTGTGACTCTTAAGTGAGGTTTGTCTCCTTTCCAGAGAGTAAAATAAAAAGTATTACACATCTGGCGGTGGATGTGTGTTTTATTAACCGTGAGGGGGTTTTCTTGCATAGTTTGGTCGAATTTTTGTTGAATCCCCTTTGAATGGCTTGGTGTGCGTGTGTATTAAATGTGCCCGTCAATAGCTACCCATGTTTGTACAAATAAACGACAAGGGTGTCTACTTGGAGAGTACCCACCGGCGGGGGCGCCGGGATTAGGCACGGTAGGGCATCAGACACGTCAGAGCTTCACTAGCGGTGTAAATACATTCCACGTGGATTCATTGTATGCATAGTCGCCTTTAAATGAATATCACGCAAATCGTCATGGTGATAGGTACATACGGTTTGTCCAGCATGTCCCAGGTGTTTCTATAAATATATATATTTTTTAAAATTATAAAAAAACAAAGGCCGGCCCCAGGGGATGGGGTCCCCGGGGCCATAAGTGGCCTGAGGAGGGGGGCAACGCAGCCCCCCTCCCAAAGAATAAAAAAAAAAAGGCTCAAACCCGGCTCCATTCCAAATTTATTTTTTTCAACGAAAAAAATTAGGGTGCAGGCCCTGGGGGATGGGGTCCCCAGGGCCAATAAATTAGAAAAAGAAGGGGGGCCACACAGCCCTCCTTCTTAAAAAAATAAATAAAAGACCGGCATCACGCCAGAGGCCACGCCCCCTCCTTGCAGCGCTCTGCAAACGCGCCCCCTGGCCAGTTGTAAGTAGGGGAATTAATTCCCCTTCAATACAGAGGGTCCCTGAGGGCCAACTAGCCCAACAGATATCTCCAGTATGCGCCAGGGAGCTGCTTTGCAGACAGGTGTTCTGAGGCCATGCCCCTTTTTACACCTTTATGCAACGCAGCTCTGTGGGGCTTACTGGAGGTACCTAGTGGGCTAGTTTGACCCTAGGGACCCTTAGGATTCAAGGGGACTTAATCTCTCAACTTAGAACGGCCACAGGGCTCGTTTACACAGTGGTGAATGGAGGGGACGGGGGCTGAGGTGACAGGTGCAAACACGCCCTGTGGCACGTTTTATGTTGGGGAAATAATTCCCTTTCAATCCTCAGGGACCCTGGGGGCCAACTAGCCCACCAGGTGCTTCCAGTAAGCACCACTGCTCTGCGTTACAGAGAGGTGGTGCAGGCCGTGCCCCTTTTTACACCTCTCTGCAATGGCACTTACTGGACGTACCTAGTGGGCTATTTTGCCCCTAGGGACCCTCAGGATTCATGGGGACTTAATCTCCCAACTTAAAACGGCCACAGGGCGTGTTTACACAGTGGGGAAGGGAGGGGACGGGGCCTGAGGTGACGTGTGCAAACACGCCCTATGGTGCGTTTTAATTTGGGGAAATAATTCCCCTTCAATCTTGAGGGCCACTGGGGGCTAACTAGCCAACCAGGTGCTTCCAGTAAGCGCCACTGAGCTGCGTTGCAGAGAGGTGGTCCAGGCCGTGCCACTTTTTACACCTCTCTGCAACACAGCTCTGTGGCGCTTACTGGAGGTACCTAGTGGGCTAGTTGGACCCTAGGGACCCTCAGGATTCAAATGAACTTAATCTCCCAACTAAAAATGGCCACAGGGCGTGTTTACACAGTGGTGAAGGGAGGAGACGGGGCCTGAGTTAACGTGTGCAAACACACCCTGTGGCGCGTTTTAAGAGGCAGTTTTAATCCCCTGCCCTATTATATACTAGGGGCTTACAGAGGAGGTCATGCTAATCACAGGGGGAACCCAACGCATAGTGTTCCCTAGTGTATGTAGGTGTTTTCACTGTATTCTGAGTGTCTTTTAACATAGCACTGGCTCTAGGACTGGTTAGACAGACTCAGTTACCACCAGTATCCGTCTGAAAAAGTTTATGGTACAGGATGATTTTGCAACAAGGCTTCTTTCTGCTCTTCTGTTTGTTCTTTCTGCACGTTATCCTTCTTCCTGCACTTTTCTTCGTCTTTGAGGACTTCTGTTGCTTCTTTCTGCATTTCTTTTTTTTGCTTTCTGTGCGTTTTTTCTTCTTTCTTCACATGTCCTATCTCGGTAGGCATAGTTAGAAATTAGCATTTAAAAAACCTTTGAAATTCACTGAAAAAACCATTGGTTTCAGGCACGTTATAGTTAGGAATTAGCATTTAAAAAACCTTAGAAATTCACTGAAAAAACCATAGGTTTCAGGGGCATTATAGTTAGCTGGACTTTTCACTCGTACAAAACCATTGAAATTTCCCTGTTATAGTTAGTTCAGCTAACTATAACTCGCGCGCCCACAATGCACTGCTGATGACGTCACATATTACATCACTCATGACATGGTCAGTGACATCACTCATGACATCACTGATGACATCTCAGGCCTTTATTGTGTTTAGTTTGCAGCACAGTTGTAAAATGTTTATTTAAGCATAAGTGAGGTGTAATTTGGGGTGCAGTATCTCATATTTTACACTGTGACCCTTACAAAAAAACAAGATATTTATGGGGTGCTTCGGTGTCTGAAAGTGGAAATAAAGTTATCGTCATGTGGCGGTAAGATAGTTCATTTAGAATATCATCACAGATACTTTTGAAGTTGGTGTGATACCTCATTGAGGGCCTTATTACAATAGCGATCAGGCGAGCATTCGACCGCCATCGCCTCGGGAGTGGGACTGCCCGACGGGTAGTCAGAGGCCCAGCCCTCCTGATTAGGATGTGACCACCATATAGGCAGTTGGAAACATCAATTTTTCCATTGTGGCTTGTGCTTTGGCCTGGAAAAGGCCTGCAATTGAAAAAGGGATATTTTTAAACATCCATGCACGTGCGCAGACACCATGTGGTGATGCAAGGATGTTTGAGAGGACTCCACATGTGCCCCCCAAGCCACATAGTGGAGGTCCATGGGGGATGGGGTCCCATCAACATCCTAATAAGGCCCTAAGAGTGTAATTATGTATACATGTATGGGCCAGATAGGCAGTTCTTTACAATGGATTCAATGATACCGTTATGTAAGATAGCTTCTCAATAAGCTATCCTGATCAGTAGCGTAGCCCCTGTGGTGTAGGAGGTCCCCCAACCTTTCAAGGGTGCCTCACCCCTTCAGGGAGCCCATTCAGTCCAAAGCCAATGAACATTGGTGAGATATAGGAGGCTCAGGGGCCCCTCTTCTGAATCAGTAGGGGACCCCTTCATTTTGCATTACACCACCGATCCTGATATGTAATGCATCCTTTCTTTCTTTTGTTGTTGCATTCTTTTCTTTCTTTCTTTCTTTCTTTCTTTCTTTCTTTCTTTCTTTCTTTCTTTCTTTCTTTCTTTCTTTCTTTCTTTCTTTCCTTCTTTCTTTCCTTCTTCCTAACCTTCTTTTTCAAAGTCAAGAGGCAAGCATCCAATGCCAGACCGATTGGCTTTTTTAGATCTGTGTCAGCCAAGACCTTTTGATTTTCCTAAAATGTGCATAACTTAGATATTTATAGAGGTTTTCTGACAGACTTCATCCATTAGTCTGTGGTTTTGTCATTCACATTTTTCACTCACTCTAGCATGCTTCAAGAGGCAGTGCATCAGCCCACACCAGCCATTGACTGACTTCAATATGAGCTACAATATGCCACCCTTTCACATTGAGCACATCTACCCACCAAGTAGTTCCATTCAGGGCTAGGAAGTACTATGGTAATGTGTGCTTTTTGAGACCAATAAAACATTTAATCCTTTAGACATTTTTTTTAGACTGATGAGGGCCTCAGAGATTTCTGAACAATAACATTTTGCAAAAACTATGACAAAAAAAAAACAAGAATTGCCTACAGACTGGCAGCCAACGCCAGACCTATTGGCTTTGCCAATGCTGTTCTATGGGCCAACATGTTTTAGTCGGATCCCTCAAACTGGTACTGGTCACTGTGGTTTAAGAACTGTTGAAATCATCTTTCTATACTTCATAGTTCCATAGAGAGACTGTGATTCAAAGGAATGAAAGGACCTTGAGCTTTACATCCGTTGCTTGTGTGAATCAGGACATCCAGTTGGTGTCCCAGGTGAGATGACCGATTCATCACATCAAAAGTATGATTATAGCTGTCCACACAGGTCACTAAAGTATGTTACACATGGGGGACCTACCTTTGATATTGGGACACCCTCTGTTTACATGATCATTTCGCTTTATCTTGCCAGTGGCAATTTACCTTGATAACAAGCTCCCTGGCTTCCTGATATCTGCATTCTGCTTTGAAATGCCATTCTACTCTTGATAGGGGGTTTCAGAGAGATGGAGGTTAAATGTTTTTATTCAGATTCACAATCACATGGGCTGAAATCCATTCAGATGTCCCTCTTTGCACATGGCTCTTTTAGAAAAAAGATGCAAGACCAGACATATCATAGTGTATTTGCTTCATGTGCACAATTCTGTCTGTCACCTTTGCACTCAGATAATAAAAGAAATGAGACACAATCTATTCTAAAAAGGACTTATTGTCTCTAACCCATAGAAAAACATTGTGCATAGCTTGTCATATAGTATATGTTATAGCACCTTACTATGTGAGTTTTAAATGATTGCCCTGTGTACTTTACCCAGAAGTTTCTAGTGCATGTTTTACCCTATGGTAAGCTACTCTACTTTAGCTACTTGGAAATAAAGTCTTAATAAATTCTCAGTAGCTCTGACTAGGCATTTTAATTATTGTGTCACACCTCTAGCATACAGTGTCTGAGTTTCAAACCTACTACCACCTTGTGGAACAACCCCCAAGTACAAAAACTAGCTAACCTTGTAGATGCACAATTACAAAATAAGTAATTTAATTTTGGAACTGGACTGCAATAGTACCCAAGGCCTCCATGCACCAGTGGCAAATAAAAATTCCCATGATTGATACTATCGGCTAGCCACAGACTGCTCAAAGGCTAAGAGAAAGTCTTTACACTGAGAAATTACAAGGGGATGGATGCTCTAAGCTGATCTCTTCTGCTGCCTTATGCTTGTGCCATGCTTTTACTTAGTGGTTATGCTATGCTAGTGGATTTATAAAGCCCATGGCGAGCCAAAGGTATCCCAGTGCTGACGGAAAAAGAGTACCACTGCTCCAAGACCAGAGGCATGACTTAAAAAAGTTAATTCTTTAAAAACAAAACAGGTCTAGAGGGATTTTTGAAAAATCTACCCAGTGATCATGGATCAAATGGCATTGGGGAGGGCATTCCATAGCTGGGCTGCGTTAAAACCAAAAGCCAATCATCCACTTCTAACTTTTCTGATAGTGGGGATGGTGTTGGTAGATCTAGGAAACATTTTGGGGGAATAGTGGGAAACCTGTAGGCGGGAAATGGGAGGACCGATCGTATGGAATGCTCTTTTCACCGGACACAAGGATTTAAATTCAATCCTTTGGACAACCGGCAGCGAGTAGAGCTCAATCAAGCTCTGGCTAATTCATACCTAGGTATCCCTGACAGCAATCAACTGGCTGTATTTTGCACAACTTGAGGTTTGAGAATAACTACCCTGGGAGCACCTAGGTGGACTGATTTACCTCTCGAAAGCTGTGGGAGTAGAGGGAGAATCTTGCTCAACATAAGCATGATTCCAATTCCAGTTGGGAGACAATTTGGTCACCTGGGTACCCATGGTCAGAGTTTTTTCCAAGCATACCCCTAGGATTTTTAGACCTGGTTTAGGAGCAGAAGGAGGGTAGAGACAGGCCAGCCTGTCAAAGGCACTTTGGGGAAGGAAGTTGTTCCCGAGGATAATAAGTTCTGTCTCAGCTCCATTTAACGTAAGGCAGGATTTGTTCATCCAGCTGTCATCTTGCTCCAAACAGGGCCCCAAGTTGGACAGCGAGGACACGTCTGAGGCAAGTGAAAAAACAGCTGGGTATCATTCACATAGGATACGATGGAAATCCCAAAGGGAGTTATGATTTCCGCCATGGTTGCAGGTGAACGTTGAAGAACGTAGGACTAAGAGAGGACCCTTGCAGAACTCCATAGGTAACTGGAAACATAGCATATGAATAAGCTTTATCAAGAACCTGAAATTATCTACCCCTCAGGAAGGAGCAAATCTAGTTCAGGGCATTCCTTTGACACCAGCCTTACAAGTCCTGTCTAGGGTTTTACGGTGAACCATGGTGTCATAGGCCGCGCTAAGGTCAGGAAGTATAATAACGACTGTGGCCCCTTGATGCAATCTCTTTGTCGCATCCTCCACCATCACTAAAAGAGTGGTTTCAGTGCTCAGCTTTGGCCAAAAACCAGTTTACGTTTGGTGCAGGAATAAATTGACCTGAGGAATTCGGAAAGATGCCCATTGACATGTTTTTCCGCCACCTTACTTATGCCCGGAAGCTAAGAGATAGGACAAAAATTCTCTGGGCATGTTGGGTCAAGGTTTGGCTTTTTTCAGAATGGGTTTGACCATGGCGTGCTTTCATGGTTGAGGCACCAGACCCTTCTCCATGGAAAGGTTGACCCTCTCGAGCAAGATGGGGAAGATAGCCTGTGCTCCAAGACCGAGAAATTTCGGAGGTGCGGGGTTAAGAGGGAAACTGATTTTAATTTTGCTAAAAAAGAGCAAAAAATATCCAAGGAGAGGGTAGGGGAATTCCAGCAAGTAAGATTGGTTAAACTCATTGCTGATACTGGGGAGAGTGAACTTCGGACTTCCCTTGAAAAAAGAGGTAGAGATTAGATATTTTAGTATTAAATAGGAGGCCAGAGTGTTACATTTGTCACTGGACATTTCAGAGGGTGGTCCACTGGGGTTCGATTTTAAACATCTCCCTAGAGGAGTTGGCAGCTTCGTGAATTCCAACATTATGATAAGTGGCCTGTATCAATCTAATTTCATTTTGATAGATCCTAAATGTATCCTGGTATTTCGTTTTTTGTGTTACCCATAATTCTTCTGTCATTTCTTTTCAGCAATGTTGCAATTTTTTTTAAAAACTGTAAGGGGCCCGATTGTGATGTCGGACGGACCTGAGTCCGTCCGATATCATTTGGGTACTGGGACCGACTGACCTCCAGTCGGCAGTCTCAACCCAGCAATTAGGATGCGACCGAACACTGTCTTAGCTTTCAGTGTTCCTTAGTGTTCCTTAGTGCATGTTCAAATGTGCAAAATCAACTTTCAATTAAAAATATTAAGTGACTGCATAGATCTGCACCATAACTCAGAAAGTGTCACTCTATACTCAGATCTGCACCAATATGGTCCAGAACTCACCACTCAGTAATCATTAGTGCATTTTAATTGGACCATCACTAACTAATTATAACTACATGTAGTAAGCCGTGCCTGCCTTTAGCAACATAATCAACTTTCAAATGGAGGAGCAGGAGATGCCCGCCAGCAACCATTGCAGTGGAAAAGCAATTGGCTCCTAGAGTCTGTGGAACAGTGCTTGCCTGTATCAAAAGTTGGTTGCTGTAATAGGAATAGGAGTAACGCCATCACCAACTGGAACAGGAGGTCTTAAAGTGTGAAACAGCCTCACATTCCACATCAGAGACTCCTGCTTTGTTTTTGAATTCCGTAAGAAACTGAAGACCTGACTTTTCAATTAACTAAACTACCAAAAGCTAAGGGTAGCTGCACACACCGGCTCAGCACCTGTATACCCTTGCGAATGATAGTGCACTTATAACATAGTATTAAAGCATAACTTTAAAACTGATTGGAAGAAAGGGGCATAGTATGCTGCAAAATACCCTGTGAGTAGCCCATGACTAGAAGGCATACCTAACATCTTTGCTGTGGTTTCAGGGATGGCAGTTGGACTGGGTGCGGTGCCATGACCCTAGCAGAAAACCACTGTGTGAACAAGGGACACAGGGTAACTTTGGATATGCCACTGGCAGCTCCTAGACAGATGGCAAAGAAACACAGAGCCGACAGCCTTACCATGGTGTGGAGAGGGAGAACCTGCTGCCCCAGCTACATTGGGAGGATGATTTCCTGTTGGTTACCCTAGTTGTTAATTCCCTTTATGCTATAATAGATCACACATTAGGTAAAAAGGAATATTTTCATTACCTCAAAAATAGACCAATTGGATATTTAGACCACACCAACATGCTGATTTAAATGATGAGACAATGCCTTAGAAACAACATTTTCATGTTTAATGGGACCATCTTTAAACAAATTCTTGGCACAGTGATGGGCACATGCTTTGCCCCTAGCTTTGCTAATTTTTTTTTAAGGCTTTTGGGAGGAAGAAATCAGAAGCGATGTGACACTATCATCTAATTTTTCCAAGGAGAAATTATGGCTTCATTACATCGACAATCTTTTTGTAATGTGGCAGGGTACTGAAGATGAAGACATCAGTTTTATTACTAAACTGAATAGTAATAACTACAATATCAAACTTACATCTCACATAAGTAAAAAAACAGATCAAGTTTGGTCGTACTCGTCACAGCCAAACAAGACACCTTGGAAACCAGTCTTTTTCGCAAAATCACTGCAGGTAATACTATCCTCCATGCCCTCAGCATTCATCCACATAATCTCAAATGGAGCATTCCATATGGAGAACTGCTAAGCGCAAGGAGAAATTGCAGTACTGAGGCATCATTTCACTCTGAGAAGGAGAACATGATCACCAGGTTCAAGAATAGAGGCTATTCGAATTGGGTGTTGAAACATGCCCTAGACAAAGTCAACAAGATCAGCAGATCAGATACTCTGAAGGACCAAGATCAGAATACTGAATCACAAGAGACACAGCTCAATACTACATACAATAGGAATTCTCAATATATACATGAGATACTTACCAGTCATTGGCCCATGCTAACAAATGATTCGATTATTGGCCAATCGATTCACACACGTCCTAGAATTACCTATAGAAAAGGCTGTAGTCTCAGAGACATCTTGGTTCATAATGATATTACCCAAATTCAAATCCAAGGAGATCACAACCGTAAAGCTGTGGACATTGCAAAGCATTCTGTAACAGTCATATGGTCAAAGAATTCCTTGCATCAGGTAGAACTAAGAAGAAACAAATCGCCCAATTCCTAACACGTAGCACCACTTTTGTGGTATATGCGTTAGTCTGTCCATGCGGCTTAAGGTACATTGGCAGCATCACTCTAATGGCCAAAAAGAGAGTTTTAGAGCATATGCATGCTATAAACAGTAGGGATGTACACAATCCAGTTGCCAGACATTTCCAGGAACATCATCTTTCCAACAGTGCCTCGTTGAGTTATTTCATCATTGAACAAGTACACACTGGCCCTAGAGGTGGTAATAGAGTTAATATGTTGCGCAAATGCGAATCCAAATGGATTCTAGAACTCGAAACCAAGCAACCAGGAGGGCACAACGTAGATGAGGAACTGAACATACACCTACATGAGAGTTAAACAACTATCTCCTCATTTCTAAATCTTCCTTGATTTATTGTACTGTGATGTAGAGTATTTATGTAAATTAAGCAATTATGGAAAGTGCATCATCTTTATTTTAATTTGTTTTTTCTCTTGTTTATATTTTCACAGGAGGAAAGGAAGGGGCCCTCCGCCAGGGGACGGACACTTCTTACACGGGTTCCCTAACCCTTTCTTCCCCGTATACGAGCACTACATAGTTAGATAAGTTTTATTTTCACTTTTTTCACTTGCTTTAAACTTGAGTATACATGTTCCTTCGAGATATCTCATGTATCCACTTGGTCAGATTCAAGCAGAATCTGATTAATTCTGCCTATATTGTTAATACGCTAGGTGGCTATATTTCATTCGGACTGTTTTTTATCCAAAAAACCTTGTGTTAGTACTCAAGTCAGGTTTACAACAGTTGATGTGTTTTAGCCACTATGGCGCTAAATAAGTTCCCGCAATTTAGGGTAGATCTGTATTGACAGATGCTTGCCTACAATTGTTTTAGGCATGTTACAACCCACTATGCTGGTTATCATTTTTATTTAGACACTATTTCTCCTTATATTGTCTGTGTTCACATCCTGGTACCTGCTATTGAGGGCGGATCTGTATTGACAGATGCTTGCTTACAATTATGTCAGACATACACCAATCCACTATGTTGGTTATCTAGTTTATTTAAACACTATCTCTCTTTATATTGTCTGTGTTCTTATCCCTCAATATGTATTATGACACACCGATCACAACAATTATGTTTATTAATCAATTACGTTTCAAGATATGTATCTACAATTAGCTACATGTATATCAGTTATATTATAAGTAGAAATAATATAATCAGAGTATATAAATTTGAACTAACATGCTCTTCGGCAATGCTTTCTCATTCAGAATTATATTGCTTTAAGATGGCCGCCGCAGTAACACTGTGTTGCCGGACATGTGATTCTTGTCCTTTCTCTATGATTACGTGAGACTATGTATTGGAACATTTCCTGTTTACTCTTTGTGTGACCAAGACAGCGTGTCTGTCGAAACGCATTACCTGGTGTAATAAACTTCACTTTGGCACTTCCTGAGAACGTGGAAAATTCTTTCTTTTGTGGGATATTATTTGTTGACTGGCTCCACCAACACTCTGGACCACCTACCTCAGGGCCAAGGATCCTGGTAGGACCATCTCTGTGTGCAATTAATTTAAAGGACCCACCGGCCAGCCACAAGTAACTGCTAGCAGCAGCAATGAGACTACTAGATTGTGAAAAGGACAAGCGTGGTAGCACGTCCCAGAGGTAACCCATTGTGCCGAGGTGTGTGAGGGCTGGGGGCTGGGTCATGTTGTTTTCAGCGCGGGTCTAGTCCCTGTGCCGACATTTCCTAGGGGCAGTGCTAACGTCGCTGATTTGTGCCCGATTTTCCCTAGTACAGGATTTTGTCGCAAATCGATTAGATTTGGGACACTAACGTAGGTGTATCACCACCATACTAATACAGAGGCAAAATGAGTCTGCAGCTCGCAATCGATGTCTCCATGTGGGAATTAATTGTTAATATGAACTGTAGTACAACTTAACACCGTAGCCTGAACATTTTGGCACCTTGCCATAATGAAAAGAATGTATTAGTGCCCACTGCGATAAAAATCCTCATTTACTATTTATTACACAGCAGCAGTAGGAACCTCTTATTATTTGTTTTAGAGGCGGCAGTGCCTATATGTGAAGTATTGCATCAGTTTGAAGCAAAATGAATCATCTTTCTAAAGTGATTCTACAGTACATGTCATGGAAGAAGAAAATGAAAGACGTGCAGCAGCACAAACATTGCTGGCACGCGCACCTGGCAAGTGGATAGTACGCAAACTTACACCAAACCCGATACTTTGCTCGATTCCAAATTAAAACGTTTTGAGAAATTGAAGAGATCTGAAACCGCCAAATGGTGGGAAGCAGTGTCGCTGCAGGACTATTTGTACAAAAATATGGTCCCACGGGGGTTACGGATATATACAACACCATCGTATGAATCTCAAAAAATCCACAGATGTTGGAAGAATGGACCAAAAACTCCGCCAAGAGCTCCAAAACCATCCTGAGCATACTAGTGAAGTATGCTTGGGAGGACAAAGAGGCATCATTTCACTCTGAGAAGGAGAACATGATCACCAGGCTCAAGAATAGAGGCTATTCGAATTTGGTGTTGAAACATGCCCTAGACAAAGTTAACAAGATCAGCAGATCAGATACTCTTAAGGACCAAGATCAGAATACTGAATCACAAGAGACACAGCTCAATACTACATACAATAGGAATTCTCAATATAAACATGAGATACTTACCAGTCATTGGCCCATGCTAACAAATGATTCGATTATTGGCCAATCGATTCACACATGTCCTAGAATTACCTATAGAAAAGGCTGTAGTCTCAGAGACATCTTGGTTCATAATGATATTACCCAAATTCAAATCCAAGGAGATCACAACCGTAAAGCTGTGGACATTGCAAAGCATTCCGTAACAGTCATATGGTCAAAGAATTCCTTGCATCAGGTAGAACTAAGAAGAAACAAATCACCCAATTCCTAACACGTAGCACCACTTTTGTGGTATATGCGTTAGACTGTCCATGCGGCTTAAGGTACATTGGCAGCATCACTCTAATGGCCAAAAAGAGAGTTTTAGAGCATATGCATGCTATAAACAGTAGGGATGTACACAATCCAGTTGCCAGACATTTCCAGGAACATCATCTTTCCAACAGTGCCTCGTTGAGTTATTTCATCATTGAACAAGTACACACTGGCCCTAGAGGTGGTAATAGAGTTAATATGTTGCGCAAATGCGAATCCAAATGGATTCTAGAACTCGAAACCAAGCAACCAGGAGGGCACAACGTAGATGAGGAACTGAACATACACCTACATGAGAGTTAAACAACTATCTCCTCATTTCTAAATCTTCCTTGATTTATTGTACTGTGATGTAGAGTATTTATGTAAATTAAGCAATTATGGAAAGTGCATCATCTTTATTTTAATTTGTTTTTTCTCTTGTTTATATTTTCACAGGAGGAAAGGAAGGGGCCCTCCGCCAGGTGACGGACACTTCTTACACGGGTTCCCTAACCCTTTCTTCCCCGTATACGAGCACTACATAGTTAGATAAGTTTTATTTTCACTTTTTTCACTTGCTTTAAACTTGAGTATACATGTTCCTTCGAGATATCTCATGTATCCACTTGGTCAGATTCAAGCAGAATCTGATTAATTCTGCCTATATTGTTAATACGCTAGGTAGCTATATTTCATTCGGAGTGTTTTTTATCCACATATCCTTGTGTTGGTACTCATGTCAGGTTTACAACAGTTGATGTGTTTTAGCCACTATGGCGCTAAATAAGTTCCCGCAATTTAGGGTAGATCTGTATTGACAGATGCTTGCCTACAATTGTTTTAGGCATGCTCCAACCCACTATGCTGGTTATCATTTTTATTTAGACACTGTTTCTCCTTATATTGTCTGTGTTCACATCCTGGTACCTGCTATTGAGGGCGGATCTGTATTGACAGATGCTTGCTTACAATTATGTCAGACATACACCAATCCACTATGTTGGTTATCTAGTTTATTTAAACACTATCTCTCTTTATATTGTCTGTGTTCTTATCCCTCAATATGTATTATGAAACACCGATCACAACAATTATGTTTATTAATCAATTACGTTTCAAGATATGTATCTACAATTAGCTACATGTATATCAGTTATATTATAAGTAGAAATAATATAATCAGAGTATATAAATTTGAACTAACATGCTCTTCGGCAATGCTTTATCATTCAGAATTATATTGCTTTAAGATGGCCACCGCAGTAACACTGTGTTGCCGGACATGTGATTCTTGTCCTTTCCCTATGATTACGTGAGACTATGTATTGGAACATTTCCTGTTTACTCTTTGTGTGACCAAGACAGCGTGTCTGTCGAAACGCATTACCTGGTGTAATAAACTTCACTTTGGCACTTCCTGAGAACGTGGAAAATTCTTTCTTTTGTGGGATATTGTTTGTCGACTGGCTCCACCAACACTCTGGGCCACCTACCTCAGGGCCAAGGATCCTGGTAGGACCATCTCTGTGTGCAATTAATTTAAAGGACCCACCGGCCAGCCACAAGTAACTGCTAGCAGCAGCAATGAGACTACTAGATTGTGAAAAGGACAAACGTGGAAGCACGTCCCAGAGGTAACCCATTGTGCCGAGGTGTGTGAGGGCTGGGGGCTGGGTCATGTTGTTTTCAGCGCGGGTCTAGTCCCTGTGCCGACATTTCCTAGGGGCAGTGCTAACGTCGCTGATTTGTGCCCGATTTTCCCTAGTACAGGATTTGGTCGCAAATCGATTAGATTTGGGACACTAACGTAGGTGTATCACCACCATACTACTACAGAGGCAAAATGAGTCTGCAGCTCGCAATCAATGTCTCCATGTGGGAATTAATTGTTAATATGAACTGTAGTACAACTTAACACCGTAGCCTGAACATTTTGGCACCTTGCCATAATGAAAAGAATGTATTAGTGCCCACTGCGATAAAAATCCTCATTTACTATTTATTACACAGCGGCAGTAGGAACCTCTTATTATTTATTAAAGAGGCGGCAGTGCCTATATGTGAAGTATTGCATCAGTTTGAAGCAAAATTAATCATCTTTCTAAAGTGATTCTACAGTACATGTCATGGAAGAAGAAAATGAAAGATGTGCAGCAGCACAAACATTGCTGGCACGCGCACCTGGCAAGTGGATGGTACGCAAACTTACACCAAACCCGATACTTTGCTCGATTCCAAATTAAAACGTTTTGAGAAATTGAAGAGATCTGAAACCACCAAATGGTGGGAAGCAGTGTCGCTGCAGGACTATTTGTACAAAAATATGGTCCCACGGGGGTTACGGATATATACAACACCATCGTATGAATCTCAAAAAATCCACAGATGTTGGAAGAATGGACCAAAAACTCCGCCAAGAGCTCCAAAACCATCCTGAGCATACTAGTGAAGTATGCTTGGGAGGACAAAGAGACAATTCTAATGGAAATCAAAACTTTAGAGGATGAATTTACCAACAGTAGCGAACAGGGAGTCATCAAAATGTTCAGAGAAGAACTGAACCCAAATTAAAACAACACGAAGAAGAAATGAAAATATGCAAACAAAGGAAACTCCACGCCATAAGTATGACCACTTATATGAGCATTTGCCTAACACCATGCAAACTAAGACCACAACAGATGAAACTACAGAAGTCTCATCTAGAGAAGCTAGTGATTCAGATACCAATATTTCCCTAGCTACAACCAGTTCCACATCAGAAAAAATCATTAGTTCCAAACCGGCAACTTTTTGGGACGAATACCGGCTCCTGAGAAGGGGCTGGCAAATACCAAGAGCAACCCCTACATCAACGAATCCGGGCCGAGGAGGAGGACCACGGGGCAGAGAAAGAGGATGAGGACGAGGGAGGGGAGGAGCAAACAAAGAAGGAAACGAAGGAAACAAAAAGACCAAAAACTACAACACAAGGGAGCAGATGGGAAACAAAGACGTAAGCTCCAAGAACAAACAATGATAGATATGGATACAGATAGGGTAAACAGAACCATCATTAATTTATCTGAATGATCTCCTTCTTTCCTGGATAAGAAAACCCAATTTCTAGGCTTGACATTTTGCCCCACTGAACAATTCAACAACTCTGACACTCGTGTTGATTTATATAAGTTTATCAGAAAAATTTAACTGAATAAGTGACATGCATTAAAGAAACCTACAGCAGCCACAAATCCAACCACACAAAGCAGTACTGAGATACAATCTAATTTGACTGTGGGGGGATGTAGAAACTCTTCTTGTCATGCATGATTTACATGAAACTTCCAATATACCTATCATGTCTCCCATGGAAGCTATTAACATTGATTTTCCAACAGATATAGCCGCCTCTAGAAAATGTAAACCTCGCTCTATTTTCTTTCCTGCTTTACCACACGATAATATTGATACATTTAGTGACATGGTCGCCAAAGATTTACTTAAATTAAAGCATCAAAGTTGGAGACAAGTGTCATCCAACCAAAATCTTACCAACAAAGAAAAATAAATCATAAAATCCTTAGCGGAACACAAGAGCATTATCTTTTGTCCTGCCAATAAAGGTGGTAACATTGTTATGTTAAGTAAAGACATGTATATCAATGAAGCCCTCAGACAACTAGAGAACTCCAAATTGTAGTTAAAAATCAATAGTGACATTTACAACCAAAGTGTTTTGGAGATTTGGATCAAATTGAAAGAATTTGAACGTAATGGCATCATATCATAGGAAGAATATTGTTTTTTGAAAAGAAACTTCCCGAAGCTCCCTAGTCTGCACCTTTTACTAAAAGTACATAAGGATCCCGTGAGACCGCCTGGGAGACCTATTGTGTCATCACTTGGTAGTGGACTAGAAAATGTATCTAAATATGTCAACCATTTCTTATGTAATTATGTGACATTATTACCTTCCCATGTTCGCGACACCAAAGATTTTTTAACTAAACTTGAGGGTATAAATTGGGAGGAGGATTTTCTGTTGGCTACCCCAGTTGTTAATTCCCTTTATACTATAATAGATCACACATTAGGAATAAAGGCATGTTTTCATTACCTCAAGAATAGACCAATTGGATATTAAGACCACACCAACATGCTGATTTAAATGATGAGACAATGCCTTAGAAACAATATATTCATGTTTAATGGGACCATCTTTAAACAGATTCTTGGCTCAGCGATGGGCACATGCTTTGCCCCCAGCTTTGCTAATTTGTTTTTAGGCTTCTGGGAGGAAGAAATCAGAAACGATGTCACACTATCATCTGATTTTTCCAAGGTGAAATGATGGCTTCGTTACATCGACAACCTTTTTGTAATATGGCAGAGTACTGAAGATGAGGTCATCAGTTTTATTACTAAACTGAATAGTAACAACTACAATATCAAATTTACATCAAACATAAGTAATAAACAGATCGAGTTTTTGTACTTACTCGTCACAGCCAAACAAGACACCTTGGAAACCAGTCTTTTTCACAAAATCATTGCAGGTAATACTTTCCTCCATGCCCTCAGCAGTCATCCGGATAATCTCAAATGGAGCATTCTGTATGGAGAACTGCTGAGGGCAAGGAGAAATTGCAGTACTGAGGAATCATTTCACTCTGAGAAGGAGAACATGATCACCAGGTTCAAGAATGAAGGCTATCCGAGTTGGGTGTTGAAACGTGCCCTAGACAAAGTCAACAAGATCAGTAGATCAGATACTCTGAAGGTCCAAGATCAGAATACTGAATCACAAGAGACGCATCTCATTACTACATACAATAGGAATTCTCAAAATATACATAAAATACTTACCAATCATTGGCCCATGCTAATGAATGATTCGATAATTGGCCAATCGAGTCATACACGTCCTAGAATTACCTATAGAAAAGGCCGTAGTCTCAGAGACATCTTGGTCCATAATGATATTACCCAAATTTAAACCCAAAGAGATCACAACCTTAAAGGTTTATTTACCTGTCAACATTGCAAAGTATGCTGTAACAGTCATATGGGCAAATAATTCTCTGTACCAGGTAGAACTAAGAAGAAACAAATCACCCAATTCCTAACATGTAGCACCACTTTTGTGGTATATGCGTTAGACTGTCCTTGCGGCTTAAGGTACATTGGCAGCACCACTCTAATGGCCAAAAAGAGAGTTTTAGAGCATATGTGTGCTATAAACAGTAGGGATCTACACAATCCAGTTTCCAGGAACATCATCTTTCCAACAGTGCCTTGTTGAGTTATTTCATCATTGAACAAGTACACTCTGGTCCTAGAGGTGGTAATAGAGTTAATATGTTGCGCAAACGCGAATCCAAATGGATTCTAGATCTCGAAACCAAACAACCAGGAGGGAACAACGTAGATGAGGAACTGAACATACACCTACATGAGAGTTAAACAACTATCTCCTTATTTCTAAATCTTCCTTGATTTATTGTACTGTGATGTAGAGTATTTATGTAAATTAAGCAATTATGGAAAATGCCTCATCTTTATTTAATTCGTTTTTTCTCTTGTTTATATTTCTCAGGAGGAAAGGAAGGGGCCCTCCGCCAGGGGACGGACACTTCTTACACGGGTTCCCTAACCCTTTCTTCCCCGTATACGGGCGCTACATAGTTAGATAAGCTTTTTTTCACGTTCTTCAAATGCTTTAAACTTGAGTATACATATTCCTTCGAGATAGCTCAGGTATCCACTTGGTCAGATTCAAGCAGAATCTGATTAATTCTGCCTATATTGTTAATATGCTAGGTAGCTATATTTCATTTGGACTGTTTTTTATCCACATA
This sequence comes from Triturus cristatus, assembly GCF_964204655.1. Taxonomy (NCBI): domain Eukaryota; kingdom Metazoa; phylum Chordata; class Amphibia; order Caudata; family Salamandridae; genus Triturus; species Triturus cristatus. The sequence continues at coordinate 305,102,335 of NC_140582.1, read as the reverse complement.
TCCTTGTGTTGGTACTCATGTCAGGTTTACAACAGTTGATGTGTTTTAGCCACTATGGTGCTAAATAAGTTCCTGCAATTTAGGGTAGATCTGTATTGACAGATGATTGCCTACAATTGTTTTAGGCATGCTCCAAACCACTATGCTGGTTATCAATTTTATTTAGACACTATGTCTCCTTATATTGTCTGTGTTCACATCCTGGTCCCCGCTATTGAGGGCGGATCTGTATTGACAGATGTTTACTTACAATTAGCTACCTGCATATCAGTTATATTATGAGTAGAAATAATATAATCAGAGTATATAATTTTGAACTAACATGTTCTTCGGTAATACTTTCTCATTCAGAATTATATTGCTTTAAGATGGCTGCCGCAGTAACACTGTGTTGCCAGACGTGATTCTTGTCCTTTCTCTATGATTACGTGAGACTATGTATTGGAACATTTCCCGTTTACTCTTTGTGTGGCCAAGACAGCGTGTCTGTCGAAACGCATTACCTGGTGTAATAAACTTCACTTTGACACTTCCTGAGAGCGTGGAAAATTCTTTCTTTTGTGGGATATTGTTCGTCGACTGGCTCCACCAACACTCTGGGCCACCTACCTCAGGGCCAAGGATCCTGGTAGGAGCATATCTGTGTGCAATTAATTTAGAGGACCCACCGGCCAGCCACAAGAAACTGCTAGCAGCAGCAATGAGACTACTAGATTGTGAACGAACAAACGTGGTAGCACGTCCCAGAGGTAAGCCATTGTGCCAAGGTGTGTGGGGGCTGGGGGCTGGGTCATGTTGTTTTCAGCACGGGTCTAGTCCCTGTGCCGACATTTCCTAGGGTCAGTGCTAACGTCTCTGATTGGTGCCCGATTTTGCCTAGTACAGGATTTCTTCGCAAATCGATTAGATTTGGGACACTAAAGTAGGTGTATCACCACCACACTACTACAGAGGCGAAATGAGTCTGCAGCTCGGAATCAATGTCTCCATGTGGGAATTAATTGTTAAAATGAACTGCGGTACAACTTAACTCCGTAGGCTGAACATTTTGGCACCTTGCCATATTGAAAAGAATGTATTAGTGCCCACTGCGATAAAAATCCTCATTTACTATTTATTACACAGCGGCAGTAGGAACCTCTTATTATTTATTAAAGAGGCGGCAGTGCCTATATGTGAAGTATTGCATCAGTTTGAAGCAAAATTAATCATCTTTCTAAAGTGATTCTACAGTACATGTCATGGAAGAAGAAAATGAAAGACGTGCAGCAGCACAAACATTGCTGGCACGCGCACCTGGCAAGTGGATAGTACGCAAACTTACACCAAACCCGATACTTTGCTCGATTCCAAATTAAAACGTTTTGAGAAATTGAAGAGATCTGAAACCGCCAAATGGTGGGAAGCAGTGTCGCTGCAGGACTATTCGTACAAAAATATGGTCCCACGGGGGTTATGAATATATACAACACCATCGTATTAATCTCAAAAATCCACAGATGTTGGAAGAATGGGCCAAAAACTCCCCCAAGAGTTCCAAAACCATGCTGAGCATACTAGTTAAGTATGCTTGGGAGGACAGAGAGACAATTCTAATGGAAATCAAAACTTTAGAGGATGAATTTACCAACAGTAGTGAACAGGGAGTCATCAAAAAGTTCAGAGAAGAACTGAACCCAAATTAAAACAACACGAAGAAGAAATAAAAATACGCAAACAAAGGAAACTCCACATGGATTGTGTGGACTATGAAAGTGGTCGTATACTGACTTAAAGCCATAAGTATGACCACTTATATGAGCATTTGCCTAACACCATGCAAACTAAGACCACATCAGATGAAACTACAGAAGTCTCATCTAGAGAAGCTTGTGATTCAGATTCCAATACTTCCCTAGCTACAACCAGTTCCACATCAGAAATAATCATTACTTCCAAACCGGCAACATTTTGGGACGAATACCAGCTCCTGAGAAGGGGCCGGGAAATATCAAGAGCAACCCCTACATCAACGAATCCGGGCCGAGGAAGAGGACAACGGGGCAGAGGAAGAGGACGAGGAAGAGGGAGGGGAGGAGCAAACAAAAAAGGAAATGAAGGAAAGAAAAAGACCAAAAACTACAACACAAGGGAGCAGATGGGAAACAAAGACGCAAGCTCCAAGAACAAACAATGATAGATATGGATACAGATACGGTAAACAGAACCATCATTAATTTATCTGAACGCTCTCCTTCTTTCCTGGATAAGAAAACCCAATTTCTAGGCTTGACATTTTGCCCCACTGAACTGTTCAACTACTCTGACACTCGTGTTGATTTATATAAGTTTATCCGAAAATTTGACCTGAATAAGTGACATGCATTAAAGAAACCTAGAGCAGCCACAAATCCAACCACACAAAGCGGTACTGAGATACAATCTAATTTGACTGTGGGGGATGTAGAAACTCTTCTTGTCATGCATGATTTACATGAAGCTTCCAAAATACCTATCATGTCTCCCATGGAAGCTATTAGCATTTATTTTCCAACAGATTTAGCCGCCTCTACAAAATGTTTTTGGGAGCATAGGGGCTGGCTATCTCCAGGGTGAGTTCTTACCTCATTTAGTAAGGGCTGTGATGAGGGTGCAATCCATATAACTACAGGGAGTAAATTGAAATTGACAAACAACGCAAATATTTTCAATTATGAGTTGAACTGGGTTGTAAATAATACATATAACAATGATTGACTTTAAGAAGGCGGGTTTCTACAGCAAAGTTCATTTAGCTGGTAACTTTTGAGTAGGCCTGGTCGAAATATAATTATGCAGATGTAATTTCAGGAAATTAATGTTAGGCTTTTTCTGCAAAATTTCAAAATGTACGTCATTACTCCACATCACATAATTAAGCTCCCCTTTTGTGTCAAACTTATAGTGCAGAAGTCGTGGATCAACATTTTGCATATTTTGTTTAGTGCAAAATATGTCCTTGCCTCAAAAATGTATACAAGTATGCATTACCCTTTAGAAGATAGCTCTAAATCATGGATATGCATTTTGAATAGTTATGCATAATTTAACTGAATTTTCCCACAATGTCATATAATTACAAAAACAAATTACATAAATTTAGCACACCCCTCCTTTTGAACAAACTGTCTGCTTTCACACAGAGAAATGATGACGTCTTGTTTATGAAAGTTGAGATGATCATTTATGTGAACACAACATAATTCTAAAGGCATCATTACAAGTGACTCAGGGGCATATTCACAAGGAGCCATTGCCGAATTAACGGCACTTTATCGCAGCCAAAGTTGTGATAAATATATTGCCCCAATCACAAGCTGGGGTTAACAGCCCACAGCACCAGTTTACCCGCGATAGCAGCCGCAAAAAACATCGCCACAGACGGGTCGTCTGTGGCGATGTTTTTTGCGCAACTATCGCAACTATCGCTAATGAGATGCAGAGTAGGCATTCCCATGTGAAAAGCCGCGACAACACCACACCTCAACATTCTCAACGACCAGCCAAATTGGCGATAAGAACAAAAAACTGGCGATAAGGCGCGTTAGCACCAGGAAACTAACACCTGCTCTAACCTGGTGCAAAGTCGGATGGCAGCCTGCACCACAAAAGGGAGCCCAGCCCAGAGCTACATCGGAAGGGCAACAGATGCCATGGTGCCACTGATCATGCGGCCCGGACACCCAAGAGGGCCACAACACCCACCGCCACCACCCCAAGACCCCAACCCCCACCCAGAACCCCCCCGGACCACCACAGAGGCAGCGCAGACAAAGACAGCGGAACCCCAGGAAACACACCAGCCTCACAGACCCAACACCTGGCAATGTCATAGTCCACTACAGGCTCAAAAGGACAACAATCCTACGCATCCTGACCACCATCGCCCAACAGGCCGGCGGCACCAAGACAGTGGACAACCAACATCCCACCCCACACAAAGCTGCTCGCTGTGCTGCACCTGTTGGCCCCTGATACCCCCAAACAACACCCGCCAGAGTCGGAGGAATCTCACAGCCAGCCACATCCAAGTCCCTCACACCTGTCCTGGACATCACCTTCACACTGGTACCCCAGTGCCTATACGTCCAGCACAATGCGCAGGATCCACTGGAGACCAAGCAAGGACCATACGCTAAAGCTAGATGCATGCACGTGTTTGATGCAATCCACAGCACACATGTCCTACCTGTGCACCCTGGTGCCACAGCACACAATCACTGCAACAGAAAGCACACGTCTCACATCAATGTGCAGGCAACATCCGAACACCGTGGAACCTCCACCAATGTCGCCTCCAAATACCCAGCCATTGTGCATGAGTCCTTCATCCTCTGACAGTCCATCATCAACTAGCGTTCCCAGGATGGCACCAAGGGAAATGCACAGCCCCTTGACAAGTTCCAAATGAACACCCCACTCACCTCAACTCCACAACCATGCAACTCACAACTCTGGCAATGCACACGCCACAAAATCAACATGCAAAACAACATGCCCACCCACCAGACATGACAGAACAACTTACAATGGTAAACTGGGCAAGCCGTGAACATGAGCCATCAACGGCATGGCACCTCAGCCACACAATAGCTGAATGTGGGGAGAGCTGGCAACCAGGCATGTGTGAAGGATGCAGGAGAACCATGATTGGGAAAGTACACAATGCCAAGAGTAGCAGAGATGTGCGGGACAGACCGCAGTATGCAGAACAAACCCATATCCATGGCGACATACACCTCTGGTGTATAGAGTGTAGTGGACAGTGGACGCTACCAAGTCACCCCAGCCAGCGGGGGAGTTTGCGGAATTGTTGCCTGTGACGTCCCCCCCGTAAGCATGAGTGGAGTGGGATGGCCCAGCGTACACCATCCAAGTGTTTGGGTGTGAATAAAAAGCACGCTGCCCTGGACGTGGTCCTCTTCCGGAAAGCCCAATGTCTCTGCCAGGGCGGGGCCTCTCACCCCGCCACGAAGCCGACACCGTCCTCCTGAGCAGAGTTGCCTGCGATTCTGTGCGCCTGCCGTACCCCGGCCCGTTGAACCCTGAACTTGTACGGCCTGCCCCTGCGCAGCCAGGCCACACTGATCACCTGCCAACACCAGCGTGTGTCAAGGAGGGCCCACCACGTGCCGGCGCAAGCTCCAAGCCCATGGACCGCGACCTTGGCAGCTTCCTCAGACCATCACGTCATCCACGACACAGGCCCGCCTTAGTCCTTTCTCGTTGACATACTCTACTGCCGCCTCCGGCCTACACCAAGGTCAAGTAGGTCACAAATTTGGAACCGAGTCTTGATTACATGATAGCAGAGTACATATGTTCATTGCAGATCATATATCAGTGTACTCCCTTCGAGGTGGTGCCATCAACTCTGAGCATGGCATTCTTACGACACATGTCTGTTGTCCCCTGCTGACCACTGCCTTCAGCCTACAATACGGACAAGTAGGTCACACAATTGAAACCGAGTCTTGATTATACATTGTCCGTGTACGCACAAAAAGGAAGATTCTACTTCAGTGTACTCCCTTTGCTCAGGTGGCAGCAACCATGTGCAAAGCATCCCAATGACACGTGGCTGTGGGACCACGCGGACTACTGCTCCCGGCCTACGCTGCGCTCGAGTAGGCCACAGAATTGGAACTGACCATCGATCATTCAAGGGCAGAGTAAGAATCATTGCACGCAAGGAGAGGCGTAAGAGGAAGGCGCGGTTCAGCCAGGAGGAAAAAAAAAGGATCATCATTACGGAGGTGATCAGACATTGCCGACAACTGCCCCGGTGTCACTAACTCTGTGCATCACAAGACAATGACACATGGCTTTGGGCCCTTGCTGACCCACTGCCCCCAGCCTACACTGCGGTCGAATAGGTCACACACATTTTTGAATTCAGCCTTGATTTATTAATGGCTGACTTGATGTCATTGTACAGGCCTCAACACAGACTGCATCCACTTTCAGCCCTGGTGCCACTAAGTCTGTTCCCCGAGACCCATGGACACTTTCTGGTTGGACTTTGGGGGCCACTGAGTCAATGGACTTGGGGTTGTCGTCGCCATCATGTTGATGATACTGACTTTGTGGAGAAAACGATGCTGTGGCATTCCACTCCTCCATTTACTGCTTCTGGACAGCTTCCACCCTCTGCATCATGCCCTGGAGGACACCTTCCATTGTCCCCCGCAACCCTCCACGACATACACCTCGGACATTGATGGGGACCCACTCAAGTCACATGGCCCATCTGACTGCACCGTAAGTCACCGTCCCGTGGCTGGGTGCCTGTGCCGGCCGCAGTGCATCCGGGGACACTATGGGCCCGATTCACAGAATTAACTTAAGAGTAAATCCTAAACTTACTACTTTGTGGTATTCACAGAATGCACTTACTACTTTTGGTATTCACAGAATGGATTTACGACTACTAACTTTACGTCCGCACTCGGGCCGTAAATTCTGGCCCGGAGGCGGAGCTTCCGGCCCGGAGGCAGGGCTTCCGGGCCGGAGGCGGGGCTTCCGGTCCGGAGGTGGAGATTTCGGCCATGGCTACATCTCCGCCACCGGCCGGAATCCCCCCCTCCGGGCCGGAAGCTCCGCCTCCGGCCCGGAAGCCCCGCCTCCGGGCTGGAAGCTCCGCCTCCGGGCCAGAATTTCCGGCCCGAGTGCGGACGTAAAGTTAGTAGTCGTAAATCCATTCTGTGAATACCAAAAGTAGTAAGTGCAGTCTGTGAATACCAAAAGTAGTAAGTGCATTCTGTGAATACCACAAAGTAGTAGGTTTAGGATTTAGTCTTAAGTTAATTCTGTGAATCGGGCCCTAACTGTGCTGGTCAGGTCCAGGATCCCTTCTTCTGAGATATTGGATGGCCTCTGAGGTGATGGTCTTGGGGTCATCCATATCATGTGTCTGTGGCCCTGCGCTGTCCGCAGCCTCCGGTCTCAACTGTGGACCATCAGGGCCCACACATAGAATCGAGTCCAGACCGGCCCGGATGTCGCATCACTGCAGGAGGCACATGCCACCACCGCAAGGACCACCTCCAACCGCCATCTGCCAGAGTTAAAATGGTGGTCCTGACAGACTTACGGAGTTGCTCACACCTGTCGTGGATGCCATCATCGGCCTGATACCCTGCTCAGCACTCCAGGTGCCACTGACTCAGTGCACTGCAACTCGCGGACACTTCTGTTTGCTCATTGTGTGCCCTCTGGACTTGCTCAGGCTACCTCCATGATGCTCCGCAGTTGTCCCTGTAATGCTGGTGTTGTCTGTTTCTGTATTCATTGTGTTCACTGTTGTGTTTGTTGCCAGCACTAACAACTCCCTGAGGGCTGGCTTGCACTCACCCCACACACATCCAGCACAGGCGTCACTGTACATGTGGCCCTGCCAATAAAGGGGCCGGGCGCACGTGCCCGTAGGCAGTTCGACATAATATCTGCGTGTGTCCCTGTGGTCTTATTGCATGCATGAGGGCCCTGGGTCCTATGACATTACATTGTGCTGTGTACAGCGGACGCAGACATGTCACCGCAGGCAGCGGGTTAGAGCTTGGACATGTAGCTTTGTTGTCACCCACTCAATACGTAAGGTAAGTGAACTGTGCCGTCGTACGCAGAGCCAACGTGGGTGTGTGACTGATATGTGTGTGCCCCTGGGCGTGGTTCTGTACTGGTAATGTGCATCTGCATGTGTCTCTATGGCAGTGTGGGTCTACTTTGTGGGGTGTAGGTGGTCCCTGAAGGGTAATGGACACCCACGTATGTGTCCTAGTTGGACTTCCATGGTTTCGGACCACACCCACACCTGTTGGGCCACCTCCTTTTGGCGTTATGACACCTGGCATTGGTGTGCCATGTGTGGCTCAGTGAAGTGTTGTGTGCCAGCCGTGCCTGTGGGTGCTTCATGCTGTGTGGTCTGTTGCAGGGGCTGAGTTCTCCTCTAAGTAGCTTGTCTGCCCTGGTCCTGGTGGTGGGTTGCGCGGGATGTCTATGGGCTGTTGTAAGGTGTCAGTGTAGAAGGTGTGGTGGTCGTCTCCGGCATCACTGATGGGCTGTCTGGTGTGACCTGCTGGAGGTGTTGTTTGTCCCTCTGCAATGTGGAGGGGAGATGCATGTTGACATTGTGTTGACATTTATGGTGGTGCATTGTTCTTGTAGACATGCAGACTGTGTGACAATGTACATCATGACTGTTTGAGTTGGGACAGTGGACATTTGGACTACATGACTGATGTGTGGTTGTACCCGTACATATACATCTCACAGTTCCCTGCTCTGTCCAATGTGATTGGCCTGTTTGTGCGCATGGGGGAACCCAGCTGTGTCCCCTCTTCTGCAGTGTCGGTGTTGCACTTTGTGCCACATTGTCATGGGATGTGCTTTGATTACTATGTGTGTGTGCTGCAGTGCGCCACGGGGATGGGGGCATGTCCCTGGGTATTTGTGGTTGTGCAGTGTGCTACACATCGTTGCGCATGTGTGCCATTGTGTCCGTCTCCCCTGTCCCTTTTAGATCCTCACCCTGTTGTTGTTGTGTCATGTCCTATCGAGCTGTGTATGAACTCCCACCTCCTTGCACGTTCTCCACACTGGCCTCCATTTCCTCCAGCTCCTCCTGTGGCGCAGGACTCCCACCTCCTATCGCCATTGCTGCCTTCCTGTTGGCAGCGGCTTTGTGCCTGGTTTAGGTTTCCACATCATTCCAGCGCCTCTTGGCCTCCTCCATTGGCCTCGTTGATACTCCATCTGCATTCTGGATAGTCTGATTGTGGGTCAGTTGTTGGGAGTGTACTGTCACCTCCGTGACGCTGGTCTTGTTTTCCGGCGGTCTGCACCCTGTCTTCCTCTCCCTCTTCTCCTTTGCCTTCCCCGAGCCTGTTGTTCTTTGCTGGTGGTCTGTGGGGCTTGTGGGGTTCGCGTTGGCCTCTGCGCTGGGTCAGGGTGCATCAATGTTGCTACCCACTTTGGATTCTTTCTGGTGCGTTGTTTTTGTTGCTTTTATGGTGCATTTTCCCGCCAGACGCGTGGGATTTGCTCGCCTTCTGCTGGTTTTCACGGCTTTTTGTATCGCGATTGGCCTCATCGCAGCTTTTTTGGCATTCGTGTTTCACATTTTTGTGGCGTGGCGTTGATTTTTGTACGGCCATTTGACGCGTTATCTGGTGACTATCGCATGGTACCGCCGCGTTGTGAATACTTGGTTGACGCGGCGTAATTTTCCTGTGATGTTGAAAGTTGCATTACGTTACTCTTGCGGTAGTTATCACACGTTCTTGAGAATATACCCCTCAGTGTAGTAACTGCTAACTTGAAATTGTTAATTGCTACGAATTTCGAAAAAGATAAAAACTGCGGACTGTTTTGTTCAAGTCCATTGTATATATATCTTAGCCGTTTTCACTTGAACTCCCGAATTCATTTTGACTATTTATTCTAAAATCAACTTTTTTCAATGTTATCAATTGATATTGTGTAATAAAATTCAGATTCTTTGAAAAAACAAGCTGTGTGTTTTAAATTCTTCGAATCACATTTGAGTCTGTGAACTACCCTTTTGGGTAGCTGGCAAAGGCTATTTCTTCATCTCAAATGACATTTGTGGAGGTCACTGGAATGCAATTAGATACTTGCATTAACTTTAGGCCATCAAAAGGTATAACGTCTAAAAATGTACTAGAACCCTGGAAAATTCATCAACGCTCTCTATTAAACAACTTTTAAAAAAAACAGCAAACATGTCATAACACGTTAAAATTAAAACTAAAACGTGGGGTTTATATTTTGCAACAATGCGATTATGTTCACACTTCAGCGACCTAAATTGGCGCCTAAGAGAATTTACTGTGCCTTTTGAGAAGGGCCAGGGCCAGGTCATGCTGACATCGCATGTCGAAGGTGTGAAATCCTAGCAGGCATGATTGTGCCAGCCAGTCATCTTTAATGTTGTTACACCATCAAGGGCTTATTCAACGATGTCAGACAAGTGCATGAAAGGAATTATTGTTTCTGCTATTCATTAATCTCTTAACAGCTGAGGCATTTCCACCCTCAGTGCTGAGCCTTTTTTATGGTCTGACTTGATGGCGCTGCTGTCACCAAACAATTATGTGAGAATCACTAAGGGTGGTTCCTTGGATCCGTGCACATGTTGAGAGTCAGGAGTACATATTAATCGGGAAAGAATGTGTGCTTCCACAAAAAAGTCCCTGCCGTCCACCCACATGTGATAATTTAGTTTTTTAGGTCTCGCCTGACCCAGCGCATGCGCTGGTCTGGCGAGACTTATTGAGAGGGCTCCAAAAAGTGCGACCAGGCAAGCCTAGAGCTACAGAGCATGTGCGCGGGCACGCGCGCCGCGCTTTACCGCGATTACTTTCACTTTCGCGGCCGCTTTGATGTTTGATTGCGATTGCGATCACTTTCGTGGCCGCACGGCCGCTTGGCATAGCCAATAGGTCTCGCTTTTGGCACCTTATAAGTATTTAGTTATGCAACTGTTGCATGGCTAAACACTTATAAGGTCCCAAAGGCGAGACCTATTGGCTATGCCAATGCTTGTTTTGTCCAGCTACTCGAGTTTGAGCTTTCAGGGTCGCACACATGACATTGTCATGCTGTTAAATTGTCTTAGATAAATAGATAAATTATGGTGTTTGTCAGCACAGATGGGATGGGGTCAACAATGAGGGATGCACTGTAGTCCCAGTTCCTTTCCCTCCCATCATTAACTTTAGATTTCAGAGTGCAGATTTGTGTTTGAAAGCAGTATGAGATGCCCAGGGACACTATAATCTACATGGATTTTACAGTATAGGATGTGAGTGGGTCAAATGTGTGTTATTTCACTAAATAAACTGCTTTTATGGTACTTTTTGGCTTGTGGTAAAGCTTGTACTCGATACAGTAGAATTTATTTGGTTATTGTGACAAGCCAAATATTATGGCTATAGGCCTGATCTGTTAATTATGATGTTATTATAAAGGCACTAGAACTGACATATTTATTGTGAAAATCATATGTTAAACTCAATAGGCATTTAAGTGTGGATTGGTATTGCTCAATATTAAACCCTACTGATAGGTATTTTGTTACATGTAATCTCACATATTACCATAGTAGGTAAGTGTTGTGATGTTGGCCTCCCACTCATGCAAATCCTGGGGATTTTCACTGTGATGATTCTTATTAGGCCCTTCTGAGTGTGGTTGTATATTGTTTTGCAAGCTGTATTTTGCTCCATATTTGTAATTTTATAAAACTATGCATAATGGTTGCCAGTTTATGTGCACTTGAATAGGTCAGTGGTAAAGCCTAACGATTTTGGTGCCGATTCCGATCCGTTAGGGAGTAGGAAAATGTGTGGGGTTGCTGTGTAAGCTGCTAAAATCGTTATCAGGTCTAGTACCTCTCGTAGTGCGCAGGTGCGTAACCATGAGTCCGTCGACTCCACCGGCTCAAGGGAGCCTGAATATAAAGTTAAACCAGATTGGTCGCACACTGCTACACCTACCAGGCGTGTTCCCTTAATGAAAATGGTCCCTGAAGGTCAGCGTCGGCGGATACACCTATGCTCGAGTGTGAATGCAAGTATGCGTGGCGTGTGCCATCCCTGGACACGTGTTTCGAGGTAGTTGCCTCTCGTCAGCAGGGAGTAGGAAAATGTGTGGGGTTGCTGTGTAAGCTGCTAAAATCGTTATCAGGTCTAGTACCTCTCGTAGCGCGCAGGTGCGTAACCATGAGTCCGTCGACTCCACCGGCTCAAGGGAGCCTGAATATAAAGTTTAACCAGATTGGTCGCACACTGCTACACCTACCAGGCGTGTTCCCCCAATGAAAATGGTCCCTGAAGGTCAGCGTCGGCGGATACACCTATGCTCGAGTGTGAATGCAAGTATGCGTGGCGTGTGCCATCCCTGGACACGTGTTTCGAGGTAGTTGCCTCTCGTCAGCAGGGAGTAGGAAAATGTGTGGGGTTGCTGTGTAAGCTGCTAAAATCGTTATCAGGTCTAGTACCTCTCGTAGCGCGCAGGTGCGTAACCATGAGTCCGTCGACTCCACCGGCTCAAGGGAGCCTGAATATAAAGTTAAACCAGATTGGTCGCACACTGCTACACCTACCAGGCGTGTTCCCCCAATGAAAATGGTCCCTGAAGGTCAGCGTCGGCGGATACACCTATGCTCGAGTGTGAATGCAAGTATGCGTGGCGTGTGCCATCCCTGGACACGTGTTTCGAGGTAGTTGCCTCTCGTCAGCAGGGAGTAGGAAAATGTGTGGGGTTGCTGTGTAAGCTGCTAAAATCTTTATCAGGTCTAGTACCTCTCGTAGCGCGCAGGTGCGTAACCATGAGTCCGTCGACTCCACCGGCTCAAGGGAGCCTGAATATAAAGTTAAACCAGATTGGTCGCACACTGCTACACCTACCAGGCGTGTTCCCCCAATGAAAATGGTCCCTGAAGGTCAGCGTCGGCGGATACACCTATGCTCGAGTGTGAATGCAAGTATGCGTGGCGTGTGCCATCCCTGGACACGTGTTTCGAGGTAGTTGCCTCTCGTCAGCAGGGAGTAGGAAAATGTGTGGGGTTGCTGTGTAAGCTGCTAAAATCGTTATCAGGTCTAGTACCTCTCGTAGCGCGCAGGTGCGTAACCATGAGTCCGTCGACTCCACCGGCTCAAGGGAGCCTGAATATAAAGTTTAACCAGATTGGTCGCACACTGCTACACCTACCAGGCGTGTTCCCCCAATGAAAATGGTCCCTGAAGGTCAGCGTCGGCGGAGACACCTATGCTCGAGTGTGAATGCAAGTATGCGTGGCGTGTGCCATCCCTGGACACGTGTTTCGAGGTAGTTGCCTCTCGTCAGCAGGGAGTAGGAAAATGTGTGGGGTTGCTGTGTAAGCTGCTAAAATCATTATCAGGTCTAGTACCTCTCGTAGCGCGCAGGTGCGTAACCATGAGTCCGTCGACTCCACCGGCTCAAGGGAGCCTGAATATAAAGTTAAACCAGATTGGTCGCACACTGCTACACCTACCAGGCGTGTTCCCCCAATGAAAATGGTCCCTGAAGGTCAGCGTCGGCGGATACACCTATGCTCGAGTGTGAATGCAAGTATGCGTGGCGTGTGCCATCCCTGGACACGTGTTTCGAGGTAGTTGCCTCTCGTCAGCAGGGAGTAGGAAAATGTGTGGGGTTGCTGTGTAAGCTGCTAAAATCTTTATCAGGTCTAGTACCTCTCGTAGCGCGCAGGTGCGTAACCATGAGTCCGTCGACTCCACCGGCTCAAGGGAGCCTGAATATAAAGTTAAACCAGATTGGTCGCACACTGCTACACCTACCAGGCGTGTTCCCCCAATGAAAATGGTCCCTGAAGGTCAGCGTCGGCGGATACACCTATGCTCGAGTGTGAATGCAAGTATGCGTGGCGTGTGCCATCCCTGGACACGTGTTTCGAGGTAGTTGCCTCTCGTCAGCAGGGAGTAGGAAAATGTGTGGGGTTGCTGTGTAAGCTGCTAAAATCTTTATCAGGTCTAGTACCTCTCGTAGCGCGCAGGTGCGTAACCATGAGTCCGTCGACTCCACCGGCTCAAGGGAGCCTGAATATAAAGTTAAACCAGATTGGTCGCACACTGCTACACCTACCAGGCGTGTTCCCCCAATGAAAATGGTCCCTGAAGGTCAGCGTCGGCGGATACACCTATGCTCGAGTGTGAATGCAAGTATGCGTGGCGTGTGCCATCCCTGGACACGTGTTTCGAGGTAGTTGCCTCTCGTCAGCAGGGAGTAGGAAAATGGGTGGGGTTGCTGTGTAAGCTGCTAAAATCGTTATCAGGTCTAGTACCTCTCGTAGCGCGCAGGTGCGTAACCATGAGTCCGTCGACTCCACCGGCTCAAGGGAGCCTGAATATAAAGTTTAACCAGATTGGTCGCACACTGCTACACCTACCAGGCGTGTTCCCCCAATGAAAATGGTCCCTGAAGGTCAGCGTCGGCGGATACACCTATGCTCGAGTGTGAATGCAAGTATGCGTGGCGTGTGCCATCCCTGGACACGTGTTTCGAGGTAGTTGCCTCTCGTCAGCAGGGAGTAGGAAAATGTGTGGGGTTGCTGTGTAAGCTGCTAAAATCGTTATCAGGTCTAGTACCTCTCGTAGCGCGCAGGTGCGTAACCATGAGTCCGTCGACTCCACCGGCTCAAGGGAGCCTGAATATAAAGTTAAACCAGATTGGTCGCACACTGCTACACCTACCAGGCGTGTTCCCCCAATGAAAATGGTCCCTGAAGGTCAGCGTCGGCGGATACACCTATGCTCGAGTGTGAATGCAAGTATGCGTGGCGTGTGCCATCCCTGGACACGTGTTTCGAGGTAGTTGCCTCTCGTCAGCAGGGAGTAGGAAAATGTGTGGGGTTGCTGTGTAAGCTGCTAAAATCTTTATCAGGTCTAGTACCTCTCGTAGCGCGCAGGTGCGTAACCATGAGTCCGTCGACTCCACCGGCTCAAGGGAGCCTGAATATAAAGTTAAACCAGATTGGTCGCACACTGCTACACCTACCAGGCGTGTTCCCCCAATGAAAATGGTCCCTGAAGGTCAGCGTCGGCGGATACACCTATGCTCGAGTGTGAATGCAAGTATGCGTGGCGTGTGCCATCCCTGGACACGTGTTTCGAGGTAGTTGCCTCTCGTCAGCAGGGAGTAGGAAAATGTGTGGGGTTGCTGTGTAAGCTGCTAAAATCGTTATCAGGTCTAGTACCTCTCGTAGCGCGCAGGTGCGTAACCATGAGTCCGTCGACTCCACCGGCTCAAGGGAGCCTGAATATAAAGTTAAACCAGATTGGTCGCACACTGCTACACCTACCAGGCGTGTTCCCCCAATGAAAATGGTCCCTGAAGGTCAGCGTCGGCGGATACACCTATGCTCGAGTGTGAATGCAAGTATGCGTGGCGTGTGCCATCCCTGGACACGTGTTTCGAGGTAGTTGCCTCTCGTCAGCAGGGAGTAGGAAAATGTGTGGGGTTGCTGTGTAAGCTGCTAAAATCGTTATCAGGTCTAGTACCTCTCGTAGCGCGCAGGTGCGTAACCATGAGTCCGTCGACTCCACCGGCTCAAGGGAGCCTGAATATAAAGTTAAACCAGATTGGTCGCACACATTTTCCTACTCCCTGCTGACGAGAGGCAACTACCTCGAAACACGTGTCCAGGGATGGCACACGCCACGCATACTTGCATTCACACTCGAGCATAGGTGTATCCGCCGACGCTGACCTTCAGGGACCATTTTCATTGGGGGAACACGCCTGGTAGGTGTAGCAGTGTGCGACCAATCTGGTTTAACTTTATATTCAGGCTCCCTTGAGCCGGTGGAGTCGACGGACTCATGGTTACGCACCTGCGCGCTACGAGAGGTACTAGACCTGATAACGATTTTAGCAGCTTACACAGCAACCCCACACTTTTATAGTTCCCCTTTCATTTCTTTACTTCTCCTCGTTTAATTTTAATATTTCTTAAGACAATAATACAGGTCTCCTGGCAGTGCTACCAGGTCACTTGCTTTTTGCTCATTTCATCTGCAGGGCGTCACATCCCACGTGGCCACTTCCTCTAAACCAGGAGACAGTTATGGAATGCTGTTGTCTCTAGTGTATCTTTTTTTTACCGTTCTAAATGTGACGGCCATGCTGTAACTTTAAAACAACAACAAACTATTTACAATACCCCTGCAAGATGGACACCTGCGGCTACATTTAGTTTTGTTATTGCAAGCATATGCCTGCCGTGTTTAGACAGCGGTACATTGCAAAGATGAGAGACAGAGTACATGTATGCTGACGTATTGAGTTCCTAACCCCATCCAGACAAAAGTCATGTTCATTCATAAGCCAGACCTATTCGCACTGAAAATGCCTGTTTCCTACTTAGGGAACGTGGCACTTAAGCCTTCATACATTTTTCCCCATAAAGGTGCCGATTCCGATTCGGCAAAATAAAATACCGTACGACTCGCATCCGTATTTTTTTCCGTACGAGTCGCTCAAGTACCGTACAAACTGCCAAGTACGATTTGCATGGGAAAAACTCCATACGAATCACATCCGGAAAACTCCCCCACACGTCCTCGGGTCAGAAAATGTGTCCGACACATCCCCGGACGATTTACCGTACGAGTCGGAAAAATGAAGTCCGACCGCGCTAGTACGATCACTCCTGTCCGTTAGATTTTACAACTGTATGCAAAAAACACCGTACGGACCGAACTCCCACAGCAAGCATGGAGACACGTGTCCGCATACGCGCCGAACACCCCACCACAGACCCCGCATGTACGCGCAAAATGCCCCCCGGCCGCGGATGTACGCGCCGAACCCCCACCGCACCCGTGCATGTACGAACCGAACCCCCACCCCACCAGTGTATGTACGGACCGTACCCCCACCGCACCTGTGTATGTACAGACCGTACCCCCACCCGTGTATGAATGGAGCGTACCAACACCCCACCCGTGTATGTACGGACCGTACCCCCACCCCACCCGTGTATGTACGGACCATACCCCCACCCCACCAGTGTATGTACGGACCGTACCCCCACCCCACCCGTGTATGTACGGACCGTACCCCCACCCCACCAGTGTATGTACGGACTGTACCCCCACCCCACCAGTGTATGTACGGACCGTACCCCCACCCCACCAGTGTATGTACAGACTGAACCCCCACCCCACCAGTGTATGTACGGACCGTACCCCCACCGCACCTGTGTATGTACGGACCGTACCCCCACCCGTGTATGAATGGAGCGTACCAACACCCCACCCGTGTATGTACGGACCGTACCCCCACCCCACCCGTGTATGTACGGACCATACCCCCACCCCACCAGTGTATGTACGGACCGTACCCCCACCCCACCCGTGTATGTACGGACCGAACCTCCACCCCACCAGTGTATGTGCGGACCGTACCCCCACCCCACCAGTGTACGTACGGACCGTACCCCCACCCGTGTATGAATGGAGCGTACCAACACCCCACCAGTGTATGTACAGACCGTACCCCCCACCCGTGCACGTACGGACCGTACCCCCACCCGTGTATGAATGGAGCGTACCAACACCCCACCAGTGTATGTACGGACTGTACCCCCACCCCACCAGTGTATGTACGGACCGTACCCCCACCGCACCTGTGTATGTACGGACCGTACCCCCACCCGTGTATGAATGGAGCGAACCAACACCCCACCCGTGTATGTACAGACCGTACCCCCACCCCACCCGTGTATGTACGGACCATACCCCCACCCCATCAGTGTATGTACGGACCGTACCCCCACCCCACCCGTGTATGTACGGACCGAACCCCCACCCCACCAGTGTATGTACGGACCGTACCCCCACCGCACCCGTGTATGTACGGACCGTACCCCCACCCCTGTATGAATGGAGCATACCAACACCCCACCAGTGTATGTATGGACCGTACCTCCACCCCACCAGTGTATGTACGGACCGTACCCCCACCCATGCACGTGTATGTACGGACCGTACCCCCACCCCACCCGTGTATGTACAGACCGTACCCCCACCCGTGTATGAATGGAGCATACCAACACCCCACCAGTGTATGTACGGACCGTACCCTCACCCCACCAGTGTATGTACGGACTGTACCCCCCACCTGTGCACGTAGGGACCGTACCCCCACCCGTGTATGAATGGAGCGTACCAACCACCCACCCGTGTATGTACGGACCATACCCCCACCCATGTATGAATGGAGCGTACCAACACCCCACCAGTGTATGTACGGACCATACCCCACCCCACCAGTGTATGTACGGACCGTACCCCCACCCCACCAGTGTACGTACGGACCGTACCCCCACCCGTCTATGAATGGAGCGTACCAACACCCCACCAGTGTATGTACGGACCGTACCCCCACCCGTGCACGTACGGACCGTACCCCCACACGTGTATGAATGGAGCGTACCAACACCCCACCAGTGTATGTACCGACTGTACCCCCACCCCACCAGTGTATGTACGGACCGTACCCCCACCCCACCAGTGTATGTACGGACCGAACCCCCACCCCACCAGTGTATGTACGGACCGTACCCCCACCGCACCTGTGTATGTACAGACCGTACCCCCACCCGTGTATGAATGGAGCGTACCAACACCCCACCCGTGTATGTACGGACCGTACCCCCACCCCACCCGTGTATGTACGGACCATACCCCCACCCCACCAGTGTATGTACGGACCGTACCCCCACCCCACCCGTGTATGTACGGACCGAACCCCCACCCCACCAGTGTATGTACGGACCGTACCCCCACCGCACCCGTGTATGTACGGACCGTACCCCCACCCGTGTATGAATGGAGCGTACCAACACCCCACCAGTGTATGTACGGACCATACCCCCACCCCACCAGTGTATGTACGGACTGTACCCCCACCCGTGCACGTGTATGTACGGACCGTACCCCCACCCCACCCGTGTATGTACAGACCGTACCCCCACCCGTGTATGAATGGAGCGTACCAGCACCCCACCAGTGTATGTACGGACCGTACCCTCACCCCACCAGTGTATGTACGGACCGTACCCCCACCCGTGCATGTACGGACCGTACCCCCACCCGTGTATGAATGGAGCGTACCAACCACCCACCCGTGTATGTACGGACCATACCCCCACCCGAGTATGAATGGAGCGTACCAACACCCCACCAGTGTATGTACGGACCGTACCCCACCCCACCAGTGTACGTACGGACCGTACCCCCACCCGTTTATGTACGGACCGTACCCCCACCCCACCAGTGTATGTACGGACTGTACCCCCACCCCACCAGTGTATGTACGGACCGTACCCCCACCCCACCAGTGTATATACGGACTGTACCCCCACCCCACCAGTGTATGTACGGACCGTACCCCCACCCCACCAGTGTATGTACGGACTGAACCCCCACCCCACCAGTGTATGTACGGACCGTACCCCCACCGCACCTGTGTATGTACGGACCGTACCCCCACCCGTGTATGAATGGAGCGTACCAACACCCCACCAGTGTATGTACGGACCGTACCCCCACCCCACCCGTGTATGTACGGACCGAACCTCCACCCCACCAGTGTATGTACGGACCGTACCCCCACCCCACCAGTGTACGTACGGACCGTACCCCCACCCGTGTATGAATGGAGCGTACCAACACCCCACCAGTGTATGTACAGACCGTACCCCCCACCCGTGCACGTACGGACCGTACCCCCACCCGTGTATGAATGGAGCGTACCAACACCCCACCAGTGTATGTACGGACTGTACCCCCATCCCACCAGTGTATGTACGGACCGTACCCCCACCGCACCTGTGTATGTACGGACCGTACCCCCACCCGTGTATGAATGGAGCGTACCAACACCCCACCCGTGTATGTACAGACCGTACCCCCACCCCACCCGTGTATGTACGGACCATACCCCCACCCCACCAGTGTATGTACGGACCGTACCCCCACCCCACCCGTGTATGTACGGACCGAACCCCCACCCCACCAGTGTATGTACGGACCGTACCCCCACCGCACCCGTGTATGTACGGACCGTACCCCCACCCCTGTATGAATGGAGCATACCAACACCCCACCAGTGTATGTACGGACCGTACCTCCACCCCACCAGTGTATGTACGGACCGTACCCCCACCCGTGCACGTGTATGTACGGACCGTACCCCCACCCCACCTGTGTATGTACAGACCGTACCCCCACCCGTGTATGAATGGAGCATACCAACACCCCACCAGTGTATGTACGGACCGTACCCTCACCCCACCAGTGTATGTACGGACCGTACCCCCCACCCGTGCACGTACGGACCGTACCCCCACCCGTGTATGAATGGAGCGTACCAACCACCCACCCGTGTATGTACGGACCATACCCCCACCCGTGTATGAATGGAGCGTACCAACACCCCACCAGTGTATGTACGGACCATACCCCACCCCACCAGTGTATGTACGGACTGTACCCCCACCCCACCAGTGTACGTACGGACCGTACCCCCACCCGTCTATGAATGGAGCGTACCAACACCCCACCAGTGTATGTACGGACCGTACCCCCCACCCGTGCACGTACGGACCGTACCCCCACACGTGTATGAATGGAGCGTACCAACACCCCACCAGTGTATGTACCGACTGTACCCCCACCCCACCAGTGTATGTACGGACCGTACCCCCACCCCACCAGTGTATGTACGGACCGAACCCCCACCCCACCAGTGTATGTACGGACCGTACCCCCACCGCACCTGTGTATGTACGGACCGTACCCCCAGCCATGTATGAATGGAGCGTACCAACACCCCACCCGTGTATGTACGGACCGTACCCCCACCCCACCCGTGTATGTACGGACCGAACCTCCACCCCACCAGTGTATGTACGGACCATACCCCCACCGCACCCGTGTATGTATGGACCGTACCCCCACCCGTGAATGAATGGAGCGTACCAACACCCCAACAGTGTATGTACGGACCGTACCCCCACCCCACCAGTGTATGTACGGACCGTACCCCCACCCGTGCACGTGTATGTACAGACCATACCCCCACCCCACCCGTGTATGTACAGACCGTACCCCCACCCGTGTATGAATGGAGCGTACCAACACCCCACCAGTGTATGTACGGACCGTACCCTCACCCCACCAGTGTATGTACGGACCGTACCCCCCACCCGTGCACGTACGGACCGTACCCCCACCCGTGTATGAATGGAGCGTACCAACCACCCACCCGTGTATGTACGGACCGTACCCCCACCCGTGTATGAATGGAGCGTACCAACACCCCACCAGTGTATGTACGGACCGTACCCCACCCCACCAGTGTATGTACGGACCGTACCCCCACCCCACCAGTGTACGTACGGACCGTACCCCCACCCGTGTATGAATGGAGCGTACCCCCACCCCACCAGTGTATGTACGGACCGTACCCCCACCCGTGCACGTGTATGTACGGACCGTACCCCCACCCCACCCGTGTATGTACAGACCGTACCCCCACCCGTGTATGAATGGAGCGTACCAACACCCCACCAGTGTATGTACGGACCGTACCCTCACCCCACCAGTGTATGTACGGACCGTACCCCCCACCCGTGCACGTACGGACCGTACCCCCACCCGTGTATGAATGGAGCGTACCAACCACCCACCTGTGTATGTACGGACCGTACCCCCACCCGTGTATGAATGGAGCGTACCAACACCCCACCAGTGTATGTACGGACCATACCCCACCCCACCAGTGTATGTACGGACCGTACCCCACCCCACCAGTGTACGTACGGACCGTACCCCCACCCGTGTATGAATGGAGCGTACCAACACCCCACCAGTGTATGTACGGACCGTACCCCCCACCCGTGCATGTACGGACCATACCCCCACCCGTGTATGAATGGAGCGTACCAACACCCCACCAGTGTATGTATGGACTGTACCCCCACCCCACCAGTGTATGTACGGCCCGTACCCCCACCCCACCAGTGTATGTACGGACCGTACCCCCACCCCACCAGTGTACGTACGGACCGTACCCCCACCCGTTTATGTACGGACCGTACCCCCACCCCACCAGTGTATGTACGGACCGTACCCCCACCCGTGTATGAATGGAGCGTACCAACACCCCACCAGTGTATGTACGGACCGTACCCCCCACCCGTGCACGTACGGACCGTACCCCCACCCGTGTATGAATGGAGCGTACCAACCCCCCACCCGTGTATGAATGGAGCGTACCATCACCCCACCAGTGTATGTACGGACCGTACCGCCCACCCGTGCACGTACGGACCGTACCCCCACCCGTGTATGAATGGAGCGTACCAACCCCCACCCGTGTATGTACGGACCGTACCCCCACCCGTGTATGAATGGAGCGTACCAACACCCCACCAGTGTATGTACGGACCGTACCCCCCACCCCACCAGTGTATGTACGGACCATACCCCCACCCCACCAGTGTATATACGGACCGTACCCCCACCCCACCAGTGTACGTACGGACTGTACCCCCACCCCACCAGTGTATGTACGGACCGAACACCCACCCCACCCATGTTCGTACGGACCGAACCCCCACCCCACCCGTGTTCGTACGCACCCTACCCCAGCACCCTCACCCAACATCGGGCATGTACGAGTCGTACTAAGCCATAGCAAAGGACAGCACTGTACAACAACATGGCCCATGTACGCACCGTACAGACGCCAAAAACACTCCTACTGAACCAGAACTAACCAAAAAAAAAACCACAAGGACAGTCAATCCGAGGCACACAACACCACAAAACATATCCAACAAGGACAAATACATCCTATACACTGACCTGCAACTGACAAACAGATAAACAGAGGCCCAAACCACTACCACTCCTTATAACACACCCACCCAAAGTTCAAACACAGCCACACCCAGAAATGGACCAATAAAAAGGCACAACACACACAAACCATGATCCTTTGCAACAGAGTCACTGCTGCCAGACTCCAGAGACAACGCACTGCACCATACTTCAACCATCAATACACCTTACACTTGCACTCCTTCACACAACCACCATCACAAACACACCCTCATCACATTCACACACACACACCCACAACCATCCACACCCACACCCCCACAACCATCCACACCCACACCCCACACCATGCCCACCAACAAGAATCCAAAGTTCACAAAGGACGAGCTGGAGTCCCTTGTCGACGAAATCATCAGAGTCGAGCCACAGCTCTTTGGAACATTGGTCAGACGGACCAATGTATCAGAAAAAACTGCCATGTGGGAGAGGATAGTCAATTCCGTGAATGCTGTTGGGTCCACCAGAAGGACCAGGCATGAGTGCCAAGCCAGGTGGTACGATCTGCGGAGGACGGTCCGCCGCAAAATGACGGACAAGCACAACCAGGCCAACATCACTGGAGGAGGGCCATCCCGCTGACCGGTACACTACCATCCCTGGGAGGAGAAGGTGATGACCACGCTGGAGCCGTTGGCATGTGACGGACTAGAAGGAGTCCGAGAGCCTGGTGAGTACACAAACAACTCACCTCACATGGGGGGAACGCCATATACAACCCAAATACCAATCATGCACGCAACCCCCCCAAAGCCAGCACCGGACACAACCACACTCCAAAAACACACACATGCCACTAGCGCCTCCATGCCCTAAGCAAGGCCATGCCAAGTCACAGGCCACACAAAACACCAACATAAGACAGGATGTCCCCGATGCCCGGAGGGTGGGCCTCAAAACTAACATAGAGCAACTCTGAAGCACACAACAATGCCCTCAGCCCATATGGCTTAGGGCACAGCCATACCAACAGTGTATCCCCACACAGTACTGTTTTGCCTGCTAATGGTGGCCGCGTTGCAGGACGACATGGGTATGAAGGCACAATTTGCACATAACAGCAGCCAATCAAGACGCAGCAAACTGAAAGAGTGTCAGCACACACTGCCACAGCAGCAGCGCACACTCAGACACTCCGCCCAATGGGTGCCCGCAGAGAAGAAACAAACCCACATGAACAAGCCAATGGCCTTTGCAAGACATGCAAACTGTGTGTGCCCAGGAATCTGGGCTGAGGTGACAGAGGGTGACACACAGAGGGAGGGAGAGGGGCAGAGAGAGGGACAAAGACAGAGGTGGACAAGGGGAGACAGACAGAGGGAGGGAGGAGGCTGACAGAGGGAGGGAGAAAGGGAGACAGAGGGAGACGGACAGTGGGAGGAGGCTGACAGAGGGAGGGAGAAAGGGAGACAGAGGGAGACGGACAGAGGGAGGAGGCTGACAGAGGGAGGGAGAAAGGGAGACAGAGGGAGACGGACAGAGGGAGGAGGCTGACAGAGGGAGGGAGAAAGGGAGACAGAGGGAGACGGACAGAGGGAGGAGGCTGATAGAGGAAGGGAGAAAGGGAGACAGAGGGAGACGGACAGAGGGAGGAGGGTGACAGAGGGAGGGAGAAAGGGAGACGGACAGAGGGAGGAGGCTGACAGAGGGAGGGAGAAAGGGAGATAGAGGGAGACGGACAGTGGGAGGAGGCTGACAGAGGGAGGGAGAAAGGGAGACGAACACAGGGAGGAGGCTAATAGAGGGAGGGAGAAAGGGAGACGGACAGAGGGAGGAGGCTGACAGAGGGAGGGAGAAAGGGAGATAGAGGGAGACCAAATCACCCTTGGGTGGTGTGGCCATGTCCGCTCGTCAGCAGGTGGACTGTGTACATGTAGACAAGGTTTGGCAGTGCCTTAACCCCCCCTTCTACCTTTGATGAACACTAGGCCATGTGTCAATCTGTGCACGAGTACATCCGTGCTGCAGGCACAAACAGAACCGTACACCCAGTACACCTACCCACTGTGTTCGTCAGAACCCTGTCACAAATTGTTAAGTTACCT
The DNA here is from genome assembly GCF_964204655.1 of Triturus cristatus. Taxonomy (NCBI): domain Eukaryota; kingdom Metazoa; phylum Chordata; class Amphibia; order Caudata; family Salamandridae; genus Triturus; species Triturus cristatus. The sequence goes on along the minus strand of NC_140582.1, from coordinate 305,077,800 downwards.
ACCTGCATTCTCAAATAGCATGGAAAAAACACCATTTGGCCACGTACAGTGCAACACGTAAGGTGGCTCTGCATGGCTTGCTCCGCCCGCTCACTACACTGCTGACTACGTTCACAAAATATGCATCAACTAAGATTGTGTCACACATAGGTAAAGTTACGAAAGCTGTGGCCAAGGGACATACCCATGCACAAGTGCAATGCTAGCCAAATCCAACCACCCAGAGGAACTGTGCCAAATCAAAAAAGAATGAAACATGGATGTCGCATGTAACACAATTAACACTGTCTCTCTCACACACAGGTCAACGTCGTCGATCTCCCCCCAACTCTGGGGGGGAAGACTCACAGGACCAGGCTCTGCGTGAAGAGGACCCCAACGCCAGCGACGACTCTCACCACTCCGTGGATGACCCAGACCAACCTGGCCCCTCTGGTGTCCAACCACCTGCAGCACCTGCGTCAGGTACAACTGTGCCAACCACCACCCCCATTCCTGCCACATCCCAGGAGACACCCAGGAGCCCTGCCCGCACACAACAACGCAGCCAGTCTGTCCAGGAGGGACAAGGTTCTTTGGGCACCCAGGAGGAGGCAGGCGACACCGCAAATGCCATCCCTCAGGGGTCCCGGAGACTCGATGTGCCCACAACGACAGGCCAGGCGCAAGTGGGCAGGGGTGGTGGGAGTGGAGGACGGCGGAGGCCCGAACCTGCCCAGTTGGCTCAGGACCCGGCTATGGCACACGTCAGAACCATCCTGGACGCATACCGGCATGACTCCAGAGGCATCGCCCAGGTAGTGGAGACCCTCAATGAGATGAAGGCCCTGCAGGTTGAGCATCATGCCAGGATGGAGGCAAGACATGCAGAGCACTTGGCGGTGCAGAGGGACCTGAGCCAATCCCTCCGTCAGATCGCCCAAAGCCTGGCAAACCCTCCCTGTGCCAGCAGGCGTAGAGCAGCACCAGCCCCAGGGAGGGAGGAGGAGGAGGAATCATCTGACGGAGCGTCCCTTGCACCGTCAAGCCAGGCATCTGAGGGTCCCCGCAGGAAGGTGGGTCGTCCACGCAAGAAAACGTGAGAGTCAGCGGAACATCACCATCTCCCAGGTCACCTGGCCTGGCACCTGGCCCTATGGCCCAACAGCAGCACAGCAGCAAAGGACATTCTCTGCCACATGGCCTTGCTGGTCACTGTCTGACCAATGTTGACAAAGTCTGTGGCACAGACTCTGATGACTGTCAATGGCAAGGACACCAACTCCCCCTGTGAACTTTGGATTCAACACTCCCGCCAAGCACCTCTTGTCACCCCCCCAAACACGTACCCCAGCACTAATAAAATTCATCACAATCACAAGATGATGCCGTCATTTTGCATTATTCCACTACATGTCTGTGTTGTAAAGTCAAACCATGCCTGATTCCTGAATTAACTCCGAACCACCATACCCTAGGGTCTGAGTCTGGCACAGGACACACATGGGTCACAACGTACCATCCAAGACAGACATGGAGCACCATACTCACCCGTGATGGGCCCAACCAGCTGAGGGGGTGCCCGCACAACTGTGCCCACAGACCTATTTAGAAGAGCAACAGTCATGCGCAGAGGTCAGGGATCATGTGGAGTGTCCTGTGCTGGGAGTCCCAGGTATGTGTAGACACGTGGCAGAACCATGTCCTGCATGCTTGAGTCAGGTGGATGTGGCGAACGGTGGGCCAGCCAAGGTTGGATGCATGGAGATGGCACAATAGGGTGTTGGATCACAGTGCCACAAGGTTGTGTTGTGGGTGTGGACTGCATCCTGAGTGTGTGCGTGGATTGAGAAGGTCATCCTGCAGCTGGCAGTGATCCACTCCCCCCATCTCTGTTGGACGTTGATGTGGCCTGGTCGCCAGATGTAGTAGCAGAGCTGTGCAGATGCACCCTGGATGTGGACAAGTATCATGGGATTTCTAACGCACATGTCCGTAGAGTGAAGGGTAGGAGTAGACACGGATGTCATAGTTGACCTGGGGGATGGTCTCCCTCTTGCCTAGAGGTGGATGGAACTGGGGATCTAGTGCTTGATGCAGAGTGTGCTGCCGCATGAGGCACAGATACTGCTGATCAGCATAGCACATGTCAGCAAGCAGTCCATGATGGACACCAGCTCGTTTGCGTGGACACTGGGTGCCCTTGCAGCAGGGCCTGCAGCAGCATGCGCCATATCAAGGAAACAATGCCACAAGTAGCACACAAAGACAAGGATCTCAGGAAGGAACCATGTAAAAGGTGCATGTCAAGGAAGGAATGTCTGGTTCAACATGGCACACACACACACACAATGGATTCACATGCGGCACAGTGGCCGTCGTGGAGACTGACAGGCCACAAAACCTACACAGCCATGGACATCATGCACAATACAGAATCTAATCCCTGACAAACAGCTTGCATCTTGCTACTCTACACATAGACTCATATGCACCATCTCTGAGAACAATGCCAGACATGCCGCATGCACATTGGCAACAGACCACCATTGACAGAGATGAGGCACCTTGGAGGCAGAGGGACACCTTTATTACTCATGTGTGTCGGAATGCCAATGCAACTCTGTCTACACATACACAAGTCATGTGGATGAAGACGTGGGACCAGCACTGGCACCCCCCTTAGCTCCACAGATGCTGGAAATCCATGGCACTGGCACACAAGTGACGGGTGACAGCTAAACACCCCCTGCTGCTCACGGAGAGCCTGCTATACACCATTGAGCCCCTAATGGGGAATTCACACACCATGTCAACCCGGTGCAACCCGTATGTTTCCGAGGCCAGTGTCACACACATTTATTTATTTATTTTATTTATTTAGGCGGTTTTGTATAGCGCGGACAAGACCCTTGCGGGTATCAGAGCGCTTCACATATCTGACATAGGAAAAGGTGTGTACATAAAAATACAGTGTTACAATGCATACAAGGTACATAATACAGAGAAATGCAGATAGCTATAGTTCAGGTAAATTTGGACATGAGAATCGATTTCACTTCTTTTTTGAAAAAAACTGTAGATGGATCGAGTCTCGTTTCTGGGGGTAGGGCATTCCATATCCTGGGGGCCATTCCTGAGAAGGTACGATTGTACGTTTTTTTCTTGGAGAAACGTTGCGGTTTCAGTAGCAGCTTGTTAGAGCTCCTGGTAGATCTGTTACCACCTGATAATACCAGTTTTTCGGCTAGGTATCTAGGGGTTTTGTGGTGTAGTGCCTTATGAGTCATACAGGCGATTTTTAACTGGATCCTGGCCTCAAAAGGCATGTAGGTCAGGGGAAATGTGGCAGTTTCTTTTAGTGCCTGTAACGAGTCTGGCGGCTGTATTGATTGATGCTCTGAGAGGGGCGGTCGTTGCCTTGGGGAGACCACAGAGAGCGACGCTCCCATAGTCAACTCTGGGAATTACTAGGGATTGAACCGCCTGTTTGAAGTCCATTGCTGGAATGAAGGGTTTCAATTTTCTCAGCGTGTTGATCTGAAAGTTTGCTCCTTTTGTTGCAGCGCTGATGTGCTTCTGCATATTTAGCTTATTATCCAGGGTTATTCCTAGAGATTTAGCGGAATCAATGACGATAGGTTGACCGTCGAGTGCAGTTAGGTGCTTCATCCACTCACGGATGGTCGTTGTTTGGTTGGGGGGAGCAATTAGGAGGAATTCTGTTTTTAGTGTGTTTAGTTTTAGATGATTCTTAGCAAGCCATGTCTGTGTCTTTTGGAGCGAAGAGTTCAGGGACTTGATGTCGTCGAGAGATTGGATCTTAATGTAGAGTTGTGTGTCATCTGCGTACATGTGGTATTGGATATTTTCGTGGCTGAGAAGCTCTGTCAGTGGTTCCATAAACAGGTTGAAGAGTGTCGGGGAGAGGGAAGAGCCCTGGGGTACTCCTAAGGTGACTGGGGTGGGGTTGGATAAAGATTTGTTGGTCTTGAATCTTTGTGTTCTGTTTTGGAGGAAGGAAGTGAACCAGTTTAACACTGTTCCGGATAGCCCCATTCTATGCTTCATGAGGTTCAGTAGATTGTCATGTTTGACAGTGTCGAACGCTGAGGAGAGGTCAAGTAGGATTAGCAAGCATGCTTTGTTTTGATCCAGTATTTGTAATGCGTCATCAATTATGTGGGCCATGGCTGATTCGGTACTGTGCCCTGATCGAAAGCCTGATTGGAATTGGTCGAGCAGGTTGAAGTGGTCTATATGCTTACTAAGCTGCATGTGGACACATTTTTCAAGAAGTTTGGCCAAGGTTGAGATATTGGATATTGGTCGATAGTTGTTTAGGTCTGATGGGTCCGCTGAGACTTTCTTAAGGATGGGGGTTACCTGACCGGCTTTGAGGATGTCAGGGATGGTTCCATGCAAGAGAGAAGAATTTATGATTCTAGTCCACAGGGGCACTAGCAGTGGCATGAAGGTCTTTGCGTGGGATGCTGGAAGGGGGTCTGTGAAGTGGTTGGAAGGATTCAGAGTGGTGAGCGTGTTTAGGATAGTTTCTTCGCTGTAGAGGTTGAAGGTAGTCCAGGAGGCATTGTTCTTGAGGTCGTGTATAATGGGACCGATACACGGGGTACTTGGGGAGGACCGTGAGGGGATTGAGTGTGTATCGGTAATGGTTGATAGATCATTAAGTAGGTCTGCCTTTAATTTGTCAGTCTTTGTTGTGAAAAAGGAGGCAAGATCATCACAGTTGGGGATTGAATCTGGATTGGCTTGGGGGGAGTGGGGGCCACCCTTAGACTGAGTATTGATTATTTCGAACAATTTTTTGGGGCGATTCTTGGCTTGGTCTAGTTGTACACCTATGAAGTCAGCTTTTGAGCGACGAATCTTTCTGTAGTAGGCATTTCTGGTGCATCTTAGTAGTTGGAGGTGGGCAGTGGATGGGGCTGTTCTCCATTGTCTTTCAATTGCTCTCAGTGCTCTTCTGTCTTCATTTAGTCTGCCATCATACCAGGGGTTTGAATTCTTTTCGGTGACTCTTTTTAATTGTAATGGGGCTAAGGTGTCAAGAACCCTGTTCATACCGTTAAAGTAGTGATTGGTCAGATCCTGTACATCGTTTGATCCGACCGTAGCTGGCGTGAGGATGCGACTAGCGGATGCAAGGTCGGCCGGATTGATGTTTTCTAGGCTCCTCTTCCAGATTTTCGTTCTCGTTGGTTGGACAGAGAGTAATTTAACTACTTCCTTGATGTGAAAGGTGATAATGTAGTGATCAGACCAGTCGCATGGGAGAATCGATTCTAGCTGGGTGGAGTCCGCTTTAGAAATTACAAGATCAAGGATTGAGCCTTTTCCGTGGGTGGGGCTGTCACATATTTGGGACAAGTTGAGGTCGGATAGGAAAAGTTTGAAGCTATTGACCTCTGGATCCTCTGGATCGTTCCAGTGGAGATTGAAGTCACCCAGGAAGATCTGTGTATTTTGTTGTCCTGCATTTGTCGCTATGATGTCCATCATGTGCTCGATGAAGGTGAGGTTGTTGCCAGGAGGATGGTAGATAGAGTGTAGTGAGCAAAGTGGCTTGTTATTGCTCGTAATGTGTAGGCAGAGGTATTCACATGATGGGAGTACTGGGGTGTTTGCGCGCCTTACCGCAAGGTTGTTCCTATGGATGCAGGCAATACCACCACCTGTCTTCTCAGGTCTGTCTAGTCTTGTAATGTAGTAGTTCGGGGGAACTAGTATGTCTAAAATGGGTGTGGATGATTCAGTCAGCCAGGTTTCCGTTAAGATGATAAGGTCGGGTTCATTGGATATAATGAGGTCGGCTATATCAGTGGCATGACGTGCTGCCGATCTGCAGTTTAGAAGGATACATTTTATCTGGGCATTGGTCGGGGTGATGGTCTGGTCATGGAGGGTGGTTACTCTTGTGAGGTTGCTTACAACAATGCCTCTGGGAGTGTGTCTTGTCAGTCTTGAGGCATTGGGGTTGATGGATTGAATTAAGGAACCTATCTGTATGTTCTCTAAGTGTACCGGTCCCCTTGGTAGAGATGGAGGTTCGTATGAGTGAAGTAGAGAAGTAATGTCACTTGGTGATAAGGTGTTCTTTTCCCTGGTTGGCCTGGATGGTGCATTGGGGTAAGGAACTGTTTTCCATTTGAGGGGTCCCTGAGGTGGCGGGCTAGCGCAATCCTGTTGAGTGGGTTTTGCTTGGGGTTTGGGTGGTTGCCGGATCAGGTCATGAAGGGTTTGTATGTCAACTTTTATTTGTTGTAGGGAAAGTAGGATCTCGTCTAGTCTTGGATCTGATGTGGGGCTTGTTATCTTGAAGGTTTGGTCTGTGGATAAGTGAGGAGGTGTAATGGCTTGTGTGGTGTCCCAGGGTATGTCATGTGTTGGTTCAAAGGGCGGTGATCCCATGGGGAGTGGAGGGGTGGAGAATGGAGTGTCCGAATCTATGTGTTGCATTGTTGAGGGGTGGAAATCACTGGGAAGGGGTATAGTGGGGTGGGGGTGTGATGGTGTATTGGTGTGATCTGAGTTCAGAAGGGCGGGTGTGTGTGGGGAGGCTGTGGATGGGGTGAAAGGGGTGAGAGGTGGGGTGGGTGTAGTGGAGATAGTAGTGGAGCTATGGGGGGAGTCGGTATAGTGCAGATGTCCGTTATTCAGAGGGGTCATAGTGGGACCAGTGGTGGGTATATTTGTATACTGGGATACCAAGGGAGAGTTTCCAGGGGGGGGAATCGGTGGGGGGGCGCTCGTAGGATTGTGAGAGCTGGTTTGGGGTCTTGTAACCTTCGCTTTGATGATTGGGAAGATATTGTCTAATATATTAAGATTATGGTCTGATGCCTGAATGAGTATGATCCCGTTATGGTAAATGGTGAATGTGGCAGTAGCGTTGTAGAACGGAGAGGGAATGATAGATAGTGTGATGCCGTGTGCAGTTTTCCTAGTGGATGCTGTTGAGAATAGGGTAAGAAAGGCTTTCCACCATTGTGCTCTCCTCTTGGTGTAGAATATAATGTCATTTGTTATGTGTCCTGTGCTATTTGAGAAGTAAGGGTCAGAGACTGGAATTTCTGAGTGTGCTTTTAGGAGATTATGTTTGAATCCTTTGGCCGCCTTTTTGGAGAGGCTAGGAGGGTATTTGATGGAGTAGGTGTGTTGGCCCTTGGGTTCCATAATGTGAGTTTTAGGCTTGCAAGGGGGGGGTGAGAGGGACAAAGGCAAGTACAAGTGGTAGGGGATCTCTTCGGTGAGTAAAAGAGATAAAGGTCTCAGTCTTTATAACGACATCGTATTAAGGGAGTAGTGGTCAGGATATTTATTATAATACGGCCTTACGCGCCTTACGGGAATATAGGATCTGGGGACTGACTGGTCATTGATTGTGCTCTGGTGTGTGTGACTAAAATATAAGACATTCCAATATGGCCGTTTTCTTGTCTCGCGAGGGAGTGAATAGTCCTATTACTCTTTCCATGCCTCCAGTCTAACTAGGCCAATTCCTCCGTAAATGCATTCAAACTTCGTCTAGGCCTCTTTCTGTTTTTGTGGGGGGTGGATCTGGCTCGGTCCTTTGAATCTGGTTATGCTGTGATTGTTAGTCCTCTGTCTTTGTCCATGTGGATGGGTTAAATGGGTAGTCCTTCATTTGTTTTGCTTAACCCAATTGCCATTTTGCGTTTAGCCTGTTCGGGCATATCATGATGTGACTTGCGGTGTTTAGTATATGTCCCTGCCGCCACTGAGCAGCTGGGAAAAATGCGAGGGCTTAATCCCTATGTATGGTCTCGGAACACCCAGCAAAAGAGACTATCTTTGTTGAGCATGGGGCTGCCCAACTAAACAAATAAATAGGCCCGCTCCCTGTTACTGCATGTGCCTATGAACCTGCTCAGGGATTTGCACATCACGATCGTGCTGTGGGGGTGGGAGGGAGCCAGGGGGTGCATGAGCCCGTGTATGCCCCTCATTGGTGCAACAGAAGGTTATCGAGCGTGTGCGGTACCTGATGAGAGCCGATCCGGTGCAGCTCCGATGGACTTCTCGCTCAGACCTCCCAGCTCTCCGCCATTCATCCTCACAGCCCGACGAGGTGCCGTCCCTCTCTACACCAAGTGCTGGCAGGGCGCTCGTGCGCCTGGGTGCGATGCAGGCGGGGGCAGCGGAAGACCAGCTCTCGGGACTCTCCCGCGGTCACGCTATCTCCCGGGCAAGTACAAGGCGCTCCCGCGACTGGGTGCACCGTCGGCTCCCGAGGCTCTCTCACATCGGGGGCAGTGGGGAGTCGATCCTCTCGTCTATAACGTGCCCGGTGCTGCCTCTATCTTTCCTCCAGGCTGTCTCAACAACATCACGGTCCACTGCTTCTCCGGCGAGTGCGCGAAGGGCGCCTCAGCCCCTGGGTCCAACTCTTGTCGTCCGGAGCTTCCGACCCGGTCTCTTCTCGGTGAGTGCGTCCTCCCTTCACCCTCCATCACAATCCCATTACAGATGACTGTCACCAAGTCTGACCATCAATTCAGGTGAATTCTGCTCCAGGTCATGTGCCCCATGGTGATTCTACATGTATGTCAAGTAACCAAACATGAACAGGAGCAGTGCACACACATTCAAAACAAATACCACTCCCAAAAAGCCGTGCTGCATCCCTTACCCGAAGGAGATTTTCTTACTTGTCCGTGCATGTAACGCTGAATCAGCACATGTTGCTGTGATCATGAGGAATAGCAGGAGCACAACAATGCCACCAGCAGACAGCATGAGAAAGTACCTGTGGATGGGAGACACACCAGAAGTTATGTTATGTTATGTTAGCCAAATTTATAGAGCGCACAGATGCCCCAGCAAAGGGGCGTCCCGGCAGTACAACAGACAAGATATCGAGGCCAAAACATAACCAAAGACAATAACAACACTAGGAATTCTGGGGAAAGAGGAAAGTTTTAACAGCTTTCCTGAAAACCAGAAGGTCGTCAATGGCGCGAATATAGACAGGGAGAGAGTTCCAGAGTCTAGCTGCTAGTACTCTGAAGGAGCGGCCCCCGGCCCGAGCCCTCTTGAAACGTGGGACTGTGACTAAATGAAGCCCAGAGGACCTTAGAGAGCACGAAGGGACATAAGGCTGAATAAGATGCTCCAGGATCTGGGGAGAGGAGTATTTGAGGATTTTAAACAGTACACATAAAGACTTGAACTTAATCCTCTGTGCAACAGGGAGCCAATGAAGCTGACCGATGTTTTTTTTGGCCGAGCAGAATCTCGGTAGGCCAACCAGAGCTCTGGCGGCAGCGTTTTGAACGCGTTGGAGTCTAGAGAGTTCTGCTGAGTTGGCTCCTAGCAAAAGAGAACTTGCATAGTCCAAACGAGACAGAATCGTGGCTTGTACAGTAAGCTGTCTGGTTGGGGCATCAAAAAATTTAAAAGTAGGTCTAAGCCTTCGAAGTATCCCGTAACAGGTGGCGGCAGTTTTCTTTGTATGCGAAACAAAGCTAAGTTTAGAATATAGCCAGATCCCAAGATTTTTTATCTCCGTGACAGGGAGGGGAGTAGGACCCAGCTCCGATGGCCACCAGTGATCGCTCCAAAGATGTCTCTGCTTGCCGACAATGAGCACCTCGGTTTTTTTAGCGTTCAATTGTAGGCAGTTATCAGTCATCCAGCGCGCCACTGAGCAAATTCCCTGGCAGAACTTAGCGGTTTCAAGGTCAGAAGCCCCACTTAATGCTACCGCCAGCTGCGTATCATCTGCGTAGGGCACCATAGACAGGTTCCACCGTTTAGCAACCGCAGCCAGCGGCTGTACATAAAGATTGAAAAGTGTGGGGCTGAGAGCAGAACCCTGTGGAACACCCTGAGCGATGGAGTAAGGTTTAGATTGGAAAGGGGGTGTGACAACCCTGAACGTACGATCAGATAAAAATGATCGAAACCATTCCAGTGCCATGTTACCGACACCAGCCTCACCCAGCCGTTGAAGCAAGATAGTATGAGAGACGGTGTCAAACGCAGCACTGAGGTCGAGGAGCACCAGTGCCGCCGTTTGACCAGAGTCAACCAAAGTTCGTAAATGGTCGACCATAAAAAGCAGAGCCGTCTCTGTGCTATGGCCGGGTCGGAAACCGTTCTGGGTTGGATCCAAAATATTGGCGCGGGTGAGATGATCAGATAGAATGGCATTGACATGGGCTTCAGTCAATTTAGCAACCCACGGAAGGAGTGATATAGGGCGGTAGTTCTCCAATTTAGATGGATCTAAAGCTGTTTTTTTCAGAATGGGTATCACCTGGGCTTGTTTCCAGCTCACAGGGACAGAGCCGGATGTTAGAGATAGGTTGACAAGGTCGCACAATGGGGAGAAACAAAGTGAGGCAGATTCACTAAACTGAGCAGGACGAAGAGGGTCCTTGGGTGAGCCTGATTTAACTTTTGTCGCTATTTTAGTAAATTGTTCCATTGAAAGCTCAGGGAGAGAACACAGGGACAGCGTTGTCCTTGAGGGAGACTCCACCTTATCCAAGGGAGCAGATAGATCTGAAAAAGAACGATAAATAGCCGCCACCTTTTCCACAAAAAAAGCAGCCAAGTCCTCGCAGTGCGAAGCAGAGCAAATCTCATCAAGTGAGGCTCTGCTAGCTGAGAGGTCGTTAAGCACTTTAAAGATTAATTTGGTGGGATTGGTGCTAGAATTGAATTCGCGAGAGAAATACGCAGCCCGGGTTTTACAAACCGTTTTATGATAAAGCCTAGTCCTTACGCGATATTCCATTTTCCTGGCAGGTAAATATGACTTACGCCAGGCTCTTTCAGCTTGTTTACAGGATTTCCTTAAAAGCCGAAGTGTGTCGTCATACCACGGACTGGGCTCACCACGACGACGTTTAATCTCAGTAGTAGGAATCAAGCAATCCAGCGCTCGAGTCAGCCAATTGCAGAAAAGGTCATAGCCCGACTCAACGTCGGAGAAAGGGCCTAACGCGTATTGACCAAGGAGTCGATGGAAATCAGCTAGTTTCAATTTGCTCCATGGACGTCTCAATGACACCGGTATCGTTGTATTATGGGGAGAGTCCTTAATAGTAAGGTTCAACTCTATCAGATGGTGATCGGTCCAAGCCATAGGTTTAGGGGGCAACACATTAACTGACGTTAAGTTGGTGAAAAAGGGATCCAGAATGTGGCCACCATCATGAGTGCAGTGTTCAACAAGCTGATGTAACTGGAGAGCTTCCAGATCTGCTAGAGTACTACTGGCGGCAGGGGAAAGGGGAGAATCAAAATGGAGATTTAAATCTCCAATAATACTCAAATTAGCAGCACTTAAGGCCAGTGCCCCAACGGCCTCTGGAAGTGCTAACCTAAAGGCAGCATCAGGACCCGGGGGGCGGTAGATGAGTAGCCCAGATAGAGTAAAATGATGGCTGACTGAAATACGAAAGTGGGCGCTTTCGCAACCAACTATATCCAAAGGCTTCCAGACACATGGAAAGCAGGATTTGATGACGCCCGCAATACCACCTCCCCTCGAGTTACGATTATGAGAAAAAATCACATATTCCGAGGGAAGAGCCAAGTTAACCGCCACCGCAGCATTCTCATGTAACCATGTCTCAGACATGAACAAAATGTCAGGAGCGACATCCACAAGAAGATTATGCACATCCAAGTGGTGCCTGACCAGTGACCTCACATTGAGATGGCAGATCTTAAGGCTGCGAGGGGCCCGGAGTTTAGCCAAAGGTAATACTATACAATCAGATCTACCCGAAAGGGGCTCGCTATAGGCAGCGGTGGAAGTAGGCGACATGAGTTGAAACTTACAGTCAGAGCAATTAAAAGGGCCCGATAGAGGGTCTAATGAACAAGTGCTACATAGCGAGTGATTCCGCAGGCTGAGCAGCGCAGTTCTTGGATAGCTTACGCGAGAGGGTATCTGACACATCAGGAAGGTCGGTAGGGGCTGCGGTATTCGGTCCAACCCGGTCTTGACGCGGACGAGCGCAGACGGGCAAGACTCTGGCATGACTCAGGCGCAGAGGAAGGCGCCAACCACTGTGCGTAACCGCTGCGCGGTAAAGTGGCTGGCTTAAGTAGCCCGTCCGCACAAGGCAGCACGCCTAGAACGCCAATATGGCGTCCAACGATGTCACCACCGAGATCCCAAACCAAGATGGCGCCCAAAGTTCCCCCGACTTCCCAACCCGATGACAGGACCCGCTAAGCAGCGGTGCAGTAAAACAATTATCGTGCAAGTGAGAGGGCAGCACCACCAAGTAAAAACAGGGGTAAGAAAAGAACCAACATAAATATTAGAACGGGAGATTTTTAAAATAGCGCTCAAGCCAAGCGCACCCTCAATGTAACGCTACGCTATGTACAGGGATCGTATGGCAAGCAGTGACACTCAAGTACCTTGTCTGGCTGACCCGATGAACTGACCGCCTTAAGTAGCCCGTCCGCACAAGGCAAGGCCCACAGAAGTCAGACAAAAGAAGTACATCCGAATGCATGTGCATGTACTCGACACGTATTAGGTTGTCAACATGCTAGGTGACAATGAAAGACATTCTTCTATTGCACCTTCACTCGAGTGACACATCCAAACACACCTCAGACTCATTTGGAAGACATGCAAATGGACACACACATTGCAACACATGCCACACACAGCCCAATGCGTGCACACTCAGACACTGGAACTCACCACTAAGCAAAGAAGTCGCGTATGAGCCGACTCCGCATGTCCTCTACCGCCTCCTCCTCCTCCACATCACTTGCCTCGTGCTCAAGCCCTTCATCCTCCACGGGTGGATGGTCCTGCTCATCTGGATCCAGGATGAGTGGCACAGCTTTCTCCACTGCCATGTTGTGCAGCATGCAGCACACGAGGAATATCTTGCAGACCTTCACCGGTGCATATGGGAGTGCGCCACCGGTCTTGTGAAGGTAACGGAATCGGCTCTTCAGGAGGCCAAACGTCCTCTCTATCACTCGCCTGGTCCGCCCATGGGCGGTGTTGTAGCGGTGATCGGCAGCCGTGCAGGAGTTGCGGAGAGGCGTGATCAGCCATGGCATGTTGGGATAGCCAGCGTCCCATACATGGAAACATCATGGACAAGAGTGGGTCAGGAGAAGCAGTAAGACAGGAAGATGACGTTAAATACAGGACTGCCAGAGTATACCCACCAACAATACATGCTCGTTCGTTGCGCAGCTGCAGCATCATTTCTGGCACCCTGCTATGCCTTATGATGTACGCATCGTGTGCTGATCCTCAAAAACGAGTACAGTCATGTGAAATCACCATGTTGGCAAGACACACCGCAAGGGCATTAATGGAGTGGTAATGCTTGCGGTTACGGAAGGCTACCTCCTGTGCCTGTGGTGGTACCAAAGCCACATGTGTTCCATCTATGGACCCAATGACATGGGGCATCCCTCCCAGGGCATAGAACTCACGCTTGACAGCTGTCAACTGCTCAGGAGTTGGGAATTTAATGAACTCATCAAGGTGCTCCAACATGGCCTCTAAAAAATCATGCAGAGCACGGCTCAACATGGTTTGGGACATCCCACCCACATGGGCAATGGTATGTTGAAAGGTACCCGTGGCCAAGAAATGTAGGGCTGCCATCACCTTCACCTTGGGTGTCAGTGCACCAGGATACCTGTGTAGCGGTTGGAGGTGTGCTGCCAGCCGTGTCGTCAAGTCCTCAATCGAACTTTGGGGGAAGCGGTAGCGGCGTATACAGTCATTTTCACGCATGTCAGCCAAGTCCGGAATTGCTCGAGGGAGAGGCGGAGCCCTGCAGTGAATTAGAAGGGACAACGAAGAGTGAGTACAGTACACCACCAATGTCAATGTACTGAGCACATGGTCAACAGGCAATGCACATATGCTACATACAGAGTCAGGTCTGTGCAATATGCCCTGGACACGTATGGCAGCCATGTGACACTCCTACCAAGAGACAGCTCCAAACGTTTATTCTCAACCTCATTATGCCATGCCATAAAACTAGCAGTGGGCCAGTGTAAGTGAGCAGGCAGACGCATTACAGGAGTGACAGACAACCAAATATGTGCAGAGGAAGGATGTTCATTGTACAGACAGGTTGCGGAACACTAGAGGCACAGGTCACATGTACTAGAAAAATGACACACCACACACCTTGCCATTAAGGATTACATTTCAAGAAAGATCCCACATACATTGAGAGGATGCAGATATGTCCTTGTTTTGAAACTCCGTGTCGACGCATACACACACACTTTACGTCGGATTCCACATGTGGCCTGGTATGCGTAACACTGTGCCATGGCCATCTACACACAGACACATGTTGGTTGCAGCAACTGCAGATGCATTTGACCAAACACCTACAGCAAGCTAATGGCAACACACGACACATACATGACATAGTCACATCGTGCAACGCGGGTAGTCACATGTCAGGTGTGAAAACCCCTGTAGCTGGCATCAGGGGACAGTTGCGTGTGTTGTTGACTGTGCCATGGCAGTGACGCTTTTCACAAGTGTTCTGTACTACATGCACACATGTCAAAGGAGTGAAGGGGATGTCTGGCACACAGTCCACCATCACACATGACATCTGTACACATCTCATCATACATCTATTGCCTTCACAACTCAGGAGTAATGTGCCACATTACAGCCTGACACACCTGTGCCCCACACATGTAGTACTGCACAGACAATGCCTTGATGTCCAGCCTTGGACAAGTATGTCAGCTCTATTCCTTTCTGTGTGCTGCCTGTCACCACTGTCAGGTGTGAAATGCACCATACATGCGCTCTGAGGGCGGGTGTACGTTCCCCATCACTATGGGAGTGCTGCCGTAGGCCTACCCATAGTGAAACGGCCCATACACGCGTGTGTACGGGGCGTATCACTATGGGTACGCATATGCGCGCAAAGCCATAGTGAAACGGCCCGTACACGCGCGTGTACGGGGCGTATCACTATGGGTACGCATACGCGAGCAAAGCCATAGTGAAACGGCCCGTACACGCGCGTGTACGGGGCGTATCACTATGGGTATGCATACGCGAGCAAAGCCATAGTGAAACGGCCCGTACACGCGCGTGGACGGGGCGTATCACTATGGGTATGCATACGCGAGCAAAGCCATAGTGAAACGGCCCGTACACGCGCGTGTACGGGCCGTTTCACTATGGCTTTGCTCGCGTATGCGTACCCATAGTGATACGGACCGTACACGCGTGTGTAGGGTCCAAATCACTATGGGAGTGCTGGCGTATGCGTACGCCATAGTAATACGACCCGTACATTCGCGTGTACGGTCCGTATTACTATGGGAGTGCTGGCGTATGCGTACGCGATAGTAATACGACCCGTACATACGCGTGTATGGGCCGTTTCTATGCTTTTGGGGTTCCCTAGGGCCCTGGAACTCACCGTACCTGTGTGTAAATGTCCAAATTACATAGGGGACACATGAGGGACAAGTATAAAGCCCTACATGCATGCTGGTTGTCATGGAGACCGAGTTTCAAGTTTGAATTTTTCCATCAGTTGCCCAGCCAAAGTCGGTTTGAAAGAATCTACATTGTTGCAAAGTGGTTGTAGAGTTGACATCATGCTCATTAAAAAAAAAATGCTAAGGCACTGACTGTGGTAGGTTTAAAGTGATTGGAGGAAACATAGGGTGCAAATGTGAGTGACCATTCACTCTGTACTCCTGTGCATGAAACAGGGCAGCTAGGCAGATATAAGGCAGCCAGGTCCCATGAGAGAGCACTTGCCTGCACTACCTTTGATTCCACACCACAGCTGCTGCTCTGATTCCTCTGGCACCATGTCCAGGTCTGTGGAGAGGGCTCAGCCTTTCACCCACGAGGAGAACCAAGCCCTGCTGGATGTGATCCTCCCACAGTACCCCATGCTGTATGGTCGACCAGGGGTTCAGGTGAGTGCTGAGTCCACTAGCAAAGACTGTGCCTCTTTTTTGTGACTGTGACTTCTGCCATTGTGTCCAGGTGTAACACACATGCAATGTACTGTAGGGTGGGTCCCGGGTGGGGGAATGCCTAATGTCTCCCAGCCAGAGCAGGCTGTGGTGCATGTCTGCTCTCCTCACTTGCATTGTGTGTACTGGGACAATCACTGCATGTGGCATGACACATTCTGCCTGTCTAATCCTCCTGGGAATGTTGTTACTACAGTCCTAATGTGAATCTGTGCTCACCCCAGTGTGACAGGTGGCAGTACCCACAGATGTGTGTTTGTTTAGTGTACCTGTGCTGACAGTGTACAAATGATGTGTTTGTCCCCTGGACATTGGTGGGTGGGTGTAAGTCCCCTGTCATGTGGGTGAGTGCATATGTGGAGTGTAGCACCCCAGCTGCATGACGGATGGATATACCCTGCCCATCTGATGTGAGCAGGGAGCAGTGCTGTGTGTCTGCGGTGATGGGCCAGCCCCACACCTGTGACACCCCCCAGTCTAGTGGCACATGTGCAGAGTGAGGTGTGTAGCTGCAGTCGGCAATGGCAGGTGATTGTCCTGTGGCTGTGTATGTCTGTGTACTCTGCTGAGGGCGCCTCAGTGGCCTGTGGCATGTGACTGCTTTGAGGTGCTGCACATAATCCTGGTGTCGCTTGTGATGCACAGTGTGTGGCTGGATGATTGATTGTGTCGTACCCCTCATGCCACCTGTGTACTCTACAATGCCACCTAGTGCATTTTGCCTTCCACAGATGAAAATGTCCCTATGACACAGGTGTAATGAGTTTGATGCATTCTATGCCCTGTTAAAACCAGCCAAATTGTCCTAATGTGTGTCTCTGTGACATGTCGCAGGTGTATTGATGTTGTCTCACTTTTTCTTCCTCACAGGTAAGCGCCTGTACCAAGGAGCAAATCTGGAAGGACGCCGTCAGTGCCGTGAGGCGGACCGATGGTCGGAAGCGGCGCCTAGCCCAGGTGAGGAAACGCTGGCAGGATATCCGGTGCTGGACGCGGAGGATTGCACGGGTCCTGCTGGGGGACTCACCTGTGAGCCAAAAGAACCATGGGCGCCGCCGTCTGACCCACATCCACAAGCGTGTGCGGGCGGTCGTCTTCCCTGACATGGACAGGCGCTTACAGGAAAAGCAGCAACAGGAAGGGGGTAGGTACATGTGTGTATGTTGTGTGTCACCAGCATTTGTAAGTGCACAGTTGCATGGATACACTGCCAGGGTTTACATGTGCAGTGCAGTTCCTGGTCCCCAAAGTGTAGCGGTGCTGTCCTTCCTCCCTTCCCCTCCTTGCCATGTGTACCCTGGTCTGTGTGTAGTCACACTTGCAAAAGGTTTTCTAGGCTGCCAGTTTATCGATGTGCCCAATGCTTGCAGCTTCATGTGTGGGGATGGTGTGTAACAGGTTGTGTGACCTTGCCTGTGCCCTGTCCAGTTCAGTACTTGTGGGGTCCATGTCAGTTAGCACTGATGCTGAGTCCAGACCTAGGAGTGTCCTATTTTGTGGCCTGTGACATGATGTGCATGAGTGTGAGATATGCTGAGTGCAGGGATGGTGGCTTGTGTTGCAGTCAGTACCATTCAGGACCATGGAGTAGTGTGGCCACTACTGTCCCCGGGGGCATCTTTTCCTAGGTATCATGTGTGTAATCCAAAAATGTCGACAATCTCCGTGTCTACAGCATAGGTTGTGCTCTGTGCCATTGTACCCTGCCACCATTTGTATTTACGTGAACTCTGCTATATGTGTCCACTGTACAGGCTGACCAAATGTCCCTTGTTCATACTCATGGGGGCCAGTGCCTGTATTTCTTGGTAAAATGGTCTGATGATGGCCATTTGTAGATGATGTATTTGTACCGGTGCACCAGGGTTTTTTTGTGTCCAATCAGGATTTCTTGCAGGCCATGTGTTTTTATTCCAGACTAAGAGATGTAAGTGCTTCCTGTGTCTCCAAAAATTGTCTCATGTAGGGGGTGGTTGGTGCGGGCAAGGCCTACATGTCTAAACCTGGAGTCTCCTTGCTAGGTCTGGGCAGTGTGTGATGTTTGTCTGGACATACACTCAAGGTGCAGTGACCCATTAATGTTGGGCATGTTTTTAAGTATGACCTTTGCAGCATGTGCCTACAGTTAATAGACATGGTTCCTGCTCATCCCTTTTTACGCCAACGCTGTGTGCCGCAGATGCTGTGCTGTATTGTCCCCAGTGCCTGGATCCTCTGTCCTAATCCATTTCATGTTATTTGCTTTTGTGTCATGCTCTCCATAGTTGCTCAGTGGCATGGTGGGTCAACCAACTGTGTGTTGCAGGGCCTACATATGTACCTTGTATTGTAGATGTTACTCATGTTGCTTTTCAGGAAAAGCACTGTGACCTATGTGGATTCTACTCATGTGACATATGTATACAGGTGTCTGATTATTTTCTGTCTCTTCACCTTGCCCACAGCATCGTCGGGGGACACCGAGGGAGACACTGGCACGGACCGTGTGGAGGGAGCGAGCACCAGTGCCAGCAGTGCAGAGCTGTCTGGCACATCGAGTGGCACGGAGGCCGACGGGAGTGCAGCGGAGGACCTGTCCAGTCACACCACCAGCGACTATGACGCAGACGGGTCCGAGGCTGAGCACTCCGAGGGGGCGGTGGCTGGTCCCACAGTTGACACCAGCACTCCATCACTACCCGCCCCCTCCATTCCGATCACCGGCCTCCCACTTGCTCGTGTCCCTTCCCGCCGTGCTCGGTCACCACGTGTCTCCTTCTTGCCAGGCACCGCACCCCCTGCCCCTGTCTCCACTGCTGCCACCAATGCCGAGTCTGTGGACATCCTGCGGCAGTTGCGGGTTGGTCAGACTGCGACGCTTAATGTCCTCCATGGCCACAGCCAAGTGCTGAACCAGATGGAGGCATACTTGGAGGGTATTTCAGCCGCACAGTCTGACCAACGCAACTTGCTGAGGTCCATAGACTCGACACTGACTGCAGCAGTGGGTCTCCTGCAGCGCTACGTCCCACCCCCTACCCCTGCCCCATCCACACTTCCCACTCCCATGCCTGTCCCACGTACACCCAGACGTCAGCATGCACGCACCCCACCAGACACAGGCACCACACCAGCAGGGCAGGGCAAGCGCACACCTCCTGGCACGCACACACAGGGTGAGGTAGGCACACCCACTGGGTCGGGGGGCAAACATAAGTCACGCAGCCAGAGTGGGAGTCCGCATTCCGCAAAATCCACTCCCTCCAAATCCACTCGCCTCAGCTCTCCTGGCCACGAATCCAGCAAGGATTCCTTCATGGCCGCTCTGTCCCTGAGCCCAACAGTGTCACCACCCCGCAAGCGGGCAAAGAAATCCCCGGTCAGGGTAGTTGAGTGCCCCCCCCTGTCCACACCCTCCCCCAGTGGCGCTGCGACCCATTCATCCGCCCCCCCCCCTCCTTGGGGCCTGTGGTTCCTTTGGGTGCAGGGGAGACGCTGGGAGACCTTGCAACCGTGTGCAGCGCCATCCTCACCACCTCCTTTGGCGCTGCCCCACCCCCTGTGGTGGAGTCCTCCGTCCCTGCACCCACAACGCCTGCCCTTGCCCCTCCTGTCCCTGCGGTGCCTGGTCCTTCCCCCCCACATGATGCCCCCCCCCCCCTGTGGGAGACAGGGTGGTCTGAACTGTGCAGGCAAGCTAGGGGATACGCGTCCCACTGTGTCCCCCATCCAGCTGTGACTCATGGACTGCCCTATGGGCTTTGTAAATATTGAACTTTCTACGAACAAACAATTTTAGATCATGCTGATTAAAGCCATTTTTGTTTCCTTTGAACACTGCTGCTTTTCTGATATTGCTGTTGGTGGGGCTGCTACATGATTTTGGGTGGTGATCATGTGTTGGGTCTGTGGGAAATGTAGTAGTGTGCTGGTCACTGTGTCCCCCATCCAGCTGTGACTCATGGACAGCCCTATGGGCTTTGTAAATATTGAACTTTCTACGAACAAACAATTTTAGATCATGCTGATTAAAGCCATTTTTGTTTCCTTTGAACACTACTGCTTTTCTGATATTGCTGTTGGTGGGGCTGCTACATGATTTTGGGTGGTGATCATGTGTTGGGTGTGTGGGAAATGTAGTTGTGTGCTGGTCATAGGGGGGACCCTGGTATCTGTGTGCCATCACAAGGTGTTAGCTTAGTTTCTTTGTTCATGTAAGCAGTTACTGCATGGTGAAATTGTCCCAAGGTGTGTTCCTTCCTCTGTGTACCCTGACATCTTCCCTGCAGGGTGTTTCCAATATGTTGTGCTGAGCTGTGTGTACATTAGCTGGGTGTGTGACGGACCCCTTCAACTTTGGCCATGCATGCAGAGCGATGTCTCCACCTGCATCCTTCGTGGCATCCTTGGTGATCACTGTACTCGTGTATGTGGACTGCTGACACGACTTCATGTGGACATGTTCCCTTTTAGGCAGTATGCATGTGTGTACTCCCAGCCTCGCACACATGTGTTACATGTACTGCAGGGTCTTTGTGCACCTGACTGACAATTGTGGCCATTGGATCTGTGGGTACTCCAACCTTTTTCTTTCCATGGGCACTGCTGGGGGCCGCTGCACACACCCCTCCTGTGTCTGGGCACTGCTGGGAGGACTCTGCACACACCCCTCCTATGTCTGGGCACTGCTGGGAGTGATAGGCACCCACCACTCCTGTGTCTGGGCACTGCTGGGAGGACTCTGCACACACCCCTCCTGTGTCTGGGCACTGCTGGGAGGACTCTGCATACACCCCTCCTGTGTCTGGACACTGCTGGGAGGACTCTGCACACACCCCTCCTGTGTCTGGGCACTGCTGGGAGGACTCTGCACACACCCCTCCTGTGTGTGGGCACTGCTGGGAGGACTCTGCACACACCCCTCATATGTCTGGGCACTGCTGGGAGGACTCTGCACACACCCCTCCTGTGTCTGGGCACTGCTGGGAGTGATAGGCACCCACCCCTCCTATGTCTGGGCACTGCTGGGAGTGATAGGCACACACCCCTCCTATGTCTGGGCACTGCTGGGAGTGATAGGCACCCACCCCACCTGTGTCTGGGCACTGCTGGGAGGACTCTGCACACACCCCTCCTGTGTCTGGGCACTGCTGGGAGGACCCTGCACACACCCCTCCTGTGTCTGGGCACTGATGGGAGGACTCTGCACACACCCCTCCTGTGTCTGGGCACTGCTGGGAGTGATGGGCACCCACCCCTCCTGTGTCTAGGCATTGCTGGGAGTGATAGGCACCCACCCCTCCTATGTCTGGGCACTGCTGGGAGTGATAGGCTCCCACCCCTCCTGTGTCTGGGCACTGCTGGGAGGACTCTGCACACCCCCTCCTGTGTCTGGGCACTGCTGGGAGGACTCTGCACACACCCCTCCTATGTCTGGGCACTGCTGGGAGTGATAGGCACCCACCCCTCATGTGTCTGGGCACTGCTGGGAGGACTCTGCACACACCCCTCCTGTGTCTGGGCACTGCTGGGAGGACTCTGCACACACCCCTCATATGTCTGGGCACTGCTGGGAGGACTCTGCACACACCCCTCCTGTGTCTGGGCACTGCTGGGAGGACTCTGCACACACCCCTCCTGTGTCTGGGCACTGCTGGGAGGACTCTGCACACACCCCTCCTGTGTTTGGGCACCTGCTGGGAGTGATAGGCACCCACCCCTCCTGTGTCTGGGCACTGCTGGGAGGACTCTGCACACACCCCTCCTGTGTCTGGGCACTGCTGGGAGGACTCTGCACCCACCCCTCCTATGTCTGGGCACTGCTGGGAGTGATAGGCACCCACCCCTCCTGTGTCTGGGCACTGCTGGGAGTGATAGGCACCCACCCCTCCTATGTCTGGGCACTGCTGGGAGTGATAGGCACCCACCCCTCCTGTGTCTGGGCACTGCTGGGAGGACTCTGCACACACCCCTCCTGTGTCTGGGCACTGCTGGGAGGACTCTGCACACACCCCTCCTGTGTCTGGGCACTGCTGGGAGGACTCTGCACACACCCCTCCTATGTCTGGGCACTGCTGGGAGTGATAGGCACCCACCCCTCCTGTGTCTGGGCACTGCTGGGAGGACTCTGCACACACCCCTCCTGTGTCTGGGCACTGCTGGGAGGACTCTGCACACACCCCTCCTGTGTCTGGGCACTTCTGGGAGGACTCTGCACACACCCCTCCTGTGTGTGGGCACTGCTGGGAGGACTCTGCACACACCCCTCCTGTGTGTGGGCACTGCTGGGAGGACTCTGCACACACCCCTCATATGTCTGGGCACTGCTGGGAGGACTCTGCACACACCCCTCCTGTGTCTGGGCACTGCTGGGAGTGATAGGCACCCACCCCTCCTGTGTCTGGGCACTGCTGGGAGTGATAGGCACACACCCCTCCTATGTCTGGGCACTGCTGGGAGTGATAGGCACCCACCCCTCCTGTGTCTGGGCACTGCTGGGAGGACTTTGCACACACCCCTCCTGTGTCTGGGCACTGCTGGGAGGACTCTGCACACACCCCTCCTGTGCCTGGGCACTGCTGGGAGGACTCTGCACACACCCCTCCTGTGTCTGGGCACTGCTGGGAGTGATAGGCACCCACCCCTCCTGTGTCTGGGCACTGCTGGGAGTGATAGGCACCCACCCCTCCTATGTCTGGGCACTGCTGGGAGTGATAGGCACCCACCCCTCCTGTGTCTGGGCACTGCTGGGAGGACTCTGCACACACCCCTCCTGTGTCTGGGCACTGCTGGGAGGACTCTGCACACACCCCTCCTATGTCTGGTCACTGCTGGGAGTGATAGGCACCCACCCCTCCTGTGTCTGGGCACTGCTGGGAGGACTCTGCACACACCCCTCCTGTGTCCGGGCACTGCTGGGAGGACTCTGCAGACACCCCTCATATGTCTGGGCACTGCTGGGAGGACTCTGCACACACCCCTCCTGTGTCTGGGTACTGCTGGGAGGACTCTGCACACACCCCTCCTGTGTCTGGGCACTGCTGGGAGGACTCTGCACACACCCCTCCTGTGTCTGGGTACTGCTGGGAGTGATAGGCACCCACCCCTCCTGTGTCTGGGCACTGCTGGGAGGACTCTGCACACACCCCTCCTGTGTCTGGGCACTGCTGGGAGGACTCTGCACACACCCCTCCTGTGTGTGGGCACTGCTGGGAGGACTCTGCACACACCCCTCATATGTCTGGGCACTGCTGGGAGGACTCTGCACCCACCCCTCCTGTGTCTGGGCACTGCTGGGAGTGATAGGCACCCACCCCTCCTGTGTCTGGGCACTGCTGGGAGTGATAGGCACCCACCCCTCCTATGTCTGGGCACTGCTGGGAGTGACAGGCACACACCCCTCCTGTGTCTGGGCACTGCTGGGAGTGATAGGCACCCACCCCTCCTATGTCTGGCCACTGCTGGGAGTGATAGGCACCCACCCCTCCTGTGTCTGGGCACTGCTGGGAGTGATAGGCACCCACCCCTCCTATGTCTGGGCACTGCTGGGAGTGATAGGCACCCACCCCTCCTGTGTCTGGGCACTGCTGGGAGTGATAGGCACCCACCCCTCCTATGTCTGGGCACTGCTGGGAGTGATAGGCACCCACCCCTCCTGTGTCTGGGCACTGCTGGGAGGACTCTGCACACACCCCTCCTGTGTCTGGGCACTGCTGGGAGGACTCTGCACACACCCCTCCTGTGTCTGGCCATGTACACTCCTTACATACACGGGTGTGGGTACGGTCCATACATACACTGGTGGGGTGTGGGTACGCTCCATTCATACACGGGTGGAGGTACGGTCCGTACATGAAATGGTGGGGTGGGGGTACGGTCCGTACATACACTGTTGGGGTGGGGGTACGCTCCATACATGCACTGTTGGGGTGGGGGTACGCTCCATACGTATGCGTGTGTGGATACGGTCCCTACATACACGGGTGGGGGTACGGTCCGTATATACACTGTTGGAGTGGGGGTACGCTCCATACGTACGCGGGTGTGGGTACGCTCCATGCATACACGGGTGGGGGTATGGTCCGTATATACACTGTTGGGGTGGGGGTACGCTCCATACGTACGCGGGTGTGGGTACGCTCCATGCATACACGGGTGGGGGTACGGTCCGTACATACACTGTTGGGGTGGGGGTACGCTCCATACGTACGCGGGTGTGGGTACGCTCCATGCACACACGGGTGGGTGTACGGTCCGTACATACACTGTTGGGGTGGGGGTACGCTCCATACATGCACTGTTGAGGTGGGGGTACGCTCCATACGTACGCGGGTGTGGGTACGGTCCGTACATACACTGTTGGGGTGGGGGTACGCTCCATACATACACTGTTGGGGTGGGGGTACGCTCCATACGTACGCGGGTGTGGGTACGGTCCGTACATACACTGTTGGGGTGGGGGTACGCTCCATACATACACGGGTGGCGGTATGGTCTGTACATGGACTGGTGGTGTGGGGGTACGCTCCATACATACACTGTTGGGGTGGGGGTATGCTCCATACGTACGCGGGTGTGGGTACGCTCCATGCATACACGGGTGGGGGTACGGTCCGTACATACACTGTTGGGGTGGGGGTACGCTCCATACGTACGCGGGTGTGGGTAAGCACCATGCATACACGGGTGGGGGTATGGTCCGTACATACACTGTTGGGGTGGGGGTACGCTCCATACGTACGCGGGTGTGGGTACGGTCCCTACATACACGGGTGGGGGTACGGTCCGTACATGCACTGTTGGGGTGTTGGTACGCGCCGTACATGCACGGGTGGGCGTGCGGCCCGTACCCAGGCCTTTGGAACATGGATACGGGCCATACCGCCATTATTGGGGTGACGTAGGGGTGGGCGTGGTACGACTCGTACCCACGCTCTTAAGGCGTGGGTACGGTACGTACCGGACTTGTTGTGTTGCCGGTTCGCGTGTACATCCACTTCCGTTGCTGGACACGCCCTCACCCCCTCGAAGTGACCAGGCCCTGAAGGTCAGGTATGTCCAGGGCATGTATGATTTGTGACTTGGGTAGGGGTTTTGTGTCCTGCCCCTGCCCCCCCTTTGCCCCTGGGTGTTGTTCTGACCTTCTGCGGCATCTGTTCCTGTAGAGCAGGTGGACTGCTATGAGGGCTGGGATGACACGTAGGTTCGGGTCCATGGCTGTCCGTCGCGTACAGGTGCTCCTTGCGCGCGTCGTCCTGATTTCCCGGCAGTTTTTGGCAGGCGGAGAATTTTATCCGTGCGGGGTGACGTCGGTGCGGTTCGTACTTCCTGGTTCGTGAAACGCTGCCTGAAAGCGTCCCGACGTCACGTCGGCGCTTTCCCCGGATCACATTTGTATGGATATTTTCGTTGGTTTGTGTTTTGTACGACTCGTACGGAAATGGTGTTTCCGTGCGAATCGTACTTGCATGTTTGTAATGTTTTTTTCCCGGGTACGAGTCGGACGGAGAAAACGCTCCGACCGACGGTTCGTACCAGGTTTTTCCAGGATCGGAATCGACACCAGAGTATCCACATCAAATTTGAGTGCTTATTTTCTATCCTTCTAGTGTTTCTAAAGATTTTCAGGTTTTGTAGTTTTCCCTAGCAGGAACTGATAAAACAGAAAATATACAGCTACATTTTCTTTTTAGGGGAAAATGAGGAAAAAGAGTATTTTTTATAAATGACATTTATAAGAGATTTACTGATTTAAGATAACCATCTTGCCAGCTTTCAGGAACAGGGAAAGCTGTATCAAGAAACATTTTTGACCATAGTTTTGGACTTTTATAAGCTATTGTCGATTTCTCCTAATTTTTGTGGTTTCAACCTACTTTTAGTTTGTGTTGTAAACAGGAGAAACCTAGGGGTGATTTAAAAAAACTATACATTTCTGAAAAGTAGCCAAAATTCTGAATTCAGCAATGGATCATTACTGTAGATCCTTGAACTTTTTCACAAAGAAACTGATTGTTGAAATCTAATATATAAGACAAATAAGAAAAAGTTTGTATCTACAATTTGTTGTCACACTGACCAAAATGCAGTATACTGTTACATCTGTAATGCCCTTCTGGTTACAAGAATATATAAGGTCAAAAATGCAGAGAAATCTAGTAGGTAATAAATGTTCTACCCATTTGTGTTCCCACATGTGTACCCACATGTCTTCCAATAAATAAAGTACCCCACTTGTGGGGGTGGACCTAGCACCCGCAACAAGAAAGGTCTCAAAATGTGACATGGACAGATCAAGTATTTCTACTCAAAATCTACAGTTTTTTTGTAATGAGGGTTGCTGTGGATTTTGAGGCTTAAATCGCCCATCACCAAGGAAAACCTACAAAACCCAGACCTTTCTAAAACCTAGATATGCAAGGGCTCCCGGGTGATGAGGCGTGTGTGGATCGCATAAGGTTTTTTGCCCAGAAACCCTTGCAAACCTCAAACGATTTCTAAAGAAAAAACATTTTAGCACATTTCTTTGAGGGAAAGTTCCAGAATCTGTGTGGATCCAGAAATTTTCTCCCACCCAGCTTTCCCATATGTCTTCCAATGCAAAATCTGCCTCGCTTGTTTAGGTGGACCTAGCACCTGCGACAGGAAAGGCCCCAAATCACAACATTGAGAGACAATTTTTTCCACTCAAAATAGACCCTTTTTAGAATGCGGGTATCTGTGGATTTTGAGCCTGATCTCAGCCCCAACCCAGGGAAACCCACTAAACCCCGACATTTCTAAAAACTAGACATGCAAAGGAGTCCGGTGGATGTGACTCCTGTGCATCTCACACATTTTATTTTACCCATAAGCCCTTTCAAACCTCAAACTTTGGCTAGAACCACACATTTTCCTCACATTTCTGTGAGGAGCAAGTCTATACTATGTGGGGATCCAAAGATTTCCTACCAACCAGTATTCCTGAAGATCTCCCAATAAAACACTACCACACTTGTGTGGGGGTTCTGGTGCCTCAGCCACAGCAGGGTACTAAACGCAATGTGGAGACATCAACATTTCTTTTAAAAAAAAATTGCATTGGAAATGAAGTATTTCCCATATTTGGGCCTGGGCTCAGCCCACCGTCCAAGGAAACCTACCAAATCCCGGTGAGAGAACACAACTTTCCCCTGCCCACTTTCAGGCAGGGAAAATACACTGAATTTCTCCCACCCACCAGGAGGAAGAAAACTGCTCCTGTGTGGTGGGAGCTCCCGCTGCACATGCAATCAGTGCAGGCAGAGATGCAGGCCAGGCTGTGGGGGCCATGGGTCCCCCCCCTGTGATCCAAACATGGGAGACTGGTATGGGGTGCTGTGGGTGGGCACCCTACTTAAAAATATAAAAAACAAAACAGCTCCTGCAGGAGGAGGGAGACGGTGGGCCCTGTAGCTCCCCAATGGCTACCAACACAAATGAAGGTGTGGGGTGTCCCTGGTGGGCACCAGTGAACCCCTTAATATATATTCTTTTAAACTAGCAGCTCCTTAGCAGTCCCATTGGATGGAACCACTTTCAGGAAGCCAGCAGATCCACAGGGCTCCCCTGGGCCCCTCTAATTATTTTTATTTTAAAAAAGCAAAAAGTGAACAATAAATGAGCAGCCACAGCCTCTCATTTATCATTCACTGCTCCTTCAAGAAGTGCCTCATAATGCACAGCAAGGGCTATTTACCTTAGTTTTTTTTGTGATGTCCCTAGCATGGGTAGGGGCACCCCCGAACATGTTTCTAATGTAATAAGGGGGCTGTAGGGAGTTTTGAAGCTCCCCACCAACATTAGAAAAAAAAGAGTTAGTCTCCTGGGTCATTCAATCCATGACCCAGGTAGAAATTGCCATTTGTTTTTAAAGCATTTACTAGGCTGGGACTATTTCTTCACAGCTGAGAATGCAGATCTGCTTTATAAATAGGGAGTTGAGTGTCTGAGGGGAGGGGAGAAGGAGTTGGGCCGCGGGGCGTGGCTGTGTGCAGGGGAGGTTTACTTTATGTATAGTAATAAAATATTACCTTATATTAAAAAAACACTGAAATTCACCACTTTTAGTTTTCTCAAGTAACTATGACTCATGCCCTAAGGTTACTATGACTTGTCTGAATATCACGAAGAGAGACTGGGACTTGGACAGTCCAGTCTCTCTTCATGATATTCAAAACACACTCAAGGAGTGTGTATTCAGCACACTCCTTTGCAAAACAAAGGAGTATGCTGTCCTATGAAGGGGAAGGGGAGAGGAAAGATGGGAAAAGGGAAGTTTATATCTACCAGGCGCTGGAATGAGAGTGCATACTAGCACTCGGATAGCTCCAATAAGGAGCAAGGGCCCTCAGACACCTCGAGGGGTGTCATGCTTCATCATAGGGCAGCTCCTCATTGGGCCAGCTCTGTAATGCCCAACGGGCCCCGCGAGGGGGCTCTTTGCTGGAGTTCTTTTCTTGTTCTTACAGTGGGTTTGTCCACATTGTTTAGCTCATTCTATTCTTGTTGCCGTCGTGAAGCTAAGGGTGTTATGAGAGGGCCCATGTGTAATGAGTAACAGTGGGGCGAAGTGAGTGTGATCTAAAAATAGCTACAAAAGTTTCCAAAGGTAATTTTATTCACTGGGTTGTTGTGCTATGCATAAAAATATCGACTAGTGAATCGTGGACTGAAGCGGGGACATTATTCCCGCTTCGGTCTAAAGAAATGTGTAAGATGTGTGGATGGTCAACATGTTTCATGCCCTATACTGTCCAACAAGATCTAGGCATTTTATCAGGACCTAAATTGCATCTATTACTCATAGGGGATGACTAGGTACAGCTAAAAAAGTCACGTCCCCTGAAGTCTGGACTCAAAGAGTAGTCCAATTGTGTGGTAAGTGAAAGAGATTAAAAATTGTCTACCTTCTGGAAGAATGGCACCTGGAGAGAGTAAAAACAAACAATTATAGGTTACGTCGCAAGATCTTTGAGTTATGGTGATCCACGAGGCCATTGTGAAGAAAAGAAAGGGGGAAAGGGGAAAAAACGGGGGGTAAAGGGGGGTGGGGAGAGTTGGTGCTAGACACTGGTAAAAACCTCACAATGCTGTCATCTAGTGTTTATGCTGCTGTTCTCCAAACAAATATTAATTGCACATCCCCCACGCTCTTCCCTTCCTGCACCGCTCTGCCTGGAAGTTACTGCCCCTGCTCCTCCTCAACCCGCAGGCACCTGCCTGCGCCTCATCCCTGGTGGCCCAGTGGGGAGCATGTCTGCTCTGCTGTTCTGTCTTCTGCCGCTCTGCTTTGTGCCTTTTTCTTAACTGATCTCTTTTTTACCTTCCTTTCATATTTTCTCACTTTTCACTTTTTTGCCCATTTTTCCTCTCCGTGTCCCTGCAGTTGCTCGTCCCCCTTGGCACCCCCCCTCCAGCACCGGTTTCCCACCTCCCAGCTGTCCAGCCCTCCCCTAAAACTACTTAATGGTGGGTGTGCACAGCCGCACCACAGGCGTGCCTGAAGCCCGTCTGCACCTGGACCGCGTCCAGCACCACAGACCCTGGTAATCGGACCATCCACTGTTAGGGGGTCAGCACCCTTCATGCCTTCAACACTGGATGCCACACCGCTTGCCAACTTGCACCACTGAATGACACCCAGGGCTGCTTCTCCTGCCCTTGGCCTGCCACCGCACACCAAATAGATTGCCTCAGCTGTATCCCAAGCAACACACGCTCCCTCCACAAACATGCCATGTAGATCTGGGATCTGCTCGACTCCATCTCCCACGAAACTGCTATTCTCACAGAAACCTGGATGAACGCCACCTCAGCCCCAGACAAAGCCATCCTTAATGGCTTCAAAACCATCAACAATGACCGCTTCACCCGACCAGGAGGAGGCATCGCCATCGTACACAAAGATACTCTCTGCACCACAACCAGCTCAGACGACAACTCGACCACCTTGGAGCACCTCCATTTCCAGAGCCAAACCAATCTGAACACCACCCTCCACGGCACCTTCATCTACAGAACTTATGGCCCCAGAACCCGTTAAGCAAATCCTTAGTCGACTACATCCTCCTCTGAGACCTCAATTTTCACCTGGACATCCTCGATGACCACAACACATCATTGTTACTGGAGAAAATCGCCACCATCATACTCAAGCAACTGGTCACCTCTCCAACACACTCAGCAGGACACACACTCAACCCCATCTCCTCCACAAGTAGCAACATCTCCTTTAGCCACACCTCCGAATTACAGTGGACCGTCCACTGTTGCATCTATTTCTCCTTCACCAAACCACCGTACACCAGCAGGCAGACCTCCACCCATGCAGAAGCTAGAACAAGGTCACCGAGGACCAGCTCACCACCACCCTCACCGCAACCCCACCTCCGACATCCACAGATGCTAATGCCTCTGCATGCAACCTCCACTCATGGATCTCCAACTGTGCCTACACAATGGGCCTCCTCGAGAAACCCTCAGGCAAACAACCCTCCAAGAAAGCCAGCTGGTTCTCTCCTGCCCTCCAAGAGTCCAGGCACATCTGCACATGGCTCAAAAAAGATGGAGAAGCAGCAAGGTCTCAGCAGGCCACGCAGCTTTCAAAACCACAGTCGCTGAACACCACCACCTCATCAATTCAACTAAGAAAATGTCCATACAAGAATGCATAAATGATAAGGCACACAACAGCAAACTATTCTTCTTCGTGGCCAAAGAGCTCACCAAACCCGGCACAGAGACAACAGACATCCCCACTCCCAAGACCTCTGCGACAACCTCGCCACTTTCTTTCATCTCAAGATCAAGGCAATCTACGACAGGTTCATGAATCAAAACCCACTGACCCCAAGTGAAACCACCGCACCCAACTGACTCAGAAAGCAGCAGACCCTTCTCAACTGGACCTCCCTCACCACCGATGATACCATCAAGTTCATGAAGAACATCCACTCATGAGCCCCCTCAGATCCCTGCCCCACCACATATTTAACAGAGCCAGCGCCTCCATCGCACTCAAGCTCTGCCACACAATCAACTGCTCCATCGAATCTGCCACCTTCCCTTAATACTGAAAACACACCAAGATCAACTCCCTACTGATGAAACCATCTGCTGACTCGATGGACTTCAAAAACTACAGAACCATCTCCCTGCTCCCCTTCACAGTTAAAGTCATCGAGAAGGCCATCAATACACAACTCTCTGAGCTCATCTAATCACACAACATTCTATACCTCTCCCAATCGGGATTCAGAAGCAACCACAGCACAGATACTTCTCTCCTTGCCGCCACAAATGACATCCACATTCTCCTTGACAGAGACAAAACTGTGGCCCTCATCCTCCTGGACATCTTGGCTGATTTTGAAACCGTTTGCCATGACACCCTCTGCACTAGACTTCATGACGCCGGCATCCACAATAAAGCCCTTGACTGGATCCGCTCCTTCCTCACTAGCCGAACACAGAGACTTCAACCTTTTCTCTCAGAACCCATAGCAATCCGCTGCGGGGTGCCACAGGGCTCCTCCCTGAGACCCATTCTTTTCAACATCTACATGGCCCACCTGCTACCATCTCTAGAAACCACAAACTCAACTTTATCTCCTATTCCCACGACACCCATCTGATCCTCTCCCTCTCCGATGAACCCAAATAGCTACAAAGAACAACTTCCACAGCTGAACGAAGGCAGCAGCACCTGAATGAAGGGCTGCTGCCTCAAGCTCAACTCAGACAAGACCGAAGTCCTCATCCTGGGCCCCAACCCCTCTGCCTGGGATGACTCCTGGTGGCCCGCAGTGTTTGGAATCCCCCCACAGACCATGCATGGAACCTCAGCATCATCCTGGGCTCTTTGTTCTCAATAAAAAGCCAGACCAACACCGTCTCATACTCCTGCATCCACATGCTCTGCATTCTACTAAAGATCTTCAAGTGGATCCCCACCTAGACAAGGAAAACAGTCACCCATGGACTCGTCAGCAGCAGACTCGACTACAGCAACGTACTCTATGCTGGCACCACGGAAAAACTCCTAAAGAAGCTAGAAAACATCCAAAACGCCTCTGCCAGACTCATCCTGAACATCCCTTGCTGCAGCCACATCACCGACCACCTGAGAGGCCTCCACGGGCTCCTGGTCAACAAAAGGATCACCTACGTACGCACACCTACAAAGCCCTCCACAACGCCGGACTTGTATACCTCAACCACTGCCTCTCCTTCCACACCCCCACCAGATATCTCTGCTCTGCCCATCAGGTCCTGGCCATTATCCCACAGATCTGCAGGACCATCACTTGAAGATCCCTCTCCTACTTCACTGCAAGGACCTGGAACTCCCTTCCTCTGCATCTTAGGCAATCACCAACCCTGCCTCAATTCAGGAAGGCCCTCAAGACCTGGCTCTTTGACCCCCCCCCTCAATGCCTTGAGACCCTTACAGGTGAGTAGTCGCACTCTACAAAACTCTGATTGATCATCTCTTGTTACTGCGGAGGTATCACTCAAGCTATAACCCCTCACTGAATGGGTCCCAGATCTTTCTAAGCCAAGACAAGTGACCTTAATTTTTCATCCACACCTGCCCAGCCAATATTCGGGATAGAGTAAATGAATTGCGATTCAGTATATAGATCTATATTGATAGGGTTTATCTGTACATATTGAGTCCGCCAGTGAGGGTGGCAGCCTATTGATTCAAATTGATTCAAATTTTATTGATATATCACCATGCAATGTCCCAGTGCACGTCAATTACAAAAGCAATCAAATGTAAGCATTGAAGCACGGCTGGTTATATTAGCTGCATTTCAGTTCACATATTCATTTGTCTATTTTCAACAATGGCAATTGACAGTACTTGAATTGTATAAAATTGTTGTAGTGCAAGGTACATTTTCACGACAGGTAACATTACTTGAATTGTATAAAGTGTTGTAGTACAACGTTCATTCTTAATCACAGTGATTCATTCATAGTCCATATTTATTTCAATACATCTGGTACTGGTAGCACCATTTCCGTTCACGTCTTGATTTATCTATTTTCCCAGCAGTCAAGAACAGCAATTGAATTATATAAAGTGCTATAGTGCAAGTTATGTTCTCAGTCACACTAATTTATGCATTGTCCATTTTCGATTCAATTCAAACTTTTATTTGGCAAGGGAAAGAAACAGCCATAAAAGTGCATACAGAGTATCATCGATAAATATACAATCATAAAAATTTACAACAAACTAAAACATGTAGTTAAGAAACAGTCCACCAACCTCCTTTTGTTCATATCTAACACACAATACTTTTCCTGAGGTGTATTGCCTCTGTTATAAAACGTGCAACATTAAATCATACAGAGGGGTTTTTAAGTGCCACTCAATCAATCAGGGAATTGTAAGCGTACTACTCACCTGTGGGGGTCTCAAGTCGCGGGGTGGTGGGGGGGTAAGCAGCTCAGTTCAGTTGAAGAGCCAGGTCTTGAGTAAATGTAAATGTATGTGTCTTGTAAAGCGCACTGCTGCCCTGAGGCGTCGTGGCGCTGTAGACCGCTGGGGAACCCGTCCTGGCTATCCCTGTGAGATGGTCCCTCCTGGGTATCTCCAAGGTGAAACCAGGCATCCCCGGCGAATGTGGGGGGCCGTTGTGGAGATGAGGCAAGCTAATGCCCAGAGTTGCCGAGTGTGTTCCTGGTTAGAGTAGGTACCGAGGCGAGAATTATCGAGTCCGTTTTGACCCTGGTCCAAGACCCTGCCGCGTCGGGAATTGAACCCTGGTCCCTGGCCGATTCTCTGCTTGCGGATCTGCCGCCTCTAACCAGTGAGCCACACCTCTCCACCTCTCACCTCTGACTGTCGATCTGGAGCTCGTTCCAGGTCTTTGTTAGGGGTGGGCGGAATTTGCGAAGTTACCGTACGCAAAATTCCGTGAAACGACAAAAAATCTCAGTGAACACGTGGCATTCCGCGTGCTCGCGGATTAGTCGGGGGCGGGGCTTCTTTGCGAGTTCACATGCCTCTTGGCACGAGCCACGTCTGTATCATAGCATTAACTGCGTGCCCTCTTGCGCCAGGAGGGCCATGCGTGCATGTGTTAGAAGACTGTGCACACGCACCACGATGCCCTCAGCCCTCTCAGAAGGGATGCTGCATGTTCATATCACAAAGGAAAAGAGTGGTGACTGCGCATGGATGGTATGCAATGGTGGTTATGCATAGGAGGGAGGCTCCATGTTCATATCACATCATCTGCTTGTGGCCAATCCCATTAAAAGAGCATGGTTAGGTGAACCAAACCAAAAGAAAGGTGTGAGTATCTTCCTTTGGAAAGACGTAATGTATGTGCTCCTCTAGTGTGAGGAGAGATGCGTGCCGTTTAATGAAAGGAAATGACATGCATGTGTCCTATATGAAATGAATAACGTACGTAGTACCGGCACTTCTCAGAGGAAAACAGATACTATGTATAGTGAGTGCCAGCACTTCTATGTTTCCATTTAAAGCACCAGATGTGTGTGCCCACATTTGGCATGAAAACAGATGTAACCGCCCTTCAGTCACAGGAAAAGTGATATATGTGCCCAGGTTTGGCATGAAAACTGATGCAGGTGGCCATAACCACAGGAAAAGGGATGTGCATGCCCATTTATGGCACAAAAACAGATGCAGGTGCCTTTCACCACAGGAAAAGAGACCCGCGTGCCCGCCTGTGGCATGAAAATGGTGCCAAACCCTCTATGGTGTGAAAAGATGTGTGTTCCACGTCATCATAAATCGTCATAAATCCCCAATCCCGGCAGAAAGGGAGGTATGAGAGATTATATTTATCTACATGGAGAAAGTGATCTTTGGCAGCGATACACGTAACAGAATGGCGCCATGTGCTCGCGAGAGAAGTGACCCCATCGATATCTTATTTAAAATACCAGGGCAGGCTGATAGAGTTCGCAGTCCATCTCTGTCGTGAACAGAAGCGCAGCGGCTCGTGCCCACCATTATGTGGGCAATTACCCTCCCATTGCCATATAAGCAGCTGAAGGTGACGCTGTGTTCTTCACCAGCACGACCGATCAGAGCAGCAGATGAGGGACAAGCAGCCTCCTGGTCACAGGAACTACACGGGGATTGCGCTCGAGAAACTCATGGATACAAAGACCTCCATCAAGGATTACAGCTAATTTTCGGAGGCAGATATGGGGAGAAAAAGCACACCTGCCCAGCCTCGACCATGCTCACTATTTTTTTGTGCTGATTAATATACACTATAGTTTTTGCATAGGACTAAGGTCAGTATGCTCCTATCGAGTACATTAAACTTAATTACTTGTGTGTGCCAGCAAACTCAGAGGTCACTAGAAACTTCTCGAATGAACAAGAAGGGTTTAGTTTCTGACAACCGCATAAATATGACAACTTTGTTTCCCTTAGAATCGGAACGCGTCTCAGAATCGTGGAAACAATAGATAACAGTTTCAGTCAGTCAATCGTGCATGCTTAGTTTCTTCAGAGTTACACAGAAATAGATAGACGGGCGTTTCAATAAAAAAGGGATTTATTGAACTGTCTTGATTCTCGTGTAAGAGATGTGAGCTGTTACAATCATTAGGCAGTAAACAAGATATAATACGCACAGCGTAAGCAGTAAAAAGAAATAATACTGCACTAGCATTGTCTTTTAGCTATGACATATATTCATATATACATACATAAATAACACAGGCTAAAAAGTGAATACTCGTCTGATGCTTCTAAATACTTCTACCCCAGTGTACCTAACCTAAGTGTAGTGCAAGGTAAGAGTAGGTGCTGTTTTCTATAGTATGATATATACTAAGTTTGTATGCCAAGAGTCCCTCTAGGTTCTTGTCAACTCCATACCTTTGAACGAAAGAGGTGGGAATCTCTTTTCGGGTCTCAAACTCTAACACCCCATGAAGGGTGTAAGAACACTGGAAGCTGGATTCTCTGCGAGCAGGGATGGCAACGTCTGATCAGTGCGTCAGACCGGGATATGGTCTCTTCCGAACTTGCCGTGGCAAACCGTGCAGTCAAGTCGTGCCGAGCCGTGCTGTGGTTTGCCATGGTAAGGGAAGGCATATTTATACCTGGAAGGTGTTTATAAATGCTGGCATTGATGTAAAGTAGGGCAGAGGAAGACATCATGGATGAACCCCTAAGGAATAGCAGTTCATGCATAATAGATGAGTTCTTGGAGAAATCAATAATCCTAGCTAGGGAAAGTCCCGATGGCTTAAGGGTCTGGTTTCTAAGAACTCGTTGTGATGTGGGATGGAATGATGTAGGTGACCATGCCTGTATTTGGATAGCATGGCAAATGCGTAAATAAGGACTGGGATTTTATGCCTAAATAAGAGCAATGCGAATTATGCCTATATAAGGACATGATTCATGGAAACCTATGTACGGGCATCTAAATCGAAAGACAACACCCACTCCATTGACGAATGATCGATATTACTAAATGCTAAACATGCTAAAGACATAAAATTGAGTATCACATGTTCGCTAAAAACATTTGTAACAGCATACTAAAAGAAGACGTTTGTTAAAAACTTTGCTAGACATGAAATCCAAAGGTGCTGTACACATCAAAGCAATGTTTCATTCTAAGCATATATTTACAGTGAATGCTAAGTGAATGAACCAAAACATATACACATATGTAATGAAATGGTCTAGTTGTACAGAAAGGAAAAGTTTTAGAGCCATTTCATCTCATGATTAAAATGCAAAGAAAGGTGACAATGTGTCCCTGGAAGTATTTGAAAGAAGTCTGTTCTCTATGAATAGTTCTACTGTAAGCAGTTTGTAGCCATAAAAGAAAAAGTCAATATTCCCAAAAAGATGATCATAAGAAGGTTCCAAATGTAGTATTTTGTTTTGAAAAAAAAAAATTGAAGGCCGAATTTATAGATTACATGGTATACTGTGAGCCAAATCAAAAGTTATTTGAAGATGCCAGAGAGAAATCCTCTAATCCTGTAGACAAACATTTGTCTACCATTGTCGGTGATAGCTTGATTACCTCGTTTAGAAGACTAATTGCACATAAATGTGATGCATCGTCAGTAGCAGTGTTCGTTGCCGATGTTACCTGTGTGCCTGTTAATCCATCTCGTACCTCAGTGTTGGAAGGCGGACCCCGAGGAGTCGGTGAGACCACCAAGGGGGGGCCCTCACTTGCACGAAGTAGCCGAGCACCGTCGAGAAGCCTCCTGAGAGATCCTTCTCCTATCACGTACTAGCACAGTAACACCACCACACAGGACTCAAGGAGGTTGTCTCAAGACGAGCAATTCTTTATCAGCATTTAAAGGTTTACGAGATCAATATTTACACGAAAGGGATCGAGGGATCCACCAAAAGTCTCAGTGTCTCTTTGGAAGGGTAGGGGTAGCGGGACAGTCTTTGGCAGGAGCTCGGTACGAGGGTACCTGGGGCCCAGTTCTTATCCTCAAGCTGGAGGACCTCCGGATCTCGGAGGGGTCGAGCCGCGACGGCGTCGGCAGGGCTCTGGCGTTCAGTTCGTGGGGAGCCGCGATCAGGTCAGCAGGGCTCTCAAGATGGTTTCTGCTCAGCTCGAGCCGTGACGTCGTCAGCAGGGCTCCGAGGGAGGTTTCAGCGAGGTTGGGCCGCGACAGCGTCAGCAGGGCCCCGATGTTCCGGGGGGCTTCAAGTTGTTCACAAGAAGGAGCCGCGACGCAGTCTGCAGGGCTCGTGATAGTTCAAGCAAGAGTTCTTCTCCGTAGGGTCGGCCTCCTGGATACAACTGCCGATCTGTGGCGGGGTCGCCCCAGATATAGGTCTGGAGCCCTTTGATGTCCGGACCCTGGTGCCCGGGGGGGGCGTGGAGGCCGGGTGGAGGTGGCCAGACGCCCAGCAGGAGAGGCGCCCGGCCCAAGAGAGTTGCAGGGCGATCACACCTAGGGATGGGAGGACAGTCGGGGGTCTCATCGATACTGTCCTCCGCCGGGGGCGGTGAATGGTTCATGTGGCACCCCCTGGCTAGTTCTTGGTGCCTCGATGTCGGGGCTTCGCCGGGGACGAGGCCGGGTTGAGCGGGGTCGCGCCGGCTGGCGCACAGAGTCACGTGGATGCCAACAAGATGGCGGAGCCCCGAGGGGTATGCGACCTCGTGCGGCTCGGAATGAGGGGTCTCGGTGCAGTTCGGAAGGGTGGCCCGTGAAGGCCGGGGCGGGGAACGGGCACAATCCACGGGGGTAAGGACCACGCCACGAGGCCGGGTCCAACAGGCGTCCCCTCCAGCCGAAGGCATAGAGAGTCACCCATGGGGATTCTCCTCGTCAAGGCGGAAGAAGCGGGACAGGCCGTCGGCGTTGGCGTGGTCATTGCCGGGCCGGTGTTCGACATCAAAGTCCATCCCTTGCAGCGAGATGGACCACCGCAGCAGCTTGGGGTTCTCGCCCCGCATTTGCATTAACCACCGCAGGGGCCGGTGGTCGGTCTGGACCCGGAAGTGGGTACCGAAGAGATAGGGCCGGAGCTTCTTAAGGGCCCACACTACAGCGAAGGCTTCACGCTCGATGGTGCTCCATCGCTGCTCCCGGGGCAGTAGCCGTCAGCTGATGAAGGCCACAGGTCGGTCGAGCCCCTTTTCATCGGCCTGGGACAGGACGGCCCCGATCCCATACTCGGAGGCGTCCGTCTGCACCACGAACTCCTTACTGTAGTCGGGGGCCTGCAGCACAGGGGCAGTACACATCGCTGTCTTGAGGGTTTCGAAGGCTGCTTGGCAGCGGGGTGTCCAGTGCACCTTCTTGGGCTGCTTCTTGGACGTGAGCTCTGTGAGGGGGCCAACAAGGCTCCCATAGTCCCGGATGAACCGCCGGTAGTAACCGGTGAGGCCCAGGAAGGCCCGGACAGCTGTCTGGGTAGTAGGGGGTTCCCAGGCCTGGATGGCATCGATTTTTGGCTGGAGAGGGGTCACCTGCCCGCTTCCCACTTGATGGCCCAGGTAGGTCACGGATCCGTGGCCGATCTGGCATTGGCTGGCCTTGATCGTGAGCCCGGCCCGCTGGAGGGCGGCCAGGACGGCTTTGAGGTGAAGGAGGTGCTCCGCCCAGTGGTTGCTGTACACGGCAATGTCATCTAAGTAGGCCGCGCTGAAGGCCTCGAGCCCGGCCAAAACCTTGTTTACGAGTCTTTGGAAAGTGGCCGGGGCGTTTTTCATTCCGAAGGGCATCACCCGAAAGTGGTAATGCCCATCCGGGGTAGAAAAGGCGGATCTTTCTTGGGCGCCGGGGGTGAGCTGGATCTGCCAGTACCCGGCGGTGAGGTCCAGCGTGCTCAGGTAGCGGGCGGCCCCTAAGCGGTCGATGAGTTCGTCGGCCCGGGGTATAGGATGGGCGTCCGTCTTGGTCACCGCATTCAGGGCTCGGTAGTCTACGCAGAATCGTAACTCCGGGGAGTGGCCGGGGGCTGCGGCCTTTGGTACCAGGACGACAGGGCTGGCCCACGGGCTGTCGGAGGGTTCGATGACCCCCAGGGCCAGCATCTTTGCTACTTCGGCCTGGATGCATGCCCGCACTCGGTCGGGTACCCTGTAGGCTCGGTGTCGCACGGGGGGGCTCTCCCCGGTGTCGACGTCGTGGACGCACCAGTGGGTCACCCCCGGGGTGAGGGAGAAGAGGGCTGCGTAGTCCTGCAGCAGTTGTTGACAGTCGTCACGCTGTTCCGGGGTCAGGGAAGAGGCGAGTTGGACACCTTTGAAGGATCCGTCATGGACGTTGGACTGCAAGAGGTCGGGCAGGGGCTCGGAGTCGTCCTCGCCCCCCTCGTCGGTCGCCAGTAGCAGGCTCAGTTCGGTCCGGGCAAAGTGGGGTTTGAGCCTGTTAGCATGTAGAACCCGGAGGGGGTTCCGGGGGGACTCCAGGTCGACTAGGTAGGTGACGGGGCTTTTCTTCTCCACTACCTTGAAGGGCCCGGTCCACTTGTCCTGGAGGGCGCCGGGTTCAACCGGGGCCATGACCCACACTCTCTGGCCTGGCTCGAATTCGATGGTAGAGGAGTTCCGATCGTACCAGCGCTTCATGTCCTCCTGGCTGGCCTCGAGGTTGGCTTCGGCCATGGCTCGGAACTTGCGGGTCTGGTTTCGGAGGGTCAGGAGGTATCGGTAGACGTCAGGAGGGGCGCCTTGGAGCTTCGTCTCCCAGCCCTCCTTGACCAGGCTGAGCGGTCCGCGGACCGGATGTCCGTACAATAGTTCAAACGGGCTGAACCCCAGGGACTTCTGCGGGACCTCCCGATAGGCAAACAGGAGGCACGGCAGCAGGACATCCCATCTCCGCCTGAGGGGCTCTTCCAGGCCCTGGATCATTCCCTTTAAGGTTCTGTTGAACCGCTCAACCAGTCCGTTCCCCTGAGGGTGATAGGGGGTTGTGAATTTGTACGTGACCCCGCATTGCTGCCACAGGGACCGCATGTATTTGGAAATAAAGTTCGTGCCCCTGTCGCTCACCACTTCGCGGGGAAATCCCACTCGGGAGAAGATCCCCATCAAGGCCCGGCCTACCACGGGGGCCGTTATAGTTCTTAGCGGGACCGCCTCCGGGTACCTGGTGGCGTGGTCCACGAGGACCAGGATGAAGCGGTGGCCCAGGGCGGTCTGGGGGTCCAGGGGCCCCACGATATCGATTCCGACCCGTTCGAACGGGGTGCTGACGGCTGGAAAGGGCTGGAGGGGGGCCTTGACACGACCCCCCGTCTTCCCGCTGGCTTAGCAGGTCTGGCAGGACCGGCAGTGGTTGTCCACGTCTCTCCGCATCCGGGGCCAGTAGAAGTGGGTCACCAGACGGCTGTAAGTTTTGTCTTGCCCCAAGTGTCCGGCGAGGGGCACGTCATGTGCCAGGTTGAGCAGGAACTCCCGGAAGCGGAGGGGGACCACCAACACGCGGCTGGCCCCGAGTTCTGCCACTTTTTGCTCACTGTACAACAGGCCCTCGGCCCAGTAGACCCAGTGGGTGCCGGTCTGGTCCCCGTTGGTTTGTGCGGACACTTGTTGTCGGACCCCTTCGAGAGAGGGACAGGACTGCTGCTCTTGCTGGAACTGCTCCCGGGTGGGGCCCCCTTCGTGTCGCCATTGTGCCAGTTCTGGTAGGGCGCACGGGGAAGCAATCTCCTCTGGGGAGGATTCACTAGGTCCAGGGTCGGTGTCCGCCTCCCCTTCGCCGCCGGCGGGGGGTGGTGCGAGCCCCTCGGGCTGGGCGGCACCGGGGGCCGAGGACGAGCGGGGGGCCCGGGCGGTCATGGACCGGGTGCTGGCGCAGGCCCATTCGGATAGTCCCAGCATTCGGAGGTGCTCTCGTCGCTCTACTTGAGCCCAGGGGGAACTCTCCAAGTTGTTCCCCAGGAGGCAGTCTACGGGTGCGTCATCGCGGACCGTCACCTTTAGCAGGCCGGTCACCCCTCCCCACTCGAAGGGGACCAGGGCCATCTGGCACAGGCTTTCGCTGTTGTCGGCCGTCCGGACGGGGCACAGCACATTGGGTAGGATCTGTTCGGGGGTCACCAGGTGGCAGCGGACAGCGGTGACACTGGCGCCGGTGTCACGAAGGGCTTCGGCCCGTTGTCCATTGACGGTGACCTGCTGCCTGTACTTCTGGGTGTTGCTTGGGATGGGGGTGCGGGGCACCATTTCTCGGCTACCCAAGCAGACCAGGGACATGGCTGCCGGCTCCCATTCGGTGGTCCCTCGGTCGAGGGTTTCTTCTTCCTCTTCTCCCTCTCCCAGGGCGGCGGCCGCCAGCTGTCGGGGCGGGGGCCCGCCGGCCCCGCTTCTTCAGTTCAGGGGGCAGACCGGGTCGCTGGCATAGTGTCCGGTTTGTTGGCAGCCGTAGCATGTTACTGGTGGCCGTGGTCCGGGTCTGGCCGGGGTCGCCCCCCTTCGGTCTAGGCTCGGGGAGAGTTGTTGCTGCGGTGGCCCTCGAGGGGGGCTCCTGGGGGCCCCAGCGGGGGGGTCCTGGTTCCTGTTCGGCCCTCCCCCTCCACCGCGTTGGCTGGGGGGTCCGGTGGGGTTCCTCTGGTACTCCCCCATTGAGTTCCGGGGGACCCGGGAGTTGACCCATCGATCGGCCTCGACGGCGAGTTTTCGTGGGTCGGACATCTTGCTGTCGAGGAGGTGTTGCCTCAGTTCCACGAAACAATTGTTGGAGAGATGTTCCCACACGATGAGGTCGACCAGCTGCCCGTAGGTGGTGACTTTGCTGCCCTTGATCCATCCTTCTAGGGCCCGGCTGAAAAAGTCCACATATTCCACCCAGGTGGTACCCGGGATCTTTTTGCAGTCTCTGAACCGCTGGCGGTACATTTCCGTGGTTAGCCAGTAGCGGGTGAGCAGGGCCTCCTTCATGTGATCGTAGGAGGTCATCACCTCCTCCGCCAGCTGGAGCAGTGTGTCTCGACCCTCACTCAGGAACCGCCCCCACAGGCCGGTGCCCCAGTCCTTTCGGGGCACCCGATGAGAAGTCATGGCCACCTCGTAGGCCTTGAACCATTGTTGGATGTCGTCATTCTTATAGTACTCCTTGACGACCTCTTTCGGGATATGTACCTTGGCCTCGGCAGGTGGTAGGGCGTCTCTGGTACTGGGGGTGTTGGTCCCCCCGTTCTTGGCCTTGATTTCTAGCTCTTTGAGACTTCGCTCGTGCTCCAGGGTCATTTTCTTTTCCTCCAACTCTCGGTGCCGTCTCTTCTCTTCTATCTCCTCTTGAAGCCGTAGCTGTTCTAGGGCCAGTTTCTTTTCCGCCAGCTGGAGTTCGCCGTCCAGCCGCAGTCGTGCGAGCTCTAGTTCGTGGTTCCGGACCTTCTCCCGCTCTCGTATTTCTTCTTCGGAGAGGCCGGTTTCTAGGCTCTTTCTTCCTCCGGTTGCCGGAGTCAGTGCGGTTGATGTGGCCTCAGTCAGGGGCAAGGGACCTTCTTTTTGGGAGTGGCCTGCCTCGGCCTCCAGCCAGGTCCTCAGAGCTTTCTGCATCTCCTCTTTGGTACCTAGGCTGGTGGTTGCAATGCCTTTGTCCTTGCAGAACTGTTTTAATTCTTTGTGCATATATTCCTCCAACCGTTCGGGCTGGAACTCCATGGTCGCGTTATTTTCCTGGCTGCTCATGATTACTGTTTGACTGGATGGGTAGCTAGTGGGTACTGGCTGGTTGTTCTGCTTGGGTTTTCGGATCAGATAGAACCCACTCATCAGGGCCTCACTAACCCAGCCAGAACGTTACCCCCTCCCTAGAACCTATTTACAATCCTACAACCACATATATCTATCACCTAAGGACAGGGGATTCCTATTATGTATACCAAGATCTCACAATCGGCGGCCTCGCGATCCCCTACGAATCCAGACCTCTCTGCCCATACGACAGTATCACAAGTGGCGGCCTCGTGGTCCCATACGAACCCAGACCTCTCTGCCCAGACGACAGTATCAGCACAATCGGCGGCCTCGCGATCCCCTACGAATCCAGACCTCTCTGCCCATACGACAGTATCACAAGTGGCGGCCTCGCGGTCCCATACGAACCCAGACCTCTCTGCCCAGACGACAGTATCAGCACAATCGGCGGCCTCGCAATCCCCTACGAATCCAGACCTCTCTGCCCATACGACAGTATCACAAGTGGCGGCCTCGCGGTCCCATACGAACCCAGACCTCTCTGCCCAGACGACAGTATCAGCACAATCGGCGGCCTCGCGATCCCCTACGAATCCAGACCTCTCTGCCCATACGACAGTATCACAAGTGGCGGCCTCGCGGTCCCATACGAACCCAGACCTCTCTGCCCAGACGACAGTATCAGCACAAGTGGCGGCCTCGCGGTCCCATACGAACCCAGACCTCTCTGCCCAGACGACAGTATCAGCACAATCGGCGGCCTCGCGATCCCCTACGAATCCAGACCTCTCTGCCCATACGACAGTATCACAAGTGGCGGCCTCGCGGTCCCATACGAACCCAGACCTCTCTGCCCAGACGACAGTATCAGCACAAGTGGCGGCCTCACGGTCCCATACGAACCCAGACCTCTCTGCCCAGACGACAGTATCAGCACAATCGGCGGCCTCGCGATCCCCTACGAATCCAGACCTCTCTACCCAGATGGCAGTCTCATACGACAGTTCATCCTATGGTCACCATAACATACAAAAAGGGCTCACTATTCATCAGATCACACAAGGATTGCCAGTTTGAGTACAGCCTGTTCTCAGGTTCGAGGGGCTCCTCTTTCCCTTATTCAGTTACCACTTACCTGATCAGGGTTAACATCTGTTCATGTAGCCGCAGCTGACTAGAAGAATAGGTTACCCTCTTATACAAGAACACGCAGCACATGTTGGTTCACTACAAACTGGATACTTTATTACTCATTACATACATAATCACATAACATTACGATATAACACATAACCTGCAAAGAAAAGTGAAAGATTAAGTTGTACACTCTAATAAGAAAGGGTCGACATCACCTTAGTAGTATGTAGCCTGCACCATCCAGTCCCAAATAGTTACCTATAATATCACACAAGGTGATTTGTGTTTTTTCCTTACGTGTAATCCTAGTGCAATTTCGGAATGTATGCGTTTAAAATTGAAAGTGGCCACCTCATTCACCGCGTTTAGAAGACTAATTGCACATAAATGTGATGCATCGTCAGTAGCAGTGTTCGTTGCCGATGTTACCTGTGTGCCTGT
The DNA here is from genome assembly GCF_964204655.1 of Triturus cristatus. Lineage (NCBI taxonomy): Eukaryota > Metazoa > Chordata > Amphibia > Caudata > Salamandridae > Triturus > Triturus cristatus. The sequence continues at coordinate 305,033,062 of NC_140582.1, read as the reverse complement.
TAATCCATCTCGTACCTCAGTGTTGGAAGGCGGACCCCGAGGAGTCGGTGAGACCACCAAGGGGGGGCCCTCACTTGCACGAAGTAGCCGAGCGCCGTCGAGAAGCCTCCTGAGAGATCCTTCTCCTATCACGTACTAGCACAGTAACACCACCACACAGGACTCAAGGAGGTTGTCTCAAGACGAGCAATTCTTTATCAGCATTTAAAGGTTTACGAGATCAATATTTACACGAAAGGGATCGAGGGATCCACCAAAAGTCTCAGTGTCTCTTTGGAAGGGTAGGGGTAGCGGGACAGTCTTTGGCAGGAGCTCGGTACGAGGGTACCTGGGGCCCAGTTCTTATCCTCAAGCTGGAGGACCTCCGGATCTCGGAGGGGTCGAGCCGCGACGGCGTCGGCAGGGCTCTGGCGTTCAGTTCGTGGGGAGCCGCGATCAGGTCAGCAGGGCTCTCAAGATGGTTTCTGCTCAGCTCGAGCCGTGACGTCGTCAGCAGGGCTCCGAGGGAGGTTTCAGCGAGGTTGGGCCGCGACAGCGTCAGCAGGGCCCCGATGTTCCGGGGGGCTTCAAGTTGTTCACAAGAAGGAGCCGCGACGCAGTCTGCAGGGCTCGTGATAGTTCAAGCAAGAGTTCTTCTCCGTAGGGTCGGCCTCCTGGATACAACTGCCGATCTGTGGCGGGGTCGCCCCAGATATAGGTCTGGAGCCCTTTGATGTCCGGACCCTGGTGCCCGGGGGGGGCGGAGAGGCCGGGTGGAGGTGGCCAGACGCCCAGCAGGAGAGGCGCCCGGCCCAAGAGAGTTGCAGGGCGATCACACCTAGGGATGGGAGGACAGTCGGGGGTCTCATCGATACTGTCCTCCGCCGGAGGCGGTGAATGGTTCATGTGGCACCCCCTGGCTAGTTCTTGGTGCCTCGATGTCGGGGCTTCGCCGGGGACGAGGCCGGGTTGAGCGGGGTCGCGCCGGCTGGCGCACAGAGTCACGTGGATGCCAACAAGATGGCGGAGCCCCGAGGGGTATGCGACCTCGTGCGGCTCGGAATGAGGGGTCTCGGTGCAGTTCGGAAGGGTGGCCCATGAAGGCCGGGGCGGGGAACGGGCACAATCCACGGGGGTAAGGACCACGCCACGAGGCCGGGTCCAACAGGCGTCCCCTCCAGCCGAAGGCATGGAGAGTCACCCATGGGGATTCTCCTCGTCAAGGCGGAAGAAGCGGGACAGGCCGTCGGCGTTGGCGTGGTCATTGCCGGGCCGGTGTTCGACATCAAAGTCCATCCCTTGCAGCGAGATGGACCACCGCAGCAGCTTGGGGTTCTCGCCCCGCATTTGCATTAACCACCGCAGGGGCCGGTGGTCGGTCTGGACCCGGAAGTGGGTACCGAAGAGATAGGGCCGGAGCTTCTTAAGGGCCCACACTACAGCGAAGGCTTCACGCTCGATGGTGCTCCATCGCTGCTCCCGGGGCAGTAGCCGTCAGCTGATGAAGGCCACAGGTCGGTCGAGCCCCTTTTCATCGGCCTGGGACAGGACGGCCCCGATCCCATACTCGGAGGCGTCCGTCTGCACCACGAACTCCTTACTGTAGTCGGGGGCCTGCAGCACAGGGGCAGTACACATCGCTGTCTTGAGGGTTTCGAAGGCTGCTTGGCAGCGGGGTGTCCAGTGCACCTTCTTGGGCTGCTTCTTGGACGTGAGCTCTGTGAGGGGGCCAACAAGGCTCCCATAGTCCCGGATGAACCGCCGGTAGTAACCGGTGAGGCCCAGGAAGGCCCGGACAGCTGTCTGGGTAGTAGGGGGTTCCCAGGCCTGGATGGCATCGATTTTTGGCTGGAGAGGGGTCACCTGCCCGCTTCCCACTTGATGGCCCAGGTAGGTCACGGATCCGTGGCCGATCTGGCATTGGCTGGCCTTGATCGTGAGCCCGGCCCGCTGGAGGGTGGCCAGGACGGCTTTGAGGTGAAGGAGGTGCTCCGCCCAGTGGTTGCTGTACACGGCAATGTCATCTAAGTAGGCCGCGCTGAAGGCCTCGAGCCCGGCCAAAACCTTGTTTACGAGTCTTTGGAAAGTGGCCGGGGCGTTTTTCATTCCGAAGGGCATCACCCGAAAGTGGTAATGCCCATCCGGGGTAGAAAAGGCGGATCTTTCTTGGGCGCCGGGGGTGAGCTGGATCTGCCAGTACCCGGCGGTGAGGTCCAGCGTGCTCAGGTAGCGGGCGGCCCCTAAGCGGTCGATGAGTTCGTCGGCCCGGGGTATAGGATGGGCGTCCGTCTTGGTCACCGCATTCAGGGCTCGGTAGTCTACGCAGAATCGTAACTCCGGGGAGTGGCCGGGGGCTGCGGCCTTTGGTACCAGGACGACAGGGCTGGCCCACGGGCTGTCGGAGGGTTCGATGACCCCCAGGGCCAGCATCTTTGCTACTTCGGCCTGGATGCATGCCCGCACTCGGTCGGGTACCCTGTAGGCTCGGTGTCGCACGGGGGGGCTCTCCCCGGTGTCGACGTCGTGGACGCACCAGTGGGTCACCCCCGGGGTGAGGGAGAAGAGGGCTGCGTAGTCCTGCAGCAGTTGTTGACAGTCGTCACGCTGTTCCGGGGTCAGGGAAGAGGCGAGTTGGACACCTTTGATGGATCCGTCATGGACGTTGGACTGCAAGAGGTCGGGCAGGGGCTCGGAGTCGTCCTCGCCCCCCTCGTCGGTCGCCAGTAGCAGGCTCAGTTCGGTCCGGGCAAAGTGGGGTTTGAGCCTGTTAGCATGTAGAACCCGGAGGGGGTTCCGGGGGGACTCCAGGTCGACTAGGTAGGTGACGGGGCTTTTCTTCTCCACTACCTTGAAGGGCCCGGTCCACTTGTCCTGGAGGGCGCCGGGTTCAACCGGGGCCATGACCCACACTCTCTGGCCTGGCTCGAATTCGATGGTAGAGGAGTTCCGATCGTACCAGCGCTTCATGTCCTCCTGGCTGGCCTCGAGGTTGGCTTCGGCCATGGCTCGGAACTTGCGGGTCTGGTTTCGGAGGGTCAGGAGGTATCGGTAGACGTCAGGAGGGGCGCCTTGGAGCTTCGTCTCCCTGCCCTCCTTGACCAGGCTGAGCGGTCCGCGGACCGGATGTCCGTACAATAGTTCAAACGGGCTGAACCCCAGGGACTTCTGCGGGACCTCCCGATAGGCAAACAGGAGGCACGGCAGCAGGACATCCCATCTCCGCCTGAGGGGCTCTTCCAGGCCCTGGATCATTCCCTTTAAGGTTCTGTTGAACCGCTCAACCAGTCCGTTCCCCTGAGGGTGATAGGGGGTTGTGAATTTGTACGTGACCCCGCATTGCTGCCACAGGGACCGCATGTATTTGGAAATAAAGTTCGTGCCCCTGTCGCTCACCACTTCGCGGGGAAATCCCACTCGGGAGAAGATCCCCATCAAGGCCCGGCCTACCACGGGGGCCGTTATAGTTCTTAGCGGGACCGCCTCCGGGTACCTGGTGGCGTGGTCCACGAGGACCAGGATGAAGCGGTGGCCCAGGGCGGTCTGGGGGTCCAGGGGCCCCACGATATCGATTCCGACCCGTTCGAACGGGGTGCTGACGGCTGGAAAGGGCTGGAGGGGGGCCTTGACACGACCCCCCGTCTTCCCGCTGGCTTAGCAGGTCTGGCAGGACCGGCAGTGGTTGTCCACGTCTCTCCGCATCCGGGGCCAGTAGAAGTGGGTCACCAGACGGCTGTAAGTTTTGTCTTGCCCCAAGTGTCCGGCGAGGGGCACGTCATGTGCCAGGTTGAGCAGGAACTCCCGGAAGCGGAGGGGGACCACCAACACGCGGCTGGCCCCGAGTTCTGCCACTTTTTGCTCACTGTACAACAGGCCCTCGGCCCAGTAGACCCAGTGGGTGCCGGTCTGGTCCCCGTTGGTTTGTGCGGACGCTTGTTGTCGGACCCCTTCGAGAGAGGGACAGGACTGCTGCTCTTGCTGGAACTGCTCCCGGGTGGGGCCCCCTTCGTGTCGCCATTGTGCCAGTTCTGGTAGGGCGCACGGGGAAGCAATCTCCTCTGGGGAGGATTCACTAGGTCCAGGGTCGGTGTCCGCCTCCCCTTCGCCGCCGGCGGGGGGTGGTGCGAGCCCCTCGGGCTGGGCGGCACCGGGGGCCGAGGACGAGCGGGGGGCCCGGGCGGTCATGGACCGGGTGCTGGCGCAGGCCCATTCGGATAGTCCCAGCATTCGGAGGTGCTCTCGTCGCTCTACTTGAGCCCAGGGGGAACTCTCCAAGTCGTTCCCCAGGAGGCAGTCTACGGGTGCGTCATCGCGGACCGTCACCTTTAGCAGGCCGGTCACCCCTCCCCACTCGAAGGGGACCAGGGCCATCTGGCACAGGCTTTCGCTGTTGTCGGCCGTCCGGACGGGGCACAGCACATTGGGTAGGATCTGTTCGGGGGTCACCAGGTGGCAGCGGACAGCGGTGACACTGGCGCCGGTGTCACGAAGGGCTTCGGCCCGTTGTCCATTGACGGTGACCTGCTGCCTGTACTTCTGGGTGTTGCTTGGGATGGGGGTGCGGGGCACCATTTCTCGGCTACCCAAGCAGACCAGGGACATGGCTGCCGGCTCCCATTCGGTGGTCCCTCGGTCGAGGGTTTCTTCTTCCTCTTCTCCCTCTCCCAGGGCGGCGGCCGCCAGCTGTCGGGGCGGGGGCCCGCCGGCCCCGCTTCTTCAGTTCAGGGGGCAGACCGGGTCGCTGGCATAGTGTCCGGTTTGTTGGCAGCCGTAGCATGTTACTGGTGGCCGTGGTCCGGGTCTGGCCGGGGTCGCCCCCCTTCGGTCTAGGCTCGGGGAGAGTTGTTGCTGCGGTGGCCCTCGAGGGGGGCTCCTGGGGGCCCCAGCGGGGGGGTCCTGGTTCCTGTTCGGCCCTCCCCCTCCACCGCGTTGGCTGGGGGGTCCGGTGGGGTTCCTCTGGTACTCCCCCATTGAGTTCCGGGGGACCCGGGAGTTGACCCATCGATCGGCCTCGACGGCGAGTTTTCGTGGGTCGGACATCTTGCTGTCGAGGAGGTGTTGCCTCAGTTCCACGAAACAATTGTTGGAGAGATGTTCATACACGATGAGGTCGACCAGCTGCCCGTAGGTGGTGACTTTGCTGCCCTTGATCCATCCTTCTAGGGCCCGGCTGAAAAAGTCCACATATTCCACCCAGGTGGTACCCGGGATCTTTTTGCAGTCTCTGAACCGCTGGCGGTACATTTCCGTGGTTAGCCAGTAGCGGGTGAGCAGGGCCTCCTTCATGTGATCGTAGGAGGTCATCACCTCCTCCGCCAGCTGGAGCAGTGTGTCTCGACCCTCACTCAGGAACCGCCCCCACAGGCCGGTGCCCCAGTCCTTTCGGGGCACCCGATGAGAGGTCATGGCCACCTCGTAGGCCTTGAACCATTGTTGGATGTCGTCATTCTTATAGTACTCCTTGACGACCTCTTTCGGGATATGTACCTTGGCCTCGGCAGGTGGTAGGGCGTCTCTGGTACTGGGGGTGTTGGTCCCCCCGTTCTTGGCCTTGATTTCGAGCTCTTTGAGACTTCGCTCGTGCTCCAGGGTCATTTTCTTTTCCTCCAACTCTCGGTGCCGTCTCTTCTCTTCTATCTCCTCTTGAAGCCGTAGCTGCTCTAGGGCCAGTTTCTTTTCCGCCAGCTGGAGTTCGCCGTCCAGCCGCAGTCGTGCGAGCTCTAGTTCGTGGTTCCGGACCTTCTCCCGCTCTCGTATTTCTTCTTCGGAGAGGCCGGTTTCTAGGCTCTTTCTTCCTCCGGTTGCCGGAGTCAGTGCGGTTGATGTGGCCTCAGTCAGGGGCAAGGGACCTTCTTCTTGGGAGTGGCCTGCCTCGGCCTCCAGCCAGGTCCTCAGAACTTTCTGCATCTCCTCTTTGGTACCTAGGCTGGTGGTTGCAATGCCTTTGTCCTTGCAGAACTGTTTTAATTCTTTGTGCGTATATTCCTCCAACCGTTCGGGCTGGAACTCCATGGTCGCGTTATTTTCCTGGCTGCTCATGATTACTGTTTGACTGGATGGGTAGCTAGTGGGTACTGGCTGGTTGTTCTGCTTGGGTTTTCGGATCAGATAGAACCCACTCATCAGGGCCTCACTAACCCAGCCAGAACGTTACCCCCTCCCTAGAACCTATTTACAATCCTACAACCACATATATCTATCACCTAAGGACAGGGGATTCCTACTATGTATACCAAGATCTCACAATCGGCGGCCTCGCGATCCCCTACGAATCCAGACCTCTCTGCCCATACGACAGTATCACAAGTGGCGGCCTCGCGGTCCCATACGAACCCAGACCTCTCTGCCCAGACGACAGTATCAGCACAATCGGCGGCCTCGCGATCCCCTACGAATCCAGACCTCTCTGCCCATACGACAGTATCACAAGTGGCGGCCTCGCGGTCCCATACGAACCCAGACCTCTCTGCCCAGACGACAGTATCAGCACAATCGGCGGCCTCGCGATCCCCTACGAATCCAGACCTCTCTGCCCATACGACAGTATCACAAGTGGCGGCCTCGCGGTCCCATACGAACCCAGACCTCTCTGCCCAGACGACAGTATCAGCACAATCGGCGGCCTCGCGATCCCCTACGAATCCAGACCTCTCTGCCCATACGACAGTATCACAAGTGGCGGCCTCGCGGTCCCATACGAACCCAGACCTCTCTGCCCAGACGACAGTATCAGCACAAGTGGCGGCCTCGCGGTCCCATACGAACCCAGACCTCTCTGCCCAGACGACAGTATCAGCACAATCGGCGGCCTCGCGATCCCCTACGAATCCAGACCTCTCTGCCCATACGACAGTATCACAAGTGGCGGCCTCGCGGTCCCATACGAACCCAGACCTCTCTGCCCAGACGACAGTATCAGCACAAGTGGCGGCCTCACGGTCCCATACGAACCCAGACCTCTCTGCCCAGACGACAGTATCAGCACAATCGGCGGCCTCGCGATCCCCTACGAATCCAGACCTCTCTACCCAGATGGCAGTCTCATACGACAGTTCATCCTATGGTCACCATAACATACAAAAAGGGCTCACTATTCATCAGATCACACAAGGATTGCCAGTTTGAGTACAGCCTGTTCTCAGGTTCGAGGGGCTCCTCTTTCCCTTATTCAGTTACCACTTACCTGATCAGGGTTAACATCTGTTCATGTAGCCGCAGCTGACTAGAAGAATAGGCTACCCTCTTATACAAGAACACGCAGCACATGTTGGTTCACTACAAACTGGATACTTTATTACTCATTACATACATAATCACATAACATTACGATATAACACATAACCTGCAAAGAAAAGTGAAAGATTAAGTTGTACACTCTAATAAGAAAGGGTCGACATCACCTTAGTAGTATGTAGCCTGCACTCAGTGGTCATCTAGGTTCCCTTCTCGTCTGTATCTCGGCTCGCCTGGAATCACCCTTCTTCGAGTCACTGGGACCTCTTCCTTATCGGCTACTCTCTCCTCTCTGGCTATTCTGCTAGGAAAGCATCTGTCTCTCGGTTCTTCTCCGCCTTCAAGATGGCGTCTGTCTTCCCTGGAATAAGTAGTAGCTTTACTGCTAACGGCCAGATGCCGCCTACGGACTGAACATGTAACTGCCTCAGACTTTCACTAATATAGAGGTGCATTTCCTCATGGAAAATTCCGGCCCGTAACCTGCCGCCCACCAAATTCTTGTACCTCCCCGTACCAAGGACACGTTCCCAGCCGGCCGGCCTGATGTAGTGTCTTCGGCATGAAGAAAAATACAATCCTTCGATAAGGGCCGGCCTGAACCGGTTCTCTCCAAGCGAATAACACCTCATAACTAAAACATAACTTTTAGCCTAGAAGCATCCCAAGCTGCCGAAGCAGAAAGAAAGATGGAGTCTCTCCCGTTTGAGGCCTACCAGGCCTGAATTCAGCACAGCTCCATGAAATACCCTCACTATAGGACAGGTTATCCCTAATACTAACGAATCTATCCCCTAGGCTATATATGCAAGCCCTGATCTATGGGGAAGAGCACAGAATCATATCAAAGTGCCTAGTAAATAGGCTCCATTCACTACTCTAACCCTTAGGCTTGAATGATAAGAGACTGAAGTCACATCCAATCACTTGTTAACACAAGAAGGCCAGGAAAATCGAGCAGAACATTTCACCCTTGACTTCAGTCTATTATACATTCATTAAATGGAACTAACATCTGTGGAAGAATAATATGAAACAAAACTAACTGATCTATGTCGAGTACCAGGTGTGCAGAATTGAAGTAGTGAAGGAACACACTGAATAAAGCAACAGATGGAAATCAAAATGGCGATAGTAATCAGAATACCTCCTAATATTTGACGTAAGAAATGCAAATCAGGTAAGCAATTAAAGAGCCAGTCAAACCAGCCCTGATCAATGTGTTTTCTAACTTCTTCTGTCAAGTCATGTAGCTTGTTAATGTGAGCTCGAATGGATTGTGTATGATCAGACAAGTTAAAACAACAAAGACCCTCAAAATCAGAACAATCGTGTCCATGTTTAAGCAAAAGATAATCAATGGCCGCTCGATTTTGCAAGATAGCCCTTCGTTCACCCTGGGCGTCTAATAGCATGTCCGACAGGACTGTGGAAGTATTATTAATGGATTTCACCATCCAGCAGGCCATTTTCTCAATAGATTTGGCATTATAAACTGCCAAAGCAGGAACACCAATAATTGAAACAGCCAGGCTAAGATATTCGGACTTAGAATATAAATGCAAAGATGAGTCACAATCCTCCTGTAATCTCACTGTATCTCGAATCACACGAGAGTTGGCATTCGGATGCGAGGAAAACATTAACAAACTTAATCTAGTAATGGCACAAGGGCCTCCAGAAATATTTGCGGGGACATACGGCCAGGAAGTATTACCACATGAGAAAGGCCATCCGGCAGGTAGTAACATCGTGCGATAATGACTGGGGGCAACTACCATACTCTTGCAAGTCATGTTATTTTGAACAGAAGTACATATTTTCGGCGTCCTTTGAAGGCACAAAGTTCGTTCATGAGCGGTGAATGAGGTGGCCCCTTTCAATTTTAAACGCATACATTCCGAAATTGCACTAGGATTACACGTAAGGAAAAAACACAAATCACCTTGTGTGATATTATAGGTAACTATTTGGGACTGGATGGGGGGTATCGGGTCTGACAGTTCAGTACACAAGGGGCAATATTGATGGGTAGCGAAATCGCCCAGAAGAACATTGGGGCGAGCGGTTGATATATTGAAAATATGAGTTAAAGTTTCCAACGAGGCAGGAACAGCAACCAAGCAAGTTGACAAAATATCATTCACTGATCTCATCGGTGTCAGGCAGAAATGAGGGGCGCTAGTCACCCGTGTCGCAAGCGAAATCCAAAAGTTCGATGACGAATCCCACGCAGCGAAGGAATGCGACACTCGGGTTCTCCATTCATCCCGGGTTGATGGGATCCCTCCTCTCTCGCCGCACCAGCCCAAAAACAGTCCGATGCCGACACATCCCGCAGCAACAGTCCAAAGAATGATCTGAAAGAGAATCAAATACAGGCATTATTCATTCTCGTAAGTAACATTTGTCAGCCGGGACTGCTTCCCAGCTATCTTTCCCTGGTCTCATAACTAAAATGGTATTATCGTGACCGGTTGCAATGACCTCTGCCTGTTCAGGGGGATTCTTAGGCGACTGCACCCAAACTCTGGCCCCAGGATTGTCTGTAGAGCCAAAACCTTTCTGACCTCGTACAGTTAGCAACGTTGGGGCAGTGCCTTTTACCATCTCACCACTGAAGACAGGCATTATTAGCAATTGAGCCACTCGGTCAGTTTTATGTATCAGTAAGTCAACCTCACTGCCATTCAGCAGGAGCACCTTAATCTCTCCCTGATAATCACTATCAATGATTCCTCCAAGCACCTGAATGCCTTTTACAGCCAGCCCCGATCCAGGGGCGATTAATCCGAAATTTCCAGGTGGTATCTGAACACCAACACCTGTCTCGATGATGACTCGATCTTTACTTTTTATAATGGAGTCATCCATGGCATGCAAGTCTAAACCTGCCAACCCTGGGGTCGCTCTGCATGGAGCCAAAGCTCCGGGAGTAATCTCCCAGTACATCACAGTCTCTCTGATCTCATTGGGTTCAGCAACAACATTCGGAGGAAACAGACGCATAAGTGGGGATTCAGCATTTAGAAAAGGACGGTTATTCAAAATCAATAGCGCTTGAGGTAAAAAATCTCGCCAATTCTTATACTTGTCATCTGTTAATTTGCGTAGTTGGTCTTTTAGCAGGCCATTCAACCTCTCCACAAGACCCGAGGCCTGTGGATAATAGGGTATATGAAACACCCATTCAATATTGTTTTCCACACAGAATTCCTGTACCAATCTTCCACGAAAATGGGATGCATTGTCAGATTGAATTTGGAATGGCACACCATAATACATCATAATCAATTCCAATGTTTTAATAGTATTCAGTTGGGTAGCTTGCTTACAGGGAAGGGCCACCAACAGGCCACTGTATGTATCAACAATGGTGCAAACATATTGACAATTCCTACTCATAGGGAGTGGACCAATGTAATCAATCTGCCAAATTTGAGCGGGCACTTTCCCGCGATGTAAATGACCTTTAACAATTTGGGGCACTTTGCGCTGCCTGATATGCTGACAAATTGGACAATGTAAAATAACATTTTTAATTAAATCTAGGGGAATATAAAGTCCTCGATCAGCAGCCCACCTGCTAGTGGCTTTCTCTCCAAAGTGTCCTGCTTTCTGGTGTGCCCATTTCGCCAATCCCGCAATATCAGAATCTTGCGTGTCCACCACTGCCTCAGCAATTTTAGATTTCTCATCTGCAATATTATGAAAGAATTTGTCAAGAGAGTCTATCGGGGTATGAGCATCCACATGGAAGATTGTAACAGTACTCTGTGGGAGCATTTCCCAAATCTCCTGCCATAATTCTTTTCCCCACAATTCCTTGGAATGGATTTTCCAACTATGGGAATGCCAAGTCGGTAACCAAACTGCCAGTCCATTGGCAGTAGACCAAGAATCGGTAAAAATATGACATATGCCAGGTAACTCTTGTTTCAGAACTTGATAAACAGCATAGAGTTCAGCAAATTGACTGCTCTTACCCTCACCAGTTGTACTCAGCAATTTTTGTGTGATCGGATTATAGGACACTGCCTTCCAATGCCGTTTCGTCCCTATGAACCTTGCTGAACCATCCGTAAACCAGACATGGTTTCTGTCCTCTGCGGACAAATCATCAAAAGGTTTACCCCACTTAACAGGAGATTCCTGTACTAAAGGTACGAAACATTCACTCTCAGTTTCAGTTGATGGCGCCCGTGCCACCTGCTCATGCAAAGATGCAACTCCTTTTTGTCCCACACGTGCCCTATCTTGTATATACCATTTCCATTTAATCACACTCGCCTCTTGAGCGTGTCCAATTCGGTGAGTTTTCGGCGAACTCATAACCCACTGCATGATAGGAATTTCAGGTCGCAAAACTATATCATGTCCCAAAGTCAACTGCTCGGTATCCACCAGAGCCCAATAACATGCAAGTAGCTGTTTCTCAAAAGGTGTATAACGCTCACCAGCATCAGGTAACTTTTTGGTCCAGAAACCTAACGGTACTCTACTCTTGCCTTGTTTCTGCCACAAACTCCAATTCGCATAAAGGCCTTGTACAGACACATTCAAATCCACATCACCATCACATACAGGCCATAAATCCAGAGCATGCTGAATTGCTTCTTTTGCCAGACTGAACGCATCTTGCTGTGGTTTATCCCATTCAAATGCATTCTTTTTACGAGTGACACGGTACAAAGGGGCCAATATTTGACTCAAATGAGGAATATGCTGGCACCAAAATCCAAACAAACCAATGAAGCTTTGGGCTTCTTTCCTATTTCTCGGAACTGCGAAATCAAGAATTTTCTGTTTAACTTGAGGGATCACTTCTCGGTGCCCTTCATGCCAATTAATACCCAAAAATTTTACAGCTTGGGACGGACCTTGTAATTTATCCGGGTTGATTTCCCAACCTTTCTCACGCAGACACTCAATGACTCTATCCAATTGGGTCTGAACTTCCTCTCGTGATTCGCCTTGGATCAAAATATCATCAATATAGTGACATATCTGAATTTGTGGATGAACCGGTACCTCAGCCAGATGCTCTGCCACCAGCCGGTGACATATCGTAGGACTATGCACATAGCCCTGAGGAAGACTTCTAAACGTCATCTGACGCCCGTTCCACGTAAAACTAAATTGTTCCTGACACTCAGGGGCAATCGGAATCGAAAAGAAAGCATTAGCAATATCAATGGACGCATACCATGTACCTGGATGTTTTTGGATTCTTTCAATTAGGGTAATAACATCCGGTACTGCAACAGTCAAAGAGGGTGTGTGTCTATTCAATTCTCGATAATCAACAGTCATGCGCCAAGAATTATCACTCTTACGTACAGGCCAAACAGGATTATTCCAAGCAGAAGTAACTGGGGTGATAACACCTGCATCCACCAACTCCTGAATAGTGGTACTAATCTCTTCATGACCACCCGGAATACGATACTGCTTCTGACGAACCTCTTTTGTCGCCTGGGGAACTTTTATGGGGGGCATTCTTAAACGACCAACCCGTACAGGCCTGGACGATATATAATGTTTAGTTCCAAATTGGTAACATCCATCATCTAAGTGCAAAGTCATTCCTTTCAAAATATCAATTCCAATTATGAATTCTAAGAGTGGCACCACTAATACAGAGAATTCTTTTCTAGGAATTCTACCTATTCTCATTTCAAGTAAGGTTTGAACAGCGGGAGTTTCCTTTCCGCCTAATCCGGTAATTGTAAAAGGCTGACCTTTAAACTTCTTTGATTTTCCATGAATAAGAGTGGCCTCCGCTCCTGTATCTACCAATGCTCGGGCCCTTTGGACATTACGATGTCTCCAATAAATATCAATATCTACATAGGGTCTATTATCTCTGTGAGCCCATCTGTGTACTGGAGCTTGACCTATTTCCTAGTCATCTTTACTGCGTTCTGTGTACCAGGATAAATCAGGATAAAGACTCTCACGTTTCCTAGGTATCGATACCTCCTGTTCATATCCATCTCCATTACGAAATGGATTACTGTTCCCTGCATTGTACTGCGGGTTTCGATCGGCCAATGTGTGTCGATCCTCTCTCCTTCTCAACTCAGGGGATTGATCCCTATCATCTCTGCGTCTGCTGTTAACATAATCATCTCTCCCCCTCTCTCTTTCCCCCTCTCTCTCCCTGTCTCTCTCACGACGGGGGGACAAGTCACGCACATAACGTCGATCATCACGACGATCAGAGCGCCCACGGCGGTCGTCATCACCGCTACCGTCAGAAAAACCACGATCACACTCAGTCGTCCGAACACGCCGGGCACCCTCCTTCCGATCCAAGCCACGTTTGCGAAACATTTCCCACAAACGAGAAGTAGTCTCACCATCAATGTCCTCTTTCCGCACACCATCGGCCAGAAGACCAAGAAACATATCACGTCTAGTAAGTTTATTGTCACCAGGAGTACGAGTGTCAGGCCGGGATTGCCGTTCAGGTTTAAACCACTCACCCAACTCACCGAGTTGGCGTACCGATTCCAGCACCACAGATAACATGTTACCAGTCTGATTAATCAATAAAGTCATCATAACCTGCTTATAAGCAACAGGAGAAGAACGAATAATACGATTCCGCACAGAAGATGTCAAGAAACCATCAAGCAACCTGTCAGCAGTATTCAGAAAAATTGCCGGTTTCATCACCTCCTCTTTGAGACGTTGCGTAGCATCGCGCAAAGTATACCACGGTTTGTCATTCACAGGCCAATCAGATTCAGTAGGATATTTTTGATTACAACCCTCAGTCGCCAATTGAAGCAAAGAAATTTGACCACCAACATTAAAGTTACGAAAATGATCCTGTACAGTAGAATCCGAACTCAAGGAACAAAACTTCAAACAATCGCCAGCATCCAACATAATGCCAGCAGCGCCCAGTTCATAAAGGCGCACCATCCATGTGAGTAAGGACTCACCAGCTCGCTGCCGAAATCTTTGTAAAATATCACTAATTTCTTGTTGAGTAAAATCCTCCAAAGAGTCTAAAGCAATACCATTCGGGGCACCGGGAGCCTGCTGCAACTTCCGCCGAAAAACCGGATGCACCGAGACCGCGGGACGAGCAGCACAAGGAGCTCGACCAGTACACGTAGAGGAACAATCAGTGTAAGAAGCATCGACCCCACTCGAAGGACGAACGCAATCATGGAGTGCACCATCAGAGGCGCAAGAAGCAGACTTACCATCACGGCCGGAGCGAGAGGACTCGCGCTTGGCAGACTCCTCACCCGAGGAAGGAGAATCACTCGAGTTCCAGATATTACCATCCCATTCATCAGGATTCCAATCCAGTCCGGCTTTCGCCACGACCAGACGCACCTTTCGCTTCGAAACCCGACCACGCCGATTTTTGTATTTATAACGAGCAATTCGCACAGCCGCCCTCTCGGCAATAGTTTGGTACGTCTCAAGTTTGTCAGCAAGCAACTTATTTTGACACCGCAACAAAGTATGAGCATTCTGAATCTCAACAAAATTCGCTTCCACATCCTTATGCGCATTCTGTAACTTCAACAACCTCTCATGCAGGATCCTGTACGCAGACAGAACAATCCAACCTCTGCGCCCCAAAACGGGAAGTTCATCACCCTTAGATATCGGCGCCTTCTGTAAACAAGTAATCACATCAGCCGGCTCCGCCAGTTCCAAAAAAGAATTCCAATTCTCACTCAAACCAGTAGAATCAGCCCACTCACGGGCTAAGGCTTCATAAGGCGTTGAATCCCAGCCGGGAATATCAACGGGTAACTTAAAAGTAGATTTCGACTTTCTCGAAAACATGTTTGAAAAGAAAGAGAAAAAAAAGAAAAAGAAGAAAGAGAAAAGAAAACTACACTCACAGTTATGTAAAAATAATATACAAACGAAACCACGCACGCACCAGAAGCAAACACGATACAACCACAACGCACACAGGTTTCGTAAACGGTTCGTGACGCCAAATGTTCTGCTTGGGTTTTCGGATCAGATAGAACCCACTCATCAGGGCCTCACTAACCCAGCCAGAACGTTACCCCCTCCCTAGAACCTATTTACAATCCTACAACCACATATATCTATCACCTAAGGACAGGGGATTCCTACTATGTATACCAAGATCTCACAATCGGCGGCCTCGCGATCCCATACGAATCCAGACCTCTCTGCCCATACGACAGTATCACAAGTGGCGGCCTCGCGGTCCCATACGAACCCAGACCTCTCTGCCCAGACGACAGTATCAGCACAATCGGCGGCCTCGCGATCCCCTACGAATCCAGACCTCTCTGCCCATACGACAGTATCACAAGTGGCGGCCTCGCGGTCCCATATGAACCCAGACCTCTCTGCCCAGACAACAGTATCAGCACAATCGGCGGCCTCGCGATCCCCTACGAATCCAGACCTTTCTGCCCATACGACAGTATCACAAGTGGCGGCCTCGCGGTCCCATACGAACCCAGACCTCTCTGCCCAGACGACAGTATCAGCACAATCGGCGGCCTCGCGATCCCCTACGAATCCAGACCTCTCTGCCCATACGACAGTATCACAAGTGGCGGCCTCGCGGTCCCATACGAACCCAGACCTCTCTGCCCAGACGACAGTATCAGCACAAGTGGCGGCCTCGCGGTCCCATACGAACCCAGACCTCTCTGCCCAGACGACAGTATCAGCACAATCGGCGGCCTCGCGATCCCCTACGAATCCAGACCTCTCTGCCCATACGACAGTATCACAAGTGGCGGCCTCGCGGTCCCATACGAACCCAGACCTCTCTGCCCAGACGACAGTATCAGCACAATCGGCGGCCTCGCGATCCCCTACGAATCCAGACCTCTCTACCCAGATGGCAGTCTCATACGACAGTTCATCCTATGGTCACCATAACATACAAAAAGGGCTCACTATTCATCAGATCACACAAGGATTGCCAGTTTGAGTACAGCCTGTTCTCAGGTTCGAGGGGCTCCTCTTTCCCTTATTCAGTTACCACTTACCTGATCAGGGTTAACATCTGTTCATGTAGCCGCAGCTGACTAGAAGAATAGGCTACCCTCTTATACAAGAACACGCAGCACATGTTGGTTCACTACAAACTGGATACTTTATTACTCATTACATACATAATCACATAACATTACGATATAACACATAACCTGCAAAGAAAAGTGAAAGATTAAGTTGTACACTCTAATAAGAAAGGGTCGACATCACCTTAGTAGTATGTAGCCTGCACTCAGTGGTCATCTAGGTTCCCTTCTCGTCTGTATCTCGGCTCGCCTGGAATCACCCTTCTTCGAGTCACTGGGACCTCTTCCTTATCGGCTACTCTCTCCTCTCTGGCTATTCTGCTAGGAAAGCATCTGTCTCTCGGTTCTTCTCCGCCTTCAAGATGGCGTCTGTCTTCCCTGGAATAAGTAGTAGCTTTACTGCTAACGGCCAGATGCCGCCTACGGACTGAACATGTAACTGCCTCAGACTTTCACTAATATAGAGGTGCATTTCCTCATGGAAAATTCCGGCCCGTAACCTGCCGCCCACCAAATTCTTGTACCTCCCCGTACCAAGGACACGTTCCCAGCCGGCCGGCCTGATGTAGTGTCTTCGGCATGAAGAAAAATACAATCCTTCGATAAGGGCCGGCCTGAACCGGTTCTCTCCAAGCGAATAACACCTCATAACTAAAACATAACTTTTAGCCTAGAAGCATCCCAAGCTGCCGAAGCAGAAAGAAAGATGGAGTCTCTCCCGTTTGAGGCCTACCAGGCCTGAATTCAGCACAGCTCCATGAAATACCCTCACTATAGGACAGGTTATCCCTAATACTAACGAATCTATCCCCTAGGCTATATATGCAAGCCCTGATCTATGGGGAAGAGCACAGAATCATATCAAAGTGCCTAGTAAATAGGCTCCATTCACTACTCTAACCCTTAGGCTTGAATGATAAGAGACTGAAGTCACATCCAATCACTTGTTAACACAAGAAGGCCAGGAAAATCGAGCAGAACACTGGTACGTACTGCGTTCGGCTCGGATCCCGTCGCTGGCCACCAAATGTTGGAAGGCGGACCCCGAGGAGTCGGTGAGACCACCAAGGGGGTGCCCTCACTTGCACGAAGTAGCCGAGCGCCGTCGAGAAGCCTCCTGAGAGATCCTTCTCCTATCACGTACTAGCACAGTAACACCACCACAGAGGACTCAAGGAGGTTGTCTCAAGACGAGCAATTCTTTATCAGCATTTAAAGGTTTACGAGATCAATATTTACACGAAAGGGATCGAGGGATCCACCAAAAGTGTCAGTGTCTCTTTGGAAGGGTAGGGGTAGCGGGACAGTCTTTGGCAGGAGCTCGGTACGAGGGTACCTGGGGCCCAGTTCTTATCCTCAAGCTGGAGGACCTCGGATCTCGGAGGGGTCGAGCCGCGACGGCGTCGGCAGGGCTCTGGCGTTCAGTTCGTGGGGAGCCGCGATCAGGTCAGCAGGGCTCTCAAGATGGTTTCTGCTCAGCTCGAGCCGCGACGTCGTCAGCAGGGCTCCGAGGGAGGTTTCAGCGAGGTTGGGCCGCGACAGCGTCAGCAGGGCCCCGATGTTCCGGGGGGCTTCAAGGTGTTCACAAGAAGGAGCCGCGACGCAGTCTGCAGGGCTTGTGATAGTTCAAGCAAGAGTTCTTCTCCGTAGGGTCGGCCGCGATTCAATCAGCAGGGCTCTCGACTCCTGGATACAACTGCCGATCTGTGGCGGGGTCGCCCCAGATATAGGTCTGGAGCCCTTTGATGTCCGGACCCTGGCGCCCGGGGGGGGCGGGGAGGCCGGGTGGAGGTGGCCAGACGCCCAGCAGGAGAGGCGCCCGGCCCAAGAGAGTTGCAGGGCGATCACACCTAGGGATGGGAGGACAGTCGGGGATCTCATCGATACTGTCCTCCGCCGGGGGCGGTGAATGGTTCATGTGGCACCCCCTGGCTAGTTCTTGGTGCCTCGATGTCGGGGCTTCGCCGGGGCCGAGGCCGGGTTGAGCGGGGTCACGCCGGCTGGCGCACAGAGTCACGTGGATGCCAACAAGATGGCGGAGCCCCGAGGGGTATGCGACCTCGTGCGGCTCGGAATGAGGGTCTCGGTGCAGTTCGGCAGGGTGGCCCGTGAAGGCCGGGGCGGGGAACGGGCACAATCCACGGGGGTAAGGACCACGCCACGAGGCCGGGTCCAACACTCAGCAGTAGTATGTTGCGTCTGTGAGATCTCAATGAATGCCGTCATCAGGATCGGTAGCCTCTGGGGACAACACAGAGCCTGGGCCATTATCAGGTCCAGCAGAGTATCGATATCCATTTGCATGACTGATGGGAGTGTTAGACAGATGTCTAGCATGCATTCTCCACCGCAAAGCAGGCAACATAGAACAGGTAAGATGCAATCTTGCCAGATTTGTCTGAACGACAGAAACCATGTGGTATTTAGTTCTCGTAGATGAGGTAAACCCAATAGTTGCACTATGCAGTCACGACACTTCCTTTCCAGGAGAGTATTCTCCAAGGTGCTGGGAGTGACGCTGGTGGAGTGGCTTGCCATGGCATAGCAGTAGGACTAAAAACAGGATTCCTGTACGAGTGCTAGAATTAGCGGCAGACTTCCAAACACCGAGTGCATGAAGTTTGGAATGATTCCGAGGACTGCTTGAAAAGGTGTTAACAGTCCCAATACTGCTCATATCAGACATGTTTAAGATATGTCCCAACATTTCTGTGAAATGTGAAGGGCAATTTGTCCTTAACAGAGCCTTTATCTCAGCCGAAGTCCTTGCGACCTGTAGATCATAGCTTTCTTTGGCCGAGGTCAAAGGCACTGTTTGTTGTAAAAGAATGGCTTTTATTCTGCTTAAAGTATCAATTCGAATAGAAGAGATGTTCAGTGAAGGCCTCAAAGATATGGGATACCTGGCAACATGCCACAACAGCTCTGATGATTCAACATAAGGTAACTCCCATTTGAAAGTTGTCCAAATGTTGGATTGATCACAGCGGCCAGTGAAACTTGCAGGCGGCAGGATAAATTTGCAGCGGAACAGCTACAGGCCCCGTGTAAACTAATATCCCGAAATATGAGTGAACCGCTTAGTGCATTTTCACAGTGTGTACAGCTAATAAACACTTCACGCCCCACACTCCAACATCTGTGTGTGTAAGGTAAATCCCAGGATGTCCTGATGTATTCTTTACCCAAACTTTCATATTTGCCTACTGGCATGTGTTTAAAGCAATACTGAAAATGGAAAGTTGTAACAAGCAGAGTTATTTTGCCCTGTATGATCTGGTTTTTCTGCTACTGTAAATGGCAATTTTTCTAGTTTTTCAATGCTCAGCACTGTATACTTTGCTCCCCTTTGTGCCAGTTCAATCTGTTTATCAGTGAGATTGTAATCAGAAAACAGAGAAGACGTTTTGATAAAACGCCAAGGCACATAGCCTGCACGCAAGTTTTGTAGTGTCCAGCCTAATAACAGAATAGAGCGTAATTGAGACTGGCCATGACGCAGCAGGACCAAATCTTGTTCCACAATGTCTATAGCAGAGGATACAATGTTACCCAATGAATATATCCTGGATGACAGAGTCATCAACCCATTGTCGACCACAGCGAGAGATTTCTCTAAATTAATACGATCAATTTCTCGTATTCTTTCTGCAGTGTCTGCTTGGGTAACCCTCCATATTTCATTATAAGCAGCATAGTGACGTGGTTTTCTTGGACCTAGCAAGAATTCCCTAAGGTCTGCGTCTTCTTTAAGTAAAGGTAAATGTTGTTTCACATCCTCTAGTGTAGATGTCTGTAGCCAGTCAAGGCATAGTTTTCCTACACTGGGGTGCCGATTCCGATCCTGTAAAACCCGGGTACGAATGGTCGTACGGAGCGTTTTCTCCATACGACTCGTACCCGGGAAATCCACTTTACAAACTAGCGAGTACGAATCATACAGAGATACCATTTCCGTACGATTCGTACAAAAGTACGTGCAGCGAAAAAATACCCACAATTCCGATCCGGGACATCGCGTATGTGACGTCCGGACGGAGTCAAGCAGCGTTTTACGGACCAGCAAGTACGATTCGTGCCTACGTCACTCCGCACGGACCATTTTTTACGGCAGCCAAAAACTGCCGGTAAATTGAGGACGAAGCGAAGAACGAGCACCGGTACGTGACGGACAGCCATGGACCCCATCCTACGTGTCATCCCGGCCCTCCTAGCCTATGACCTGGTGCACAGAAACCCACGCAGACGCCGCAGAAGGTCAGAACAACACCCAGAGGCAAAGGGGGGGGCAGGGGCAGGAAACATAACCCCCACCCAAGTTAAATTGTAAATATGTCCTGTACATACATGACATCCTGGCTCTGGTCACTTCGGGGGGGGGCGTGTCCACCACTCCTTACGTACCGTCACAACGGAAGTGGACGTGGACGCGTACCCGTCACCACGACAATGGTGGTATGGACCGTACCCACGCTGCGGGGGTGTGGGTACGGCCCGTACCACCATTGGAGTGGTGATGGAGGTGTACATGCCGAACCCACGCCATCAGAGCGTGGGTACAGCCCGTACCACCATTGGAGTGGTGACGGAGGGGTACGCGCCGTACCCACGCCCTCAGAGCATGGGTATGGCCCGTACCACCATTGGAGTGGTGATGGAGGGGTACGCGCCGTACCCACGCACTCAGAGCGTGGGTACAGCGCGTACACCTCCATCACTACTCCAATGGTGGTACGGGCCTTACCAATGCCCCCACAGCGTGGGTACGGCGCGTCCACCTCCATCACCACTCCAATGGTGGTACGGGCCGTACCCACACCCCCACAGCGTGGGTATGGCGCGTACGACCATTGGAGTGGTGATGGTGTGGTATGCACCATACCCACGCCCTCAGAGCGTGGGTATGGCCCGTACCACCATTGGAGTGGTGATGGAGGTGTACGCGCCGTACCCACGCCCTCAGATCGTGGGTACGGGCTGTACCACCATTGGAGTGGTGATGGAGGGGTACGCGCTGTACCCACGCCCTCAGAGCGTGGGTACGGCCCGTACACCCTATGAATGCGGGGTTAGGGTCTGTCCCACCCGTACCCCTATGGCACCAGTACAGAATGGATACAAGGCGTACACACGCCACAAATGTTGGCATAGGGCCTGGTGCAGCATATAAGCAGTATATTGGTGTGTGTGTATGCACAGGACAGCAGTGTACTGCACCAAGGGGGCGGGTGGGATGGTGGGTGGGTGGCTGCAGAGGACTCCCAGCAGTGCCCAGACATATGAGGGGTGGGTGCAGAGGCCTCCCAGTAGTGCCCAGACATATGAGGGGTGGGTGCAGAGGACTCCCAGCAGTGGCCAGACATATGAGGGGTGGGTGCAGAGGCCTCCCTGTAGTGCCCAGACATATGAGGGGTGGGTGCCAATAACTCCCAGCAGTGCCCAGACATATGAGGGGTGGGTGCAGAGGACTCCCAGCAGTGGCCAGACATATGAGGGGTGGGTGCAGAGGCCTCCCAGTAGTGCCCAGACATATGAGGGGTGGGTGCCAATCACTCCCAGCAGTGCCCAGACATATGAGGGGTGGGTGCAGAGGACTCCCAGCAGTGCCCAGACATATGAGGGGTGGGTGCATATCACTCCCAGCAGTGCCCAGACATATGAGGGGTGGGTGCATATCACTCCCAGCAGTGCCCAGACATATGAGCGGTGCATATCACTCCCAGCAGTGCCCAGACATATGAGGGGTGGGTGCATATCACTCCCAGCAGTGCCCAGACATATGAGGGGTGGCACTCCCAGCAGTGCCCAGACATATGAGGGGTGGGTGGCAATCCCTCCCAGCAGTGCCCAGACATATGAGGGGTGGGTGCAGAGGCCTCCCAGCAGTGCCCAGACATATGAGGGTGCAGAGGCCTCCCAGTAGTACCCAGACATATGAGGGGTGGGTGCCAATCACTCCCAGCAGTGCCCAGACATATGAGGGGTGGGTGCCAATCACTCCCAGCAGTGGCCAGACATATGAGGGGTGGGTGCAGAGGCCTCCCAGCAGTGCCCAGACATATGAAGGGTGGGTGCATATCACTCCCAGCAGTGCCCAGACATATGAGGGGTGGGTGCCAATCACTCCCAGCAGTGCCCAGACATATGAGGGGTGGGTGCATATCACTCCCAGCAGTGCCCAGACATATGAGGGGTGGCACTCCCAGCAGTGCCCAGACATATAAGGGGTGGGTGCCAATCACTCCCAGCAGTGGCCAGACATATGAGGGGTGGGTGCAGAGGCCTCCCAGCAGTGCCCAGACATATGAGGGGTGGGTGCATATCACTCCCAGCAGTGCCCAGACATATGAGGGGTGGGTGCCAATCACTCCCAGCAGTGCCCAGACATATGAGGGGTGGGTGCATATCACTCCCAGCAGTGGCCAGACATATGAGGGGTGGGTGCATATCACTCCCAGCAGTGCCCAGGCATATGAGGGGTGGGTGCCAATCACTCCCAGCAGTGCCAAGACATATGAGGGGTGGGTGCAGAGGCCTCCCAGCAGTGCCCAGACATATGAGGTGTGGGTGCAGAGGATTCCCAGCAGTGGCCAGACATATGAGGAGTGGGTGCATATCACTCCCAGCAGTGCCCAGACATATGAGGGGTGGGTGCAGAGGCCTCCCAGTAGTGCCCAGACATAGGAGGGGTGGGTGCAGAGGACTCCCAGCAGTGGCCAGACATATGAGGGGTGGGTGCCAATCACTCCCAGCAGTGCCCAGACATATGAGGGGTGGGTGCCAATCACTCCCAGCAGTGGCCAGACATAGGAGGGGTGGGTGCAGAGGCCTCCCAGCAGTGCCCAGACATATGAAGGGTGGGTGCATATCACTCCCAGCAGTGCCCAGACATATGAGGGGTGGGTGCCAATCACTCCCAGCAGTGCCCAGACATATGAGGGGTGGGTGCAGAGGCCTCCCAGCAGTGCCCAGACATATGAGGGGTGGGTGCAGAGGACTCCCAGCAGTGGCCAGACATATGAGGGGTGGGTGCATCATCCTCAGATGACCACAACTCCATGGGTCCATGAACGCATCCCCAATGTGCGACTATGTTGAGAGTGCCATATCAACACATCACTGACAGCAGTGTCCCACTCCCATGAGGATGGATGTCATTCCCCCACTGCATGACACACCACATGTGGGTGCGATGACAAATGACACATGCATACCCACCCCTGGCGGATGCAGCACAATACACACACTGAGATCATGTCACAAGACTGTATAGTTATGTGAAACCCACTAAACTAAGAGAGACAAAGGGAACACACACTGTCAAGCACATTCCAGGACTGATAGGAATGTACAGGTGCTGGCACAGCCACCAAGTTGTTGTCTCCCATGGAAGGAATAGGGTGGACTTCCCACAGATACAATGGCCACAATTGTCAGTCAGGTGACCAAATACCCTGCAGAACAAGTACAATATGTGTGCTAGGCTGGGAGTACACACATGCATAGGGCCCGATTCACAGAACTAACTTAAGACAAAATCCTAAACTTACTACCATTTTGGTATTCACAGAAGGCACTTACTCATTTTGGTATTCACAGAAGGCACTTACTCATTTCGGTATTCACAGAAGTTAGGAGTCCTAACTTTAGGACTCCTAAATGCCTTCTGTGAATACCGAAAGTCTTAAAATTAGGATTTTTCTCAGTTTAGTAGTAGTATAGTTAGGACTCCTAACTTTAGGACTCCTAAATGCCTTCTGTGAATACCGAAAGTCTTAAAATTAGGATTTTTCTCAATTTAGTAGTCCTAAGTTTAGGACTCCTAACTTTAGGACTCCTAAATGCCTTCTGTGAATACCGAAAGTCTTAAAATTAGGATTTTTCTCAGTTTAGTAGTAGTATAGTTAGGACTCCTAACTTTAGGACTCCTAAATGCCTTCTGTGAATACCTAAAGTCTTAAAATTAGGATTTTTCTCAATTTAGTAGTCCTAAATTTAGACTTAGTCTGCCCAACCTGCAACTGCCGCTGAATGTCCACAGACTCGGCAGTGAGGGCAGCACGGGAGACAGGGGCAGGAGGTGCGGTGCCTGGCACGAAGGAGACACGTTGTTGCCCTACACAGACAGAAGGGACCCGAGCAACTGGGAGGGCGGTGATGGGAATGGAGGGGGCGGTGACAGTTGTAGTGCTGCTGCCAGCTGTTGGAGCAGCCTCCGCCCCCTCAGGGAGTTCAGCCTCGGACCCGTCTGCGTCGTAGTCGGTGGTGGCACTACCCAGGTCCTCCGCCGCACTCCCCTCGCCCTCCGTGCCACTTGTTGCTGCTGACTCGCCAGGAGTGGTGGCACTGGTGCTGGATCCCTCCTCCACGTCCGTGCAGGTGTCTTCCTCGATGTCCCCCGATGATGCTGTGGGCAAGGTGAAGAGACAGGAAATAATCAGTCACCTGTGTACATCTGACACATGAGTCCAAACTAAATAGGTCACAGTGCATATCATGAAAAGCATCATGAGGAACATCTAGAATACCCAGCACATATGTAAGCCCTGCACTCCCCAGTTGGTTCACCCAACATGTCCCCTGAAATAATGAAAATCAGGACACCACAGCAAATAACTGGATATCCAATTATACAGAGAAGCTAGTGTCTGTGAACAGTGGAGCACAGGCAGACCATGACGCATGCCACCTCCTGGTCACTGTGAACGAAATAGTATTGGTGCACCCAATTGCAAATAACAGACGCCAATGCTGAAGGGGTCCCCACACTCATAGACCTGTGAGTACTGTAGAAAAGCACAAGTAATACTATCTGATCCATTGGGAAGCACAAAACTTTACACAATTGACATATTTAGAATGTGTGAATGTCCCACCTGTGGAACAGAACACACATGTGCATGAATATCAGAAGTCACACAAGGAGGTGCACACAAAACTACATTTACACAGTCATTGTATGAGCTGGCCGCCTAATGCCAAGAAGCCAATGTTAAGAAGAAATGTGGTATCAGGAAGTACATATACATGGCACCACGGTGGTCGGGATGACTTGACACCGGTAAGTTGGCATCAGCAACAACCAAGGACTAACCCAAATGCTAACACACTGTGGGAACATGGATATGTATAATTCCAAAATAAATTTTGGACAGAAATGTGCCCATGTTCTAATTGTGCCAGCGTGTTCCACAAAAGTGTAAAAGTGGTACTTGTGCACTCCCTTGGGAGATATCTGTCATGCAGGCACATCATTGTCCTTCACAAAAATCAAAGTGAAGCATATAAACTATTGGGACATGTTGACAAGTGGGGTGAGTGCCAGGGCACATGACTTCTTGAATAACAACTTAAAACATGCCACCTGTCACATGGCCATCCGTACCATGATGACACAGTTGGCAACACATCTGACACTCTACCTGTCATGTGGAGTGGCACACATGTCCAGACACAGGACAATGCATTAGCAAATGGCCCTGAAATTGTGTTGGAATAAGGAGCACCTGCACTGAGGAGACACCCTGATGTGAACGAAGAATGTCCACACAGATGTCAGCACACACAGACCAAACCACATAGCATCTGGAGCACACACCCGTGCCAATAATGGATGAGCAGGAAACATGGTTTTTGACTTGTGACACATGCTGCAAAGCACAAACATGACACCCTGCACAACATGCCTGGGTCACTGCACGTTGAGTGCCTGTCCAGACAATCATCACACTCTGGTCAGACCTGGCAAGGAGACATAAGGTTTGGACATGTAGGCCTTGCTTTCACAAACCCCCCATACCTGAGACAATGTGATTGAGACAGTTCAAGAAGTGACACTTCTCAATCTGGGTTTAATAAAAAGTGCATCAGGAAATCCTAAATGTACTCCACATCACCTCGTGAGGCGGCCAACACATATTTGTGACAAAACACTTCAACAGATTGTTGTACATAGACACACAGGCACTGGTCAGTGTGAGGATGCAGAAGCAAAATGGGGTCAGCCTGTACAATGGGCACATGTAGCACACTTTAGATAAATACAAATGAGGCCAGGGAACAATGCCACAGAGGCAAAACTATGCTGACCACATAGAGAATGGGCACAGTGTTGGATAACACACATGATACCGAGGCAAGGGTGTCTTAGGGTACTGTAGTGGGCACACTGCTCCATGGTCCTGGAATTATCTGACTGTAACATGAGCTACCGTCCCGGCACTATGCATATCTCCCACTCATGCAGATCATGTCTGAGGCCACAACATCGGTCATGCATGCTGCAAGTCTGTTCATTTGAACACTCACACTCCTATGTTGAGACTCAGCATCAGTGCCAACTTATATGGACCCCCAAATGACTGAACAGGACAGGGCACAGGCAAGGTAACAACACATGTCCCCGACCCCACCCCCACATGATGCAGACAGCAATGTGCACTTGGATTAACTGCCAGCCTAGATGAACATGTGCAATAGTGATTACACACAGACCAGGGAACACATGTCAAGGAGGGGAAAGGAGGAAGAACAGCAGTGGATGACTTTGGGGAACAGAAAATGCAATGTACATATTAACCCTGGCAGTGTATCCATGCGACTGAGCACTTCCCAAAGCTGGTGACACACAACAAACACACATGTACCTACCCCCTTGCTGCTGCTGCTTCGCCTGTAACCGCCTATCCATGTAAGGGAAGACCACCGCCAGGACACGCTTCATTTGGTGGGTCAGGCGCCGGCGCCCGCGGTTCTTGCCTTCTGGTGAGTCCCCCAGCAGGACCCGGGCGATCCTCCTGGTCCAGCACCGGATGTCCTGCCAGCGTTTCCTCACCTGTGCCAGGCGCCGACTGCGACCCTCCACGGACATCACGGCCCTGACGGCCCGCTTCCATATCTTCCCCTTCTCGTAGGCGGTTACCTGTGAGGATGCCAAAGTGAGAATAGATCACTACACCTGCTCCATGTCACAGAGACACACATTAGAACATCTTTGATTTGTTGAACAGGGCATAGTATGCTGCAAAATAATAGCACCTTTGTCATAGGGACATTGGCCTCTGTGTAAGGCCCAATGCACTACATGGCATTGGAAGTACACAGGTGGCATGAGGGGTGTGACACACTCCCTGATCATCAGGTTGAGAGCCTGTATGCAACTGAGCACTGTTCACAAAGTGTCCTTCCTGACACTAATTTGTTTGAAACGTATGTTTTTAATTTTCAGCGTTAAAACAAAGCATACTCTAAAGCTTTACACATTATTATCTGATATGAAAACGCGTAAAAATATAGCAGTTTGTGCCAATACAAATTAATGTCATTTGTACTTGAGTAACATAGATACAATCAATTTTCACATATTTCCAAGTTGTATGTTGTGAACATATTGCAATAACACAAAAACTTTTACACAACAGGAAGTTTTTTAAATGCCCAATGCATTTCGGAACCAGCCGGTTCCTTCGTCAGGGGCCAATCTGAAAAATAAAACGAACCATTTCTCTGATTAGGATTATGTAGTGGGGGCTCAATCTCAATGACTCTAATACAAAGCAGACGTGTTTGACAACAAGTTACCTGTTTGACTGTGTGGTTGGATATTCACTGAAAATGACACAAATGTGATTGAGTCAGCATAGGCTCACATGATAACATATGCGAACAAGAGGAATGTGGATGATGGTCAGCTCTGAGCTTACCTGGGTGTAAAAAACTCATATATCTGAAAGGATGACAAAATGAACCGGATTGTATTAGTACAAATGATCAGGGCTGGGGTCCTAATGCAAGTACACGGTGATCGGTATAAAGTTACAATGATAATAGTCGATTCATACCTTAAGTGAGATCGTCGGCTGTGAAGCTGTTGAGGAAATAACAGTAGTGTATGTAGACTGTTAGCGTGTCAAGTCAACTATACTGGGCGTGCACGATATTTAAGATTGCACACAGAGAGAAATTCCGTTTGAGGCTAAACAACTGAAATCTTACCTCCGGAGATTTTGTAACAAGCTGCGTAAAGAAAAGGAGAACGGGTTTTGTTTAGAAACGAAAACGTTAGCAAAATGATATAACCCGATATGACAGCGATCTCAGCCCACGGGCAGTACGTCGTAGAAACCTCACCTTAAAGATGCTTCGTGGAAGTAATAACGAACGTCTCGGCAACACCAGTAAACAAGTGAAAAGCGTCAGCAGAACATACGTTTATATAAGAGAAACGAGTCAAGACATACACCGGAAGTAACCGACAGTGCCGACGGACTAAGTAAACTAGGATAAGACCTAGTAAGCAGATAATCTCATTACATAGATGGGTGCCATGTTGGAACGGAGGCGAAACGCTGTGATATAGGAGGGAAGAAACTAGGTCCAAAAGAAAATAAACGTTAAAAGAGCGGACAATCAGAACTGAAATGTGTTCCTTAATGATTACTTATACGAGCTCTTAAGCAGAACTCCAAAAATCGGGTGATGTGTGTATCCATACGAATGTGCTATTTGGTAGTGAAATATGAATGGTAATTCAAAAAAAGGTGGCGACTTAAAGGATTAAGATGTATAGAGTTCTCTCTGCATGGATACGCTCAATTCGTGGATCCTGATCTTTGCGGACTCATAGACCCGTAGGGTAATGTTAACAAAAGAGTGGTGTACAATAAAGTTTACGCACTGGTGTTGAAGTGCGCATCAGAATATATTGATGGATGCTATAAGTTACTAAAGCCACTGCAAAGTGCGTAATGACCTAGATTAGCATATTTAAGGATTTGGTATATGTGTGTAGCATGAAATTGGAAAAGATGTTGCTGCGATGTTAAGGATGGATTCTGTGATTATGGTGTTTGGCCTTAGGGGATGCTGACTAGTTGAAAGATTTTTGATCAGATAAAACATGACATGTCCATCCGGTCATTAAGACCGGTAGGAGCCATAGTGTCCAGATTTTTAATCCAGAAAACTTCCCTTTGGAGAAGTCTCAGGTGATTGTTAGTGCCTTGTTGTGACTCCACATGTTCGATAATCTGAAATCTTAATTGTGATATGGAGTGGCTAGCTTCATGCCAGTGGGATGCCAGAGGAGAGTTTTTGCTTAAAGTTCTGATGCGGCTTTTGTGTTCTGTCAAGCGTATTTTCATTTTTCGTTCAGTTTTCCCAATATATAATTTGCCACACGGGCATTTGATCCCGTAAATTACATTGGAAGTATTGCAATCGCTGGTATGTCGTAATGCAACGTCCTTGCCAGTGGTAGGATGTTTTAAGATGTTTCCTAGAATGATGTTGTTGCAATGTTGACAATTATGGCATTTCACCGTACCTTTGTGGATGCGGGCAATTTGAGGTTGTGGCTTGGTAGAAGATAATAGTTCTGTAATGAGATTATCTGCTTACTAGGTCTTATCCTAGTTTACTTAGTCCGTCGGCACTGTCGGTTACTTCCGGTGTATGTCTTGACTCGTTTCTCTTATATAAACGTATGTTCTGCTGACGCTTTTCACTTGTTTACTGGTGTTGCCGAGACGTTCGTTATTACTTCCACGAAGCATCTTTAAGGTGAGGTTTCTACGACGTACTGCCCGTGGGCTGAGATCGCTGTCATATCGGGTTATATCATTTTGCTAACGTTTTCGTTTCTAAACAAAACCCGTTCTCCTTTTCTTTACGCAGCTTGTTACAAAATCTCCGGAGGTAAGATTTCAGTTGTTTAGCCTCAAACGGAATTTCTCTCTGTGTGCAATCTTAAATATCGTGCACGCCCAGTATAGTTGACTTGACACGCTAACAGTCTACATACACTACTGTTATTTCCTCAACAGCTTCACAGCCGACGATCTCACTTAAGGTATGAATCGACTATTATCATTGTAACTTTATACCGATCACCGTGTACTTGCATTAGGACCCCAGCCCTGATCATTTGTACTAATACAATCCGGTTCATTTTGTCATCCTTTCAGATATATGAGTTTTTTACACCCAGGTAAGCTCAGAGCTGACCATCATCCACATTCCTCTTGTTCGCATATGTTATCATGTGAGCCTATGCTGACTCAATCACATTTGTGTCATTTTCAGTGAATATCCAACCACACAGTCAAACAGGTAACTTGTTGTCAAACACGTCTGCTTTGTATTAGAGTCATTGAGATTGAGCCCCCACTACATAATCCTAATCAGAGAAATGGTTCGTTTTATTTTTCAGATTGGCCCCTGACGAAGGAACCGGCTGGTTCCGAAATGCATTGGGCATTTAAAAAACTTCCTGTTGTGTAAAAGTTTTTGTGTTATTGCAATATGTTCACAACATACAACTTGGAAATATGTGAAAATTGATTGTATCTATGTTACTCAAGTACAAATGACATTAATTTGTATTGGCACAAACTGCTATATTTTTACGCGTTTTCACATCAGATAATAATGTGTAAAGCTTTAGAGTATGCTTTGTTTTAACGCTGAAAATTAAAAACATACGTTTCAAACAAATTAGTGTCAGGAAGGACACTTTGTGAACAGTGCTCAGTTGCATACAGGCTCTCAACCTGTCAATACCCGGTCTTGATTACAGTAGGAGAGGACAAACTCCTACAGAACTGATGCACCATTGTTTCTTAAAATTGATAACTACTGATTAATTCACCACAACATAGGAGTGCTCTCCCCATACAATCGCTGTTTCAACACTCCCTGATCATGGCACACACTGTACATCACAAGCAACACAAAGCTGATGGCCAGCACCTCCAAGCAGTCACATGCCCCAGGCCACTGACCCAACATCAGCAGACTACACAGACACACACAGGCACAGATCATTCACCTACCAGTGGCAACAGCTGATACAAACCTCACTCTGCACATGTGCCACTTGCTTGTGGGGTGTCACAGGCATGGGGCTAGCCCAGCAAGTCAGACACACAGCACGGATCACTTCTCACATCATATGGGTAGAGCTGTTGCCTCCTCCATGCAGCTGTGGTGCAACACTCCACATAGACACTCACCCGCATGACAAGGAACATTCACACACATCAATGTCCAGATCATTTGGACACTCTCACCACAGCTCCACTCAACTCACACACATCTGTGGGTACAGTCACCTGTCACACGGGGGAAACACTGAATCACCTCAGGACTATAGAACAAGAAGGGCCAAGAGAATTAGCTATGCTGAATGTGCCATGCAGCATGCAGTGAATGTCACAGTAAGCACAATGCAAGTGAGGAGTGCACACATGAACCACATCATGCTCTGCATGACAGACATGAGCCATTCCCCCCCCCGGGACCCACTCTAAACAACATTTCATGTCTGTCACACCTGAACACAATGCCAGAAGTGCCAATCACAAAAAGACGGGGCACAGTCAAAGGTAGCGGAGTCAGCACTCACCTGCACCCCTGGTCTAACATACAGGCTGGGGAACTGTGGGAGGATGACGTCCAGCAACGCCTCA
This sequence comes from Triturus cristatus, assembly GCF_964204655.1. Lineage (NCBI taxonomy): Eukaryota > Metazoa > Chordata > Amphibia > Caudata > Salamandridae > Triturus > Triturus cristatus. The sequence goes on along the minus strand of NC_140582.1, from coordinate 305,001,336 downwards.
TTCTCTTCTTGTGTGAATGGCTGGGCCCTCTCCACAGTCCGCGACATGGTGCCAGAGGAATCACAAGCAGCAGCAGTGGTGTCGAATCAAAGGTTGTGCAGGCAAGTGCCCTCTCATGGGTTCTGGCTGACTTATATCTGCCTTGCTGGGCTATTTCAGTAACAGGAGTACAGAGTGATTGGTCAGACTCATTTGCATCCTACGTTTCCTCCAATCCCTTTAAACATACACCAGTGACAGCATTAGCACTTTTTCAAATTTGCAGCATCATGTCAAGTCAACAACCACTTTGCAACAATGTATAATATGGCCAACTGCTTTTTCCAGGCCACATGATGGAAACATTTGATCTTTAAACTGGGTATCCATGACAACCAGCATGCATGTAGGCCCTAATACTTGTCCCTTATGTATCCCCATTGTAATTTTCAAATTCCCACAGGTACGGTGCGTTTCACTCGCGTTTCACATGTACCCCTAGGGCACCACTACTCTAGTGATAAGGGCCGTACCCGCATGTGTACGGCCTGTAGCACTATGCCATACGCCTACGCCAACACTACCATAGTGCTACGGGCCGTACCCGCATGTGTACGGCCCGTAGCACTATGGTAATGTTGGCGTAGACGTACGCCATAGTGCTACGAGCCGTACCCACGTGAGTACGGCCCGTAGCACTATGGTAGTGTTGGCGTAGGCGTATGCCATAGTGCTACGTGCCGTACCCGCGTGTGTACGGCCTGTAGCACTATGGTAGTGTTGGCGTAGGCATACGCCATAGTGCTACGGGCCGTACACACGCGGGTACGGCCCGTATCTCTATGGCGTACGCCTACGGCAACACTACCATAGGGATACGACCCCTACACACGCGTGTACGGGCCATATCACTATGGCGTACGCCTACGGCAACACTACCATAGGGATACGATTCCTACACACACGTGTACGGCCCGTATCTCTATGGCGTACGCCTACGGCAACACTACCATAGGGATACGACCCCTACACATGCATGTACGGCCCGTATCTCTATGGCGTACGCCTGCGGCAACACTACCATAGGGATACAACCCCTACACACACGGGTACGGCCCGTATCTCTATGGCATACGCCTACGGCAACACAACCATAGGGATAGGACCAGTGTGTACACGTATGTGTGTACGATCCGTACACACAAGCGTACTCCTGACCAACCCCTATATAGTGATATGAACGTACACACGCCCTCAGAGCGTGTGTACGGTGCGTTTCACAGCTTACACTGGTGATAGGAGGCGCACAGGAAAGGAATGGAGGTGTCAGACTCGCACAGGAATGGACATCAACTCATTGTCAGTGCAGTCCTTCATGTGTAGGGCCTAGGTGTGTCAGGCAGTGATGTGGCACATGTCTCCTCATGTTTGAACCCAATAGTTGTGCGATTACCTGTGTACACATGTCATGTGTGATGGGGCACTATGTGGCACACTTCCCCTTCACACCTTTAAGATGTGTGCATGTAGTACTAACTTGTCAAGCACTGCATCACTGGCATGGCACAGTGACCAACACCCGCAACTGTCCCCTGATGCCAGGTACACGGATGATGACACCTGACATCTAACTACCAGCGTGCCACGATGTGACTATGTCATGTGTGTGTCATGTGTTCCCATGAGCTTGCTGTTGGTGTTCCGTCAACTGCATCTGCTGTAGCTGCATCCAACATGTGTCTGTGTGTAGATGCCCATGTCACACTATTACGCACACCAGGCCACATGTGGAATCACACTTAACGTGTGTCTGTATGCATCGAACAGGGACTTGCGAGCTGAGGACATATCTGCGTAGTCTCAATGTCTGTGTGATCAGTTTTGACATGTACCCCTTCATGGCAAGTTGTGTGGTCTGTCCTTTTTCAATGACATGTGACCTGTGCGTCTAGCTTGCCGCCAGCTGTCTGTATGAGATAAGATCCTTCAAATGCACATATGTGGATGTATGTCACTCCTGTAATGTGTCTGGCTGTTCACTCACACTGGCCCACAGCTACTTTCATGGCATGTCATGTAGACCTTGACAATCCACGTTTGTAGCTGGCTCTTGGTAGAAGTATCAACTGGCTGGCATACATGTGCAGGATGTATTGCACAGACCAGACTCTGTATGTAGCATATGTGTATTAACTGTTGAACATGTGCTCAGTTCATTGACATTGGTGTAGTAATGTACTCAATCTTCGTTATTCCTTCCAAATTTCTGCAGGGCACAGCCTCTCCCCCGACCAATGCCAGACTTGGCTGCCATGAGGGAACGTGACTGCATACGCCGCTACAGATTCCCCCAACAGTTAATTGTGGACCTGACAGACAGACTGGCACTACACCTCCAACCGCGACACAGTTATCCGACTGCGCTGACCCCCAAGATGAAGGTGATGTCAGCCCTACATTTCTTTGCCACCGGTACGGTTCAATTGACCATAGCTGATGTGGGTGGCATGTCCCAGACCATGTTCAGCCGTGTCCTGCATGATGTTTTAGAAGCCATGTTGGAGCACCTGGATGAATTCATCCATTTTCCAACTCGTGAGCAGTTGACAGGTATCAAGGGTGAGTTCTATGCCCTGGGAGGGATGCCCCATGTAATTGGGTCCATTGATTGGATACATGTGGCTTTGGTACCACCACAGGCACAGGAGGTAGCCTTTAGAAACCGTAAACATTACCACTCCATTAATGCCCTTGTGGTGTGTCTTGCTAACATGCTGGTTTCCCATGTCTGTGCACGTTTTCCAGGGTCAGCACACGATGCCTACATCATGAGGCGTAGCAGGGTGCCAGAAATGATGCTGCAGCTGCACAACGAATGAGCATGTCTTGTTGGTGGGTAGACTCTGTTTGTCCAGTATTTAGCGGTATCTTAGTATGTGACGGCATCTCCTGACCCACTTCTTTACATGATGTTTCCATGTAGGGGACTCTGGCTATCCTAACATGCCATGGCTGGTGACGCCTCTCCGCAACCCCAGAACAGCTGCAGATCACCGTTACAACAACGCCCATGGGCAGACCAGGCGAGTGATTGAGAGGATGTTTGGCCTCCTGAAGAGCCGATTCCGTTGCCTCCACAAGACAGGCGGGTCGCTCCCATATGCACCGGTGAAGGTCAGCAAAATCTTCCTCGTGTGCTGCATGCTGCACAACATGGCAGTGGAGAAAGCTGTGCCACTCATCCTGGATCCGGATGAGCAGGAACATCCACCCATGGAGGATGACGGCCTTGGTCACGAGGCAAGTGAGGAGGAGGAGGAGGATATCCGGAGTCAGCTCATACGCAACTTCTTCTCATAATGGTGAGTCCCTGGGTCTGAGTGTGCACGCTTGGAGCCTTGTGTGGCATGTGTTGCAATGTGTGTGTCCAGCTGACTGTATGCTAAGTGACTTTGAGATGTGTTCTGATGTGTCACTCGAGTGCTGATGTCATTCCACACATTTTAGCTGACACACTCAATTGACAAGTAGCATGGTGTCACCTTAGTCATGTAGAGTACATGACCATGCATGCGGATGACTATGTTTTTCCTGACTTCTTGTGTGTCTCTCATCCCCAGGTAGTTGCACATGCTGTCTGCTTGTGGCATCGTTGTGCTCCTGCTATTCCTCATGAGTAATGCAACGTGTGCTGAATCAGCGTTACATGCACGGACATTGTGAAAAGTCTCCTTTGGGTAAGTATTGCAGCAAGGCATTTTGGGTGTGGTAGTTGTTTGTAATGTGTGGGCACTGCTCCTGTGCATGTTTTGTTACTATGCATACATGTCGACTCACCATGGGGCACATGACATGTAGCATGACTCACATGAATTGACAGTCACACTTTGTGACAGTCATCTGTTATGGGATTGTGGATTTTGATGAAGGCATCAATGTGTGTACAACTTCCCTCCGTAACATACGTGAGGCTACGGGTGGACATATTGCGGGACATCCCCATAAGAGGCTCAATGGGGAATTGCAGCCTCTCTGTGTGCAGCAGGGGATGTTTGGCTCACCCCCTTCACTTGTGTGCCATTCCAATGGATTTACAGCATCTGTGGTGCGAAGGGGGTGTCCAGTGTAGGTCCCACATGTTCATCCAAAAGATCTGTGAGTCTGTTAATATTGATGCATTTCCATAGGTGTGAGCCTGAGTAATAAAGGTGTTCCTCAGCCTCCAAGGTGCCTCATCTCTTTCAATGCAGGTCTCTGCCACTGTGCATGCGCCATCTCTGGCATGGTTGTCAAGGATTGTGCATATGAGTCTATGTGTAGATGAGCAACCTGCATGCTGTTCTTCATTTATTTGATTTTCAATTGTGCATGAAGGCCATGGCTGTGTATGTGTTTTGGTATGTTGGTCCCCACAACGGGCCGTCAACACCTTCTGGGGTGTGTTTCCTGTGCGCAGCTCTGCCTTCAGTTTCCTGATCCGGTGTCAGTCATCTTAGGTGATTGTGCATCCTTTGTCTCTGGGTGTGCCATAGAAAACCGGTCACTCCTTCCTTGACATACACCTGTTGCAATAGTCCTTTCTGACATCCTAGTCTTTGTGTGGAAATTGTGGCATAGTTCCCAGGACATGCCGCCTGCTGTTGCAGCCACTGCAGCAAGGGCACCCGAAGTTTCCTGATTTGGCAACACACACACATCAAAGATGCTCCTCCCTTCCTCCCTCAACCCATTCATTTGGCTGTCATCAGCTTGTCTGTGCCACAGTTGCGGCCACGCGGTGCCAAAGGCTGGACTGTCTGCACATGCAACGTGCACATTGCACGACCCTCAGGTCCTTGCATGACCCACATCACACTACAATCTGATGTTGCAGCCACCCTCCAAGCAATGTCCATCCACACATCTCCCGCCTGCTCTCAGGCATACACTAAGCGCACACACAACACCTTTGCATGATGAGTGTGCAACTCCGACTGCCTACACAGCGCTGCCACGCCTTCCAGACTCTGTCACACCCACCAGGTCATGTCCCTCCTACTCCCCACCGGCTCTGTACCCCGCCAAGGCCATGGGAGTGGGACTCAAGGCTTCTGCATGTAGTATGCTGTCGTCGTGAGGCACATGGCACAGGTATCATCTCTCAGCGTGTCAATCTACAATGTGTCCAGGACCCCCCTCTCCACCATCACATGCGCACACAACCTCATCATCAACTTGTATGCCATTGACAGCCAGGTGCTCCTCACCCTCACCAAGGACACAGACATTGCCAGTTCCAATATTGTAGATTGCATGAGATCCATTGATGAATGGCAGAACAGCAGCCACCTGAGGCTGGACTTGTACAGGACTGAGGTCAACATCTGAGGATTGTCCCCTTACAGCTGTGTCAACTGCTTGTGTCCCACCCGCAGAAGCCCCGCACAAGCACCCAGTGTCCACGCACACAAGATGGTGTGCATCATTGATTGCTTGCTCACATTTGCCATGGTAATCACCAGCATCTGTACCTCAGACTGCATCACCCTCTGCATTATGCACATGATCTCCAGAAAGATCCACTCCAAGGAAAGACGGACCATCCCCCAGGTCCACGACAACATCCGTGTCAAATACTGCCCTGCCCTCTACGGGGCAGCCACATCCAAACTCCCGGGACACTTGTCCACATCCAGGCTGCATCTGCACACCTCAGCTGCAACATTCGACGCCCCAGCCACATCACCGTCCAGCAGAGATAGCTGCAATAGATCACTGTGTGTTGCAGGATGACCTTCAGACTCCCCACCCACACTCAGGAGGCAGGCCACAACCCCGACCCAAAACCAACCTTGTACCACTGTCATCCGAGACCCCGTAGTGCCATCTCCGTGCATCCAACCTTGACCTGGCCACCATTCTTCAGATCCACCGTACTCCAGCATGCAGGACATAGTTCTCCCACCTGGGAACACATACCTGGGACTCCCTCCCCGGGTACCTCCAAATGAGGCATGACCTCTACGCTTTAATGATACTCTTCCAAATAGGTCTGTCCGCACAGTATTGCAAGCCCCCCCCCCTCAGCAGCTTGAGGCCATCACAGGTGAGTATTGTGCTCCATGTCTGCATTGACTGATAAATTGTGACCCATGTGTGTCCTGTACCAGACTCAGATCCCAGGGTATGGATGGCTGGAGTTAGTTCAACACTCAGGCATAGTTTGACATTTACACACACACATAGGTTGTGGACTAATGCCAAATGACAGCAACATCTCATGACAAAAAAAGAGATTTTATTTTTGGTGGGGTAAGTCTTTTGGTAGATGTACTAAGGTGCTCTACTGGATGCATAGAATCCAAAGTTCACAGGGGGAGATGGCATCCTTGTCAGTTGGAGTCATCAGAGTCTAGACCACCGTGTTGGTCATCATTGGTCAGAATGTGACCAGCAAGTCCATGTGGCAGACAATGTAATTGGGTGAGGTGCTGCTGTTGCGCCAGTGGGCCAGGTGCCAGGCCAGGTGCCAGGCCAGGTGACCTGGGAGATGTGGATGGTCCGCTGACTCTCATGGTCTTTTTCGTGGATGACCCACTTTCCTGGAGGGACCCTCAGATGCAGGCCTTGACGATGTCTGTGATGCTCCGTCGGATGAATCCTCCTCCTCCTCCCTCCCTGTGGCTGGTGGTGGTCTTCGCCTGGTGGCACAGGGAGGGTTGCCAATGTTGTCGGCGATCCGACGGAGAGAACGGCTCATGTCCTTAGCCAGTCTTGCCTCCATCCGTCCTTGGTGTTGTTGTTGACTGGCATGTTGCTCGGCCTGCAGGTTCTTCATCTCGTTGAGGGTCCCCTTCATCTCTGTGAGGCTCGACACTACCTGGCTGATGCCCCTGGTGTCACGCCGGTATGTGTCCAGGATGTGGTGTATGTGTGACATACCGGTTCCCTCAGCTGCCTGGTCAGGTTCTCGCCTCTGCCTGCCTCCACTCCCACCACCCCTGCCCACACGAGCCTGGCCTGCCGTTGTGGGCACATCGGGTCTACGAGACCCCTGAGGGATGGCATTATCGGGGTTGTCTGCCTCCTCCTGGGTGTCCGGAGAACCTTGTCCCTCCTGGTCAGACTGGCTGTGTTGTTCAGTGTGAGCAGGGCTCCTCGGTGTCTCCTGGGATGTGGCAGGAATGGGGGTGGTGGTTGGCACAGATGTACCTGCTGCAGGGGCTTGGGCACCAGAGGGGCCAGGTTGGGCGGGGTCATCCACGGAGTGGTGAGAGTCGTCGCTGCCGGTGGGATCATCTTCACGCTGAGCCTGGGACTGTGATTGTTCCCCCCCCATTGTTGGGGGGAGGTCGATGACATTGCCCTGTGTGTGAGAGAGAGACCATGTTAATGCTGTTTCATGCCACATCCATGTTTCATACATATTCAAGTTGTCACAGTTCCTCCAGGTAGTTGGATGTGCCTAGCATTCCTCTCAATGTCAACTTGGGGATGGGTATGTTGCGGGGGACAGATTGGTATGTTCTCCTGAGTGTTTGACCAGTAGAATTTTGGGTCGGATGCTTATTTGGCGATGGATTGGTCTTGTTGTGTCACATGTCCATTGTGAGAGTGGGTAAATCCGTTGCCTGCCCCGGGGGGTGTGTGCTTGTGTGAGTGGGGGGTGTGACCGGGCCTGCTGTTGGGTGTAGTGTGATTTGTCATTGGGTCTCCCAGGTGATGTGTCTGTTCCCTCATGGTGCATGCTGGCATGACAGTGAGTTTGAGTTCCTGTGCTAGATATCTAAGCTAGTGGAGTTGGTGTTTGAGTGTCCAGTGGTCACAGGAGGGCCTTGTGCTGCATACAGCAGGGCCAAGTGTCAGCTACCTTGTCAGTACTTTACCAGTCCCTGTGCATTGGGCATGGTGCATGGGTATGTACCTAGGCCATATGGGCTGATGGCATTGGTGTCTGCTTCTGAGTTGCACAATGTGTTGTGTTAGCCCCACCCTCCCAGCATCCCGAACATCCAGTCTTGGGTTTGTGGTTGGTGTGGCCTGGGACATGGCATTGCCTTTATTTCTGAATGGGGCATGGAGACGTTAGTGGCATGAGCGTGGTTTTTGAGTGTGGTTGTGTGCGGTGAGGACTTTGGGGAAGTTGCGTGCATTTGGTGTATTTGTGGTGTGGATGCCATTCCCCCCATGTTACGTGAGTTGTTTGTGTACTCACCAGGCTCTGCGACTCCTTCGACTCCATGTACTCCCACCGGCGGAAGCATGGCCATCACCTTCTCCTCCCAGGGATGGTAATGTACGGGTCTGCGGGGCAGCCCGCCTCCAGTGATGTTACTCTGGGCGTATTCCTCGTTCATTTTCCTCTTGACTGCCCTGCGCAGATCGTACCACCTGGCTTGGCATTCATGCCTGGTCCTTCAGATGGGCGCAACAGCATTCACCTTATCGACAATCCTCTGCCACAGGCTTGTTTTTTGGGCTATGCTGGTCTGTCTGACCAATGTTCCAAACAGCTGTGGCTCGACTCTGATGACTTCGTTGACGAGGAGGTCCAGCTCCGCCCTTGTGAACTTTGGATTCTTGTCTGTGGGCATGGTGTGGGGTGTGGGTGTGGATGGTTGTGGGTGTGTGGGTGTGAATGTGACGGTGTGTGTGTGAATGTGAAGAGGGGGTGTTTGTGAATGAGTTTGTGTGAAGGTGTGTAAGTTAAGGTGTAAGTAAGGTGCAGTTGTTTGTCTGCGGGGTCTGTCAGCAGTGGGTCTGTTGCAAAGGCTCATGGGTTGTGTGTGAGGGCCCTTTTTATTGGTCCATTTGTGGGTGTGGCTGGGTTTGAATTTGTGGTGGGTGTGTTATAAGAGTTGGTTGTGATTTAGGGCCTCTGTTTGCCTGTTTGGATGTGCCAGGTCAGTCATAGAGATGTATTTTGTCATGTTGACGTGTTTTGTGGTGTTGTGCGAGTCGAATTGACCCTCCTTGTGCTGTTTTACAGTGTCCTGGTTCTGTACGAGTATTTTTCGCGTAGGTAAGGTCCGTACGCGATGCTGGCTGAGGGTGCTGGGGTACGGTGTTGGGTTATGGTGCGTACAGGTACGGGGCTGGGCTGGGGTACGAGCCTGGGGTGCGTCGCGTACAGGTGGGGGCTGTGCTACGGTGTTGGGGTACGGTGCATACAGGTGCGGGGCTGTGCTACGGTGTTGGGGTACTGTGCGTACAGGTGCGGGGATGTGCTACGGTGTTGGGGTACAGTGCGTACCGGTGCGGGGATGTGCTAGGGTGTTGGGGTATGGTGCGTACAGGTGCAGGGATGTGCTAGGGTGTTGGGGTATAGTGCCTACTGGTGCGGGGATGTGCTACGGTGTTGGGGTACGGTGCATACAGGTGCGGGGATGTGCTAGGGTGTTGGGGTACGGTGCGTACAGGTGCAGGGCTGTGCTACGGTGTTGGGGTATGGTGCATACAGGTGCGGGGATGTGCTAGGGTGTTGGGGTACGGTGCGTACAGGTGCCGGGCTGGGCTACGGTGTTGGGGTACGGTGCATACAGGTAGGGGGCTGGGAGACAGGCCTGGGGTGCGGCGCGTACAGGTGGGGGGCTGGGGTACGGTCCTGGGGTATGGGGCGTACAGGTGCGGGGCTGGGAGACGGGACTGGGGTGCGGCGCGTACAGGTGCAGGGCTGTGCTATGGTGTTGGGGTACGGTGCGTAGGGGGTACGGTGCTGACATACGGGGGTACGGTGCTGACATGTGCGGGGTGAGGGGGGCTGTACGACTCGTATCCGGGCACAAGTTTACCCATGTACATGTGTGCTACAGCGTTCGCTCCGTATGGGGCCTTTTACATGCGGTTGTGTATTCGGACGGGCGGTACGGATCGTACTTGCGTGCTCGGACTTCTGTTTTACGATTTGCACGTAAAAATGTCCGGCTCCCTATCGGACACTTTTCCCGACGCTATTCGGACGTAAAAATTTACGGCTCCCTCTCGGACCATTTTCCCGACGCAATTCGTATGAATTTTTCACGTACGAATCGTACTTCGCAGTTTGTACGGTGCTTGTACAATTCGGACGTGAAAATATACGGATACGAGTCGTACGCAAAATTTTTTACCCGGATCGGAATCGGCACCTGTATGTTGTTACTACCCCTGGATGCTGTCTTTGAACATATTGTGGGTCTAGCCTATTGATTGTTAAACCTTGTATCTTGTTCAGGAATCTTTCTTGACAGATATTTGTGTCTGTGGGCCAGAGCAACCATTTTTTCCATTTGGAATCTGATCTGTTGTTTTATAAGATAGTATGTACATCGACCACCCCCTGTGTAGTGCTATTACTAGCAGGTGCAGGTATAAACGGTGTGTTCATGTCTTTGATCTTGGCTAACCCAAGGCAAGACGTGTGTTGGACAGTGTCATTCAAAAACATTTTCTGCTGTGGGATGATGCAGGGTCTAAACAAAGCTTCTATCCCCTGTACTTGCTGTTAGAAGGCGACCTCAGAGGGGCCCGGAGGGGGCCCTGACTTTCCTGAGACCAACCCTCGAGGTATCGTAGCCGGGCACTGGCGGGAGACTCCTCAGGGGAGGAATCTCGTATCTAGGATCGTACACTCGGCACCACACGACAAAGAGACACCACACCGAGAGTTCTTAAGAGCAAATCATTATCAGATCGGAGTGGTAAGATCTTTATGATCAGCAAGGCAATATATATACAAGTAGAGCGCGGGCTCACCAAGTCTTGGAGGGGGGTTAGGAGGTAGCGGGACAGTCTTTGGGGGAATGGATCAAATGCAGGAGCGTATCCGGCGCACAGCTCACAATCCTCGAGCTGGGGGTTACGCTTGTCGTCGTGGGGTCCGGCGGGACCAAGGGAGTCTGGGGGCGCTGCGAGATACTCAGCAGGCTCGAGTACAAGTTCGGAGGTCTTACGATCTTCAGGGAGCCGCGAGTCACTCAGCAGGGCTCAAGCACAAGTTCGGAGGTCTTACGATCTTCAGGGAGCCGCGAGTCACTCAGCAGGGCTCAAGCACAAGTTCGGAGGTCTTACGATCTTCAGGGAGCCGCGAGTCACTCAGCAGGGCTCAAGCACAAGTTCGGAGGTCTTACGATCTTTCAGGGAGCCGCAAGTCACTCAGCAGGGCTCAGGTGTTTCCAAGGCGAATCTGCCGGACAGTTCTAGGGCACCACTTGTTATAGGGCGACTCCTCTTTGATGTCCGGAGTCTGTGCAGGCAGGGGTCTTGTCACCTGGGGGTCGCTTGTTGGGGGTTTCCTGCCATTGTCCTTTGATCCTTTCAGGGCCGGGTCGGGAGGAGCCCCAGACACCCAGCAGGCGTGGAGCCAGCCCTCGGGGAGGCCGGCGGGTCGATCGAAACCCACCTTCCCAGGGAAGCGCAGAGGTGTGATGGAAACTGCTCCTCCCTTTCTCATCCCAAGGGGAGAACGATGTCCTCCAGCCGGAGTGGCGCCTGTAGGCTAGGGTCGCGCTGGGGCCGGGCGGCCATCTTGGTGCATGAAGTGGGCACGCGGGCCCGGGGTGGCCGAAGGAGGAAGGCCTACGGACGGGGGAAGTCCGGGTCGGGTGTGTGTGTTCTGGTGGGAAGGATCGGCCAGGCCAGGGGCTCGGGGCTGGTGTGAGGTGCAGGGGTCAGGTCTAACTATGTTACGAGGGCCGGGTCTAACACGCGTCCCCCTCAGCTGAAAGCCGGAGAGAACTACCCATCTTCTTGGGGGTTCTCTTCGCTGAGGCGGAAGAATCGGGAGAGGCCATCGGCGTTGGCGTGGTCCGTACCAGGGCGATGTTCCACGGTGAAATCCATCCCCTGGAGGGAGATTGACCACCGCAGAAGCTTGGGGTTTTCTCCTCGCATCTGCATGAGCCATCGCAAGGGGCGATGGTCGGTCTGGACCCTGAAATGGGTGCCGAACAGGTAAGGGCGTAGTTTCTTGAGGGCCCAGACTACTGCGAACGCCTCGCGCTCGATGGTACTCCATCTCTGTTCCCGGGGCGACAGCCTTCGGCTGAGGAAGGCCTCGCGGGGAAAACCCATGCGGGAGAAGATCCCCATCAGCGCCCGGCCCACCACGGGGCCCGTGACGGTGCGCAGGGGGATGGCCTCAGGGTAACGAGTGGCATGGTCCACCAGGACGAGGATGAACCGGTGCCCCTGGGAAGTTGGGGGGTCCAGAGGTCCTACAATGTCGATCCCGACCCGCTCAAAAGGGGTACTGACGACAGGGAAGGGCTGGAGGGGAGCCTTGCGCTTCCCTCCACTCTTCCCACTGGCCTGGCACGTGGGACAGGACTTGCAGTGGGCTTCTACATCCGCTTTCATTCTGGGCCAGTAGAAGTGAGTCACGAGGCAACTGTATGTTTTGTCCTGACCCAAGTGGCCTGCGAGGGGGACGTCGTGGGCCAAGCCCAGGAGGAGGTCTCGGAAGCGTAGTGGCACCACCAGCACTCGGCCGGACCCTAGCTCCACCGACTTCTGTTCGCTGTACAGAAGGTCATTCTCCCAATAGACCCGGTGCGTCCCCGTCTGGTCGCCTGCGGCCTGGGCCTCTGCCTATTGCCGGGGCCCGACCAGGGAGGGACAGGTAGCCTGCTCTCAGTAGAACTCCTCTCGGGAGGGGCCCCCTTCGTGGCGCCACTGTGCTAATTCGGGCAGATCGCCTAACTCGGTGTCTGGGGTGGAGTCGGAAGGCGGTGGTTCGTCACTGGCGAGCGACTCTTCCGGTGGGGGGATGTGGGGGCCCTCGGCCGGGACCATCCCATCTTCAGGGGTCGGGGCGTTGTCGACGTCCCTCAGGGGGGTCAGTCGGGCCGCCATGGATCGAGTGGTGGCGCACACCCACTCAGGGAGGCCCATCATCCCTAGGTGGGTCTTGCGCTCAACTTGCCCCCAGGGGGAACTTTCCAGGTCGTTCCCCAGGAGACAGTCGACGGGCTGGGATGTTCTCACTGCGACCTTCAGTTTACCGACCACCCCTCCCCACTCGAAAGGCACCAGGGCTACCTTACATAGGCTTTCTGTGTTGTCGGCTGAAAGGACAGGGCAAAATACGTTGGGGAGGACCTGGTCCTCGTGGACTAAATGGCTGAGGACACCGGTGATGCTGGCCCCGGTGTCACGGAGGGCTTCTACTTGGTGGCCATTGATCGTGACGAGCTGCCCATATTTCTTTGTATTAGAGGGCAGGAGGCTCCCAGGGACCATCTCTCTATCTCCTAAGGACACTAGGGCCATAGCGGCGGGTTCCCACTCCTCGGCCTCCTCAACCTCCTCCCCCAGGGCTACATTGGCTATCTGTCTAGCGGGGGGTGCTGCCTGGTTGGTGCGTGGGGCCATGGGGCATTCAGGGTCGTTGGCGTAATGCCCGGGCTTCTGACAACGGAAACAAGTGATGGTTACCCGGTGCCCCCGTCTCAGGGGGGGGCCGGATACAGCTGGTGGGGGTGCCGGGAAAGGCGGAGGTTGGGACTTCGGGGGACTAGTCTGGGGCTCTCTCTGCCCTCCCTGGTTTCCCCCCCCTCTCTGGCGGGGTGGTCCCTGACTGGCTCGGGGGTACTCTCCTACAGGGCCCCGGGAGACCCGGGTGTTGGTCCAGCGATCCGCCTCGACAGCCAGCTTTCTCGGGTCCGTGAGCTTGCTGTCGAGCAGATGCTGGCGTAGTTCCACAAAGCAGTTGGCAGCCAGGTGTTCCCATAACATAAGGTCAGTTAGTTCTTCCAGGGTGGTTACCTTGCTGCCCTTGATCCACCCATCGAAGGCACGGCTGAAGAAATTCACATATTCCACCCAGGTGGTACCCGGGATCTTCCGGCAGTCCCGGAACCGCTGGCGGTACATCTCTGGGGTGAGGCCGTACCTTGTGAGGAGGGCCGCTTTCATGTGTTCATATGAGGTCTGCATGGAGGTGGGTAGGTCGAGCAGGGTGTCTCTTCCTTCGCTCAGGAACCGTCCCCATAACCCAGTCCCCCAATCCTTCTGCGGGACCCGATGGGAGGTCATGGCGACCTCGTAGGCCCGAAACCACTGCTGAATGTCATCATTCTTGTAATATTCCTTGACCACATCCTTGGGGATGTGGACCTTCTGTTCCGTCGGGGCGGCCGCCTCCCGGTTCCCCGGGGGCCGCGCTTCTTCGCTTCTTGCTTTCAATTCTATTTCCTTCAAACTGCGTTCATGTTCTAGTTGAAGTCTCCTTCCCTCGTGTTCTCGTTGGAGTTTCTTTTCTTCCAGTTCTCCTTGCACTCGCAACTGTTCTACTGCTAGCTTTTTCTCGGCTAATTTCAACTCGCCCTCAATCTTGAGTTTGGCTAATTCGAGCTCGTGATGGCGACTTTTTTCTCTGTCTGCGAGTTCCTCTGGGGATAGGCCCCCGTCTGGTACGAAGCCTCGCACCTGGTTGCTGCTGCGTTCTCCTTGGGAGGGTCCTGCTTCGTCGTGGGGCTCCACCGCTCCTACTGGGCGGGGGGCTCCCGAATGCACCCAAGCTTTCAGTGCCTTTTGCATATCTTCATTGGTGTTGAGACCAGTGGTAGAGATTCTGAGTTCCTTACAGAATTGCTTTAGTTCCCTGTGAGTGTACTCTTCCAGCTGTTCCACCTGGAACACGGTACTGGCGTCGTCTTCTACGAGAACCACGGTGTTTCCTTCTGCCATCTTTGTCGGTAGTGCGTCAGCCGTTCACGGTACGATCTCTAGATTATGGGCCCGAATCCCGTCGCTTGCCACCAATGTTAGAAGGAGACCTCAGAGGGGCCCGGAGGGGGCCCTGACTGTCCTGAGACCAACCCTCGAGGTATCGTAGCCGGGCACTGGCGGGAGACTCCTCAGGGGAGGAATCTCGTATCTAGGATCGTACACTCGGCACCACACGACAAAGAGACACCACACCGAGAGTTCTTAAGAGCAAATCTTTATCAGATCGGAGTGGTAAGATCTTTATGATCAGCAAGGCAATATATATACAAGTAGAGCGCGGGCTCACCAAGTCTTGGAGGGGGGTTAGGAGGTAGCGGGACAGTCTTTGGGGGAATGGATCAAATGCAGGAGCGTATCCGGCGCACAGCTCACAATCCTCGAGCTGGGGGTTACGCTTGTCGTCGTGGGGTCCGGCGGGACCAAGGGAGTCTGGGGGCGCTGCGAGATACTCAGCAGGCTCGAGTACAAGTTCGGAGGTCTTACGATCTTCAGGGAGCCGCGAGTCACTCAGCAGGGCTCAAGCACAAGTTCGGAGGTCTTACGATCTTCAGGGAGCCGCGAGTCACTCAGCAGGGCTCAAGCACAAGTTCGGAGGTCTTACGATCTTCAGGGAGCCGCGAGTCACTCAGCAGGGCTCAAGCACAAGTTCGGAGGTCTTACGATCTTTCAGGGAGCCGCGAGTCACTCAGCAGGGCTCAGGTGTTTCCAAGGCGAATCTGCCGGACAGTTCTAGGGCACCCCTTGTTATAGGGCGACTCCTCTTTGATGTCCGGAGTCTGTGCAGGCAGGGATCTTGTCACCTGGGGGTCGCTTGTTGGGGGTTTCCTGCCATTGTCCTTTGATCCTTTCAGGGCCGGGTCGGGAGGAGCCCCAGACACCCAGCAGGCGTGGAGCCAGCCCTCGGGGAGGCCGGCGGGTCGATCGAAACCCACCTTCCCAGGGAAGCGCAGAGGTGTGATGGAAACTGCTCCTCCCTTTCTCATCCCAAGGGGAGCGCGATGTCCTCCAGCCGGAGTGGCGCCTGTAGGCTAGGGTCGCGCTGGGGCCGGGCGGCCATCTTGGTGCATGAAGTGGGCACGCGGGCCCGGGGTTGCCGAAGGAGGAAGGCCTAAGGACGGGGGAAGTCCGGTTCGGGTGTGTGTGTTCTGGTGTGAAGGATCGGCCAGGCCAGGGGCTCGGGGCTGGTGTGAGGTGCAGGGGTCAGGTCTGACTATGTTACGAGGGCCGGGTCTAACACTTGCCAATCTGTTGTACCCCAGACAGTGTTCGTGTCGATTGTGTTTTTCCAAAACTCAAAACCCTGTCTAGACAGTTGGGCTGCAGAAAAATCTGTTTGGTATTCGTTAACATATTTTTCCTTCCTGTTTTGTTTACGTTTTTAAAGTAAAACGTTTCTGCATTGGATGTATTGTACCCTGAAAAATATGGAAACTTAATTTCAAACCTTTTTGAGCTACCACCTGGTGGTGTAGGACAATGTTCCCATTGGTTTTACATAAATAAATTTCTAGGTGTTGCAGATTTATGCAGGAAATGATGACCATAGTGGTTGTAACAAAAAAGTTGTTCATAGTCTGTTGAACCCTCGAAGTATTCATGGTTAGAGAATGCAGCAGACCTTTCTAGATCAGACATCATGTCTCAAAGTCTCAATCAAAAGAATAGGTACTAGAGCTAATAAAGTCACTTAATGACATCTTAAATAAGTGTGGAATCTTCAAAAGTTCCGACGGACCGAATATATCGTAATCCGTTTTGTCCCAAACTATACCATCTTGTAAAGGGACGGCTGTGATATTCACTGCTGACAAGTCTCTCGCTTCACGATGGGGTGATTTGTGTGGTTTCAAAAGTAAGTTCACATGTGTACTTTGTGTGTCCAAGTGAATATATCTTTCATGTATCAGCATGCTCAGAGTCATTACTAAGGCAAGCCAAAGCAGAAAGAAATATATTCCAGAAATAATCAATAGTTCAATCCATGGTGAAACCAGATAAGTCTTTTTCACGTGATGAAAAAAGTCTTGTGCTTGTTCTTTGAAAGTTCTTTTGGCTGGCGTCATTTCAGGTTCACTGGGATACTCAGAAAACGTATCAAAGTTAATGAAAATAGCCAGAGGCAGTCCTGTCAATGGTTGATATTGCATCAGGATTCGTTGAAATCGCTGGAACCATTGGATCACTTGCTATGTTGGTGTAGACAGGTGTATCAGGACGAACTGTTATTTGGGTTTCAAGAGGAACGAGTTCCATAGCATTGTTGCCTAGTCCTTCATTTCTTACTGTTGGATTCTCAATGGTGATGAGTCTTTCAGTTTGAACCTCTTGGATAGTAGCTAGAGGAGTGTGGCTGCTACTTGGTCGGAGTCCACAAGGCCTACTGCTTAGTATTGGCCACATAGTGTGGTTTGATGAGGTCGATGATGAGGTCGATGGACACAAATCTTTTCTCCTTTTCAGCAGCAAGGGGCGGCAGAAGTACTGTTCTTGATCCGTGGATTGCTAGGACAGGTACCAGTTGTCTGTAAGAAGGCCCAAATTCCTTCTTGTCCGTGATCTTCTCTCTGACTAGATCCCCAAGCTTTGGGATCCAGACAGGCCTTGCTGGGATGGCTGGATTATCCCCAGTGGTGGTTTGTTTCAGGAACACGTTGCTTTGTTTCGATCTTAGTTCATTTTACTTTTGTAAAACAGCCAAACGATCTTTGACATCAAATGGTTTATTTTCCACCACTGTGCCTTTACATTAGAGATCAGGAACCCACATTCTTGTCCCAAATAGGACCTGATATGGAGTGACGCCCCCTAGAGAACTTCTTGGCAAATTGTTTAATGAGCGTTGGACCCCATAAAGATGTTTGACCCACCCATCAACCAAACCTAATACCCGAGCTGTAATAGACCGCTTTATGTCCCGGTTTTTCCATTCCACAACAGAATTTCCCTCAGGATGGAATGGAGAGGAGTACCGCAATGCAACGCCCAAACTGGCCATGGATTCTTTGTAAGCCCAAGAGCTAAACGCAGGGCCCTGGTCAGAGTGTAGCGTGCCTATTGCATATGTGCCGATAAAGACTCGCAAATCTTTTATAACAGTTTGAGCGTCAGCCGAGCGCTGAGGCCACATCCATAGGAACTTTGAGCACGAATCCACTGCGACCATGATATATTTATAGTTACCATCCCTTCGCAAGGGACCACAGTGATCCAGGTAAACACAAGCTAATGGTTTATCTGAAATTAATAGGGGCGTCGCACAGGATGTTTCACTCTAGAGACTTTCACCTTTTGGCATATTTCACTTTCCAAAACATAGTTTTTGGTCTGTTTCCTAATGCCCTGCCACCAATATCTCTGTTTTAATATTGATACTGTGGCAGAAACACCTGCATGGGCAGAGGCTATCCCTTCATGTGCTGCTAGGATTAGTCCTAATCTACATTCCATGTTTGGAATTACCCTATCCCCCACTCCAGGGATTTGAGCAAACGGAATGTTGTTCGCATCAATTATATATGAGTAGAAATATTTTAGGTAACGCTGCACCACTGCCTTTGCTTGAAGCATTGACAGCCAACAATATCTCACTGTCTATTTTCATTTTTGAACGAGTGATCGCAGCTACGGAAGCCGTTTGCACAGCCCCCTTTGCGGCTTCGTTAGACAATAAATTCCCTGCAAGGTGAACGCCATCACGTTGATGACTCAGCGTATGTATCACGAGAGTGTTTTGTAGTCCGTTTCGCAACTGAACTACTTGTTACCAAAGCATTTTATGCTTGATTGTGCCACCTTTTGCATCTTTGAAACCATTTTGAAGCCAATTCTGTAAATATTCATTATATTATTGTACACAGTAAAAAGAATAGCACACTATAAGTGTGGAGAATCCGCGATCCGTATTTTCAAGTGCCAATTTGAATGCTTATAGTTCAGCTCCCTGAGCTGTACAATCTCCTAGAGATTGTGTTTTAGTGACCATCGGTCGGAATTTACCATTACGCATACGACCTTTAACGATCGTGCATGCTGCACTGTAAGCTTCCTTACTTTCCGTAGCGGGTTGTGCTGATCCGTCAGTGTAAATTATAAATTCATACTGATCACATTTGTGTTCATACTGCAAGAATGCTTGTGTTTTTAAATAAAGATAAAAAACATTCAACATCTGTTGCATCAAGAGAATTAACCCATTGTATCCATCTTGGATGTAAAGCTTTTGCATGTGGAATGCTCGCTTTTGTAGCTAGAGCTCCTTCTTTTGCTACAGCGGTTTGAGCTGCTGTCAGAATTTCTTCTGTCGAAGTGAAGCGCATTTCCGCTTGTGTATACAAATATGATTTGTATGCAATTGGTACTTTTTCACCTTCATTAAAAGTTAAGTAGGTGAATCCGCATTGACCCTAAATTATACGGATCACTAAATTGCGTGCATTTACGCGTGTTTGTAAATGATTGGTTGCAAACATGTCAGCTTGAAGTGATCGCAGGATTTCTGTGTGTTCCTGTGTCCAATCTTTGTTTTTGAAATCAGATTTTATTAATTTGTAGAGAGGTTTAACCCTCTCTGCGTAGTTTAGAATGTAAGTTCTTCCAAAATTCAGGAAACCTAGAATCGACTGTAAGTTTTTCAGCGTTTTTGGAGGTTGGAGCAGCTCACACTTTTCTAAAAAGTTAGCTGCCGGGCTTTTGCCTTCACTTGATAGCTCATATCCTAGGAAAAGGACATTGAGATGGGCAATTCTTGAATTTTTTTTAATTGAATTTATAGCCCTCAGAGGCAAATCCCAGTATAATGGTATTTACCCTGTTCAAGTGCCTATCCAGGTCATCGTCTGTCAGATAGATATCATTGACATATAACAATGCCTCGTCATCATAAATTTGTAGTAACTCTGTTACTCTTGCTGAGAATAACCCCAGGCTGTTCTTGAACCCTTGTGGGAGTCGACAAAAGTGACCCTGGGTCCCCATTAATGATAAAGCTGTCAAGTACCTACTTTCAGGTGCTATGTTTTGACAAAAGAAAAAATTTGAAATATCCAATGTGGTTTTATATTTTTTACGCACAATGTTATTCATTAGTGCTGTACTGTGTACATTTTGTACTGCAAAAGTTTTAGAACAAGTGTTCAGGTGTCTGTAATCCAAAACTAGATGATATGTGTTGTCTGGTTTTGAAACAGGAAACAAAGGATTGTTCATTGATGAGGTGTATGTTTCAATCACCCCTTGGTATTCAAGTTGATCTAAGATCTACCTGACCTGTTTTTTAGCTTCTTGCTTAATTGGGTAATGTCTTTGTGCAGTAGGTTGACATTTTAATTGGATTTTATGGTGAGGTGAGTCCTCATCCCATCCTACATGATTTTTGTATAATGCTGGAGCCTGGGCAACTGCCCATTTTCTGGCATAAGTATATTTTAAAATTATAGGAACATGGTTGTAGAAGGCTGGCATATTGATATCTTCCCCATATGGGGACTCCCTGACACATTTTGGTGGCCAGACTTGTTCAGCTAGAAGTATGTCATAACCCCTTGAAAGTTTTTCCCAAAAGAGTGCATTCACTTTTCTTGGTATATCTCCCTCCATCCGGAGTGTTATTTCATATAACCTTTGTGGAGAACTAACACTGCTGTCTACAGTCTCAACTGTGATATACTCATTCAAGTCCACTATCTCCAGAATTTCCTTCAGGTTCTTGCAAGCTATTGTTACTTCTGCTGCACTGTCCAGCATTGTCTGAGCCCATTCTCCGTTCTTGAGTTGTGTTCTCAGAATTTTCGGCATGTCTGATCTTCAGACCTGTTACCTTTTTCTTAGTGAATTGAGGTTTTGGTTTGTTTTTCTGACCGTGTTGATCGTCTCTGGACTTCACGCGTTCTTCCTTGTGATCTGACCATCCTCTTCTTTTGGATGTCTACGAAGATGTCTGAAAGGTACGATAGGAACGTGTATCAGTATCTTGACACCTGTCTGGTTTTTTCAAATTATCCCTATTCCTGAGGCTATACCTCCTGTCAGAGGGCTCCTTTTGAGGAGACCTACCTCGGGATTGAGAACGTTTTTCTTTTGAATGTTGTTTGTTATTTTCCCACTTCTTTTTAGAAGATGTAGGATTGTGTTAAATTGAGTTATTTTCAGGACCCTCAGACAGTTGTGGTTTAACTGGTTTTCCACCCAAACTGTCTCTTCCCAATTCTTCATAGGATGTTTCTATTATTCTGGGTAGTTCATGTTGATGTTCTGTTACATCAAATTCCTTTAATTTTTGGCGGATCGCCACTGCTGCTGCCTCCCCTTTAATATTAGATAATATTATTGTTGAGGCCTGGTCGGAGTTCTTTAGTAATTTCATACCTAGATTCATAGCAGGTTCTGACCCGTATTCATTTTGAATTTGTTCCAGGACATCAGGTATTACCGCAATAGACGGAACACTATGTGTTTTAGTATAGATGGCAGCAAAGACTGTGCCCCAAGTGGTGCAGTCTTCCAGATGTGGTGTGATCCCCATTGGTAGACAGATTGTTAAGATTCTGTGTTTCTCATAAGGGCTAGTATTTGGAAATACTGCTTCATTTTGAGTATTTTTTTTAGTTATCCAGAATGGAATTTGTTCACGTTTTGTGGGCATTTTACCCATGACTGGGTGTAAAGTCTATGGAGTAATCTTTAGTGTATTTCCCTGGTGAGGGGTTTGATTTGAAATGGCTATTGGTGGTTGGACTGTTAAAGTCCACATGACATATTGTACTAAATGTCTGTAAATTTGTATTAACTCCTTGAGTTGAGTGAGTAATTCATCCTCTGACATCTCTTCAATATCAGGATGAGGTGTGTAGCCGGCTAAAATCGACCATGTTGCTCCTGGTCTACCTAGTGGACCGAGCCTGGTAATGTGATTGAAATGTTTTAGGGCGCCTTTAAACCAGAGCTTATGCTCCTGGAAAGTGAGTGGAATTTCAATATCCTCGAAGGGAATGTGTTCCTCAGGTGGTTCATCTTCTCTGAAGAAGTGAAACACATGTGTTACTGGATTTGATTCTGGGAATGTAATCCACGAATGGAATACCTCTGTCTGAAAAGATTCATGTAACTCTATCACAAAAACTACTCTACCACCTATTGGTGTTAGGCCATCTTTTATAAGTTTTAGAGTGATGGTTCTCCTTAAGCTTGGAGGGATTTTTATAACACCCTCATCGGTTTCATTAAAACCTGTAGCATTAAAAGCTGTTGCGACTTGGTCAGCCGCAGCTTCATTATTATCCCCGTTTTGGGACATTGTTTTTGAAAAATGTAGAACAAGTTTCAAGGAAACAAAGATAAGGTGCACAATATTTTGGAACACTGTATCCTTCAAAGTTGAACAAACCAAACAGCTAATACATAGGATCCTCATCCTACTCAGCTATGGCGTATATTAGCCCTACCCACTCCAGACGTCTTAAGGAGTATTATGAGTAGGGGTCTCTGAGAAAAGCATGACTGAGTTACTTCAGTATCTAGCGTTAAATTAGTGCCTTACCAAACGTTGGGCGCCATGTAGTGTAGTTCCTATTTCCCTTATAGGCTCTGCGCATTAGAATAATATACACAATAGTTTTTGCATAGGACTAAGGTCAGTATGCTCCTTTCAAGTACATTAAACTTAATTACTTGTGTGTGCCAGCTAACTCAGAGGTCACTAGAAACTTCTCGAATGAACAAGAAGGGATTCGTTTCTGACAACCGCATAAACATGACAACTTTGTTTCCCTTAAAATCGGAACGTGTCTCAGAATTGTGGAAACAATAGATAACAGTTTCACTCAGTCAATCGTGCATGCTTAGTTTCTTCAGAGTTACACAGAAATAGATAGACGGGCGTTCCAATAAAAAAGGGATTTATTGAACTGTCTTGTTTCTCGTGCAAGAGATGTGAACTGTTAGATTCATTAGATAGTAAACAAGATATAATACACACAGCGTAAGCAGTAAGAAGAAATAATACTGCATTAGCATTGTCTTTTAGCTCTGAGATATTTTCTCATATACATACATAAATAACACAGGCTAAAAACTGAATACTCGTCTGATGCTTCTAAATAGTTCTACCCCAGTGTACCTAACCTAAGTGTAGTGCAAGGTAAGAGTAGGTGCTGTTTTCTATAGTATGATATATACTAAGTTTGTATGCCAAGAGTCCCTCTAGGTTCTTGTCAACTCCATACCTTAGAATGGGAGAGGTGGGAATCTCTTTCCGGGTCTCAAACTCTAACACCCCGTGAAGGGAGTCAGAACATTGGAAGCTGGATTCTCTGCGAGCAGGGATGACAGCGTCTGGTCAGTGAGTCACACCGGGATATGGTCTCTTCTGAACTTGCCATGGCGAACCGTGCAGTCAAGTTGTGCCGAGCCGTGCCGTGGTTTTCCATGGTGAGGGAAGGCATATTTATACCTGGAAGGTGTTTAGGAATGCTAGCATTGATGTAAAGTCGGGCAGAGGAGGACGTCATGGATGAACCCCTAAGGAATAGCAGTTTGTGCATAATAGATGAATTCTTGGAGAAATCAATAATCCTAGCTAGGGAATGTCCAGATGGCTTAAGGGTCTAATTTTTATGAACTCGTTGCGACGTGGGATGGACAGATGTAGGTGACCATGATGCCTGTATTTGGAAAGCATGGCAAATGCCTTCATAAGGACTGAGATTCTATGCCTAAATAAGGGCAATGCGAATTGTGCCTATATAAGGACATGATTCATGGAAACCTATGTACGGGCATCTAAATCGAAACACAACATGGAAACCGCTCCTTGATTTTCCCGTATGCCCTCCTTTTTTATAGAAATAAATTGATTGCCATTTTCGCACCATTCTCCCTGCCGTCCCTCCCACATGCACTACAAATGAATACTTTAGCATGTGGAGATCTTCGCCACTGTGGTGTAGATATCCATACAGGAAAGACAGGAGAGGCTGAGGTGTAGATCCCCACCCTTAGGTTTGTGAATTGCTTTTTTAGAAAGTAAATATTAGTAATGTACAACAAAATGCAATTTGTGAATCCGGTCAATTGTTTTTATTTGGTTAAAATATCCAAATCATGTAGCTTTTGGTGGATTATGTGAAAAGTGCAATATCCATATTCTTTTGGAAAAATGCATTAGCTGGGAAACCATGTAATTTAAATCACCATTGTTATAACTTTCATATGAAATGTATTCTGATTTTCATAAGTTTTTTTACGGGCCTTAAATAATCAGAGGCACTTGAAGAATTGATAATGTGAGGTCATGTTTTTTGATTCACAGAATAAGGAATGTCATTTTTCCTTGAAAGCTGCCCATCATCAATTTCTGCCTGTGTGGTGTAAATTCTACTTTCGCAAACCCTAAGTTAGGGCAGAGTTTAGGGCACTACTGGACAGGTCCACTTGCAAAACTTAGCAAACAATTAAAAAATCATACGTTTGTTGGTATACTCCAACTGGTATGAAATTAGATTAAAACTTAGAAAATGTTCTCATATTTACTACTGTCAGTGGCAGAATAAATGAAGTTCAAGTAGGATAATGTGAAGGTACCACACCATACCACCGTGCTTTATAGTGAAAAGGGTTAATGCATGGGGAAACATTTTTTTAAAATGATTAGGTGCATATGGAACTTTGTGTAAGATTGATGCATGTGAAATTAAACATCTGTGACAATGCCATGGGTGGAAATTCTTACAAATCAGTGCGTGCGCCTGCAATTCTTCTAAACCTCATAAAAAGTAAGAGGTTTAGTTCAAATGTAAGAGTGCCAATACAGGAGTACATTTCAAAAAAAATTCCTGACGTTTTAAAAATTACAATATATGTATTTTTAATACCTGTGTTGGTGAGGCTTAAGTTTTAGTTCTAAGAGAGAGTACTTATATTATGTATTTTATATAATAACCTTAAGTAGTGAAGTGAATTGTATTGTAAGTGATATAGTGTGTATTATATTGGTTGCTTTGCCATTATTTTTACATAAAACAATCTAACTGACTGAAAGAGGAAAGGGGGTCCTATGGACCACCCCGACATCCCCTTGCAGGCAGGTTCAGACTGCCCCACCTGCATGGGGATCTCTAGTCCCTCTTAAAAGAGGGTTACCGCCTGCACAGAGAAACACAAAACTGCTTTGGAGCAACAGCTTCATATTTCACTTGACTGCGCTGCCCCCAGGGCTGCTCGAGTTTACAGCTGACCTGAGAGCAGTGCAGTCTTTATAATAGGGCGCACTGTCCCTGCTTGTACACGGTGCACCTATTTAAAGGTGCGCGGTGGCACAAACAGGCAAAGCGCTCCATATTTCTAATAGGGCTCTAGGTGTGCAACACGCTTTGTGAATCCGGTCAAATGCCAATGGTCGTCCCGACAGCTCCAACTGAGCTGGCACTTGGGTCAATGTAAGTGATCGCAGTAGCCACGTATCTGTAAACATGACTATCAAAGACCACTGAAGTGTTGCTTGGGAACATCAAGTGTGGCGTATTGCTCTGTATAGTGACAGTTCATTAAATACAGTGAGAAGCATGTGTGAAAAAACATGCAATCACATCCCAGTGCCTCATCTTCTGGAATGTGTTTAAGCACTCATGACAAAAATAACCAGCTTCAAGAAAGGAGTGTCAAGGCCGTGTGAACATGGTAATTGCAACTTCAATTATCAGTTCAGCTTCCTTTTTGTCACGGACTGGTGATGTTGTTAAGTTAATTTGCCAATCTTGTTTGTATATTATGCTATTTGTCTGTTTATGTTCTAAACAAATGAGCTGATCTGACTCTGGCTCACGTTTGCAATAGCAAAACATGTAAGTTTCCCTGCAGCATCTCTTTTGAACACCCTTCTTACAGATGTTGCGCTAATGTCAGCCACAATGTAGGATTAAGTTTGCAGGTCACTATATCAGCGAAACACGGTGTTCTTGACTTGGGTTGTTTGTTAATTTACAAATTTTGTGTGTGTTCAATTATGAAGTGAACCATAACTCCAACTCCCAGAACCCATTTGGATGTTGAGCTAAGTGCCACAGTAGAACACTGGGATTCCCAATCACTGTGCCTGAAGCAAAATAAGCATTGGCAAAGCTAATTAGTCTGGCCTTTTAGCAGCGAGTGTCCATCTATTGACTTTGACAATACCTCTCTTATCTGGAAGAATAAAAATAAAATTTACTGGAGTGTGCATTTGCAGCGTGATGACACAATGCATGTACATATCACAGCAAACATTTTACGAAGAGTGTTCTTTGAGAAAACACGATTTCAATACAAATAAGGTCACTGGTGCTTGTGTATGCATCGAGAAGCACCGGCAGCCATTTTGGAATGAGTTGTAACATTAATTTATCATTTGATGATGGCCAATGGCCATTTTTGTAGTGTAAATTAAACAAAAGCATGTGTGTGAGCGCAAAACAAGGAGAGCAGACTAGTAGCAAAATGCATTTTCCGGGCATTCGGGAAAACTGTGTATTTAAAAAAAAAAAAGAAAAAAATGATTACAAAAACATTTAAAAAAAGGAAAAAGAGGGGTGGGGAAGCAACGTACGATACAAGGTACGAGGGTAGGGGACTGACCAAGAAGGAAGCAGCCTGGTACCCCTGTGCACTGCCAGGACTTCACCAAAAAGAGTTTATCAAAAAGTTTGAAACAAATACAAATGGAGATGGGGAGAAGCGGAGGAATAATGTGGAAGAGAGCCAGGAAGGACAGGCACTCCCGCAGAGTGCTAAAAGTTAAAACAAACAAAAAAATCTCCATGATGTCAGCAGTGGAAGGATACAAGTCATCCAATCAGAAACACAGTAAATAGAAATGCTATAGAGGCAGGGCAAACAAAGAATAGAGAGGAACCCCACACCCAATCAAATAAAGCCACAAAATTTGAGCTTGCATGACTTGTTGCAGGATGCAAGACTACTAGATAAAAGAATAGGTAAAGTTTAAGGGGCTGATTACGACTTTGGTGGTGCGGGTGCGGGGGGCACACCACCACCCCGCTTCCACAACGTCCAAAGTCGACAGCCAGCCACCCGCCAGATTAGGAGTTTTCTCCTGGTCTGGCGGCGGTCCTTTGGCGCTCCAACAGCGGTACCTTTGAAAAAGACACTGCAATGGGAATGCCAGAGCAGGTTCCTGCATGGCATGGACTTTTAGTCCATGCCGTGCAGGAAATGAGCATGCATGCACAGAGAGGGGCACACCATGTGCCCCCCTGCATGCATATTAGTGTATAGGGGCTACAGGGGCCCCTTGCTTTCCCACCGCCAGCCTTTTCAAGGTGGGCTCACCAGCATGAAAAGGATGGCAGTGGGGAAACTCAGAATATGCTAGGTGATGCCGCAGCAGCACTGCCAAGCATATTGCTGCCCCAGACTGCAGTGCCACCACCAGGGAACATGGTTCCCTGGTGGTTGCGGCGGTCCCAAAATGGTCCGACCACCGTACTTGTAATATGGCTGTAAACACCTGGTGCGGTGGTCCCCGACCGCTACCACGGGTCCGGCGGTCTGATGGACCACCAAACTCATAATCAAGCCCTTAGTCCTGGCCTTGTCAAAGGGAGGGAGAAGGAATATATGCTCCATCTTACAGAATAGATCAACTGACTTCTGGTATTCATAGAGATTCAGAGCATCTGCTACAACCTACCCTTGTACCAATTATTTGGTCTGGAAGATGCCTGCATTAAGGTACTGAATAGGGGAAGCCTTGTGACGCATAGTCCCTGTATCTCAATGTCACTTCAGAACACACTTCTTCCACTGCCTTGGTATAGATTACAGCTTCCAATCTGAATGGTTGCACAGGATTAGTGATGGTGATGAACAGATCTAGCAGTCAACTTTAAAAGAGTAGGGCATCATTGGGCCTATTTCCAAGCTTAATGTAGTTCACAAGATGCGACCTGAAGCAAAAAATTTGTTTTTTCTCCATGAGGGGTATTTGTGTCCAGCCAGGTAACTCTCTTCAAAATTTTCCAGACATCTCTCTCACTGTATTTTCTTTTGAACTCTGGTCTTGATGGGCATTTGGATGATGAGGTGTTTTGAGGCAGAAGTTATGGCTTTTGGTACATGGCAAGCCTAGAGTGTTTATGAGTTTTAATTCAACCGAACCCAGTCTCAAACAGCCCCTGGTCATCTTGAGCCAATGCGTTAGGTCAGTTATTTCCATGGCCTGCTATTGGTCAGAAGGATGTCTCCCAGCACCCTAAAAGGTAACATAATAGGTAAAAAGGAAGGGGCTGATTACAACTTTGGTGATGCGGCCACGGGGTGGCACACCACTGCCACCAGATTAGGAGTTTTCTCCTGGTCTAGCGTCACTTCTTTAGCGTACCCACAGTGGTACATTTGAAAAAAGCACTGCAACAGGAATGCCAAAGTAAGTTCCTGCACGGCATGGACTTTTAGGCCATGCCATGCAGGAACTGGGCATGGCATGGACTATGTGCATCCTGGTGTACTGGGGCAACATTCCGTTCAAAGCCAGAAATTGTGTCACAGTATGTTTGTCCAAACCTGGATTCACATAGAAATCATTGTTTCAGACTCATAGTTTATAGTCTGTGCTTCATATCTGCATACCTGATAGATGTAATGGCTCAAAAACGGAAAAAAATAACCAACATAATAAGATTATTGGAAAATACCCAAGATGTTTTTGGGGCAAATTGTCCATGGACGTAATTTGGGGTAGTCCGGTGTAGTAGTTACTACTCCTGGCTTAGAGTTTACTACCAACATCAAAAACATTAAAGAAACCATGCAATGAGGAGAGCACACCTATGGGGTGTTGCACCATTACTTTAATGTACAGGCATAAATCAGGATAAAAATCACTCATACAAATGGAAGAAGTGAGTGTCTATGGTGTACTTGTTCATACCAAGGTGTAAGTCAATAGAATGCCTCACAGTATTATAGGGATTGCATTTAGTTGAATTTTTGTTTTACCTAACACGAGAAAATCTCATGTACGCATTCATTTTTGGGTAGTTGTTGTTCTATAGTCTGTACTGTTAGTTCCAGGGTTACTCATACTAGAAAGTGGTGTCCCTGTTTTATTATGTGCTTACAGGAGACAACTGTTTTTCCCAAGACTAAGTAAAGATGTTTTTCTGCATCTCTAGCAGAATCTGATAAGGCTGGTGTTTTATTATTTAAACAGCTTCCGTTTTGAATTCGGTGAGAAAAACTTCACACTGGAATTATCATAGAAGCTGCTGAGAGCTGTGACTGAGAAACAGCTCTACAGGTGCCGGAATTCATCCTAAGAAGAAAGATAGGTGTGCATTCAGAAGTATGTAGCCTGGTGTAGCATATCGATGTGACGTGCACTAGGACCCTGGTGGTTCCAGGTGTCATGATCCTCGAACTTATTACCCGCTACTCATTTTTGGTAGTAGAATAAGCAAAATGCTTAACTTGGAGTGCCTAGGATATCATTGCTCATGTCAGGGATATATATATTTATGTATAACATGTTCACTTGTTTTTACCAATGCTTGTTGTCATTAAAGATGTTCACATGTTTCTGTCAATGCTTTTCAGATATTGTGTTGCTACAGAACTGATGTCTTTTGTCCCCCTCTCAGTCCCTCTAGATACATTGGTCGGCCGCCATTTTGAATTGGCACACAGTATAAAACTCAGCCACACCCAGTCCCCAGTGGGGATTATTCTGAGCACTGAAGGATTGGGAGACAGAGGCTATGCGGTTCCCTGTTCCCAGAAGCTATGCAGTTCCCTGTTGGGGCTGCAGGTGTGCTGTTTCGTTCTTCTTTGGCTGCGTGAGGAGCAACTTCACCCTGTCTTCGTTCTGCCGTTCAGGTATGATCTTTCCTTTAGTTTGGAAAACTGCTCTGTTTTCTTTGACGTCCCGGAGTGCCGTACTTGTTTTTACCGCTCAGTGGGAGTGGCCCCCTGGGCATTTGCTGCATTTGGATTTCTACTGCTCCGTGGGAGCGGCCCCCTGGTCAGTTGCCATATTTGGATTTTACCGCTCCGTGGGAGTGATCCCCTGGGCAATTGCCGTATTTGGATTCTACTGCTCCATGGAAGCAGCCTCCTGTTGCCGTATTTGGATTTTACCGCTCTAAGAGAGCACCCCCCTGGGCAGTTTTTGACAGTGACAAAAGGCTTAAGTTGATTCTTTGTTTTTGTAAAGCGGTCCCAGGATAATTCAACTGAACTACTTTATTAACAATAAATCAGAGACAATAATTATTACTTTGTGTATCGGTGGTTAATTCCTCAAACATAATTAACACTCAAATAAATACTGATAAGACATTGTGAGCTCGCTATCAGCATGAAAGATTGAGAACACTGCTAATGTTACATCAACTTACAATATATGCAAAGTCCACCAAACCGGCTGCACCCATTTATACCTACAACTTATATGTGCAAAGGACAAAAAGAAAATATTAAGGAAAGTCATTAAGCGCTAGTTTGCAAGCGTACAAAAACTATAATTCATTGGCAGACAAAACGGTGTAGCTGTTTTTATGTTGGAATGCCAAATCATCTTTTTCGTTTCAGGTATGCAGGAATATTGTAAGAAAAAGGTTTGTTCCCGAGCATAGACAAAGTCAAACAGTCCAGTGTAGTTTGACAATCGACAAAAATCTAGACCAATCCCTTTGTGTGAGGATTTATGTTTTCTTTATTTTCTCAGTTGTCCTGATCACATATTCCACAGCATCAAGCCAGAACTGCATGCGGCCAACACGTGTTTCGTCTTGGGGTAATAACACCCCCACGACTTCCTCAGGGCTACAAACAAAATAAAAAAGCCTTTTTCAAATTATAAAAGAATAGTAACACATCGATATAGTTGCATTTAGGTGATAGAGCAAAAGAACGACCTTAAAAAACCCAAAGACTCCTCAGTGAGTGTTCACTAAAAAGTGCTGTAAAATAAGTTGAGAAAGTGCCATCACATGGAGATTGTGGAAAGAAATAGAAAATCAAATATTAAATCTAAATATGAAGGGAACCAGAAAAGAGGAGCAGAAAAAGAACACCCTAATATAGAGAGTAAATGGGGTAGAGAAGATCTCACCCTAAGTGTGTACGAAGATATAGATATTGAGTATGATACAGCATGAGAAAAAATGATCCTGAACTATACCGTGAGAGAGTGAAATACAAATAACTCGTTGGAAGAAGAGACAGTAACCTCCAATTCCGCATAGGGACACCGTGAATAAAACCCAATACGCATATAGGTAATATATATAGAGCACTCACCCTAGTAAGTATAATGGTCAGTCACAAAACACGAGTACGATGCAAGAGTCAAACAGCAAAGAAATATTGCTAGTGCGTATCCGGAACCTAAACGGTAAAATATGCGCATTACATATCCAAGCGGGGACAGAAATCAACCTGCAAATCAGGGAATATTCTCAACATCTCAAACGGTATCTACATCAAAATGAACATATAAAAAACGATTATAACGCAGAATCCAAAATGTCTTGAAATGTCCCCCATACGGCATATCAATAGGAAAAATGTAATTGTCTAATTATCTAATAGAGCCACGTAGGTCACCGTCGAGGTAAAGTAAAGGTTAAATCAAAATCCAGATAAAACATTTTAACTACTCCAAGTCTATTCGTCACAATCCAAATATCGGTGTCTGTGCAAAATTACCTCCGTTCTAATACGAACAGCACAGTCCCAAGGAGAAAAGTATCACTCGGCAATTGATTTTCTGAAAAGTACAAATATACAATTATATAGTCTCTTTAATAGAGGTACTCAAAACATAATATTTATTCAAAAGAACGAGATGTAATACAAACAGGAACTCAATAAAAATTCAATTAAAAAAGGATACCAAACACCACAACGGGTCGACAAGTCACAGAGTCTATCTAGTATGGCTGGTGTTACGAAGTTTAAAAAAACGACGGTGACCTACGTGGCTCTATTAGATAATTAGACAATTACGTTTTTCCTATTGATATGCCGTATGGGGGACATTTCAAGACATTTTGGATTCTGCGTTATAATCGTTTTTTATATGTTCATTTTGATGTAGATACCGTTTGAGATGTTGAGAATATTCCCTGATTTGCAGGTTGATTTCTGTCCCTGCTTGGATATGTAATGCGCATATTTTACCGTTTAGGTTCCGGATACGCACTAGCAATATTTCTTTGCTGTTTGACTCTTGCATCGTACTCGTCTTTTGTGACTGACCATTATACTTACTAGGGTGAGTGCTCTATATATATTACCTATATGCGTATTGGGTTTTATTCACGGTGTCCCTATGCGGAATTGGAGGTTACTGTCTCTTCTTCCAACGAGTTATTTGTATTTCACTCTCTCACGGTATAGTTCAGGATCATTTTTTCTTATGCTATATCATACTCAATATCTATATCTTCGTACACACTTAGGGTGAGATCTTCTCTACCCCATTTACTCTCTATATTAGGGTGTTCTTTTTCTGCTCCTCTTTTCTGGTTCCCTTCATATTTAGATTTAATATTTGATTTTCTATTTCTTTCCACAATCTCCATGTGATGGCACTTTCTCAACTTATTTTACAGCACTTTTTAGTGAACACTCACTGAGGAGTCTTTGGGTTTTTTAAGGTCGTTCTTTTGCTCTATCACCTAAATGCAACTATATTGATGTGTTACTATTCTTTTATAATTTGAAAAAGGCTTTTTTATTTTGTTTGTAGCCCTGAGGAAGTCGTGGGGGTGTTATTACCCCAAGACGAAACACGTGTTGGCCGCATGCAGTTCTGGCTTGATGCTGTGGAATATGTGATCAGGACAACTGAGAAAATAAAGAAAAGATAAATCCTCACACAAAGGGATTGGACTAGATTTTTGTCGATTGTCAAACTACACTGGACTGTTTGACTTTGTCTATGCTCGGGAACAAACCTTTTTCTTACATGTTTATCGTCAATTACTTTGTTTAATTGAAGATCTGGGGACTCTGTGTGGTTGCTTCCCCTTGTTCCCTTGAGCATTCTGTCTATGGCTATCGATTTGTGGTATACTCTATTTTTGATTTTGCGCAACTTACAACCTAGCCACAACTTGTGAATTCAGTATGCAGGAATATTGGTTATTTACGTATATGTCATTTACTATATTAAGATATAGCTGCCGAAAGTACGACGATTAATAACCAGAGATATTGTTTGTTTGCAGATCTCCCTCCCCGCAGTACCCTCCCTAATGCCCTTCCCCCTGTCTAGCCACTTTGATCCTCTGTGTTACTAAGCCAGAGTCAAAGCTGCTTTAAGGTGGGCTTCTTGGGGGTACTGCTCCTGAGGAACAAATAAACCATGACAGAAGGATCCGCGGATCGAGAATTACTTTAATTAAGACAGGGTAATAAGGATTTAATACATTACTTAACTCCTGCAAGGCTCACGCTGAGATACATTTTGTTTATTTGCTGCTTAACCACGTCTATATTCTAAATACGATCGCATTGCTCTGATTTTAAATCTGTTTTTATCCCTGCCACATTGCATTTGAATATGCACAGATTTTAAATTGTTTTATACTTGGCTCTTGTGCACTGAAATCTCCTCTTGGCCTTTACTTCTGACGGTCTCTCGCTTCGGTTGCCTCTCCTCGGTCCACCACGAGTCACATCCTGCTTGAGTGGAGGGAGGAAAAGGCGACTTCCCGTCTGAGGGACGTTGGCGGTCTAGTGACCACAACCCCCTCCAAAAAAACGGATGCTCTGCACGACGAGCAGCAGACATACTCCTGCAAGGCTGACACTGAGATACATTTTGTTTATTTACTGTTTAACAACGTCTATATTCTAAATACGATCGCATTGCCCTGATTTTAAATCTGTTTTTAACCCTGCCACATTGCACTTGAATTTGCACAGATTTTAAATTGTTTCATACTTGCCTCTTGTGCACTGAAATCTCCTCTTGGCCTTTACTTCTGACACTCTCTCGCTTCGGTTGCCTCTCCCCGGTCCACCACGGGTCACATCCCGCTTGAGTGGCGGGAGGAAAAGGTGACTTCCGGTCTGAGGGAGGTTGGCGGTCTAGTGGCCACAACCCCCTCCATAAAACCTGATGCTCTGCATGATGCCCAGCGGATGCGCCAGTGGAGCACCGAAGGCGTGCCAAAGGGAAGCCCATCTGCGCCAGTACGTCGCCAGGAACCTTGTTTGTCCTGCTCCAGATTCCGCATTGACCCCAGGTATATCTTACTCTTGCAATGCACTATATGAACTAAGGAAAGTTTCATTACCCCCCTGTAGGCATCTCGCCCGGGATGCTATGCGATCCTGGCCAACACCAGAAGGCCCTTTTTCATGCATGTTCTGTCAGTTCCAGTGCAACACTACTAATAGTACTCTAACATCAGATACCCCTGGGTGTCGAAGTTCTATCCAGCATCCATACTCTCCCAAGAATGCTTCTCCTCCCTTTCCAGAACCAGGAAGGCTGACCAACAGGCCAAAAAAGGCTGGAAAGGTGTCTTATGTAATGTCAGATCCCTCCCGAAACATGCTACAGAGGTGTAGGACCTCCATACCTCGGTTATCCCTGACTTAGGGTTCCTGACTGAGACATGGCTTAAGCCTCACTCTACTCCTGCCATTACCTTAGCGCTACCAGCTGGCTATAGGCTCCTAAGGATGGATAGACAATCAAAAGGGGGGCCCAGATTGCTATTACTTATAAAGACTGTATCTCAATCTCTACACTTGAGCAACGTTACAACTCTAACATAGAAATCTCTGTCTTTCGCATTGATTCCCATCCACAACTTAGCTGGAAAGGTGCCTTAGTGTACAGGCCTCTTGGCCCTTTGGCAGACTCTTCACTCCAGCTTACGGAAATAATTGCTCCCCATGTAATCTCGATTAATACATTTCTACTGTTGGGCGACTTCAACGTGCACAGTGAATGTGCCTCCCTCCCTGACACGTCGCTGCTCCTTGCAGATCTGGCTCTCCTTGGCTTAACTAAGCTTAATGATGTGCCGACCCATTCTGCGGGTCACACACTTGATATCATGTTTTCCAACGACCCTTATATCACATGTGAACCCCCACAGCCACTGACTTGGTCAGACCATGCATCTATTAAATTTACTATTTTGGGTCCCAGCGTGACTGCTGTTCCCCCCGCAGTCTCCCACAGCGTCTGCAGACAATGGCATAAGATCTCTCCGGACATCTTCCAGGCAGCCTTCTCGCCACCCTAGGAAGTTGAACCCTCCAACACTGAGGATGGCCTAGTCAGGTACAATTCGGCTGCCATTGACCTGCTTGAGTGTCTCAAATAATTTACGAATGCAGCTATGCGGCCTCAATCAGCTTGGTACTCTCCTGAGCTTCGTGCTGAAAAACGGCAGTGCAAAAATGTGAAGAGACGTTGGCGCAGGCCCCAGGAAGCAAGGGACAAAGACAACTTCAAGAGTGCCTGCTCTACCTACGATAAACACATAAAATGAGCGTGCAAAACATTCATCGCCCAACAGTTAGTTTAGGCAGAGAATGCCCCAAAAACCCTATTCTAGATATTGAAATCGTTCACCAGTCCCAAAACCTGTGATAACCCTGAGACTCCTTCTCAAGCTCTCTGTGACGACATCGCCCAGTACTTCTTGCAGAAAATTGAACTCATCTATGAAATGATCTCTCCCCTTGGGAGCCAGCAACTGATTGCTTTTGCCCCTGATCCACCAGTATCTGCAACTACACAATTGCTGGAGAGCTTCCCCCCTTTGTCTACCGCGGTGGTGGCAGCCTTACTTCATACTGTATAATCAGGCTCCCCACTAGATGTTATCCCAGCAAAAGTAGCCACCTCCTTTCCAACCAACCGTCCTCACCCTTAGGCACAATTCTCAACTTCTCTATGAGAGAGGGTCATCTTCGACGGGAATGGAAGGCGGCACAGGTCATCCCTATCCGTAAAAATCCCAAGGTCCCTATGGAAGACCTCTCCAATCTCCGCCCCATTTCCTTACTACCTCTCCTGAGCAAAGTCCTTGAAAAATACATCAATCAACATCTACATGTCCATGTCGAAAATACTGGCAGCCTGGACCCTTCACAATGTGGTTTCAGGCCCAAATACAGCATGGAGTCTGCCCTGTTGGAGGTCCCGGATAACATCAGGATGACCTTAGACAGTGGCCACTCTACGATTCTCATGCTGTTGGACCTTTCTGCTGCGTTTGACACGGTCTCACACCAGATCTTGCTCAGCAGATTGGAGGAGATTGGACTTAGAGCACCTGCCTTTCACTGGATGACGAGCTTCCTGTCCTCCTGTACCCAGACTGTCAATCTAGGTCCTTTTCGGTCGAAGACGATGGAACTGACCAAGGGTGTTCCTCAGGGCTCATGTTTAAGCCCTTCAATGTTTTACATCTATATTTCTCCCTTGGCCAACCTCCTTAGGTCCAGCAGCTTTCTGTCCATTTTTTATGCTGATGACACCCAGCTTCTCTTCTCCTTTAACAAATCCTCCAAGATGGCGCGGCCCACTTTTTTCGGAGGGAATGACAGCCATTGCTCAGTGGATGGAAAGCAATTTTCCTCAACTTAATGCAGGGAAGACGGAGATTATGCTCTTCGGAGATGCCCCTCTTCTATGGATCCCAGACTGGTGGCCAGCAGCCCTTGGCACCCCTCCTGGCCCTAAGGCCCTAGTCAAAAACTTGGGCATTCCTCTAGATCGTGCCGTAACCTTAAAGGAGCATGCTGCTCACACGGCCGGCACCTGGTTCTATGTGTTGTGCTTGCTACAATGAGTCTTTCCTTTCCTTCCAGATCACACCTGTAAAACCGTCATTCAGACCATGGCAATGAGCCACCTCGACTACTGCAACGCTCTCCGCTAATGAGTCTTCACTCAGCAGGTTGCAGGTGGTCCAGAACACCACTGCACGCTTTGTCATGAAGGCTCCGTTCAAAACTGCCTCCCTTCCCCTTCTTCAACAGCTCCATTGGCTTCCAATCTGCAAGCGTGTCAAATTCAAAGTCTGCTCTATCGTCCATAAGGCCTTGCATAACAAAGGCCTTCTTTACATCTCTAGGAAACTTAAACATTACGCTCCTA
Source organism: Triturus cristatus (assembly GCF_964204655.1). NCBI lineage: Eukaryota > Metazoa > Chordata > Amphibia > Caudata > Salamandridae > Triturus > Triturus cristatus. The sequence goes on along the minus strand of NC_140582.1, from coordinate 304,964,546 downwards.
CTAGGACCCTTAGGTCAGGAAGCAAATCACTTCTTTTAGTCCCTAGGGTCAGGAAAACAAGACTAGGTGGGAAATCCTTTTCTTACCTCGCTCCCCTTTATTGGAACCAGCTTCCCATTCACCAGAGACAATGCCCTGATTATTTGGGTTTCAGGAAACTCCTTAACACCACCCTATTTTAACATGGCCCAGCAGTCCGTTGAGCAGCTCAGTCCAAAGCGCAGAGATACCCCTCAGGGGGTGATTCAGGCGCTATACAAAACCCATAAATAAACAAATAAATAAATAAATTCAACCGTCTTGTAGCTAAAACAAATTCACCTGAAGAAAAAAGAGTGACATTGTATTACCAAGGCTTACGAGATGACCTAAAAGACCTTATTGCTCCTATCAATCCTCAAGCCAGGACTTGTGATGATCTCATTGCTTTAAGTCTCCGCCTGGATCATAGGGTCGCCGATCGTTGATAAAAATCGATTGGAATTCAGAACAAATGTACGTCCTAAAGAATAATCACATCCCCTGTCACAGAATACCGATGAACCCATGGAGATAGGGGGTATACAGAAACCTTTGACAGCAGAAGAAAAAGGCTCTTGTCGCAAAAAATGTCTCTGTTTATATTGCGGAAAAAAGGGGCATTTTGTCACAGAATATTTAGCACGGCGAAAAGGAGATACCTCAGTTACAAGAGCAGGAAGCTAAGGAGCTCGAGGAACAGTCAGGAGAATTCCTCAAGTGTTACTCTTTCCTCTCCTGATCAATCTGCAGCTAATTTCAGTTCCTCGTTTAGTTTTAAATGGTTGTTTCACCATCATTCCTCACTTGGATGAACTAGCAGTGGTAATGGTTGATTCCAAAGCCACCTGCAATTTTATTGACTCAGCATTCGCCTAAAAAATAAAGATACCTATCCAGACAAAACAAAGACCAGAGATGGTTCGTGCTGTTAATGAAACACAATTAACCTCAGGATTGATCATGCACTCAACGGGTGGAGTTACTATGATTTGTTATACTCAGGAGCAGATAAATATTTAAGTTATATTTTTCGATGTCATTGACGCCCACAAGTTTGGTGTTATCCTAGGTATGCATTGGCTTACAGATCATAACCCTACTATAGATTGGGCCAAGAGAAGTATTACTTTCGATTCTAATTGGTGTGAACAGGAGTGTTTAACGCCGCATAAAAAGGACCTTTGTTCCCAGTCACAAACCATATAAAAAAGGAATGCACATTATATTGCCACTGTTGCAGAACAAAATATTGAATTACCTGCTGTGTATGAGGGCTTCTGAGATGTGTTTTGTGAAAAAAGTTCTGAAACCCTGTCCCCTCACTGGACATATGATTGCAAAATGGATTTAGTGCCAGGTGCCAAGATCCCATGCAGCAGAATGTACGTGCTCACAGAGCAGGAAAATCACAATCTGCGTGTGTACTTAGACAGATATCTTAAGAACGGTTTCATTCGACCATCCAAGTCTCCGGCTGCTTCTCCCCTTTTCTTTGTACCTAATAGCAACAGTGAGTTACGCTCGTGCATTGACTATTGTGCACTGAACAACATCACCATAAAAAATCACTACCCTCTACCGTTAATTCCCTTTCTCTTAGATCAGGTAAGAACTGCAACTATTTACACAAAGTTAGATTTACGAGGAGCGTACCATCTTGTTCACGTTGAAGTCGAAGATTAATAGAAAACAGCCTTCCAAACTCGTTTTGGTTTGTTCGAATATTGCATAATGCTGTTTGGCCTATGCAACACACCAGCAGTGTTTCAATTCTTTATAGACGACTTCCTTTGGGAATATTTGGATAGGCTCGTCATTGCTTACATAGATGACCTGTTGATTTATTCCACCTCTGTCATAGAGCATGAAAAGCATGTGAAACTCATTGTCACCACCTTATGCCAACACAGTCTTTATTGTAAACTATCCAAAAGTGAGTTTCATACATACAAGGTGGAATTTCTAGGTTTCATAATTTTACCACAAGAAATTACCATGGCACCAAGAAAAGTACAAGCCATCCTAGATTGGCCAGAACCAAACTCAGTAAAAAACATTCAACGCTTTTTAGGGTTCGCAAATTTCTATAGGCGGTTTATCAAGCACTTTTCCACCAAAGCGACTCCGTTGACCCAATTGTTGAAAAAGATGCAAAATTACAGTGGACTATTGAAGCAATAATTGCTTTTCAAATGCTGAGAACGGCTTATACAACAGCCCCAATTCTTTGTCGCCCGGATATCAATCAGCCATTCATTGCAGAAGCAGATACTTCTGATACAGCAATAGGCACCATTTTATCTCAATGAAATAGGCAAACCAATCAATTGCACCCAATTGCCTTTCTTTCAAAAAAGTTTTACCAGCTGAAACACATTATACATTGTCAGAGAAAGAGTTACTAGCCGTTCGTCATGCTTTTAAAGAATGGTGCCACTATCTACTAGGGGCAAAGCATACCATACTGGTCTATACAGATCATAGAAATCTTCAATTTCTCTACTGTGCTAGAGCATTAAAACCAAGGCAATTGTGTTGGACACTGTTTGTTGCTGAGTTTAATTCCACCATCACTTTTAGACCAGGAAGCGCAAACAATAAAGCAGATGCCTTGTCCCGCTATCAGGCAAAGTCGGACCAAGCTGAAGGACCAATGGCACCTCCATCCATGATTCCTCCAAAACAAATGATAGGGGTCACTTTATCGGAGCAGTTCTTTCAAGCCATTAGACAAAAAATGCCCTTCAAAAAGTTACTAGACTGGCAACAAAGTGACAAAAACAGAACCATAAAAGCAGATTTGCCATTTCAAAGGAAGGTACTATACGTACCTATACGTACCTTCAAAACAATTAAAAAAACAGGTACTGCACTGGTATCATGAAAAACCATTGGCAGGACATCCAGGTATTGCCAAGACTCAAGACCTTATTCAAAGGAATTTCTGGTGGCCCAACTGGAAGGAAGATTCAATGCAGTATGTCCAACAATGTGATACCTGTGCCCAAGCAAAAACAGAGCAAAGTCCTAAAAAAGGATTGCTTCAGCCAATTCCAACTACTAATTTACCGAAGGATCAAGGCAAAACCCCTATTCTAGTGGTTGTTGACAGACCATCAAAGATGACACATTTTGTTGCTGTGCAAAGATGCCCACAGCAACTAGTGACCTTGTTATTACAACATGTTGTAAGATTACATGGCTTACCCCCAACCATCACATCTGATCGGGTAGCTCATTTCACATCCAAGGTGTGGAAAGCTTGGTATACAGCTCTACAAATTAAAAGCAATTTGTCCACCAGTGTTCATCCAGAATCAGAGGGCCAAACAGAGCGAGTTCATCAAATACTCAAACAATACCTTTGCTGTTACCTATTCAAAATCACATGGGTCTTGGATGGATCTCCTCTGGGAAGCCCTATTTGCATACAATAACTCGAAACATGCATCAATAGACATGTCTTCATTTTATGCTAATCATGGATGTCATCCATATTTTTCTCCATTGATGTTACCAAAGCATGAAACACACATGCCATCTTTGGACTCTAGGTTATGAGATTTGACCACAGTCATGAATCGATTACAACAAAATTTAACAAAAGAAAAAACAACTTATAAAAAATGTGCTGATTGAAAAAGAAAAGCAGGTCCACTTTACAGTCCTGGAGATGATGCGTGACTCTCCACAATACATTTTTAGTTTAAGAAAAGATACAAGTTCATTGGGCCTTTGAAGTACTTCAATGTATCAACCCAGTCGCTTTTAAATTAAAATTACCAGCCCCAATGAAAATCTATTCAGTTTTTCATTCCTCTTTATTGAAACCTGCATGGAAAAAACATAGGTCTCGTCCACCACCCCTCCTTGTTGGAGATCAGGTGGAATATGAAGCTCACAGCATCAAGAATAGTAAATGCACAAAAGGAAAACTATGGTACTTCGTCTACTGGAAAGGCTATGAACCAGCGGAAAACTCGTGGGAACTGAGTGACGCTATCCATGAGCTACGTTTGATACGTGCTTTTCATACACATCACCCAGAAACTCCTATGTAAATGGGGAGTATCAGTGCTTTTGATGAGGTGGACTGTCAGGATCCTCGAACTTAGGACCAGCCACTAATTTTTGGTAGAAGCAGAAGCAAAATGCTTAACTTGGTGTGCCTTATTTTTACCAATGCTTGTTGTCATTATAGACGTTCACATGTTTCTGCCAATGCTTGCTTGCGTTTCAGATATTGTGTTGCTACAGAACTGATGCCTTTTGTCCCCTCTCAGTTCCTGTAGTTATGTTGGGTGGCCGCCATTTTGAATTGGCACACAGTGTAAAACTCAGCCACTCCCAGCCTCCAGTGCGGATTATTCTGAGCACTGAAGGATCAGGAGGTGGAGGCTATGCGGTTCCCTGTTGAGGCAACGGCTGTGCTGTTTCGTTCTTTGGCCGTGTGAGGAGAAACATCCTCCCGTCTTTGGTCTGCGGTTCAGGCAGGATCTTTCCTTTATTTTTGAAAACGGGTTTGTTGTATTTGCCCTCCCGGAGTGTCGTACTTGTTTTTACTGCTCAGTGGGAGCGCCCCCCTGGCCATTTACTGCATTTGGATTTCTACTGCTCCATGGGAGTTGCCCCCTGGGCAGTTGCCGTATTTGGATTTTACTGCTCCGTGGGAGTGGCCCCCTGGGCAGTTGCCATATTTGGATTCTAACGCTCTTTGGGAGCGACCCCCTGCGTAGTTGCCATATTTGGATTTTACCGCTCCGTGAGAGCGGCCCCTAGAGCAGTTATTGACAGTGCAAAGCCTTAAGTAGATTCTTTGTTTTCGTGAAGCAGTCCCAGGATAATTCAACTAAACTACTTTATTAACAATAAATCAGAAACAATAGTTATTACTTTGTGTATCAGCGGTTACTTCCTCGAACTTGATTAACGCTCATATAAATACTAATATGACATTGTGAGCTTGCTATTAGCATGATAGATTGAGAACAGTCCTAATGGTACATCAACATACAATATATGCCAAGTCCGACAAATCGGCTGCGCCCAGTTATTCCTACAACTTATATGTGAACAGGACAAAAAGACAATACTAAGGAAACTCATTAAGCACTAGTTGGCAAGCGTGCAAAAACTATAATTCATTGGCAGACAGAATAGTGTAGCTGTTTTCATGTTAGAATGCCAGATCATCTTTTTCTTTTCAGGTATGCAGGAATCTTGGTTATTTACGTATATGTCATGTACTATATTAAGATATAGCTGCCGAAAGTAAGATGATTAATAACCAGAGATATCATTTGTTTCCAGATCTCCCTCCCCGCAGTACCCTCCCTAATACCCTTTCCCCGTCTATCCACTTTGATCCTCTGTGTAACTAAGCCAGAGTCAAAGCTGTTTGATGGTGGGCTTCTTGGGGGTACTGCTCCTGAGGAACAATTAAACTGTAACACTTGTTCGACTCTGAGACAGGAACTGGGGGAGGTGTTAGTGTGTGGTCTAGGAAGTATGATGTAATGACCAGAGTGGGAATGAATGTCGGAGAATAAAGTTATGCTTAACTATAGCTCCAGTTAGTGGCGTAATCTATATTACATGCCTCAGGGCTGGAGAAGACTCTACATCTTGCAGACTCAGATGGAGTGCATTTGTTAATGCACTGATCATTCCTATAGGGTCTAGCAGAGGGGTACTCCAATTATTCCTTGTGGTATTAGTTATAGATAGGAGAAACATTAGAAGCAATGAATATGATTGATTTGTTTGTGTTTTTCACCATTCTAATAATGCTTATAACAATGATGTTTCTCATCTATTTAATAATAGCAGTTCATTTATTACTTACAAGGATTTAGGGCCATATGTAGGTAATTTCTATTTACCAATTCCTAAATACCGAATTTTACCGATTCGGTATTTAAGAATCGATAAATAGGATGTAGGTAAAAAATCGGTAAATTTTACCGATTCGGTAATATTTGTTATTACCGATTCGGTATTTACCGAATCGGTAATAAGGCATACCATCCCATTCATTCCTATGGGCCTGGAGGCCCATTGGAATGAATGGGAAGCCATTCACTATTACCGATTTGGTAAATACCGAATCGGTAATAGGGAGAGCACATTCAAGGGTGGCAGGGTGTCACATTGACACTAGGCCTGGGCCAAAATTCCCTTCCGTTCGCGGAATTTGCGATAATTTGGCATTTTCACGTTCCGCGGAAAGCGCGAACATGTCAAAATTTCCGCATTCCGCAGCTTAGCGATAATTTGTTTCTTGCTCGCGCTGTAAAATAATACATTCTCGCGTGCGCGCGATCGCCTTACCTGAATCCCCGCGTTCGCCGACAAGTTTTACCGATCATGTCGCGTTCTCCACGAGATGTTGGATTGTTGGTAGCCATTTGCGCTATCTCGCGACAGTTCGCGCCCGCAGTAACGTCATGCGTCGCGCGATCACTTCTTTCTTCTCGCGATCATGCATGGGACAAGTGAAAACAAAATGGCCGTGCCCGCGAGCAACCGCATGGGTAAGTTGGCGAGCCGCGACCACGCAGAAAATACCGCGAACGGGCGGGAAAAAAACGTCTGCATCTTCGCGATATTTCCGTGTGTTTGCGGAGATTTTTAACATTTTCGCGATAATTTGCGAAAGTGAATTTCGCAAATTCCGCCCACCCCTAATTGACACCCTGTTGCACCCCTGAATCGTGCATGTGTGCACATGTGGCACACATACATCCCCTAAGGGCATGTATGTCTGCCATGGCACTTTTAAAAAAGCACAAAATTGCTTTTGAAAAGGTATTCGGTATTTACCATCAACTTGAACTTGGTGGTAAATAACGAATCCTTAAACCAAAAATGCACTCACTTGAGTGCTCCCTACATAGGATTTAAGGATTCGGTAATTTACCGATTCGGTATTTTACCGATTTCTTCAAAATACCGATTCGGTAAATTACCGAATCCTTAAAACCTGCCTCCTACATTAGAAAGGGCTAAATACCGGTCGGTAACGGGAAAATTATCGATTTTCGGCCGTTACCAACCGGTATTTAGCTATCTACATATGGCCTTAAATATTTTCAATAAACAAAAGAAAATGTATTATTGTCTCCTCTTTGTGTCTTGTTTGAGGTTGCCAACAGTATCTGTGACTCTTGAGGTTTAAGAGTTTAGATGTAGTACTGTGAGGTAGTTGAACCAACATTTACTGATGAGATAAAAAGACTCAGTCGCTATATTATGAAGTTTTGTTGATCTAATACGCATTCCTACTAAATTTGTAGGAACAGTATCCCATGGCGCCACCAATGTTCCAGGTTTGGAACCTATTTAATGGGTCTCCTGTTTAGTTCCTTGCATGTGCCCAAGAAACCTTTATTGCCCTTATATAAAGACGTCTATGGTGATAAGGGTTTATCCTCCTCAGGTTTAATAGGAAGCACCTATTTATGTGTGCAGGTTGATCAAGCTTAGTCTTTTACAAGGGTAGTCCTCTATAGTGTTTCCTTTCTTTGAATTTCATTCATTAATATGACAGCGCCACAAGCACCAATTTTTGCTATTAATTGTAGACATGCAGTCACTAATCATTTAAATAGATATGGGATCGCCAATGGCCGTGGAGGTTTTACCTTCGTGGTGAGGCACAGGAAGTGTAGAAATGCAAAATATTTATTCCTGAGTTAATTTTTCTGCAGCCAATGCAAATTCACAAACACTTCACACATATACTTAGGCTGCTGTTACAGCTGCTTATAGACCTTATGCGTATTTTTAAATTCCCATTAACTTATCAGGGAACATCATAATTGATTTCTGAGCACATGTGAATATTGTTCTTAGGTCCAGATAGGGGAGACTATTTCCACATGTTTGTACCATGAAAAGCTTTTTGTGTATGGCAGAGTGGGGTGCTACCCAAAGTACCGAAAATCTTTTTTCTCTTGCAGCCACTGTGATCTGTGGGAGAAAAACAAAGGAAGTGCACCTGGGATCATAATGTGATCTCCAGCAGGTGTATCAAATGCATATTAGAGAAACATAAGGGTGAGTTAGCCTGGGTGGTGTCCAAAGTGGTGGCCATCTTAAGGGTACTATTGCAGAATGCAGCACACAGAGAAAAAGGAAAAATTAGGAGAAATAAAGATATTTCCCTTCTTGTGCCTTCCTTAAGCCTCCCCTGGGGAGGTGGAAGTTTTTGGCGCTGCCTTAGAGTTACGATTTCTCGTAAATCTGGGACAGTGTCAAAAGCTATGGATGTTGCTGGGAACACCCCCAGCAACACCCATTGCATGCCCCATTTAGGCTGAAAACTGCATTAAAGGGAATGATATTTACAAGACAGCATTAAGCCAAAAGAAGTGGCTTAGTGCTGCCCGGTAAACATGGAGCAGACAACAATGCCACCGGAGCGCCACAAAAAGTAATGCGCAGGCGGCGCATAGGGCTTATTAATAAGCCCCTATGTATCCTCTGTTACACACATTACACAAAATGCATTTTCTGAGTACATGTGGATATTGTTCTTATGCCCAGACAGGAGAGAATATTTCCATATGTTTGTACCATTAAAAGCTTTTTGTGTCTGGCAGAGTGTGGGGAGGGGCTACCAAAAGTACAGAAAATCTTCTATTTGGTCTTGCAGCCTCTGTGATCTGTGAGTGAAAAACAAAGGAAGTACATCTGGGATCATAATGTGATCTCCAACAGGTGTATCAAATGCATATTAGAAAAACACAAGGATTGGTTAGCCTGGGTGGTGACAAAAGTGGTGGCCATCTTAAGGGTACTATTGGACTATATGACTAAATTGGAAAAACCTAGGACACTAAAATTACAACCATGTAGGTTACAAAGAGGAAGATATTAATGCACAAGACAGAACAACAGGATTTACAGGTAATGGTGTATGTTTACAGCTTGAGGGACTAACAAAGGCTGTGCATGCCAGCATGCCAGGGATTGGCTGCCTGCAGAGGGCAGCCAATCCCTGCAAGCAGCAAAATACATCAAATTCCAAAATTATAATCTAATAGTAAGTAATGGAGGATACACTTATAGTAAGGAGAGCACCACTAGTGAGAAAATACACCGCAAATGCGCCAAATATTTCAGTGGCAACTGCTATGGCAGGGTTACCACTAACAATGAAATAGTAGCAAGTGCTATGGAACATAATCATTCCACTAATATTACTGAAATCTTTTACATGACCTTAACAAAGCAGGTACAAGCTCACAAGAGCGAAAAGGAATAATATTCAAACATATAATACCAAAGGATCCTGTAAAGGCAGCAGGCCAACTCCCTGGCATACCAAACCTAAAAAGAATATTTGTTAGAACACATAAAACAGCAATGGAAAAACCATTAGCACCTGCAATAGGAAGAAATAGACATACCACAACCCTTACCAACCACACATAAAAGACATTGTTTTTTTTTTAATTATATGACAACTGCAAGAAAGATTAAAAAATTATCTTTTATGCTACTAACAGCCATTTACTAATGTTAATCCAAGGTAACACATCAATGATGTATGTCACATTTAAGTGGTGCCCTCCACCATTAAGTCAATGTACAATACATGGTCACAGCCAAAATACAAACACCCCATTAGTGTATGCACCTTTAGCTATAAACCTCAAAAATAATAATAGATTTTGAACACACAATGAATTCTTCAATACTGGAAACCTACCCACAATCTTTAGTTCAGAGGGGCTGATATCCTTTAATCCAGAGCATATGGAGACACCTCTAGAAATCTACCCTGAATATAAAATACACAACTAGCCTAGGGTGTGCGCAATAATGATAAAAAACAAATAGATCTAGTATGCATCTCTGTAACAGAAGCCAATAAACATTATTTCATACTAATTGAATCCCCATATTACCAACTGAGGAAACAAAACTATCCTCATTAACAGATTATTTTGAAGATACTTAGATTTATCTCCTGCACTGATCCGGACAGAGATGCCAACCTAAGTATTACATTCTATGACAGAATGGCTATGACAGCATCATATCCTAAGAAGCAAAGGCAAATAATACAGTGGGCGAATCAAATAATTACTTTCATGGAACAGTAGATAGAAGCCACCATAGGCTACACAAATACCTAGAAATAGGTTTTAAAAAAATACAAGGAAATAAGAATGGAACAATCCCTGACCCATACCAAACAAACTAAAGAAACACATGAACTCCGAAATTGCATAGTAAGATTCTTTGGTAACAACCAAGGCCTACTAGATCTAAAATAAATAGCAAAAACCTAACTTTAAAAATAGCACATTAACCAACACAATTTAATCATCCTAAAAACAGAAAACACATACTTTACTTATATTTCATTCTAAATCATATTAAAATAACTTTTTGCAAATTAATCTGAAAAAATAAATCAAAACACAAATGTTTCAACTGATAATTAAACATTGCAATAGTAAACATTTAAAAATACATACATATACCCACCAAAAAACCTACATTAATTAAACAAGCCTTTTTCTATTAACGTTACACATATTTTAGCACAATTAAAAAGCAGTTAACTAGATAATTAATTAACACGCATAACACCAACACATGAACATTACACACTCAAGAACATTACACACTCAAGAACATAAATAAATACAATGAAATTACATTTACGATTTCATAGCTGAAGTCCTTATAAGTGAAATGATGATCCCCCAAAAGTTCTAAAAGAATGTGTAAAAAAGGGTCCAAAAATTCAAATGTAAACTACGCAAATGTAAACCTATCAGTACGACTCCAGTAAACCAAGGAATCCATAAATAAACAGAAAAACAAGAAAAGAATAAATAAACACTCCAGGAAAACTGAAAAATCAAGGAAATAGTAAACAAATAATTTTGGTTAAAAAACTTACTGATCATATTTTCTTGAAAAGAAAGAAATAGGTCTGTGAGAGAGAGGCAAGATGGCGACTGCTGCTCTCTGACCATGGATTAAACTTGCACGGAAAACGGCAGTAATGGACAAAATGACGTACCGGGAACAAAGCATGTTTTGCCTGTAGCCGCAATTGACCGGGAAATAAATAATTCAAGTAAAGGAATAAACAAACGAAAAAACGGGGCTCAAGGGGGAAAAAAAAGGAAGAGGACAGGATCACAATGGAAGCAGCATTCAGGTAGCGAATGATATTTTGCATGGTGGGGACGCTCCCCCGTCTTGGAAACGGACTAATACAGTTGTGTTTCTTAAAAAGGGGAAGCCTTCAGTCGAGAGAGGCTCTTATCGCCCAATCTCTCTCATCAACCATGATGCCAAGATATTTTCAAAAATGTTGTCTTCTCGTCTTGCACCATCCATACATTTAATAGTGTCTGACCAGCAGCACGGCTTTGTCCCTGGGAGGGATACTACAATGCATATAAACACCGCTATAGAAGTGTTTGACGCAGCTTGTTGCTTGGGCGGTAAAGCAGCGATGCTTATGCTTGACGCCGAGAAAGCTTTCGACCAAGTTACTTGGGGTGCACTCTGGGCTATAATGTTGGAAGTAGGAATTGGTCGCAAGTTTGTCTCGGCCATTCAGAAAATCTATATGAACTCGCAGGCTGTTATTCGGCTTAATGGATTGATATCGGATCCATTTTACATTCTGAGGGGGACCCGGCAGGGGTGTCCCCTCTCACCTTTGCTATTCGCAATTTACATCGAACCATTTATCCGCCATCTGCTACGAAATCAGCATATCAGTCCGGTTTCTTATAACCAAATACATATTAAGATAACCGCTTATGCGGACGACATAGCTGTCTTTACTACAGACCCGGTTCAAGCTTTGGGGGGGATTGTCTTGGAAGTGCAGCGATTCGGATCATTTTCAGGGTACAAGCTTAACACTAATAAAACCCAAACAATAACCAATTTTGGAACTATCCCTCTAGTACCCGCCTTGGGGGTCACTCATAAAGCTACTTATTTAGGGGTTTGTCTTAACAGCCGTACGGAAGAAATAGTGAAACTTAATTATGAACCACTATTTAAGAAAGTAGCTACGGATCTGCGCAAATGGCACCAATTGCCTCTAACTATCTGGGGACGCTGTAACATTATTAAGATGAACGTCCTTCCAAAGTTTTTGTATCTCTTTAGGAGCATCCCTCTGCGGGTTCCACTTTCTTTTTTTAAAAGACTGGATGGTATTATAGGCAGCTTTATTTGGGGTATAAAAGGGCCAGGAGGGCCATTAAATTTCTTAAACTGCCATATGAAAGGGGGGGCTTTGGGCTGCCGGATTTTAAGTTATATTTTTGGGCTTCTTTTGCTACGCGCTTACAGAGTTTGAAGGAAGGTTTTGGAATGTCACGCATGTGGCTAGCATATCAGTTAATCTGCGGGCCTGAGTACAGGTTCGTACTCACCAGGATGTCTGACCCGAATTATTTTAAGCGCGTTCGCTTCAAGATAGTGAGACATGCTACTTGGATTTGGCGCGACTTAGTAAAGCCGTACAATATTCCTGAATTACATGCAAGCATGTATCTATGGGGAAATCCACGTTTGGGGTCCCTATTTGGAGATTCTGCTTGGAAGATCTGGCAACGGTGCGGTGTACTACAGTTAAGGCAATTGTACGATCAGGACGGTTTTAGGTCATTCTCTTCGTTTAGAGATGAATTTGGGGTCCCGAACAACTCTTTCTTTACATTTTTGCAGATTAGAGATTTTTTTATCAATGGGGAAGGTCTAGTGACTGTTAATGTTCAGGGGAAGCCTACTAGTTCATTACTACAGTTTAGAGGCAGGGGTTGTATAGGAAAAATCTATGAACACCTTCTTATAGGTGTAGCTGATGATGACGCTCAGGCTGTAGAAAAATTAAATCGCTATTTCGGAACCTGTGTAAATACAGCAGACTTGCATAGGTCATTATTGACTGTTAATTCTTCTGTTACTTCTGTTAATTTAAAACTTCAGCAACACCGTATGCTATTTCTTTTGTATTACACACCCGAAATTATCTCTAAGTGGGCTACGGCCAGTTTGATACTGAAGACCTGCTGCCCTAAATGTTCACTTTTTGCTGCAGACATTAGACATATGTTTATAACATGTCCGGAACTTTCGTTTTTTTGGACAATGATCACTAAGGAGCTGTGTAACCTGTCAGGCAGCAATATTATTATTTCTGAGAAAGAGATACTGATGGGATTTACAGAGGACCCCGGTTTAATCTCTGTCGCTTTATTTTCTATTATTATGGCTTGTTGTCGCTTATGTATTGCTAGGGTTTGGATCGAGCCAAAACCCCCAACACTTGTGGAGTTCTGACAGCTACTGAGAGGGGTGTATGAGATGGAAATGGCTTTAGCTAAGGTCAGGGGACTGTCTTCACGAGCCAGAATAGAACGAATTTGGCTCTGTCTTCACTGGGACTAAGAGATATTGATTTTTCTTTTCATTGTTCCCCCTTCAACATTTGCCCCTCCATTGTTTTCTTACTTTCACTGTGTGTGGCTATGGTGTTCATGCACTATGCTTTTGAATCAATGTTATGTACGTTATCTTTCTTTTGGTAAAAATAAAAATAATAAAAAAAAATGTAAAAAAAGGAAGCAGCATTCACATACCTGAAGCTCTGTCCCGGTCCTGCCCAGTGTGGAGCTGCGCTCTGCCGTGTAGAGCTTACGGGCGTTTCTCACTTTTTTGGCCACATTGTCGTTCGGCAGGGAGGTGAGGAAGCACTGCTTGTTTTGCTTGGATTTTTGCCGGGCATGTTCTGGTACTATGGCTCCAAAAATTCCTGTCCCCACTGGAACAAAAGGAAAAACACGGTCGGGCGTGGGTGCAGGCGCTGGCTCATCTCCCAAAATGGCAACATCTGTGGACCCCCATCCGAGATCCGGAGGGGGCAAAAAACGAAACGCAGGGAATGCGTTACTCAGAACAGCGAAGCTGGAGGACAAGAAGACTCGAACTGGAGCGCTACCTGTGGGCGAACCTTCTGTTTTGGATCCGTTGAGAGCGGTGCCAGGGGCGAAGCATCAACAATGACAAGAAAGTGAAACAGACAAGCAGCACCAGGGGGGAGCAATACAGATGTTAGTGGTGTGATCAGGGAGGCTGATGGGACAAACCCTGCTGTTTCAGAGGACATTCTATCTGTGATTGTAGATGCACTTAACCCTAGTCAGCACAGTCAGCTGCCTCCCGCTCCTCTCAACCCCCCTGCCTGCAACCTGAGACAAGAGATATCAACAATGGATGTACCTCAGAGGGGTCTGGGATTCAAGAAGTAGACACAATGCCGGGGGCTATTACGCCCAATTTTCATCTTGGATGCGCTATGGCTATAAATCACGCTACTTCCTCGAGCCACAGTGAGCAGGACATAGACTGTTTCTTCTCACTTTCAGACGGGATGTGGTCAGCATCAGGTTCAAGGTCGGGTTCTGACTCACTTGGGGACTGTAGTGAGGAGAACTCAGAAACTGGCAAAAGAGACACAATAGCCACAATGCGTAAAGGCAGTGAGAAGAATAAGTCACCCCAGCCTACAAAATAAAGTTTAAGATCTACTTAGCACCTGTACAACATCACCCTCTAAAGGCGACAGTACATCCTCCCCAGCACCTCCAACTCTAGACACTGTCCTCCAATGTATACTCTCCCATTTTGAAGAAACATGCCAAAATAGCAAACGCGCACAGACAGCTATGTAAAAGATTCAAGGGGCTGTTAGAAAAGTTGCAAAGTTGTGTATTGTTATTAATGAGCACCTCACAACCCTCGAAATCCGAACAGAAACCCTGGAGAACGACTTAGCGGTCACACGCACAAGTAACACTACACATGATGCCCAACTAACTGACATACAGTGGAAGCTAGAAGACCACAGAAATCGGCAACGCCGAAACAACCTACGGGTACTTGGCGTACCAGATGGAAAGGAAGGGTCAGATATTCGGGCATATGTGGCTGATATGCTATCTAAGGCATTTCCGGATTTAGATGGCTGGAATTGGGCTCTAGAAGTTCAAAGAGCCCATCGGGTTCCATTCAATCTTAAACAGCCTGTGAAACCTGACACGAAGCCCCGTGCCATACTTGTCTACTTTGGCAATTTCCTACTGCGACAGGCAATATACAATAAGGCAAAGCCAACAACGACGCGCAGCGGTGGGGACTATTTTTTCTTTGTCCAACCAGACTTTTGAAACTACACGGTGCAGAGACGATGGCGCCTTCTGCAGATGATTAAGTCAGTACAAGATCGGGAGGGACAAGCATATTTGTTGCATCCAGCTCGCTTAAAGGTGATCAAGGGAGATCATGTTCGATTCTTCACTTCTGAGGTCAAAGTGAAAGAATATTTGGAGGACTGGGACCTCAAGTCTTAGACTGATTAATTCGATATCTGAGCCTTCTGTTTTTCTTTTTTCACTAGTCCAGTGGCCATTGTATATTCCATTTTTGAGTTTGGGGTTATTGTTTTGGGGGGGGCGTTTTTCCCTTATTTTTTTTTTCTCTCACTCACTCTTATCTTCTCTAAAAAGGGGAAAGTGAGAAAGGGAGAAGAGAAGGAGAGAGAAGGAAGAGGTGGAGTGGAGTGAGAGGGGAAGGAGAAAAGGGGGAAAAAAAGAGAATCTTTTTATATGTCCTAGCTGCCAGGAAGTAAAATATTCTGGTCAGAGGGCAGCAACCTTCACAACAGACTAACCAATCTGGATGCCTTTCTACGGGGGATGGGGAGGGGGTGGGGTTCAAGGGCACGGGGCGGGTGGGGAAGGGGGGAAGGAAAAGGGGAGAAGGGGGGTCGGGGTGGAGCACAGGGTGGAGGGGGAGCAAAAAGAAAAAATTGGAGAGTAAATAAACAAAAGATATGAGACAGCAAGTATTAATAAGCAAGAGCGTTTCAATCAGAGGAAATTAAATAAGTTAAATGGGTAAGATCACCATCTGTTCAGTTAATGTTGGAGGTCCTAACGACAAGCTAAAGCGTATTAGAGTTGCTGAAATATTAGAGGTCTAAAGGTCGATATAATATGTCAGCAATAAACGCACATTCCCTGGGGGAAACAAGACATCTTAGCTATAAGGGGATACAACCTCGTAGCCTGCTCCACAAACATCAACTATCAAGGTGGTTTGCGACTCAGGTAAGAAACTGTATCGGACCAGTTAAACGGGTCTTGGAAGATAAGTGGGGGAGATGGACTATCACACAAATGTCCATGGGATTGACTATCTGTACAATATCAAGACAAGACAGACTTAAGACAGACTTAAGACAGACTTAAGACAGACTTAAGACAAACTTAAGACAAAATCCTAACTTAAGTCTGTCTTAAGTCTGTCTTAAGTCTGTCTTAAGTTTGTCTTAAGTCTGTCTTAAGTCTGTCTTAAGTCTGTCTTAAGTCTGTCTTAAGTTTGTCTTAAGTCTGTCTTAAGTCTGTCTTAAGTCTGTCTTAAGTTTGTCTTAAGACAAACTTAAGACAAAATCCTAACTTCTGTGAATACCAAAAGTAGTAAGTTTAGGATTTTGTCTTAAGTTAGTTCTGTGAATCGGGCCCATAATGGTATTCATGCCATTAGAACCTTGCTGTTGTAGGATAGCACCCAGCCCTTTTCCACTTGCATCAGTGGTTATGATGGGTCTGTTTTTTGGATCCAAGTTCTTTAAATTGGGTGCAGTAGCAAGTCTTTATCACGAGAAACTCATTCTCACAACTGCAATCCCACAGCCTTCCTCAAACGTCTTCTCACATTTATGCTTAGATCTGCAAAATTCGTAACAAACTTTCTATAATATTCCATCATCCCCAAACATTTCATTAATCCTTCTTTAGAGGAAGGGCAACTCATGTTTTGAATGGTAGAAACTAGTTCATTCTTAGGTTTATTACCCTATCCGGTGGTATTATGACCCAGATAATTGTTGGTGTCAGTGTGAAATTTGCACTTTCCCACATTGATAGTGAGGTTACTGTCACTTAACTTACCCAAAACTTCTCTCAGGAGAATGTAGTGCTCTGCTTTATATGTTCAAAAGATAAGGTTATCATCCTGGTAGATGCACACTCCATCAGCAACTTTCAACACCCTCTCCATGACACGTTGGGAGATAGATGCTGTGGACACCGGTCCAAAAGGAAGTCTAAAGAGCCTATGTGTGCCAAAAGGTATAATAAATACTGTGAAATCCCTAGAGGACTCCTCCAGCTCAACTTGGTGGTAAGCAGAGGGGAGGTTGAGGGTGCTAAACACCATTGCAACTTCTAGTAAAAGTAATAGCTCCGTAATGTTGGGTAGTGGGTACCTATCCACAACTACATTCTTATTATGTTGTTTTAAGTCTATGCACAAGCTTAAGTTGCCATTGGGTTTTCTGGCTGCTACCACCAGAGCCAGTCATTCTGTACCTTCCACTTCTTCTATAATTCCATTTTCTATTAGTTTCAATATCTCACAACGCATTTCTTCTCTGAGAGCAATAGATACATTCCTGACCACACTACAAATAAACTGAGCATTGTGCAGAAGTTTTATTTTGTGCTTGTAATCTTTCAGACACCTAATTCCGCACTGAAAACCTTAGGAAAATCACAGCTTGGAACCTCCAAAGAGTCATCCTCAGCATGCGACTTCTACGGTATACATCTTAACTCTCGCTTTCAGTATACTGGGTGGATCATTGTTGGGATTCAGCATAATCCCTAAATTAGCCTGATGCATCCAACTAATAATTCTGTCACCTTTTTTTAGAAATGTATATTTTCCCAGACACTAACCTTTCTTTATATTCTATTAACCCTACAAAATACCCGTGCAACTTTATTGGTTCCCCACCATAGGCACAGGGCTTTATGTCAGGTTTGATCAAGGTTACCTTGTCTTGGAGCTTCGAAGTGAGGAATGTATTGGAGATGATGATGATTTTAGCACTAGAATCAAATCAAACTTAAGTAGCCTCTCCCTCCACTAGTATGGTATCGAAGAGGCCAGGTATACTTCTCCTATCTCCATCCACTTGTAGCTTAATTTGCCCACATTCAAAATTATCCGCATCTGTGTCATCACTGTCCTGGTCAACCTCTATACCAACCCCCTGACCTTGGGTTTGTCCTTGCTCTTACAAACTGTAGCAAAATGCCCCTTCTTTTTACATTTTGTACATGTGGACTTCAAAGCTGGGCAGGTGATCAATCTTATCACACATATACCATTTGCGTACAACTGTTTCACTTTTTTACATTACATTCACTTCTCGGCCTTTCACTTGTAATTTCCTAAATTTTTCTTTTACAATCTGGACCTTTGGATCTTTTTGACTGCCTTTCTTGATTATTGCCACACACTGCATGGAGTGTTCAATCCTTTTGTCTGCTAACAAAACCTCATCAAGAGTTGCTCCCTCACCTTCTCCATGTTACATACAACCAGAAATTGGTCACATATTCATTCTTCAGCTAATCCTGCAAATGTACACGAAGATGCGAGTTTCCTCAAATCTGTTACATAGCCTTTGACAGACTCTTCTTCCCTTTCCATTCTTTTGGCAAAATGGTATCTTTCTCAGCTAGTACACATTTTTGGTAAAAAGTGTTTGTCCAGTTTTCCCAGGCATATTTCATATTCATTTCCATGCCCCTACGAACCCAGGCACTGTAAAAGTAAAGATGTCTTCCTCTCTGCACTTAATGAGTTCCGCACACTTTGGCATGCCTGCCAAACACATTTTTGCCACATCATGAGAGTTTTGCCTGGATTAGACATAAAATACAGTGGAGCTGTAATATTCTGAATCCTTGATCCTTGCCTAACTAACAGTTACACTACTTATAATTTTAATGAAAAGCAGTGCTTTACTCATTCACAGAGTATTCCAGACGTATAGCGTGTGAGAGTATTGTTTTAGAGTTACTTCACCTAATAATACAGGATACTCCAGAAACAACAGAGAGTTTCACTGTAAAACCATTTAGAATTTCACCCTAAAATAAACTGGTATAAATGCCACCAATAGTTATTAGTGTGCGTGTCACAGCCATAAATAGTGCAGAACATGCCAGGAAAAGTGTGCATGTCACTGAAGAGAATTAGCACTAAAATATTCCACAGATGTGCATGTCACTGAAGACAAGGTAAGCAGGACACGCCAGGAGGGTTCAACAGTGTGCGTGTCACTGGAAAATGATGCTCCAGACGACAAAACAGGAACTCTCTAAATCAGGTAGAGAGATCCACAAATGTGCGTGTCACTGAAGACAAAACAACCAAGACACAGCAGGATATTTCTCAATAGAACCAGGCCATGCCAGTATATTTCAACAGTGTTAGTGTCAGTGAAGGATTAGTGCTTCGACAAGTGTGCACGTCATTGAAGACAAGGTAAGCTGGGCATGCCATGAGATTTCAACAGTGTGTGTGCCTCTGAAACATTAGGGCTAAGATATTCCACAAGTGTGTGTGTCACTGACATTAATAGTGCAGAACACGCCAGGAAAATTGTGCATGTCACTGAAGATAAAATAAGCAGGAGACGCCAGGATATTTCAACAGTCTGCATGGCACTGCAAAATACCGCTCTAGAATACAACACAGGTCTCTCCAAATAAAGAGAGAGAGGTCTACAACTCAAAGGTTTTCACACCAGCAGCCTATATAGTCATTGGAGACCATGCTGCCTCCAATCCAGTCACCCTCAGAACAAAGCTGTCTCGATGACATTGCCCACATGGAACGAAACAGCACAGGGCACAACCTGTGGAGAATAACATGAGTGATTTCCCATGTGCAACTAAGCCAAAGTGGTTTTTATTTTTTTCCTCTTATTAGGGCAATGCAGTAATGCATCTCAAGGTGAAGGAGATCACACACTGCACATCATGAACACACAAAGTCGTAGTCCCCTACCAATGGCAGGTCAACACAACACATACAATAAAGCATAAAAAACACGCTTTATAAAATCAGCCAAGTGTTCCACAATCTACACGAGAGACACAGCACCTCATCAGGAAGCCTTCTCCTGCTGCTTTTGGCAGATCTTGATGCATTGTATAGCGAGCCTGGGTACACAAGCAACTGGCATTCCAGTTAACAGGTCTACCGCCTCGATAAAGTTTCACACGACTGACACAACTAACACTTTAGAGTCGCACATAACACAGTCTCTCTGTTAACACAGTTTAAATCTCACCAAATAAGTGGATTGGGTCCTTGGTCATACAGAGCAGACTGACAATATCTGCCGAACTCCAAGGCATTCCCTTGTGTGTTGGGACCTTCTTGAGGATACCATGCCGACTACGCCAGTGTGGTGTCCAAGAAAAGAACTTCACCAGGATACATTAAAAAGGTTTAAACAATGTTAGTTTGTTCCTCAGAGAAGATCTCATTTATCACCTTACAATGCTGGAACAACTGTCACTCCTTACATTCTTTCCATACATTCTTAACTGGGTCCTCTTATGTCATCTCTGATGACATACTCTGTGTTTCATGTAAAGGATGCCAGATGACCCACAAGGTACTCTGAGCTGCTGGTAAGCAAAGGTACCACAGTCTTCCATCCATATTTTGACAAAACAGGGCCTTATTACGAGTTCGGAGTTCCATAGGTGAGCCGAACCCATGGTGGCAGTCTGGCCACCACCACACTGTGGGCCCTCCTGCAGTAATACATGTGTGGTGGTTGAACTGCCACGGGACCGCTGTGACCACCGGGTATCCAGAATCCCACGGCATGGCGATCAGGTTGAGTAATATGATGGCTGTGCAGCAGTGGCACCGTCGAACATATTAAAAGTTGCCTCACCGGAACTTTTTCCATGGCGGTGAACCCACCATGAAAAGGGTGGTGGTGAGGCAACAAAGGAGGCCCAAACAGGGCCCCTTGCACCTCTGGGCCTGGGGGTGCAGGGGGACACATGTAGTGCCCCCTCGATTTACAGCCCCTCTTCCTGCATGGTGTGGCTTGCATGTCACACCACGCAAGAAGGAGCTGGCGGCGCTCTGAGAGCAGAGGTCTGCCTTTTAGGCTCTTCTATGAGCCTGACAGACCACCACTGTCAGACCACCACATGACCACCGCCAGACCAGGAATGAACTCCTGATTTGGTGGGCGGTCACACCACGGGTTTGGTGGCCCTACAGCAGGTGGTGTGTTACACTGTCTGCGATAGGACCACAAAAATCGTAATAAGGCCATTATTGAGAATAAAATGTGCAAATCTTTATTATTAAGACTACTGTCTTACAGATCTAAATCATTTGGTGCTGTTTTTCAAATATTTTACCCAGTATGATCCCAACAGTTTTGGTGGCTTTCAAGACATCTGCCATTTTAAATAGAGGCGCTGAATAAAGAGAGTTGAAGCTATTATAGCTAATATTGTGCATATGTGTAAGCTATGCATTTTGTAAATGGGCACCACTGAGAAGTTCAGAAAGGTAGCACACTATCAGCAACATTATCAGAGCAGTACCAAGAGATACAAAAATACACCATTCAGTGGAGTCATCTAGGTCACAAGGAAACCAAAGTGTTGTATGGAAATACATGTGTTCTGATGCATCCAACGATATCTGTGATTAATCAAGAAGTCCAAGAGATATCTATGGAAACCATAAGCCTCCCAGAAGTTATCTGCAAAAAGAAAAATGTCCCTTATTTAGATCACAAGCAATTTTCTTTGTAATGGCAGTAAAAACAAATTCTATAAATTAAAGGAAGATTTGACGGTTCTGGCACACGCTTCACCTTCTCAGGCATCTCAGACAACCTTCAAAAAAGTTAAAATATTGTATAAATGTTTACTATTACTGTTACTTCAATTAGTTTTTTATTGGAAATCAAAAACCACATCACTATGTACACAGAATGAGACAATAAACATTTGAACTCTAAATACAACTGACATTTATTTACACATTACAGATAGTGTATTCTGGTGTAAAAGTACTAAAGAGTGTACATCAGTGTTTTTAATATAGAAGACAATTATGCATGCACCAGAAGTAAGGTATGGGGTTAACATTTTAAAATAAAGGGGAAAAGGAGGGAGAGACAACTAGAGAATAGAGAGACCGGAATAAAACACTGGAGACGAACTAAAGGGCCTATTCACAAACTTCACTTTGTAGTACATTTAGTAGTACTACAATAGTATTACTCGTGTACTACAAAATGGAATTCACCAACCTATTTGTGGAGACCTCTACCTCTCCTAACCTTTCTATGCAAAGATCTTCACCCTGTTTGAGTAGGTCTTCGCAAACTTAGGTACATGTTTTAGTAGTAAATGTGAGAGAAACCTGGGAGAGTGGCTGGAAAATTCAGAATACTTACTACTAAAAAGGAGAGGAATAGGGAACAGTAAGGAGGGGCTTAAGGAGGTACAAGGAGCAGTTTAGGAAGGGACTTGTAATAGAAACACCCACCCAAAAAAGAGTAAGCCCATTTCTATTCATAGACCGCACTTCTAAAATAACTACAGCCAATAAGAAGCCAAAATCAGTCATAAATGTACTCCAGCCCATCCTTAGAGTGCATTTATGTACCACTCACAGGTACTGCAACAAACATTCATAAAAGCTAATTGAGGCAGAGACTCAAAATACCACCCCATTGGTAATATTGGTCAATATATATATATAAGGATGCGATAATGGATATGACTATGGTAAATAAAACTGTCATTAATCTGTCAAACAGGGTCATGAGTGATTTAGAGAAAAAAACTCTCTGCCTGGGTCTGTCCTTCTGCCCTTCCAGATCTTTCAACTTCACTGAGACAAGGATTGATTTGTTTAAATTCACTCGTAAATTAAAGCTGAAAAAATGGCATGCACTCAAAAGATTGGGCAATACTGTAGGCACGAAATCATTCATCCCAAAACACCAGAATGAGGTGTCCACAGGAGATATGGATGCCTTGATCAATCTCATAGAACTAGAACGAGAAGCAACGAGTGCCACTGATGTGAACATCCACAACATGATCAATGGGGATGATAACTCTGTTTCGACCAGCAACACTCAGACCCTTATCGATTGTGGGGTCGTCATGGATGACAGTGCATCATCAGGTTTCAAACCCAAATCCACGTTTCTCCCTTCCCTTCCACATGACAACATTGATACGTTCCATGACTGTGTTGCCAAAGCCCTATGTACTTACAGAACAAACAAGAAGAAAAACAACTCTAAATATAACAACCTATCCTTCGATCAGAGGCAGGCTCTTCTTGAGCTTGCCAATGACTCCAATGTGGTAGTACGCCCTGCTGATAAGGGCGGCAATGTTGTCATTCTCAGTCGGGACAAGTATGTAGCGGAAGCTCTCAGACAGCTAGATGATTCTCAAAGTTATATCTCTGTTTCCATGGAGATATACAATCTCAGCATTATCGATCTTTGGGACAAACTCCTTGTATGGAAAGATAAAGGGATCTTAGAATGGGAGGAGTACAGATACCTCAAAAACGATCATCCTGTGCTCCCAGTACTATACCTTTTGCCCAAGCTTCATAAAAACCCCATAGATCCCCCAGGACGCCCCATCGTGTCATCGAGAGGGAGTGTCACGGAACATGTCTCCAAATACGTGGACCATTTCCTTAGGGAGTTTGTCATGGCACTTCCCAGCTATGTGAGGGACACGAAAGATTTCCTCACCAAGATCCAAGACATCCAGTGGGATGAGAAATTCTTTCTCATCACACTGGATGTACAATCCCTCTACACGATCATTGAACATAGACAAGGTTTGTTGGCCTGTGAACATTTTCTCAAGCTAAGACCTCTCAGACTCAGGGAACATAGCAGGATGCTGTTGGGGATGATAGAATTCTGTCTCGCCAACAACATCTTTCTATTTGATGGTACACTCTACAGGCAAACAACAGGTACCGCGATGGGATCTTGCTTTGCCCCCAGTTTTGCCAACCTATTTATGGGTCACTGGGAGGAGACCATACGGGCAAAGCAAGACCTTGCCCATCATTTTGCGCACGTCATTAGATGGCTGCGCTATATCGATGACCTTTTTATTGTCTGGGATGGTGACGAGGAAGCAGCACTGGCTTTCATCGAGTGCCTGAATCATAACTCCAGCAATATTGTTCTTACGGGGCATGTTAGCAGTACAAGGGCAGAATATCTTGATGTCAGCATTGACATCCTGGACAACCAACTGCACACCACTCTCTTTAGAAAGGCCACAGCTGGCAATAGCATCTTACATGCACTGAGCAGCCACCCTGAGACACTTAAATGGAGCATCCCATTTGGCGAGCTCATGAGGGCCAAAAGAAACTGTAACTCAGAGGAAGCCTATTTGCAAGTGAGTGAGGGGATGTTTGAACGTTTCAGAGAGAGAGGCTATCCCAATTGGGTACTCAACAGAGCTAGAGACAGGGCCAGCGGGATTTCTAGAACTTCTACATTGACCAACGAACAGACACTGACATCCAAGGATGATGACGATACCACGCGCATCATCATGACATACAACACCAATTCAGACAACATCAAACATATCCTGACCAAACATTGGAATGTTCTTAATACTGATAACATCATTGGCACCAGTATTCCTAAGAGACCCAGTATCACATACAGGAAGGGGAAGAACATCAGGGACATGTTGGTACGCAGCGACATCACTATGTACCCTGACAGACACACACATGGGTTGCAGGGATTTTTTCCCTGCGGCCATTGCAAGGCATGCAAACAAAGTACATTCCTCAAAACGACCACATACAATGGAGTGTACAAAGAGATAGAACAATTTCTCACTTGTAGCACCACATTTGCCATCTATGTGATTGTATGTCCTTGTAACAAATGGTACATAGGGAGCACTACCCTCCAGGCCAAAAAGCGGGTACTGGAACACAGTAGGGCCATAACACACATGGACGAAAAATATCCTGTCGCACGGCACTACAGGGACCATCATTTCTCTGATTCGACATTACTGAGATACTTTATTCTTGAACAAATCCCCAGTATTCCCAGGGGAGGCGACAGGGTACTGAGGTTGAGACAAAGGGAATCCAAATACATTGTTGATTTCCAAAGCAAAAACCCTGGTGGTCTCAATCAGGACGAAGAATTGGCCATACACCTTAGAGAATGATGTATTTGGACTATGTGTTTATGCATGATGTACATATGGTTGGATTATGTCTTATCGTTGCAACTAGTGTGCACTTTCTTCCCTTCTTCCCATTTTAGAACTTGCACTAGAATTGTGTATGATGCAGACTCATTTGCATCTGTTTTTAACCATGTATTCTTATTTTCTTTTCAGGAGGAGAGGAAGGGGCCCCAACACTGACACTCACTTTGCACGGGCAGCCTACCCTCTCTCCCCTCCATCTCACCGAGGTCATCACCAGTTCTGGACACATGGGCGTGTGAAAGACTTTGGTCCATCACTTGGTCAACACGGTTAGCCCCACTTGGGGAACACATACTATTCTCCTTCTGTCGCCATGTTTTGTCTACTGCTATGCTCGTCCTGACATCCCGCATACACAGGTCACATCTTCTGCCTTTGTAATTTTATCTCTCCATTTGGAGTCACATGGGGTGGTCTGCACATTCTATCGCAGGCACTTGCCAGGTTATAGGATATAATGCAGCTCAGATATCATTTATGTTGTTTAATTTATTTTGTTCATTAGAATTGTGGCTTATTTGTTCTCAATGCAGCAGTAGGACAACTTGGGAGCGATTACTTCCATGCTTTTGTTGGTATTTGACCACTCTAAGATGGCAGCCATAGTAGGATACTGTATGATTACCATGTACTTGGTCCTTTGTCTGTTTTGACAGCCCTTCACTCTTTTAAGTTCATTGCCACCATAGCACTGTTATTCACGTGATCAAGGCTTGTAAAGTCGAAACGCGTTGTGAATAAACACCCGTTTCTCCGCTATCTGTGTTGATCTACTTTGTTCCTGAGAGCGCACGTTACCTGACTTTTGGAATATATATATATATATATATAT
Organism: Triturus cristatus; assembly: GCF_964204655.1. Taxonomy (NCBI): domain Eukaryota; kingdom Metazoa; phylum Chordata; class Amphibia; order Caudata; family Salamandridae; genus Triturus; species Triturus cristatus. The sequence goes on along the minus strand of NC_140582.1, from coordinate 304,938,494 downwards.
ATATATATATATATATATATATATATATATATATATATATATATATATATATATATATATATATATATAATACAAACTCCAAAGAAATGGAATGTCGACGCCGTGTCGTTTGGAAAAATAGTTTTTATGTCAGCTGTTAAGAGTCGGACGCGTTTCGCCTGCCCAGCAGGCTTGCTCACCAACAACTCAAATAAAGTTTTTTGCCTCCATTTAAACTCGTGAATCAATTCCGTGTCACATGGTAAACTACAACAATAAACAGTGAAGACATACTCGTAGTTTTTTACATACATTAGGATCTTTTGCGTTTTTCTCTAATGTTGTTAACTTAATAGCTCATACATATCATGATAGCATAACGGATGGCATATTTCATTTTATCCAATACTGCTCAATATTAAAATAACATATATCTCCAGTGGGAATAATGATCGGCGTACATATTAAGATAACACTTCTCAATCGTGTGCCCTACCAAAATAGTGAATTCAGAGACACAAATTATTCCCGATAACAATTAAAAGGGCGTATTTGAAAGCCTATGAACATTATTAACAGTTAATAACTCTAGTGAGTATATTCATACGCTCGTGTCTCAGAATTGCCGACATTTTTCAATGATTCAATGCGTCATAGATTTTCAAAATTTGTCAAGCACTGTTTGCAATAATATTGCCCCAGTGGGTTATCATGTGCATTATCTTATCTTCATTTAATGTTGGATTAAACACATTTCTGCGCCAGTGCGCAATCATTGCCTTATTGCTCCTTACAATATACTGTCATGTACTGAATCCCTAGATTGTCTTCACCCTAATCAATAATCGTGAAAAGTGAATACCTCAACCAGATAAAAACATTATTTCATTTTAATATAGCAAAAAGAAGAAAAATAGAATCGAGAGGGGAAGTTTACAAGTAAGTATGCAAGTCTTCTTCCATATTAAGCCCCATGGGGGTTTTTGTGTTGAGCTTAATAATGTAACTAGATTCTAGTCTGCGTAGGGTTCTCTGCCGATCACCCCCTCTAATGTTGATAGGTACAGCATCTATGACAAAATACATTAGACCGCTCACATCTTTGTTGTGTTTCTGACTAAAATGGCGGGCAACCGGATACGATTGATCCGCATTTTTTATGGCCCGCAGATGTTGTAACACCCGCTTGTGTACTTGGAGAATAGTACTGCCTACGTACCTCAGGCCACAGGGGCACTGAAGCACGTAGACAGCGTACTCCATTTTGCAGGAGAATTGTCCCTTGATTTTCTGCTCCTTCTTCATAAAGCCAGAAACATAACTAGTGGTATTTTTGCCAAAAGTACAGGCTTTGCACTTAGTGCATTTGATAAACCCATCTTTTCTGGTTAACCATGTACTTTTGGTCTTGGATATTCGGTCAGATGGTAACATGTTGCTCACTAGTGCCTGCTTCAATGAACGTGCCCTCCTGAAAGTGATGAGAGGTTTCCTCTGAACACACTTTTTTAGAATTGGATCGTTCCAAATAATGTGCCAATGTTTTTGTAAAATATGGCGCAGATCCTTATGTTGATTGTTAAACGTGGTGATCATCCTGCACTGGGAATACCCTGTCTTCCTACTCTTTGTTTTACTGGGTTTAAAGAGTAATTCTTCTCTTGTTTGTTTAGTGGCTCTATACACAGATGATGTAATACATTCATCCGAGTAACCTCGAGCAGAAAATCTGTCTTTCAAACATTCAATTTCCGCCTCCAGGTCCTCTTTAATGCTGCAATTTCTCATGGCTCGAAGACATTCTCCATAGGGAATGCTTCTTACCAGATTCTCTGGATGGAAACTCGTGGCATGTAATAACGTATTGCCATCCGTGGGTTTACGGAATAATTTTGTGTGTAATTTACCTTGATGTATATAGACAGTTAAATCCAAAAAATTCACCTCTATGTTACTTATGGTGCTGGTGAATTTCAAATTTAATTGATTGGATTGTAGACTCTTCACAAAATTTTGGGCACTGACAATATCCCCCTTCCATATAACAAATAAGTCGTCGATGTAACGACTCCACTGTATGACATTGTTTTGCCATTCTAGGGCAAACTGCGATTGGATCACCTGCTCCTCCCACCAGCCCATATGCAAATTAGCATAGCTGGGGCCGAAGCAGGTGCCCATCGCTGTACCGCACTTCTGATGGTAAAGGTCTTCATCAAAAAGAAAAAAATTGTTTTGCAAACATGTGGTGGTCATAGATAGTAACATTTCTGTGTGAAGCCAGAATTTTGCAGATCTTTCGCCTAGGAAATGTCTGACTGCATTTAACCCATCTGTGTGACGTATGCTTGTGTATAAAGTCGTCACATCTATTGTCATTAGTAAGAAATCAGGTTCCCATGGTACATCATATATTTTGCGTAAAAAGTCTCCCGTATCTTGAATGTAAGAAGGGAGCCTAGAGACTAATGGATTAAGGAAGGAATCCACAAATTTGGATGTGTGCTCAAAAGCACTGTTGATAGCTGAAATGATGGGGCGTCCCGGAGGATTTATCAGGTCCTTGTGTACTTTAGGTATTAAATAAAATACTGGTGTGGTGGGGTTAGATATTTTGAGATAAGCATATTCATCCTTATTGATTAGACCCTGTCTGTGCCAATCAAGTAATTGAATATTATAAACATCAAAACTATTTTGCATTACAGTGTTCTGAGTTTTAACATAGTTACTTTTATTGCCCAATTGTTTGTTGGCCTCCATCAAATATTTATCTCTGCCCCATAAAACCACATTCCCACCTTTGTCCGGTCGCCAGTAGATAGTTATAGTTAGGATCGTGTTTCCATAGGAAATCCGCAAAATTCTATTTGGAATAACTTTGGCGCCGATTGACGAATCCTCGCGAAATTTTCAAAATAGGTGGGGCGCTCCGCTCCGCTCCTTCCCTGAAAGTCTCGGGGGGATTCGTCAAGCGGCTGAACAGAATTACATGAAATTTGGCAGAGAGGTAGTCCTCAGGTCAGGGATGTGCCTTTTGCAGGTCTGGGGTAAATCTGTTCAGTATTTCCTGAGAAAATAGCATTTAAAAGCATATATATATCTGTAAGCGCGCACCGTGCGCGTACGGTAAAACTTTGTTTTAAAACAAATATGTTGAAATACATATTCCTTTTCTAATGATCTTGAGTGTGTAATCATTAATGAACAATCGTTTGGATAACCACTGCTCCCTGGCAGTAACCAAAAGCATTGACACCCTCTATATTAGGTGGGGTACTGTGGGACTACAATAACCTCTCTTGCACATTCAGCGATGGTGCACTGAACTAAGTTTACTCGTGTCACCTGAGGGTGTGGAAACAAACCTTCTAGAGATGAGCAAAAGGCTCAGTTTACACAGCAAGTTCAAGCTCAAGGCTCCTGCTCATGGTTGGGGCCTTATCTGTCTTAGAACAACTTTTTACCATCAGATATGAAGATGGACAAATGTGTATCCGGTTGATCTTCATATTCCTCAGATTTATTATGATTAACCATTTGATTTTGTATGACACAACTTATGTACTCTCCCAACCCCCATTCAAGTCCTTCAAGGCTACACCTAGGTACGGTGTGCCACAGCACTTGCCCTGTCCCACCTATATGCTATTCAATATGAATGTCTAGCCTCTGGGAGCACTGATTCAGTCCTTTGGATTACAGGCTTTCTCTAAAGTGTAGGTTAATCATCTACAAACAACATCAGTTACTTAGGAGGCTGTTCATGCCTTTGAGCACTGGATGACAACTAACTGTCTGAAACTTACTGGAACTAAGACAGAAATCTTTGTAATGGGCAACAACTCCTCATACTAGCCTGCTACATATTGGCCTACCCATCTGGGACCACCTCCATCTGAGGGAATCCTGGAGTCATTTTTGACCCAAGCCTCACTTCTGTATTCCAAGTGCCAAAGCTTTCAACCACCAACTCTTTGAAATTATTACTCTTGTGTAAGACCCTCGCCATTCTTCCACCAATCTACCATTCCACATTATGTTGACCCCTGACCATCTTTTTGTTGGCTTTAGAACTTTGGGATTTTGCCACAGCTAGCCAGTGCTTAAGTGCATATGATTTTTTCCCTAAACATGGTATAATTGGTGTACCTCTGTTTGCCATATTTGATTTACTTGTAAGTCCCTTGCAAAGTGGTATATCATATACCTAGGGCTTGTACTTCAAATACTACTAAAGCACCTGTAGCACTAATTGTGCCACCCACCTAATCAGCCTTTCAAACCTGTCTCAGGCCTGCCACTGCCTGCGTGTGCAGATTACTGCCACTTTGATTTGGCATTTAAAACTACTTGCTAAGCCCCATTTATTACACGTCATCCCTACGGTAGGCCCTAGGTAACCCTAAGGGTAGGGTGTTGTGTGAATAAAATGCAGGGCATATACTGTGATGTTTTGCATATCCTGGTAGTGACAAACAGCCTATTTTGTTTTCACTACTGTGAGGCCTACTCCTCTCATAGGTTAGCATTGGGAATTACTTAAAACACTTTAAATCTGTAATTCCTGATCAGAGCAGAGTAGCCTTTTCATGTTTTATATGTTTGGATAGTACTGACAAATCCTCTTTACTAGTAAAGTTGGATTTAACATTACTGTTTTAGAAATGCCACTATTAGAAAGTGGCCAATTCTCTCTGCTTATAACTTGGTGTGCTTTGCAGCCTGTCTCCAATACATGTCTGGGTTGGGTGACAGCTACACTTTGTGCATTCCCTCTTGACAGCCACAAACACAGGGAGGTGAGGCTCATCAGCATTCTGAGCCCTCATCTACATTCATCTGCTTTCTGATGGGTATTCCTGGGCAGGGAGGAATGGGAGAGGCTGACCCTTCAATAGGTAGTGTCCTGTCTACACACAAAGAAGCACTGATTTACCCGCCACAGATAGCCTGGAAAATAGGTCTGGGCTGAAGGGGATCCTTGTGCACTTCAGAGAGCTGCTTTGAAGTCACGCACTACATCAAAGACACTTTTGGGTACAAGTACCTGGGTCTCTGAGCCCCTAGAATCAGACACTTCCAGATTGTGAACTGAACCACTGTCAGAAGGACTGCTGTGCTGCTTAAAGGACTTGACTGCTTTTCTAGTGGGACTGCTTTTCTGCATGTTGCCTTGCTGCCTGCTGCTCCCTGGCTCTAGTGGAAGGACTCTGTCTTCCCTTCAAGTAATCTCCAAGGGCTTCCTGCTTGCTTCCTGTTTTCTGAAGTCTCAGGGACACAAAAGACTTCCTACACTTCTGCTGGTGCTGCTGGACTCTGCTTTCTATGAGTCCTATCCTTGCCTGAGGTACCTCCTCTACGATCTGGGCCTCAAATGTGGGTTCTGCAGCTCTTTTCATTAAAAACACTCTGTGTCAGAAAATCCACCATATTTTTCTTCGACGCCCAGTCAGAGGCTGCCAGACGACCGTGGTTCCACAGCCTGTATTGCATTCACTTCAATGGAGCTTGACGCTGACACAGGACCCCCTTTGCGCAGCATCATCGACGATGCAGTAGACTCTCAACATCAGCAAAGGCTCCATCCAAGGTATTTCTTCAGCAGGACCTGTGTGGGTCCTGCAGCTGACCTCCTATCGATCGCGGTTGGCCTGAACACTGGATTTGCACCAGTCCCTCGTGCCCTCAAGTAACCTTTTGACCGCTAGAGACTTCTAAGCGCTATTTTTGCATTTAATCTTTACAAATTCATATCGCGACTTCTACTGATTGGATTTTTGTTGTTCTGGTCTTATTTTGCTCAAAAGGTATTCTCTATTTTTCTAAACCTGTGTGGAGTCTTCTTGTGGCGTATCCATTGTGTTACGGAGTGTGTGTGTTGCACAAAAACTTTACACATTGCCTCTTTAGATATGCCTGGCTGCTCTGTGCCAACCTGCCAGAGGGTGAGCACAGGTTATCTTTTAGTGTGCATCTAGCTTACTCTGACTAGAGTGGTTGTTCCTGCCTTGCCTGGATGCATACCTCAGTCAATCAGGAATTCCATTTCTAACAGCCACTTTGTTTATTTGTGATTCTCTGTCAGAGTCATCAACAAACTACAAACACTCCAAAATCTAGTATGACTCTGTTATTGTGTCTATGAAGAATGCTTAGTCTTAAACTAGTGGTTGGTAAGGAACACATACATTTCCTGATTCTTTTGTATGAATCCTATTTTTTTCAAACGTGATCATTCATTATCGTCACAGGGCAACCGTCAGATCTCTGGACCTCTGTCTCCTTGAAGTCCCATGCTTCACCTAGGTAAGAAATGGAGGCATATCATTTAGAGATCTGGGCCCTCACCTCTGCCTCGCTAGCTTTGCGGAGCATGGCACAAATTTGAAACAGTTTTGTTTAAATACTTTCCTTCTTTCTGTTGCTTTTTTTACACCAGCACTGAGAAGCCCTTGGGCATGCCTGTGCTCCTAAAATACATCAATAACACAAATAGTTACTTCTATATTTACACTTCAGTACTCCTTCTCCTATTCTGACACATATTCTTGCTCTTACACTTGTGCACTTATTCTTACTTATGCATACTATTAGTCCAACTTATGCCTGCTCTTACTTTTAATCCTACTCTTCTAAACCTATTTTAAATTTACTAGTACTCTTACTCCTATGTACTTCGACTCTTGTTCATACGTATGCTTACTTGTGCTACTGTTTTTTAATTGCATTTATAATGCTTACTTTCACTCCTACTTTTACTTCTAATTGCTCCTACCTTCTAATATAGGCCTACCTTCATTCCTACTAAACCCACACATATTTACTTCTAATTACTTCTACACGTGCTCTCATTCCTATTCTTACTCCTACTTCTACTCGTACTCCGACTCTTCTGAATATTACTAATTATGCCTTCTCTTATCACTACTACTACCACTTACTCCTATAGACCCTTTCTCATACTCCTATTTCATCCTTCTACTTACATTTATCCACCTACCCCAATTCACCCATATGTCTCCCACATCAATTAACCCACAAACAAGCATTCATACATTGACACACATTTTCAGCTATTCAGTTATGCAACTCCACTTTTCTATTTATCCATCCACCCACCATTGTCTACATTCACGCCATCGAACCATTCATTCACATATCAAAAGAAAACAAGATGGCAGTGGTAGTTACAGACTGCCAGCACCTCTGTCAATTGGTCAGTACAATATAGAAATAGTTATGGCATGCTCAAATGAATAGACACTATGCCATCCTAGTAGTGTACATTAATATATGAAAATAAATATCTCTCAATATACAAATATTTTACAATCAGGAGCACTACACCAATAGAGTAATTTTGATCTGTCAATGCTGCAGTTGGGATTCTAATTTGTTAAAGCACTCCAAAAACAGCAAAGGTTCGTACAAAAGTCCATTAAAAAAATGTATTGACAGCCAAAAAACTGTTGACACGCAGGTCGAAAGATGAAGCACACAGCCGTAACTTGTTTCGTCGTGTTGACGACTTTTTCAAGACTGTTAACAAAGGTAGGTGCTTTACATTAGAGGCCAGTGGAACTGCTATTAAAACTTGTCTCAGAAAAGCACAGCCAGAAAGAACCATAAAAAGAGATATTCAATGTGGCACAATTTTAAATAAAAAGGTAGGAAAAGAGAACCAAGCAGAACACCCAGTGATATCATGTCTAATTTACAAAATGTGTAAATGACACATCTAAAAATCAGTTTCTCCAGAATGCTCTCAGCACCAACGTTACCGTTTTCTTTCTATTTAAAACTCTACTCCAAGTACCTCGAAAATAGTAGGTACCCCGTTTGATCCTCTCAAACCGAGGAAATCATTTTCAGCACCTCTCTAACATTTGAAAGAAGAGGGAGAAAAGTCCAACCCTTACATTCTCAGGACCAGGTCGGACCGAGTGCTGAATCCACTTGCGACCTCCAGTAAGATATCCAGTACTGGAAAGAGGAGAAATGCAGTCCTTTGTTTTGAGGAGAAAAGTAGTTCTTCTTTTAAACGACTGGTTAGAATCTTAAGCTACTCCGTGATGCAATTGCAGTGAGTAAACTGGTTTCTAACTTGCCAAAACTGAAGCCAAATTAACGCCCAAAAAACCATAGAATGCATGCTTGGAATGCCAAATCGCGTCAAATGGCTAATATTTTATGTTCCCCAATTCCTAAAAGGCAGATAGCCAATCCATTATCTACAGACACTCTCCACTGATATATTTCACCTTCAATAAAGTAAGTGCAACTAGTGCCAATAAGTCTCAAACACAGTTACAAAAGTTTAAATTACCTCAGATATTTCTCTATTACACTCACTTCATTTAAAACTGGAAAGTTACGAAGAACACCGTGGGCTTTTTTCGGCCAATTATCCAGTAAAAGAAAGGCCTGCAAAAGGACATCGGTATTGAAATTAAATACCGGCTAGCTTACAGATATAAGGTAGGCATCCCAACAAAGGTTAGCGTAAAGAGGTCTCAACTGTAGTGGTTCTGTTGGTAGCATCGGATGTCAGTATCTCGTTGCCCGTGTTGAGAGCTCGTTTATACAAGCTCGCTGGCCGCCATGTTCTCAACTTCACATAGGCATAGAAAGAGGAGTATCTGGTAAGAAACGTATGGAAAGTACAGGTGCAATTTTGGAAAGGAGTAGTAGAATTGTAAGTCACTGTCCAATGTACAGATTCCCTATTCTGGATATAATGAACCATCTTTCTAGATCGGCAGCACGTCCTCTAATTGTGATACTTGCCAATAATCTCATACCGCAAAACCATTCTGTTTATAACAATAATAAGGTGTAAATACCTTGAGATGGATATAACCAAGAAATACCCCATGTCGCCAATGACAGTTACTATAAGCTTTCCCTGTGTTCCCAATTAGTCCCAACATGCACTAGAAGTTAGTGCTGAGTGTTAGATTAGAGTAACAAATCCACTAAGGGGAAGGATAGTAAAGTGGAACAACCTTCCTCTTAAATGTATAAATTGAGGTTACAAACCTACAAAAATTATTGTTCAAAACAGCACATTAGGTTATACAAACAAGCTAACAAATTGGGTAGATGCTAGTATAAAACATTTGCATTGCCAAGCGTAAAAGGGGGAGTTTTGAACATCCATGTATTCAACAGATTACATTATAAACAGGTTGTAAATGCAAATTTGAATCACTGTCTTCAGTCTTTCAAGAATACAAACATTTCCCTGTCCAAATTAAGGCTGTAATCAAATGACCTCAGTTTGGTAATCCAAGTGGCCTCAAGGTTTCACAATAGATATATCCTATCACCACCCCTGGGATTGTCAGTGGCTACCCCTAGGCAATGGAATCTAATCTGTGGTAATTCTGCTAGCCCATGAGTAGTATTAAAGAGGATAGCCATTGGATAGTTGGTATTGACATTCCTGATGGCCCTCATATGTTCTTGTATCCTTTCTTTTAAAGGTCTCATCATACTACCTATATAGATACTGTTGCATACACATATAATGCAGTAAACCACAAATGTTGTGCTAGAATTCATAAATGTTTGTATTGTATGCTCTGTGGTGGTGTTGTATTTAAATCTTTTAATCCTGTCCAGAGTATAAGGGAATATATTACAGTGTCCACACTTGTAAAAACCAACTGGTGGAGACAGTAGCCATTGTGTATCTACCGTGTGCTTTTTTTGGATTGTAGAAACTTGGACATAAAATGTTCCGTATTGTTTTACCCCATTTGTAAATTATGCTGGGTTTGTTTGAAATAACATTGTTCACTATAGGATCTACCTTTAAAATATGCCAGTGTTTATTGAGAATTTTGTATAACACGTGGGTCATGAAGTTCTAAGGAGTGATGACTGCCACTCTCTGTTTGTGGTTAATTTCTTTTTTGGTTTTATTGATCATGAGTCGCTTACGGTTCAGAGCCAAGGCTTGCTTTTTGGCTTTATCTGTTATTGCCTGGCTGTATCCTCTAGCACTGAACCTCATAATGGCCTCATTCATTTCCATTTTGAACACCTCTTCCTTACTACAATTGCGTATGATGCATGTTAGTTCACCAAATGGAATTGAATGGACCTGGGATTTGGGGTGTGCTGTGTCAACATGCAGAACTGAAGTGCACGCTGTGTGTTTTCTGCATAAAGCAGATGAAATAGAACAATTTTTGGCATAAAGTTTCAAGTCCAAGAAAGAAATCTCCTTATCAGTCAGTCAATATACTTTATTCGATAAAAAAAATCATCATAAAAGTGTACAATTTTTACAATACAGTAAAAAATAAGAACAGAAACCCACCAATCCTTAAATACAAGCAACAACACGTGCTTCACTTTTACTAATTTAGTAAAATGTACATAAAAACACTATCAGATATCATGGGGACTTCCTACCAGGGTGCCTTATAGCGATTAGGTGGGATGAGGGAGGGCCTTGGTCCTCCTCATGCGTGTGAACCATGCACTGCCCAAGTATGTAGCTACTCCGCACACCATGGCAGTGGAGGTCGTGTCGGTGCAAAGAACCCGCAGGGCCATTTTGTGACATCTAAGGCCCAGCCCCTTACATAGTGGCTTTAACCATGTCCTCCTGGCTACCCTGTATGCTGGACAGGCAAAGAAGAAATGCGCCACGGACTCATTGGGGGCTGCACAGCCCGGGCAAGCTTTTAATGAGCCACCCTGGTTATTCCACCCAGAGGTGAAATCATTCACCGGAACAATCCCAAACCTAACCTTTAGGTAGAGTGATCTATCCAGGGGTTTCTCTATAAAGTCCAAAAACGGTTCAAGTTTCCTTGTCCATTTGAACACCAAGAAGCGCTCAGTTAGAGGGCCCCCTACACCTCTACATGAGGTCTCGTCCGGACCGAATCCCAATACAGCTTCTTAATCACTAGCTTGGGAGGCGGTGTTTGGCTCTGCCATGATTCGCTCAAACCCAATAGCACAACCAACTGCCTCAGATTGCTCAACTACTTAATCTTATTACCTGTATTAAGCAAAATAAGTTCGTCTAAAGCAGCTGCATCATTTTGAAGCTCCAGGGTCCTTCGTAAACGAACCCAAAAGAGTAATGGGCGCAGGCGCACTAGGTCTTTAAAAGGGCGCCTGCCCAAATCTAACCGTAATGGGATTAACGGAGTAGAAGCAGGAAGGGCTACCAGATCTCTCAAGAACTTGTTTTCAGATGTGACTAGCTCCGATGTATTCTCGAACCCCCATAGTTCGGAGCCGTATAGGGCGGACGGTAATACTTGGCTCTCATATATTGCGAGAGTCGGTGTCACAGGTTTACTCATGGACTCCCGGTGTTCTCTCAGGACCGCCCCTGAGACTCTTTTATAGTTTAGTAACATTTTGGCCAAGTGGTCTTTCCAACTCATCCGACTATTAACCCTAACACCCAAATAATCAAAGGAATCTACCAACTTCAAAAAGGCTCACCATTGAGCAAGAGATTATTCCTGAATCTATTAGAGGGTGATAAGGCCATAAGCTTTGTTTTAGAGGTATTGATGGTAAGACCTCTGTCGGTACAGAACACACTAAAACGGTTCAGGAGCTTTTGGAGGCCTGCCGGGGTTTTAGAGATCAAAATGGTGTCATCCGCGAAGAGTAGGGTAGGTGTTTTTTCCCCTGCCAGGGATGGCGCATCTGCCGAATCCTCTCTCAGATGGTCCACCACTCCATTCACAAAGAGAGAGAACAGGGTCGGTGCCATAACACATCCCTGGCGTACTCCGCTCCTCACGGGTACCCTCTCTGTCAGTTGTCCTTGGGTGCCCCATCTGATCCTCGCATAATTCCCCTCGTGGAGTTTCACAATAAAACCCAAAAGTGTTCCTGGGATGCCCATCTTCTCTAAAATTTCCCACAGTCTTGCACGGGGGACCAGGTCGAATGCCATCCTGAGATCTATGAAAGCCAGGTATAGACTACCTTTATTGATGGTTACTGACTTCCAATAGATCGCAAAGAAGCGGAAGACCTGGTCCATCGTGCCCACCTTTTGTCGAAACCCAGCTTGGAAGTGAGAAAGAACGTGCTCCTCTTCCATCCAGACATCCACCCTCATGATAATGACCCTGCCAACCACCTTCTGGATCACGTCAATCAGACTGATCGGTCTGTAGTTGGCAGGGTCGTCTCTGGCACCCTTCTTGAACACAGTTATCACCTCTGCTCCCTTCCACGAGTCTGGCACGGGATATCCCTTAGAAATCAGATTCATTATTTGGGCAATAGGTTTAGCCCAAGCTACGGGTTCTTCCAGAAGGAGATCCCCTGGTATCCCATCAGGGCCAGCAGCCTTCTTCAGGGTCAAGTGTCTAATGGCCAATACCACCTCGGAAGCCAAAAAAGGTTCTTCAAACATCAATAAAGAAGGGGCCCTACTAACTGAATCAGGGGGAGAAGAGCAGGTCGCTTCTATCCCACCATACAGTGCAGAAAAATGGCAATACCATTGTTGGCTTGTGATATGATTAACTATTGGTGGCGTGTTACGCTGCCTAGCCTTATTAATCAGTTCCCAGAACAACAATGAGTTCTTCCTTTTAGAAGCACATTTAAGATCCTGCCAGTATTGTTCCTCCCACTCTCGTTTGGCCAGCACCAGTGCCTTTGCATAATCCTTCCTGGCTGCTCTAACTAGGGATTGACTCTTTTTACGCAGGGCAACTGTTATCTCTTTCCTTTTTACCATGCACTGGTCCGAGTACCAAGGGTTGCTGGTTTTGGGCGTTTTTTTTTTAAAACTGCCGTTTTTACCCTGGATTAAAAAGTATTTCCCTACTTCCTCTATTGTATTTTTGTAAGCCAGTGCGAATGGCGGTCCCTGGGCACTACCTGTTCCCAATTCAAGATCCGTCAACTCCATGGTCAGATCTACTACATGCGGCCGAATCCTTGCCAGATTATCAACCTGGGATTGAACCTTGTTCCATTTCAGCCTACGATTACCATTATATGGGACAACCTCGTTGGTTGTCCTCAGGGGGGCGTTTTTCTCACAACCTTTTTGTTTACCCCACCTTAACTTCATACATAGGGGGTTATGATCGCTATCCTGCGAAGGTACCACCTCCATATCTATTAGATCACACCACAGTGTGACATCCAATAGAATATAATCAATTCTAGACGGACCACTAAGCCTATTAAAGGTCATCGCTCCAGCGCGGTCAGAAGGTGACCTGCCATTTAGTGCTCTTAGATTATGTTCCGCTGTAAGGGCATTGATCTGAATTACCTTTGATGACCATTTTTTAATTGGGGCTAGTGTCAGGGCCGGGATGGACCATCTAGAGTCCTCCTCCTCAATACCCAAAGGGTCATCCCCACCAAGGGGTTCACATGTACAATTAAAATCCCCACCCACAATAATTTTGGAGGTTGGGGGGCAGTTGGCTAGTGCCTGTTCTAAAGCTGTTACTGTACTTGAGGTTGTATCCCCCGGGGTCCCTCTAGAATAGATATTAAATAAATCTATCCTGCTGCCCTTTTTTTTTTTGTCCTGCGAATGAGAGGTGTTGAATGTCCCTACTCGCTGAATCATGGGTAGAAACATCCCAGTTCAATTCAATTTTTACCCAAACATGTGAACCCTTTGCTGGTCTGCCCTTCCCACAATATTGAGCGGGCAGGAAAAAGGTTGCGTAACCGGATTTGTGTACTGGAAGTAAACTCCAAGTTTCTTGGAGCATACATACATCGAACTTCTCGATGAAGGTATTCCATTCTGGGAGAACCATCTTTTTTTGCAATCCAGCCACATTCCAAGATACCAATTGGATAACCTCATTACCTGTTGCAAACAAGTCAGGATTAACCCCCTTGTTCCCACCCAGCACACATGGGATAGGATCGTTAGTAGCTTCTAATGGGCATATTGATTTTGGCGGTAGACAGCCATCGACACTGCACCCCAAAGACTGAGGTTGAGTGGTGGCTGCGATCCCGCCAATATCAAATCTATTGGCTAACGTTGGAACCTTGTTCCCAATATCAGAACTAATGGCCTCTATATGAATCTCACAATCACTGCCCACTGGGCTAGCAGTGCCTGAACGGCCCCCCATGCCCAGCATTGACTGTAATCTTCAATCGCATTCATCCATACCGGTGAACGCATCAAACCTGTTCTCTACCTCCAAGGGAGTAAAGGGTCTCCGATGGTCCATTCTCCTGTTGGTATTTCTGTTAAGTCTAGGGGGTACGATGTTCCACCCAAAGGTATCAGCAGCAGGAGCTGTGTAGGGACCGTGTGCCAATTGCCTAGTAATGGGTGCTGTTGGGAAGTTTGTATAAATTGGAGCCTGTTTACTTATATGGGATAAAGGGAACACCAGGGATCTAGGATAGAAATATGTCAAGGCACGGGGGATGATACAGTTGTTACCATTTCCCGTAGGCCAGTTCAGTATATAATCAACTGCACGTGGGTCTCTAAAATTAACTACAACTATATCTCCCTCGATGTCTTTACATCTACCACCCAATCAGGGGAGTCGCCTAACATGCATTATCTCACCATTGATGTTCTTTGTGATTGGTCTATGTACACTGAGCCAATGCATGATTTTGTTTTTCAACTGGGAGAACCCTTCTCTTTTGTTCTCTACCAGTGTTGGCACCCCCGTCAAGACAACCACAAGGGGCACAGCTTCTGGGGGTAGTTCTACTTGTGGCCCATTATTCACTAAAGCCCTGTTGTAACTATTACTTCCCCACTCTTCCCACTTGTTCCCTGTGGGTGTCTTTGCTCTTCCCCCCAAGAGGTCACTAGCTGGATTCCCGACCGAAGTATTTACAATCTTAGGGGGCAATAACCTTTGATGGTTAAGAGCTATCTGATTAGTGGGCTGGGGTGTAGCTTTAATGAATTGGGGTGTGACTTTGGGTGCATCAATAGTAGGTAGTGGGTCAATGGGGGTAGGGGGGACAGCCACATTCACCTGAGCCTTGACCGGATCTACCTTCCTGCTTATAACGGAATCTATATCCGCAAGTCTTTTCTCCACCCTCTTCAAACTCTCAATAATGGGCAAGATGAGAGACCTAATCAAATGGCCCAAATTGTCTTGTTGAGCAGCAGAGGGGGCTGCCATCAGCAGCGATTCAGCGGGGGTAGAAAGTAACTCGGTGATGTTCACATCCGATTCTTGGCCTACAAATGGAGAAGGGAGTGCCGAATTAGGCATAATTGCTGGTACAACCACTTTCCCAGTACAGTACTAGCAGCCGACTTTGTATGCTTCCCAAAATCAGAGTGCCTAATCTTAGATTTAACCAGCCCCCCCCCCTTCTTACGTCTTATTTTACTTGGTGGTGGGCCATGAATCTTAACCACTTCAGATTTCTTAGGGTTCTTCATAGCCGGTTTACCACAGATAGGGATATGTGTATTTGAGACAATGGGTATACTAATAGAACTGTGAAGGGGAGTATCGCTGATATCCTGGTCAATAGGGGCACAATGTGTAGGAGTGCAATCCCGTAACAAAAATGGAACACTCTCCTGCGAAGGAGGATCATCATTATCATTAGGTCTACCTCCATCCCGGGGAAGTGCCTGGAGTGTGGAGACTTCGGGAGCCCTAAGTTTTAAACTTTCAACTGAGCGACGACGCTCTGTCCTGCGCTTGACCAGTATTTTTTCCCTGACCTCATCCGGCTAGACCCTTGTAAAATATTTGTCAAGAGAACCATTTATCAAACCCCCCGGCTTTTCAAGAGTGGCTTTATCGGGGCTCTGAGCCATAACAGCAATGATGTCGGGGAGTACGGATGAACGCAGGAATATAAATAACAATTGAAATGACCGGGCCCTGCCCGGCCTCACTCGGCCTTAGAGGGCCCAACCTTTGCCCGGGCTTTGCCCCGGTCTGCGCCCCGCTCGCATCCCGCTTACACGTATGTGGCCGTATCAAAATATAGAAGTCAGGGGGAGGGGTCGGGAAGAGGCCCCAGCTGCAGGCAGTGATTGAGCGCAAGGCCCGCTGGTCCTCGCAGTCCCGCGAGCTGAATTGACGATGAAGAAGAAAACACTCGTCCCTCTAATTCCCCACGGTAAGCTCCTCCGGGCAGATCACAAGGTTTCAGGCAGTGGCAAAACGAATGTCCAAGCCTCCGAGCGGCACCTGCGAAGCGCGGGTCGCGAGGCGTTATGTTCCGCAGGGGGGAGGGGTCGGGAAGAGGCCCCAGCGGCAGGCAGTGATTGAGCGCAAGGCCCGCTGGTCCTCGCAGTCCCGCGAGCAGAATTGACGATGAAGAAGAAAACACTCGTCCCTCTAATTCCCCACGGTAAGCTCCTCCGGGCAGATCAGAAGGTTTCAGGCAGTGGCAAAAGGAATCTCCAAGCCTCCGAACGGCTCCCGCGAAGCGGGGGCCGCGAGGCGTTATGTTCCGCAGGGGGGAGGGGATCGGGAAGAGGCCCCAGCTGCAGGCAGTGATTGAGCGCAAGGCCCGCTGGTCCTCGCAGTCCCGCGAGCAGAATTGACGATGAAGAAGAAAACACTCGTCCCTCTAATTCCCCACGGTAAGCTCCTCCGGGCAGATCACAAGGTTTCAGGCAGTGGCAAAAGGAATGTCCAAGCCTCCGAGCGGCGCCTTATCATATTGGCAGGTAAATGCAATGTTACATTCATTTGAATTTAGAAACAAACAAAAATCATGCAAAAATTCAACATCATCAGTCCAAATTAACAGAACATCGTCTATATAGCACCCCCAATATATCACATGGTTAATCAAAACATCGGGGCACCTTGACAGTGTGTAGGTTTTCTCAAGCCAACCCATGAAAAGATTAGCAAAGGAAGGTGAAAACTTAGACCCCATAGCAACTCCTTGATGTTTTTTTAACCACATGCCATTATGTAAAAATACATTGTTGTTGAGTACCAAAGTGATCATCTCAATCAGCATTGATGTGTGTTCCTGTTAGAAATGGGGGTCTCTAGTTGGCAATGGCTGGCCACTGTCCAAGTAGGGACCCTTCTTCCTAAGTCAGAGTAAGCAGCTTACACCCTTTGACAACCCATGCTCAACCCTGTGGTAACGTAGCACGAGCAGCTAGGCTTATCTCAGAGGCAGTGTGTGAAGCATTTATGACCATACACAGTAATATAATGAGGAACACTACAAATGGACACCACTCAAGTAGTTATGAAAAATAGGTATTTTATATAGACTTAATCACAAGACCAATAACAGTAAAAATCCACAATACTATAAAAAAATATAATTACTTTAGAAATGCTGCAAGAAAAAATAGTTCAGGATGCACAAAATGATGTTTAGTTCAAGGCAGGGGTCTCTGCGACCCTTTTACTCACAAAGTATCTGGTTCCTGGAGCAAAGCAACAAAAATGTCGCTAAGGCGTTGTAGCGTTAAACTTCCTCACGCTAACCAGCGATGCGTTGAATCCTTACCGCAAGGGAGGATGATGCGCTGGGTTGCGGGCAGGACAAAGCGACAAACTTACTCACGCTAACCCGGTGATGCGATGAAATCCTTGCCGCGAAGGGAGGATGATGCACCGAGCCTGTTGCGTGTGCGATCTTGCTGCGTTGACAAAGATGGCGCTCCGCGAGGGAGCGACGATCCGGATTCGATGCGGGGGAAATGGCGAACGCTCGGCGTCCGCGCTGCGATGATCCTGTTGCGATGATTCTCAGATAGCAGGCGTTTTCAGGCCCGCTGACAGGTGCTGCGACGATCTTTGGATAGCGGGCGTTTCCAGGCCCGCAGACAAGTGCTGCGACGATCTTCGGGGTTAGCGAGCACTCGGCGACAGCGGAGCGACGATTTGTCTCACGCTCACCAGCTGCAGCGGCTCGCTAACGGAGGTTAGCAACGATTTTCAGCGCTCTCTTCTCAGCAGTAGAACTAGAGGCCCTGGAACACACAGGAGCCTCACCTGCAGATAATAATCCTCGCTGGGAGGAAACAGGAGGCTGATGGTGGAGTCTGATGTGCCTGAGACTCCAGCAGGAGGCTAGCTCTCTCCTAGCCCTTGGGTGATTGCTGTAGCACAAAAATAAAAGTCCAATCAAAGTTCTTTTCCTCTTCTTGAAGTCCAGTAGTAACAGCTGCAGGCCAGTCCCAGAAACAGCACACAAGCACAAGGACAGTCCTTCTCCTGCAGATTCTTGTAGTCCCACAGACAGAGGTTCTTCTTGTTATCCAGGAGCAATACAAAATGTAGGGGTTTTTGCACAAATATTTATACCCCCAAAGTCTTTGTTCTTAGGGGTCCCAAGTCTCTGAACCCAGCCAGAACCAGTTCTGCCCAGCCCTGGAGCACTTTGTTGATCAGGCTGCATCCTTCCTTTCAGAGAGAGGGGGTCTGCCTCAGACGCACAGTGGGAGGTGGAGCCAGCATTCACCTTGCCAGGCACAGTCCTATTCAAGTGCAGGAGCTACCCCTCCCCTCACACCAAGGCAGGTCGCTCTATTCAACCCAGGTCTGACTCAGCCTGCCCTGTCCCTCCAAAACCAGACAGCCAATACACATCATAGCAGAGCAAACTGGAAGGCT
The DNA here is from genome assembly GCF_964204655.1 of Triturus cristatus. Lineage (NCBI taxonomy): Eukaryota > Metazoa > Chordata > Amphibia > Caudata > Salamandridae > Triturus > Triturus cristatus. The sequence goes on along the minus strand of NC_140582.1, from coordinate 304,919,937 downwards.
TAGGCAAGAAAGTACCTATACTCTAAAAGTGGTAGTTTCAAACACAGAATATAAAAATAACCTTTACTAAAAGATGTATTTTAATATTCTGAGCTCAGGCGTACTAGATTCGTTTTTCTACCATGTTCTGTGGGTCAGTTAGGACTATAGAATGTAATAGCCCAGACCTCCCATTCTGGCCTATGGAGAACAGGTAGCCTTACAGTAGTGAAAAACGAAATGGGGTGTAATTCACTACTAGGACACGCTACATACATCAGGGCATGTCCTACCTTACACATACAATGCGCCCTATCATAAGGGGGACTTACAGGATGCCAAGGGAAGGTTTAGGGGCTGGGAAGTGGGTGCACTTCGCAGCCAAGATGGCAGTTCTGGACTGCACGCAGACACTGCAGTGGCAGGTCTGAGACATACTTTACAAGCTGCTTCTGTGGGTGGCACAAACCAGTGCTGCAGGCCCACCAGCAGCATTCGGTTTACCAGCCCTGGGCACACACAGGCCACGCTACTAGGGACTAACAGGTAAACCAAATAAGCCAATCATGGATGTACCAATTCATATGTCATCTTTACAAAGGGAGCATTCGCGCTGTGGCACTGAATGGCAGTGGCACAGCGCCCAGAGCATCTATAACCAGCAAAAACAGAGGAGACACAGCGAAAAAATGGAAGGGAGACTCACGCCAATGGTGCCAGGTCTAACACACGTCCCCTCCAGCTGAAATGTGGGGAGAACTACCCATCCCCTGGGAGGTTCTCATCACTAAGGCGGAAAAATCTGGACAGACCATCAGCATTGGCGTGTTCTGTACCAGGGCGGTGTTCCACCGTAAAGTCCATACCCTGTAGGGAAATGGACCACCTTAACAACTTGGGATTCTCACCCCTCCTCTGCATTAACCACCTGAGGGGCCTGTGGTCTGTCTGAACCCGGAAGTGAGTCCCAAACAGGTATGGTCTCAGCTTCTTCAGAGCCCAGACCACAGCAAATGCCTCTCGCTCGATCGCACTCCACCTCTGTTCCCGTGGAAGTAGCCTCCTACTGATAAAGGCTACAGGTTGGTCTAGTCCCTCCTCATTCATCTGTGACAGAACAGCCCCCACCCCATGCTCTGAAGCGTCTGTCTGGACAATAAATTCCTTAGCAAAGTTGGGCGCCTGGAGTACGGGTGCTGTACACATGGCAGTCTTGAGAGCATCAAAAGCTTTCTGACAGGTGTCAGTCCAGTTCACAATCTTGGGCTGCTTCTTGGAAGTCAGCTCAGTCAAGGGGGCAACAATGCTGCCATACCCCTTGACAAACCTCCTGTAATAACCCGTGAGTCCTAAGAAGGCCCTCACCTGGGTCTGGGTCCTTGGGGGCTCCCAAGCCAGGATGGTCTCAATCTTGGGCTGTAGAGGGGCCACCTGGCCACTCCCTACCTGGTGTCCTAAGTACACCACCGAACCCTGCCCAATCTGGCACTTACTGGCCTTGATTGTGAGGCCTGCTCTGCGCAGCGCCATCAACACTTCCCAGAGGTGGCGTAAGTGGTCCTCCCATGAGGAACTAAATACGGCAATGTCGTCCAGGTAGGCGGCACTGAAATCCTCCAGCCCAGCCAACACCTGGTTGACCAACCTCTGAAAGGTGGCAGGGGCATTCTTCATCCCAAAGGGCATCACACGGAACTGGTAGTGCCCATCTGGGGTGGAGAATGCGGACCTCTCCTTTGCCCCATCAGTTAAGGCGATCTGCCAGTACCCAGACGTTAGATCAAACGTGCTGAGGTACCGGGCAGCCCCCAACCGATCTATGAGCTCATCAGCTCTGGGGATGGGGTGCGCGTCGGTCCTCGTGACCGAATTGAGACCTCTGTAGTCCACACAGAACCTAAGTTCTGGAGTGTCACCAGGCGCTGCAGCCTTTGGTACCAAGACCACGGGGCTGGACCAAGGGCTGCTAGAGGACTCAATCACCCCCAGGGCAAACATTTTAGAGACCTCCTCCTTAATGCAGGCCCTTACCCTGTCGGTCACCCTGTAAGCCTTGTGCTTGACAGGAGGACTGTCCCCGGTGTCTACCTCATGGACGCACCAGTCAGTGACACCAGGTACCAGGGAAAATAAATCTGGGAATTGCCCCAACAGCTGGTGGCAATCTCTCTGCTGTTCTGGGGTCAGTGTGGTGGAGAGGACCACACCCTCCACTGACCCATCCTTCTCTCCTGCACACAGGAGGTCAGGAAGAGGCTCACTCTCCTCGTCCATCCCTGCATTTGTGGCAAGAAGCATGCCCACTTCAGACCTCGCAAAGTGGGGCTTTAGGCGATTCACATGCAGGACCCGCAGGGGGTTCCTGGGAGATTTAAAGTCCACCAAATAGGTAACTTGACTTTTTCGCTCCACCACCTCAAATGGACCGGTCCACTTATCTTGGAGCGCGCAGGGCTCCACTGGGGCCAGTACCCAAACCTTTTGACCAGGTTGAAACTCGACCAGAGTGGCATTCTGGTCGTGCCAACGTTTCATCTCCTCCTGGCTGGCTTCCAGATTTGCCTCAGCAATGTTTCTGAAACGCCGAGTTTGGTTCCTGAAGGCCAGGATGTAGCTAAACACATCCTGGGGAGGTTTCCTGGGAGATTGCTCCCAGCCTTCCTTGACCAAACTCAGAGGCCCTCTTACCGGATGGCCATAGAGCAGTTCAAAGGGGCTGAACCCTAAGGACTTCTGTGGCACTTCACGGTATGCAAACAACAGGCATGGCAAGAGGACGTCCCACTTACGCCTCAGGGGCTCCTCGAGGCCCATGATCATGCCCTTTAAGGTCCAGTTAAATCTCTCAACCAGACCGTTACCCTGGGGGTGGTAAGGAGTGGTGAACTTGTAAGTCACCCCACACTCCTTCCACAGAGACTTCATATACTGGGAGATGAAGTTGGTCCCCCTGTCGCTCACCACCTCTCTGGGGAACCCCACACGGGAGAAGATCTCCATCAGTGCACGTCCCACCACGGGGGCCGTCACTGTCCTGAGCGGGATGGCTTCAGGGTACCGGGTGGCATGGTCCACCAAGACCAGGATGTACCTGTTGCCCATGGCTGTCTTGGGGTCCAGAGGCCCCACAATGTCAATGCCCACTCGCTCGAATGGGGTGCTAACAACTGGGAAGGGTTGGAGTGGGGCTTTGATCTTCCCCCTACTCTTCCCACTTGTCTGGCAAGTCTCACAGGTCCTACAATACGTATCTGAACTCTTGCGCATCTGGGGCCAATAAAAGTGGGTGACCAGCCTTTCAAAGGTCTTGGTCTGCCCCAGATGTCCTGCCAATGGGATGTCATGAGCCAACCCCAGTAGGAAGGTTCTGAAGCACTCGGGTACCACCAGCACACGGGCTGACCCCGGCTCAGCAACCTTAGGCTCGCTATACAGGAGACTGTTCTCCCAATAAATCAGATGTGAACCGGACATATCACCTGCTGCCTGGGCTGCAGCCTGTTGCCGCATACCCTCAAGAGAGGGGCAAGTTCTCTGCTGTTCACAAAACTCCTCCCTGGTGGGCCCCCCTTCCTGCTGCCACTGGGTCAGCTCAGGCAGGTCCCCCAGGTCGGTACTCTGCTCCCCGGTAGGCTCCAGGGCATCCCCCTCAGGGTCTGCTCCCTCCTGAGCCATGGGAACCAAGGGGGTCGGTTTCCCGCGCCCCCTGCCCCCTCCCTCTAAGGCAGGGACCTGGGCCATATTCTCAGACTTCAGGTCTTTCTCAACACTCTCTTTGGCTGCCATGGACCGAGTGGTAGCACATGCCCACTCAGGCAGTCCCAACATTTGCAAGTGAGCTCTCCTTTCCACTGTAGCCCACGGTGAGTTCTCTAAATCATTGCCCAACAGACAGTCCACAGGCATGGCGGGCCTCACAGCCACCTGAAGAGTTCCTGAGACCCCCCCCACTCAAAGGGAACCTGAGCCACCTCACATTAGCTCTCTGTGTTGTCTGCAGACACTACTGGGTAGAATGCATGGGGCACAACCTGCTCTTTCGACACCAACCGGGAGCTGACAGCAGTTACACTGGCTCCTGTGTCCCTCAGAGCCTCCACTCTATGGCCATTGATGGTTACCCACTGCCTGTATTTTTTAGTGTTATCAGGCAGTGCAGGCTTAGGAACCATTTCAAAGTCTCCTAGTGAGACAAGGGTCAGCTCTACGGGGTCCCACCCACCTGGGGCACCCATCTCCTCCTCCCCCAGGACTACACTAGCAAGCTGGCGGGGCGGTGCACGGGGTGGTGCAGGAGTATCCTTTTGGGGACACTGGGGGTCAAAGTATCTGTGGCCCACCTGGCCACACTTAAAACAAGTAGGGGGCCTCCTTGGAACAGGATTACCTGTTGGAGGCACTGGCTTCTTATCTGGGGGAGGCTGGGATACCACTGCCTGGTTCCCTTGGGAATTATCTTGGGGCCCTCGGTGGAACTCCCTTGGTTTACCCCTGTCCCCCCCACCTCTCTGCTGGGGACCCTGCCCACCTTTGGCGAAGTCTCCCACTGGACCCATGCGAACCCGGGTGCTCACCCAGCGGTCCGCCTCCTCAGCAAGCTTCCTAGGGTTAGTCAGCTTGCAATCTATCAGATACTGGCGTAGCTCAGGAAAACAGTTACTAGAAAAATGCTCCCATGCAATCAAGTCATACAGTTGCTCAAAAGTTTCTACTTTGCTGCCTTTTACCCAGCGTTCCATTGCTCTGCCAAAAAAAGACACATATTCAACCCACGTGGTACCCTCTATCTTCTTGCAGGTTCTAAATCTCTGCCTGTACATTTCAGGGGTCAAACCATAGCGGGTAATCAAAGCTTCCTTCATGTGGGCATAAATCATCCTACTTTCTGGGGGTAGGTCCAACAAGGTATCCCTCCCCTCACTCACAAAGCGTCCCCACAACCCCGCTCCCCAATCCTTCTCAGGGACCCGGTGGGACACCATAGCTAATTCATAAGCGGCAAACCATTGCCCAATATCCTCACTTTTATGAAAATCCTTAATAACATCTTTAGGGATATATACTCTACTCTCAGTATGCGCTACTGGTATGCTGCCACCAGAGGGGGAGATCTCAATACTCTTGGCCTTAATCTCCAATTCCCTCAAAATTCTCTCATGTTCAAATTTCATCTTCATTATCTCAACTTCCAACTTTTTATTCTCTAGGTCCTTCTGACCATCCAATTTGAGCTTAGCCATCTCCATATTATGCCGCCTATCTCTCTCCCTGTCCTCCATCTCTTCTGGAGACAGACCCCTTGAGGACACACTAGTGCCCGGGCTGGAAACTGCTTTATCTCCTACCAAATCTACAATTTCTTCCGGCTGCTCTCCTGCATTCTCTCCCCCCTCCACAGGCCCTTCCTCATTCCTAGCGCATCCCTGGCTTCTAGCCAGGCCTTCAATGCCTTGTAATACTCTTCTTTTTTAGTGAGACCTGTGATAGGGACTGTGAAGCGTTTGCAAAAATATTTGAGCTGCTTGGCATTGTAGGTGTCTAATTTCTCTTCTTCCCAGGAGAGATCCTCAGAGGCATTGGATCTGGGCTTGCCCATTGTAGCAATAACTGGCAATAACGATCAAAAATAGAATCAGAAAATCTCCAAAAACGTACGTGGTTATGTTATGGTCTGCACTCACTAGTAGTGTACACTATAATTACTGTATGCAATCATAAATGCAAGTCCAGATCCTCACCGCTGACCACCAATGTTAGAAATGGGGGTCTCTAGTTGGCAATGGCTGGCCACTGTCCAAGTAGGGACCCTTCTTCCTAAGTCAGAGTAAGCAGCTTACACCCTTTGACAACCCCTGCTCAAACCTGTGGTAACGTAGCACGAGCAGCTAGGCTTATCTCAGAGGCAGTGTGTGAAGCATTTATGACCATACACAGTAATATAATGAGGAACACTACAAATGGACACCACTCAAGTAGTTATGAAAAATAGGTATTTTATATAGACTTAATCACAAGACCAATAAAAGTAAAAATCCACAATACTATAAAAAAATATAATTACTTTAGAAATGCTGCAAGAAAAAATAGTTCAGGATGCACAAAATGATGTTTAGTTCAAGGCAGGGGTCTCTGCGACCCTTTTACTCACAAAGTATCTGGTTCCTGGAGCAAAGCAACAAAAATGTCGCTAAGGCGTTTTAGCGTTAAACTTCCTCACGCTAACCAGCGATGCGTTGAATCCTTACCGCAAGGGAGGATGATGCGCTGGGTTGCGGGCAGGACAAAGCGACAAACTTCCTCACGCTAACCCGGTGATGCGATGAAATCCTTGCCGCGAAGGGAGGATGATGCACCGAGCCTGTTGTGTGTGCGATCTTGCTGCGTTGACAAAGATGGCGCTCCGCGAGGGAGCGACGATCCGGATTCGATGCGGGGGAAATGGCGAACGCTCGGCGTCCGCGCTGCGATGATCCTGTTGTGATGATTCTTAGATAGCGGGCGTTTTCAGGCCCGCTGACAGGTGCTGCGACGATCTTTGGATAGCGGGCATTTTCAGGCCCGCAGACAGGTGCTGCGACGATCTTCGGGGTTAGCGAGCACTCGGCGACAGCGGAGCGACGATTTGTCTCACGCTCACCAGCTGCAGCGGCTCGCTAACGGAGGTTAGCAACGATTTTCAGCGCTCTCTTCTCAGCAGTAGAACTAGAGGCCCTGGAACACACAGGAGCCTCACCTGCAGATAGTAATCCTCGCTGGGAGGAAACAGGAGGCTGATGGTGGAGTCTGATGTGCCTGAGACTCCAGCAGGAGGCTAGCTCTCTCCTAGCCCTTGGGTGATTGCTGTAGCACAAAAATAAAAGTCCAATCAAAGTTCTTTTCCTCTTCTTGAAGTCCAGTAGTAACAGTTGCAGGCCAGTCCCAGAAACAGCACACAAGCACAAGGACAGTCCTTCTCCTGCAGATTCTTGTAGTCCCACAGACAGAGGTTCTTCTTGTTATCCAGGAGAAATACAAAATGTAGGGGTTTGTGCACAAATATTTATACCCCCAAAGTCTTTGTTCTTAGGGGTCCCAAGTCTCTGAACCCAGCCAGAACCAGTTCTGCCCAGCCCTGGAGCACTTTGTTGATCAGGCTGCATCCTTCCTTTCAGAGAGAGGGGGTCTGCCTCAGACGCACAGTGGGAGGTGGAGCCAGCATTCACCTTGCCAGGCACAGTCCTATTCAAGTGCAGGAGCTACCCCTCCCCTCACACCAAGGCAGGTCGCTCTATTCAACCCAGGTCTGACTCAGCCTGCCCTGTCCCTCCAAAACCAGACAGCCAATATACATCATAGCAGAGCAAACTGGAAGGCTTAGGCAAGAAAGTACCTATACTCTAAAAGTGGTAGTTTCAAACACAGAATATAAAAATAACCTTTACTAAAAGATGTATTTTAATATTCTGAGCTCAGGCGTACTAGATTCGTTTTTCTACCATGTTCTGTGGGTCAGTTAGGACTATAGAATGTAATAGCCCAGACCTCCCATTCTGGCCTATGGAGAACAGGTAGCCTTACAGTAGTGAAAAACGAAATGGGGTGTAATTCACTACTAGGACACGCTACATACATCAGGGCATGTCCTACCTTACACATACAATGCGCCCTATCATAAGGGGGACTTACAGGATGCCAAGGGAAGGTTTAGGGGCTGGGAAGTGGGTGCACTTCGCAGCCAAGATGGCAGTTCTGGACTGCACGCAGACACTGCAGTGGCAGGTCTGAGACATACTTTACAAGCTGCTTCTGTGGGTGGCACAAACCAGTGCTGCAGGCCAACCAGCAGCATTCGGTTTACCAGCCCTGGGCACACACAGGCCACGCTACTAGGGACTAACAGGTAAACCAAATAAGCCAATCATGGATGTACCAATTCATATGTCATATTTACAAAGGGAGCATTCGCGCTGTGGCACTGAATGGCAGTGGCACAGCGCCCAGAGCATCTATAACAAGCAAAAACAGAGGAGACACAGCGAAAAAATGGAAGGGAGACTCACGCCAATGGTGCCAGGTCTAACAGTTCCCATAGTGAGGCATCCCTAGCGGATAGAAAACATTTACCAGCCTCTATACCAAGGGCAATGGGAGTTGAAGTGTAGAGGGAACTAATATCTAAGGTAACAAACCAACACTCATCCGAGCAATTAAAATCCATGAGTTGGTTCAGAAGAACATAGGATGGAAGGTTCCTAACCATTAGTTGTAAGCAATGGTCTATGTATTCAGAAATGTGTTCAATAGGAGAACCAATTCCCGAAATAATAGGTCTACCCGGGGGAAATGTTCCAGGTTTGTGTATCTTTGGTAAAACATATAGACATGGTGTAACTGGATATGGAACGTACATATATTTGTATTCTGGATAATTAATAAGGCTAAGATCTCTCCACCTCTTGAGGTTCATTTCTAATGTATTTTAAAGAAATATGAGAGGCAACACAAAAGAAAGGTGTATGGAAGTAGTACAGTTCAAGCACAAATGTTCGATCCACACGAAAAATTCGCAGTATTCAGATGTTCTTTATTCCAAGACGTAGTGCAACAATGTTCACAGCCAACGCGTTTCGCCCAAACATGGGCTTTTTCAAGGCTGTTTAGGGATCATACAAAAATATGGGATATATCCTTACTTGGTACACGTAGAGAATTCATTTACAAAACATAGTGGAAACAAAAGGAAGTAAGAGAAAGAAACGTTTAAGAGAAAGCAATCCGAATAGACGAAAAGAAAGAAAAAAGCATGCTGATGACGAACAGGGAAAAAACAGCAAGTTGTTTCAAGAATATAGGTGCGGAACAGACCAAGCTAGTGAACTGCCGTGAAATGACTTAGTGACCCATGTGACCCGTGTAAGGCGTGCGAGAAACTGAACTAGCACAATAGCAACAAAACGGCTAGATCATGTGACTGGACAAAGTTGTCAAAAAGGAAAACACAAAAGCACAAGGTCTTATGCCTTGATAGAAACACCTTATTAATTTTCCCAAGTGAACAAGAATCTGAAACAAACACGGACCCAATAAAAAATAAAAACAAGGTGAATTTTTATGGAAAAAAAAAGCGAAATGAGAGGCGCTTACCACGGAATTTTAAACGTAGATGCACAAAATGTGTGAAATTCACTCACCAAAATGAAGAGTAACACGCAAATGCTCGTAAGTCATAAAGGGAAGTACGTCAGGGATGAGAGTTCTCATCCCTGACGTACTTCCCTTTATGACTTACGAACATTTGCGTGTTACTCTTCATTTTGGTGAGTGAATTTCTATGTCTCTGAGCCTTAGGAACAACTGACCTAAATTTCTCTTCAGGAAATTATTTATTCGTGCCCTTATTATTTATAGACTCTACCTACACTGTATGCTACGGTACCTGTGGAACACATTTTGTGCATCTACGTTTAAAATTCCGTGGTAAGCGCCTCTCATTTCGCTTTTTTTTTCCATAAAAATTCACCTTGTTTTTATTTTTTATTGGGTCCGTGTTTGTTTCAGATTCTTGTTCACTTGGGAAAATTAATAAGGTGTTTCTATCAAGGCATAAGACCTTGTGCTTTTGTGTTTTCCTTTTTGACAACTTTGTCCAGTCACATGATCTAGCCGTTTTGTTGCTATTGTGCTAGTTCAGTTGCTCGCACGCCTTACACGGGTCACATGGGTCACTAAGTCATTTCACGGCAGTTCACTAGCTTGGTCTGTTCCGCACCTATATTCTTGAAACAACTTGCTGTTTTTTCCCTGTTCGTCATCAGCATGCTTTTTTCTTTCTTTTCGTCTATTCGGATTGCTTTCTCTTAAACGTTTCTTTCTCTTACTTCCTTTTGTTTCCACTATGTTTTGTAAATGAATTCTCTACGTGTACCAAGTAAGGATACATCCCATATTTTTGTATGATCCCTAAACAGCCTTGAAAAAGCCCATGTTTGGGCGAAATGCGTTGGCTGTGAACATTGTTGCACTACGTCTTGGAATAAAGAACATCTGAATACTGCGAATTTTTCGTGTGGATCGAACATTTGTGCTTGAACTGTACTACTTCCATACACCTTTCTTTTGTGTTGCCTCTCATATTTCTTTAAAATATGTTGCATTTGTGGTCTTTCAAGCAGCAGGCCATTTGAGGTGGGCAATACTAGCACTACTGCATGGTGACAGGTCTAGGCTGTGCACTCGCATATAACCTAGCTGCTTTCTTCTCTAAGCTATATTCATTTCTAATGTATCCGTAATGTTTCTTATAGGATTGTGAGTTAATTTCACATAGGCATTTGTATCCGATAGTTGTCTATCAATCTCAGTGATATAATCCTTGATATCCATCAAGACCAAATTGCCCCCTTTGTCAGCTTCCTTCAGGATAAGCCTGGTAGTGAGTTCAACCTGTAGAGTGCCTGTCTCTCTCCTATTGTGAGATTGTCTTTACCAAAGAAGTTTCATGGTTTAAAGGTGTCCTCCCAGGCATAGAGTTCTGAAGTAACAACTTGATAGAAAGTGTCAATGATACTCTCACTGTTGAGAATTGGTTGAAAAGTTGACTTGGGTTTGATGCCACTATCTAGACATAGATCAGTTGGAATATCCAGATCAATCAATCAATCAATCAATCAATCATAACATTTGTATAGCGCACTACTCACCCGGAAGGGTCTCAAGGCGCTTGGGGGGGAAGGGTCCGCTACTGCTCGAACAGCCAGGTCTTGAGTTGTTTCCTGAAGGCGAGATGGTCCTGGGTCAGCCGAAGGTGGATGGGGAGGGAGTTCCATGTCTTGGCCGCCAGGTAGGAGAAGGATCTGCCTCTGGCGGTGGCTCTTCGGATGCGTGGTACGGCGGCGAGGGCGAGGCTAGTAGACCGTAGCTGGCGGGTGGGCGTGTAGAAGGTCAGGCGGTCGTTGAGGTACTTGGGCCCAGGTCGTGGATAGACTTGTGTGCGTGGGTGAGGAGCCGGAACGTGATCCTCTTCTTGACGGGGAGCCAGTGTAGGTTTCTAAGGTGGCAGGAGATGTGGCTGCGTCGGGGGATGTCCAGGATGAGTCGGGCGGAGGCATTCTGGATGCGTTGGAGTCTTTTCTGTAGCTTGGCTGTGGTTCCGGCGTAGAGGGTGTTTCCGTACTCCAGTCGGCTGGTGACAAGTGCCTGGGTGACCGTCTTCCTGGTTTCGGTCGGGATCCATCGGAAGATCTTGCGAAGCATGCATAGGGTGTGAAAGCATGATGAGGAGACGGCGTTGACTTGTCTGGTCATCGAGAGTGAGGAGTCCAGGATGAAGCCCAGGTTGCGTGCGTGGTCTGTCGGCTTGGGAGTGGTGCCCAGGGCGGGGGGCCACCAGGAGTCATCCCAGGCGGAGGGCGATGGTCCCAGGATGAGGACTTCCGTCTTGTCTGAGTTCAGTTTCAGGCGGCTGTTCTTCATCCACTCGGCCACGTCTTTCATCCCTTCGTGTAGGCTGGTTCTGGCGGTGTCGGGGTCTCTGGTGAGGGAGAGTATCGGCTGGGTGTCATCGGCGTAGGAGATGATGTTGAGGTTGTGTTGGCGTGCGATGGCTGCAAGAGGTCTCATGTAGACGTTGAAGAGGGTGGGGCTGAGTGAAGATCCTTGCGGAACGCCGCAGATGACTTCGGTGGCCTCGGATCGAAAGGGGGGAGGCGGACTCTCTGTGTTCTTCCGGCGAGGAACGAGATGATCCACTCCAGTGCCTTCTCTTGGATGCCGATGTTGCTGAGGCGTTGGACTAGGGTGTGGTGGCAGACAGTGTCGAACGCTGCAGAGAGGTCCAGGAGGATGAGTGCCGCTGTTTCCCCGTTGTCGAGCAGGGCTCGGATGTCGTCGGTGGCTGCGATGAGGGCGGTCTCGGTGCTGTGGTTGGCTCTGAAACCGGACTGCGAGGGGTCAAGGGATCCGTTCGTCTCGAGGAAGGCGGCAAGCTGTCTGTTGACGATCTTCTCGATGACTTTAGCAGGAAAAGGGAGGAGCGAGATGGGGCGGAAGTTTTTGAGGTCGGTGGGGTCCGCTGTTGGTTTCTTCAGTAGAGCGCTGAGCTCGGCATGCTTCCAGCTCTCCGGGAAGGTGGCGGTGTTGAAGGAGGTGTTGATGATGTTCCGGAGTTGGGGTGCGATGGTGGAGTCGGCCTTGTTGAAGACGAGGTGGGGGCAAGGGGTCGGTTGGAGATCCGGAGTGGATGGTGTTCATCGTGCGGGTTGTGTCTTCGGTGGTCACCGTGGTCCAGGTGCGGAGGGTGGTGGTGGGGGGCGTTGGTTCGATGGTTGGGTGCGTGGATGGTGCGCCGAAGCTGTTGTGGATGTCGGCGATCTTGCTGTGGAAGAACGAGGCGAGGGAGTCGCAGAGATCTTGTGACGGAGTGATGTCGTTGTTGCCGGTGCTGGGGAACTCCTTGACGATGGTGAAGAGTTCCTTGCTGTCGTGAGAGTTGTTGTCCAGTCGTTCCTTCAGTGAATTCTTCTTGGTGGTGCGGATAAGCTGGTGGTGCTTGCGGGTGGCGTGCTTGAGGGCGGTCATGTTGTCAGTGGTCCGGTCGAGGAGCCAGGTTTTCTCGAGGGTGCGGCAGGTCTTTTTGGAGTCCTTGAGTTTGTCGGTGAACCAGGATGCCTTCTTGCTTCTGGGTCTGCTGGGAGGTTTCTTCAGTGGTGCGAGGCCGTCGGCGCAGGTGGTCAGCCACTGCGTGAAGTTGCGGGCTGCTTCGTTGGGGTCCTTTGTGCAGGCGGGTGGGCTCTGGCTGAGGGAGGTGGTGAGCTGGTCGGCGGTGATCTTGCTCCAGCTTCTGTGGGGAACCTGTTGCAGGTGGTGGTGGGTCGTGGTTCTTCTGAAGCTGAAGTGGACGCAGCTGTGGTCGGTCCAGTGGAGTCCGGTGGAGTGGCTGAAGGTGATGTGCTTGCTGGATGAGAAGACGGGATCAAGCGTGTGGCCGGCGTAGTGGGTGGGGGTGTTGACCAGTTGCTTGAATCCGAGGTTGGCGAGGTTGTCCAACATGATCTGTGAGACAGAAGGAGTATTATCCTCTTCAGTAGTTAATGACAGTAGTGTTTGTATGTCTTTTATATCTTGAATGGTTCTATCACAACATATTGTATGTGATGCTGCTCGATCCCTTTCTATCTTCAGATTCTGTGCAAAGAATTTCTTCAACTTAAGCTTGCGCACAAATTTGAAAATGTCTATATGTATTTGATTAAAATCAGGTTTAGAGGCAGGACAAAAGTTCAGACCTTTAGACAACAATTTTATTTCATCATCATTCAATTTGTATTGTGATAAGTTAACAATTGATATTGCATCCATCTTCTTATCAACCAATTCTTCATTTTTTCTTAGAATCTATCTGGACAAAGTAACAGACTTATTTCGTTTGGGTCTTTGACCTGGTAACTACACCCTCATTTCATATTTCTGTTCGACCTATTGTAGCCCGGTCTGGTTTTTTTATTGCATTTTGGCGTTTGTTGTCCCTTTGCGATACCTCTCTACCTCCCTTAACAAAGACGAGGATGAAGGTAATTGTGATGTATTCCCAGTGTTTACACTAATGTTTGAACCCTCATTGGTTTCACTTCTTATGTTGGACACACCGGATTCACTATTGGAGGTCCCACTTATCAAATCACCTGTAGTAGTTGTCTCTGTCTGTGGGTTTACCTGTATATTGTCAAATTTGTGAGCAAAAGTAAATACTCTTCCCGTACTATAATCATTTTCATCCCTTCTTAGTTTACGCAAACTTTTCTCTTTCAAATATAGCTGGTGTTTCATAAGCACTTCTTCTAAAATTTTAAAATTTCTCTGTGTTACATCAACTAAATTACATTGGTTAATCTCCTCCTCAAGTGTTTGCACCTCAATAAGTATATGTTACCTTTTCCTTTTGGCATGTTTAATGAGAATGGTCATCATCCTGTACGTGGAACTGTGTAACAGGTACTCCCATTCTAGTAGAAGGTCCTCACTTAGATCATCAAAAGAAAGAAAAATGATGATCCTCAAACCTCCAGGAACTTGTTTCATCTCTATATACGTCTTTAAAATAATGGCATCCCACCATTTAGATGCCTCTTGTTTCCGCAGCAGTTATATTCCTTTTGTTTTGAAAAAGTTCTTCCAAAAGTCTGTCCCTATCGCCATTGAAGGTTGCCATATCTACTTAGTGTCAACAGCAGTTTTCAGACAAATAGAGTGTAAACCAACAGAGTGCACAACAATACCACACAGTAGAATCAAAAGAAAACAAGATGGCACTGGTAGTTACAGACTGCCAGCACCTCTGTCAATTGGTCAGTACAATATAGAAATAGTTATGGTGTGCGCAAATGAACAGACACTATGCCATCTTAGTAGTGTACATTAATATATAAAAAGAAGTATCTCTCATATATACAAATATTTTACAATCCAGAGCACTACACCAATAGAGTAATTTTGATCCGTGAAGGTTGCAGATCGAATCTTAATTTGTTAAAGCACTCCAAAAATAGCAAAAGTTCATACAAAAGTACATAAATAAACAATATCGACAGCTCAAAAACTTTTGACACGCAGGCCGAAAGATGATGCACACAGCTGACACGTGTTCCGTCGCGTTGACGACTGTTTCAGCCCATGAGTTGTGTTGAAGTGGACAGCCATCAGATAGTTGGTATTGACATTCCAGATGGCCCTTATATGTTCTTGTATCCTTTCTTTTAAAGGTCTTATCATACTACCTATATTGTGGTAAATATTTCATTACCGGTACTATTTTTTATGCGGTAAAGTCTAATAAGAATAACTCAGTAAATATAAGAGGCAGAATCCGTGGTATTAGAGGTTTTTAAAAGGGCTTTATTCCAATACAAAGGAATACAATTCGAATTGTGGACTTCTATTCCATCACCACGAAAGTTCAGGAAGGAAGGGCATACATTATTGACAGATAATCAGTTTTATAGGAAAATGCATTACAGTGAAGCAGATGCAAGAGGCGTAACAGCTGATAATACAGATAAACTGAGCATACGTAACTAATAGGGGCGGTCATATGGGCGTAATTTAATAAACGTCATTATACATGATGTCACAAGTGGGTGGATCCATGAAAGAATCCTGCAATGTCAGCAGAAATATTTGGCAGAGATGCGCGCGCAGCCGCATGACGTGTGATTGACGTGCAACTAGAGGGTGAAGGGGACTTGACATTTAGCTCTACATGTGGAGACAAAAGTCTGGGGTTATGTCAACCTAATCCCAAATCATATCTGATATCCTATGTTTAAAGAACTGTGTTATCCAAAAGGAAAGGTCTCTAGGATAGAATCTATTCTATACTGACTGTTAGTGCGTGTACAAGCGTCTAAGTGTCTACATGAGATGCGAGGGGGTAGGAATATTCCATGGTAACGGAGGCTATGAATTACTTGCATGTGGACAGCGAGGCCTGGCCCTTTGCACGGTAGCTGGAGGAATGTTTACCTAAACTACTAGACAGGAATGCATCGGATGAGGAGCGGAGTAGATAATCTTGAAGGTGAAATACAGTTTTTGACAGGGAACAGGCTGGATCAGGCACCGTTAGCCGCGCAGGGAGTAGGACAAAGTTCATGGATACAGATGCAGGCTCGGACTGGAGCTTTCAGAGGCAGAAAGCAGGAAAAGGCTTGATGACAGAATTCAGGGCCTACTTGCCTGAATCTGTAAAATGTGGAAAGTGAACCACATAAAGTCGGTGGCCTTTCATACTTAGGAATAGAATATCTGACCCATTCATGGCGGATCTGAAAGAGGACATGTTGACGGTGGACGCACATGTATTTGCGTCTTCAAAACTGGAACTGGAGGGAACATACATGTACTCATAGCATGCACATGGAGCCGTTGGGGTCTACGATAGGGGACATAACTGATCACAAAATTCATATTTCCTCATTCCCTCCTTGTCCCCTACGGACCCTCAGGAGATATCGATCTTCATCAATCCATCGATCTGTTCATATAGCATCATTTGTTCTTCTTTCTTCTTCCGGGATCTTGAACGAAAACGTGGATGTGGGATACACGATGTGGCACACAGACCACAAATCGCTGGCCCACATTGTAAACATAAGCAGCAACTGAATAGTATGAGAAAGCCAATACCTAGGAAGGATAGGATTCTCCATCCCCAGGCTGACAACACGCCCCAGAACCAACCGGACCAAGTCCAGGTGCCTGGACTCTGGTGTATCTGGCTTATAATCTTATGAAGGCGGGTTATGGCTTTATATACCGACGGCGAATTTTCTGGTATGAAAATGCAGCAACTTGATCCGATGACCCTACAAGCTCCGCCCCTATCGGCCAGGATGACGTCAAGGACAAGACGATTTTGAAGCACAACAATCCGCATAGCAGACTGCTCTTCTGTTAAATTGCCTAAGGCGGAAATAGTTTCGTTCACTACTGCTTCAAGGGTTCTGGTTAATCTACGTATCAGCTTACTATTAGTGACTGTACCTATATAGGGAAAGAACCCTTTATTGAAATCTGTGTATTTTTTCCATGCTGTTTCAGTGTAATCGACAATTGGGAGATCTCTCTGTTGTCTATTGTGTACTAAATGGGTATTTCTGTGATAATCAGGAGGAGCTAGGAAAACAGGTGGTAGAAGGAATGCTATGTAACAGGTACCATCCCAATCTAAAGGTAGACATATATATGCGGTCTGGCCACATATGAAGTAGGAATGATGGGAAGCTCTAAATGTAGACTTGCCTTGATCACTGAATTTTATTACAGTGGTGCATTTACTATGGCCCATGTGTATGGAACCATTCTTTCTTACACATAATTCCCCTTTAACTGGAAATACTGACATGGCGGGCAAGATTGGTGTAGCTTCAGATTCAACGTTCAGGATCATGAGGTTAAGTGTAAAATTACCTAATCCATATACTTCATTTTCTAGATCAGTTCCTGTTCTTCTGGGAAGTCCCTCCTTGTTAGGGTAGCAGACTTTAAGCAAAACTAGGTTCAGGTTTCCCCACACCCAGTTGTCTTGGTAAACTGCGGAATTTGAATCTAGGGAATTAATCAAACTAAACCATGCTCCACAGGAGCCATTGTGTGTGAACGGATATGGAAAGAGGGGCAAAACTCCCTTATAGTTCTGATAGGGAGGGAGTCGGCCACATATCCAACAATTTGTGGCATTGCTGGTCTGATGGGAATGATGTAACATACTAATGAATGTGTTGTTGCGCAGCGCAAATCTATAGGACAACTCATGCGGAGGTAATTCGCTAAAAGAATGTTCTGCGGTTACATTGTAAGCACGTTTAGAAATAGGGTAATACATATGCAATAGTACGCTGAAAACGATGATCAGAAGACTTAGAAAAAACAAAATTAATAGTGTTACTGTGCAGTGACTACGAAGTGATTTACAATAAGCATGCTTTTTAAGCTGTGTCTGTTGATTTCTTTCTCTATTCCGGTCTAGAGGATACATGTCAGAGACGAATTCAACCGATTCACCTTGGAGAGGACTTAAACAATCAAATTGTCTGACTTGCTAGACCTCAATTTTAGTTTGTACAGTTCTGGTTTTGACTGCTCAACCAAGGGGAGCTTTGAGTCTGTCTGTGAGGGAAGACAAGGTTGAGTATTCACACTGGATGGTAGTCCATAAAATTTCTTGATATGACTCGAGTGCAACCACCCTTTGCGTCCCTCGATCTTCACGGCTGTCCTTGTAGTTAGTAGAACTAGCTTCGGCGACTTCCACCTAGGCTCCAGTTGGGTCTTCCGATCGAAATTTCGGACCAAAACCAGGTCACCAGGAACCACGTCATGGGGCTTCCCCTCAGTATTATCGGGAAAAGCTGCGGTTACCTGTGAACGACAAGATTGTAGTGCAGACATCAAGGAAGCCAGGTAATCTGTCAGCATATTACAGTCAACATCAGTGATTTTGCGAGGTATAGGCGTCCCCCACATATTTGGTGGTCTACCGAAGATCACCTCATACGGGGATAGCCCTGTTCGAGAATGTGCTACCATTCTCATGTAAAAGAGCGCAACTGGTAAGGCTACTATCCAATCGACACCTTTTTCTCTACATATTTTGGACAATCTAATTTTCAGGGTTTGATTATGACGTTCCACGAGACCTGCTGCCTCAGGATGTCGGACACAGTGGAATTTCCATTGGTAGCCTAACAAAAGGGAAACGTGTTTCATTAGTTCGGATGAGAACGGCTGGCCGTTATCTGAGTAGACAACACGTGGTAAACCGTACCGTGGGAAGAATTCTCGAACTAACTGTTTGGCAGTAATCGGGGCAGTGTAATCTGAAACCGGGTAGGCTTCCGTCCAACGGGAAAGAGCACAGACAACTACGAGAACATATTTGAATCCTCGACATCGTTCCATCTGGATATAATCCATCTGGAGGACTTCAAAAGCATGATCGGGAGGTTGAAATCCACCCTGCTCTACGGGGATGCTTTTACCTGGATTAAACTGACAACATATCATACAGGTACGAACTTTGTGTTTAGCTGCTGCTCGCAAGTGTTTGTTGAACCAAATGTGTTGAATGCTGTCTAGCATAGCTTTTTCTCCTAGGTGCGCTGGACTATGTATTGTGTTAATGATGACTTGAACCATGGAGTCGGGAAGAAACCATATAGATTTTTCCTTCGTCATCCATCCTTGATTCGTTTGGATCCCTCCTAATTCAGTCCATTTCTTTATTTCTTCTGGTGTAGCATGTGTCTGTATGTCAATTACATCAAGGGCGGGATCCTTAACTGTCATGCAATGTGTTGGTGTCGGAACTATTGTCTTTGTCATGTCAGTTGTGTGAGTCTGATTCTGAGCAGTCTGTTTAGCTGTTCTGTCAGCTAGGTCATTACCCTGAGAAATGATATCGGTAACTTTTGTATGGGCTTTGCATTTCATAATCGATATTGCAGTGGGTAGATGAATCGCGTCCAATAGAGTTTGAATGAGGGGTCCGTGTTGGATGTGGGCACCGTGAGAAGTTAAATAACCTCTCTCTCGCCACAGTACGCCGAAGTCATGGACGACTCCGAATGCATAACGTGAATCTGTGTATATGTTGACTTTCTTATTTTTGGCTTGAATACAGGCTTGTGTCAGAGCGATGAGCTCTGCTGCTTGAGCTGACAAAGTGTTAATACAATTTGTTTCAATGACTTCAGTGTCTGTTGTGACTGCGTAAGCGGCCACTAACTCTCCTGTACATGTTCTCATACATGACCCATCTACATACAATGTCAAGTCTGGATCTGACAAAGGGATTTCTGTCAAGTCTTGTCTGGGTTTCGTCGTGATAGTAATGACTTCGACACAATCATGTGCCAATGGATCTGTTCCGCCCACTGGTAACAGTGTGGCAGGATTTAACGTATTACAACGTCTGATTTCTATGTGTGGCTGAAATAATGTCAATTCGTAACCGGTAAGTCTCGCTATAGTCAAGTGTTGTGTTTGTGTGCGGTTCAAAAGAACCTCTACTGCGTGTGGTACTTGTACTGTCAATTGGTGTCCTAACACTATGGCATCGCTTTGTCTGATTGCTAAAGCTGTTGCTGCCACCGATTTCAGGCACGCAGGAAGAGCCTGAGCTACTGGATCTAATGTACTAGAAAAATAAGCACATGGTTTGTGTGATCCTGCTTGTTCCTGAGTGAGTACTGACAAGGCAGTACCTTCGCGTTCTGTAACAAAGAGTGTAAACTGTTTACTGTAACATGGTGTTGCTAAAACAGGTGCTTGGCATAAAGCTTTCTTTAAGCTTTCAAAGGCGTGTGTATGTTCTTGAATCCAAGGGAGGACAGTCGATGTGGCTGCCTCCTGTGTTGTCAACTGGATGAGTGGTTTTGCTAGAAATGCATATTGAGGGATCCACTGCCTACAGTATGAAGTGAGGCCTATAAAAGCCCGTACCTCCTTTTGTGTCTTGGGTGGTGGCATGTTAGCGATTAACTGGATGCGGTCGGGTGTAAGCTGCCTTCCCTCCTTGGACAGCGAGTGCCCAAGGTAAACAACTCGCTGGACACAGAATTGCAGCTTAGAAGGGGACACCTTGTGCCCCTTGTCAGCCAAAAATTTTAAAACCGTCAGTGACGCTTTTTCACATTCATGTTCACTTCGGGCGGTGATCAGCAGATCATCGACGTATTGAAGCAAGGCAGTGTTAACGGGCATGTGGATACTGTCAAGTTCTCGTTTCAGTGCTTGGCTATAGATGCTGGGGCTTTCTGTAAATCCTTGAGGTGCGTGTGTGAATTTAAAACTTCGCCCATTTAAACTGAATCCGAACAGATATTGACTTTCCGGATCTATTGGGACGCTAAAAAAGGCATTCTTGAGATCAATTACAGTGAAGAACGTTGCTTCTGAGTCAATGGCTGTTAGTAATGAAGAGATATCGGGGACCACAGGGTATTGTGGTACAATACATTTATTTAATTCGCGCAGATCAATAACTAATCGATATACTGGTGGTGCCTTTGGATCCGTTCTTTTAAGAATCGGAATTATCGGGGAATTGCATATATTGGAGTCGGTTTCGACAACCACTTTTTGTGCAATGAGCTCGTCAATGATTTGCAGCAAAGCCACAACAGCATCGGGTGGTAACTTGTATTGTCGCATTCGTGGTAGTATTACTCCTGTTTTTAGTGTGACTTGATATGGTGTAATATTCATGCAACCAACATCAGTGGGGCCTTGTGCCCATAAATGTGTAGGTAAATTCTGCAGTCGGTGATCCATGTCTCTGGACACGTAGTGACCTTTGAAGTCACGTAGAAATAGTCGTACTCCTTCCGGAGAACAACATATTATGGCTCCTAGAGCTTTCAATGTTTTTATACCTAACAAGTTTTCTGGACATGATTTAGTAAGCAATAAATCTGTAGTACGTGTCAATGGACCAATCGTGAGTGGAAGAGGTTGTGTTACGTCATTAATTATGGGTTTTCCTGAGAATCCAAGGGAAATATTCTGTGAGCCTGAGAGGGGTGCCCC
Organism: Triturus cristatus; assembly: GCF_964204655.1. Lineage (NCBI taxonomy): Eukaryota > Metazoa > Chordata > Amphibia > Caudata > Salamandridae > Triturus > Triturus cristatus. Next base: position 304,898,898 of record NC_140582.1, on the reverse strand, counting down.
TGGAACTTCACTGCGTCTTATAGTTGTTCTGCTTGCCCCTGTATCAAGTAAAAACTTTCTATCTTCCCCTAATAGTTCACTATGTACATAAGGTCCCTCTTGATCTACAGGAACCTCAATAAGGGGTAAGCCAACTTCCCTCTCTAGGCTATTTCATGTGTATCGCTGATAATCGGGATAATCTGCTTGTGCATACTGATACATTTGTTGTGTGGTTGCTTGTGTTGCAGCAATAGGCTGCGCTTGTGGTGGTGCTACGGTCTGTTGTGGAGCTCCTTGTTGCGGAGCTAGTTGTTGCGGAGCTAATCTGGGTTGTGCATGCTGAGGGATTTGTTGTTGATTCTGATCCTGTCTAGGTGGACGTGGTCTCTCCTGGGTTCTACCTGTAGCAATTTTATGTTTGAGGACTGGACAATCGTGTATATAATGACCTGGTTGTTTACAATAGTTGCATGTCCCTTTCGTAGGACCTGCGGAATCACCTTTTTGATGACCATCGGCTGGAACTGACTGTGCAACAAGCATTTTCATTTTCGTATCTTTCATACGTCTTTGTTCGTGTTCTTGTTCTTCTCTAATTCTATTGTGGTGATATTGCAACATCTGTAACATCTGTGATGGGGTATTACCTTGCCATGTACTTTCGAATTTCAATACTCTATTCTTGACTTGTAGCAGAGAATTTTCAACTAATTTTGTCACAAACAGATGTGGATATGACTCACTACTGGCTTTTATGCCACTATTTATACCAAAACATTTTTCAAATCGGGAATAGAAATCACTAGTGTCTTCGTCTGGCTTTTGTTTACAGGCTGATATTGCACCCCAGTCTTCCTTTTTCGTAGTTAATAAACGTGGCAGTACCTGCACTAGTAGTCCTGCTAGTGCTGTAGTCTTTTCCCCAAGTCCTGCTCCTGCAGCTCGGGCCCTTTCTTCGTTTTCTAATGCTGTCCAATCTATCTTTTGGTCTCCCACCTCCCATTCCTTTTCTTTGAGTTTCTCATAAACACCGGCGGGTAATAGGACTTTTAATATTTTCATAATGTCGGGGTAGGTATACTCTCCCATGAGTAACATGTCTTTTATTTCACGGTGGAAACCTGCTGGATCCTTGTCATGGCTGGGTACTACTTTCTTCATTTCTAATAATTCTAGTTTAGTTATAGGCGTATATACAAACACGCGTGTTAAGTTATTACCGTCACCTCTGATTGGGTGCACTTCGCGTAACGGGTTCTGTCTATCTATGTGATACAATTTTCTTCCCATAATGGGGACTGGAACGTGTTCTGGGCATACAAAAGTTAAATATTGGTTTCGAAATTCTAGAATTTCTTTAATCAAATCAGTACCTGATCCTCTCCATATATTCGTGAGTAGTTCGGTCAATATGTCAGGTAAGGGTCCTGGATCGGAGTGTTGGCTTTTATACAATATAAGGAGGTGTTGAATCATGTATATACTAGCTAAACGCTGTTCGTATGGGTCAAGATTCAAAAACGTGTGTGCAAGTACATCATCATTGTATTCGCGGGGACTGTCAGCCCATTGTACTGCTGACCTGGCTAGTTCTTGTTCGTCCATGGAATCGAGCATATGGTACCCCCTTCGATCTCGGAGTAATTTATCAGCGGCTTGGAATAGGTGTTCAGGGGATCTTGTATTTAACATAGGGGTTTGAAAATGTCGATTATATTCTGGACGTATCGGACGTATCGGGTCATTAAAGCCTCTAGTATTATTATGGGGTCTTCCTCTACCTACATAAGCTATTGTTTCTAATTGTTCTGATTCTTGCTCCTCCTCCTCTTCTGATTCTACTCTGTCTGTTTCTCGTCTTTCTTTATGTATTCGTTCTACTTCTTTGCGGATCTTTCGACACATGGCGATTATACACGCCTGTCTATCATGTTTCTCTTCTGATATGTTCTGACCCCATTTGACAAGTTTTTGCATGGTATCGTGATCTGCCCCGGGCCTGTCTTGATTCCTAATTACACAATTTATGAAAAAACGTAGTAGTTGTCTTTGTACATCCACTTTCTGGTATTCCATAGCTTCGTTAATACTTTCTGAACCTCGTCCTGTTTGGACAAAGCGATATATATTGTCTAGGCGTTCAACCATTCCTGGTATCGTCAGTAAATATAATGTAGCTCGTCGTATACGTAGTGATGATATGAGCAATTTGTCCTGTCTACCTGGCACTGGATCGTATCTACAATCCACAAGCTGTTCTTTAAACATGTCGGATGTCGCTAATTGGGGTGTACGTTGGAGTGCTAAATCTCTAAGGGTCTGTTTATTTCGCGGCGGGGTGGCAAACATGTCTGTCGTACCTCCTGTAGCACCATCTGAGGTGTTAGGCACGAAAGGATTCGTTGGACGTAGGATAGAGATTGTAGATGTGGGAAAAACTGTAGAAACTGACGGACCGGTGGGAACTGGTGTAGGAGTTTGTAGTTGCGGGGATACAGGCGGATGCTCTTGGTGTTGAACACCATCGGCAAGCGGTGTGTGTGGTATGGCATTAGCATACTCGGGAGCTACGTCGTCTAAATAGGAGGAAAGAAAAACGTCCTTTGCTGTTTTGGGATGTGTTTTGGGATGTGCTTTTATCGGGAGCAATGGAGGAGTTAAGTCTTTTGGTATTTCCGGGGTAGCCTTAGGTAACCCTTCGGCCAGAAGAGGATACATACCATTCCTAAGAGTGTTTCTTTGTCTATCTACTTGTTCTGATTTTACTCGGGTACCTTCCTCAATTAATAGATTTTCTCGGGTTTTATTTAAATTCTCTCTACCTTTCTCTTCCTGTCTGAGCGCTTTTTCTGTACGTCTATATGATTCTTTACGCCATAATTCAATGGCATCTTTCTGTGACTGTCTGGCTTTCTTTTTCCATAATTCTTCTTCTACTCTCATGATGCAATCTGCATCCCAGGTCCCCGCTGCGGGCCATCTCTGACTCTCTGGTAATTCTTTGGTGTAGTCCACCCATAAATCAAGAAATAATACGGCATCTAGGCCATGCTTATGATACATAAAGTATCCTGGAGTGTCCCTAGGTGGGATGGGAACAGCTTCTTCGAGTACACCTTTTCTAGTTTTGATCTGTCTTAGTTTCGAAAAGAGCGGCATTTTTAGATCTTATTACTAGAACACACTTTATACAATAAACACAATAATGAACAGTCATTCACACCACAATGTATAGAACGTTTTAAAACATTTAATATTTAACAGTTTTAACGAACAATGATAACTAATAGAAAACTAGTTACTGACATAATACTGACACTAGATAATACTTATTTATATGCAAGACATACTAGATATACTGCTAAACAGTACAGATACACTGCTGAAACAGTGCAGACCGGATTTGTGTACCCAAACCCGTCTTGACCGGCACAGACTATGTGCACGTTAAATGCCTCCCTGGTAATGGTACTCACCGGGTAGCGCGGAACGGAAGGCCTCGGAACGGAACTGAAACTGGACCGGACTGGACTCGACTCGACTGGACTCGGAACTTCGGAACCTGGTGGGCCTCTGCATACCTCGGATCTTGCTCTCTCAGCTAGGCTCTGGTCGGGATACTTCGCACTTCTCACCGCCTCGTCTGGGTGTTGATCGCAGCCTCAGTCACCCCCGCATGGCCGGAGGGAGATACAGGAAATCCTGCAGGTACGCGTTTTTGTCCGTTCAGCTGTGGCAGGAGACCGGGCCTGCAACGCACCTCCGGCGCGTGAGATGAGAAAGTGTCCCTGTTCGGGCGCCAATTTATGTGGTAAATATTTCATTACCGGTACTATTTTTTATGCGGTAAAGTCTAATAAGAATAACTCAGTAAATATAAGAGGCAGAATCCGTGGTATTAGAGGTTTTTAAAAGGGCTTTATTCCAATACAAAGGAATACAATTCGAATTGTGGACTTCTATTCCATCACCACGAAAGTTCAGGAAGGAAGGGCATACATTATTGACAGATAATCAGTTTTATAGGAAAATGCATTACAGTGAAGCAGATGCAAGAGGCGTAACAGCTGATAATACAGATAAACTGAGCATACGTAACTAATAGGGGCGGTCATATGGGCGTAATTTAATAAACGTCATTATACATGATGTCACAAGTGGGTGGATCCATGAAAGAATCCTGCAATGTCAGCAGAAATATTTGGCAGAGATGCGCGCGCAGCCGCATGACGTGTGATTGACGTGCAACTAGAGGGTGAAGGGGACTTGACATTTAGCTCTACATGTGGAGACAAAAGTCTGGGGTTATGTCAACCTAATCCCAAATCATATCTGATATCCTATGTTTAAAGAACTGTGTTATCCAAAAGGAAAGGTCTCTAGGATAGAATCTATTCTATACTGACTGTTAGTGCGTGTACAAGCGTCTAAGTGTCTACATGAGATGCGAGGGGGTAGGAATATTCCATGGTAACGGAGGCTATGAATTACTTGCATGTGGACAGCGAGGCCTGGCCCTTTGCACGGTAGCTGGAGGAATGTTTACCTAAACTACTAGACAGGAATGCATCGGATGAGGAGCGGAGTAGATAATCTTGAAGGTGAAATACAGTTTTTGACAGGGAACAGGCTGGATCAGGCACCGTTAGCCGCGCAGGGAGTAGGACAAAGTTCATGGATACAGATGCAGGCTCGGACTGGAGCTTTCAGAGGCAGAAAGCAGGAAAAGGCTTGATGACAGAATTCAGGGCCTACTTGCCTGAATCTGTAAAATGTGGAAAGTGAACCACATAAAGTCGGTGGCCTTTCATACTTAGGAATAGAATATCTGACCCATTCATGGCGGATCTGAAAGAGGACATGTTGACGGTGGACGCACATGTATTTGCGTCTTCAAAACTGGAACTGGAGGGAACATACATGTACTCATAGCATGCACATGGAGCCGTTGGGGTCTACGATAGGGGACATAACTGATCACAAAATTCATATTTCCTCAATATAGCCATTGTGTATCTACCTTGTGCTTTTTCGGATTGTAGAAACTTGGACATAAAATGTTCCGTATTGTTTGTCCCCGTTTGTAAATTACGCGGGGTTTGTTTGAAATAACATTGTTCACTATAGGATCTACCTTTAAAATATGCCAGTGTTTATTGAGAATTTTGAATAACACGTGGCTCATGGAGTTGTATGGTGCTGTGTATCTCTTTGGGTGAGATAATAAGAGCGTCCTTAGGATTGATCCCACTGAGGTGTTGAAAGCAGTTTCACTGACCTCTAATGTAATGTACTTACCTTTTTTAAAGCCTTAAAAAAGTCGTCAACATGACTAAACACATGTCAGCTGTGTGCATCATCTTTCGACCTGCGTGTCAACAGTGTTTCGGCTGTCAATACTGTTAATTTATGGACTTTTGTAGGAACTTTTGCTGTTTTTGGAGTGCTTTAACAAATTAAAATTGGATCTGCAACATTGACGGATCAAAATTACTCTATTGGTGTAGCGCTCTAGACTGTAAAATATTCATTCATATATATATAACCACCTAGCCACGAATCCATGCATGCAGTCACAATATCCATCTGTATATGCTCACATATGCATTGTATGACCACATGAGTATGTGTGTGGGCACATCTAGGTATTGTCCGTATGTACATGAATTTCTGAATGTGTGTTGTGTATCAGTCCATCCAAATTATCAACACATCCAAAACAAGCCAGGCCTACTGGCTTTGTCAGTCTTATTATTGTGGTACTAGGTCACTTCATTTGCTCCGCAAATCCCTGTCGGTTCAAATGATGTCTCATCTCTGCATCTCTGCACCGACTAAATTGTTTATTTATGTTATATGTATGATATTATTACTGAGGGCCCGATTGACCACCACCCCGCTCCCACACCATCAAAGCTCACTGCCGGCTGCCCACCAGATTAAGAGATTTCTTGTTGTCTGGAGAGCTATCCTTTGGCATTCCCACTGCAGCGCCTTTGAAAAAGGTACTCCAATGGGAATGTCAAAGCTCGTTTATGCACTGCATGGACTCTCCAGTCCATGCCATGCAGAAATTGGCGTGCATGCACACGGGGGCACAACATGTGCCCCCTGCATGCATCTCGATAGCCTGAGACAGGCCCCCTTAATTCCCTCACTGCTTGCATTTTCATGGTGGGTTCACCGCCATGACAAGGCTTGCAGTGAAGAAACTTGTAATATGGCACCACAAGTACATTACTCCAGTTCCCCGTCACTTGCAGCGGGCCTTTGGCATTCCAACCACCAAACTCAGAATAGGGGTCGGACTGCTGGGATGGCGGTAGCCACCGCGCCACTTCAGAGTTTGGCAGTCCTAAGGACCGCAAAAACTCAGAATCATCCCCTGAGTCTTCTACCACTGCTTTTACTTGTGTTTACATTATATTTCATGTGCCTTGAATCACATACTTGCACAAAAGACGTTATTAGGTGACTATACATTTCTATTAGCAATAGTGAAATCGAGAGTATTTGATGCCTTACTTATGTTTGCATTATGTAAAGCTGAATGACAATAATCGAAATGAAAAAAGAAATAGTGCCTTAAGGTTCTGTAGTCTGATCTCACTATAATTATCAGCCAGCTGATGCATCTTTGTCTTAAACTTCGGCTCCAATTTTTAGACAAATATACAACATTATACTTACCCATTATTCTCAGTCGTACGTGATCTTGCAATTGAATCATGCATTTGGCAGTCGATTTTGACTCTTTCAAGCCCGAACACTCTCTTTAAAAGGTGTCTCAAGTAAAAAATAATCCTTTTTTTTTTTTTAAATCTCTCCGTAATAAACTGCGTCAACTAGGAGACCAGATCAGGAGGCAATTGCCCTGCTGGTAAAGTCTGCATTACAAAATACTATTATAAAATGTTCAGCATACATTTTTCCCATCCCTGTGGTGTTAAAGATCCAATATTTATGATGTCAGTTACCAGTGGCAGCTGTGATATTGCTAGTTAGGACCTGCTCGGGCTCTGTGCTTATGAATCAGCTGCAGTACTCGATTATTCCCCTCGGCGTTGGTCATTAAGTAGCCCGTAATGTTTCACCGGGGTGTAGATATGCTGGCTTAATGAAAGTCTCCGACCCCATAAGGATGGACCATTAACTAGTGGTCATTTCTTTTGTTCATTTGGGAACAGTGCTTAAGAAACTGTGAAAAGCACAGAGAATGCGAAATTGCCTGGCTCGCAGACGTTTGGGAGCCATTTGTTAAAATAAGTGGCAATGCTCTCATGACTCTCTTCTAGCTGAAGTCCTGCAGTATCATGAGTCATATTTTAAAAGGAGTTGGATTTTTCTAGATAAAACACAGAGAAAAATGACACTCAAAACCAAGTTGCATTGCAAATACAAGAATGCGACAAATGTTCGTGGACTTTCCAAGCCTTGGATACAAAATAAAGCAATCTCCCAATCAATTGGAAGGGAACATTTACTGAAAATCCCTTATCTCTAATGTATGTTTTTACTATTTTCAAAGTTCAGACACACAGTCAGGTACATAACAAGCCATACGTTTTGATGGCTTTAGTATTTGACATTTCCTATGACGAAAGTGCTGATCTTTGAACTGCGTCTGTATTGTCTGTTGTAAAATGCACCGTCCTACTCAGTTATAATTGTTTTAGAAGATAACCTGTTGGTGTGCTTTTTGCCTGTATTTCTTTTCTTATACACTTCTGTTATATTTAAAATGTAAGAAAATATAAGTGTTGCAGTATCACTGGTTGACCATGTGTGGTGCTGGATTTACTATTGCTACTATTTGGTGGTAGTAACTTTATAATCAGACATTTTGCTCTAGACGTGTAAGTCTACAGTTCTGAGTAACAATAGCCTCGGATTTTGTGAACAAGACAAAGTAGTAATGTTACTCAAAAGTGTAAGAGTAAACTTGCAAGTAGTAATTCTACACATATAGATTTGCCTTTGTGAATAGGCTCCTGTGTCTTTTGAAGAGGTGTGTAGCTTGCTATCTCGCCTTAAATCGGATTGTGCTAATGACTCATGCCAATGCACAAGAGTTTCAGGTCCTGACCTCAAAGACTGAATGGGTAACATACAATTTCATCAGTGCATCTCTAGCACCTGTGAAAGTACCCCATTTAGATAAGGTGCAGTCTTGTCAATGTGCTTTTATCCTCTGTGAAGGTGTTCCATTTAGAAAAGGGGCAATGTAACATTACTGCTCAAAACAAAAGGGGCAGTTCAGTGTTCCAGGACAACTGTCCATCAACCTCAGAGTGTTGTCCAATCGCCTGGATGCCAAGGGGTTACTAAACTGGGTGCAGAAAGGAATCTGGGTCAGGAAATATATATATAAGTTCCAGAAAGCATTAGTCACAATAAAGGCACTTTGTCAAAGACAGTACACTGATTAAAATTTCACATCACTATTAAAACACCTCGGAGTGGCGATGAAGAGGGGTCCGTGGGCTTTTAAGGTTTAAAAACCTTCATAATAGCACACTATACCCCTCTCAAGAGGGCTGTTTTATAAGTGTTGAGCATATAGGCACAGATAAAAGCACACTAGGAAGAAACTCATAATGAAAGGATCATGCAGGAAAAATATGCAGTCAGGAGATAAAGGGATAACACCTAGAAAAATGTCAACCCTCCTTCAGGTCATCCTTGCATTACTCGCTGCAAGAGATTACTGGTAAGCTGGTGGCACCTCAACTTGGCCAATCATGAAAACATTTCCATCCACGGTTCTTTTAAAGTGTAAGGGGTGAAGTAAACTGACCTGGACTCAAAGACTGACAAAGTTCTTCCAGAGATTCTTTAGCTCAGTTCTCCTATCAACTACAAAGGGGCTGACATCTGGAAGAAATTAATGAGCTACCCTTGACCTCACCTCAACATCAAGTCCCACTGGAATTCTTCAACAATTGTCTTCAAAACAGTTTCAAGGTTGCATTCCATGTGGTGATTGCCTCGTACTGGTCATCTCAAAGTCCAATGGTTTGGGTACCAAAAGAGAGATATCCTGCACCAAGAAAGAAAGATTGTATAGAGTCAAGTAACTCCACTACAAATTGGTACAACCCAGTAATCATAATTAGTCATCCTCTTAGCATTCTACAGCTTTTCAATTCTATCTTCAGCATTTCATTGGAATGTAGAAGCACAGCATTTGAATTCAGCAGCATCTACATTTTGTGGTGCAGTTTTGTTGGTCTCCAGCTAGCAATTCTCTTCTCCAGTGCCAATATAGAGAATTCAACCTAAGAATCCTTGTAGTCAGGGATTCTGGTAGCATCTCAAGAAATGTCACCTACTTCTCAATACCATCCTACAGAGCCTTCAACAATGCCCTCTTCCCACTTGAAAGATCTCAGGGTTTATCCTCTGAGAAACCACTCTGTGCTGCCCAATCTCCGTAGATCAAGTCTCTGGGAAAAAGTAACCTCCACTGATGTAGATTACTTAGAAGCTTTGGGGATCCTCTTGTGAGCGGCATCATTTTCTGAATTTTTCATTTTTATTCCTCAAGAGTAAGGAATCCAACTACTGTGATGCTTCTTACCTCACAAAGTGGGGTACAATGGCGCTCATGCATCATACTGCACCCAAAACAGTACCCGCCCCCAATGATAGTGCAGAAGACATGGTGCAATGTTTTGGAAGCCACCAGATACATTTTGGTCATAGTTTCATTCTTCTGTTAGAGGGCTTCCTCCACTCTCAAGCACTGTGTCTGCAAGACTAGTCACAGATACAGAAATGTTCATAGTGAATCCACCACCTTCTTCAGTATGGCACTATCCTGGACCGGCCGCTGAAACATTAGGTGCATGGTTGTGCACTTTGTGGTAGAGTGTGGTGTATTATGGTAATCCTTTAAGAACTTGTGAAGCTCCCACTCACTCAGTCTTCGATTTTGGTTTACCGCACCTCTGAACGCTTTATTTAATGTTCTCATAAACCTCTTGACAGTGCCATTGGCCTGTGGCACTACAGCGTCATCTTCCTGTGTTTGATGCCTAATGTTGAGAGAAATTGGGTAAAGACTGTTCCCTGAAATTGTGGACCATTGTCAGTTTTGATGACCGATGGTATGCCAAATGCTGCAACAGTCTTTTCCAGCAAGGATTTGACATGAGTGAAGGCCGTTGATGGTACCAGTTCTACTATTGGATATTTTGACCGATCATGAACCATTACCAAAGTCAGTCTTCCATAGGGGAAACTGGCAAAGTGCACACTGATTCTTTTCCAGGTGTGTTCTGGTGCATCCTCGGTTATGACAGGAACAGGAGCCGTGGGACTCCTCAGTAGCTGGCAAGTGGGACAGGTTGGAACTACTTCATCCACTTTGCGGTCGTACCAGGGAACCATACTTTACTCCTGATTCTTGACTTTATCTTCTCAATGCCTTGGTGTCCCTCGTGGGCCAGGGCAACCACCTGATCTTTGAGCTCTGCCGGGACAATTATGGGCCCCCCTCTCATGATGACTCCTCCTCCCAATGAGCTAAGGTTGTCTCATACTTTCCACATCTCGGTGAACCTAAACCTCGCGTCTGATTGCCATTGGTTAGCATCTTTCAAGAACAGACGCCAGGCATTGTTGGTGATGGCCTTTTTCACCCTTTGCAGCGCATCATCTCTGGTGGTCGCTTGCCTGATATCTTCCACATTACGGGCCTTGGGTCATGCTGCTTCAATCACCAGGTGAATTCTTCCACACCTTTATCTCTTTCATCTCCGGCTTCCAGTTTTGCGTGTGGGTGCCTTGAAAGGAAATCCGCCGGATTACTGGCTCCTGGCTGGTATGCAACTATGAACCGATAGGGCAGGAGTTCCACCACCGACCGTTCAGTCTGTGGGGGTGGGGGTGGGTGAAGAGTGGTCCCCACAAAGCGGCTCACCAGAGGTTTGTGATTTGTGATTACCTTGAACTCTCGTCCATAAAATTACAAGTGAAAATAATGGCATGCCCATTTAATTGCCAAAGCTTCCTGTTCAATCAGGGCGTATCATGTTTCACTAGCTGTCAAAGTGCGGCTGGCGAAGGCAAGAGGACTCCACACCCCTGAGTCATGTTTCCTGTGTTAATACCTCCCCCAGCTCTACCGGTCTTGCATCCACCACTAACTCTGTGGCTTTCTCTGGATTGAAATATGCCATGGTGGCATCTGTCGGGAGGGCATTCTTGATGTTGTCAAATGCTTCTTGCTCTACCGGGCCCCAGGCCCATTTAGCTACAGTCTTGGTTGAGGGCCCGTATGGTTTCTGACATGCTGGCCAGGTTTGGTAGGAAGCGTGCACAATATGTTGCCATGCCCAGGGAACTGTGCATTTCAGTTGGATTCTTTGGGCAGGCGCTGCCTTGATTTTTGCCAATTTACATTGCTCTACTTGAATTCCTTCTCGCAAGAATACATAGCCAAAGAACTCTACCCTGGGCTAAAACAACAAGCATTTGTACTTGTGCAATGTCAATACACTTTCCTTCAGGCATTGGAGCATGGATTTTAGGCATTTGTGGTGTTCCTCCAATGTGAATGCAAAGATGAGAATATCGTCACTGATATTCAGTACTCCTTTGATCCCCTACAGAGTCTTCTTGATAGGGTTTTGAAAAACTTTGGTGGCTGATGAGATTCCAAAGTTGAGCCGTTTTTATCTGTACAGTCTTAGGTGGGTTGTGAACGTTGTTGTGTATCTACTGTCTGGATGGAGCAATAGCTGATGGTACCCAGCATTCAAATCCAACTTGGAGAACTATTTTGTGCCATTCAGGTCTTCTACGATGTTATCCATTGTTGGCGTTAGGTGTCCTTCCCTACAGATTGCCCGGTTAGGTAGTCTTATGTCAATGCAGAGCATGATGGTCCCTGGATGCTTGGGTTTTTCTGTGATGATCAGTGGGGATATGCATTGTGTCGGCCTGGACACCTTTTTGATTACGTCCTTCTTCTTGAGATTTTATAGCTCTTCTTCTATTTAGCAGCATGGGTGGAATGGTATGCACCGTCTCAGTGCAGTCGGTGGATTGTCTTGTCAATGTGCAGCTTCACAGGAGGGCTTTTGGGGCACCCTAGCCCTGTGAACAGCTCCCAGGACTAATCCAGAATGTAGTCTACTTGTAGGGCATGAATATCCCTTGTGAAAAATACTAGCCCTAAATCTTGGAGGCGTGGCATCCAAGTAGAGTGCCTTCTCCTTCCTCAGTGACATGGAATCGAGCCATCACCTCCTGTTCTCCATGTCAGACCTGCACGTCCATTGTGCCCACCAAGGCCAGCGGTTCTTTGCTCCTGTATGCATATATCCAGGTATGAGTTGGATCAATGGGAGGGCATGTGCGTAGCAATAGATATTGTTTGTGTGTTATCACGTTCACCATGTAGATCCGGGCAGGTACCATGGTGCCGGTGATGGTTACCTGGCAGCGCGGCTGGGGCCTTTGCCTTTTGCCACTGGGGCCCGAGTACGAGATGAGGAACACGCCCACCTCTTCATCATCCTCAAGGTTGGCCACATAACCTTGCCACTTCTCAGGTTTTTTCTCCGCTATGTCCGGTCAGTCGTCAACAGACAGTTGTTATGTTATGTTATAGGGGTATTTGTTAAGCACACGGCTACTCCGGGGAGTGTCCCAGCGCTGTCTTGACCGCAGAACAGAATAGATGAAGGAACAGCCAACAGTAGATAACTAGTCTGCACTACGGTTGAAAAAGCCAGGTCTTTCAGCGTCGCCTAAAGCTGAGGAGATCACGTTCTTGTCTCAGCAAAAAAGGGAGACCATAATTTTGCCGTTACTACTTGAAAGGAGCGACCTCCTTTGTAAGAACGGTAAAACTTCAGCACAATTGTCAGCTGCTGGGATGATGATCGCAGCGTTCTGAGTGGTTTGTAGGGCTGAATTTTGTTACTAATGTACGGGGCTCCAATGTTATTTAGGGCCTAAAAAATTAGGACCATGGATTTAAAAAAGACCCTTTGTCTCACTGGTAATCAGTGCAAGGATCTAAGGTGGGGAGACATGTGTGACCTGGGTCCGACCATAAGCACGGACCTAGCTGCTGCATTTTGAACTACCTGCAGGCGGTTCAGTAAGTAGTCTGGAAGGCCCAGGTACAACACATTTACGTAGTCCAACCTTTATATGATCAGGGCCTGGACCTCGGTTTTCCTGTGAGGAATAGGAAGCAGAGGGAGGAAATTCCTCATCATTTTTAAAAGCCCGAAGCAGGTGCCAGCAACCGATTGAACCTAGGACTTCATAGTCATGTTGGAGTCCAACTTCACTACTAGATTTTGTTGCGATGGAGACTGGTCTCACAGGTGGAGATAGATTTTTAGGCCACCATTGATGCCACTCGTCGCCTGGAGTGTGTCCAAAAAAGATAATTTCTGACTTGTCAGAGTTGCAGAGCAACTGATTTTGTCTAAACCAGTTGAACACCTTGGTTCGGCAAACATTGACTTCATTACCGTTAAGCACCTCGTCCTTCTCACAGGTGAACAGCAATTGCGTGTCATCTGCGTACAATATAATTTTTGCTCCGTATTGTTCAGCTAAAGGAGCAAGAGGGGCCATATATATATTAAACAGGGTCAGACTTAAGACGGAACCCTATGGGACCCCAACATTCAGTGGAGGAATGAGGGCTGAGAAAGGAGGAGCCCAGACTGTTTGCTGGCGATTATCCAAAAAGGAAGTAAACCATCTGAGCACCGTGCCCCCTCAATCTATGAAGGAGGCGTTCATGTGGCACGGTGTCAAAGGCCGCCGACAGGTCTAACAGTATCAGCACAGCCTTTCCTCCTCTGTCTAGGATGGTTTTGATCGTCTCTGAGATTTCCAATAGCGCCGTTTCAGTACTGAAGTTTGCTCTAAAACTTGACTGACTCGGGTGAAGTACCTGGCTGACCTAAATAAAATCTGTGATGATGGTATTCACATATTTCTCCAAAACCTTGGAGAAATAAGGTAGCAGCGATATGGGTCGGTAGTTGCTGTCTACCAGGGGATCAGCTAATGGTTTTTTTAGGAGCGGAAGAATTTTCCCATGCTTCCAATTTTCTGGCATCCTTCCTCCGGACAGAGAAAGATTCAATGTCCGATTAACAACTGGATTTATTACCTCAGCAATTGATGCCAATGTTTTTGCTGGGCAGGGGTCAGAAGGGGATCCGGATTTTAGGACCTTCATGATTTTAAGTGAGGTGGCCATTGACATAGGTAAAAACTCCAGAAGAGTATTCTCCGTAGTGGGGTATATGGGGAGAAGCCTATCAGTACTGCTATCCCCGTCCTGGCGGGGCTACTAAAGGAGTCCTGTATAGTTTGAATTTTCCTATAAAAGTATTGTGCAATTTCGTTTGTCCATACATCAGTAGGGGAAAAGAGCTTTAAGAAGCGTTAGGTGCGGAGAAATCCTTAACAATCTTGAACAACTCTTTAGCGCAGTTATCAGCTTGTTCAATTTTTACAGTCAAAGACTTTTTCTTTTCCACTCGAAGCTTTACATAGTGGGTTTTCAAAGCTGCTTTGTATGTAAATTTATTTATAGGATTTGATATTCTTCCTCCATAGGCATTCTAAATTTTTACATGCACTTTTACTTTTCCTTAAGGACTCATTAAACCAAGGTGCTGAAATTCCGCCTTGTTTGGCTACTCCTAATTTAATGGGGGCTAGCTGCATGGTACACTCCTGAAGCCAGTATTCCAGAGAAGATACATCGTGTTATAAATTATTATTGTCTGAGCAGTCTATTGAAAGGATGTCACCCATGTCCCATTCGCTCTCTTTCACTGCCTCTCTGCATACTCTGGCAAAGTGGTTTGACTTGTTGCATGCAGAGCATGTGCAGCCTGCCACTGGGCACAGTTCGAGCGGATGATTTTCTAGGCCGCAGTTCCGGCATGAGACATCTCAGGTGGGTCCTGCCCTTACTCACACTACACCATCTTGCTTCGGACTGCGTCCACTACCTGAGTTTTAATGGTGGTGCTCGGTCCTGGGTGTCATCCTTCCTCTCCTTTGTTTGGGGCTTCTTCCATTTCATCCATCCTTGTGGTAGATAGGCGGTATGTTCATGCTAGTATCAGCATATCTTCCAGTGATATGCTAGGTTGTTGCAGAATCAGGTACCTCAGATGTGCGGACCTGCATTCTTGGATTATCTGGGATCTAACTTCTTTAGACTGGTCATCGTCAGTGCACGTGCATGCAAGTGCTTGCAGTCAAGTATAGAATGTATCTACCAATTCTCCTTCTCTTTGTCTGGCTTGATGCAATTTGAATCTCTCAAAATCTGGTTTTAATTGGGGTCGAAGAGGGCGTTTAGTACATTGATGGCTACGTCGTAGTCGTCAACACCTCCAGTAGCAGCACGGTGATGAAGCAGTTTGTATATTTCATTGCCCCCAAAGTGCAGTAGTAAGTAGTAGGGATCACTTGACTTCATTGTTGGTTTCTCAGGTGGAACAAAAATAGTTTTCTAATAGGCCCACCCATATTTGCCATCTAGGCACTGTTGTTGCAGGGCCTGCTAATTCGCATAAATGGTGCAAGCGCTCCAATTGCAGTGTGGGTCTGTGTGACTGTGTTGAGGGGAAGGGCCTCTTGGGCTCTTCTGACTTGTTTCTTCTCCCCCATGCTGTTGGATCGATCTTCACCCCCAGTGTTAGACTGATTTGTGTCCCTATGTAGTGAAGGATTGTGGCACTTATTCGTAGGTGCTTGCTTTCAGTGCTTTCCTGCACTTGTAAATTGTCTTAATGCCCATTCCCTGGGCCACTATGACCTACTCTGTTTTCCTTTTTATTCTTCCTTTTGCATTAACTTCTCTCTTTTTTCTTTTTTTCCTTGTATTTTCTTTAGCGTCTTACACTGTTGTTCCGTTCTAGATATCCCCCTGGACTCAGTTCTCTGTCTGCCTCCCTTGCTTAGTTTCTGGTACGGTGTACCTCAGCCTCCACCAGTTGGCGCTGCCTCGCTCCAGTTTCCAGGTATTTAGCCGTCTGGCTTCTCTCTTCACTCAGGCGGGAGCCTTTGTTCTCTTCAACGATGCGATCACACTGGTGAAGTGCTTCAAGAATCCCACCTTTGTTGCCAATGTGAACCAGTGAGACAGGGAGAGAGGGGAAAACAGAGATACAGAATCTAGGTTGTGGTGTTAGACCTAAGCGGAGTAAACACCAATACAAATAATACACACACACATTGCACATCTATGGGCCTGCCCCAAGCAGTTCAGCTCCCTTTACTGATCTGCTTTGATCGGCCAAACAGATGTATGTCAACATCGCAACCTGCGATGGTGAGTCCGAGTGGCTCACTACATCTAGCATGCCCAGAATGTTAGCTTATAACCCTTAGGGTAATACGCAACTAAAAGATGCATGTTTGTAGGAGAAGTCTCTAACTAGTGACAGTAAGTTTTTTAATTCAGCAATAAATATTGTTAGAATATAGAGATTATGAATCATCAGCACGTAAAAGTCCCCTTTGACTATGTATCTGTATTTACAGCACCAAACAGTCATAAAATACAAAAAGCATTAATATCCTGTGGTGTCTGTGCAGGTAGTGTACACTGATAATAGCCAGTGATTACAATACACTTGTACTATCATCAAAAATATACAGTTAGAGGAGTACTATTGCTGTATGCCATTGCCCTCCTTTCAGTCTAACCCTGCTGGCTCTGTAGAGTGTAAAATATTTTATAATAAAATAATTTTCCATTTTCAAATCGATTGCTTGGGAGCAAACAATGAAAATTGTCACTCACGTTTATTTTTTAAAATCAAGGGCAACATAATATATGTTCAAAAACTATTTTCATTGAGAGTCAAAGACATTTAAAATCTGATCCACAAAACTATTTGCCCACATAAGCTACATATTTCTAGGTAGTTATTAATTTTTTGTCGTAATTTATTGTTATTCAGTGGGCCGACTCTCAAAGAGGATTTCACCAGTAACCCGTAATGAATATCTTGCATTGTAATGAACACAATAACTGCCAAGATCAGAGAAGAGTTTATGGAAAGCACTTGTAATTATTTGTATGACTATAACAAATAAATGACAAAAGGGCAATTTGAGTACTGATTTACAACCAGTCTGTTCACAATACATGTAGAAGCAGAAAAGTAGACATTTATTACAGAACATTTACATAAATACAAATGAAAAATTCGCTACCTAACTGTAGATCGGGAAGGGAAATAGAGATTTCATTTCCTCATTGTGGTCAGTAATTTTGTTAAATACAAAATGTGTTTTTTCAGGAGCATCCACGCAAACAATGAAGTAATCGTCAACAATTTGACAACATAACATAACATCCACACTGGGATCTAAAATCTAAATAGTCCCTTTATTTGGACGTATTGTTGAAAAAGATACTATATTAACAGAATCTCTTAATATACAAATGCCTCACAAACATTTAGATAAAACTGTAGTACATTATTTCAAGAAATCTCCTGTGCATAGCTAAATAAAGTTTGATGTTAATGGCTTCTTCCTTCACCCAAATAATGCAGAATCATCAGCTACTGACCAGTAAACAGAACAGAGGGTGAAAGTTCTCTAAGAGTAACAGCCCTCAGTAATTGCCCATCTACCATACTTGTCCACCCTAGAATGCCAGGAATTGCAGACACTTCTTTGGGCCAAGATTGTCACCCCCTTGTTCTTGTCCCTTGTGAGGTACAGCAAACTACTTGATACCCCAGATACTCTAACACATTCTGTCTAGTCCTCTCGATGTGTGAGTCCTGCAAACATATCAGCTTTTAAGAACTTCATGACTAGTGCCATCCTCTGTCTTTTTATCGGATTATTTAAACCACATATGTTCACTGTAGCAATTCGAAGATTACTCATAGAACATACTTAACAAACAAAAAAAACAATGTACATCAGTAACATTATTAGATAGTAGTCCTACCAAGATGCTTCAGAGCAATCTAACTGTACACTTGAGGTGTCCTACCACCACCTTAGACCCCTCTAAACTCTAGGCCCTCCCCAGACCTTACCCCTATTCCCACCACCCCAACCACACAGCAAACAAGTCAACGATGACCCTGGTGATGCCGCCCACTAACACTCCCGCTTCCCCCTCCCAGCTCCACCTATTTCCCCCCCCAAAAAAACATGTAACTTCTAGTGGAAAAGCATTAAACTAAACTTAATCTGGAGGCACAGCCATGCAAAAAAGCAGAACAATCCATTAGCAAGAAACAAAACTTGAAAATCCACTGGCCCTATCATCCTTCATTCGCCCTGACAAGATTGAAAGAACCATGAAAAAGGCCATTACTATCCTGAATCAATCATCATGTTAGGCTAACCAGCTCTACTTCAACACCTCTGGACCATGACCCCCACCAAAGCTGTCCCACAAGAAAGATCCTTTAGGCATTCCTGAGCCTTTCTTTATTTCAGACGTAAATGTCCGAACAGTTCCTTTGCAGATAACTTTAAGATAGGCCAGGTTCATGGGAAACACTTCACACCCAACTCCTTGAAAGGGTTTAAACAGTTGTCTTAGGTGCCACCTCCTTTCTACTGTAGCATGGCAGAAGTCCTGACGAGCGGAGAAAGTATAGCCATCATAAGACCAATTGGCCTCTGGTCTTGCATTATCAAAAATACCTTGTCAGAGAAGAAAGTTGCCAAATTACACTAAAACAGCTCTAGGTTTCTCTGCTTGCTTTGTCTGCCAGTTGTTCCAAAGAATCAGAGGAAAGCAGTGAACTCATTGCGCTTCTGATTCCCAGTCCCACTGGGAAAGATTGGGAAAAGCCCCTTTAAGCAGGCTGATCATGAATGACCGATATCATTCCCCCCCGCATTTCCAGCTAGGCCAAGAAACCACAAGGTATTTCTCTGCTGGTGGTTTTCAAAATCCTCCAATTTCCACATCATATAAACTAGTTGAGATTCATACGAATCCTTGTGATCTTCCAATGCCCCGATATCTGACTTCAAGGTAGCTGCTCGATATTCAACACAGGATTTCCTATTTGCAATTTCAGATCATGTTTCATTAACCTTCTACATTTTTATTAGCCAAGTGGGCCCGCCGATTCTCATTTCGAGCTTCCCCCCGCATCTGTTTTAACATGCTGTAAATTAGACTTAGAATTAGGCTCTTCAGGTTTCCCAGAGCTGTCCACTGTCACTGTTTGAGAGGTGACATCAAATTCATCTTTATCTACTTTGTAAACCTGTTGGGTAGCTGAGCAGTCCCACTTCAATTTACAAGCCACACTAGTATCAGATTCTTGCCATGCCCCTCCACCCCAGTCTGCTCTTCATTTTGTGCTTTTTGTGTGACAACCGGCGTTTAGCTGTAGTGACTGGTTCACCATGACTACTACTGAGACTAGCACCAGAAACCCCTTACCCTGCCTTATGGTCTGTCACCCCATCATTAATAATTGAGAGGTCAGAGTCATCAGTGAGAGAGAGAAAAATTCTTGCTTTGTACAGGGGAGCCAGCATCAGCTAAAGAAGAACTCCTACCCTTTGCAATGTTTCACTGTTAAGGGACTTGAGTTGCCACAGAGAGGATGGTGCAACTGCAGTGTAGGGAGTGGCCCAACTATCATGTCCACTAAAACATTCTCCAATGCCGTTGGACATCTCACATCCACCTCGACCGATGGGTCACCGGCAGGATAACCGCCGGACCTACCTCCTTCATTATACCTCCCTCTGCACTCATCCTTGACCCCTCACTCAAAGCATCCACATTCTGCGTTTGCAAAGGGGTGCACTTACTTTCAGTCTCTGGGGAATTACCAGTCCATGCTGTTTCTGCTGTTGTATCCAAACAGGTAGGCTCATCCAAAACTCTCTGTGTTGCCAGGGGATTCATGCTCAGCTCAACTCCCTCCAAACTGGCAGTAGCTGTAAAAATATCAAGGATTGAAGGTTGAGCTGGACTGGCAAGAGCAGAAAGGGGTCGAGCCCTCTTATATACCACCTGCTTCTTATGGGTTGCTCCCAGCTCCTGATTCTTCATATCCAAGGCCAAAGCCTCAGGCTTTTTCCCTCTTTCAGTGTTATGTTGGGTCTGTGTCACTATCCAAGCTGGAGGCGTGGAGTTGGTTCACTCCTTAATTAATTTAGAAGATTTGGGTGGCATGTTCCACGTAAACCGGTGGCTGAGCTTGCGACTGAAATTAGCATAGACTAGCCTTATTGCAGAGACATGCTGCTGCACAAGGGGGCCCCCACCTGCTGTGCCTTCACAACCAAAATCACTGGCACTCAATTCTCCCTTTTCCGCATTCCTTCGAACCACTGGGCTGCTGGAGCTTAAAGGAGCAGCCAATGCGTTGTACTACTCAGACACTATCTTGCTCTACTCACCATGGGATGGGCACACATTTTAGCTGATGTTTGAGGCTAAAAGTGTGCGCCTGACTCTGGGTTCATGTATTTTTCTGCACCACATTGGGTACATGTACGGCTAGACTAGTACCTTATCTCACATAGTTTGCTTCAGGAATGTCAAATTAAGACATATCCAAGGGTAATGTCAGACCATAACCTACTTGTGTCACAACTTGTAGTGTTCTTAACGGTTCTGGCCTGTTGGAGAGATTCTTGACTTCAGTTCTCTAGGATTCTGGTCTGTCCGAGGTAAGGGTGACCCCTTCTGGTAGCCACGGTGCAGCCGACAAGGAAAAAGGCCTTTCAAAATGAGTCCCATGGGGAAAAAACCCAGTAGGGAAAAAACTCTGATGGAAGTGGGACTCCAGGAATGAAAAGGAAGGAAATAAGCCACCAGTAAGGAGAAAATAGAAGGCAAGGAATCCAAACCAGAATAGAAGACTATAGTCAGGAACAAGGAACACCAGCAGAAATCACAGATACACCAGGCACTAGCACAGCATACCAATAGGAGCGAGTACACACTAGCAGGAGCAAAGAGTGTTGCAACGCAAGGAAATTAAGGATTCAGCCATATAAATACCTATGAATAGGATGTGACCAAACAGGAACAGGAAGTGACCAAACAGGAACAGGAGGTGACCAAACAGAAAGTAAGTAACCACCATCTTGGATGATGAAAAGAATAGTTGACGGAATAGGAAGGTTGCCATCTTGAATTTGAAGAGCAGATACTTCCCAAGGCCTTCTGGGAAGAAGACTATAGAATCATGGAAGGCAAGATGGCCCCAAGAAGAAATATATATCCAGTGAAAGAAAGGTAAGAATACAGTGCAACAGCGGGCCACCCCGCAGCACCGTGAAGTGCCACGGGCTGTATTGTGGCCCGCGAGGAAGAAGTGGGCAGCACCGCGGGCCGAATCACGGTCCGCGGTGCAACAACTTGTGCTGGAATTGGCAGTTAGTGGTGAACCCCACCCCACTCTCTTATTCGATGCAGATTATATATTAAGTATATAAATGATTGGATTCCAGTCTTTATGAGCGAGAATGCTGGGAATGCCCCTGTCTCGGTGATATGGGACACTTTAAAGGCGTGTATTCTTGGGGAGACAATGAGGTTTTCCTGGTCCCGGCACAGAAAATAAAAACAGCAATTGCTAGATCTTAATAGTGTACTCTCATTAGCTGAGACTAATCTTTTTGATGCAGTTTCTGAGGGAATGGATATAGAGATTGCTCAACATAAAGTGTTCATCGCTAAAGCAGCAATTGCAGAAATTGGATTGGATGAGGAAGATCATGATCATTTAGACAAACCTCTCGCACAGGAAGAAATTCAATTGGATTTTACAAACCTCCCCGCTGGGAAGGCAATTGGAACTGGTATGATTCCTATGGAGTTTTATAAGGTGTTTTCTGCTAGCTTGCAGGGATTTATACTTGAGGTTTTTGCGCAGATTCAGAAAGGAGCTAATCTGACTGAGTCTTGGTCTTCTTCAAATAGACTAGTATTTCCAAAGAGAAATAAGCCTTTACACTAATAAGGGTCATATAAGCCGATCACACTTATGAATGGCGATGCCAAGATTTACTAAGAAATACTCGCTATGTGACTTTTGGCTGCAATTAGTAAGATTGTGTCCCCCATGCAACATGGGTTTATTCCAGGGAGGTGGGCGACGGATCATATCTCTCGGGTTATCTCTCTTTTTGATGCAGCTAAAACTGCAGGAGACCCTATGGCTTTAATATTTCTGGACACAGAAAAGGGGTTTGACAGGGTCTCCTGGCAGTATCTGTGGGTGGTAATGGGAAAGGTGGGTATAGGGAGTGGATCTATTGGCTGTAAAAGCATCTATTAGTACCCCATGGGTAATGATTTTGTTGATGGGGGACCAATTTGGGGCGGCGATGATACTGCAGGGGACTCGGCATGGTTGCCCATATTCTCCCTAATTATTTGCCATTTAAATAGATCCCCTGATTAGGTGGATTGAGAACAACCCATCAATACTACCAATAAGTTATCAAAACTGGGATACTAAAATATTAGCATATGCAGATGTAGCAGAAGTTACATCGGACCCAGGGGATGAGCTCAGAGAGATTGAAAAAGAGTCCTGCAGCTTTGGTAACTTCTCTGGATATTTATTAATTGCAGAAAAGACTCAGGTTGTTGTTAATGGCAATGTACAATTTAGGGATAGCAGAGTGGTTGACAGTGTGGTATACCTTGGAGTCAATATTTATTTATTTATTTATTTCTGAATTTGTAAAGCGCATGGTTACACTTACAGTGTGTCCCCGCGCTGTCAGAAGAGCCATCTACTCCGTCAGTCAGACAAGACGGGTTAGTCTTTAGGGAAGAGGAATGTTTTGAGCTTTCTCCGGAAGATGAGCTCCGAAGTTTCCACTCTTAAGCTCAGGGGGAGAGAGTTCCATTTATGTGCCGCCAAAATACGAAAGGATTTACCTCCCATTCTGGCTTTCTTGTGTCTGGGGACAGTGAGGAGGCCTGCTCCTAACGAGCGGAGTTGTCGAGTGGGCGTAAAGGGGCAAAGAAGGTTCCGAAGGAAGGCCGGGCCCTTGCCATGTACGATCCTGTGACCAATGCAAAGGACTTTGAAATCAATTCTCTCATTGATCGGCAGCCAATGCAGAGTTCGTAGGGATTTAGATACAATTGTGGAGATTAATTTTGATGCTTTTAAAAAGAAAACGAAAAAGGATGAATAACTTACTGCTATTATTAATAGGTAGAAGTAACATTGTTTAAATTAATCTTTTACCCAAAACCTCATCTTTTGTTAGGGCTATTCCCCTCGAAGTGGGGAATTATTGGTTAAAAATAATTAACGGTATGGTTTCAATAGAAAGGGGTAGGAATTTATTATTTCCCATCTACCTATTAGTCGTTAATAGGGGAAGGGGCATTGGGGTGCCTTTTGCGACAAATCGAATTTAGAAATTTTAAAACAGTTTGATTTAAGACTCTATGGTGCACATATAAAATCCGGGCTGCAGTGCGGAAAAGATTGGGGATTGATCTCTTACATTTTTATATTCCGCTGCAAAAAAATTCTATTCTTCCGGATAATTTTTACGACCTTTATGTGCATAGATGGAAAGAGCACTGCCTTCATAGACTAGGGGATTTTTTTGTTGATAAATACATAATTTCTTTTGAGGCCCTTAAAACAGAATTTAGCCTCGCTCAAAATAATTTTTTAAAAATATTTACAAATTCCGGAATTTTTTGTTGCAAAAGGAGGAGGCTCATCTGGGTTTTCTAGGGTGGCATTGTTCGATAGGGCAGTTATATAGTGTTATGAACAGTTTGACGCTGGATGATTTAGACAAACATGCTAGATGGTGGCACAAGAAACTGAAACTGTTTCATCTATATTACACCCCTGCAAAAATTGCCAGACGGGGCGGGTTGGCTGGCACGCGCTGCCCCTGATGTCAACTACATTGGGCTGATTTCATTCATAATTTTGCGACTTGTTCTACTTTAGATGGTTTAAAGAAGGAGATTAAGAATTTCTGCAATGCCAAACTTGGAATAAAAATAACAGGAACCCCCAACTTATTATGTTAGGGATTCACAAGGAGGTGGTACCTAGCCACGCTCAATTATTTATGTTTGTTGCTTTGAATCTATTTAGATTGGGCTTGGCATCAGCCTGGCTTGATCCCACCCCTTCTTCTTCTCACCGATGGCTCGCAAAGCTTTTATCAATTTATTATAAGGAGCAGGCTTTGTACGCACGGAAAGGCAAAAAACGAAAAAGGAATGCTGGCCAGGGCGCATATTTCGAACTGGATTTCAGAAAGCCAATTGTAGAGGGGGAACTTGGTTGGGTGAATAAGGAAGAGATGGATTTCTTTGTCTGAGGAGCACAAGTGGTTTTATTAATTCCATAATGTTCACTGATTATTGATGGAGTGAAATTCTTGATTTATTAATGAATTGTTTACTATTATAAATACGTCTTTGCTGCTTGTTATGAAATGTATTTTATAGAGGTCCACTTGAGGTTGGGAGGAAAAATAGCTGTAAAATGATTTGAATAAAAATTATATATAAAAAAAAAAAGGAAATAAGAAATTAACAATGATTTTCTGTACTTTGGCTAATCGAGGGAACTTTTAAATCCTGACCTATTACCTAAATCTTCAGTATACACATACAATAAATACATCTCCTCAGCCTTATGCTATCTGCCAAACAAAAAAGCCTTAACCTATCAATGACTTTCTGTCAGTAATATACAAAACAACATTAACTACATATATATCAAAATACTAATCAAATTTGAATATGCCATTATTAACATTATAAACAAAATTTACACTGAAACCTGCATTCAAGGATGGTACTTTCATGTTCAACTATCTGGTTGCACTTATAAAAATAAAATTTAAGTGGTTATTCACAAAAACTATTTTAGAGTACATAAAGTAATGTTACTTTACATATTGCAAACTTTAGTACAACAACCGCAGTACACAGATCCTTGCCTCTGCTATCTTTTCTGTACAAAGATGTCCACCTTGGTGGCAGAGATTCCAGCACACTAAGGGCCTGATTACGAGTCGGACTGCAAGACTCACGAGGGCCTGTGGTAACGGTCCAGCCACACTGGCCATCCGACCGCCATATTAGGACTTTGACGGTCAAACTGCCATTGCACCACTGTAACCACCAGGAAACCAAGTTCCCTGGTGGTACTGCAGTGGTCCGAATGCTGCATTATGCTTGGTGGTGCCCTAAGGCACCGACAAGCATGTTACAACTTTTCTCACCTCCAGTGGTGTCATGGAGGTTCTTCCTCCATGTAACTGCTGGCAGTGAGGAAAGAAATGGGTCCCTAAAGAGCCCCCTCTTGCCCCAAGGCACATAGTTGTATGCAGGGGGCACATATTTTGCCCGCTTGTAGTTTTGCACCTTCAGTTCCTGCACAGGAAGGAATGCATAAGATGGCACATTCCTTTCCGTGCAGGGACGTGCACTGTCGGTCCAGCGGCGGTGCTATTTAAGGCTCACAATAAGCCTTTAAACAGCATCACCGCAGGACAGCCACACTGCCCGCCTGCCAGATAATTACTTGTAATCTGTTAAATGGACGGCAGTGCCTTTTGGCGGTGCGGGGCGCAGTGGTGTCCTGCTGCCTGCTCCTGCACCACCAAAAGTCGTAATGAAGCCCTAAGTATGGAATTTAGTAGTAATTGTGGGAGGGTCACGGTGTGTGGTTGAAAAATGGATAATAATATTTTCAAAATGATTGAGGGCTAAGGAAAATTGAAGAAGGGATGTAGACAGGGACTTGCTTATATAAACTGCACACCCACATTAAACTTTTCTCATCTGAGTCAACAAAATGAGAACTGTGCCACTGTCCAAAAAGTTTATGGACAATGAAATTAAAAAAAAGATGCAACAACAGACTTGCCAGTGACCAATAAGAGTGCTAAAATTAAAAAAAAAAAAGATAGGAGACTACAAATACACTGCTTTCAATGTAAAAACAATGATCATTTCTCTTTTTTTTATTTAAAAAATTATGAAAAAGTATAATAATATTTACTGTAATTAATTAGTTGGATAATCAACATCTATATTATGTTATGTTGTGTTATGTGTTAATTGGATTAATTTTTTTATTTTATTTTTTATTTATTGAATTCGACCTGCAAAAAGTCACAGAACATCAGAATGCACATCTCTGAGTTGGTTACATCATATAGGTATGACAAGAGAGTACATATTTCACTCAGTCCAGCGATTCAGATAATTGTCCATTGTGCCTTGCCATTTCGAATTCAACAGTTGGGGATGTACACAAGTCACCCCTGTGCCCATTCCACTCGCCCCATTTCCTATCCCATTTCTTGGGCATCCTCGAGAGTTATACACTTCTTTCTCAGCAATCATGCACTTATCCATTTCAGCCACCCAAAGTCTGGTCGATGGCCTGTCTGCTGCCCACATTTCATTGCGATTGCTCTCTTGACTAACGTGTACCCTAGTGTGGCAAACTGCTGTTCTACTTTTGTGAGGTCAGGTGCTTTCCAAATATTGAGGAGCCCCAGCAGTGGTGTAAGTGTTAGCTATTTCCCCCTTGCATCCTTCATGTGTGTAGTTGCCCCATCCCATATATAGTGTATGTGTGGACCTTCCCATATAGTATGATAGAAGGTAGCCTCTTGATGACAGCCGCGTAGGCATATAGCACTCTGTCTAGTTCCCATTTTTGTAAGGTTACCCGCGTAAGATACGTTCTATGGAGAATTTTCAATTGGATTAGTCGAAAACGAAGAGTCATGGCTGCTTCCGTTGGGGACATCAGTGCCGTCTGCCAGTCCTGGTCCTCACTATGGCCAATATCGGTCTCCCACCTATCTCTCAGAGCCTGAAATGAATCTGGCAGGTTGTTACAGAGTTTGCTATATGTGAGTGATATAGCTTTGTCTGGAATGGGCTCAGAGAGCAGTCCGTCCTCCAGGGGGGACAATTCCGGCAGATTACCTAGGTCTGGTAGAGCTGTTGTAAGTGCGTGGCAAATCTGCAGGTAGCGAAATTTCTCCCCCTGAACCAGGTCATATTTCTGCTGTAATTCATTAAATGTAAGGATTTTGCCCTTCGTTCCTAAATGGCCTCTTGTGGAGATTCCAATTGTGTCCCAATTGTCAAAGTCTAGTTGGTAACACAAGAGCCCAAGTTGTTGAGTAGACCATAGTGGTGTTGCAATACCCCGGTCCACCCCAGCTGTTTAGTTATCTGATGCCAAATACCGACCGTCTGTGCAGTAGGGCCCACGTACCTCCCTTTCCGGATCTTCATACATAGAGCTCCTAAGCACCCCTCTCTTCCCATCTGGTATCTGTCTAGCATGTATGCTGAGTCCATCGGAGAACGGTATAGCCAGTGATTTATAGCCACTAGTTGCGAGGCTCAGTAATAAAGTTGTCTGTCCGGAAGTGCGATCCCTCCATCATACCTCCCCTTTGTCAGTTTTTGCAGCGCTATGTGAGGCGCTCCCCCGTCCCATAGAAGTGATCGAACCTCACTTTCAATACTTTTAAAATAAGAGTCTGGGACCTTATAGGGGCAATTTTGAAGGATATACAAAAATCGCGGAAGAGCCATCCTCTTAAATAGGGCGGCTCTGCCGAGAAGAGAGAGAGGCAAATATCTCCAGTATTTAACATCATTACACAGTCGTTTTAGGGGAGCAGCTAGATTTTTATCATAAAAAAGGAGGGGATCCGGTTTAACATAAACCCCTAGATAGTGGAATCCATCAAAGGCTATTTCAATCTTGCATCCCAAATTAAGCTGGGGGACTAGACCGTGAAGGACAAACAGCACCGATTTGGACCAGTTGATGGCATACCTGGAGTATTTGCCAAAATTTGTAAAAATATTCAAGAGGCTGTGTATTGAAGCATACGGGGACGCTAGATATACCAGGATATCATCCGCATATAACGAGATCTAATCTTCGTGACCTTCCGCCCATTTCAGCCCTCTGACTGAGACGTCCCCTCTCACCCAGGATGCCAACGGTTCAAGGATTAAGGAGAAAATCAGGGGGGATAAGGGGCAACCTTGCCTGGTGCCTCTGCCCAGTGGGAACACTTGGAACGTGCAGTTCTTAACCTTTATTTGTCCCCGCAAGTCTCTATAGAGGAGCCTAACCCACCCTAGAAGCTTTGGGCCGAACCCAAGGGGTCCCAGCACCTCGAAGAGATAGGGCCACTCTATAGAGTCAAACGCCATGGAATCATCCAGAGAGCACTAACTGCATCTTCCTCTATAAAGATTTGGCGCCCCAGGACACTGTGAATGCGGCGAATGTTTAGGGCCATGTCTCTCCCTGGCATAAAACCAGATTGGTCAGCATGGACCAATGAGGGAATTATTGACACAAGGCGGGAGGCCAGGAGCTTTGCCAGCACCTTTGCCTTGAAATTGATTAATGAAATCAGTCAGTAGGATACACAACTGTCAGCAGGTTTACCCGTTTTTCCAATGACAACAATAGAAGCAAGACGCAGGTCGTCCGGTAGAACCTCTTTCTCAAGGCTTTCGGTGTACATGTCGTGAAGATGGGGTGTGACCCGCTGGGCCATGGATTTAAGAAATTCAATAGGGACCCTATTGGGCCCCATTGCCTTCCCGGATTGGATACTATATATGGCTTTGCATATTTCTTCGTCTGTCAGATCCTCCTCCATGACGGTTCTTTCTGACTCTGACGGGGTGGGTAGGCGCCTATCAGCAAGCAATTGATGGGAGTCCTCGGCCTTATACATATGTAGGAGGTATAGACTTTTTCTAAATGGTCACCAAACGCCTCCGCAATCTCTTGTGGATCAGAGCTCTGTCCCGCTCCACTGATGGTCAGTTTGGGTACCCATCGTTCTCCTTGTTCCCATCTCTCCAGCCCGGCTAGCATTTTCCCTGCCTTGTCTCCCATCTCATAGACCCTATGCTGCGTTTGCAGTAGTCTAGCCCGTGTCTTCTCCCTCACCAGGGTTTTGTATTTGAGCTGCTTGACAGTCAATTGATGCAGGGTGTTCTCACTGGGTGAGACGACATTTAGCGCCTCCAGCTGCAGGAGTTCACTCTTCAGCTGGGTAAGGTGCTGATTGTTTTCCGCGACATATCCCACTTTCAGCACCAGGGCCTGCCCTTTTATTACCACCTTAAAGGCTTCCCATATAATCTGTGCCAACTCCACGGAGCTGACATTTTCATTAAAATAGTGGTCTATCTGTGTAAGCAGTCTCTTTTATGTCTGGAATTCTGAGCAACCAGGGATTGAGGACGATAGCATTATGACGCCGTATAATACAATAAGTAAGCTCAATCCACACTGGAGAGTGATCTGAGATGCCTCTCGGGAGACCACGTGGATGAAACAAGTCCAATTTCCGCAAGGTGTGTAAGAAAGTAATCTATGCAGGACATGCTCTTGTGTGCATTGGAGTAGTAAGTATAATGAGTAAGGTCTGGCTGTAGGGAACGCCACACATCTGTCAGGCCCATAGCTCACGTGAAGTCCACCAGCTGCGTATTTGGCCGCGTCAGGGGACATAGGGGATGTCTGTCTCTTTGGTCGTCCATAATCATATTAAAGTCCCCCCAAAAAATTAGAGTTCCAATTGGGAGATCTACCAAGATTTTCCCCAAGTCCACCAGTGCCTCCCTACCCAATGCGGGGGGAAGATAGGCCAAGACCACATTTAACGGTTTCCCTTTCCGGCTGGCCTCCAGAACTGCATATCTTCCCTGAGGGTCTGCCCAAGTGCGGGTGGGAGTAAATGCGAGGCTTTTTCAAACTAGAATGACCGTCCCTCTCAAGCCCGAGGTAAATCCCGCATGGACCAGCAGCTTGTAACCCCACCGCGTAAGGGCCTTACAATTATTACCCACCAAGTGTGTTTCTTGCAGAAATACCAGATCAGGGGCCTGTACTTGAGATATTGCAACACAACTACGCGCTTTATCTTGTCCCACTACCCGTTCACATTGCAAGTTAGAATGGACAGTGACGTTTCCATCTGAGTTCCCGCCATAATGTATGTGCAAAGAGCATGTGAAAACCTATGGGCACCTTGTGAGGGGCAGCCGACATATTCGGCACCATCATGATCAGGTGGGTCGACATGGGAGGGCCTTTGTGTACAGCTCGACTAAAGAACCACTTGATTGCATACCGCGCTCTCCATGCCACTGGAATCAAGCTATCCTGGCTGAAAAGGGGACCTGGCCTGGCAGTTCGGGCTGGACTGTTCCCATTGGGCACAGGGTCAAGACTGATTTGTATATGGCTAGGTCCAAACTGGAATGGCATGGTGAGCAAAAAAACGATGGATTTAGGCCCAGATCTCTGTTCTGGGGTGAATGTATGACATGGTTCTGCATTCCGTCCATCAATAGTTCTTTTTGCACCACCCCTAGATTGGCACTTCGTGGCAGTGTAGAAAGAGGGCGCGCACTACGTTCAGCTCGATGGTGCTGGTGAAACTATACACTGGCTGCAGGAGTAGTACTGGAAGTCAGGCTAATGTCTTTCCTGAGCCATGTAGTGCATTCAATCTAAGCTGTGGTCTTCTGCCCGGGAAAGTAATGGAGCCATTACCAGGGCCTGGGCAGCGAGGCCCAGGGGCCAGCAGACACTTGAACCCCTGGTATGTTCAGGGGTTCGGCGGGGGGGAGTCAAACCCTCCAGCAGGCCTATATCACCACCAATAATGCCAGCTACATCCCCGTGGCCTTAGGTAAAAAAAAGTCAGACCCCCATATCCTTCCGGGCACTCCAGGCATGGGCCCCTCTTGTTAGGTCAAAGTAAACACTGCTCCTTCCGGGGCCACTCCAACACACGCAGCAAATATCAGGCGACAGGCACCTTGTGGGACACTTTCTCCCTTTGCTGGTGCTGCAGGTCTGTTATAGTAGGCACATCTCCCCGGCTCACCCGCGAGCAAAGTACTCAGGCGCAGTGTCCTTCTGCTGGGCTATACCCTAGTCTTGATCCACCCGAAGGCCAGGACGTCTCCCCTGCCCTCCGCACCGTCTAGGCTGCCGTTTCCGGAGGGCCCTGTTCCGCTGCTCGCACCCCGGGCCATAAGTTGTATGGTTGCGCTCACCTCCGTGCTGATGTCCCACTCGGCATTGGTTAACCGCCATCAGCCATGCACTCGCTGTATTGCACCATGGCTCTTCCCCAGACGCCACTGCCCGGCCCAGCACTGCCGCGTCCGAGCGCACTTCACCCTGCACCTCTTGGAAACCAGATACATTGCTGGTTTCTCAGCCGTTAGAACTCATGCTGCCCCCACAATACTTGCACCACTACTCCTCAATGGTATCACCCGTGGTAGGCTAATTGGAATTTTTAAAGTGCATAACTCATTCCTGATGCTAAGAAGAACTCAACAAAGAAAGCAGGAAACTACACCACACTGAAGAACCATAACGGGCACAGTCAAATCAAAAACTGACTAATGTGGGAATAGCCAGGTTTTCAGAGACTTTCAGAACCCTGTTGTCTTGAACATCAGACTAAGATTTAGTGGAAGAATATGCGAGGTGGGTGAAGGATCTCCTACGCAATTTTACCTTACAGTTGCATCTTGATGTAATCATAGCCTTGTTAGCATATCCAAGTACTCTAGCTGGTCCATAAAAGGCAATTCTGCATTGCACGTAATTATGGCCAAAGTTATAGGCTGCCCTATGTGCATGTCAGAGTATTTTGAAGATGGCTCACTTACGAAAAGGCAGTCTACTCAGATTATATGTGCAGCAGTATTTTGAACCATTTGCACCTGTGTGAAAAAGTAGTCAGCCATGCCCACATGTAGGGCATTGCCGTAGTCAAGCTGACTTGTAATAATGTATGATGATCTTGTGATGTTGGATAAGTATCCATTTTAAAATCCTGGGCAATAAGTGCAGAATTCTGTAACAAGTTTTACACACTGCATTTAACTGGTTTGTAATGGAAAGGGTGCCATCAATTTTAATTCCTGGTTCCTGGCAGATTTCTTTGCTATGGGAGAAGGGCCAAGAGTATTTGGGCAAAATTGAGTTATTCCATATCAAGTCCGCCTTCCCTCTTTTTTATGTCCTGCTTTATGGCCATTAACTTCAGGCAAGGGGTCCTGCATCCAAGTCGTTAAAAATGTTAGACACCCCAATAGGTCTCCTCATGTTGTTGTTCTGTTATCTGCTGTAGATACAATTAGTTGAGTGTCATAAGCATGGGATGTACACTTGAAACTCCATGGTCGTACAATATCCGTCAAGGTGCCATATAGACATTAAAAAGTGTTGGACTCAGGGAAGAGCCCTACAGAATGCAACACTTGAAAGACAGTGATTCTGACCTAGATGGAGGAAGATGAGTGTACTTGAGAGTGGTGGAGTACAACTCAATCTCATGCAGCCATTCAATAAGCAAAGGATGGGATACAGTAATTAGTACTGTATCCCATCCTTTGCTTATCAAATGACTTCAAAGAGGTCAAGGAGGACACGTTCAGAAGATTGGCCCTCATCCACTATGATCCTGATGTTGCTCATCACAGCTAACAGAGTGGTTGTCTGGAAAATAGTTATCTTCGAGGTACTGATCGGCTGTTTGTGTAGCAGTTTCTCAAAGATTTTGTCGGGTAGAGAATAAGAGAAATTTGGCGATGATTGGTCATATTTCTAGGGTCAGCTCCTATTTTCTTTATTATAGGAAGCAACAAGGTCCTTTAACACCAAAGCGTGTTTCCAACCTCTAGAGTACTCTGCTATTTTTAAACAACTCTGTTAAATAAGGACTTAATAAAGAGACAAAAAGAGCAAGGATGTGGTGCAGGAAGGGATGTAAAGGGGAACCTGATTTGATCTTAATCATCCTCTTCCAATCGATATATGACAAATGTATCTGTAGAAGTGATTGATATCTTTTTAGAAATACATTTATAATTTATGTACACCATGTATTACTTTTGTATTTTTAAACTAAAGGATAATGTCATTATATATCCTTTAAATAAAATACATTTTTAAAACTGAACTTAAATTATGAATGCAAGTTATACATATTTAATGTATTAATTAATGTACCTGTCAATTTTATATAGTAACAACAAATATTTTATAAAAAAATAATTTGAATGATAATTGGTTTAAAAATTAATACTCTACTCTAGCCAAAGAAACATTGGGGAAATTGTTTAATTTGTGCGGGAGGCAAATATACTATTGTAACACTCAACCCCAAACACTGAAAAAATGGCATCATTTAAAAGGGTTAAATTTACTATTCTAAGTTCCTTCAAATAAACATTGTAGAAAGTGTACATTTAAGGGCGGTGCCAAGTACACTATTCTAGCTCCCAAAGACTAATGAAAGTGCCTGATGTGAAGGGGTTAGAGTTCCTATTTTAAGTAAGTCTAATCAATATTGTGAGCAACATATCTTTCTGTGTGGAATGGACAAATATACTATTCTATGGCCAAACCTAACATTCTAGAAAATATTTAATTTGGAGGGGTTAAATTTATAATTCTAATTCTAGTTCAACCAAAATTTGAGAAAGAGTATAGTCATCGGTGGAAGTTTAAATCTGCTATTGTAACTTGAAACCCCAAAGAACAATGAAGGACGTGCATAATTTGGAGGGTTTGGATTTGCTATTCTTATAACAGTCCAACCAACATTGGGGAATGTGTGTATATATTGTAGTGGCAATAATACTGTCCTAACTCAAAACCTTTTTTGTAAATAGTTAAAATAGGATGGTCAAATATAGTAAACTTTTCAGCAGGAGCAGTAACCCTAAATACATTTTAAATAAATATATATGTTAAAGTTATAAATCGTATAAAGCTTTATATTTAATTTTAACAAATTCAACTAAGTCAATGAAGTCCCTAAAATACATTAATGAAAGTTCAGTAACATTTTTTTGTGAAAATTTGTTTATTCAGTTGTCCGTCAAGAAAAAAAACAGCCAACATAGCAGCTGAATATGTTTATGTGCATTCATTCTTGGTTTTCAATGTGCGGTAAGTGTCAATGTAGAGCAGATGGGTCTCAAGATAAGTACAAGAATAGGTGTGAGACAGATCCATCAATCATTCATGCTTCAAATATACGGAATCATGCATGTTACCAACAGAGGCTGCCCCCCAATATCAAGTTCAAGACCAGTACAATGAATGCTCACTATCTAGTGATTCCTGCACATCAAGTGCATCTTCTAACTTGTGTTCCCCAACTCAAGCCCTGTCGCCCTCCTACATGACCGAGTCCATGCCATCTCCCAGCCTCCCGCTGTGTTCCCCCAGTATGTCCAGCATGCCAGACCAGATTGCAAGATCCCTTTCTGCATGGTCGTTGCTGAGCACCCTCCGTAGTTTGCATTCCTCTGCCACCGCTTACTCCAAAAGGTCTTTCCTCCACTTAGTGAGAACTGTGAGGGCGAGGCTGGACCACTGTATTGCTCGGCAGCATTGTGCCAGCAAGGGGCCCAGTTGAGCAAACATATATCACATTTTTCTCACCTTCTTAGGAAGAGGTAACAGCGCCAGCCAGCAGTTACATATTGAAAGATCCATGGTTAGCCTTGTTACCGTGTGTATTTCCCTGAGCACATCATTCTTGTATGTATGGAGTTGCATGCAAATCCATGTGATATGACAAAAATCTGCAGGTGTCACCCTGCATCTAGTACATCCCGCTAATCCCGCTGGTTATGCTCTGAGTAAAGAGATGTTGTCCGATATGCGTGATAAAGAAAATAAAAGTGCACCAGCTTAAAGCGGGCATTGCTAGCAATGTCACACACTTGTCCTTGAGATTTACACCATTCTCTGTTCAATAATGGAGACTCTAATTCCCTATCCCAGACTGCCCTCTTCAGGGCAACATTCTTCTGTTTATCGGACTTTAGGGCTACAAATAGCCAGGATATAATGCCCTTAAAAGAGCCTCAGTCCAAAATTACCTGGAGGACCTAGGACTGCTCTGGCTCCCTTGGGAAAAGGTAGGTAATATTAAAACACTTTAGCAGTCACTCAAGTGGCAGACCCATTGATGACGCTATCCACCAAACCACACTAAGCAGAGGTTACATACACTGCAGACTGTGATTGTGTGGTTGAGGATCTCAATAGAAATTCTCCTTGAGACTCTGGTATTGAGATCGTTGGGGTTCATTCCCCTTCTTCATTGATTTATTACCAGTATCATTTGGAAGCTGAATGAACCTCTGTTTCTTCCTCCCTCCTATTAATTAGAAACATTAAAACACAGCAGACCCAAACCAACAAATAACCACCATAAAGTGCAATTTAATAATTTAGTTTTTTAATTGCCCCAACATACATGAATTACAGCATGTATTACATTATGGCTTTAAATTGCAGTTCCTCCTGAGGCACAGCCGGGAGTAGGATCCTCTGTTCCTTTTTAAAATTGTATATTATTTGTGCTTTTCTCACTGTTTTAAACTAACGAGCATTGCCTTCGCTCTGCGCTCAGCGCCCTGACAGCTGACGCGGGAGGGTGACTGGAGCAAAAACGGGAACGCCATTGGCCGATTGAAGGCCACGCCCCCTGCTCAGAGACTCGCCCCTCTGCACTACAAAAGCGCGCGCTGATCACGAGCGCTGCGCTTTAAATTGCAGTTCCTCCTGAGGCACAGCCGGGAGTAGGATCCTCGGTTCCTTTTTAAAATTGTATATTATTTGTGCTTTTCTCACTGTTTTAAACTAACGAGCATTGCCTTCGCTCTGCGCTCAGCGCCCTGACAGCTGACGCGGGAGGGTGACTGGAGCAAAAACGGGAACGCCATTGGCCGATTGAAGGCCACGTCCCCTGCTCAGAGACTCGCCCCTCTGCACTACAAAAGCGCGCGCTGATCACGAGCGCTGCGCTTTAAATTGCAGTTCCTCCTGAGGCACAGCCGGGAGTAGGATCCTCTGTTCCTTTTTAAAATTGTATATTATTTGTGCTTTTCTCACTGTTTTAAACTAACGAGCATTGCCTTCGCTCTGCGCTCAGCGCCCTGACAGCTGACGCGGGAGGGTGACTGGAGCAAAAACGTGAACGCCATTGGCCGATTGAAGGCCACGCCCCCTGCTCAGAGACTCGCCCCTCTGCACTACAAAAGCGCGCGCTGATCACGAGCGCTGCGCTTTAAATTGCAGTTCCTCCTGAGGCACAGCCGGGAGTAGGATCCTCTGTTCCTTTTTAAAATTGTATATTATTTGTGCTTTTCTCACTGTTTTAAACTAACGAGCATTGCCTTCGCTCTGCGCTCAGCGCCCTGACAGCTGACGCGGGAGGGTGACTGGAGCAAAAACGGGAACGCCATTGGCCGATTGAAGGCCACGCCCCCTGCTCAGAGACTCGCCCCTTCATCTATTTTCCATATAAAAGATGTGTCCCTACAGGAAGCGCAGCGGACGAGCGCAGCGGGCGCGTCGAATGCGCGCCGAAGGCTCGCCAAAGGCGAGCCCGTCTGCGCCCGTCCGCGACAGGCCGGGACCAGGGGCCACAACCCCTGTTTCCCAAACTACAGGCAGATTTGGCAAACCTTCGATGGTCTACTCGCGAGGTGAGCTGCTTATGTTTAATACTCCTTTAACAGCCCCCCTTTGTGCCAAAGTTGAACTCTCCCACACCACGGGCCCTTTTAGCTGCCGCTATTGCAGATGGAGTTGTAACCACTCGGAGTTACCCTCATCGGAAGTCACACCTACACAGGACTACACATGCATCTATGTTAATGCCAGGTCCCTTCCCAAACACTCGACTGAGACATGGGACATGTTACATGATAACAGACCTGATTTTGCCTTCATTTCAGAGACTTGGCTCGGTGAGCACAATACCCCGGATATCACCGCAGCCCTTCCCACTGGGTACAAAATCATTAATCTAAATCGACAAATTAAAAGAGGAGGCGGAGTGGCCATGATATTTAAAGATAGTTTTTCATGTCAACAAGAAACAGTCACTCAACTAGGCAAACACGATGTGTTAACCATCTCCATCTTCATCAAGACTCAGGTTATCCTCGGATGTGCAATCATCTATAATCCCCCAAACAGCACAACTGACTTTAGCACCCAACTTCTCGAACAAATCCTTCCATTCTGCCTCAACCATAAAAACATTATAGTCATTGGTGACTTCAATGTTCATTTCGATTTAGCCGAGAATTGCCTAACTAAGCAACTTACCACAGACATGGAAATCCTACAATTATCACAGAAAATAGCTCGCCCCACACACAGAGCGGGGCACATGTTAGATCTTATATTTACAAACATATCAAAGACCAACATTACGGATATAACCCCTTTGACATGGACAGACCACTATAGGATAGATTTTACCTTAAACCTACCTCTAAAAACCAATAGACCGCTAGCCCAGTCGGCCAACTCCACTAAATGTTGGAGCAAATTCTCTTTGGAAAAATTCAAGGAAGATTTTTCCTTTTTTTCTAGTTCTGAAATGACATGCGAAGAAAAAGTTCTCCTCTTACGAGAAAACATAGAGAAAGCACTTGACCACTGTTCACGGACTCGCGCAACCAATCGATTGAAATCAAAAACCTCCGAGAAATGGTATGGCCCAGACCTAAAAATTGCAAAAAGAAAATGCACCTCACTGGAGCATAAATGGAGAATAAGTAGAAACGCCGAAGACAGAGCCATTTACAAACATCAGCTGAAAATATACCACACTGCCATACGCAAAGCAAAGAAAGACTACCTTTCTCAAAAAATTTTAGAGAATAAAAATTCGTCCAAGGAGCTTTTTAAAATTGTAAAAGAACTTTGTAATCCTCCTTGTCTTACATCCAATCTGACACCATCACAAGAGAACTGCTCAAAAATTGGTGATTTCTTTTGTGATAAAATTGATAAAATATATGCCTCTTTCACAAACAACGCTCAGGCCCCAGTGGAGTATTGGATTGACCCTACTTTGCAAACCAACTGCTCTACCTTTGGCCCATTTTCAGAAGATGAGATTACTAAAGCCATGTCAGAAATTAAATCTGGCTCACCATGGGATGTTTGCCCACACTTTATCTTTTCCCAACTTATTCCCATAATTGGCCCTGCAGTCACAAAAGTTCTTAACCAGTCTCTGGAGCAAGCTGTTTTTCCAGAAGTTTGGAAAAAATCGGCAGTAATTCCATTACTAAAAAAGGCGGGTGCGGATATAAACGACCCAGCCAACTACCGCCCCATCTCACAGCTCCCCTTTTTATCGAAGGTTTTAGAAAGACTGGTAACAAAACAACTGTCAAGTTATCTAGAGATCAACAAACTTCTCGATGTTTCCCAAACAGGTTTTAGATCTAATAACAGCACAGAAACAACGCTTCTGGCCGTAATGGACGACATTCGCATGCAGGTCGATAAAGGTAAAACGGTTGCCCTGATACTTCTCGATTTATCAGCGGCATTTGATACCGTGTCCCATAAACTGTTAATCCACATACTTGCCGCAAAAGGAATACAAGGTAAAGCCCTAAACTGGCTGGAGTCTTTTCTATCAAATAGATCCCAGTCTATTTGTTTAGGCAACTTTACCTCTACCCCCCGTAAGATTAAATATGGAGTTCCCCAAGGAGCTACATTGAGCCCAACATTGTTCAATGTATATGTCTCCTCTTTGGCATCGATTGGCAAGAAATGGGGCATCAATATCTGCTCCTACGCTGACGATACTCAGCTGATGGTTACCCTAAATGGAGATAATGACGCCAAAAGTAGACTACACAACTGCCTGTCAGAGCTATCCAATTGGATGCACGGCCATTATTTAAAACTGAACGCTGACAAATCAGAAATTCTGCTTTTTGGTGGGGCCAAACAGCTCTGGGATAACACCTGGTGGCCAACTTCCTTAGGTTCTCCACCAATCCCCACATCGTCTGCTAGAAATTTAGGAATTCAGATGGACACCACTCTATCAATGAAATGCCATGTCTCCTCAATATGTGGCAAAGGATTTGCCATATTAAAAAGATTGAAAAGGGTCTTCCCCTGGATCCCACTTGAATGTAGACAGATCCTAGTCCAGTCGTTACTAGTTAGCAGGCTGGATTATGGCAACTCACTATTTGTAGGAATGTCGGACTACTTATTTAGAAAATTACAACTGGTCCAGAACGCCGCAGCAAAAGCAGTCTGCAATAAGAGAAAGTACGATTCTGCCACAAGCTGTCTGAGAGCTTTACACTGGCTGCCCATGAGACAAAGAGCCATGTTCAAAATGCTATGTATTGCCTATAAAACAATTCACAATACAGGCCCTTACATTCTACGAAATAGAATTAAGTTCTATGCCCCAGCGCGGAACCTACGTTCGCAAGCCTCAGCTAAAGCAGCCACTACTCGGATTAAGCTTTCCAGAATGGGCGGAAGTGCTTTTTCACACATTGCTGCGAAATGTTGGAATGAACTTCCGATCAACCTCAGACTCACGGACTCTTACCCCACCTTCAAGAAAAAACTAAAAACCGTACTATTCCCTACTTCAGAATAATCTATATGCTCCCGGTTAATGCCTTGGTTTTACTGTTATTTTTTGCAGCGCCGTGATATCCTTGTAGGATGAATGTCGCGCTTTACAAATGCACCTAACACTAACAATAACAATAACAATTATTATATTTTACATTTTAATAATTATAAAAAAGTAATGTATCCTTTTAATTTAAAAATAAAATCTAAGCCTAAATTAATTTTACATTAATTTGTCAGAACATCAGTGCCCACACAAACTGCTCATATAATGCAAAATCCATAAAACATAAAAAAAAGAAAACTAACCATATTCTTTACACAAAAGCACAATAATTAAATTAAAACACCCCTAGAAATATTTATAAAAAATCCTTATCAAGTAAATCCTTATCAAGATAATCATCCAATGAACTCTATAAGCCTTATACATCTGTAAAAATATGAATACAAATGTGTAGCAAAGATCACTTACAAATAATACATTTATTAAATTAAAAGAAATCCATCATTAAAAAACAAAAGGCCAATTGAAATAAAATCATAAGAAAAACAATTACATACTAAAAAAAACTAACAAAACACAACTTCCTATAAAGAATACACCAATGAACATTACAATTACAATATCAACACAACAATATTAAATGCAATATTTAAATAAATAGCATTAACAAACAACGGACACTAATTTGCTTCCCTTCTGTGTAATGCCTCAATGTATTATGGCAGTTACAATAATTTACCACATTATTGTGGTCCAACAGTATTTCCAATATGATATTCTGTTACATATCTGCCAGAGCAAGCAAGCGCAACGACCAGCTCTCTTGATAAGTATAGAGAATGACTAGAGGAATCGGGCCTGATCTGTAGATGTGAGCGCCTGCAGCTATCTCAGTATTACAATATACTGCTCCATTC
The DNA here is from genome assembly GCF_964204655.1 of Triturus cristatus. Classification (NCBI taxonomy): domain Eukaryota; kingdom Metazoa; phylum Chordata; class Amphibia; order Caudata; family Salamandridae; genus Triturus; species Triturus cristatus. Next base: position 304,858,489 of record NC_140582.1, on the reverse strand, counting down.
AACAGCCAAGTGCATCCTTGAACCATTGCATGAATGCAACTTGTGGTGAGGTATGACCCATGGGAGTGAGCTTGCATGGTTCATCTCTAACTGCTTTTATGTCACACTAGTGCTTGCTTCAGGTTTATTCTGGTTTGAAGAGCTGCCATTTGTTGGTGCTTTTTATATTTTAAAAAACTCAGACATTGAAAAGTAATCTCAGTAGGACTCACTGCACAATGTCAAAACAGGCAAGTACTAGAAAACACCTTGTGTAATCTTAAATAGACACTCCTACTCAAAGGAAACTTAGTAAAGAGTCTTACATAAATTGACTCACAACTACCTCAACTTGAAGTGGATTCTACCATAAGGATATTAAGTACCACAAGATTTTGCAGTCATGTGATAATACAAGGTCTTGTCAGCCATTTTGACTGTGATTATTTTTAAGCCACACAATAACTTGTGGAGAGTGCTCCCTTCTGAACTCTTTGAAAAAGTATTGGTCCACCACATGATCTCTGTGTAAAAATTTCCCATGAATCAAGAGATGAGCACTGTTCTTCGTAACTGGCAACAACCACCTGTGCTGTACTTCACTCTTGGTCAGGGGATAGGGCATGTACAGATGTAGCGGTTACTATCACAAGATGCAACGTGTAGTCTAAAATATGGATCACTAGTTCACTGAATGAGCTAGTATTTGTTGGATGAACTTAGGAGTAGAGACTCACACAGAGAAAACACTCAACAGACCTGTGGTATCTATATGCATTTTGCAATGTAATAAATGGGACGGGGAGAATTGGCGCAATCTGAGAACTGCATACTTAAATTTGTGATTTGTTAGACAGTTTAAGACTGGGGACAGTGAACACAGCTAAAGACCATACTGTAGCTCCAACTTCAGATAAACCTTTCATCCTCCCCTCATCATTTTCAAGAATCATTTGGGGAGCCATGTGTTGGTTCTGAGATGCTGGCTTTTCTCAGTTATTTTGAACACATGATAAACTGAAATTGATTGTTCCCCAAATACAACAAGGCCATTTTAAAGTTGAGTAATGTCAAGAGAAAGATGCATGCAAGCAGAGGGAATTCAATTTGGTACATTTTTTGGTTCATCCTTGCTCAGTGCTGAAATTATTTTCAGACTGCAAAGAAAGCCAACGGGTAATACATGGTGGGAATGGTTGCATGGTGTGAAGAAGAATCTGAGTGGGTGTGTAAAGGGGAAGAAGTGTTGAAAGATCTTTTACTTCTCTAGTACCTTGGCAGCATTTGATGTGAGGAGCTGTGATATAACTTCCCTGACATGCAAATTGGTAGCTCTGAAGAACTGGTAATTTTTACTAACAGAGTTCTGGTGGGCTCTTTCTAGAGACAAAGATGGGAGTAACTAGGCACGTGCAGTTCTCTTTGTGATTATAATAATAATTCAAAACCTGAATCACATGTTTGTAAACCTTTCTTAAAAAATCCAAGTGGTGTTTTTGTTTTAATATCTTTCTTTATATGTAATGTGCTCTCCTTTTTGCTAATCCTGGCTTTAGGATGGTTTGTACTGTATGAAGGAGAATATTTATTTTCTGACAAACAACAATAATGCAACATCTTGAAAGGTGTTCGTTGGAATCCTGACCCAATGCGTTTTACTCTTCACCAGACATTGAAATTAAACATTAAGCCGATGTGCGGATTCATGCTACCTGACCTATAATTTGTACCAGAAAGGTCTGCCAATCCGTATGTAATTTACTTAAATCTGTTGTTGGCTGGATACAAAACAGTGGAGTGGAGGAACTGATAAAGGAATGGACTGATGTTAAAAGCTGAAATTTCTGGGCTTACGAATGACCAAACACGTTCTATGAGGAAAGAAACCAGGTTGCCTAACTTCATGAGAGCAGGGACACAAATAATGTATTGGGCATGGCTCACCAAGTCTTTTACACTAATAAAACATGCTTCTTTTACAGATTGCTTTTAAACTATGCCCCCTTGAGATTAATGAATTCCTGGACTGCCATACTCCTGGCAGTTTTCAGAGTGAGATGCTTTAGTGGGAGATCTTTCCCAGCCCTGAATCCATATATGAAATGCTATACCCTTTTGCCTCCCAGCATGCCAGGACAAAATAACTGCTAGGATTAAATTGAAGGTGCTGCTCTCCCCAAGTGGGCATGCCATGACCACCTCCAATTGTATTCAGATAAAGAACCCTGGGAAAGACCTAGGGCCATATGCACAAACAATTTTAGCATGCGCAACCGGGTTAACGACACGCATTCTAAAATTTTCATGGCCATGTACCAACACATTTTTGCGAGTCGCAAATGAATTGTGAAATGTTTTGAGCCTCGCTATTTGGAAGGGGCGTTGCCTTCCAAATAGAGAGTCTCAAACCCATGTACTAAAGTTTTGCGACCGCAATTGCGTCGCAAAACACTCACAATTACTACCTACTTCAAGTAGGTGCTAATGCATTTGCAAAGGGGAAGGAGTCCCCTGGGGACTCCTTCCCCTTTGCAAATCATGAAAAATTATTTTTTAAGCACACGCAGTGGTCCCAGGAACCACTTCCTGCCTTTAAACAATGAAACGAAAACGTTTTACTTTCTTTTTTTTTTAAATGCATCCTATTTTCCTCTAAGGAAAACGGGCTGCATTAAAAAAAAACTGCTTATTTAAAAGCAGTCCCAGACATGGTGGTCTGCTGAGCCCAGCAGGCCATCATCCCTGGAAGGACCTGCCATTCCCAATGGGCTCGCAAATCGGAAGAGGCTCATTAATATTAATGAGCCTCGCAATTTGCAACCCTTTTGGGAATTCCAAACAGTGTTAAACACACTGTTGTACATTTGATTTTGCGCCTCGCGATTTGTGACTCGAAATTTGTGGCAAATTTGGCTCCTAGCCCTCCCTAGCAGCCTCAGCAAATAGTGTTCTCAGGCACATCATTTTCACAGACCATATCAAGATGTCTTATTGGCATCTGATCTCCTGATCTCCTTTGTAGTACGGCTTGTAGCATTACCAAACATGCTACAAAGCGTACTACAAAAGGTAAGTTTTAGCTATGCTTATGTGTGTGGAGTGCTCCGCCTTGACTGCAGAGTCTCTGCACACATGAGTATAGGTTTTAGCAGTAAATATGGGAGGGACACACGGGAGTGAGTGAGAAAAGGGGCAGACTTACTCCTAAAGGGGGATGAATTGGGGAAGAGTAAGAGGGGCTTAGGGAGGGATGTCACTCAACCACTGAAGAGTAAGCCAGTTCCTTTACTCTGAGGTTGGAGACATGTAACTTACACTTTTGTAGTAAGTTTAAACTCAGAATTTGGAAATACCAAAAATAGTACACCTACTTCAAAGTGAAAATTTTATCTGAAATATAGCTTATTATTATTTTTGCAATGTATAGGACGAAACTAGACAGTTTAAGAAAGTGTCTTGGGAAAAGTATTTATATTGTTTTATGTGTTTTTTAAAAATGTACTTAATTTTCTAGAAAGTACTGCATCACGTATTGAAAACTAAAAAAAAATGTATAAATGACCAAAGACACTCTTCAACACGCCACTCCTCTCCACTCTATGACACAACACTCCACTTTACGACACGCTACTCCTCTCTATGACATACCACTCCATGCCCTCCACTCTAAGACACTCTATGACATGCCAATCTACGTCAACCACTCCACTGTGTGGAACTCATCTCTGCAACACTCTACTCAAGTTTAAGCCCTCCACTCTATGCCACTCTATATCACTGTACGACACACTATGACACGTCAATTAACTCCACTCTGCAGCACGCCAGTGTACTCTATGACACACTACTCAGCTGTACTACATGCAATTCAACACTGCACCATTCCACTCCACTATACAACAATCTACGCCACTCTACTCTATAACATAGCACTTCATTTTACGACCTGTCACTTGAGTGTATGACACACCACTTGAACGTATGAAAAGCCACTACACTCTAAATCCGTCGACTCTGAGACACTCTACGAAACACCAGTGTATGATACCCCACACCACTCTACTCGACGACATGCCAATCCATTCAAGGGCACGCCACTCCACTCTATGACACTCCATGACATGCTACTCCACTCTATGCCACTCCCCTCTACCCTACACGACACCCTTCAACACTCCATCTGTACTCTACTCAACGACACTCTACACCACTCCATTCTACAACACTTCACTCAGTAGCACTCCACTTTATGACACTCTCCTCCACTCAACTCTATGACACCTGACTTGATGACACTCCAGCCTACCACAGTTTACTCCTCTCTATGCCACTCTATGACACTGTAATCAAAGGCACTCCAGGTGAGCCCACTTCACTCTATGACATGCCACTTCACTCTAGCACACGCCACTCTGCTCTATGCCACAGTACTCTACACCACAACACTCTACAATACGATACTCTATAAGACAAAACTCTATGAAACTCCACTCTATGCCTGCGACTCCACTCTAATCGATTTTACAAGACTCTAGGAAACTCTATTTCCCTCCTCTCAATGACACTCAATTTTACTCTCTGCCACTACACTCTACAACACTCTACTCCACCCTACAATACTCTGTGCCACGCCACTCTACCACACTTTAAGACACTCTATGCCACTCCTCTCTGCAGTGCTCTACTCCACTGTACAACACTCCACTAGACTGCACTCTATGCCACTCCATAACACTCAACTCTATAACTCTGCACTTTATGATACTGTCCTCCACTCCAATTCATGACACTTGACTATACGACACTCTACTCTACGACACTCTGCTCCACTCTTCAAGACTCCACTCTACAACACTTTACTATGCTTTATGCTGCTACAACACTGTAAACATTGACACTCCAGGCAATGCCAATCAATTCTATTGTTAAAGATTGCAGAAATCTGTTAGCATGACCTGAAAGCCATTTTGTACTTGGCAGCCATTTTAGTTAGCTATGTGCTAGCCATTTGCTTCCTCCCTCTTCAAGAGCCTTGCACATGCTCAGAGGAACCTGTAGCTGCCAGAATGCACCTGCTCCTAGTATAGAACTGTCAGGCTGTTCTAACTGATGTCAGCAACCCATTACTCCTCCTACATGTTGACTGTGCATTTTCTGTATGACCATCTATGTGTGTAACTCTTCTCATGTGTACTTGTACCACCTTCTTTTGAGCCCCTGTGTGGGTATAAAAGGACCCTGTTCTCTGTACTCCTTAGAATGCCGCCTACAGTGACTTGAGAGTACTGTGTGACGTAATCTCCCTCATGTGAGGTTTAATAAATGCATTGTTTTTATACTACAGCTTCTGTGCCAATCTCTTCTTTGTTGGTTTAAACGGACCAGGTGTATCTGTGAAACCCCTGAGAAGGTTTATATTTCTTCAAATGGCGCTCAACATGGACCTCATCAGAGAAGCGGCTATCCAAGGGAGTGGTCTTGATGGGAGACAGGAATCTACTGAGGAGGAGAGGACATGACTCTATTAAGGAGGTACCCCGCACTGAGATTCTCTGTCTCTGCAGCCCAGAATATTTCTGGTCTTCCTGATTTGACTCCTCCAAATGTTTACCGCTCCTGACTGAGAACCTTTTTGGCGTGAGTATTCTAAAAATGACTGTTAGGTCACTCAGAACTTGGCACTGAGAGGTTGGAGATTTTGTGCTTGGTAAGGTCATTTGTTGCGATGCTTTTTGGAATTATATGGAAATTGGCCAATATTTGGAATTTGGAAATATGTAAATTTCAATTTATGTAGGCAGGTAATGAGAAACTTTGGAAAACTTGAATGGCACACTTTGAGTTAAGTGCTACTTTGTGTATAATATTGTATATCTTACAATATTCTTGGCATGCCTGTTTCAAGCGCAATTTGAAGAATGTGCCGCTCTCTTGGAGGTACCAATGTGAATCTTGAATGGAATCAGCCAGCTCCCCTTAGGGGATACCTAAATAGGTTTAGGTATAAAAAACGTATTTCTTCCCTGGTGACTAAGTACCCCAAGGAATTAAATATGTACATGAAAAGGATCCTGGTCTGTGCACTTAGTGACATTCATAAGTGGTGATATGCAGAGCGATTTTTGGTGTTCTGCCAGCCAGAACTAGCAAATTTGGTGTATTTTGGCTTCTTGAAAATGGAACAGTCTTTGGGCTGTTTTGGTGCAGTTTTTTTTGGACTACCTTTGAGAAGCTTTTCTTGTAAATATGACTTACAATTAGTATTTACAAACGGTTTGGTTTCAGTACAGTCTGTGGGCTGACTTTTGTTTCTGTCCTAAATGTTGATTTGTGGGTTAATTGTATGTTTAAATGTCTATGTGGTTTGTTATTGGTGGCACTTGTGTGAGTAAGTAGCGATTGCGCTCTTTGTGTAAGAATGGCTTGCCTTAAGCATGCTCTATTGTGTGTTCTGAGTGTATGACCCCCTTCTGAAAATGTCTGGAATGAGCTCAATGTGTTTTTTTTTGTCATCATTTTGTTATGCAAAATATCATTAAAATAAAATGTATTTTAAAATAATTCAACAATGAATTATGTAATATATGCTAAATAGCTGCACGCTATCATTAAAATTGACAGAGTAAGACACTATACATGTGTGCAAATTGCCACAATGCTAAAGATAAAATTAGAATTCACAATCAATAGGAATAAAATAGGCCTCATAGAAAGGAAGAAAAAACGAAATTGTGGGCCTTACAATAATTTGGACTAAGATACAAAATGTCACAGCATTTATCCTTATGTATTAGGTATTAAAAAGGCATTCACATCATCTGAGTGAGTTGGTTGTTGTTGAACTAAACACACATTACAGAATGATAGATTTGTGCTGGCTTGAAAGGCGTGAGAATTTGACGCCTGCTGATCACAAGCAACAGCTGTGTCAATAGCACATGGCTATTTCTGACTGCAGGCTACAGAGGGGAAAATGCTGAGTCACCTAGATTTTAAGTCAGTGTAAACCTGGTATAAAGGCCTGCATTAGAGACTGCTGTTTTAAAAGTTAGAAATACAGTTTCATTATTTTTTGATAACAGAGAAAAGATAAGAAGGGATTTCCTTTCTTAATGCCTTTTTACATAAGCACATCCATGGTTTTGATGTTAAATAATAATTGTCCTATAAAAAGTGGCACAGACTTTCATGTTTCAAGTAAGGCTTCTGTGCTTAGGGTTATAAATGAATGCGTTTAATTATGATAGGAAAGGAATGACGCTTGCTTTTCATATGTGCAACCATCAAAAGGGTTGGAGTTATAAAAAAATAAAAAAAGGGGGAATTTTGATAATATGAAAAACATGTTATTAAAAATAAGTGCATTAAATTTGTGTTTTAATCTTAATAATGCCTAATAATAATACTGTGAACTCCTAGCATTAAAGTTGAATTTAAACAGCGTTTTACAGCAATGGGGGGAACTAAAATGGAAAATGTCACTTCACCCAGGCATACAAAACTCATTTTTTTAAGGGTGTACCTTATACATTTCTGATCCCCCATCTCTGGGATATGTAGAGGACATTCTGGGGATGACTAATATGCCCAAAAATTGTAGGCTATTCATTTTTAAGTGCCCCAAACACCAAAGTCGGAATTGGGCAAAATTCACTATTTAAAAGCAGTTCTGCCACTCAGAGCAGCTTTCAAACTGATCTTAGGCTTCAGTAAATGCACACATGTAAGTATAGAATGAATAGCTGACCTCTATACTGCTAGAAAAGCACTCCGCACACTGCTTACAAATATAAATAAATATAAAAACCCAGCAGAAGTTATTCTCTTACCTCTAAATTACTGGAAAACAGGAATAACAGAACTGCCTTTCAGCTGTGATTCTTCATAGTCACTTTGAATTGAAAACCGCATGGAAAACCTTGCAAACAAAATAGGACAGCTGGTAAAGGGTTAAAGGTCGAGTTCTACATTTAGAAGCCTAGCAGGGCTCAGAGAAAGGTTTGCTTTGACACTTCGACCTCTGAAACATTTTGAAAGACGAGATGGCAGTGCAGGGAGAGAAAGAGAAGTTTTGCTTACTTTTTTTGGCAAAAGCAAGTTTTTGTGCGCTCATACGAACAGAGGGAAATATAATGGTGCATGTGAACTCTGATTAAGAGAATGGCTCTGCCATGTATATAGCACTAATCCTTTTAGGGCTGAGTTAAGGAGGCAATGGGATTTAGTTTGAATTCATGTGCCCTCATGTTACACTTGTACATTTGCTAAAGGAATTGGTGGTTGGGTATTCATGTTTTTTAGCTAGCTCAATGTGCTATTTACCTCCTATATACAAATTAAGGGTAGGCAAATTTATGTTTTCTCTCTCTTTTTCACACTTTTTTTGCGCCTATCTAAATTGTCTAGGAAATAGCTATGAGACATTTAATTGGCTATTCAGTAATACTGTTTTACACATTGTTAGCATTAATAAAATAAATAAATAAATATGTTATGTTACTGCCCATCCTGTCTGTTGAAATTCTGAAAGGATGAGTAGTCTAGATTGCTGTTCCCTTATTTGATCTTTAAGGGGAACTAGATGTGGGTAGTATTTGTTCTACAATTCTCACGTGATAACACCATTATTATTAGCTAGTCTGTGTAAATAAATTGACAGTCCTGATTAGAGCTGATGTTGCATAGTTTGGATCATGAAAAGTAGAATGCAGGAAAGATGCCCATGTGATCCTTAGCAAACATTTTTTGAAGAAAATATTGTTTTATAGGAGTTTGTTTGTCACAACATATTCTGCTGGAGAAATGTATGTACCCACTATGTTGAAGTTTTTAGTTCTAATTCTAATAAGAATCCCTGTTAAAATTAGCAGTTTTAGATTTTCCTGCTGCACCTCTAACATGAGAGCATGGTCCTAAGCGTACAATGTAGGTGCTTTTATTAAGAGAAATCATTTTAGAAGTATCTGCAGTCCTGTACAAGTAATGCAAAGTCTATGAGTAAAAGTGTAGAACATTTCCTTTTTACTTGAGGGTCTTCAGATTAGTAATATAGGAATACACAGATGTAAGGATTTAGAGTATGTCTGTATTGTTTTTCTCTTTTCCTCAGAATTTAGTAAATAAACACAGACTTCCTTAGCTGTTTCAAATAGAGTAATAGGTCCAGGGTTTTTACTCTCAGATAGATGAAGTGGTTCTTGGATGCCTTGCTAATACATGGGGCGCCCCAAGACTAGGAAGAATTTTGAGAATATCCTCTCTGTTGATAGATTATTTGTATGCCTTGTCTAAAGACCTTTTGTTCTGTCCACCAATAGATATTTGCTGCCTTACAACCATTGCCAGAGGAGCCCGGCATCAGATCCAGCCTGGGGAGTCAGCAACATTCCAGCTTGAAGCCAAGGTGAATGTAACCAGCACAGGCATTGCTGGCAACTAGGACCTCAGTGAAGGTAGAAGGCCGGAAGCACTGGGATGTGAAGTGTGTACCCCTGCCACTGTCTTGGGCAAAAGACGGGGTCACAAATCAGTAAGGAGAAATTGTGGATCAAGTTTTTGATGCCCAGCTGAGAGTCACAGACCGACCAGAACAGCAAGGAGGTTTTTGCTTGAGGTGACCCCCTTTGAAATAAGGGTTGCTTCAGGCACTTCAACATCATGCTCCTGAATGCTGGCTGTAAAGTCTGCACCTTTGTTTGTTTATCAAGAGATACCTGGGCACACTGGATAAAATCTGTGTGGCCCCAACGAAAGAGCAGTGTGCCAGCAGAGCAATACAGGAGTTAGGGAAGGACTTGAGTTCAGGGTACTGTGCCTTTGATGCCTGTTAGATTGAAGTGAAGAAAACTGGTTCACTGCCTGAGACACTGGACAGGATCGTTGAGGGCATTTGCCCCGGAAAGTGATTGCCCTATCCTGAAAGAAGAAACTTTTCTCTTGAAACTGGGCTGTGATTCCTGAGTTGCGAGTTGTGCAGCTCCACCGTGGGAACAACAAGAGCCTGCCTGTGAGGCTCAAACGGACACAGGGAAAAGACTCCCCTCTGGCTGGTTGTACAGCGGCTTCAATTTCCCTAAGGACTTCTTTTTTTTTATAATATACCCTTTTGGACATCCCATTTTTGAGGAGGAGTAGCCATTTGCGGCTCCTCATCCTAATTCTCATGGCCCTGGGTGGTCCTCCTGGTCCCCTGGAGCCAGGATTGTTTTTGTAATAATATGTCTGACTGCTTTAACCCCTTTGCCGCGGCACGAATTCCGCCGCGGCGCTGGGGGGGTTTGGGGGCAGCGTGGCGCCGCCATGCTCATGACGGAACCCCGCCGTCATGAGTCACGGGCGAGCTGTGCTCATGACGGAGTGGTTCCGTCACGACTCCACCCACTCGCGCTAATCGCCCGCACAGGCGAAGAATCAGCGCCGCGTGGGCGGAGCGGCCGCCAACGGCCGCAGCATGACGGAACCACTCCGTCATGAGCACAAGGCGCCCGTGGCTCATGACGGAATGGTTCCGTCATGAGCAGCGATGAGGTTAATATTTGCATTAGGAATAATGTTTATTCTGCGAGAGAAAAGTTCATCTGAGCAGTTGACAAATGTTACTTTACCCTTTCCTTGACTATAATGATTGATACTCTAGCCCTCATAAAAAGAACACTGGAAAAGTCTATTGAAAATGTTTTTTACATAGAATTGGACTAGATGGTTCTAGGATTTGCTTTCTGCTTAGGGTTGAACAATATTGGTAGTTCTGTTTGCGATAATAGTCATTACTCTCTCCTGCTATCTGTATGACCCAATGCTTTGTTCCCTTTGTACTCCTGCTTATACCTTATATATGCCAGCTTAACAATTTTTAGAATGAAAAATGCCCACCTAGCAATGGATTAGAATATTGATGAATTTATGAAAATAAATGTGCAAAATATTTTCTATGTTCCTACTAGATCATAGGAATGTCATTAGCTCATGGTAAAAAGACTATCTGTTAAAGATTGCAGGAATCTGTTAGCATGAGCTGAAAGCCATTTTGTACTTGGCAGGCATTTTAGTTAGGTATGTGCTAGCCATTTGCTTTCTCCCTCTTCCAGAGCCTTGCAAATGCTCAGAGGAACCTGTAGCTGCCAGAATGCACCTGCTCCTAGTATAGACCTGTCAGGCTGTTCTAACTGATGTCAGCAACTCATTACTCCTCCTACTTGTTAACTGTGTATTTTCTGTATGACCATCTATGTATGTAACTCTTCTCATGTGTACTTGTACCGCCTTCTTTTGAGCCCCTGTGTGGGTATATAAGGCCCCTGTTCTCTGTACTCCTTAGAATGCCTCCTACAGTGACTTGAGAGTACTGTGTGATGCAATCTCCCTCATGTGAGGTTCAATAAATGCATTGTTTTTATATTACAGCTTCTGTGCCAATCTCTTTTTTGTTGGTTTAAAAGGACCAGGTGTATCAGTGAAACCCCTGAGAAGGTTTATATTTCTTCACTATGACACGCCACTCCACTCTACGACATGTCACTCTGCTCTATGTCTCAACACTCCACAACACTCTACTCTACGAGACAATACTCAACAATACTGCTCTCTATGCCACTCCACTGTACTCCACTTTGCAACATTCCACAAGACTCTCTGACACTCTACACCCCTCAACTCAACAACACTCTACTCTACTCTACGGCACTACACTCTATAACACTCTACTCCACTTTATGCCCCAAATTGACACTCTACTCCACCTTGTACCACTGCACAACACTCTACTCCACTCTATGACACTCCATGCAACTCACTTTGTGGAACTCAATGCCACTTTACTTCACTCTACTCAATGACACACTACATCATTCTACTCCATTATTCCACTCTACGCCACACAACTTTATGCCACACTATGCCACTTCACTCTATGACACTCTATGCCACTTTACTCTACGATACTCTGTGACACTCTACTCTACTCCACTCCACACCACTTTACTCTTTATCACTGCACTCCACTCTATGCCAATCCTCTCTACTACACTCTACGACACTCTATGACACTCCATGACAATCCACTCAACACTCCACTGTACGACACTTGACTCTAAAACACTCCACTCTACGACACTCTAGTATACTACACAACCAGAACCTACAAATACAATACTAACACACACACATATAAATATGCGTGTGTGTGTGTATAAATATATATATGTGTGTGTGTGTGTATATATATGTATGTGTGTGTATATATATATGTGTGCGTGTGTGTGTATGTATATATATATATATATATATATATATATATATATATATATATATATATATATATATATATATTATCTACTGGCGGTCGCCAGTAGATAGTTATAGTTAGGACCGTGTTTCCATAGGAAATCTCAAAATTCTATTTTTAATAACTTTTGCGGCGGTTGACGAATCTTCGCGAAATTTTCAAATAATGGGGCGCTCCGCTTATCTCCTACCCTGAAAGTCTCGGGGGGATTCGTCAAGCGGGGGCCGAGAAAAAAGGGAGAGTCCCAAAACGCGTTTTCCCCATGCATTTGCCCACAGGACCTTTAGTCGAAGGTTCAGCCCGAACGGCTGAACAGAATTACTTGAAATTTGGCAGAGAGGTAGTCCTCAGGTCAGGGATGTGCCTTTTGCATATATGGAGTCAATCTGTTCAGTAGTTTCTGAGAAAATTGCAGTTAAAAGCACATACATATCTATAGCCGCGCACCGTGCGCGCACCGTGCGTGCACCCTAACGTGCGCGAGTATAATTCTGATTGGTGGTTACATGTCAGTCAATGTTCGAATCGGTCGAAATCAGGAAGTGTCGGCCGCCATTTTGTTTGTTTTCAGTGCGAGAGTGGAAAAGGAAGGTCGCGAATGTGAAAAGGGGGCAGGGTAGAGAGCACCGTGCGCGCATGGTAAAAAACCATTAAAAAAAAAATATTTAATACGTAGTTTATTGTAAAATAAATATAAAAAAAAAATAACACATACATAACTTAGCATTTCAAAAAACGTACAAATTCACTGAAAAAACCATAAGTTTCACACACGTTATAGTTAGGAATTAGCATTTAAAAAACCTTGCAAATTCACTTAAAAAACCATAGGTTTCACACATGTTATAGTTAGGTGGATATTTCACTCGTAAAAAACCAATGAAATTCCCCCGTTATAGTTAGTTCAGATAACTATAACTCGCGTGACCGCCACTCTATCACAAGGATGATGTCATCAGTGATGTCAAGAGTGATGCCACTGACCATGTCATGAGTGATGTAATATGTGACGTCATGAGCAGGGGATTGCGGGCGCGCGAGTTATAGTTATCTGAACTAACTATAACGGGGGAATTTCATTGGTTTTTTACGAGTGAAATATCCACCTAACTATAACCTGTGTGAAACCTATGGTTTTTTAAGTGAATATATATATATATATATATATATATATTACCTACTGGCGGTCGCCAGTAGGTAGTTATAGTTAGGACATATTTTCCATAGGAAATCCGCAACATTCTATTCCTAATAAGTCTGGTGCTGGTTGACAAATCTTCGCGAAATTTTCCAAACTTTTGCCCAGCTCCGCTCCGCTCCTACCCTGAAAATTTTGTGGTGATTCGTCAAGCGGGGGCCGAGAAAAAAGGGGGGTCCCAAAACATGTTTTCCCCATTTGGCAAAGAGGTAGTCCTCAGTTCAGACTCCTGCCTTTTGCATAAATGGTGTGAATCCGTTCAGTAGTTCCTGAGAAAATTAGAGTTAAAAGTACATAAATATCTATGGCCGGGCAGGATCCGCGGACCCTACCCGCACCGTGAGCGCACCCTCCCCGAACCGAGCGCGCACCCTCCCCATCGCGCGCTGAATGCTAATTGGCTGTTGAGTGTCTCTCTACATTCGAAACCAGGAACTGTTGGCGGCCATTTTCTGCCTCGGTAGAAGCGAGGCTGAAGAAGCAAGGGGAATAAGTGTGTAAAACATATAAAGGGGGCAGAGTGGAAATACTCTGACCGTGTAGAGGTGCTTAGGGGGTCCCAGAAGGACCCCCTGGGGCCCCCTTTTTAAAAATTTTTTTTTAAAAAGTCGAAATGCGCGCACGGTGCACGCATCCTATCGCGTTAGGTGTGCGGATCCATGGATTTTTTTTTTAAAAAGACAAGAAATCATTGCTTGTATGACTACTTTGTACACTGAAAGGTAGGGTGTATATTTCTGTTTTTTAAAGGTATGATTCTTATTTGTTAACAAAAAACAGATTGTAAGGAACATTATATATGATTTGCTGATATGTTGAAAAGTGAATCACACTTCCTCTCTTGTGTAGGAGCATTGTGTGCTGAACTTCTGACCTGTGTGCTTAGTGCAGTGTTCCATGACCTGTTTCTATGGTAACAGGCAGAAGGCAGACTGGGGGAAGGGTTGAAATGTATTTCAGTTGGAAAGGGTTGAAATGTTTAACCAATAGAAATGTGTGTTTGCTTTTGAGTTTATGTGTGAAGGATTGTGATTTGATGTTTACATGTATATGTGTGGAAAATGAAAGGGAAACTTTTCTATTCTTTGTTTTTGCTGAGAGGTGCACGTGCAGAGATTCTGTAAAAGAAAATATGGTGAGTGACTGATATACTTCTTAATATACAAAAGAACTTGAAAGATGAGTTATTTAATTGTGAGGGGATGTCTGTAGACTATTTTGATTTTAATCAGACTAATGTATTTCTCCTGCTAAAGTGTAGGGAGTCCTTTTTTCTCTACAATCTTATTGACAGTGTGTGTGCATGTAGAAACCATTCTGGATAAGCATTTGTGTTTTTCATGTGTTTGCAGACAGATAACTGTGCTGTTTTAATATTTTGGTAGAATTAGAAGCCAGTCATTGTTTTTGAATTTGTGAAATGAGTTATGTTATGTTTCTATACTAAAATGTAGTACTACTTCTAGATGAAGAAATGTGTTTTGGTATAGTGCAAGGGATAGTGTTGTTTGTCTAGAATCACACAGTGAGTCTGTGTGCATTTGGGAACCACTGTGAGAAAAGCATTTGGTAACATTGTGTATTTGCTGACAGATAACTGTTTTAACCTGTCATGTTGTGAAGTTTTAGTAGCATTAGAAGACAGTTATGGCTTATGATTTGATTAAATGAGTCAGGCTTTGACAGAAAAGTGCAGTTCTGAAATATGTAGATTGTGTGCAGTTCCCTTACCACTTGCACTGTAGTGAATGAGTTTTGGTAAACTCCTAGGAATAGTGGTGCTTGTCTAGAATCACAGTGTGAGTTAGTGTGTATTTGGGATCACTGTGAGAGAAGCATTTGGTGAATTTAATGTATTTGCTGACAGATAACTTTTTTAAAACCTGTCATGTTGTGAAGTTTTAGTAGCATTAGAATCCAGTCTTTGCTTATGAGTTGATTAAATGAGTCATGCTTTGACACTGATGTGCTGTACTTAAATATGTAGATTGTGTGCAGTACCATTAAATCTTCTAGACTAGTGAATGCGTTTTGGTAAACTCCTAGGATAGTGTTGATTGTCTAAAATCACACTGTGAGTCTGTGTGCATTTGGGTAAGGATTGTGAGAGAAGCATTTGGTAACATCGTGTATTTGTTGACAGATAACTGTTTTAAAACCGGTCATGTTGTCTAGTTTTAGTAGCATTAGAAGCCAGTCTTTGCTTATGCTTTGATTAAATGAGTCAGGCTTTGACAAAAAAGTGCAGTCCTGAAATATGAAGATTGTGTGCAGTTCCCTTACCACTTCCACAGTAGTGAATGATTTTTGGTAAACTCCTAGGTATAGTGGTTCTTGTCTAGAATCACACTGTGAGTCTGTGTGCATTTGGGAACCACTGTGAGAAAAGCATTTGGTAATATCGTGTATTTTTTAGCAGATAACTCTTTTAAAACATATCATGTTGTCAAGTTTTAGTAGCATTAGCAGCTAGTCTTTGCTTATGCATTGATAAAATGAGTCAGGGTTTGACACTAAGGTGCAGTACCATGTACTATTCTCTTCACTGTGGCAAAACTGAAAATTTAAAAGTTTTACCTAAGCACTGTCCTAAAAGTAGTCTGATTATTTAGTCAGTTTCTAAGTACCAAATAGATTGCTTCAAATGTCTATGCAGTATGCATGTAGTGTTCTAACATACTATACACTTGTCTTTTACACCTTCAATTCCCTAGTCAGTATCCATACACTTCCAGGAAACACCCTGTCACTCCCTTTGCAGTCCTCTAGTGACCCATTCAACACCATGTACTAATCCATTCACTGTGCCAAAACCCAAACACATATAAATTCACCAAGACACTCTCTTTCCAGTACTCTAATGATTCAGTCACTGCCTAAGTATTCATGCACTGAGCCAGGCCTTAGCACATGGACTTCTTCAAACCCCTATCCACTATGCATGCAGTCTTCTAACCACCTACACACTTGTCTTTCACACCTTCAATTCCCCAGTCAGTATCCATACACTTCCAGCAAACACCCTGTCACTCCCCTTGCACTCCTCTAGTGACCTTATTAAGTATCATGTACTAATCCATTCACTGCGCCAAACCCTAATAAATTCACCCAGGCTATCTCCTTGCAGTACTCTAATCATTCAGTCAGTACCCAAGTACTCATCCAGTGACCCAGGCCTTGGACTGCGTCAAACCCCTATCCACTATGCATGCAGTCCTCTAACCACCTACACAATTGTCTTTCACACCTTCAATTCCCTAGTCAGTATCCATACACTTCCAGGAAACACCCTGTCACTCCCTTTTCAGTCTTCTAGTGACCCATTCAGCGTCATGTACTAATCCATTCACTGTGCGAAAACTCAAACACTTATAAATTCACCAAGATACTATCTTTGCAGTACTCTAATCATTCAGTCAGTGCCTAAGTATTCATGCACTGAGCCAGGCCTTAGCACATGGACTGCTCCAAATCCCTATCCACTATGCATGCAGTCTTCTAACCACCTAGACACTTGTCTTTCACACTTTCAATTTCCTAGTCAGTATCCATACAGTCCAGCAAACATCTTGTCACTGCCTTTGCACTCCTCTAGTGACACAGTTGTGTTTCACACCTTCAATTCCCTAGTTAGTATTCATACTCTTCTAGCAAACACCCTATCACTCACCCAGTGTGTCTCCTTATAGTACTGTAATCATTTAGTCAGTTAGCATGTAGAGTTTTAGTGAGGTAGGCCTTAGGGCATGAACTGCTTCAAAGTAGTATGCACTATGCATGTAGTGTTTTAACCATCGTCACACTTGTGGTTCAGGGATATAGTTTCTTAGTCAGTATTTATATCAAATGTGTTTGTACAGTAATGGAATTGTATAATTTTGAAAGTTATTAATATACATTTATTTGTGATTCTTTTTTACAGATACAGAACAGGAGTGTTTCTTATCTGTTTGCACTCTTCTCGTGCAAGATTGTTTGGATGAAGGGTCCTTAGGTGTTTCATCATACTTGCTTTGCCGCATGAGTATTTTTTGTTAGGATCCCCTCGTAACAGAACTCTTTTGAAAATCTTGCGCATGAGAAAGGTGGTATTGGTCTTTGTTTGCCCCTCGAGAAAAGTAGAAAATGTCCACATCACTGAAGGAAAACGTTGTGGGCGTGGTGCATCCTCCAAAAATTCAACTTTAGATGTGGTGAATATTTTATAGCGACATCATTTACAGTTTTTGTAAGTTAAAGTTAAAAAATGTTGTTAGCTGTGTGCATTTTATATTTCTGTGATTTGTATTTTGAGAATGGCATGTTGTTTTTTTTTTAACAATCTTTGAGATTGTGTTTTTTTTGCCCGCTGTTAAGTGATGAGAATGATTGAAATCACTATTTTTAGTGAAATTTAATATATTCTGAGAACAGCAAAAAAGGCAAAAAAATTACTTTGTGGAAATTATGCTGTGTTGTAAAAAATGTATTATTACATGTTATAATTTTTTTTCCTTTTCTTTCACAGATCCACATTTTAAAATAAGCAATTTATATGAATTTATATTTGAATGAAAAACAGAAAAAAATGTATACCATTTTGTATTCCTATTACTGTGAAGGTAAGTTTAACTAAGTCTCAATATGCAGAATGAAGAGGCCTGCAAGAAGCTACAAAGTTGAAACACGTTTCAAAAAACACTCTGTTTATGTAGTTTTGAAATCTGACCATAATCAGATATCACGTGACCTGCAAAAAAAGAGATTTGAGGGGTTCATAATATTTCACCTTTTTAGCTGTTGAAGGACCGCAATCATTTCCATCATTCTTCTTTGAACATCTTTGCAGACAAAACTCTGTACTTACCTTCTATCATTCGCAAGGAAATTTAAAAACGGAAATATGTCACTTTTTGTAACATAGTAATTGTGCAAGATACTCTTTAAAATTTACAAAGAGAGGAAAAGGCACTCTGTGCACTTTTTATACTCCATGTAAATATAACCTCATCATGCACACCACTTTGTGTTGAAAGTGTTGTTGTGCATGATTGCACATAATACTCATAGAACAAGACACATCTCTAGATTTATCAGAAATCATAAATCTCAATATGTGTGTGAATGCTGCACCATTCTAAAATTGGTGTAGGAAAGCACAACAAGGAGAATTGTTTTAATTTCTCCACATTTTTATATCTTCAATGCATGCTGAAATGTTCAGCATACATTGAAGAAGAAAAATGCATTTTCTCATTGTTTTTGTGCAGGAAGGTGTGTCTTCCTGCAGAAAAACAAACAGCACATGACACAGATATCCTTGCACTATGGTGCAAGGGTGCCTGTGTCACCACATGGGTGAAGTTTAAGCAGCCGTGCAGAGAGAAGCATAGATTTGCAACATATTTATGTACATATGTTGCATCCCTGTGCTTTGGAAGTACTACAGCACACTGCAGTTAAAGAGGTTACTGTGTGATGCTGCAGCACTTCTTCATTCGAAATTTAGCTCTTTTTTTAAACCAGGAAAGTTAGTTCTTACAAGAACTTTTTTTTTTCTTCTTTCTTCTTTTATAATTTTTTTGGGTTTTCTGAACAATTTATAATTTTGGGGGGGTTTTCTGCAAAAAAAAACAACAACAACAAAAAAAAAACAGGAGAAACCAAACAATGAACTTCAGGGAACAATAATTTTTTTTTTTTTAAAAACTAGCAAATGTGACTTTCTTGCCGGCGGCAGATCAGATCGATCGACTGCTCACCATAGCACAAAGTCTTATTGCACTTAGTGCAGAGCACTTTTAAAAATTGAAATTGAGGACGGATGTCCAAGGTTTGGGCTGATGGATGCACTCTTGATGTGCTCAGCTGCGATGAGGTGGATGGCGCTGGAGCAGGAGTGTTTCTCATCCGTCGGCACTCTTCTTGTGCAAGATTGTTCGAATGAAGGGCCCTCATGTGCTTCATCATACTTGCCGTGCCGCAAGAGTATTTCTTGTTAGGATCCCCTCTCGATAGGACTCTTTTGCAAATCTTGCACGTGACCAAGGTGGCATTGGTCTTATTCTGCCCCTCGGGAACAGTAAAAAATGTCCACACCACTGAAGAAAAACGTTTTTTGGGTGGTGCCTCCGGCAAAAATTCATCCTCAGAAATATGAGGTGATGCAGGTGATGCCTGCTGCCCTGAAGCCATTTTTGGTTGAAAAAAGTTAGAGCTAAGTGTAAACTTAGTCTAAAAAAATCTTCTTCTCTCCAAAGAGATGGTGCTCTAAAGAAGGTCAAAGAAGAATGATTGAAATGGGTGGGGTCTTTCAATAGTTAGAAGAGGAAGTGTAATGAACCAATCAAATCTCTTTTTTTGCAGGTCACATGGGATCCGCGCACCCTGCGCATCCGCAGCAAGCAACCCAGCGCGCATCCGCGAAATTGAATTAAAAAGAAATATAGGATTAGATGTAAAAATATATTAGTTTTAAGACTAGTTTAGAGTTTGTCTTCAATTAATATTCACATGAAATGCATATATCTATGTTTTTTTAAATGTTAAATATTTCGCGGGATCCGCGCACCTACCGCGTCATAGACGCACATGACGCATCGCGTAAGCGAGTAAACGTCGCGTTACGTACATCGAACGTGTCGCGTATAGGCTGGGAGTCGCGTACCTGTCGCATTGCGATTGCGCACTAAAAACGTACCCAACTCGTACCATGCGCGGATGCTATCACGTAGGGATCGAGAACGGTGCGCATAGGGTGCGCGGATCCAAAAACATTGAAAGAAATATATAAAATACAGTTTTGAACATATAGTTAAAAAAATATTTTGAAAAAAATATATATATATGTTTGTAAAACCCATTAAGTTCAAATAACATTTTTTAATTTTTAAAAGAATTAATTGAAAAAATAAGTTTAAAAAATGGTGATAAAAAAGTATTTTAAAAAAAAGATAATTAATGAAATTGATACACTGAATTTGTAATATATAGAAATCCAATCAAAATCATTAAACATGATGGGCCCGATTCACAGAACAAACTTAAGACTAAATCCTAAACTTAGTACCATTCTGGTATTCACAGAATGCACCTAGTACTTCTGGTATTCACAGAATGAACTTACTACTTTTGCTATTCACAGAATGAACTTAGTACTTTTGCTATTCTCAGAATGGATTTACGACTCCTAAACTTACGTCCGCACTCGGGCCGGAAATTCCGGCCCGGAGGCGGAGCTTCCGGCCCGGAGGTGGGGCTTCCGGGCCGGAGGCGGAGCTTCCGG
Source organism: Triturus cristatus (assembly GCF_964204655.1). Lineage (NCBI taxonomy): Eukaryota > Metazoa > Chordata > Amphibia > Caudata > Salamandridae > Triturus > Triturus cristatus. The sequence goes on along the minus strand of NC_140582.1, from coordinate 304,837,765 downwards.
CCCGGAGGCGGAGCTTCCGGCCCGGAGGTGGAGATTTCGGCCATAGCTCATCGGCCGGAATCCCCACCTCCGGGCCGGAAGCTCCGCCTCCGGTCCGGAAGCTCCGCCTCCGGCCCGGAAGCCCCGCCTCTGGGCCGGAAGCTCCGCCGAGTGCGGACGTAAGTTTAGGAGTCGTAAATCCATTCTGTGAATAGCAAAAGTACTAAGTTCATTCTGTGAATAGCAAAAGTAGTAAATTCATTCTGTGAATACCAGAAGTACTAGGTGCATTCTGTGAATACCAGAATGGTACTAAGTTTAGGATTTAGTCTTAAGTTTGTTCTGTGAATCGGGCCCGATATCTTCAGAGATAAGTTATAGATAGGAATTAGCATTTAAAAAACCTTTGAAATTCACTGAAAAAACCATAGCTTTCATGCACGTTAAAGTTAGGAATTGGCATTTAAAAAACCTTTGAAATTCACTGAAAAAAACCATAGGTTTCAGGGGCGTTATAGTTAGCTGGACATTTCCCTCGTACAACACCCTAGAAATTCCCCCGTTATAGTTAGTTCAGCTAACTATAACTCGCGCCCCCGCAATGCACTGCTGATGTCTTCACATATTACATCACTCATGACATGGTCAGTGACATCACTGATGACATCACTGATGACATCTCAAATGACATCACTGATGACATCACTGATGATGTCATCCATGTGATAAATTAGTGCATCTTCTCACACCCTAATATAACCTTTGATACACCGACTCAAAATTTCAGACGGCCATTTTGAAAACCATAGATACTCCAATACCAATAACTACATACCCACTCATTGACTCTTAGGTCTACATACATCCCCACTCACTCACCTGTACAGTCACTCATACTTACAGTCACTCCGTACAGGACTATCATATGCATTTATACACCTATATAGACACTCACACACCGCCAATTATCCATTGAGGTACTGACACACCTAGTCAGTCATGCAAATAATGAATCACAGTCCAATTTACTCACCTATACAGTTAAACACACTCAAGTTCACAAAAAATACTAACAAATTCTGACACTCTTATACAATTTCTAATACAAGCACACACTCATCCATACAGGCACTCCCTCAATCACACACTCTCACATATAGATAGTTATATACTCTTACACACATATACACTGCGTTTCACATATGTAGTTACTGACACATGTACAACTGAGATATACATTCGATCACTAACACACTCATACATACACTCACCCAACCATACAGTCCATCACAGTTGCACTCTTAAAATCATGCACCATAGAATCACCCACTCACACATCTATGCACAGAGTCACACACACCCTACCCACACAAACACTCAGGCACCCATACAGATACTGAGAAAACCAATCAATAACCCATATATACACATTCATATAGGCATTCACAAAACCATGCAGCCACTTAAACACCAACACACAGACACATACAGACATTCACACAGTTTAGTCACTAGTCTGCAGTAAGATATATTTAATGACTCACTTATAGAGTCAGTTACGCACCTAGAAAATCATCCATTCACACACTTGTACACCCACTCATTCTTCAACAGGCCTTTCAATATATATATTAAACATATTAAATCTTCACAGAAACACAGACTCACTGGATGACGTCATCAGTGATGTCATCAGTGATGTCATCTGAGATGTCATCAGTGATGTCATGAGTGATGTCACTGACCATGTCATGAGTGATGTAATATGTGACGTCATCAGCAGTGCATTGCGGGGGCGTGAGTTATAGTTAGCTGAACTAACTATAACGGGGGAATTTCTGGGGTTTTGTACGAGGGAAATGTCCAGCTAACTATAACGCCCCTGAAACCTATGTTTTTTTTAGTGAATATATATACATACATACTAGCGATCAGACCCTGGATCCACATTTTGAATAAACAATTATTCAATGGTGTAAATATTAGTTTAAAATGCTCTGGAGATACCGCAGCACTATTAAGGTACCACTTTTGAAAAGAAAAACAACCACGTAGACAATGCTAGCATTTATATTGAACTTTGAGCTACCTTACAAGTACTGTGGTACCCAAAAATAAATATTTGCATAATAAACAACATTATATGATTAAAAACAATGTTTTAAAAATAAAACAACAAATTCTGTGAAAAAAAACAAAGGTTAAGGCTCAGTAATAGTTAGGAAAAAAGTAAATATTTATTTGTACACAAAGCCAACTTAAATTACCAGAAGCTTATAAATTCTAAAGTTATAGTTATAAGCTAAATAATTATTTGCACACCACACAAAACTTGACATAACTCACACAACTCTGCTAATAGCGTTGTGAGCTCACTGCTCAGACTAAATGAATTATTGCTCGCACCTTCCACATGCACTGCTGATATTCTTTCATATTGCATCACTTATAGTGTGTGAAATCATAGCATATATAACAACTCTCCTGCCATCTCTAGTAACATCATTTATGAGAAGACATGGTAGAGGGCTGAGTTATAATTCATTTAGCATGCATAGTGAGTTCACAACTCTATATATAGAGGTGCACATGTTATATTAAGGTTTGGGTTATAACTATAACTTTGAGAATCCTAAGCTTTGTGTAGTTAGTTGCTTTTGTATACACATAGAAAATTAGGTTTTCTTACCCATAACTTATCCTAAACCTTTGATTATTGCCAAACTCCCTCCTAAGAGGCCTGATAAAGTAATATCCTATTGTAAATCTATGGTTTGTTTGAGTAGGTCACCAACACCAAGCAATGCCCTTTGTTTGTATGTGCTGAGACTCTGTAGGCGTAAAGATACTACTTAGTAAAAATAACTTTGTAAATAGCAAACAATCGTAAAGTTACACCAAAGTTTAAGTTTACCTTTATGGATCAGGCCCTATGTCTCACAAGAGGTCCGAACAAAATGTGCACGGTGCAAATCTATCCCCACGGTTTGTCAGAGGAGTAACCAACAATAAAACCATTGCCTACTATGATAACCTGTGAAAATTCCATGTTAAAAATACTCTCTTCAGATTTAGTAGAATAATAACAATCCACCCTTAAATGCCTATTCACTTTTATATACCCGTTTCACAATGGAAAAGTCAGGTCCTCTAAATTTTACGTCCCTTTTCATAAATAAAAAAAACCCGCTTATAGCTTTGGTCCTTGGCTTGCCATAATAATCAGCAGAGTCATACTGTATTGAGCACAAGCTTTCACACATTGCAACCAGAGAAGAAAGAACACCTTCATTTTCTAATTGTCTGGGAAAATTTGTTTGATAGCATCACAATGGCATGTGTGTGTGTAACCAAAAGGTCAAACACTATAGTTTTACTTGATAATCAGGTGGCTAAAAAGTTATCACCACTGATTCCTGAGAAAAGCACTAGTTCTGTGGAAGCACACAGCTTTTGACAATGTAAAAGCTGTACTCAGCTCTCTTTAGTAATCCTGAGAAATGCTCTTTTTTATCAAATATAGACGGCCACAGCTGGACCATCAAGCCAGATCTAAAAACATGATCATAAATTTAGAACTTGAAGCAATGAAGATAATTACTACATGCTCACCCCCAGTATCCGTAGCTGAAATTAATGAAAATAATCACAAGAGAAAAAAAGATAAGGAAGTAAGCTGAATGACCATCCATTATAAAGAGGACGCATAGATGACGAATTCGGCAAGATAATCCTGTCAGACTAATAGTACCATTTATGAGAAATGAGAAATTCTAGGAAAAAACAAAGATAATAAAACCAATATTCTGTGTCAGTGTTTTAACTAGGTTTACACATTTTTCGCTAGATATATCATCTGGTGACATTTAATCATCCAATATTTGTTTGTTTTCCTCTTTACGAATGAGCTAGGGTTTTTATCACAGACACATTAGATGATCAATGTCGCATTTTCTATGTAGGCCTCAGAAAATAGATGAGGGATTTTTATCAGTGCATCACCGAAATATGGAGAACGTGGCTACGGGCATATCATCAGAAGAATCCTCCAAAATGGGCCTCATTTTAAAATGAAAAACAAATCATCTCTGCTGCTTTTTAGAAAGAGGAAGCACTGTGCTACTCTATCATTATTGTAGACTGCATGTGGATTTTAATACAACTATCCATGCGCATTTTATTCTGGAAATGAAACAAAAAACACTTGATGGCTGGCAGGTTGGGAGGAGGGCTCAAAGAACCACTCAGGGTAACAATTACATTCTCATCATGTGACTCATTTTCACACTTGTAACGTCTCTTGCTTAATATTTTTTCAGTTATCTATTCATAATTGTAGGAATTTATTTAAACAATTTTTCATTACAATCTCTTTTCATTCTACTTGTACAAGTGCATAGTCCATATTTTTATATGCGAACATATGCAGGGGTTTACATTTGAAACCAGATTAAAGATTGGATTTTAGGAACAAATGAAATGACTAGCCACACAGACATCTGTGTTTGGCAGCTAACAATACAATTGGGGCCAGATGTACGACCTGCAAATTAGCGCCTCGCAAATTGTGAGTCATTTGTGGCTCGCAATTTGCGCTATTTTGCATGTACAACAATGTGTTTAACACTGTTTGCGATTCCCACTGGGGTCCCCAATTGTGAGGCTCATGAATATTAATGAGCCTCTCTCAATTTGTGAGCCTATTGGGAATGACAGGCCCTCCCAGGGATGGTGGCCTGCTGGGCTCAGCAGACCACAATGTCTGGGACTACTTTTTTAATAAAGCTGTTTTTTTCTTTTTCAAATGCAGCCCGTTTTCCTTAAAGGAAAACGGGATGCATTTAAAAAAGAAAAATGAAACTTTTCAGTTTCATTTTCTTAAGGGCAGGCAGTGGTCTCTGGGACCAAACTTTATTGAGGACCGTGACTTCATAGCATTGTAGAAATTAGTACAGAAGGTCGTTTTTCCTTTGAGGCGGCCGTAAAGGATACAATATATGAGTCCATTCTACAGCGGTACGTATAAGGCAATTGAAAGGGAACTGCAATTACTTTCGAAGAAATGCAACAGTTTCCAGAAACAAAGCAGCTTTGACATAAAAAACATCCATATGATAAAGCATAAATTTTATATTTAACTAAAATAAACAATCCCAGCAACTATCCCCCCGCCCTAACCCTCCCACCCCAAGCTCCTGGTCTGTTTATGGTATTGCCATTGGTACCTAAAGGGGGGTCTAACCGGGTGTTTCCTGGGGGTCTATATTTCTCTGAAATGACAGAATGGGGGACTGGGGTTCAGGAGCCTCCATTCAGGTGACTGTGAAGCGGTATAACAGGCTATGGTGTTGGGGTACCCCGTAGGGGTAGGAGGCCAAGGAGTTGGAAGTCGTGTAACATGGTATCCCAATCCACTGAAATGGGTTGTTTCTGTAGCCCTTTCTCTTCTTCCTTCCGAAGGGCTACGCTCTCTGCTTTCCCCCACTGTATCAAATCATCGTGCGAGCTGGATAGCGTTGGGCACCTTGGGGACTTCCATCTCATGGTAAGGGCTCTAACTGCCAGAATGAGGGCCAGATCTACAAATCTCAGTTGTACCTTCTGTGTACTCGTGCGTCTGTGGAGGCCCATGAGGCAGTCCAGAACGTTATCAGAGACAGGAATGTGTGTGACCTCGCTCAGGGTTTCGCGGATGCCATTCCAGTAGTCCTGGAGGCGGGGGCATGACCACAGCATGTGAAGGAAGTCCGCCTCGTCTCCTTTACATCGAGGGCAGCTATGGTGTGCGTCAGGGAACATATGGGGGATCCTTTGTGTGGTGAGGTATGACGTGTAGGACCAACGTTTGTATGAATTTCAGTTTGGCGTTACGGGACACTCTTTTGGGGTGTTCAAGCATGCACTTCCAGGCTTTATCTGAGAGTTCAGTAGTGGAGTCCTCGGACCATTTCGTTCTAAAGGATGTGAGTGTGGTTGCGGCATGTGTCCGTATACCTGTATATAGCCATCTGACTAAGTGTCCCCCATTCCCCATATAATATAAGAGGTGGACCAGGGTATGTTGTGAGGGTTCGGTACGCTGCGGGGTCCATGTGTTCTTGATGTAATGGGAGACCGCAGCATGTAAGAGGTATAAATGTGTGGGTGCGTCTGCTGTCTGTATAAACGATTCATGATCAAGCAGAGCTCCTTCACCGAAAAAAGCCCCCATGTCCTCCACACCATTCTCCACCCAATTGCAGATCCTGGTTCTTGTAAGACTGCCCTGTGGTGTGGGAATACCAACAAGGGAATGTTCGTTGAGTATGGGGCTGCTGTAGAGGTATATGACAGTGCCTTCTTCCAGCACATTAATGCTGTCTTCAGTAGGGGCGGACTATCCACGGGGATCTTAGCCCTGGGCAGGAGCAGGGAGTGTAGTGCACCCCGGTCCAAGTCCCTAGGTTAGTAGCCAATTTCCTGTTGATTCCTACCGGCAGTCCAATAAGATAGCCATTGGAGCTGGCTGTCGTAGTAATAGGCTCTGAAGTCAGGAACCCCTAGACCTTCACAGCAAAGTTCTAACTGGAGTTTTTGTAGACTCACTCTCCTACGGCCTGTCCCCCAGATGAGCTCCACTAGTATAGTATTCAGGGTGTTAAAAATAGACTGTGGGACCACGATAGGTAGGTTCACAAAGTAATACAGTAGGCGCGGGAGCATTACCATCTTCAAGATGGCGATACGCCCCATGACCGATAGAGGCTGCGATGTCCAAAAAGCCACACTGTTTCGAAGGGCTGTTATGGCCTTCACTAGGTTGCCATCGAGTTGATCAATCTGTGTACGATAGACCTAAATGCCTAAATATTTAAAAGCAGTAGGGGCTACTGGCAAGTCATATGCGCCAAACCGTATGTCATCAGAGTAAGGTAGTTCCTGGAAGAAGTAGGCCAAAGATTTCCTTGGATTTCTAGCTAGGCCCGAGACCCGTTCAAACTGGGTGAAGATATCTGGAAGGGGAGCATTGTTGGCCGTCAGATCATGTAAATATAGAAGGATATCATCCGCATAAGTTGAGATGAGGTGGGTTGTGCCATCAATGGGAATCCCAAACCGGTCTGCTGACCGCCTGAGCGATATTGCCTGGGGCTCTTGTGCAAGTACGAACAGTAGGGGAGACAGCGGATACCCTTGTCTGGTACCCCTATGTATTTTATACTGGCTCGAAATTTGTCTGCCTGTACAGGCCCGTGCAGTGGGGGAAGTGTATAATAGGCGCACCCATCTAAGGTAAGTGCCTGAAAACCCAAAAAGTTGGAGTGACGCAAACATGAAATCCCAGGAGAGGGAATCAAAGGCCTGACTGAGGTCCAGTGCCAAGAATCCCACAGACTGGTAGGCGAGGGGGGTAGCCCTCATAACATAGTGCAGCCGTCTCGCGTTAAGGGATGTACTACGGTTTGGCAGGAACCCGCATTGATCACTATGTATGAGCGTATTAAGGTAGGGTTGAATGCGGTTAGCCAGGGCCTTGCTCAGGATTTTTTATTCTGTCTACAGCAAGGAGAGGGGTCTATAATTAGACAGTCCCGTCCTGGCTTGGGCAGCAAGGTAACCAAAGCTTGCATGGTGGATTGAGATAGATGGCGGTCCTATATACTGTCTCTAGTGTGGGTACCAGTGTGTCTGAGTACGCTTGATATAATTCGATAGGCAATCCATCAAGCCCGGGTGCTTTATTACGATTCAACCCTTTGATCGCAGTTCTAATTTCTTGTTGCGTAATGGGGCCGTTTATTTCTTTTTGTAACGTATCTGGGAGTGCAGGGAAAGTAAGAACCTGTAAAAATTCTGTAATAGAGGCGCTCTCCACTATTGCGGGTGCCGCATAGAGGGTGCTAAGATGAGTGTAAAAGGCTAGATTTATCTCCTGTTGTGTGTGGGCCATACTGCCGTCCGGTTTACGAATTTGGTTTATTGTCGGTGGATCTAACCTACCTCGCACTAAGCAGGCTAGTAATGTACCGGTTCTATTCGCTTCTGAGTGTTTTCGCTGCATGTATGCTCTGTGATCAATAATCCGTAGGGATTCTAATATCTCCGCCTGGTCAATACGGGCATTCTGCAGTGCTCCCTTTTTATTTGGGTCTGTTACTGCCTCCTGTTCTAATGTGGTCATTTGTTGCTCAACTCTGAGCAAGCGTTGATGCGTCTCCTGCCGGGCCCCCACTATCTGCCCTATTGATACCCCCCGTACTACTACCTTCAATGCATCCCATTCTATTAAATTAGATGAGGCTGTGTTCCAATTTTCTGCTAAGTAATTCGTTATGGTAGTGGAGAGTGGTGTCCTAAACGGAGCATCCTCTAGTAATTGTGGGTGTAGTTTCCAGGTGGGTACCGGGGTTGGCACCTTGCCCCAGGTAAGTGTGAGCTCTAGGGGATTGTGGTCCGAGAAGGTTTTAGCCAGATAAGTAGACTGGCAGACCTGTGTGACAATGGAAGAGGAGCATAAGAATCTATCAATCCTGGTGTGGAGACTATGTACAAGGGAATAGAGGGAGTACTCTTTATGTGTAGGGTGTAGGTGTCGCCATCCATCAGAAAGCGCCCAACCATCTGCCCAGGTATTGAATATGTCGGCAAGCCTACGGACATTTGTACCATGATGGGGAGGGTGAGATCTATCGATGTTTGTGTCGAGAACGGCGTTCTAGTCACCTCCCAACACCCATGGGATACCGTCCCATTCGGCCAGTGCTGTGCTTAAGTGGTGGAGGAAGTGGTGAGACCCCTTCCCCTTTGCGAGTGATTTACCACCTACTCGAAGTAGGTGGTAAACTGAGAGTGTTTTGTGGCTGTAAATGCTGTCGCAAAACACTACTACATAGCATATTGACTCGCAATTAGGAAGGGGGCCCCTTCCTAATAGAGAGAGTCGCAAATGCTATTTTGCGCGTCGGTGACATGCTATTACCCTTTTTTGCGGCCGCAAACGGGAGGTTCTTCCATTTGGGGCTGCAATAATGGGTCGTACATCTGGCCCTAATTCTCTATGTGGTGAGATACCATGATATTGATGAAGGATGTTTCATTCAGTAAGCTCCTTCCTCACTAATTCCATTGTACATCTTTTTTTTCTCCAATCTAGTTCCTTCCCTACTCTACCTTTATGAACCCCTCAGTACAATACTGGGGGTGGGGAAGGACCTCCTCCCCCCAAAAGGAACACTATAAATGGCCAACACAACGTACCCACTCACTTCACCTTCCAAGCTGAGTTGCAAACTCAAGATTGGTCTAATAAAACATTAGGCAAAGAAATATTCACTCAAAAATGAGTAAGTAGATGGCTATGATCTACTTGGGGTGGCACCGTTCTCCCGACATACTTTAACATCCCAATCAAGGACGGATCTTTGAGTAGATAAAACAGTGTGAGAATTGTCCATCAAAGGTCATTGATATGTTCTGCACTTCCAACTGGCCCAGCAGGGGGGCAGCTGCTTCATTCCCGGCTGCAACCCTCCAGAGGAAGGCATGGCGCACCTTTTCTTCATGTGCCCAGGCTATGTCTCCCCCACAGAACCTGGTTAACCCCAATATGTAGGCTGTTAGGTGTACATAGTCATTCTGTAGCCCTTTCAATACTTAGGGCAGATTGCCGCCCATTTTTTGCTATTTTTGTTGCTAAGTTTCTTGAGTGCTATGTAGGTACTCAGTAGAAAAGTTCTTTCATCTCTGCCATTACCATGATGATGTTTGTACTACCATTAGGTACCCTTTTGATATATTAATTACAACACTCTCTTCCATGAAGTTATTGCATTTTTGCACATAATGTTGTGACTAACATATACATCTTCTAGATTGCTGTTAATTTTAGTATTTGGCTTTAAAGAACTGTGCCTGTTGTTTGCCAAAATTGCGTTTGTATGTATTTGTTCTTTGGTATTATCTGTCTGTACATTTATGGGCCTGGTGGTCGCGATAAAATTATTTGAAAGTGAAAATGTTCTGAAGTGTCATATGTAGTGATCCCCAAAAATTATTAAAAAAGGTCAAAATCTGTCAAAAAGGCACCCAGCAAGTCATTCAACGCAGATGTGGCCACCTTTAAGAGAGTGCGAAAAATAAGCTTCTTAAAATACAGACCAAAATATCTGAGAGTTTAGAGGTCATATCAAGCAACTAGATCAAACCCAACCAACCGCCAAACCTCTTAATATTCTATTAGAGCACCCATCCTTGAGGAAAGTTCTCAAAGCAGCTGATAAACCAAAACCTGTAAATATCTCTGCGGAATTTTGCCCTAATGCCTCATTAAATGGGCACCTGTCCTTTCTGGTTCTGAAGATAAAAGGAGTTGGTAATACTTAATTCCGACAATGGGAAGTGGTTAATTCTTTAAATCAAAATTATCACTCCCTTACTGAAGCTAACATTGGCTAATCAACAGATTTTTTTTTTATTTTTTTTGCAGAGTTTTATATAGCGCGAACTTGACCCGAATCCAAACAGGTATCAGAGCGCTTCACATAGCACCAGTTACGTTACATTAGGACACACATTCATTCTTTGTTAGGCACGGGGAGATTAAGTGATTTGCCCAGAATCACAGGATGTTGAGCGTCATTACCGAGACTCGAACCCAGTTCCCCAGGTCCGAACTCGAGCGCCCTAGCCGTTAGGCCAACCCCTCTCCCGCAGATGGATGAAGAGCTATGCACCTTCTGCAAATAGGAGTAGCCTAGTAGAACAATATGGTGGATATGCACCACTAAGGCTCTTTGAGGCATCCAGAACAATCCTTAATATTCCTGAAGCATTTTGATTAATACAATGGTGGCTTTATTAGGATACGTCTTGAGAGATGCTGTCAGCAAGGCTAGGAGAAGCGACTGTCCTAGGGCCCTTTCAGTAACTGTGCTTGTGAGGAAGTCAGGCTCCCAACCCTTGAGCCTGGAGTGTCACCAGAAAAACAGGTTGTCAGGACTGATGAGGAAGGACAAAGCTACAGAGAAGGAATGATCGAGAAAAAGAAAAAGGAGCTAGAAAAGATGGAAGGGTCAAACACCTGCCTGGAGTTTTAGTGTGATGGCAGACTGGTACAACGAATGATAAGATGCTGCCCAAAGGGAGTGAAGGCTCAGCGCAGTGCTGATGAAAATGGGACATTGTTCCAGCCCATTACAGTGGGACTGGCTGCTGTACCAGCAAGGCAAGGAATGAGACCTAGACTGGCTTGGCAAGCATTCTGGGAACAACCTGGCCGGGGTTCCCAGCAGGAGGACTTAGGCACATCTCTGCTCACACACAGAATGTAATGTAGTTTAACAAATGATTTTGATATGATAGAGAAACAGATCTAGAGTGTGGCCAGCAGTATGAGTTCTGCATTGTATTTCAACATTTATATAGTGCTTACTACCTCTGTATGGGGTGCTGAATCACTTGTCTATGAGGGTAGCACGCTACACAGTATAGGGTGAGGGGTTGGAAGTGTATTGTCTTTGTCTTGATTCTATGTGGGAATTTTTCCTATCATGCATGATGACCACCGAGGTGGGGTTATCATGTTATAGGATGGAGCTCTTAGCTGTGTGATGAATGAGGCACACATTTTATGGTTTTCTGTAGGATGCCAACTTTTAGCAGCTCCGTGGGTAAATGTGTGGAATTTCTTATGATCATGGCCCACTTAGTTGGTGACTTCACTATGTTTCCCATGCTGATATTTTGTTTAACGTGTATGGTCCTGAGCAGGAATAGGTTGGAGGGAGAAATGGTGGACAAATCTGCTGGTATAGAATTATTTGTAAGTATTATTCTGATTGTCAGTGAATTTATACTGTGGACTGGTCGACTGATTGGCAATAGTTAGGACTCAACACTTTTGTATTCAGTGACAGCAAGTATATCTAGCAGTAAAAGGGAATTACTATGCATCTGCATTAACTACAATCAACTGCCTGACTGCTGAGTGTTATGGTAGGAATATCAGTGTGGGCAAGGAGCGTTATATATTGTATTGCAAATACATTTAAAATAAAACCTACAACCTCTTGACAAGGCATTAAATTGCTTTCCACTGGGAATCACGCTGCCCCAGAACCTAACGTTATTTCTTTTCTCCATTTACTATTGTTGGTTAATAGGATTAGTACTGGAAACCATTCCATGCGTTTACTCCAGCTGCTATGTAGTAGACTAATTTAATAGGAGTTCGGTGTGTTCTTTAGTGTGAGAGGAGGTATGTTAATTCATGCAAATGGCTGGCAATAATAATAGATGAACAACTAGAAATTAGTTACCATTAGGTTACAGGGTTATGACTTTTTAAAACATAGGTTGCTGTCTGTCAAACGAAATGTGGGCAATTTGCAGAAATACAATACCAGAAATTAGGGCAAGCATTCATGTGACTTAGATTAAGCTGTGCTCAGAGAGAGGAGGCATGCAGAGTATGGAAAGTACATAGAGGTTCATTTGAAAGAAAAGTACAGGCAATAGTTTAAAGTTTCAAGGTAAGGTCAGTTTTCCTGTGAATACTGACGAGACATTTTTTAGATTGCAAGAAACTTATTTGAGAATGCAAAACTGTAAAGGTGTAGAACATTATGTGCATCTCAAACAGTGCTATAATAAGTACTTTTGATAAGCACTAGAATTATGCAACCATTCTATCCTCTGAAAGGCTACCAGAAGACCACTGTTTCATCAAGAATAGCTGATCAGTTTAAGGACTGGAAGTGCAAAGTAATGGCTGGCCACTTATATATGGAAATATCAAGAGGTTTAGGCCACACTGGAAGGCAGCAGTAACCTCATGATCATAGCAATGTGAAACTATATGTAGACATCAACAATGAGATTTTGAAAATGCTGAAGTGAATGTCTTCTGATGTTTTCACTTAAAGCTTGACTCAGAATATTAATTACAAAAACTAAGTGGGTTCCATTTTGGATACCCCTGGTTATAGCATGGCACAAGATGGGGGTGAGGAAAGATTCCCACACAGTGGAAATATGGAAGTGTGCCTGGTGGAGCTCCAGAAAATTAGTAAGGAGGATGTGGGGCTACTTTTAACAATTCCATTACCGTTGTTAGTAAGGTGGTGAACAAATAGTTCTTCCTGAGCACTGCTGTTTGGTAAATGCTCCAGAAATGTTAATTACAGTCAGGTAGAGAGATGTTACACTTCATTGTGCCCATATTGAATGGCTGTTTCTGTGACTGAGGACCCCGCATTTTTTGCTTGTATTAGGACTCAAGGATTGACTACACCATTGTTCTCTACCCCTTACAAGGTTCTTTTTTATCACCTTTCATCCTGAGCCAGCCTGAACCTTTCTCACAGTCATAATACAGTACCACACCATTCATGCTTGAGTTCTCGAAATGGCATAGCAGCATGGCACAAGATTGGGATGCAGGTTTGACATGTTACATCTATCTACATTAATATAAGGCACAGTTGGAGGATATAGGACAAACCATCCAATATAGCTTCTGAGAGTGGGGCCAGTGATACTGAAATAGGTTCAGTATGACCTGCATGTGTATAAGTACGAATGTTTCAGACTGGAATTGGCCATATGCATACAGGTTAAGGTGTCCTGATATAGCAAATTTTGAAGCGAAGACAACTCTAAAGTAGGGTGCACTGAGACATCCATATCACCAAAATAGAAAAAATCAAACTTGTACCACAGTAAGTGTGGCCTGACTCAGTCCAAATTTCAAACATATTACATCTATTGTAACTTAAAATCAAAGTTCTTACTGGTGTGGCATGCCTGCTGGTATCGGACTCATCTTGGTCTTTAAACAGAGGCTTGGCGAGGGGACTATGATGTACAGCGTGGTGGTGGTGAAAACATCGGAAATGCTTTGGATAATGTAATTTGAGATGTCATCAGTGATGTCACTGACCATGGCATGAATTATGTAATATGTGACATCATCAGCAGTGGATTGCGGGCGCGCGAGATGTAGTTAGTACAACTAACTATATCAGGAGGAATTTCAATGGTTTTGTTCGAGTGAAATGTCCAGCTAACTATAACACCCCTAAAACCTATTGTTTTTTCAGTGAATTTCTAAGGTTTTTTAAATGCTAATTCCTAACTATATCAGGCCTGAAACCTATGGTTTTTTCTGTGAATTTCACAGGTTTTTTAAATGCTAATTCCTAACTATATCAGGCCTGAAACCTATGTTTTTTTCAGTGAATTTGAAAGGTTTTGTAAATGACAATTTTTAATGTATTAATTGTTATACTGATTTTTTTAATACTGATTTACTACATTTTTTAACTATTTATTTTTAGATATATTTTTTTTAATTATATTATAATTACATTATACATTACAATACAAAATATACTTTCTCAGAATGAATTACTTTAGTTTAAATACTTGGCAAATAGGCAACAGACTTTTAAGTACAGTAGTTACAGTTGTTGCAATGGGCAACACAATTTCAAACACAAAGCAACATTGAGCTCAATGTGAATTTCTAGTTAAATGCAATTAGTTACTTTATGGATTACTTTTCTAACCACAGGACTGGATCCTAGATTCAGTCCTTGGACATCTCCTGTAAACAGTTGAGTAAAAGCGTTTTGGTTACAGTAGTTATTTTTAAGGAATATTATTGTATTTTAAAAGTTGACACTCACCAATGTTATCCTATGGCAGAAAATTCACATAGCAGGTAAGTAGTGTTATCGTTACTTTTTCTTACTCAGTCGTGGATCCTGGATCCAGCACTGGCCAACCTCCTGTAAACAGTTGAAAGAATGTGTTTAAGTCATACAGACGATTTTTTAGGAATATTTTTAGTTTGTGAAAATAGATACTTAGAAAATTTTCTGCTGAAAACCACACAATGTATTCCTATGGAAGGAAATACAAGTTACTGGTAAGTATGCTAAGAATTACTTTTCAGGGTCAGTGCTGGGCTAAAAGATGCAGCCCTGGGTTCTCTCCTGATAACAGGTGAGTAAATCGGAATTCGTAGTTCGGCTGATTTTAGAGGAATATTTGTACGTTTAAAAATTGGACACTTGGAACATTTTCTGGTGAAAACCACACAATGGTTTCCTATGGAAGGAAATACAAGTTACTGGTAAGTACGCTTAGAATTACTTTTCAGAGTCAGTGCAGGGCTAAAAGATGCAGCCCTGGGTTCTCTCCTGATAACAGGTGCGTAAATCAGAATTCGTAGTTCGGCTGATTTAAGAGGAATATTTGCATGTTTCAAAAATGGACACTTAGAACATTTTCTGGTGAAAACCACACAATGGATTCCTATGGAAGGAAATACAAGTTACTGGTAAGTACGCTTAGACTTACTTTTCAGGGTCAGTGCTGGGCTAAAAGATGTAGCACTGGGTTCTCTCCTGATAACAGGTGAGTAAATCGGAATTCGTAGTTCAGCTGATTTTAGAGGAATATTTGTACGTTTCAAAATTGGACACAACATTTTCTGGTGAAAACCACACAATAGATTCCTATGGAAGGAAACACAAGTTACTGGTAAGTACGCTTAGAATTACTTTTCAGGGTCAGTGCTTGGCTAAAAGATGCTGCCCTGGGTTCTCTCCTGATAACAGGTGAGTAAATCGGAATTCATAGTTCGGCTGATTTTAGAGGAATAGTTGTACAATGGCAAAGGAAGGGGGCGAGGCCTGAGGTGACATGTGCAAACACACTCTGTGGTGCGTTTTAAGTTGGGGAATTAATTCCTCTTCAATCCTGAGGTCCCCTGGGGGCCAACTAGCCCACCAGGTACCTCCAGTATGCGCCAGGGAGCTGCATTGCAGAGAGGTGTTCAGAGGCCACTTCCCTTTTTACAACACTCGGCAACGCAGCTCCGTGGCACTTACTGGAGGTACCTGGTGGGCTAGTTGGTCCCCAGGGACCCTCAGGATTGAAGAGGAATTAATTCCCCAACTTAAAACGCACCACAGGGCGTGTTTGCACACATATCACCTCAGGCCCTGCCCCCTACCTTCACCACTGTGCAAACACGCCCCGTGGGGTGTTTTAAGTTGGGGGATTAAGTCCCCTTGAATCCTGAGGTCCCCTGGCGGCCAACTAGCCCACCAGGTACCTCCAGTATGCGCCAGGGAGCTGCATTGCAGAGAGGTGTTCAGAGGCCATGCCACTTTTTACAACACTCTGCAACGCAGCTCCGTAGCGCTTAGTGGAGGTACCTGGTGGGCTAGTTGGTCACTAGGGGACCTCTGGATTGAAGAGGAATGAATTCCCCAACTTAAAATGCGCCACAGGGCGTGTTTGCACAGTATCACCTCAGGCCCCGCCCCCTACCTTCACCACTGTGCAAACGCGCCCCGTGGCGCATTTTAAGTTGGGAGATTAAGTCCCCTTGAATCAGGAGGTCCCCTGGCGGCCAACTAGCCCACCAGGTACCTCCAGTAAGCGCCACGGAGCTGCCTTGCAGAGAGGAGTAAAAAGGGGCTTGGCCTCATTACACCTCTCTGCAACGCAGCCCCCTGGTGCATACTGGAGGTTCCTGGTGGGCTAGTTGGCTCCCAGGGACCCCCAGTATTCAAGATGAATTAGATCCCCCTCTGCAAACGCGCCAGGGGGTGCGTTTGCTGAGTGGTGCAAGGAGGGGGTGTGGCCTCCGGCCCGATCCCTTCTTTTTTTTTTTTTTAGAAGGGGGGCTGTGTAGCCCCCCTTCTTTTTCTAATTTTTTGGCCCTGGGGACCCCATCCCCCAGGGCCTGCCCCCAATTTATTTTTTATTCTAAAAAAAAAATCGGGAAGGCGGCCGTGTGGCATGGCCCTTTATTTTTTCATTTTATTTTTTGGAGGGGGCTGCCTTGCCCCCTCCTGTGGCCCATTTTGGCCCCGGGGGATGGGGCCATTTTTTTTTGTATCTTTTATTTTTAGGAGGGGGGCCGTGTGGCCCCCCTCCCGGGCTACTACTGGCCCCCGGGACCTCATCCCCGAGGCCTGGCCACCTCGTTGGGGTCCCAATCCCCCCACGGCCCCGCCGGCTCCCCGCCTCCTGCGGGAGCCGGCATTGCTTTTCCACATGGGGAGCAGCTAACATGCTGCTCCCCATGTGGAAAAGCAATCTGCTTTGCTTCATTGAAGCGAGAGCAGGTCTCCCTGCTCTGGCTTCAATGAAGCAAAGCAGTTTGCAATGGCAGGGTGGGAGCCGCGAGGCTCCTGCCCTGCCATTGCAAACAGCAGTGTCCCGTGGGTGGGCACCCCGGGACCCTGCAGGAGCCGGCCCTGGGGGGTGGCGGTCCCCAGGGCCATCATTGACTCCAGGGGGGGGCGCGCGGCACCCCTCCCAGTTAATTTAAAGCCCCGGGGGGTGGTGGTCCCCGGGGCTTGGTGGTCCGTAACGGACCCCCTATTTTAAATATTTAGTGCCCCGAGGAGGTGGCAGTCCCCGGGGCATATAGGGGGGCTCGAGCCCAACCCCCCCCCCCCCCCGCCACACAGGGTTTTTTTTTTATTTTTTAAATCAAGCCCCGGGGTGGCGGTCCCCGGGGCTGCGGGGTGGCCATG
Source organism: Triturus cristatus (assembly GCF_964204655.1). NCBI lineage: Eukaryota > Metazoa > Chordata > Amphibia > Caudata > Salamandridae > Triturus > Triturus cristatus. The sequence continues at coordinate 304,820,249 of NC_140582.1, read as the reverse complement.
AGCCCCCCGCATACATTGAAATAAAGCCCTGGGGGTGGTGTGGGGGGGATTGGGACCCCCCACACTTTTTTTTTAATTATGCCCCCGGGATTTGGCCCCCAGGGGAAAATTAGAGTATTCAGCACAATTTTTTGGCCGAAATTCGCGCTGGGTGCGCAAAGCTCGCGGATTATTATTATTTTTTTTCAATTCTTTTTTTGGCCCCTTGTGGGACCCCCTGAGCAGGCCTAGGGGGTCAGGGTGTTTCTACCCTGCCCCCTTGTCGCGTTTTTCGCCTTTGTTTTTCAGGTTTCTTGTGCCTCTACCGAGGCACAAGATGGCTGCCAACACTTCCTGATCTGGAGTGTTGACAGCTCGTGCACAGCAGGGTACGCACTGGGTGCGGGGAGGGTGCGCGGATCCTCCGAGGCCATAGATATCACTAACTTTTTTACCCTAATTTTATCAGGAACTACTGAACGGATTTACACCATTTAAGCAAAAGGCACGAGTCTGAACTGAGGACTACCTCTTTGTCAAATTTGGTGTAATTCCGTTCAGCAGCTTGGGCTGTAGCTGCGTCAACAGGTCCTATGGGAAAATGCATGGGGAAAACGTGTTTTGGGACCCCCCTTTTTTCTCGTCCCCCGCTTGACGAATCGCCGTGAAATTTACAGGATAGGAGCGGACCGGAGCTGGCCAAAAGTATGAACAATTTCGCAAAGATTCGTCAATCGGCGCCAACGTTATTCCAAATAGAATGTTGCGGATTTCCTATGGAAAATAGGTCCTAATTATATATACCTACTGGCGACCGCCAGTAGGTAATATACATATATAGATATATAGAGATAGATATATAGATATAGATATATATACAGATATATATTGATAGATATAGATACATGTAGATTAAACATAGATCATGATTCGTTGCACATGACATTGCTAAAAGTGCTTACGTTTGTGGCATAAGTGGCATAGGTAAGAGAATACTGTTGGGCAGAGAAATATTATTTGAGAGAGGCAAGTATTGTTAGAAGAAGAGAGTTTTAAGCTCTTTAGTGAAAAGATCAATGGAAGGGGCTATCTCAAAAAGGGACATCTGAGTTTGGGAATATAAATTCAGAAATCTTGTCTCCTAGCTGATTCCTTGTGTTTATGATATTTGAATCTCTAATCTTGGCAAGCAAGTGCTTTATGAGGTACATTTCGTTTGCTGAAGTTGTCCTGCTTGTTCGTGATGCCCCTTGCAATGGGCTTGTAGGAGACGGAGCAAGCCTTGGATTAGATGTAATACAAAAGGAGTACCTAATTAAATTCTCACAGACTAAGGACTATGTAGTTAAATTTTCTATGGGCCTGCAATGGGTAAGACAACTGTGTGAGTAAAACATCTATAAGAGCACATTACCTCACATAATATCTGTTAGAACACTGTCCTGCAAAGTGCAGTTGAAGATGAAAGTTTGTAGATTTGCCTTCACCTGTCTCCAGAGGCGAAGCTAACATCAGCTTGTTGACATTTTTGGAGTTTAAAGATTTTTTGTTTACTAAAATGACCAATTCAATTCTAAATAACGTCCTAAGGATCAATCATGCTAACTGGTTAGGAAACAGGAGAGCTCATCAATTGCCACAGTGGAAAGTCATACTTGGATCTGTTGGTGGAGTGGGGCAATGTTAATGAGAAGGTGATCTGTCGTGGTTGAAGTTAGCTATAAATAAACAGCACACACCATATTTGGGTTTTCTTGTGTATTCTTGCAGTCAGTGAATAGCACTTTCCAGTGACATTTCACTCTACAATTGTATATCTTAGATATATTTGAAAATAGATACGTTCTGGTTTCTAAGGAGGACGCCCTGGTCTTTTATATATAGAGATTGAAATTTACTAGTAACCATGTTAAACCTTTAGGGGTGTTCCAGGTCACTTGCCAGGGAATCCCCACTTGCAATTAAAGAAAGCCTACTGTCCTTCGTGGCCCAGACTTTTTCTACTGCCTTCTCTGTTGCTTTAGGAAAAAGATGTGGAGATCAGTGGCTGGATGCTTGCACCCTGAAGAGGCCCAAAAGTGTGATCGTGCTGGGATGCACACGCTCGGTAATCGGTGGCCATCTTGGAATGGGTTATGAATAACCCATTTTTATGTAGATGATGGCAGTTATTTGTTTGGGCGCAATTACTAACTATTATGATAGAGCCCATATAGGAACTTCACTGCAAAAGATCAATAGAAATATTTCATCATTGGTTCTCAACTGTTCTTCTGTACAGAGCCTCACTACATGTTGTTAAATTTCTGTTTCTGTGCCCTTATACTAATTAATATTGTTTCTTCCCCCTTTTACCTTAGATCTTTCATTTTCCCCTTCACTTATTGTTGCTCGTATTGTATCAGCTTTATGGTCAAAGCTCTACACTTTTGAGAAAAGAACTGTGTTCAATCTGGCATTTAGCCGTTTTCCCCTTACATGTACTTTTTTACTCCTTAGTTAGGTTTTTCACATTTTGTTTTAATGCAAGGCTTTGCATCTCATTCCAATTCTATCTTGGTGCAAGGCTGAGCATTCCATTTCCACCCAGTCTTGGTTCTAGACTTTCATTCTATTCCTGCCCTGTTTTCTAGTGAGACTCAAACTCACTATTCACTTCTTCTTGCAAACCCTTTATGATGTTTCCTCTTCGTGTATCCTGGGTTAGGAATCTTAAGGTATTATGGTCTCTGTTACCTTCTACAACAATGAAGATTTTCCAAAGGTGTGGAAGAGGTTGTCGTGGCTGCTGTGGCTCTTCTAAGAGTAGGTCGACAATGCCATGACCAGAAGATGGGCCATCGCACAGGACGATCACGTCTTTGGGTCACGCCCATCCCAGAAGACTGCGGACCTCACAGTTTTGGAGTTTGGGCATGGAAGAAATAAAAGCAGCACTTTCCCTGTTATTCAAAATATTTACCAGCGCCTAATAACAATGCTGATTCTTACCGGCTGGAACTTTGACTTCTAAACCAAAATCGACTCGGGCCCTCGGTGGTTGCTTGAAGGTTTCTGATACCTGCCTGTCTCCTGCCTCTCTGGGAGCCTTGAAGCTTGCCCATTTATGCTTCATCACTTGGTGGAAGGAACTTGGGGACCTGCAATAGAAAGTAAAATACTTTACAAACAGAAGGCAGTTGATACAAGTTGTTAAGGCGCATGCATAGTGAGAAGGACTTAGTTTAATGGATATCTGTTCTTGGTAATCATAATTTCTGGAGTTTCTGAAGTTCCTAACAATAGAAAGACTCAATAGGAGTAATAGAAAAGTAGCTGCAATCGCTGTTTTCGAAGACTGTTGTCCTATAGTTTGTTCGTTCTAACGCAAGTTTTAGCACTGATTCACATTTGGAAGTATTGAGGGAGTGATATGATAGTTAACCAGATTTGTTTGTATGGTATTCGTACTCCCTATGTCGATAAATACATAATAGGAGGGTAAGAAGAACCTGTGCGCAGTCAGGACTTGGTCGTAGTCAGTGGTTACGAAGCTTAGGGTTCTAGCTTCTGGGATCACATCTCACTCTGACGGGATTGTCCAACCTTAAGAAAAAATGTAAGAACATGTTAGTGGTAAAGTGTTACAGAGGCAAGAGTAAGAACATGGGTAATTAATTGAGACAGAGAGGCCCCACTTAAATAATAAACACTATCCTTGTCTGGGTAAACAACAAAAGTCCCTAAATAAACCTGCATTTAACCCTTTGGTTACAAAAGCAGCCAGGCTTAACTTAGAGGCAACGTTTAAAGTATATGGACAGCACCCAAACAGTGATAAACACAAGAAATATTCCAAACCAATTTAGTAAAATAAATTTTAATAAATAAAATGACACCAAAACAACAAAAATCCAATTAGTAAAATCCAAATTTTGAGTTTTTACAGTTTTAGGAGAAAATAGTGCCAAAAAGCACAATGCGCCACACAGTTATCTGGGCATGTTGGACAAAGGGAAAATCACAAGTTCTAAATAGTAGTTTCAAACTGCACTAGAGGCTGCAGTGGCAGGTCTGAGACATGTTTACAGTGCAACTTTAGTGAGTGACAAAATTTGTAGCACAATGTGTGCTCCAGTCCACTAGTAACCTTTAATTTACAGGCCTTGGTTACTGGTAGTACTATTTACTGGGGCCTCACAAGTAAATTAAATGCGCCAATTGGTTGTATACCAAGTTACCATGTTTGAAGGAGAGAGCACAAGTACTTTGCCACTGGTTAGCAGTGCGAAAATGCACAGTGTCCTAATACTAACAAAAACGAGTTCAGGAGAAATCAGGAAGTGAAGGCAAAATGTCTGGGGGGATACCACGCCAGTGATGTTAGGTCTAACATGTGTCACCCCCCCCCAGCAGAATGCATAGAGTACTATCGACCCTTTGGAGAGTTACAATTGCTAAGGTGAAAAAACCTGGACAGACCATCAGCATTGGTGTGGTCAGTTCCACTGTGTGGTTCCACTGTGAAGTATATTCCCTGTGGGGAGATGGACCACCTCAACAGTTTGGGATTCTTACCCCTCATCTGCATTGGTCATCTGAAGATTCTGTGATTTGTCTGAACCCAGAAGTGAGTCCCAGAAACGAGTTCAACAAAAATTAGGGAGTGAAGGCAGAATGTTTGGGAGATACCATGCCAAGAATTTCAAGTCAAACAGTAAGCAATAATTCAGAGGATGGGCAGGTTTTGTCTCAATGTATGTTTAGTCATCAAGAGAAATTTGTATTAGCACTACTAAGAGAAATTACTTTGTTTTAGGAAGATTTACTAATAAGCCACGTTTACCATCCTAAATATCTATTTTGAGTAAAAGGCATCAAAGTCTTATCTATCTATCTATCTATCTATCTATCTATCTATCTATCTATCTATCTATCTATCTATCTATCTATCTATCTATCTATCTATCTATCTATCTATCTATCTATCTATCTATCTATATATCTATCTATCTATCTATCTATCTATCTATCTATCTATCTATCTATCTATCTATCTATCTATCTATCTATCTATCTATCTATCTATGTGTCTGTCTGTCTGTCTGTCAGCACTAAGGGCCTGATTTAAATATTGGCTTGGATTTTAATCCCATAGGATATAATTGGATTTATATTTCAGCGGACATGCTATCCATCACCTTTGTGACAGAGTAACCCGTCCGCCAAGATCTAAATCAGGTATTAAATCATATAACTGTGCCTATTGCACCACTTAGAGATGTTGCATGCTTATGCAGTCTTCTTTTCATATTTCAAGGCGCGGTTTACTGCGTGACTTATCCTCAGATGTGGCAACAAAGCTCCCTAAATATTTAGGTAAATAGAAGTTTACACCACTCACTTTCCTGTTAATGTCCTAGTTATTCAAGTGGCTGCACGGTATGCTTTATGGGGAATTTTCAGGGCTTGTTTATAGGAAGTGATATTTGGATGTTTGCTCACTAACTTCAAGTTAGGTGTTGCTTGCAGATGCAATTTCTTGCACTAGTTGTTAAACCTGCACAGTTTTTCATGGAAAAGTATATCGAAATCTTTTAATAATAGGGATTTGTTTACTTAATTTGGTGAATACCAAACTTATCATGAATAAGTTTACATTAATTTTCCCAATGGTGTCATGCAGCCATAGAGGAAGCATTGTCTGAAATGGATACCTCTTGCCATATTATACAAAGCACCCCAGGGGGGACAGGCATTTGCACTCCCCCAGGGCACTTTGGTATTGCAGAAGGGGCCACAGATGCTTGTGCGGCCCCTTCCGTGATACAGATAATGCTGGTGCACATAAAGCACCAGCGCTATCATTAGAGGACGTTCCCTCGTGTGCATGGGGGTGTGGCACCATGGACATGAGGGAATCTGCCCATGCGCCTGCGAGTGAGGGAGCAAAAGCAAAAAAGCCATCTGGATGTGCACTGACATTGCGCCACAAAAAGGTGGCACACTCTAATTGAACCACAGGATGGCAGCCCTCTGGAGGGGGCGAAGAGGGTTCATGTGGACTCCCCAGACATCCCCTTGAAGGTGGGTGCAGTCGCTCTCTGCACCCACCTGCAAGGGGATCTCTCACACCTCTTAAAAGTGCAGGCGGGTTGCCGCCTGCACAGTGAAACATGGAGTGGGTGCTTCAAAGCCGCTCTGTATTTCTCTTGAATGCGCTGCCCCCAGGGTAGCGCATGTTTGCGGCTGCCCTAGGAGCAGCACATTCAGTCTAATATAATACATTCTCCTTGTTTGCGCACAATGCCCCTTTCTCTTTGTGTGCGCACAGCGCAAACACAGAAAATGCACTGCATTGTATTATACAGCCCCTAGTTTGCAAACTATTCTTTAATTTCAGAAGCATAACCGCCATTGCAACTGCACTGTTCTCTCCTATCAGAATATGTAGCTGCACGTGTTAGGGCAGGTGATCATTGATGAAATAGAGTGTCATCGCTAAATCATTGCAAAATCCTCCACCCAATTGAAGTTTTGGCCTCTTATTACTTAATTGATTATAGTCTAATATAGAATTTGTTTATAATGGTGAAATGTGGATAGTATTCACTGGTTGATCACACTCAAAATGGCCATTTAGCGACATGAATTAGGTCGAAAAAATTATTAATTCATCCAACAACTTCATTTGATTACTTTTAATTTAGGATAGACTTGGAATATCTCACATTGATCCCAGATGACAAAACAAGAGTTTTCCCCTACATCTATTAACAGGGTAGAATCTCCTGTCAATACTAATACTCAAATTTGAAACCTGTCCATGAAGTTACTTAGGCCTTGGGAAAGGATAAGTACCACAGTAGGTCATGAACCACTGATAGGGTGCAAATAGATGTTATATGTAATGGGGGCTGGTGAAATTTGAAAATGGTGGGGAGTAATATCTACCTTAAATAGGACTGAGAAAGCAAAATGAACAAGGCCAACTATCTATTGGGTAGTTTATTGGCTCTCCAAAATGTTGAAAATGCAAGGATAAATCGTGCAATTTTACACAATGATTTTCACACACTTTTTCTCGATGAAGTGTTGCAGTACTTTTGTGCTTTATCAGCCAAGCATTAACATGCCAGGGTTGTTGTGGCTTTACCCTCCCAAAAGAACTTTAAATTGTGTGAAAACAATGAATGTTTAGGGAGTATTTTCCTAAAAATTGGCTATAGGTCAGATTGGCCAATGTTTTTTAATACGTTGCATTTTCTTCATTTTTCCATCAGGGCTCTTCAGCATAGATTCTCAGTCATATGTTATGACTGAGTTTCTACTTGGTAGGGATGGTCTGGACAATTCCAAAACAATGAAAATCTAACAGTTAGAGACCAAAGACGCCAGAGAAATTGAAAAGACTCATACAGCAGTGCTACAAATTGCGCATACTGGCATCTCAGAGTGCAGCAATGGTAATATCTTAGAAAACGTTGTCAACATAAATCATCAAATTCCTCTAGAGAACGTATAAATTACAGTTATTGCACTAAGTGCCTACTGATCCCAAGCAACCGTCAAATATATCTCATAAATGCAATCAATTTGTCTGAAACATCAGATTTCCATTTTTATAAATAAATACCCATTTTTATGTTGAAAAATGAAAATTCCTCCAAATAAAATCTTGTATTCTTCCAAAAAACTGTTTTGTCCTGAAATATCAGATTTTGCTTCTGTCAATCAGCAAGTGGCTAGGCATTGAAGTTACACTCCTCTGTGTACCCTGACATGGATATAACAGTACTATTAAGTCATAAGGAATGGTGCCCTAAGAAGGAAAAGGAGACACCTAACACTTCTAAAGAAACTGCAAAAATTCCACAATTCTGATAAACCCCTCGGCACCCTCGATTATTGTGAAATATTCAGCAATTCAATATAATATTATTTCTGAATTCTTTATTTCAACAGCCGGAAACAGATCCAAAGGCCTCTTGTAATCACAAGCCCACGTCTCTTCAAATCCACATTAAGCCAAGTCTTTCATCGTAATGGCAAATACGCCTCCTACTTCATCAGGGCTACAATCAAATATAAAGTCCATAAATTTGTTCTGTGACCAAACTTGACAACAACTCAAATCGTGTGATAAGCTTTGTAGTTGGTGAAACAAGCATATTTTTAAAATGTATCTCATTTGATGTCGAGGGAAAACCCAAATTATATGTATAACCACACAGTACAGGGCATTTAAAGCAGGCATGATCAAACATTGCTGCAATTGAGACCAGCCCCAGCACGCCACAGAAATCACCCTCCATGATCCAAATTCAAGTAACTAGTATTAATAGTAGTATTAATCTTTTTGGACCAAAGAGAAACCTCATCCGGTTAAAAATGCAGGGTTTACCTTTTCTCCTGTTTATCCCATTCAACACTAATCAGAAGCTGAACTTTGATTTGCTTTCCTGTTGCACCAGAAAAGAGTACAGACCTTTGGAATTATTGGAGCCTTGAAAAACTCGCAGGCCTGTATGCCAGAAGAGGAAAAACATGTGTAGACTGTCCAGAGTTCCTAAGTGATTCTGTACCTAATACATGACTACTTTATTTCATTGAAAACTTTTGATGGACTGCTTAACAAGAAAAACGAATTTCAAGCTATGTTATATTGGGTGTTTAGCATTCACAATCACAAAACATTTATTTAATTCTGGAGCAGTAGGCCAATTCTCCTCCTGAATGCATATCACTTACCACCTTACTAACAAACAAATAATTAAAACAAGGCAGACTATCCTACACTGATAATGTATGGCCGCCATACATTAGAAGGTCAAAAAAGATGCTGTTTTGAGTGTGGTCTGTGAGGATACATTTGCAGTTGCCAACCCTCAACAAGAAAATCTGAAATGTATAAATAAAAATTAGAGTGAGGTGATAACGCCTATTGATTCTTTGTACCATTCCAACAGGTAGACCGTAGTTTGACCATTTCTGATAAATCTCACACCTACCAAGTTGCTAAGGATTATGGACTATGAACTATTTTAGAGTTTGGCAGACAGTGTACTCCATCACAAACATGACAGATGTCCGCCAAACTCTTAGCTCACCTGACTCATTTAGAGACGAGGAGATCTTAAGTTTTTTGCCTGCGGAGCCCCAATTGACTCCTTTGGTGGAGAGCTTACTCCCAGCGCCCCAACGGAGCATGGGCCATTGGAGTAAAACATCACCCCACCTGCTCTATTTAGACTAGATTGTGTGATGGGTTTTTTCTCTGTCTGTCACCGCCAGGAAAATTCCCTGGTTGTGGGGCTCATTGTATTTTTTGTTTTTGCTAAACATATTCCCTCTCTGGGAGATTGTTCCTGAAAAAAACTAAAAAGTTAAAGGTTGGGTGAACGCCGTCAAAATCGACAATGGACTTCCATAATTTGTTTTATTACTTTGAAAGGAACTGCTGTGATCTCACAATTCTCCATGACATCTCGCAAGTCTGCTTTGACATTCAAAGGCAGTTGTGTTACATGCAAATTATTTCATTCTATGTACAGCTCAATCCAGATGTTCCCAGGTTTCAAATGCTTAAAGAATTCCCAAATGCACATTTTTTTCAATATTTTGGAAATCCTTTTGAAAGACAAGTCAACTTAAAATGCTTTCAAACTTGCACTGGGAAAGACGGCAAGGATTCACCGTGTTACTATGCAAATAAAAATATATTTAATGACTTCAGAATTCCGAAGATCAACTAGACTTCTTCGCATTACTTTTAAATACAATGTATTACTCAGAATGTTCACATCTTTCTGTTCTGCAAGTTAATAAACAAGTACAGATGAATATCTCCGAGTGAAAGGAAGAATTGGCAGGCAGTACAATGGGGTTAGAAAGGAATATATGTAGGGGAGAGAAAATGGGAAGAGTATTTTTCATTGAATCAACCCACATTTACTTCTGTAAGATTTCCACATCTTATACACTAGAGAGATTCACCAAATGTGTGACTCAGAAGGTCTACACCTCATCTTAGATGGAGCATTTCAAATACAAATCAGACTCACTTGTTAGCTCAGTGTTCAGCCTTAAAAGCATTTTGATGACTGATAGAAACAACCTCTAGCAGGATTTCTGGTTTGGGTAAAACATCCATCATATATGTGGCATGAACTCATCTTTAAATGGAAGCAGTTATGCCTACAACAGATAGTCATATATCCAGCAAATTAACATAATGTGCACTGAGGGGCATTCTTTTATGTCTTTATTCTTTTATTCATTCTATTAATTTTATACGTGTCACCTAAAGGAAATATTGACATTATAATGAGTTAATGCTCCACCTTTCTATACACAGTGGAGGTTTTAGGGGCAGATAAGTAGAAAAGCAGAGATCCGATATAAGCTTTAAGTTGAGAAAACTAAAGTACATGCTCACTTCATGAATCCTGGGGCCCTCAGCGAATACCTGAGATGTAAGCACTGGACCAAAAAACATGCATGTTGATAACTTAAGGTGGTCTGAGTCAATGCTAGGATTTATAAGGTAATACTGTAGAATGTGTTCCCTTATTTCTGCTTGTGATCTCCCTCATAATGTATAGATGCTTTGCTTCATAGGCTCATTGTTGCCTACGGCTTCACATAGCATTTATACTGTAAACATGTTTATAATTCCTTAAGAATGTAATTCTCCCAAATTTGTTTCACATATTCATGAAGAGTGCTGTTTATAGAAAAATATCCTAGATCACAGGGTTGATTTTTTACAAAAAACAGTTTGAAAAATATTATATAGGAAATGCTCACAAACATTTCAAGGAGAGAGGAGGGAGCTTCAGACTTTCCAGAGAGAGCATCTTTGGCAAACAGTCAGCTAAGGTTGTGCTTTCTTGCCTACTATCTTGTTCTTGTGGCAACAGCAATATAAATGAGACAAACTCCGGCCTGTCAAGGGCAGGCTGCATACAAGAAAAATAGGTGCAGCGAGAAGGGATACTTGTGTACCATTTGGGAAGCTCTATTTATGGCAATATTTTGACCCTAATGTAGACACAGGCTGGGACTATGTAAAAAGGGATTTCTTCACAGATTGCCCCATGGTATGCTGCTAGATTTCATATTTTGTACATGTTGTGCCTTCTGTTTGGAGAAGAATGTCCATTGCACAACATGAGGGTATGGTCTTAAGCCCTGAGTTTCAACTGTGGGTATTTGGTATCCTGACTTTTAATTTTAGGCCCTAGCCTCTCACTAATCTAGCACATGCGCCAAGGCTTAGGCCTGTCGTTGAGTAGGTCCTCCCCCTGCCCTATGACATAGAGAGGTGCACCAGGCTTCCCAGGCATACCCTCAATTGATGACAGTTAGTACATAGAACGGTGGTAATGTTGCCTGAACATTTTGTTTCTGCCACTGAAGAGGAGGCCTACTGGCTCACTCTTGATAGGTTCTGCTTTTTTATCATGGTGATGTGTATAGTATAAATGGTACAGACTTGGTGTGTGTAAGTAAAGCAGAGTAGTGGAGTCCAGTGGGGTCCTTTTTGGAAATTTCTGGCTGGCCTTGCACAGATTGAAATTAAGTACTGTCCCAAACAATGGAAGTGTATTGCTTACATGTCTGAAGCTGCAAGGAAGAGACCTCGACACTTAAGAGAATAGACATGGCTGCTATACTTATTCTATGAGGCATTTTGGTTACCAGGAGCTGCTTATAGGTCTTTCCCCGATACTGTCATTTGGTGGATTGTGGTGGTGAGGGGTGGGACTGCTGACGCCCTTGTGGAAGCTTTTCAGTGATTCCTGCCCATGTGCTTTCCCTGATTAGTCATTCAGTTGGGCTGATGACAGCCAGATGTACAGATCTCAAACCTCACACCTCTTTGTGCTTCTGTTGTGGGTGCTCCAGACTGGAGACTACCTTACTGTGAGAGGCATCACTCTACATACATAATAACACGTTAGTACACTCTCTATGACCTTACCAAACCAAATAACAGGAAACAAATGTATTGTTTTTGCTCTAACGTGCATGGTGGAAAACAACACCAAGGCCCCAGTAACAGCAACGTCGAGGCTATCATTGGTTAACGGGATTCTAGGGGAAGCTTGCAGGGATTTAATGGAAAACCAAGCCAAGACCCTAGGAACAGTGAGAGCAGTTAGTCCATTGGTTCACACAATGCTTTTGAACGCTTGCAGGGGTTGAAGCGTAATGGAAATGGAAAATACAGGCACTGGTGAAAACACTAGCCATGATGGATGCTGGGGGCACATCAGTCATAAAGGTGCTGGGAGGAACACTAGCCATGAGGGATGCTGGAGGGAACATCAGTTATGATATTACAGCATGCCATAAAGCGCCCTAGGGGTAGAGAAACATGAGTCCTGCACGCTAGGCCCACTGCACAGAGGGCGCATGAGGTGGCCCTGACATTTACTATATCCACAAAACAAAACACAGACTCCTTACATAGTACCCATACATGAGTATAAGAGAATGTTGTGTACAGACAAATCTGTACATGCTCTGTGACTTTTGCTGCAGTACAGGGAGTTTTCCAGATGGAAAATTCAAGCCACGACAAACCCACACTAAAACATTAGGTGTGTCTACTGCACAAATAGCTGACAATCATGCGCTTCTTTTGGCCCTTCAGAAGAATGGTCCATTGGTTCCAACTCTTACAGTATCAGATTCAGATTTTTGTACAAAAGGTTACAATGTAGACCTAAACAATTGGTGCTTACATGGATCCCGCTATTCAAAAAGTAAATCACTAAAATCTAAACAGCTAAGGGGAAAGTTGGCCATGTACAGCAAATTATGGTCCATAAAATGGAACTGTGTAGCTGATTTGGCTACACAGATAGCAGTGCAAATCTCCAGGGTCACAATGTGTATCTCTATAACAAACAAAGATTGATACAGCTAATATGTTGGCTATACAAGCAACATTGCAATAGGAAAGCCCCCTGAAGGTTTCCCTTCACAATATTCTTATAGACTCACCAAAAGCAATGTTCCTATGTTTTTTATACTAAGGATAGGGGATAGGTATATTGTCAGGATTTGTATATTCTGGACTTGAATGGCAGAGTCTGATGTCAATCCACTTTACTCGACAAGGAGTAGCACTGCCCTTAAATGAGAAAGCACAGTAAGTAAAACCAAATTAAGGGAAGAGAGAATGGGAATGGTAGAAAAAAGAGACAGCCAGAGCTGCATAGTCACATTTGGTGTACCTCTCAAAAAAGTTCAGGTGCCTCACTGCAGTGTTCTTAAAGGTACTATAAATACAACACAAAAACAAACAAAATATAATCTCTATAAATATATCATTCACCAAGTGTTGAAAAGAGGCTGGTGTGATGCATAGCTAAAAAGGCATGACCAAATATTCAAAGTGACTAAAGCAGTCTTACATTGGTCACCAGCTTTCATTCAGTTTACATTATAAGTTCCTCTTAAGTCTAAGTTGGTGAACATTTTGGTGATGCAGACTTCCTCTAAAAGTACTGAAATCAATAGCCAAGGATATCAATTGTTTACTGTAATGGCATCTGGGTCTTGGTAATCCACACAGGATCTCAGGTTACTATTTGATTAAGGGACAAAGCCGATGGTGCACTCGCTGGTGATGTGAAACAAATAAGGAAGCCTATAGCTAAATTCTCCTCAATAGATTTTTAGATGCTTATCCTCCTTCACAGTCAACAAATATATCTGACTATGTGGGATCTTGACATTTGGAACCAATTCTACTGCACAGTTCCTTTCCTTATAGGGAGGTGAGGTATTAGCGCTTTTGTCCACTAAAAACAACCTGGAATGCACAAGAGGCTTCTGGATTAGGACTCTCCATTTTGTTAGTATTCAAAATGGAGCAACCAGACATGGAATATGTTTGTGGGGGCAATTCTGCTAGGTAACAACATTTCTTGCAGTATTCTGAAGTGAACTACAATTAGGATGATTTTCAATCTATTGTGGGGTTATTGTTGTGATAACCAAGACATTTTCAAGACAGTGTGAAATATAGCAGTGCCAATTAAGTCAAAATTAAAATGATTACACAGTGTACTAAATTGGTAGCCACTACCAACTCAAATATCTCTTCACACATCTCGACAGAGGTCTAAAACATTCCGTTTATGTTTTTAACAGGTTTGGTTTACATTTTTCATCTAAATATCACAGAAACTTGAATGTTTATAAAGCAACCAGCTGGCCCTAAGTCTGATAAACCACAACATTCAGGGGCTCCAAAAGAAGTCTATAGCGTGACATTTAACACAAAGTGGGCTCTACTATCATCAGACACTTGTAAGCCTGAATTGCCCTACCTTGGTATGCTAATTAAGGTCAGGCATTCTTGTTTCCCTCCAACTGAGGACATTTTCTCACAGACTGACCTGCTTTTCCACAGTAAATACATAACCTGTTCTTGCTTCTGCATTCTGTTTCTTCATGGGTCAAAGATTTGCGCTCCATCCAAGTTTGTGTGGGCATTTCAGAAATTGTGGCTTGCAAGATGTCATTTGGAGTATTGGGAATCCATTGATGTAAGTTCCACATTTTCTGCATGCCGTTCTTTTCATAGATGATTTATCTGAAGTCCTAAATCAAATAATCTGTTAGATTTAGTCGATCATTGAACAACATGAATATTGTCAAGGTACAGAGATATGGAGTTAAAATTAGTAAAGCTGTACTCTCTTTTATGCAATCTTCTTCTGGCTATTTTAGTTCTCCGTATTTTTGCAAGGATATTTTGGCTCCACAATATTTTTATATTTCCTATTCTGTTATACAAACATCTTCAACTTTACTATAATCTTTGAGTATTGATGTGGTGCAAGCAACATCTTCAGTAAGTGAACCTCCTATATTAGCTACATCTGCATCACTTAAAGTCTCTACATCAGAAAAAGATGCTGTTTCTTGATAAGAAATTGCATTCTTAAGAGAGGCACCTGATCCACAAGAAACACGTTTTTTTCTTCCATGTCTCCTGGAAAATGCCATTATCAGAAGTCCGTCAACATTACAGAAGGATGGTCACCTGTTGCTGTGGTCATGGCACGTATACTAGCCCACCATGGTCCAATATTTGGATTTTTGCTGCAACTTTAATAATCCTTTTGTGGATTGCAATGTAAGATTACTATTTTGAAAATGGTGTCTGTGCATTATGTTCCATAGTATTATCCACCACCTTCTGTTATACAAGACCTACAGCCAAATTATTCCCTCCCATAGGGTTGCAAGAATCTGTCATGCTGTGAACATCACATCACAGTCTGATGATGTTCTTTGAGAAAGAGTACCATATGTAAATGTTGCCCTACAGAAATTATACAAATGCGATATGTTTTGTGCAACAAAGGAGCAGCCTTGACACAAATGTAACTACAGGCATCCCTTTTTTCCCCGTACGGTCCCATGCTCCCCCTATTAAGAGAGAACTTAAGGGTGGTGTCAGGGAGTATCCTTTGTGGTCCTGAAAAATAGCATTGGGGAAGGGCTAGAAACATGTTTACCATGTAGAACTAAGGCTCATTGATACCCCCACGGTTCCCATATTTCCCCATATTATAGAACTATACTTGCTAGAAAGAAAATTAAAGGGTTTTTCTCCTACTATGCCTGGTATTTTAATGTTTTCCTCCCACTCCCTTTTCCCATATACTTCATCCTCAAATAGATATTTTATCACACATAAGTGCTCGCAGGTTATAGCATGGCCCGTTCCGCAGCAGAACGGGAAGAAATCCTATGATGAAGCATGCCACCAAGGGGAAACCCTGATGGGTGAGTGATATTTAAAGGAAAGACACTGTTTTACCAAACAAACCTGTGAGTTTCTAAAGAAACAACCCTTCCAATTTTACAGAAGAACTCTCTTTGATAAACACATACACAGTAAGGAGGACGAGCCTTCTCTGAGTTTTTTCCTCTACCTCCCCCTTGTTTCTTTACAATATTCCGTTGATTGTCAGAAAGAAAGGAAATAGAAGCAAGGCGAAACATGTAGCATAAGTAGTAAAAGTTACCTTAGCCCACCTATCTGTTCCAACTGAAAAAGAGGGCTTTGATACTTAGTTAACTCTCTAGATAATAATAGGTAAACTCAAAGTCAAAGAAACCTATTAAGTTCTTTGCATGCTTAGCACTAATCTTGACCAATCTTCCTCCGGGACGCAGATCTGTTGTTGCTCATTTATTTCCTGTGCAATTCCCATAACATAGCTATAAACTACAAAATGATTGCACACCCTTTCTTTATCAGTCACTAAAGATATTGTTACATTTTTTATAAGCTTACTCAATTTACATCATCCAGTTTGTAGTTCCACTGATCATGCACCTACTAAAGTCATCTATCAAATACTTCTGCCCTTTTTTTACTAATGAACTGTGTTACATTTCATTTTCATTATAAAATGTTCCCATGGATATGAACTCAGTCAATTCATCAAACGAAACCATTTCTATAATCTCAAAGCTATACCTGCTAACATTTCCATATCCTGCCAGATCTCATCACTGTGCCATGTTTGTCAAATTTCCTGTTGATTCATATGGCTATTTTCAGTTTTTGACTGGGCTCAGTCCTCCCATGGCCTGGTGTAGGAGAGGACTTTTAGATTGCAAACCCTGTGGCTCTCAAAACCACTGGATTTGTGAATGCAATTTTTTTTTTCTAACGTAATGAACCCATTTTACAAGTTGGAAACTCTGTTCTGACTCTTAAAAAGGGTTTTGCGGCCCATACCAATTTGTAATTCGTAAGGGGTGTTCATTCCAAACTGTGATTTGTTATGCAATGTAACAATGGTTTGCAACTGCAATTCTGGTCACAAACCATTGACGGTTCCCAACACCTCAACAGAAGTCGTAACTAATTTTCAAGGGGACTGGAGTCCCATTTAGATATTTGTTGGCAGACACAGGGGACTAGGCATTGGTCCATGGAACCAATGCCTGCCCCACCTAGGTTTTCCCAAATGAAAAACCTTATTTTTTTTAAGCAGCACTGGTTCCTTTAAGGCACATGGGCTGTTAAAAATAAAATGTTTTCCATTTGGAAACCAAACTATCAGATGGTGGTCTGATGTCCCTGGCAGGTTACCATTCCTGTGTTTTGTAGCCACTGATACATGGTTCATAAATCATGCCCTGCCTCAGTAATATGAATTAGGCAGGTAGTTATGTAACCTCCTGTAAAGGGTGATTTTGTGGTATGATCTATTGGTACATAGGTTATTAGCAAAATCAGAGTACATTCAAGGCCAGAGACAGACTAAAAAGGTTAGAGGCAATGGATTTAATTTGGAGCACATAAGTATTTACTTTTGTTTGAGAGGATCAAAAAGCCGTTCCCTGGAAAAGCCATCCATTTCCTTTATCCAGGGTCCTTTAACCCACAATGATGCATGTCATGTGAAATGAAACTGATGTTCAGGGTAAAAATGCCCTGCGGATCAGGGACATATGTTTTTTTTCAACGTGAAAGAGAATGCCCAGGGAGCTGTTTCAACATGATGACCTCCTCAGCATTCAGCTGTGACGAAAGTATACCCACATGTGCATTTTTTTTACAGACGTCCCCACCAGGTTGATAGGAATCATTCAGGAGGGCAGGTCGTCCAGCACCACAGGGTGGAGGCAAGGGCATCAACTGACCCAATAAGCTGGCAGGCCACCCCAGGTCTAAAAAAACATGTTCTCTAAGGTGGATTTTGTACATCTTTAGATATTTCCTAAATTAGAGCAGGATTGAGCCTGTGTCTTTCCAGCAGGTGATACCTGAGTCTTGGGGTTTGACAGGAGAAAGCAGTCATTCGTTTTCAGCTTTCTAACTTAGGGATTTTTGTGAAAAGACAAGACGTGCTTCTTTTATTCTTCTCATCTCCAAGAGTTGCAGGTTTCTCCTTCAGGTAGCTGGGTGATCAAAGCCATCTTGGAGGCAGTTTTACTCCAAAAGAAGCCTCTGATGTACTTTTAGGATAAGGGTGGTGTGGTCTGACTTCTGTGACAAGCTGAAATGCTGCATGTAGAATGGACATGAGGGTCACAGCTTAGATTTCAGAACGCTACTCAGATTTAGAATATCATTATCTACATGTAAAAACACCAGTGGCTCCATTGCAATCCTGAAGTTCAAGGGAGGGAGAGATGGGTGGTTGGAGGGTTGGCTGACTTAAGTATCTTTAGTAGATGTAGTTGGAAGGATCCACATCTCATAAGTTTTTAAATATATGGGGTCATAGTCAGGTTCTGATCAACAATGATATGAATGATTTGGCATAGAAGAATCTGAAGGTTCTTGGAAGCCAAGGGTAGTGTCCCATTGGTAACAGCTGGTCACCCTAATTCTCGAGCTGTTTTAATTTTGTCTCCACAGCCCTTTAGGTTTATAAAATATCTCAGTTTGAGGCCATGTTTGGTTCTAAAGTCTAACTTTCTGTTTCTTATGCCCATGACATCACATATACAATCCCCATTGTTATGATCAATGGCATTACTGATGATGCTCATGGACTATGCTGTGTAATGCCTATTGTTCTTAGCATAGGAATGTATCTATCAGGTTATTGGTGTATAGGATGGCCTATAGCACTGCCAGAAGCAATAAGAGATTGGTGCTGTGAGGAGAGACTGGTTCATCATTTCCCTGCAGCCTCTAGGCATGACATTTGACCATCATGCCAGCCCAGCATTGGCAGTGAATTGTTACATATGCCAGAACCTGCTTTTTCCACTCAGAGCATGGACTAGCATTTGGCCTGGCACTGCCTTGGACACTGCACGCTTACACCCAAGTCTCCCTATGCATTGGCTTCAGCCTTGCTCAGCAGATACAATGAGTAGGGGGTTGACTTTGTTAAGGTTAAGTTGTTACCTTCACTGGTATATTTCCTGTCATTTCAAGCTTATTTCTTCTACATATTATTCACTTCTGACATCCTTAGTTAAACCTTAACCAAATTTATTTTCTAGCAAATTTCACTGCATTTTCATGGCTGAAAACCCAATTACTTATGGTCAATGATCCAATTGTATTGTATTGTATTTATTGCTTATTGAGCGCAGCTGTCACCCAAAGGGTATCCTGGCGCTGAGACCTAACCGTGCATCTATTAAACAGCTACATTACTCTGGGGAACAAGTAAGTTTTAAGGCTCTTTTTAAAAGTGAGCAGATCAGGGCAGCTCCTTAATGCTAAGGGGAGAGTGTTCCACAGCGTGGCAGCCGCAAAACTAAAAGCGCGACCACCCATTCTCGTTCTATTAATTTTAGGGACTTTTACCAAGAACGCCGAAGATGATCTTAAAGGTCTGGCTGCCTGATACCAGAGGAAGAGAGTCTGAAGAGGTATTGGTCCCAGTCCATGCAGGGCCCTAAAAACAAGGCAGAAAGCCTTAAACGCAATTCTCTGCTGGACTGGGAGCCAGTGTAAATCGGCTAGAGCTGCCGATGAAGAGGCGGACCGTGGTCGAGACAAGGCCAGTTTAGCGGCCATATTCTGTATCCTTTGTAGCTTTAGGACCAGAGTCTTCGGAGCACCCAGGAGTAGTGCGTTGCAGTAGTCAATCCTGCTAAGAATGGAACTACGCACTACCTCAGCTCTGGAGCCCCGTGGGAGAAGTGGCAAGATTTTCCGTAGAGCACGGAGCAAACCCATACATGTTGCTGCCGTTTTGTTTACGGAGGCATCGAGCTGCAAATTGGGTTCGAATAGAACTCCCAGGTTGCGAGCTGAATCTGCCGCCTCCACCGAGCCCGGGATGGACACTGGCCAAAAATCGGCCGGTAGTGTACGGGGAGTACGGTCCAAGGAGCAGTAGAGTACCTCCGTTTTTGACCCATTGAATTGCAACGCATTGGCTCGCAGCCATGCTGCTGTGGCTGCCATACAACGGTGAAAGGCATCCCTTGAAATGGACTCAGAACCCTCAAATGAAAAGATCAACTGAGTGTCATCGGCATAGTTGACAACAGATATGCCGAATGACTTTATCAGTGCTATCAAGGGACGGAGATATATATTAAATAGGATCGGGCTAATTGCCGATCCTTGAGGGACTCCCTGTTTCACCCGCCTAGTGGCTGATCGAAAAGGTGGTAGTGCCACGGCTTGTTGTCGGTTGTCCAAATAGGACGTGAGCCAGTCTAGGGCCAGACCGCACACTCCCGCACTCCGAAGACGGCCAAGTAGTACTTCATGGTCCACCGTGTCGAACGCGGCCGACATGTCAAGTAGCACCAAGAATGCAGACTTGCCCTTGTCGACTCGCGTTCGCAGATCGTCCAACACGGTGACCAAGGCCGTCTCGGTTCCGTGCGCTGGCCTGAAGCCAAATTGTGCAGCATCCAGACACAGATTTGTTTCTAGGAAGTTGGATAAGGCTCTTGTGACCCATCTCTCGAGGATTTTTATCGCAAATGGTAATAGCGAAATTGGCCTGTAATTAGCCGCGCAGAGAGGGTCCAGAGAAGCCTTTTTCAACAGAGGTGTTACAATAGCCAACTTCCAGCTGTCTGGGACTGACGCTGTGGTCAATGATTGACAGCAGATGGAGTGCAACGGCGGGAAAAGCTCCTCTTGAAAAGCCTTCCAGATCTTATGAGGCATTGGATCCAGCGGTGATCCTGACGATACACTGCTTGCCAGGATACCAAATTCCTCTAACGAGGGAACGGGAAAGCTGGACAACTGAGGCATACCTTCCTTGTTAGGTGCCCAATTGGAGTCCAGGTTGTTAGACGGGTCCAAAGGAGAGACTGCGGGTGTTGCAGATTGTTCAGAATTTTTGAGTCCAGTCAGAATAGTCCTGATTTTCTCCTCAAATGCAAGGGCCAGCGAGTCGCACAGTGCCTGCGAGGCCGGGATAGTAGACGCCATGCAAGGCGGGTCAGACAGAGTCTTGACCAATCTAAACAGGGTCTGAGATTTGTTAGAGGCCTTCGCCAAAGTGTCTTCCAAAAACTTGGCTTTTGCGGTTCTTAACTGGGCCTTGTATTCGTGCAAGGCTGCTTTATAAGCCGCCTTATCCTGCTCCCTGTATCCTCTCCTCCATGTACGCTCCGCCTGTTTACAGCGAAGTTTGGAGTGACCCAATTCTTCGCTGAACCAGGCATTTAGGCCCCTGGGCCTGTCTCTTACCTTACGTAAGGGGGCCAGGTCATCAAGAGATGATACAATATGCCGGCAGAGAGAAGCATAGCTCTTATCCACATTCTCCTCCACCTGAAAGGTTCCCGGTAGGAGTGTGGGTCGAATCGGTTCCCTAAGGAGACGACTCCATTGCCGATTCAACTTCCTACTGGTCGGTTTATTGGGTCTCCATGGGGCAGGCATAAGAAGGGACAAAACAATCAAGGAATGATCGGTCCAACCCTGGGCCTCGACCTTATCTACCACAACCAAGTTTTTATCTGCAAATACCAAGTCTAGTATATGTCCCCTATCATGGGTGGGTACCTGTACCAGTTGAGCAAGTTGGATATTGCTACAGGCTTGACACAGTTCTCGGAAGGCCAAGTCATGGGGGCCAGAAGGCCAGAGGTTAAAATCACCCAGTACTAGAAAATTGGTATGCGAGTTCGAAAGGTCGTAGATCAGATCAATCAGAGATTGAAGGGCTGTCGTGGGCAGAGAGGGCGGTCTATAGCATAAAAGACCTGCTACTAAAGTACCTCCTTGAGCCACGATGGAAAAGCCCATAAGCTCAAACCCTGCTATCTTGGTAGTCACCAATTCGGTCAAGGAGATAGAATCTCTGAAGATATAGCCTACCCCACCACCCCTGCCTGAGGTGCGGGGGGGTGTGTCTTATCAAGTAGCCTGGCGGGCAAGCCCAGCCCAATTCCATGCTACAGTCCTTCGTGGCCCACGTTTCAGTCACGAACAGTATATCTAGCTGTGACGATTCAATTAATAAAGCAGTCTCAGCGTGGTGCTTTATCAAGGAGCGTGCGTTCAACAAGCCGCAAGACAATGTCTTATGCGGGGTGATGATGGGCTCGGGCTCTAAGTCCTCAGTGGAAGCAGGGTATGGAGGGGCAGGAGCGCCAGAGGCGCCCGGGACGCGAACGGGCGCAAACGGGCTTACCTCTGGCGCACCTCCGGCGCATCTACGGCGCCTCCGCTGCACGCATCCGCTGCGCGTCTGCTTACACATCCTAGTTATAGTATTACGCCGAGCGGGCTTCCGGCTGCTCGAGCCTCTAACCCCAACCAATATGGCGCCTGAGAATCTCCCAGAGCGTCACTACCTACCCAAGATGGCGGACGAATCACCAGGACCAGGGACCCCACTAACTCAGTCTCGCAAACGCGGCTTGTGGGGGCACAATTTAAATGCAGGTAAGCCTATCTAATCCCCAGGTGACAGCAGTAAAAGCGCTCAGAAATAAAACAGCAAAATACAGCTGCGCAATTACAGTGACGCAAATTTTTAAAATATAGTCCTTACTTTAAAAGTAAGGACTTATTGTCCATCAATGTCTTCCAGTAACAATGAACCTTAATAGATTCATCATTGATACACATTAATGGACCCTAGGCATCAAAGGCAATTAACAGACCCTGTTTTTGAGAATTAACGGGCCCAGATGATGATGAACTAGACTGACCAGTGTAATTTATAAGCCATGGTCTGGCCGGCTAGGAGCCAATGCATTCATTAGTGTGATTAACCCTTGGCCCTAATAATTATTAATTGTTCCTGGGGTAATTAACGTTAAAGGTGAAAGACAACTTCCTGAGGGAGCAGTGAGTACCAATGTTCCCCGGCTCTGTGAGTCTCACTTAGGATGAATGTCCTCAGGCGATAATAACGAACCTCATCTCTACCAGACAGTAATGAATATAAGTGAAAACAATCCAGTGGTAGAATTGAACCCAAGCTTTAATGAAAATCAATTACCCTTAATATTCCCTAAAAAGTATTTGTGGCCCAAGGTATACAATGCTATTAATGAACCCTTGCTCTGAGTATCAATGTCCCCACTCGGTAATGAACATGGATGGCCCCTGTAATTAACAGGCAGTAATGTCCCTGGCCTTTAAGGGTTTTATTGGGCTAATGCATTGATTAAGTTGGCTGACTGTAGGCTGTTGAAGTATCAATTTGTATGCTCGATGGCTTTAGTAGAGAGCTGCTTTTTAGCTGTGGTGAAGTATGCTGAGCATTCTGCCTGGGCTGAAGGGCCTGCTCGAGGGAGAGGATTGGTAAGTTCCTGGGGGCCTTGGTGCCCCCTTTTTTTGGTTTAATTGCAGGTTCTTTAAGCAGCTGCCTGTTATTTTGCCAGGGAGACCTTTTATTTTCCGAGAGCTTTTTGTTGGATTTAAGGATAGGCCAGTCGACCTTGGATAGTAGATAGCTTATACCAGGCTGTGGAATTGAAACTCATGTTCTGTGCCCCCATTGTATTTTGAAAGATACCAGTACTTTTCCATAATATGCGGGTCTTTGTAGGCTCCGCAACCCATATAATGTAACTTTATGCTTGTTAGAGTCAGTCCCTCGTCAGCCATCATAGGAGGCTGGTCAGACTGTACTCCACTGCAGTGAATAAACTAGTTTGCTTGAATTCTCTACTGCGTCATCGACTCTTCATTACTGGAAAGCGAAAGGAGGTCGAGAGTGACCCGGGTGACCCTAGTTGGGCCACTTCCTTCAGTTGGCGCCCGAACAGGGACTCCACTAGGTGACCCATTCCACCCGTAATTGGGTTAAGGGGGTCAGGGTTACGTCTAGTCGGATGTGCGGATCGGTGATCCCCATATGATAGAGCTTGGTTCTCGTGACTGTCTGATCGGGCGGCTCCTCGTCTAGTGGTCATCTTGGCTTGGGTCCTGAAAAGGGGAAACCCTTGGTTCTGACCATTTGGTCTGAAGAGTCGGCAGTGGAGAAAAATCTTGTTTGACCTGTGTGCACCCGGGTGAGTTTTGGTAAATGCGGCACCGTCTTGAGTAACTTGGCGGGTCTGGGGACCCTTGTGATATGGAGTGTTTTGAGCGTTACGCCAGGCCCCTTGTTGAATTTGGTTTAGTATTGAAAAGGCCTGGGGCAAGAGCCTATCTTGTCTTGGTGCAGTCTATGGACTGACGTGGAGAGCTCTTTGGTCTGTGTGTGTATTGATTTAGGTGGGAAGTGAATGCGTCTGATGCTAGAATGCCTTGTTGGAGTAAAGTGTTGTGCTTGGGGTGTCGCTGTTGTTCTGCTGAGCATCGGCTGGAGGAAAGGCAGCCAGTGCCTCCAGAAGGCACTCAAAGTTTTGAGATGTATGTGAAGCACGGTATTGGCCCTATTATGTTTCATACATTATGGCACAAGTATACGAGGGAAAATGCTGAGTGGCCACTAAATGGTACCTTTGATGAACAAAAATTGAATTATTTACAAGACAAATTATTTGCTAGAAGAAGTAGGCAGTCTATGTTTGATACTTTGCAGGTATGGCAGAAGGAAGCTAAACAGAGGCGTATACATGTCGAGAAGGAGTCTAGGAAGAAGGCAATGCAAACAGTGGTTCAGAAAGCTGTAGCTTATGATAAGGGGTAAACTGAAAAGGTTATTGAGTGTGCAGATAGGAAGTTTTGATTGCAATGTAAAAAGCCTTATGTTGTTCGCAAGGATGTGGATCCTTTTGTGGAGGATCTGTTGGATACTTGTTTCCCACCTCCCTATGCCCCACAGAGAATATATCCTGTTGTTCCATCGCCTCAGTCCTCCGTTTCCTCACCGCCCCCTTCTGATCTTTCTGCAGATTTAACAGTTTCAGATCCAATGATATCTGTCTCCCCTCCAGTTTCGCAAAATGCGAGTGTGGTGGCCCTGGGCACCCCTGCAGTGTCTAATGCTGCCCCTCATGTTTCTCCTCCTTCTCTTACACCCACCACACAGACACTGTTGACATTATCACCTGCATCTGTACCTCTTGTATCTTTTCCCGACATTTCATCCGTGGTGTTGGGTAGTGTTGGGACACCAGTGTGGAGATCAGATGGAGGGGATTGGGCGGCGGCACGGGAACGAATGGGGGGGCATTGATTTGGTCTGATGTGGGAGATGAGGAGAAGAAGATGGTAGCTAATCAGGCTTCGCAATGGGCACGGAGTCCGATCTACAGCGTAGATGACGTGTGGAGTGTGATGAAAGATTTTGACCCGTTTGTACAACAGCATGCCCTTCAGCATATGTTGGCTTCCTTGATCAGTTTGTGGCAACAGCTCCTCAAGTTATTTATGATATTCGAGATCGTGTTTATTCAGTTGGTATGGCCCCTGCAGAAGTTTTTAGTAATGTTGGGACGCTTCTTGGTTATCAAGAAAGATTGCATAATCGTACTCCGACTACAGTATCCCAAATTCCAGTGAGAGAGGTGTACCTTGTTTTTTATCCTGAGATTCCAGAACAGCATAACCAGAATGAGAATGTGATTCAGCAGTGGGTAGGGGCTCATTTTAGGGAACAATGGGTCTATACCTCATGGAAGAGAAGTGAGGTGCTTGCTCTTAAAAGTCAGTTACCGGGCCCTAGGAAAAATCCTACTGCATATTATAAAGAATTGACAGAGGCCGCCTCTTCGTCAGTTATGACTTTAGCAGATATTGAGATGTTTTTTGGGCTTTTGGTGCCAGTGGACATTTGGCAGCAAGTGCATACACAGGATCATGCGGCAGAGCTGGGTGGTACTTGGAATGAGATTAGGGCGTGGGATAAGGAGAGAAAGGCTGGTGAAAAGCTCAAAGCTGAAATTTTGGCTCTGCCCAACCGCAGTATTACCTATATGCATTCTCTTATCCCACCTAGATGAGTGGATTGGGACAAGTTAAGGGCATGTCGTCAGAAGAAAGAGGATAGTGTGTCAGATTTATTTACTCGTTTTGAAGTGGTGTTCCATGATTTTAGTGGGTAGGATTTGTCATTTGAAAGTGGTGTTCATTTGTTTCTTAATAGGTTGGTTACGGATTTGCTTCCTGAAATTGCAGCTCGGATGCAAGCATCTGAGAGTACTTGGACTACTTCCTCCCCGTCAGTGATATTGAGCATGGCTCAATATTATGAGCATTGAGTGAACGAGGAAAACGAGAAAGTGGAGAAAAGGAGTAAGGATTTGAAAACGAAGATGTTGTTAGAGCAAGTTGCAAGGGGGTCTGGAAGGGCTCGAGGTGCTGGTCCAGGTCAAAGGTCACGGGGTGCGGGAAGAGGTGGTGCGCCCTTGGTGCTGAATCAGTGTGCATATTATAAAAAGGAGGGACATTGGCGAAGTGAGTGTTCGGAGTTGTTACAGAAACTCGCAGTACTCAGGGGATGGGGTCCAGGTAGAAGGGGCTGTGGACTGGTTGGTCAGGATGAAGATTAAGTAGATACATCTCCAAGGGGGGCGTTCAGATCAGAATTATTTTGATGACCCCCGAGGAAGGCAGTACTATCATGACTATTATGATATGGATGAAGTGTCAGGGATGTCCTATAGCTAGGACAGCAAGGGACAGGGTGAGGGACCAGTCCAAATTCATGTAGATCAGCGTTGTCCTTATGTCACAGCGGATCTGCAAGGTTCGGCACAGAAGTTTTTTGTGGATACAGGTGCAATGAATAGCACTGTTTCTCATTCGCTTGTCCCCGGGGCAGCCCTGTCTGGCTGTAATAATGTCTCAGTAGGTTTTTCAGGCGTACCGGTTTTGTGCCCCATATCCAGACCCCTTGCTTTTACAGTTGGTCCTTTTACTGTGGACACCCGTTTTTGTTGACAGAAAATTGTGGAGAGAATTTATTAGGATTGGACGTATTGAAGAAGTTACATACCACCATTTATTATTCCCCGTATGGTGTTTATCTGACTTTTAAACCTACTGTGGTTAGTGCTAAGCAATGTTTGGCGAAAGATGCGCCGCTTTCTGTTGAATTCAGGGATATGCCGTCCTCATATTGGGCCACAAGGGATACGGATGTGGGGTTGTTACGGATACCACCAGTTTCAATAAAGGTCAAAGACAATGTTGTGCTTCCTTGCTTCCCCAGTACAAAATATCACAGACTGGGGAGCAGGCTTTGATGCAGATTATAAGTCAAACAAAAGGGTCCCTTTGGGTTCCTTATAAAGCATACAGTGCAAACCAATTCAAACTAACTGCATTCAATCTATGCCCATTTATCCGCACCAAATAGAAACCAAGAGCATAATGTAAAAGAATGTATCTTGTATCTTTATTACATAGACAAATATCATAAAATGTATAAAAAACATGTAATGCATTTATCTCATTTGTACAGATATATTAAAAACATATACATTCATAATACAATGGGAGAACCTTATGATGTTCAAAGCAGGTCAAACTAACAACGGCTTTCTCAATCTCAGAGAGCACTCCAGATACATGGAATCGAATATTGTTATTAATACCAATTTAATGTACTAAGTCCATTCCATGTCTTCTCCTCAATCCCGATATTTATAAGGTCTATATTGTTAGGACCAGATGTTATCAAAGTGTTTCATAGAAAAAGCAACGCGTTTCGGTGGTATCGTAGTCATACATCACCTTCTTCAGGCAAACAATAAATTCTAACACATCTCCCAGATCATATATCCGATTTTCGAAGTGATTAAGGACAATCTATCTCTTCTTTTACACAGAGCGGTTTCTTTGAGGAATACACCCGAGTCTTAGCTGCTCAGTACGGGGGCACAAAGTATCCTCCCTTATCAAATCCTTTTATGGTTTCGTATAATACTTAAACCAGAGCAGAAGCAGCGTTAACCAAGGACCTCAGCCCCATAGGTTAGAGCTGCATATTTGATCCAAGATATCCAGACCACTGGAGCTATGGTCGTAGATCAGACTATTTCATAACGTGGAGGTATGGATTCCCTGAATGTGACAAAGTTCCATCAAGAATATTTTTTATATATAAATGCCTCCACCACTTCACCGGGACTCATCAGTCTCCGCACCTACTCCTATTCTTCTCATTCGACGAAATCGATGCAGATTATACAGGACTTGATCAAATCGAGGGTGGTAGAGAAAACAGTAGCAAACGTATGCAATAGCCAACTCTCCCTATTCTCAAAAAGGCACCTGTAGATTCACTGGATGCACATTCGGATGTTTATCGTTATCTGATTGACTTACGAGCGATAAACAAAATAGTTATTCTTCAGTTCCCGGTAGTCCCTGATATTACCGTCCTTTTAACGATGATCCCCCCACAGCTAAAATCTTTTCTGTTATTGATTTAAAAAATGCTTTTTTAGCATTCCTGTTTACCCAGATAGCCCATATTTATTTGGTTTGGCTCTAGCTGGCTGAAGATTCCATTTTGTAGGGTTCCTCAGGGGTATACTGAAAGTCCTAGTATTTATAGCCAAGCTTTGAGAGGGCAGTTGGACTCTCTCTCTCTTCCAGCAGGTAATGTATTGTTGCAGTATGTAGATGACATTTTGATAGCCTCTGATACCAAAGAGGGTTGTCAGGATGCCACGGTGAAATTGTTAAAACATTTGGTGAGACATGGAGATAAAGTGTCCCTTTCTAAATTTCAATATTGTCAACAGCAGGTCACCTATTTAGGTCACCTGCTGTCGAAGGAGGGTTGGAGGCTGACACCTGAACGAGTTGATGCCATTGTGAAGATGCCCGTTCCTGTGACTCAAAGGGATGTGTGTGCCTTTATAGGCTCACCTCGTATTGTCAACATTGGATTCCTGCTTATTCTTTATTAACACAGCCTTTGCTTCGCCTGACATCCAAAGACATGCATGAACCCCTAACCTGGACGCATGAATGCCAGCATGCTTTTGAGCAATTAAAAGTTGTGCTTTGCTCTGCACCTGTGCTTGGTACGCCTGATTATAAAAAACCTTTCGTGCTGTACGTACACGAAACGGCTGGATGTGCACTTTCAGTGTTAACACAAGCCTTTGGAGGTAAGCAGAGGCTGTGTGAGTATTTTTCTGCTACACTTGACCTTGTCGCCAGAGCCCTCCCGAGATGTTTAGGAGCCGCAGTGGCTGCAGCGGTTTCTATTCATTAATCGGCAGGGCTCGTTCTCAATCATGGTCTCACAGTAATGGTGCCTCATGCTGTGGATGTACTATTGAACAAGACAAGGATGCAGCATCTTACCAGTGCTTGTCTGACTGGATATGAATTAACATTGTTTGCTCCTCGCATCACTGTGAAAAGGTGTGCTACACTGAACCCAGCCACGTTACTACCCCTCCCATTTGCAGAAGAGGACACAGATGTCCATGATTGTCTGTTTAGGACAGAGGAGATGAAGGGGCCGGTATACTTGACTGATGTTCCCTTATCTGATCCTCAAGGGGAATTATATGTCGATGGCTCTTGTTTTAAATTGTCAGATGGCACCACTACAGCAGTGTATGCTATTACCACATTGCGTACTGTAGTTGAGACGTCACATGCTCCTCATCAATCGGCGCAAGCTGCTGAGCTGATAGCTCTTTTGCGAGCATGTGAATTAAGTAAAGGACTGACTGTCAATATTAATACTGACAGTCAGTATGCCTTTGGGGTGGCCCATAATTTTGGATGCCTCTGGGCAGAGAGAGGATTCTTGACTTCACATGGGACCAAAATTCAACATGGTCCGTTAATAGAGAGACTCCTGAGGGCCTTGACTCTTCCCAAACGATTGGCCATAGTTAGATTTAGTCCTCCTAAAGCAATTACGGATGATGCGGTGAGGGGAAACGCCTTTGCAGATCAGATAGCAAAAGAGACAGCAAGGTTGAGAACGACAAAAATGTTTGTGGCAGGCCCTGCTAGATAGGTACCGGATGTTGGTATGTTTGAGAATTCAGTGGAGAGATACAGAGCGAGGCAAAAGTAGAGGAGGTGGCACCATGGCAGGAGAGGACAGGGTGTCTAGATGATGACGGATGTTGGACTGATAAGTCTGAGAAACAGAGATGGATGCTACCAGATGCATATGTACTCCCTGTAGTTACTATGGCATATGGTTTGGCTCATATCAGCACCGAAGGTATCTGTAAACTGCTAGAACCTGTATGGCAAAATGACAATATTCCAAAGGTTGCTGCTCATCTAGTAAAACACTGCAAAATTTGTTTAAAACACAATCCTGGGAACAGTACCCCAACACCCTCTGGTAATTTTGCACCCCCTTCTTTCCCCTATGAGGAGCTTCAGATGGACCACATAGAGCTCCAGCGAGTTAATAATTTGAAATATGTGTTAGTGGTAGTCTGTGCATTTAGTAAATGGATTGAGGCTTACCCAACAAAGGAAAACATTGCAATGGCAATGGTAAAGCCTCTTATCAAGGAGTTTTTCCCGCGCTATGGTTTGCCCCATTTGATTTGGAGTGACAATGGAAGTCACTTCAAAGCAGAAGTGATCCAACTGGTGTGCGATGGTTTGCACATCAAGCAAAAATTCCATGCGGCCAATCAGCCCCAGTCAGCAGGTTTCGTTGAGAAATGTAATGGTACTCTCCAACTGAAATTTGCAAAAATTAAGGAAAGTACTGGGTTGCAATGGCCATATGTCTTACCTCTTGCCCTATTGTCCACCTGAATGTCAGCTCATTCTAGAAGAGGATTGTCACCCTATGAGGTGATTTTTGGTAGTCCGGCAAAATGTGTGGGGTGTCCCTAGACCAAAGAAGTTTTCTGAGATAGATTACTCTATATTATTCACTAAAAGTTTGCGTTCTTTCACCAACAGATACACGAGGTATTACCTTCAGTACCTGAGGGACCTGGACACACCATTCAGCCTGGCGACTATGTCCTAACCAGGAGTTTCCAGAGACGAGACAGTTTGAAGCCTAGATGGAAGGGAACCTATCTGGTCCTCATCACAACTAGGACAGCGGTAAGGGTAAAAGGCCGGAAGCATTGAATCCATGCTTCCCACTGTCGATGGGTGCCGCTACCCCTTCCTTACAACGCCTGGGTACATAATGGCATTGGAGACCACGAAACCGAAAAAGTCCTTCTGTTTTCCGATGCCCAACTAGTGTGGACGCAGACAGAGAAAGAAAATGCGGACGCGTTGAATGAGGCAATTCTTCCAGAAAATAGGGATGCTCAGGTTTCTACTACATCTGATTCACAAGAACCTGAGTCTCAGCCTTCAGCATCCACTGAATTACAGATTCTTCACTGAGATGAAACAGTGCCTGGAGTAGAACGGTACAATTTGCACCTTCGACGAAAGGGAAGTGCACCAAAAGAGAGGTGAGTATAGACAGGGATGGACTATATTGGATATGATTAGTACTAAGGCCCTTTGGTTTCTGCATTTTCCCATTAGACTAGGGATTGGAATATTTGGTGCACTGCTTGAGATACAGGACATGATAAGCTGAGGGTATTCCCCAAGGAGCGAGAGTGCCCTATCCTGAGAACATTGAACATATGCAGACGGGCTACAACAGTGTGGCTCCAACTGGAAGGTGCTCAATAGCACCACCGAGGAGTGAACAATAGAAGCCTGCCAGGGAGGCTTGTAACAGACTCTGATTCTTCTATACTTTTTTGTATTTTTCCTTTTTTCTGCTTTTCATGTCCTTTCCATCATTGGCTACATTGTAAAACATCTCTTTCTCTAGTGATCTGATTTGTAAATTGTGGTAAACATGTATCTGTTTGGTCACCCTCTTACAGAAAATGGAATTTTTTCTGTTGCCCCGCACCAGGGCAGGTTGGTTTTGAATGGTTGCTCAGGAAGAAAATATTTTGGGTTGCAGTTACATTGTGGTTCCTCTTGGTGGGAGGGGTGTTGTTCTGGATATTGGAATGCTCTGAAGCCTCATCGTGTACCCTATATCAAGTTGTTTCCTCAGATTCTATTACGAGAACATTGTATAGCAATGTCTTTCTAGACACACAGCGAAAATCCTTTAGGGATAACACGGCTTGTTATCCCACTGATTCTGTTACAAGTTTATGGACCGCCTATCCCTTGTCATTGGTGAATTACACATATGTACGACCTCCTCAATTCGTAGAGGTAAAAGGTGAATTTGGCCTGGGATATCCTGGACCTTGGTTATATTATAGAAAGCCCAAGGGGAAGAGGGTACCCAGGGTGCATGCCTGAAATATATGGTGGTGATCTGTAGCTGGGTAAGAGAAATATCACCCTGACAGGTTGGCATTACCAAGATCTGACTGTTACTAAAGAGGCAGAAATGTATCCTGCTTGTTGTCCTGAAAGAAACAGTACTGATGATTAGCTGTATCTAAATTGTTCTGGAGAAGTAGTGTACAAAAATGTAATGCGGTTAGGGAAAAAGGATGATCCTAGCATGAAAGGAATTAATACTACATATGCTCCATTAGACTATCAAGGTCCACTCTATGCACATCCAGGTTTTTATTTTTTATCAAATGGTACGTATTCTAATATGTACAACGGTACAGAGGACGTGGCTTTGAGAATGGTATCACGTCTTGGGTACCTTGTTAGTTTAGCAAACCAAATATAAGATGGGTAAAAAGAACATTGACTAAGGAATTCTGTGAGGGAGTCACTGATTTGGAAGTTAATAATTATATTAATGATATCACATTTGGATACATCCTTTCCTCTATTATCACGTTTGGTGGTACTGCCATGGCCAGGGGGGAACGAACTAGAGAGTATTTTGGGTGTAAGTTGCAGATTTTATCCAACTGTACAGTGGCCGCTTCACGGGACATCAGCACTTAGTTAGAAAGTATGCGCATATATTCTGAACAAACGAAATATGCAGTCGATGTTATTCTAGCTAAAAAGGGTGGTGCATGCGCAATATTAGGGGAGCAGTGTGTGGCCGGTATCACAACCATGGAGAAGAATATTACCCAGCAAATTTTAGATATTTTGGAAAACGTTAAAGGGATGGAGAGTGGAAATTGGAGCTGGTCCCTATTCGGTGGTTGGGGTTGGATTTTAGAAAAGCTGATATATTTCATCGTCCTTTTAATATGTTGTTGTGTTTTGATTCAGTGTCTCCCCTTACGTTGTTCATATTGCACTACTTACCTCGCTCCTAAAAGAATTTCAATTCATGACACAAACGCAACTATAATGCTTCAAAAGGAGCTTGATACCATAATGCAGTTGGACGAGGTAGTTTTTGGTTCAACTACTTCCCTTGCAGGTACTACCCCTGATGCCATTTCTTCTGTCAATGTCTAGCATTGTAATTACCTTTACGTTACATATATATATATATATATATATATATATATATATATATATATATATATATATATATATATATCAACGAAAATTGGAGTCCCAACGCGCTCTCGGAGACAAACAGAATCACCAGGGAAACGAAGGTCACTTAGACACAGGTAGGTTTATTAACATCATAAACCTGCTGCAACGCGTTTCACCCGCGAACGGGCTTGTTCACACAGCGTGTTCAAAACAATTGTCACAATACATACTGTTTCGTAAAGTAATCATAGAAAGAGGACTTCGAAAAGTCTACTCACAGTACATGCATCAACAGAAACGGTTAATAACACACAGCGCCATATTGGACTCTGTTTCATGTCGATAAACAGTGTTAATTAATAACCCAAACATGTCCTTTAGTCATCGCACATCATGATTTTCCAGTCGAAAATTAACATTTTACACGATAGTGTAAATAGCGATTAGGCATAGAGAAAATATAAAAGTTATTAAATAGCCACAAAACGTGTAAGTTCCCGGCAAGGTGGCGCAAAATTTCTCTTGATTAACAATATCAGATTGGTCTGCGCTCTATCCAGGTTGGGATCTCTAATATCTCTGTGCACTTAAACAAGATTACATGTTTGTACAAGTGAAAAAAAAAATGATGAATGAAATGAAACTTTATGCGATCGCGTGACCGCACAACAACAGCTCTTCCTCTAGGCAAGGGTATTTGCAGTTAGTGCAAATAAAACTTTATGCGAACATCTGATCGCATAGCGGACATTGTACGTCAAATAGTGACTGGGGGTAGCCTATAATGGACTCAGGCAATGAAACTCATGTGAGTGGAGGGAAAAAGCCGCTGTGAGTAAGTTGACACACAAATAACATGTGGATTTAAGTAAATGTTATGTTTGCCCAATAGTGGCACAGAACCGACTATACTACACTAAGATAGGTGCGTAAAACATGCGGAGATGTTTGAATGTATCTAATTGGTGTATCGACAAGTGTCTATCTTGAGTGATCACCTTGGTCTGGACCTCTTTTCAGGGTCCCACACTGCAGTTGATTAAAGTATGTACGTGGCAAATTGAGTTGCCCTGTTTAAACTTCATTCCTAAAAACACCCATATGTGTAAAATCAAAATGTGAAAACGGAATCAAATTGCAATAGATACATTCAAACATCTCCGCATGTTTTACACACCTATCTTAGTGTAGTATAGTCGGTTCTGTGCCACTATTGGGCAAACATAACATTTACTTAAATCCACATGTTATTTGTGTGTCAACTTACTCACAGCGGCTTTTTCCCTCCACTCACATGAGTTTCATTGCCTGAGTCCATTATAGGCTACCCCCAGTCACTATTTGACGTACAATGTCCGCTATGCGATCAGATGTTCGCATAAAGTTTTATTTGCACTAACTGCAAATACCCTTGCCTAGAGGAAGAGCTGTTGTTGTGCGGTCACGCGATCGCATAAAGTTTCATTTCATTCATCATTTTTTTTTTTCACTTGTACAAACATGTAATCTTGTTTAAGTGCACAGAGATATTAGAGATCCCAACCTGGATAGAGCGCAGACCAATCTGATATTGTTAATCAAGAGAAATTTTGCGCCACCTTGCCGGGAACTTACACGTTTTGTGGCTATTTAATAACTTTTATATTTTCTCTATGCCTAATCGCTATTTACACTATCGTGTAAAATGTTAATTTTCGACTGGAAAATCATGATGTGCGATGACTAAAGGACATGTTTGGGTTATTAATTAACACTGTTTATCGACATGAAACAGAGTCCAATATGGCGCTGTGTGTTATTAACCGTTTCTGTTGATGCATGTACTGTGAGTAGACTTTTCGAAGTCCTCTTTCTATGATTACTTTACGAAACAGTATGTATTGTGACAATTGTTTTGAACACGCTGTGTGAACAAGCCCGTTCGCGGGTGAAACGCGTTGCAGCAGGTTTATGATGTTAATAAACCTACCTGTGTCTAAGTGACCTTCGTTTCCCTGGTGATTCTGTTTGTCTCCGAGAGCGCGTTGGGACTCCAATTTTCGTTGATAGTAATTACCGGTCGTCTCTGCCGGTTCGCGCCACCCCTCTTGGGGCTTGAACTTCAGAAAGAGTGACTTCGTGAACAAATTGAATTTGAGAAGTTCGCCGCTACTCTACAGATCGGATTACTTTTGCACCTGGATCTTAGTATACTGCACGCAGGAAGACACCGTGCAGGTAAGAACATTTTACCTTACTTATTGTTTGTGCAGCTAAATTCCGTTTCTGTTGCGTTAATTTCAACGGCACGAAGAGAATATCATGACACTGATTCCCTATTTGCCGGACGACGAGTAGCAAGGGGAACCCTTTATTTAAAGGGGGAGAACTCTTTACCAGGGTCACGGGGTCACACAGACAGGGAAATATTTCCCAAGAATTGCTAATATGGATGATGAGAGAGAGAGAAGAGAGGCGGCAGCAACCTTGTTTGCCCGGGCACCTGGCAGAGGCCGCCCCATACCAACAATAACGGCCTCAGAAAAAACAATTATGGACATACTATCTAAATTTGAAAAATTGCACAAGCAGGAGATGTCAAAGTGGTGGGAGGCCACGTCATTGCAAGACTACATTGAAAAATCAATGGTACCACGTTGCCTCAGAATACATATTACTCCATCATATGAATCCCCAGACCCACAGATGCTTGAGGAGTGGTCCGCAAACTCAGCTAACAGTTCAAAGAATATGTTGACCATCCTGGTCAAATATGCCTGGTCAGACAGAGACAACATTAAAAGAGAAATTGGGGAGATGAGAGAAAGTCTGAATCTACATAAAGAACAAGAATTAATTAAGACCTTCCTGGAAGAAATGCGTAAACGCCTTAAGATCCTTGAAGAAGATATCAAAAGGAGAAAACAAAGGAAATTGCACCGCGACTGCGGAGATTATGAAACAGGCCGGATCTTGACCTACAGTAAAAAATATGACTATCTATATGAAACTAATGGGAAGCACTCTGCTACGAAACCAACTGAATCCTACAATCAAAATACTAATATTGTAACTGACAACAGTGATACAAATACAGATGTGTCAGCCACCACCTCCTCCTCCGAAAGTCTCCAAGACATGGGAGACAGTGCAACACGTCCAAAATCAACTTTTTTAGACGAGTATCGTCTCTTGAAGAAGAGCAGACAAGACACAAGACCAGATCAGAGAGACGATTCCCCTGCACCGAGGGAAAGAGGAAGGGGAAGAGGAAGGAATACAAGAGGAAGAGGAGGAAGAGGAACAGGAAGAGGAAACATGAGAGATACAGCGGAGCACATGGGAAAAAGACAAACTCGCTCCAAGAAGAATTACTGATGGAAGAAAAGATGGTAAATCAGACGATTGTTAATCTTACCTCTAAAGTCCTTAGTAGCAGAGATAAGAAAACACTTTGCCTAGGATTATCTTTCTGTCCAACTGTTCCTATGAATTATGTCAATAGTAGGATTGATATTTTTAAATTCTGTAGGAAGTTGAAGTTACAAAAGTGGCACAAACTCAAACCTGTTAAAAACCGTGAATTCCAACAACTAGAAAGATCCTTACAAGAATCTAATCTCACAATTGGTGATATAGATGCTATGGTGACAATACATGAACTACAGAATAACCCTGATGGCACACAAATGAGTGCAGATTCGCTACTCATACTAGAGGAGCTCGAACTCAAACATGACAAAGCGGCATGTAGCCAATTCAAGCCTAAATCTGTCTTCCTACCCAGAATGAACCATGACAATATTGATACATTTCAAGAGGTAGTAGGTAACGATCTCCTGAAATTTAGACAGAAGAATTGGCCTAAGAAATTACGCAACTTTGGTTACAACTTGTCACCTTCCCAAAAAAGAGCAATGGAGGACTTGGCGAAGGATGACGATATTGTCATAAGACCCGCAGACAAAGGGGGCAATATTGTGATTTTAACCAAAACCATGTACATTGCAGAGGCTGTGAGACAACTGAGTGACAATACCACATATTCACAGACCAGTAGGATAGAGTACAATACAAGCATCAACGATATCTGGGAGAAACTATCTGAATGGAAAGATCAAGGACTGATTGAATGGGAGGAATATTGTTTCCTTAAGAAAGATCATCCCATTCTGCCTGTCATGTACCTACTCCCAAAGATACACAAAAATAGGGATAATCCACCAGGGAGACCTATTATCTCTTCAAGAGGTTGTGTATCAGAAAATGTTTCCAGATACGTAGATCATTTCCTCAGAGACTTTGTTCATGCATTACCATCATTTGTCAGAGACACCAAGGATTTCTTAGGTAAAATTGAGAAATTCAAATGGAAAAGTAACTATATCTTGGTTACATTGGATGTCAATTCCCTGTATACAGTGATTGACCATGAACAAGGCCTGGAGGCATGCGCCAGATTTCTCAAACGGCGGAATGTAAGCTTCTTAAGACACTCAGCTATGATCCTTGATATGATCAAGTTTTGCTTACAGAATAACTTTTTTATGTTTAACAACGATCTGTATAAGCAAACCTTAGGGACAGCAATGGGTACATGTTTTGCCCCAAGTTTTGCGAACCTCTTCATGGGAGCATGGGAGGAGGACCTTCAGAAGAGCACCATCGTCTGTGATAAATTAACCAAAGTTGCTCTTTGGTTGAGGTACATAGACGACATTTTTTTCATTTGGCAAGGCGAAGAGGAAGAATTAAGTTCCTTTATTCAGTCTCTGAACCAGAATGACAAACATCTGACTTTTACCAGCACTATCAGTCGCAATCAAGTGAATTACCTGGATACCCAAGTTAGGGTGGTGGAAAATAAATTAAAAACTATCCTCTATCGAAAAAGTACTGCAGGTAATACACTGCTCCGCGCTATGAGTAGTCATCCAGACAACTTAAAATGGAGCATCCCGTATGGAGAGCTGCTTAGAGCCAAAAGAAACTGCAGCAATCTGACAGACTACCAAAGTGAAGAAAAAATAATGGTGAAAAGATTCAGAGAAAGAGGGTACCCACAGTGGGTACTCAAAAGAGCAATGGATAAAATCTCTAACGTGGAAAGGAATACCCTCTTAAAAGATAAAATGCAAGAACATATAGGAGAAGAAGATGATTCTAACACTGCACGCATGATCCTAACCTTTAATGGTAACTCTGAACCAATAAAAAAGATTTTGATACAGAATTGGAAGCTTTTGAAAAGTGACCCCATAATAGGCGACGGTATACCAGATAGACCGAAAATCACCTACAGGAGGGGCCGCACCTTTAGGGATCTACTTGTTCACAGTGACCTTACAACCAATACTGTCCAGAGAGGCATT
This sequence comes from Triturus cristatus, assembly GCF_964204655.1. Lineage (NCBI taxonomy): Eukaryota > Metazoa > Chordata > Amphibia > Caudata > Salamandridae > Triturus > Triturus cristatus. Next base: position 304,781,705 of record NC_140582.1, on the reverse strand, counting down.
AATATTCAAGGCTTCTTCCCCTGCGGACATTGTAAGGCCTGTGCCAATAGTCGCATGGTGAAGGAATTTTGGAACACAAGTACTAACACGATGGTCAAAATCAATCAATTCCTGACATGCAATAGTACTTTTGTAATCTATGTACTAGAATGTCCATGTAAACTTAGGTACGTGGGAAGCACAACACACATGGCAAAAAAACGGATCCTGGAACACATGAGAGCGATTACAAATAAGGATAAGCAATATCCTATCGCTCGGCACTTTGAAAGCTTCCACTTCTCGGATTGCAAAAAACTTTCCTACTATGGAATTGAACAAATCTTACCAAACAAACGCGGGGGGGATCGGACCCTACGGCTCAGACAAAGGGAATCAAGACACATCATTGGGATGTGTACCAGATTCCCAAATGGGCATAATTTGGACGAAGAGTTGTCAATTCATTTACAATCTGATTGATTGACAGGCAGTAACATTGTGACATATGTACTATTCTTCTTTCTTCTATTCTTCTTTTTCTGTTTTGGCAAGAGATCCCGTTATGTTTTAAATCGTTCTTTTTGCTTAAACCATGTTTAGTAGGAGGGAGCTTATTGTTAGCTTTGGGAAGAGCATCATAGCCTACTACATGGTATTTTATCTAGCAAGATGTTGACATGAATCCATTTACTGAACATGTTGTACTAGTCCATGTATTTTAATGACTTTTGACTCTCTTTTTGCTTTTTCTCATTATGCTTCTTTTTCTCTCTTTTATCTTGTTCTTCTGCCTGCAGGAGGAAGGGAAGGGACTGTTGCCTAGAGGAACGAGGGGGCCCCTATCCTTTTCTTCGCTTTTACTTCCAGCCACTGGGCCTTTGACAACTATCAAGTATTCTGATTACTATCAAGTACTTTTTATAGTAGTTGAGATTTTGGTTAGATGTCCATGTATTCTACATTACGATGCACTAATTAGCTTTGACTAAATTTCTATGTTTACTAGTTATTGCCGATAGGACCACGCTGCACTACAGTCTCTCTCTCTCTTTGCAATTTGATTCCGTTTTCACATTTTGATTTTACACATATGGGTGTTTTTAGGAATGAAGTTTAAACAGGGCAACTCAATTTGCCACGTACATACTTTAATCAACTGCAGTGTGGGACCCTGAAAAGAGGTCCAGACCAAGGTGATCACTCAAGATAGACACTTGTCGATACACCAATTAGATACATTCAAACATCTCCGCATGTTTTACGCACCTATCTTAGTGTAGTATAGTCGGTTCTGTGCCACTATTGGGCAAACATAACATTTACTTAAATCCACATGTTATTTGTGTGTCAACTTACTCACAGCGGCTTTTTCCCTCCACTCACATGAGTTTCATTGCCTGAGTCCATTATAGGCTACCCCCAGTCACTATTTGACGTACAATGTCCGCTATGCGATCAGATGTTCGCATAAAGTTTTATTTGCACTAACTGCAAATACCCTTGCCTAGAGGAAGAGCTGTTGTTGTGCGGTCACGCGATCGCATAAAGTTTCATTTCATTCATCATTTTTTTTTTTCACTTGTACAAACATGTAATCTTGTTTAAGTGCACAGAGATATTAGAGATCCCAACCTGGATAGAGCGCAGACCAATCTGATATTGTTAATCAAGAGAAATTTTGCGCCACCTTGCCGGGAACTTACACGTTTTGTGGCTATTTAATAACTTTTATATTTTCTCTATGCCTAATCGCTATTTACACTATCGTGTAAAATGTTAATTTTCGACTGGAAAATCATGATGTGCGATGACTAAAGGACATGTTTGGGTTATTAATTAACACTGTTTATCGACATGAAACAGAGTCCAATATGGCGCTGTGTGTTATTAACCGTTTCTGTTGATGCATGTACTGTGAGTAGACTTTTCGAAGTCCTCTTTCTATGATTACTTTACGAAACAGTATGTATTGTGACAATTGTTTTGAACACGCTGTGTGAACAAGCCCGTTCGCGGGTGAAACGCGTTGCAGCAGGTTTATGATGTTAATAAACCTACCTGTGTCTAAGTGACCTTTGTTTCCCTGGTGATTCTGTTTGTCTCCGAGAGCGCGTTGGGACTCCAATTTTCGTTGATAGTAATTACCGGTCGTCTCTGCCGGTTCGCGCCACCCCTCTTGGGGCTTGAACTTCAGAAAGAGTGACTTCGTGAACAAAATATATATATATATATATATATATATATATATATATATATATATATATATATATATATATATATATATATATATATATATATATTATCTACTGGCGGTCGCCAGTAGATAGTTATAGTTAGGATCGTGTTTCCATAGGAAATCCGCAACATTCTATTTGGAATAACTTTGGCGCCGATTGACGAATCCTCGCGCAATTTTCAAAATAGGTGGGGTGCTCCGCTCCGCTCCTTCCCTGAAAGTCTCGGGGGCATTCGTCAAGCGGGGGCTGAGAAAAAGGGGGGGTCCCAAAACGCGTTTTCCCCATGCATTTTTCCATAGGACCTTTAGTCCAAGCTACAGGCCGAACGTCTGAACAGAATTACTTGAAATTTGGCAGAGAGGTAGTCCTCAGGTCAGGGATGTGCCTTTTGCAGGTCTGGTGTAAATCTGTTCAGTATTTCCTGAGAAAATAGCATTTAAAAGCATATATATATCTATAAGCGCGCACCGTGCGCGTACGGTAAAACTTACCGTACACGCACGCTGCCGTGCGCGAGCACAATTCTGATTGGTTGTTAGATCTTAGTAAACATTCGAATCGGTCGAAACCAGGAATTGTCGCCGCCATTTTGTCTCTCACAGTCTGAGGGGGTGAAAAACAAAGGTGGAGAACGTGAAAAGGGGGCAGGGTCGACAGTTCCTGACCACCTAGCCTTTGTCAGGGGGTCCCAGAAGGACCCCCAAGGGCCAAAATTTCCTTTAATTTTTTTGCGAAAAATCGCGGAGTACGCGTAGCGTGCGCGTACGGTAGAAACGGAAAAATTCCGCGAACTGCGTATCGTGGGCGCGCGGTGCGCAAAGCGCACCGCGTGTCCACAGCACGCGCACGGTGCGTGAAGCGCACGCGCACGGTGCGTGAAGCGCACCGTGCGCGTACGGTACGCGCACGGTGAAAAACCTTAAAAAAAATTTTAAAAAAATACATAACTTAGCATTTAAAAAACCGTACAAATTCACTGAAAAAACCATAGGTTTCACACACGTTATAGTTAGGAATTAGCATTTAAACAACCTTGCAAATTCACTTAAAAAACCATAGGTTTCACACATGTTATAGTTAGCTGGACATTTCACTCGTGAAAAACCATTGAAATTCCCCCGTTATAGTTAGTGCAGGCAACTATAACTCACGCGACCGCAATCCTCTGCTGATGACGTCAGATATTACATCACTGATGACATATGTGTCTTTCTGAAAAAAAAATATTTGTAATATATGTATAGCTAAAAATTAATGGAAGAAGACATGGGTAAATAAGTGTCTAAATACAGTGATGTAATATCTGACGTCATCAGCAGAGGATTGCGGTCGCGTGAGTTATAGTTGCCTGCACTAACTATAACGGGGGAATTTCAATGGTTTTTCACGAGTGAAATGTCCAGCTAACTATAACATGTGTGAAACCTGTGGTTTTTTAAGTGAATTTGCAAGGTTTTTTAAATGCTAATTCCTAACTGTAACGTGTGTGAAACCTATGGTTTTTTCAGTGAATATATATATATATATATTCACTGAAAAAACCATAGGTTTCACACATGTTATAGTTAGCGGAAATTTTACTGATAAAAAACCAATGAAATTCCCCCGTTATAGTTAGTGCAGGAAACTATAACTCACGCGACCGCAATCCTCTGCTGATGCTAATACTGTATTTAGACACTTATTTGCCCATGTCTTCTTCCATAAATTTTTAGCTATACATATATTACAAATATTTTTTTTTCATAAAGACACATATGTCATCAGCAGAAGATTGCGGTCGCGTGAGTTATAGTTTCCTGCACTAACTATAACGGGGGAATTTCATTGGTTTTTTATCAGTAAAATTTCCGCTAACTATAACATGTGTGAAACCTATGGTTTTTTCAGTGAATTTGCAAGGTTTTTTAAATGCTAATTCCTAACTATAACGTGTGTGAAACCTATGGTTTTTTCAGTGAATTTGTACGGTTTTTTAAATGCTAAGTTACTTTACGCCATTCGTGGCGTGCGCGCCCACTTAACGCAGTTCGTTCCGTGCGCGCACGGTGCGCTTCGCGCACCGTGCGCGCACAGTGAGCATGCGGTGCGCTTCGCGGACCGCGCGCCCACTTTACGCAGTTAGTGCCGTGCACGCACGGTGGGCACGCGGTGCGCTACACGCACCGCGTGCCCACGTTACGCTAGATGGGCCATGTACGCACGATGCGCTTCGCGCACCGTGCGCACATGGAGGACATATTATGCGCTTCCTTGTGATAGGTAATCTGTTGAAATTTTTCTTGGAAATGCTGTTCTCTTATATGCCATGCACAAATGGTGGTCTTCGGCCACCATTTGCACACGGGGTGGAGAGAGTGTGGATTTTTTTTTAAATTTTTTTTTTACCGTACGCGTACGGTAAGCGTACGGTAAGCGTAATCGGCGAAATTTTCGAAAAATAAAAAATTACCGTTTTTTGCCTTGGGGGATCTTTGAAGACTCAACTAACATGGTTATGTGCATGGGCGCTATCTAAACAGCCCCTTTATATGTTTTTGGCATTTGTTTATCAGCTCCCCCCTCAGAGTGCGAGAGAGAAAATGGCGGCCGCCGCTTCCTGGTTTCGACCGATTCGAATGTTTACTAAGATCTAAGGGCCAATCAGAATCGCGCTCGCGCACGCCACCGTACGCATACGGTAAGCGCACCGTAAGCGCACCGTAAGCTGGCTCAGATATATATATTGATTTAAAGGCTATTTTCTCAGAATCTAATGAACAGATTTACACCAAACCTACAAAAGGCACTTCCTTGACCTGAGGACTACCTCTCTGCCAAATTTCAAGTAATTCTGTTCAGCCATTCGGGCTGTAGCTGTGTCTAAAGGTCCTATGGAAAAATGCATGGGAAAAACACGTTTTGGGACCCCCCTTTTATCTCAGCCCCCGCTTGACGAATCCCCCCGAGACATTCAGGGTAGGAGCGGAGCGTAGCGCCCCACCTATTTTGAAAAATTCACAAGGATTCGTCGACCGGCGCAAAAGTTATTCAAAATAGAATGTTGCGGATTTCCTATGGAAACGTGGTCCTAACTATAACTACCTACTGGCGACCGCCAGTAGGTAATATATATATATATATATATATATATATATATATATATATGTATATATATATATATATATATATATATATATATATATATATATATATATATATAATGATCCTGACTCTCTGCACTTCCAAGCGGATGGCGAACAGAGACACGAACCCAACTATGTGAGGCCAGATGATAATGTATTAAGGACCTCGAACCTGACGCGTTTCGGGTAACAAGTACCCTTGCTCACAAGTCATTTGAAACACGTAAGTCGCCATTTTTAAATGCAAAACAGTGTTCAAGTGCCAACACCATGTGATTAAACAACATAGAAAAAATACTACTAAGCTGTTATGAGGCATTCGCGAGTCTGTTTTTTAAAACATTGCAGAAAACAGTCAACAAAAAATTCATAGTGTGACAAGGGGCATACAATTGCTACTTGAATGCATAAAATATGATGTTAAAAATATTGCAGTTTCTATTCCAGGAAATAAAATATATTATAAATGTATTAATACATGTATAAATAAAATATATATTAAATAAGATATCTACCTGAGCCATAATAAATGCTTAAAGATTCACATTTTAAAAGTGCCAAATAAAGCAAACAGGAATCATGTACCCCATATTTAAATCTTAATATAGACATGAAACTCCTTATTTCTCATGCAAATTATGGCTGTGTACTAGCTCCAATTGTTGTGTAAACATTACATTTAATACCCTCTTGTTACAATTTTGTATAGACCTGAGTTTTCTTCAAATTGCAGCTTAAATGCTGGATATTGCCAAGTCTAATAATAGGGCTGGAATGTGCAAAACTCGCAAAGAATAGTGCCTAAGTATTCTAAAGTGCAAAAAAAGATCCTAATAGATCCCCATAAAGTGCTGGTGCTTATAACTATATGTTAAAAAGTGTTGCGGCTAAAAGCACCTAAGTAAAAAAGGTTAAAACCCTATTCAACGAAGTTAAAAACAGGGCTAAAACCAAGAAAACTAGAGGTGTTTTTTAATTCAGTCCTAATTCAAATATATATATATTCATATCTGAAATACTATCGTCTGTATGGTCATATTCTCTGTTTTTCTGTTAGCATTGTAAAGACCCTTACCCGATAGCAAGAATAAAGGTTATCCGTCTTGGCATAAAATGCTAAAAGGAGTGTCTGATAGAATTAAAACGTATTATTGTCATTTTACTCGCATTTTACCCACTAGTATGTTAGCATTTTTATGGCTAATACATTACATTTGCATATCATGGGTAGACGTATTTAGTAAATATAGATATTATATTTGCTAGGTTGACAACAGTATCACCATCTTAGTTCTTGAAGACGCCATTTGTTTTTACATCAAAATTGTTACTTGCTCATTTACGAGAAATGGTCCTTGGTAAGTTTTGTTTCTCCAATGGTGACACTTGCTCATTAACGCATGCCTTTCTCGTTACATAGAGGCCTTCTCCCACCTGTCTAGAAGGGAGAATAGGGCAGGCGACCTCAGATAGTAGATAGCTTATACCAGGCTGTGGAATCAAAACTCATGTTCTGTGCCCCCATTGTATTACAACAGCTACCAGTACTTTTCCATAATAGGCGGGTCTTTGTGGGTTCCGCAACCTACATAATGTAACTTTATGCTTGTTAGAGTCAGTCCCTCGTCAGCCATCATAGGAGGCTGGTCAGACTGGACTCCACTGCAGTTTATCTTGTGAATAAATTAGTTTGCTTGAATTCGCTACTGCGTCATCAACTCTTCATTACTGGAAGGTGAGAGGAGGTCGAGAGTGACCTGGGTGACCCTAGTTGGGCCACTTCCTTCAATCATGTCTGTCATGTCCATTGTATCTGCTGGTGGTTGAATTGGTTGAGCTGAGATCCCCGCAGGGTTTTCTGGTTTCCCTGGTTGTAGTGGGGATTGAAGACCCTTAATATCATCGTTGGTTGAATAGATAGCTTTACCAGGGTCTTTCAAAAACTTTAATTTTGTAAAATAAATTGGCTGGTGCATGCATGGGCTCTTTCCATGAGGTTCCCCATCTATGTTGATGAGCTCTTTTGACTTATAGCCTTTTGTTTCCATCTTTAACTGGTTTGTGTTTTTAATGTTTTTGTAGCTACTGGGCTAACGTTACTGATATCTGTACTGCTGACAGTGGAGCAGATTCTGGTGTCTTTACTTTCTTTATTTAATGCTTCATTTAAGGCTTTCGCTCTTGTACTGTTTTTAGGGATAGCCTCCCCTTTGCTTTTTTCAGGTTTTGACTTTGTGAAAGACCTTCTTACTTTTCCCGACCTCATATCTATCATTGGCTTGACTTATTTCTGTTTCCCTTGCTTTGCTTCTTTACTGTAGTTGCTTGTTTTTCTTGTTTTGCTGGTTTCCTAGTCAGTTCAGTTTACTGGTTGACAGTTAGTCTATGCTGCTTAATGTTTGGTGCTCCTTGATGCTCCTTAGTCCTTTGATGCACAAAATTGCACAATCTGGTGTGCCCCATGTTTTTTGTTTTTTTCCGGTTTATTCTGTTTTTATGTGTCTTCCTGTATTCAGGGCTGTTGTGTTGGGTAAACCTCCTTAATGACCCTTAAATGACCCTTAGATTACCCTTTGTTCTCTTTTAATGCTTTCTGAGCTTGAGGCTGAGTCTCTTTTCGGGAGACTTTACCTTGTTAGCACCTTTTGTTCCTCTTCCTCCTCCTCGCCCTGCTTCTCAAAAAGTAGGGAGGGGCTGTGCAATTGTTGTTGAGCAACTGCTCCCCCGAGTGGACTTTGCAGCTCCTAGGCCTCTTACAGTTCCCCCCTCCCTGCCCCCCACATTGTCACCACTCCTGTCTCTGCCTCTACCTCTACCTCTGTGAGTTCGGAGAGGCACAAGCAGGACAAGCAGAGGAGCAGGGTGAGAGCCGAGAGCAGCGCAGATCTGACAGGTGGCTGTAACTCCTGCTCAAGACTACCTCCTCCCTCCTAAGGCACTGGAGTTGGGGTAGGAGCAGACAGGACTGGTACAGAGCAGTGCGGCTATGAAGGGCGGTGGTCGAGCGGCGCTGAGCAGGGAGCGGCTCTGTCTTGGGCCCCAGGCACACTGCGAGCGCTGGCTAAAGCTTGGATTAACTTCGGCTTCGGCTCACGATACGCATACTGCCGGCTTGCTGCCAGCAACTCCACTCAGCACAACCTAGAAGCGGAAACCGTTACAACAATAGCCAAGTGTTTGAGTCACTCTCCTGAATGGTCAAAGTATAATTTTTTCCTGCCAAGCCACCAGGTTTCTGATGCAAGTAAAAAGGCTGCTCATCCAGCAAACTGAGGCCCTCTAACATAACTGATGACAATCCCCCACCAGCAGCAGCCCTGTTCACCCTACAAGTACTACGAACACTTCAAAGCAAAATGTTTTGTGCTAGATCGTTTTTTATACTACAGCCACCCACATGGCCGTATCTTGTCGTTAACGTTTTAAATTCAGCTAATGTCATCACTGGTTTCATACATAACGGTAAATTGCACTTTACAATTCTCATCACAAAGTCTCTAATGAAGCAGTTGTTGTCATTGTATCTTATGCCAAATGCAGGGAAAACACTTTTACCATTATTATGTACATTGCGATGATTTATATTAATCAGCTGTAAAGAATGTACTTACTTAGTTACTTACTCATACTAAGTCTCAAAAAAAATTTAAAGCAGCATTGCCTAATACGTAGTTTGACAAGATGTCCTGAACATGAATACAAATGTTTAATACTTGACCTTTCAATGGTCATGTTTTACAAAATAAATGGTTCACATAACTATGCAAAATGTTTCTACTCATACAAAAAAGGTTTAAATACTTGTTTAAAATTTACCATTTAGTATAATTGTGAAGAATAATCACAGATAGAATGCAGCACATATACTGAACTTGACCTCTATTAACATGATTGTTTTATTTCTAAAGGATGAAGTAGTGCAAATAATTGTCTTTCCTTACTGCAGATGTTTTGATTTCTACATAGTCCATTATTAGTTCAAATAAAAAATGTCTTTATTAGAAGGTAAGAGATGTAGTCTCATTTATGGGAAAATATGTTCAGAATGTAAAAAGCTTCATGTGTAGTTTAGACTAGTACAACAAAGTTGCACACTTTAAGATTACAGTCTGTGAACCATTGTATTCATGTGAGAAGAAGAGGAGTGAAACCCTATTCCCATGAAGAGTCATGAAATATGATTGGACGAGTGGATGGGAAGATACAACATTGAAATGCAACATCATATTTGACTGTTTGACATGTTCCTAGAGTAGTTTAATGCCTTCTGCCTTACGACTCTCCTGACATGCGAATTCTCTAATGCTCTTGCTCCACCACCATCCATTTTCTAGACTTTTTGCCTTTGTGGTTGCTGCTGCTACTGCATATTTCGCCTGCCTAATTCCTTTTTGATTGACTCTCTATTGAGTTCTGAATTGGAAGTTCTGCTTTGATCAATTATTGATTTTTGAGTATAATTTGGGCTTCTGGCTTGATCTCACTCTCTTTTGAACTTGAACTACTTATGGGTCTCTTCTGACACTTTTTTGCCCCATTCTTAGAATAGGGTTTTGTTCCTTTATGGAACATGCTTCATGCATTTTATTTAATTTGAATTAATAATTTCTTTTGATCAATTTCTGGAAACAACTCTATATTGAAACTGATATGAATAAAACGTATGGCTTTGAATAAAGACGATTTACTAAACTGAAAAATAAAGCCCTTAACACATTAAATAACTCTCATGATTGACTGAATTTAAGATTGAAATTGTGATTACTGTTTATGTGATGATTTGCTCCTGATCTTCTCAAATATAATGACCAAGTCTGTTGACCAGTTGGGCTGTAGCACAGCAGGGATCATCCCTGTGTGTGATGGTAAACTGTGTTTTATCTCTGCTGATTCACCATCCAGAAAAATTTGGAAGAAGAGGATTGGTTTACCTTTTGAGAAGAGGAGCTATAAATACTTGCCCAAATTAGAGTAACGCCTGAACCCAAAGCCCAATGCCCAGAACTTAAAGACTGATGTGGTGTGATTTTCCGAAAGTGGATGCTGTATTGGAGGTGTGAGTATTGGTAGGGTTATGCATCATGAATTGTGATCATTGTTGTCTTTATTGATTAGAATTTGAGTATGAGTGTTGAATGACTTGGGGATGTTTATGTATTTATTGTGAAGACGTTGAAGAGGTTATCAGGCTCAGCGTAGCCTAAGATCCCAGGAAATTGAAATAAGAGTAAAAAGCTCTTATGGTTATCTTACCAGCTAAGAATTTGTGGTGTAGATCATGAGATGCCATCGACAGCACAATCGAGATAGGGCTTATCTTTTGTGAATGTACTAATATTGAGTGATGTTGGCAGAACCTAATTATGCAAAGGGTGAAGTTACACTGATCAGGGTGATTTCCCTCTGATCGAGATGTCATTCGTTTGTGTGAAAACACTTTTTGTATGAAAAGTCAGAAGGTGAAAAAACCTAAAATATTCCAATTGCTGAGTTGCCTTTTCATTTTTGGTAGTGGGGCAGATAAAGATTTGTTCATTTACATTTGTTTTAGGTTGTAGAATTGTGTATACAAGAGAAATCGTAAAGGCGGGTGAACTGCTGAAAGGAGTGAAATCATATGTCATAGTGTGCTGCGCTGGGATTGGTTGATGACGACACAGTGTGCTGTGCTGTGATAGGTCACTTGTGTGAGTATTCATTGAGATTGGTTAATGAGTCTTCAAGAATTAAAACTGTGACAGAATTGGAGAAGGAGATCCGATGTTTAGGGAAAAGAATCAAAACATTGAATTTTGAATTGCATTACAGAATCATTTGTTGTTGAACTTTGTGAAAATTATGAAGTGACTCAAGGGATTTAAGAATCTTGTGAAAGGTGATGTTACAATTCCGACACGGGAAGGTGAAGAGAGGCCTGCCAAGAGTACACCTGCACATTATATGACAACGAAATTGGGATTGCATGCATGTTTGTGGCTTCCTCAATGGCCTAAAATTACTGAAAACAAGGTTCTTTTGAGTTTTCCAACATATGGTACCTTTGATTTGAGAATAATTGACAAGTTGAAGGAGAAGCTGTATGAAATTAGGACACCACCTAGACCTGCACAGTACGGAGAAGTAAACAAGTGGGAAAAAGACAGCATAGGCTAGGGGAAGAGAGAAGTGCCAGAAAAAGAGTATAAGAGCAGTGCATAATTATGCAGATGTTCGATGGGATAAGGAACAGCAGAGATGGAGGAAAGCCACAGTTGAGGGAATTTGATTATAGACAGCAAATACTACTGAGACACCTGATAAAATGAAAAATAATAACACACAGGAAAAAGAAGATGAAAAAGATGAGAAGAAGACAAAAACTGATAGGGATTCAGGGGATGGAATATTGAATGCATTGTGCCACGCGTCTACCACCTTATGTAATCCCTACAACTAATGCTGATAATAATATGAATGCAAGCACTACAGTGGCTACTGCCGATGTTGAACAAAGTGTGTTTTCAGATTGAGAGACCATTACTGATATTACAGCCCCTGTTGGTACAACATCAACTATAGTAATACCATGTGTTGCTGCTTTGATTGTGATGTTCTTGCACAAGTAACACAGATTGCAAAGGTTTAGACAGTGTCAAGGCCAGTCGTGACTGCCCCAGTAAGTAGTGCCCCATTTGTAGGAGTTGAGGGTGCTGTAGGAGGATAAACTGTGACTGTGTTCATCCCAACATCACAGAATTTACAGATTGTTACCTGGAAACCAACACAAATGATTTAGTCATTGAGGAAAGGGGGAAGGATTGTCTTCACAACACCAATAACCCAGGGAGAGACCAATTTATTTGAAGATGGTATTTTTCCACCATGAATTGAGGAAGCTGCAGGATTTTTAAAAAACAGAGAGTGCAAAATGACAAGTCACCCCAGAACCTGAATAAGAGACATGACTTAATGTTTCCAAACTAAAATTGGAATTAGAATAGATTATTAGGGGATGGTTACAACTTGAGCATTTGAACCAGTATCAGGAGTTGATTTGCCTGAGTAAATAAATTACAAGACGTGCAGCAATTACAGATGATAGATGAACTGATTTGGCTAGAAAATATAAAGTCAATCTTTCAAAATGTTTTCTTTTTCAGAGAAGTTACAGGGGTTCAATTGGTTGATGAAGCTATGTAGAAAATGGCTTCTTCAAGAATGTGATTACACATCACTGAATTAGTGAAATGCATCCGTAAATTGAGTAACTTAAAAAAACTAGAGAGTAAATGTTCAAACAAACATAAAAAAAGAAAAAGAAACAATTATAGGTAGTTGGGGAAAATAAAAAGCAATCAACAGCAGGCTCCCGGGATGAGTAGGAAGCATTGGCTTAGCCATTGAGAGAGGTAGCACAAGGAGTGTAGGTTCATGTACCATGGAGTTGAGGTGATCTTGCAGCATTTACGAACAATTTTCCAAAGTTGAGAGACTAGCCCGTACAGTGGTACACACAGGTTGGTTTAGATACATTCTTTGATATTGTAGTGCCAATTGATTTATGGGCTGAATGCAAAGTTGCTGTACAAAGGCCGTGTGAATAGCCAACAAAAGATGCCTGCACTAATGCACCATCTCCTATGGTCATGGAAAAATATGAAGCAGTGATTACTTTCCTGAAAAGCAAGGTGCCTCCAAAAGATATTGACTGGGTAAAGATTAAAATAACTTCACAAGAGCCAAAGGATCAGTGCATGATTACTGAGAGGTTGTTACAGGTTTTTCAACAGCACAGTGGGAGAGAGTATCCCGAACCTAGTGATATGAGGTTCTTTGTGTCCCAGTTTGTTATGGAGCTAAGACCAGAAATTAGTGCACACATACACCAGAGTGGGATTTGTCATTAGATGATATCCTGAGATATGCCAAATACTGTAGTGATGAACCAAAAATGAAGCAGAGAAATCTTAAGTAGAAATTCATGCTAGCCGAGATGAAGTTTTCTCAGAAAGGTTTTCAGACCCAGTCGTTTTCAGGAAATCAAGGTGGAATGTAATGTATTGGTTTTCAAGTTGGAATACAAGGTACGCATGGGCGGTTTGGTCGAGGTAGAGGTGTCCCAGCTGATCTGAATACTGGTATGGCTGTTGTATCACTTAAGAAACTTGCTCCTTGTTATCTTTGTAACAAGATCAGACATAGGAAGAGGGAGCGTAGAGTTAAACCATCAGCAGAAAGAGTAAACAGGAATGTGCAAATGCAGGGAGGAAATCAAATGCAGATGCAAAATGTGTCAGTGCAGTACCTTTTGTATTACAGAGCGACAGACCCCTTTGGGACTCCATAGTCTAGAGATGTAAGTGATTGGGTATGATCAATAAAATTCATGATGCAGTACCTGTTAGTTAACGGTTACACTCTAGAAAATAAAGAAGTATAATACCAAGCTCCGTGTGTGACATAATTCATTTACATGCTAAGGGGCTGGGGAGGTCACTGTAACTGGTGACAAGATAGGAGATACGTAATCCCTGCAAGGTCCAGCAAACTGCTTGTGTGTGCCACATGTGAAGAATCGATATTTGGCATATGTAAAGTCAAAGTGCAACTTCAGCCAAAACAAGACCTTTGTAGAAAGTGAATGCTCCACGGAAATTCAATTTATTGTTGATGCAGAAATTGCTAATATGACTGAGATAAGAAGCATTACACCACAACTTTACACAGAGCCATCATTCATGCAATACGGTAATGCTAAAGGCAGCGACCACCAGGTTTAGAAAGCGCAACAAGCAAAGACAGCATGATGCACAAAAATATTGTGAGGGGAAGCAGATAAACGCAAAGGAAGGCTGAAGGTGGAGGAAACCAGGTGCAATGCAGAAGCTTGAGAGTGGTGAAGAGCAAGAGACCAAACTGCTACTTACCTTCAAAGAAGAAGAGGGTGCTTCACCATCTCCGGTTGGGAACGATGGCTCAAGCACTAGTCAGCGGGGTGATGCTTGCAGCAGTGACACTGGGCCTGAAAACACTGTAGACTAACAGAGGATTAGGGTGAAGGAGCAAATACTGAAACATGAAGAGTCACACGCAACATTGAAAGACCACGAAACTATGACCAAAGGAGACGGAGGACAAGTGTGTCAGTTGATCGAAAACCACTGACTATCACTGAAGAGTCAGAGTCAAGTGGGGCAAGTAAAACAAAGGAAGATCAAGAAAGCCTGAAGAGATCAAAAAGAGCGAGAGTGCCTTGTTGAAGGTATTCTGCACCTGAGTAGACTTCCTACGTAAACCAAATGCTGAATGTATCAGTAGATGAACTTTGTGATGTGAAATCAGAACTGTTTGAACCTGCATGCCAGCATTCTCAAACAAAAGATTTGGATAAAGGTGTTTGAAAAGATTTCTGAAAAGAAACCAAAATGTTTGAAAACCATTTGAGACAATATTAATTGAGAAAGTGCAAAAGACTATGATAAAAAGTTCTTTTTTTGTTTTAAGAAGATTAACCTAGGACCAAAGCCACAGTAGAAGAGTAGGGATAACATTTTAGAAGAATACGGAGTAAGGTTAAAGTTGACTATTAGAGGATATCTGAAAATAACGAGATTTTGCAAAAAGACTATTTAAAGTAAACAAACTGCTTGAGAAAATCTGCATTGAACTGCTGACTTACTGCTGTACATTTTTGCCAAAACTATCTGATTGCAGACAAACATGAGTTGCCTTAGAAGTAGGTGCAAGCTTATAATGGGTATTGCCTTTTTAGTAGCAGTGTTAGTAATTAAAATAGTATTAGTAGGGTTCTATTTTACACCCGATAAAGAGATTATATCAACACACACAACAGATGAGGAGCAAGTGGAAGCATCATTTGCAAACTACAAGAGAGATGATTTTTCAACTAACATTTATTCTAGATTACTGCTAGAATACACACAGGCAATGGACACAAAGGACTGTTATGTCTGTGCCCACTTACCATCATCAGCTGCAGAGACGTTACTTATCACCACATACCATTGTCCTGCTCAATCACATGTAGTATTTTGCTTACATTAGTATGTTGGCGAAAACACTAAAAATATTTTTCTTCAAATTAAGACATAGGAGGCCGATTCGGATGTGGTCGGAAACGGCTACGACCATCGGTCGGAGCCATTTCCGACCACATCAGAATTGCCCGTTCGGATTCCTTCCTGACCGACCTATTTTGATGGGTCAGTCACAAAGGAATCCAAACCAGATTTCCAAATGGCCTCCGACGGGCTAAGACAGCCCGGCTGCCATTCGGAAATCCTCCATCAATCCCTCGGGCGGCTATTTCTGGGTGAGGGATTACAATGGAAGATTCCCACAGCCTTTCTGTGCCAGCCTATCTGACACAGAAAGGCTGTAGCAATCCTACTTTGGGGGCCCCCAGCAGGGCCACCATCGGTGCCAAGCCTCCGAATGACAGCCCTGTTTATCCCTGCACCCGGTGGCAGGCACCTTGAGGTGCCTGCCACGAGGTGGAGGGATGAATTGCACCTCTACTCTTTGCAATGAGAGCATGCATTTCATTCGGAATGCATGCTCCCATTGTAAAGAATAGAATTGTGACAGAACAGGGTTCAGTCGTATTATACTTGCTGGGCTGGAACCGATGACAGGAGGTCATTCAGTTCCAGTTCCCAACCGATGTCGGACGGACTCCAGTCTGTCTGACATCGGCCGCAAAGTGCACTGTGCAAATCATTTTCTCTTGTTACTGCCGATGTCCCAATTTCTACATAGCCCATTGTTAGTTATAATACAATTCTGCTTTATTAGAAGGTTAGAGACGTAGTCTCATTCATAGGAAAAGATGTCCAGAAAGTAAAAAGCCTTGTGTAGTTTGGACTAATACAACAAAGTTGCACACTTGGAGATTACTCTCTGTGAACCATTGTATTTGTATGAGAAGAAGAGTAGTGAGCCAGTTTCCAGGAAGAGTCATGAAAGATGATTGGATGAGAGGTGAAGATGCAGCATTGAACTGCAATATAATATTTGACTGTTTTTAATAGTACATGTACATAGAGTAGGTTCACACCTTATCCCTTATGCCCTATGACTCACCCGATACACACATTCTCCTACGCTCTTGCCCCACCACCATCCATTTTCCAGATCTTTTGCCTTTGCAGTTGCTTCTGCTACTGCATAGTTCACCTGCTTTATTCCTTTTTGCTTGAGACTTTACTCAGCTTGGTGAGCATCTCTTTATGGGAAGTTCTGCTTTGACTATTGATTTTTGAGAATAATTTGTGCTTTAAATTTATTCTTACTCTCTTTTGAACCTGAACTCTTTATGAGTTCCTACTGACACCTTTTCGCCCTATTCTTAAAATAGGGATTTCTTTCTTTATGGAACATGATTGATGCATTGTATTTTTTGAGTTAACCGTTGTTTTTTTTACCAATTTCTATAAACAATTGAGTATTGAAGCTAATAAGAATAAAACGTATGCATTTGAATAAAGATGATTTACTAAACTGAATAATAAAACCCTTAAAACTTTAAATAACTCTCATGATTGACTGAACTTAAGATAGAAATTGTGATTACTATTTATGTGATGATTTGCACCAGATCCCCTCAAATACAACAGCCAAGGTCCATTGACCGGTTAGGCTGTAACGCAGCAAGATCAGCCCTGTGTGTGACGCTAAACTGAGTTTTATTTAAACTTATTCCCACTCCAGTACCATTAACAGGCCATAATGTTGGCTATCAATAGGCATCAAGAGAAGCAAGCCGATGAAATTAACTTGCATTAATGACCACATTTCTGTATGCAGTTTTAATGGGCAAATGCATTCATTAGAATCAATGGCTCCAATCCCTAATGAACATTAGTTGCCCACTAAAGTAATAAAAATCAATGGCATAAACCAATGTTGCCAGAAAGTAATGAGCATTATTCAGTATAATTGGTCCTGTGCAGAATGACCATAAACAGCCCCAAACAGTTTAAAGTTTATTGAGTTTGATAAACAGTTTTTAATAAAAACCCACAGCAACATTGCAAAATTGATACCATATACATATTTCCTTGTTTTAAAAAACTCATCAAAATTGCTTCAAATCTGAGCTACAGCGTACAATATCACATTTTCAGGAAATAAAAGCTGCTAGATGAACAAGAAGTGGCATATGGAGCACCCCCCACTCTGTGTGCCTGATGGTATCCTGCAACTGTGTCACATTTAAAACATATTAGTTGTTTTTCGGCCTCTTCTATCAGCATGTCTTCAGAGAAAATGTTAATTATTAAATACTCTGGGGACAGACAGCTATAGGCCTGGATTGGAATGAGCAGTGAGGTAAACAGAGAAAGAAAAATAATGAAAATAGTAAAAAATATAGATAAAAGCTGTAAGGCAGAATAAGTAAGGATGAGAGAAAAATGTGGGTAGATAGGTGAAAAAAATAAGAAGGGAGGGTGATAGAAAGGAAAGAGTCAAGGGAAAGTAGGAAAAAAGGGGACGGTATATGAAAAATGACAGAATGAATAGAATAGATGGAATGGGGAAGAATTAATAGATGAAAGGGTGAGAGAATGGATGGAAGAGTGAAAGGCTCAGCAGGTGAATGTGAAAAAGGACGCAAGAATGAACAGTGGGGGATGAGTGAAAGGATGGATGCGTAAAAGGATTAATGGAAGGATGCATGAATATACCGATGGATGGATGGAAAGTTGAAGGGGAGAACAGAAGGATGGCTGAATAGACAAACAAGTGAATGGATGGTTGATTTGCTGGATCAAAGGAGAAGTAAGAAGTGAAATAAACTCTTCTAAGGAAGGTCCCATATGCTTGCTTTCATACTGGGTGTGATTAATATAATAGCATTTTTAAAGTGCGGTGATGGTACAATTTTCTGGCTACTCATTTGCAGACAAGAAATGGGAAGAAAACATGCATGAATTGCTTCCAGTCTCATATTTAGCAAATCAGCATAAACACATATAATAGCAAATCACGAATTATGTTCCGTCTATCTATCAGGAATACTAAAGAATCCTAATCAATATTTGTCATAATTTGTTCACAAGATATGGCTGAGGACCATCACATTTAGAATATGTCAGTTGCCCCAAGGTCTCTGATTAGTGGGATCTTTAAGCTCTTTTTGTCGGTTTCTCATGTTTAAATAACTTTTTACGTATACCTTAGGTCGTGCTTACTCATACAAACCATGTAAACAGTTCCTCTGCCAATAGTATCTAAATATTTAAATCAAGAGAATCAATGACACAAAGGGAATAAAAAATATACACTACAGGGATGCTATGAAAATATTTCAATTAGGACTAGTGCAGCCGCAGCCTATGCAGTTAAGGTCGGTGGGGCCAGGTGGGGGGTGGATTTCGCCAGACGATGACGATGGAAAATTAATTATTTATTTAATTTTCCCTCGTCATTGCCCGTTGAAATCCCCCCACCCGGCCCCACCGCTCTTACCTGCAAAGGTCGGCTGGATTCAGTGATAGGAAAATGTTTAGGGCCTAGGTGCTTCACACATTTGACCTAGAAATAAACATAGTGTGAAAGAGGGAGAACAGCAAAGACTTATGATCACAAAACAATAATGCAGAATCCCCTCCCATAGACTTGGTCATTACAGCTGGGAAAAAAATTCTAGAATAAAGATCATATGTCGACAGAGACTCGTCCCACTTTAGATAATAGGGTCATCATCAAGACAACAAATTGAGTCTGAGACAGGTAAAATAAAATGTGATTGATTAGAGTAAAATAATTGCCTTTTCTTTGCGGATAATTTAGATAACCCTGCCACATAATTTCTTCCATTGCCACATGCCACATACTTCTATTGCTCCTGATAATGGTAAAAGTCTGCAAAGTGGTTTGGGGCCTGTCATTGATAACTTTGATGCTGATTGATGAATCTTCATGAGTCTTTTCACAAAAGTGCTCTTTTTGCTTAACCCCTTCGCTGCTAGGCCTTTCCCCTCCCCCCGTGCTAAGCCTTTTTTCGGCTATTTGGGGTAGTGCATGCTTAGGCTCCTGTAACTTTTTGACCACATAAGTTATTCATGCCAAATTTGCGTCCTTTTCTTCCAACATCATGGGGATTGTAAAGGTACCCAGGGTTTGTAGATTCCCCTGGAGGGGTCCCAGAAATTAGCCAAAATACAGCTAAATTTTGTTTTTGGGGGGAAAAATTGGAAAAAAGGGCTGCAAATGAAAGCATCTGGACTTTTTCCTGCAAATGGTATCAAAAAAGGGTTTGTGGGGCTGAAATCACCATTTTCCCAGCTTTTAGGGAATGACCGACTTTTGCCAGAAAACCAACATTTTTTACACAGTTTTGGCATTTTTCTGTGACATAGCCTATTTTTGCTATTTTTGTGCTTTCAACCTATTTCCAGTTAATGGGAGAAATGGGTATGAAAGCAATAATAGATCCAGGAAAGCTATACATTTTAGAAACGTAGATACAATTCTGAATTCAGCACGGGGTCAGTTGTGTAGATCCATCAAGGTTTCTTTATAGAAACTAACAGTTAAATATAGGAAAAATTGAAAATTAGTTGAAAAAAACAGCCTTTTGTGTCAACGTTTTCACTTGTAACTTCTTCTAATTATGACAGCTCTTTGAAAGCAATATACCGTTACATCTGCTTGACATTTCTGGTTGTGGGGATATATAGGACTTGTAGGTTCACCAAGAACCCGACGAGCCCAGAGTCAAAAACTGAGCAGCAATTTGCATTGCCTTTTTATTATGTACAGTGTATATACCAATTATTGTGGGAAAATGTATACATGGAAAAATCGGTATGAAAAACACCTATGTATTTCTGAAATGGGAATAAATTATAGAGTTTGGAAACAGTAGATATTTGCACATTTTCGAAATTGGGAATACTCATACTAGCATGAGAATTATCGGTCATTTTTCAAAATGACTTCTTTTTTACACAATGTCTTTCATTTGGAAGGCAGAAATGCATCGAAAGTCAATAGGTAATAACAAATGGTACCTCACTTGTGTGGGTCGACCTAGTGCCCGCGACAGGAAACGGCGCAAAATGCAACGTGGTCGCACCTCAATTTCGCAGTGAAAAATGACCCTTTTTTGGTAAAGTGCCTAGCTGTAGTTTTTGAACCATAGCTCTGCCGGCACCTAGGGAAACCTAGCAAACCTATACATTTTTGGAAACTAGCCACCCAGGGTAATCCAGGATGGGGTGACTTGACTGTCTCCCACCAGGTTCTGTTACCCAGAATCCCTTGCAAACCTAATAAATTGGCAAAAAACCCACATTTTCCCCACATTTCTGTAGTGGAAAGTTCTGGAATCTGTGTGGATCCACAAATCTCCACCCACCCCGCGTCCCCCAAAGTGTTCTGAGAAAAATGGTACCTCACTTGTGTGGGTCGGCCTAGTGCCCGTGACAGGAAATGGCACAAAACGCAACGTGGACACAGCTCAATTTCGCAGTGAAAAATTACCCTTTTTTGGCAAAGTGCATCGTTGTCGTTTTTGAACCATAGCTCTGCCAGCACCTAGGGAAACCTAGCAAACCTATACATTTGTTAAAACTAGACACCCGGGGAAATACAGGATGGTGTGACTTGACTGCCTCCCACGAGGTTCTGTTACCCAGATTCCCTAGCAAACCTAAAAAATTGTCCAAAAAAACAAATTTCCCCCACATTTCTGTGGTGGAAAGTTCTGGAATCCGCGTGGATCTACAAATTTCCACCCACCCCGCGTTCCCCAAAGTTTTCCGAGAAAAATGGTACCTCACTTGTGTGGGTCGGCCTAGTGCCCGCAACAGGAAACGGCGCAAAACGCAACGTGGACACACCTCAGTTTCGCAGTGAAAAATGACCCTTTTTTTGCAAAGTGCCTAGCTGTAGTTTATGAAGCATATCTCTGCCGGTTGCTCGGGAAACCTAGCAAACCTATACATTTTTGAAATCTAGCCACCCAGGGGAATTCAGGATGGGGTGACTTGACTGCCTCCCACTAGGTTCTGTTACCCAGAATCCCTTGCAAACCTAAAAAATTGGCAAAAACAACAACATTTTCCCCACATTTCTGTGGTGGAAAGTTATGGAATCTGCGTGGATCCACAAATTTCCACACACCCCGCGTTCCCCAAAGTCTTCCGAGAAAATTGGTACCTCACCTGTGAGGGTCGGCCTAGTGCCCGCGACAGGAAACTTGTCAAAACGCAACGTGGACACACAAAGATTGCGCAGTGAAAAATGACCCTTTTTTGGTAAAGTGCCTAGCTGTAGTTTTGAACCCTAGCTCTACCGGCACCTAAGAAAACCTACCAAACCCACACATTCCTGAAAACTAGACACCCGGGGGATTCCAGGAAGTTATGGCTTGGGTGGATCCCCCAAGGTTTCCTTACCAGAATCCCCTGCAAACCTCAATTTTCGCTGATAAAAATCCCTATTTTCACACATTTGTGTGTGGGAAAGTTGTGGCATCACCGGGTTGACACAAATTTCCTACCACCCAGCGTTCCCCCGAGTCTCCCGATAAAAACGGTGCCTCACTCGTGTGAGAGGGCCAAGTACCCGCGACAGGCAAGGGCACAAAACACAGTGAGGCAACATCAAAATTGCGTATCACAAAACGACTGTGGCTATTTTTTGTGGGAGTGGGGGTATTGGTATGACCATTTTGGGCAGCCCCCACCCCCATGCATAAAAAAAGCCTGCATACTCGATGGCACCTAGTGGGCTTTCTGCCCACCCAGGGGGCAGATCAGGAGCCACTGCAGCCATCTTCCCTCCCGGGGGCAGAAAGACTGGAATTTCTCTGGGGGTGGGGCAACTGCCCCATATGCCCCCCAGGGGGGGACAGAAAGGCTGTAATGGTGGTGGGTGGGTGGGTGCATTGGCGTGCCCGTTTTGGGCATCCCCCACCCTAAAAAACTTCAAAAAACAAATCCCTGGTGTTTAGTGGGCTTTCTGCCACCCCGAAGGGGCAGATTAGGGGCCAATGTCCCATCTGCCCCCCGGGGGGGCAGAAAGACTGTAATTATTGTGGGGGTGGGGGCATGGGCATGCCCGTTTTTGGCAGCCCCCACCCTTATTTTTACTTTCTAAAAAAATCCCTGGTGTCTAGTGGGCTTTCCGCCCCCCGAAGTGGCAGATTAGGGGCCAATGCCCCATCTGCCCCCGGGGGAGCAGAAACCCTGTAACGGTTGCGGGTGGGTGGGGGCATTGCGTGCTCGTTTCGGGCAGCCCCCACCCTAAAAAAAACTTTAAAAAGCAAATCCCTGGTGTCGGCTTTCTGTCCCCCTGGAGGGGGCAGACTAGGGGTCAATGCCCCATCTGCCCCCCAAGGGGGGCAGAAAGACTGTAATGATTGCCTGGGGTGGGGGCATGGGCATGCCCATTCTGGGCAGCCCCCACCCTTATTTTAACTGTGTAAAAAAATCCCTGGTGTCTAGTGGGCTTTTTGTCCCCTGGGGGGGCAGATTGGGGGCTACTGCCCCCATCTGTCCCCCAGGGGGGGCAAAAAGACTACATTTTGCCAAATTATATTGGGGTAGCAGAGGCCCTTGCCCAAGGGGCTGCTCCCCCCGCCCTGGTGTCTAGTGGGTGGATCCCTGCTCAGGGGGCTGAGATAGCCTATAACCAATAGGCATCAGTGGAGGATTCCACTAATGCAGTAAGGGGTAAGAAGGATGCACGTATGGATACCTCCTCCTTAGTATATACTTTTTCACACTACTGTATCCAAACCAAGGATTGACTCTATCAGCCTCCAATTCTCCTATTTGTGATGTATTCCGCTGTCGCGGAAAAGGAAAAAGATTTCCTTCTATTGTTTAACCCTCACACACCCTATTGGTGTCATGCTTCATCATCGGGTTCACCCGGACTACTAAAGGTCCGGGTGGGTTCAACCGTCTTTCAGGGAGCTCTTAGGAGATATATGGCCAGGGGGGTTTAGAGATTAAAATTCCTATTGCTTCCCCAGGTATCCCTTTATTCGCGGGGATACAGGTCCATCGCTATTACCAGACACCAACATTAGCCAGAGCCTAGGCCAGTACCAAAGTTGGGATGAACTCAAAGAATTGAAACGGAATCACATGAAGATCTTAATACATGGGGCCATAATGACTGAATATTTAAGGGGCAATGCTGCTCCTAATGGTTTACTGGTTAGGAACGAACCCAGGATTTTCCTAGAAGATCCTATTTTTTGAAAGGAGTGGTCACTAATCGCGTGGCAATGTACACGCGATTGGTTGATACTCATTATAAACTCCGCCAAAAGACTATCAGAAGCACTTCTTATAAATATTAGGACAAGTGAAGACACTTTGAACAAACAAATAAAGATCACAGTATATAAGAAGAAATTAGAAGAGGTGAACAAGGAGATTACTGAACAGAAAGAGTTCCTTATGCAAAGTAAGATAGACAAATTACATAAAGATCTGAAAAAATTCTCTCATGAAAAGGTGTACCCATATATACGCGACGATCACAAGAAACAATCTGATGGGGACACTGGCTCTTCCAATGTAAGTGAGTCGGAGACATCATATTCTGATCCAGATGAGTGGTCAAGTGATAACTCCAACAAAAGCTGGCAAGGGAGACAACGAAGACAAAGAAGAGGGGGATACAATCAAGGATACCCCCCCACAACCCTTCCCTTGGCAAGAAGCATATCACCCTGCAGCATTTCAAGGACCACCACCTCAATTCTTTGGAATGCCCTTCAACCAGCCTAACTAGAATCAACAATATTTTTTAGGATGGGGCGGGAGGAGAGGCAGAAGAGGAAGACGTGGAAATCGAAATCGAAATGTCCAATGGGAAGAAGACAAACGAATGAACACAAGGAGCCAGACAAAAAATCAGGTGGCAGGTCCAAGCTCGAAGTAGACTTGGTAGTCAACCTCACTGAGGAGACATTAACGACAACAGAATTGAAGGTATTGAACAAAGGATTCGGCTTTGTCCCAACTACACACATTGATAAATTTAGGATACACTGTGAACTTGGAGAATTCTTCAGGAAAATTCGCGTAAAAGCCTTTTTTGAAAAACAACCACTACAAAAAAAGACCACTTGATATTGCATGTGTGAACATTACGAATAATAACACCGGTATGATCAAGTGTTGGTCAACAATGTCAAATGCGATATCTACAAAATGGGGGTACAATTTTTAAGAAGTATTCACTGGTCACTGCAATAATGCTGATGGTGTCATGACTGATTTTAATCCTTTGCTTAAATCTTGCTATAATATTAGGAGGTGCACAATACCCTAATCGGGTGGCATGAATAAGCTTGATTCACTTGTGCTGGAAAATTGAGATCGACCACGCATGGCTCTGAGAAGTGCACTCTAGCATGAATTGAAGTTGCACTTTAAGACTATAATTGAATTTCAATGTTCAGTCTTTATGTCTCTTTTTCTCTTGTTTTTCTTCCTTTTTCCTTTTTTCTCCAAATAGGTGGAATTTTTACAAACAAGGAAGGTAGGAGGATAAATATTCTCCTTACTGTGATGAAATCTGTTACAAAGAATATTTTGTGATTATTTTCTGATAATTTGATTTTTGAAGATGATGAAGGGAACAGCTATCCGTACATTCGAAGATTCTAAATTATAGGTCAACTCTTTTAAATACCAGGGAGGGAACACTCTTTTTTTCAAGCCCTGACGAAAGCCCTTGACCATTTTTTGCGCAGTTGCAAATGGGCAGAAACATGTTGGCTAACCTTTAGGGTCTTAGGACCATAAAACTCCGAAAAGACCCAATATTTATCATTTTTAATATCCATTGCATCCCCGCGAATAAAGGGATACCTGGGGAAGCAATAGGAATTTTAATCTCTAAACCCCCCTGGACATATATCTCCTAAGAGCTCCCTGAAAGACGGTTGAGCCCACCCGGACCTTTAGGAGTCCGGGTGAACCCGATGATGAAGCATGACACAAATATGGTGTGTGAGGGTTAAACAATAAAAGGAAATCTTTTTCCTTTTCAGCGACAGCGGAATACAGCACAAATAGGAGAATAAGAGGCTGATAGAGTCAATCCTTGGCTGAGATAGCCCCCTGAGCACGTAGAAAAGGAAACTGAAATGAGCCTCTTGGCTCATTTCAGTTTCGGTTTCACAGAAATGAGGTCAGCGCCACATGCGCACCGATCGTCATTTCAGGGAAACCAGGGGGGGGCCCGGGAGCTGGGGAAGCTCTTCCCCTGCTCCAGAGGCTCTTTTGGCATAAAGGGAATCCCTCTGGTGCCCGCACCAGAGGGATTTCCCAGGCGATGTTTCATGACGAGCTGGACTCGTCATGAGCACACGACCACTGTGTGCCATGACGAGTCCAGCTCGTCATGAGCATGGAAGGGGTTAATTTCTTCATGGAAAGTTTGGGGTGATCCCTCAAGCAGGGGTCGAGCAAAAAAGGGGTCCCAAAATTCCAAATCCATGCATTTTCCCTAGACCTTTTGGAACAGCCCTACTGCAAAAACTGCTGTACAGAATTGCACCAAATTTGGTAAGAAGCTGGATCTCGGTCTGGAAAGGGTCCAGTTTGTGATTGGGTGTAAATACATTCAGTCGTTTTTAAGAAATTATAGTACAAAAATATTTGTGTGTCTGGGCAGCTGGGTTTGAGGAACTCTTGCAGGTGTCTTTCGAACCCCAAAAAATAGAGCATTCTGATTGGCTTTGCGGCTTTTTGCCCTTGGGCCTCCTTGCTCCCCGTGGAGTGCACTCCCGGGGGAGCGAGTGCTCTGATTGGCTGGCTGCAGCATGAGAAAATAACTGCAGCAGCTATTGCAGGACTCAGGGACCTGGACCCCTGTCCTGAGATTGCCTGAGAAAAAAGATATAGGAGGGGAGGATAGGTATACTCTTCCCCAAAACCCTTGTTGGAGAGGACCTACCCGGGCCAATTTTTTTTTTTAAATTGTGTTTTAATTCTTTTATCCCATGGAAGACCCACAGGATTGAGGTATTCAAAAAAGAGGCCCACATTTTTTTTTAATGATTTCAACCCAGAGTGTGGGCAAGGGCCGGGGATCATTATTAATAACATTTTTGAGGGGGGGATGTGAGCCTCCTCTCTGAGCCACTATTAGGCCCTGAGTACCCCATACCACATGCCTCCCTCCCAAGCCACTAATGGGCCCTGGGGATCCATCCCCTGTGGCTGATTAATAAAAACAGGGGAGGGAGGCATGCGTCCCCTCCCCGAGCTAGTAATGGGCTCTGGGTATGTCATCCACTGGGCGAGCTCACTCACAGTGTCCAGAGGAGCCCTCCTGAAGACACAGTAGTTTCCCTGCCTGCAGGAGCATGGGCAAGCAAGGCATGTCCACCCAGTGGGAGCTTCAAAAATGCTCTTGTGGACAGGGAATAACAGCTGCTCCCACCAGGCAGGAAAAATACTGCGCTTTGATTCACCCTGGATGGGTGCATGTGGGAAGCTGGTGGAGCACAGGGGCACTTGGGCACTCCATGCTCACCCCAAAATAGTATTTTGAGTGTGAGGCCCTGTAGGATGGGGTCTCAGGGGCCATAGAGGCTCACAGATGGGGGCTGTGCACCACCTGCCCATAATTTTAAAAACAACTGGGGCCGTAGAGGCTCACGGATGGGGGCTGTGCACCAACTGCCCTTAATTTTAAAAACAACTTGCGATCCGGATCCAGGCAAACTTAGAGGCTCGATTGGTGGGCTGTGTGCCCCCCTACTCTCACTAAGAAAGTCTAGCCCCAGGGAAGGGAAGCCACGGGACCGCCTTAATAAAAGAAATGACCTGGAGGATGGCCTCGCCGGGGCATGCAAAGGGTCGGGAAGGGGACTGTGTACACTTTTCCCTTTAACAAAAAACATACAGCCCCAGGGGATGGGGTCCCTGGTCCTGTAGAGCCTGGAGGAGTAACCGGTGCACCTTTCTCCCCTAACAAAAAAATAGGGCCTGCAGAGGCTTGGGGAAGAGGATGCTGCACACTCCCTCCCCTTACAAAAAATAACAAATGTGTGTCCAGGTTGAGCACCGGAACACCCAAAATATTTTCTTTTTAATTAATAAAAATATTTTTGCTTTAGGTATGGTAATAAAACTAATTGTATTAAAGAAAGACCTAGAAATTCACTGAAAAAAACTAAGACTGAAGTAGGATTGTATTTAGGTGAAACTTTCAGTGACAACGTAATGTTTTAAACTACAAAAAACAGTTGTCTCTAATAACTATACCTCGTGACCTGCAGTAACTATAACTTTCACCCTTGCCACGCACAGATAATTACCCTACATATTACATCACTCATTACATGTTCTACGACACTATTGATGACATTTCTGCAACATCTGCATTTACATCACTAATGACAAGACTGTGCATGGTGGAGCGTGAGTTATGGTTTCCTTAGGGCACTAGTTTGCACAAAACTTGCCATTCTACTAATCCAGTCAACTAAGTTTCAGCATGCTATACTTATTGAAGATCTTTCCACTGGAAACAAAAGCAAAGGAGGGGTCGAAATATGTATAATTATCAATTTAGCTCCCATATGAAATTTTACCAAAAGCTAGAGTTAAAACCGCTGAACGCATTTGACCCAACTTTGGCCTAAAAGTAGAATTCTATCAAAAAGCGTGCTCTTTCTTTGATTTGGTTTAAATCTGTTTAGTAGTTTTTTAGATATTCACATTCTAAAAAGGTGCCTGTCAGGATATAAAGGGTTTACACTTTTGTATAACTTGTCCATTTAAAAGTCATTTGTTAATTTGCTTATTACTTTGCCACTGTTTGATGAATAAGTCTGAAATTTGTCACATACTTAGTGCCTTTAATGAGTATGGTGGTCCTCAGGACCAGCATACTCATGGTAGCGGTCTGACCAACGACACACTGCGAGTCTGCCTGAAGTGTTCTCAGTGTGGTGGTCGGACCACCACAAGACAGCTGGGCCGGTGGTCTGCAACTTGCAACCAGCTGGTGGTGCTGCTGCCTACGCTGCCGAGCAAAGTATGAGCACGCCATGAAAAGGGGGGCGGATAGGAAACTAAGGGGGCACTAACAAGGTCCCCTGCCAGATCTGGGCCTGGAGTTGCATGTGGAGGGGCATCCCATTGCTGCACGGTGTGGCATGCATGCCACAACGTGCAGGAATGTCATGATGTCATGGCAGCGAGCTGCATGTTAGACTCTCCAATGAGCCTAACAGCCGACCACCATGAGATCACCCACCCAACCTGGATTCAACTTGGAATCCATCGGGCGGACACACCACGGCCTTGGCGGTCCTCCTGTGGACAAAGCAGTGGCAGTGCTGCCAAAGTCGTAATAAGCCCCTAAGTACATTCACATTACTTTTGCCATGTTCAAATGGCAGTTAAAAAGGAGGAGGGGTTGCAAAAGTTAATAACTAGCTGATAAGTAAAGCCCTGTATGATGAATCTGCGCAAACTATGCCAGAATCTATAGAGGAATCGTTTTCTATTGGTATGTTAAGTTTTGTGCAAATCCAGAAGGGGGCTCAATAAGATTTTTATTTATTTCTAGCTTTGGTGCTGGTTGATTAATCTATGAGACAAGTAGTTAGCAAGTGATATACAGTATAGGTATAGTACGTTTTATGAAGATTCAATGGGGGACAAGTTATCGATCACTTTGGCACAGTTGGATGGATCTGCACAAAATTTGGTAGGTCTTAGCAAGTTTATTTGCCTTTTAATATATTAATATATTTAAGTTTGTGCAGATCCACTTATAGGGAGCAAGTAAAAAAAAAAGTGGAGGCAAAAAAGTATTCAATTACTGATAACATTGGCACTGTGTGATCAGCCTGCACAACATTTGGCAGAAGCTAGGAAGGTTTGATTTTGATTGGTATGTCAAGTTTTGTGCCAATCCATCAAGGGGGGGGGGCAAAGTTAAAGTGGGGCAATAACATTTCTGCCTACCTTTGATGAATCTACATCAAATGTATCAGGCAGTTAGAAAATTACATCCTGTGCAGCTATTCAAGGTTTTGTGCTAATCCAATGGGGGAAGAAGATAAAGAGGGAATCAATATATTTTTTGATTTACTAATAACTTTGCACCAGTCTGACGGATCTGCAGGAAATTTGGCAGAAACTTAGCATGTTTAGGTTTTGTCAATTTCACGCAAGACTGTCAGTAAGGGAGGATTTGTTTGTATAATATCTGCACTGTATAACCTTGTCTTTAATAAAAAAAGATTTATAAAAAAAAAAAAAATTACGGGGGATTTCAATTAAGGCAATTATTCATGTGCTAATAAATTTGGCAATGTTAGATGAACCCTCTCACAATTTGGCAGACATTTAGCGAGTTTATCTTACAATTAGTTATGTCAAATTTTGAGCAGATCCATCAGCGAGGGCAAAGATAAATGGGAGGACAATTAAATTTTCACTAACAAATAATTTTGGCACAATTCACTTTATCTGCATGATATTTGGCAGCTGTCAAATTAAGCCTGATGCAAGATCAAGCAACACCCACTGCACCCAGCCGAAGGTAGTTGGCCACAGGACCTGGCTGAAGGGCGCACACAGTATAGAATGGCCACATGGCAAGTTATGCACAATGGAGGTTGGGCAGCCACGCCACAACGCACAACCAAATGCAGTGTGCAGAGTGCATTGGGCAACCAAGGTATTTGGGAGCAGGGCATGTCCCCAGGTCTCACTGTGCCAAAGGCTGTGTGCAGCTGGGTTGAGAACTAAACAAATCATGAATAAAACAAAGAAATCCTCTTCAAAAAGCCACTGTTAAAAAGTGTGATATTGTTCTGGCTAAGACTCAGCAAAGCACTGAAATTGGCCAGTTATGATTAGCAGCGCACACAACACATGCCATAGATCATACCACCCACCATGCACATCTACTGGGCAAAGGTACAGAAACAAACGAACGCTCAAGATAACAAGATGGTGTCATGGCAGATGGTAGAGTTGTGGTGTATGTTGTGTCTTTGCTAACCATAACTTGCAATTTCAGTGGTTTGACGAGTTAGAGCCTGAACCATAACTGACTTTTACAAAGTTTTCTTCAGTGAATATAAATAAACTATGCACAGTGTAACAGGCTATTTGTTGCTACTGAGTTTAGGTAGGTCATGGTGCCCTCTCTTTCTTTATGACACGGCATTTTTTTATGTTTTTTTCTTATAGTAAAAAAGGTATTTAACAAGAAGCAGAATACAAGGGGTAACATTCATGCCGTACGGTAAAATCAAATGAAGATGACTGGTGACTATTAAGGGAGTTGTTTTCTCGTCTAAAGTCATTGTAACATGAAATGTGCTTCTATTAGTGCATCTGCTCTAAGGAGCGTGTTAATGCACCACATTCACATACACACATCTCTGACTGCATGACAACTGCTTAAGCCTTGTACCGTGCAAATTCATCAAATTCATCATATTAAACATTTTCGTTTTTAACTTGTATTCATGGCGTTTGCCCACTGCTCACTTAGAAGCCGCTTTATTGTGCAAGAAAACTTTACAAAATATCTGTTTGTCAATTGTACTTGCGGAATAAATTCAGGGGGTTATGAGATGGGTTTGAATGAGACCTATGGGGCATATTATCAAGCACGGCGTTAAAATTATTGCCGCTTTAGCGGCAGAAAACTGTCGCTAAAGCGGCGATAATGGGCTTGATAATATGCTGCCGAGAATTCCCATAGAAGCCCATGTTGACACCATAATATGGGCTTCTATTGGAATTCTCAAGGACATATTATCAAGCCCATTATCGCCGCTTTAGCAGCAGTTTTCTGCCGCTAAAGCGGCGATAATTTTAACGCAGTTTCTTGATAATATGCCCCTATGATTTTAGCACAAAAAACTGAACCAAAAAGTGAGTTTGCGCAATGAAGATTTTGCTATGCAGCGTTTCAGATCCACCCCCTCCAACATATTAAGGGGCATGGGGCATATCATCAAGACAGGCGATAAAATTATCGCCGCTTTAGTGGCAGAAAACTGCCGCTAAAGCGGCAATAATGGGCTTGATAATATGCTCTATGGAATTCCAATTGAAGCCCATGTTTGATATCTTTCACATCTAACATGGGCTTCAATTGGAATTCCATAGAGCATATTATCAAGCCCATTATCGCCGTTTTAGCTGCAGTTTTCTGCCGCTATAGCGGCGATAATTTTATCACCTGTCTTGATAATATGCCCCTAAATTATCAAGAAACGGCGTTAAAATTACCGCCGCTTTGGCGGCAGAAAACCGCCGCTAAAGCGGCGATAATGGGCTTGACAATATGCCCGTGAGAATTCCCATAGAAGCCCATGTTCTGGTGTCAACATGGACTTCTATTGGAATTCTCTACGGCATATTATCAAGCCCATTATCGCCGCTTTAGCTGCAGTTTTCTGCCGCTAAAGCGGCGATAATTTTAACGCCGTGCTTGATAATATGCCCCTATGTCTTTGTCTTGAGCAAGGTAATAAAAGCAATCGTTTTTGTGACACAAATGTACTAACATTTAGCTCGCTGTCATATTAGGTTAGTTTCGGTGCATTAGTGGGATTTTTTCGCATTCCACTTTACCAATCTTGTGTTATTACTTTGTAGCACATCATTTGCCGCGCTCTCTTACTAACGCAGGGCCATTATCCTGCCAGTCAGCAGCGAAGGATGATTGATGCAAGGCTTCCAGTGACATCAGTTGCAAGGGGAGCAGAAGAGATAACGCCTAAATAATGCGTATCCAGGTGACATTGTCTTACCTTGAAAGCATCTCACATGAGAGAGGTGCTAATGGGTTTCTGCAGTCTGCGCTGTCACCAGCGGATGAGTATTATACAATCCGGGAGAGGAAGGGAGGCCACATTACGAATCACTCATGTGCAATGCAGCTTTCTCAAGTCTCCCTCCTCATAGCTATTAATTCGAAGTTCACTGCCAAAGAACAGGGGGGCATATTAACAAGGGCTTTATCTCCGCTTTTTTGGCTTAAAAAGCCAAAAAAGCGGAGAGAAAACCATCGCCCTATTTACAAGAGGGTGCTAACATGCATAATCGCATGTTAGCACCCTTTTTCCCGACGCCTCCCTTTGCATCTCTAATGAGATGCAAAGTGGGCGTCACTGGGCATACCCCGGATGGACTGCCTTGTAACATATCGCTGATGTTCACATCGCAATATTTACAAGGCAATCCACAGGATTTTAGCACAACTAGCCAAAAACTAACGTCTGCTAAAATCCTGACTTACCTATACTTAACATAGGGGGTGGATTATGCTGATACAACCACAGGGTCATATCAGCAAGGTTATCGCAGTTTTGCAGGGAACATCGCTGGAAAACCAGCGATGTTCCCTGCAAAACGGCGAATTCCCCACCATCGCTGGATTTCTTATCGTCGTTGTGAAAAGCATTGTTGATACAGCGCTAGCACGGAGATGAATCCAGCGATTGGATAAACATCGCTAAACAAGCTTAGCGATGTTTATCTCTAATTGTTGTTGATATGCTCCAGGGTTTTTTAAATATAGTGCTTAATTTTAAGTATTTAAAATGCTTCATAGCGTTCTCATTCGATGTAATTTACTGAGCTGGGGCAAGAAGAACAGGTGCATTTTATGGTCGTAATCCCTGAGATTTGGTAAATTACAGGGTTTGTGCCAAGGCATTGCATTTTTCGAATGTCCAAAATCCATTTAGCGATTAGGTAACATGTTACTGAAATGTGAAATAAGTTTAGGAAACTGTTACAAATCGCTATTCGGAAGGGGCTTGTTTAGGGCGTCACTTCCAAATAGTGATTGGTATGTGTTAATGTGGTACCAAAACATTAATATATTACTGACTACTCAAAGGTAGTGCTAACCCATTTGCAAACGGGAAGGGGTCCCAAGTGACCCTTTCCTCTTTGTTAATGGTCAAAAAATGATTTTTTGGGAGTAAGCTGTGGTCAATGGATTATTGCCTCCTCTTAAAAACGTTCATTTAAAAAAAAAAAACACAGTCACACATACACATTCCGCTGTTCCTTAATCAAAATGGGCAGCATTTAAAAAAAAAATGGTTTATTTAAAAGCAATCACAGACATAGAAGCCCCAGCAGGCCACCATCCCTTTGATGTTAGTGAATTGTAGAGGTTTGCAATTAGCAACCTACCTCATTAATATTCATTAGTTCGTTTGAATTGCGACTCACTGTATTTTGTGAAGAGACCTATGAGTTGATAGATTGGTTTGCAAAATGCCATAGGATTCGCAAAAAGTCTATGCACAAATTGCGACCTCTTTTTGCTTGTCTTTTAGTACATCTTGCCCTGGATCACATAGGTGATAAAGGGATCCATCACAGAGTAATTCCCAAGTGCTAAAGGCAGGTTTAGAACCCAGGGGTCAGATGTACTAAATACTGGTTGTAAAATACTGGTTGCAATTTGCTACAGCTGTAACAGATTATATAAGCCTTCATTTAAGTTATTATTTGGAGTTGTGGGGTTATTAGGATGTGGGTAGGAGTATTAAGCTTAGGACAGTGTATTCTTTTGTAGTACTACTCTAGTTTTGAGTTAGATTACTTTTTGGAATAAAATTGTATAATGCCGTATGCTTCAGAGTAGTATGTGTAGTGTAGACTATCATCTTAGTTATTTGTGATATGTGTATGATGTTTTCAAATGATTGTTATATGCAATGTATTTGGGGTTTGTGTCATGTGTTGGTGGCTATATTGTGCTATTTTACCATGTTTTGTTGGAGTGAATGAATGAATCAATAATTATTGTTGCATAATTACTTAAAATTATTGCAAATTGCACCTCAGTAACATAAAATAACAGTTAAAAAAGTGCCTTACACCTTTTGTAAACAAAAACATGTGCACAAATACGTGACTTAAAATTACAATTAAAAGCTGCCCGAGCACCTTTTATAAACAATGGCTAGCTGCAAAATTACAACATGCTATGTGCCTGAAATTCCAGCCTTCATTACAAATTGGGCATCGGAGATGTAAAATACAAGTTAAAAACGGACCTCGCACCTTTTATAAACAATGACTTTGTGCAAAAGTACAACATGCTACGTGCCCCTATTCAGGCCTTAAAACTGTGTCCTAGGCCACTCATACCCCATCTTTTAAAGGAAGAGTCTAATGCTCAAACTTCACTTATGCCGGCGACGTTCCTGACTTGTGTTGTGAGACATAAAGCGGTTTCAGAGTGCCTCAATGCTGTGTTTTATTTTTACAATTCATGCATTTGTTTATGGGGCACTTTAGAGTGGCTTTCAAGCATGCTGTTGCCAGATGTGTTCTGTGGCCTCCATTCCTTTCACTGTCCAAGCTTTGCTGAACATGTCCTGCGTGTCATGGTCCAGGTTTGATCATTTTCGGCAGCAAAGTTTGCATCTGGTTTTGTTTCATTTAGGTCCCTTTGAGCAATACTCATGAATTTGCCAAATTTAGCCTGATCTGAAGGCACTGTGCATGACAAGAGCAAAACAAATGCGTCTTCGCATGTTCTAACCCCATACCTTATAAACATTGGTTTTAGCAACGTTCGGTGGTTTTGGAATAAGACGAGACTGCAATATATTAAATGTTCCATAGAATCTGATCTATAGTTGCACATCTTGCATTTGACAGTTTTTAGCAGGGATTTCCAGGCAGGGATAATTCCTTTATTGGCAACAACACTATACGCGCCCATTGGATCTCTTACAGACATTTCTTTCCTAAGGTGCTGTTCATGGAGTGAAAGCCTTTACTTTTTATAGATTCTTTTCTCCCAAAAAAATGACATTGGTTACTTTTAACCAATATTACCTTTATTTTTATGTTTTTAAGGAGTGTTTTTGTAATTTGATTTTTGGAGATTTTTTGGTTTCTTAGGACTGTGGATTAATTATGTGGATGTGTTTTTAGTTGTTTCATTGTTTAAATGTGTTTTGGGTTATTTTTGTCAATTTGTGTGGATTTGTTTTTTGTGGATTTAAGGAGGATCATGGACATTATCTACAAAGCCGTAAGTCATCTTCATTTCTGTTTTTGTGGGAGGGATATAGTTTGTTATTTTTAAAGATGTTTATTATATATGCTTGACTGATGTAACATTAATTACTATATATAGTATACATTTGTTTCTTTTTAAATGATTGTTTTTTATCTGCTTTGTAAAAATATGTAATTTCTTTAATAATGTTATATTAAATTATTTTTATTCATTAGTCTTTCTGAATATTGTGAAGAATTATATGTGTAAATATTATTTATAAATACATTTATTTTGATGACTTGCTGGTTTGTGTTAACTTTTAGTTTAATTTTAAGTAGGAGGTGGTTCATAATATTGTTTTTGTTAAGGCTTCTAGGTAGTGTAGTACTTTAAAAAAAATGAATATTAACAATTCGTCTTACTTTGATTTGGAGCATTTCGTACCTTTTTTAGTTTTTTGGATTGTTGAGGTTTAATTTGACTTCTAGATAGTTCTATTCTTACGTAGATCTTTTATTCTTTTAAAAATTATACGAATTGGTACAGGGTAAGGTGGCTTCAGCTTAATGTGGCTTGGATGGTATTTCCACAGCACACTATAAAGATGGACAAGGAGCAACTTAGAAAAGGAAAGGTCCAGTACCAATGCTCCCAAAGACTAATGATGTACTCACTGAGGGGTAACTGTTCCTAAAGAAGAGAAAGACAATCTATTGTGGTTGGGAAAGAGTGTGGAAGTGATCTCTCAGTAAAGTTGGGTTTGAATGTAGGTGGGGTAATTCCTCCTTTTAGACATAGTGCCCTCACACACCCTTGCGAGTGACATGCTTCATCATCAAGCATTGCTCCTCATGGGGGTGGCGCTGCTGTCCTCCACAGGTCCCGCAAGAGGGCTCTTTATCAGAGATCTTTTAAACAGATGCCGCAGTTGTGCGTGTGGGTGTTTGGGCCTGGAGAAGTGAGTGGGATAATTAAAATTACCTTCGCGTGCCCAGAACCAAGTTTTATTCAGGGGTCCGGAGATAAGGTTAAAAGACAAGGGATGCAGAGCCCCTCCTTAAAACAAATGTAGCGGAGGGATTAATGTCTTCCTGCTGCTCTCAAATCCGTGAAAGTGAGTAAAAAAGTGAAATTAGATCAACATGCTTTGCGCTTCATGTTGGTCCCTGATGGATCCAGCATCACTTCGTCAGGACCGTGAGGTGAAAATAAGTGAAAGTAAAACTAGGAATCAGGGAGGAGACACCCAATATTCCTACTGTACCTATAATCAGGTGTCAGTGCGTCTAGGTGCTAATTGGAACGTTTGAATCGAGTTCCATTAGCCAACCCCTCTATTTAGAATGGTTGACCTTGCCGGCAATCACTGTGTTAATGAGGATGAATATAGTCACTCTCCTCTGAGGAAGCCCATTACCTGCCCGTCGCTCGTGGATCATTGTGCCATTCTTCTACTGTGATGTTGGTTGTGGCTTGTTTGTACTGTTATATACATTCCGTCATGTATGTAAAACTTGGGTTGGCATCTGCCAGTCCAAGTATCTTTAAAATAGTCCAATAAAAGTGCTTAGTTTCTGTTTGTCTTTGGTAGTAGGGGCCCTGTTAGAGTTATATATGTTAAAATGTTAACACACATTGCTAGTTTTTAAATGTCATACTTACATCTTTGACAGCATTTCAATGTGGTGATTTGTTTCTATCGATTTTCTTTAATTTTGTCAAGATGAGAGTGAGGTAGTGGCCTTTTTCCTTTTGGATATAGACTATGGGGCTTATTTACAAGCCCCTTGTGCGGCCGGTGCATCCTTTTTGTGACGCAATAGCGGCGCATTTTGCTGCCCCATATTTACAAGGACACAAGCACTTTGCGTGAAAGGGGCGTTCCATGGATATTGCTGTGGGTGTTCCCATGCAACATCCATAGAACCTGACACATTTCCAGATTTATGAAAAATCATAAACCTGGAAATGCGCCTGAATGCTGGAGATGTATAGACAAGAAATATATTAATTTCTCCTCGCTTTTTTCCTCTTTCTATGCGTGCTGGATTCTGCAGCACACATAGAACAAGGAAATCACCTTATGTGCAGGAAGGTGTTCCTTCCTGCACATAAACAATCATTAAAAAAACCAGATGTTTTGCAACTTCTATGTGTGCTACTGCAGCACGCTAAGAAGTTTCAAAACGCAATTTCAGATTGTTTATGTGCACGAAGGGACACCTTCCTGCACATAAACAATCATCCCGGTGACGCAGAGATCCTTGCACCATGGTGCAAGGGTGCCTGCATCAACGCGTGGCAGTTAATTGTGCGCCAGCGCAGGGGAAAGCAAAGGGATCCGTTATATCGTTGCAGATATGACGCATCCCTGTGCTTCAGAATGAATGCAGCGCGAAGCAGACTTGCGGCACCGGACTGCGTCAATTCTTTGTAAATCAGGCCCTATTAGTTTTGATTAAATATTAAGAACAAGGTGTGATTAGTTTTATGGGTTTTATGGTGCTATTTTTATTTTTATGTTAGGGTTTCCAGTTCTTTGATGTTAAATAATGTTTACTTACTTTCAAACATCTGTTTATTGAGTTTGTTGTATGGGATGGCATTTATAACTTTATTTGTCCAATATTATGAACGGAGATATAAAGAAAAATTTATGTTTTAGTGACTGTTTTAGTGACTGATTCTAAGTTAAACGCTAAGCAGTTAGTTTAAAGTATTTTTAAGTTAGTTTGTTTAAATTACTTACTTTTTCAAGTTTAATGTAGGTTTTGTGATGGTTAGGTCCTGGATTTCCCCTCGGGAATATGGCAATGTGTTGCTTTCGTTTAGATGTAGCATTTTTGCTGTAAGGTGTAGGTGGACTTTTTATACTGCTAATGTATTTAATTAAAGTTTCATATGGCTTACTTTGTTTAAAGTAATTTTTATTGGTTGGTTTGTGTTTAGGTTAAAAACATTTTTTAATGGTTTCTTACTTATTTGATGGATGCTGATTAAGGTTTATTTTTAAGTGGTTTATATTTGTATATATATAAAGTTGATTTTTTAAGTTTATATAATTTAAACTACTATTTGAGTAGCTAATAGGTTGTAAATTGGTTTACATGTATTTATTGTAGATCATCTTTGAATATTTGATTGGTTTATTTTGGTGTACAGTATATTTAGTTTGAAAGTAGTTTTATATTATATGTTTCGGGGTTTATATGGTAAATAAATGATTTTATATATTTTAAATTGTGTATTGTTAATTTTAGGGTTTCTAAATTATTGAGTCATTGCTATTAAATGATGTTTTTAAATTAAGTTACACAACATTGTTGTAGTCCATATTGTTTTTCTTTAAATTTTTGTCTTTTTCTATGTATTTAATTATAGGACAATATTTTTTGTTTCAATATTTTTCTTTTCGATAGGATGACATTTTAGATATTTATTATATGTGTATTTCTTGATTAAGTATAGGATAATGAAATTGTTGATAAACTATTTTTTCGCGATATTAACTTAGTTCGATATTATGGTGGTCGATATTGTGTCATACAACCTCGAGCGGTATTTTGCGGGTGCATTAATTATCTCACCCTTCATGATATTTTGGCAAAATGTAACCGGGGAAACAAAACTGCATTTACCAAGACATACCAATGTTGGCACGGTAAGACCAAAATCTGCATATTATTTTCCAAAACCGTGGAATAGGTGCTACTTATCACACTGGATAAATTCTGAATGCCTGGGATTTTATAAGGTGGAATAAATAGCACCTCCAGTCCCACTCATATTTTTAAGCAGGTGCTATAGAACAGTGACACTTTTATACACGTACCATTCCCACGTTTTAGCTTTACCCCATCCTCAATACAATAAAAACAAGCGTTGACAGATGGAGGTAATTTTAAACGCACTTCACTCTCACCCTCACTATATCTGATCACAACTGTGAATACCAGTTGGTCTCCCACCAGGTGGAGGAAAGCATAACATAGAGCAGATGATGATGCTTTTCACGTAACAATCATTGTGGAAAACCAAGATATACCACACTTACAGCTTT
The DNA here is from genome assembly GCF_964204655.1 of Triturus cristatus. Lineage (NCBI taxonomy): Eukaryota > Metazoa > Chordata > Amphibia > Caudata > Salamandridae > Triturus > Triturus cristatus. The sequence goes on along the minus strand of NC_140582.1, from coordinate 304,742,298 downwards.
CCCGTGAATGAGTTTTTTTTAAAGATGGTTAGAACCCAAGACCCTGGCTATAAACAGGACGAGTGATTCATTTTCCTATGATTACTTGCTTATTGGATGGAAGCCGAATGAATCTCAGCTTCTCTCTCCCTCATTTCATCATAAGATATCTGCTGGATAGCCACAGCTAGATGTTGCAGAAGCCCCTGGTTTTTTAACATCCTCCTTTCAACTTCCAAATCAACAGCTGAAGCAGTGAGATAGCTGGAGACAGGACAGCCCATAGAGGCGCAGGGAAGCAAGGAACCATATATGGACCCTGAACCTCCATTCGCTTGAGAGTGGGAAACCACGACAGAAAGGGCCAGAATGGCACTACCAACACCACCACACTAGACTTCTTCACAGATGAGCTACAAACCTGGGAACAATGGCAATCGGTGGGAAGGCATATCAATCAATCAATCATGCGCTTTTTACGCGCTACTACTCACTTTCAAGGCTCTGGCCACGAGGAAGGAGAATGAGCGGCCGCCTGATCTGGTCTTTCTGGTGCTGGGGAACCATGGCGTAGGAGAGCTGGGCTGATCGTAGGGTCCTTTGGGGTACGTAGAAATTGAATCGGCTATTCAGGTATGCTGGTCCGGTGTTGTGAAGTGCCTTGTGAGCGTGGGTGAGCATCTTGAAGGTGACTCTAGCTTTGATGAGGAGCCAGTGGAGTGTGCGCAGGTGCTGGGAGATGTGGCAGTGTCTTGGCAGGTTGAGGGCCAGTCTTGCAGCAGCATACTGTATGTTCTGCGGCTTGCTTGTGAGGTTTTTGTTTATTCCGGCATAGAGTGTGTTGCCATAGTCGAGTCTACTGGTGACCAGGGCGTGAGTGACAGTCTTTCTGTGTTCAAAGTGGATCCATTTGAAGGTCTTGCGTAGGAGGCGGAGGGTGTGGAAGCAGAAGGACAAGACGGCTTTGATCTGGCGGTCCATTTTGAGTTCGGAGTCCAGGATGATTCCCAGGTTGCGTCCGTGGTCCATGGGGGTGGGCGGACTTCCGAGGGCGGGGGGCCACCAGGTGTCATTCCAGGCGTCGGGGTGTGGGCCCATGATGAGTACCTCTGTTTTGTTGGTGTTTAGTTGAAGGCAGCTGTTTTTCATCCATTTTGCGACGGCTTACATGCCTTCTCGAAAATTGTGTCTGGCGGTATTGGGTTTGTTGGATAGGGAGAGGATGAGTTGGGTGTTGTCTGCGTATGACCCAATGTTGAGTCCGTAGGCTTTGATGATGGGGGCGAGCGGAGCTTTGTAGACGTTGAAGAGCGTAGGGCAGAGGGAAGACCCCTGGGGGACTCTGCAGGTGGTTGGTGTAGGGTCCGAGAGGTAAGGGGGGAGTCTGACCCACTGCGTTCTGCCGGAGAGGAAGGAGCAAATCCAGTTGAGGGCCTTGTCTTGGATCCCTGCGTCGGGGAGTCTGCGTATTAGGGTGCGGTGAGAGACTGTGTCGAATGCCGCTGAGAGGTCTAGGAGGATGAGGGCTGCTGTTTCTCCTTTGTCCAGTAGGGTGCAGATGTCATCTGTTGCAGCGAGGAGGGTGGTTTCTGTGCTGTGGTTTTTTCGGAAGCCGGATTGGGAGGAGTCGAGGATGTTGTGCCCTTCGATGAATGTGGCGAGTTGGCTGTTGATGGCTTTCTCTATGACTTTCGCTGGAAAGAGGAGCAGGGAGATGGGTCTGTAGTTTTTGAGGTCGGTGTGGTCTGCTGAGGGTTTCTTGAGGAGGGGGTTGATCTCGGCGTGTTTCCAGTCGCCGGAGAACGATGCGGTGGCCAGGGAGTGGTTGATGGTGTGGCGGAGCATGGGTGTGAAGGTGTTGGCGGCTCTGTTGAAAATGTGGTGGGGGTAGGGGTCCCTGAGTGGATTGTCTTCAGTGTGTCTTCGGTGGTGAGGGCTATCTAGTTGCCGATCATTGGCTTCATGGTGTCGAGGGTGGTTGGTGAGAATTCAGTGTGTTGGTTGTCTTCATCGAAGTTGTCGTAGATGCTCTTGATTTTGTGGTGGAAAAAGGTGCTGAGTTTGTCGCAGAGGTCTTGTGAGGGTGGGATGTCGGTGGACTCGCTGGTAGGTTGGGCAAACTCCTTGATAATGTTGAAGAGTTCTTTGCTGTTGTGTGCATGGGTGGAGATTCTGTCTACAATCACTTTTTCCTCATTTTTCTGATTAGTTGGTGGTGGCCTTTGGTGGCGGCTCTGAAGTTGTTGTGGGCTTCTGTGGATTTGGTGTTCCTCCATTCCTTTTCAAGGTGGCGGCAAGTGCTTCTGGACCCTCGAAGTTTGGTGGTAACTATCTAGCTTTCTTAGCGTGGGTGTTGTTGTTTTTCTTGAGGGGTGCTAAGGTGTTGGCGCTGTCCGTGATACATCTGTGCAGTGTTTGGGCTGCGGCGTTCTGGTCTTCGTTTTCTGCGACGGTCGGGGTGGAGTTGCTGAGTGATGAGGTTAGCTGGTCGTCGGTGATTCTGGTCCAATTTCTTCTTGGGAGCAGGTGCTGGTGTCTGTGGATGGTGGGTGTTCTGGAGGTAAAGTGGATGCATCGATGGTCGGTCCGTGGGAGTTTGGTGATGTGGCTGAAGGTGATGGAGTTTCCTGTTGTGAAGAGAGGGTCGAGGGTGTGTCCGGTCACGATCTGGCAGAGTCCAATGTTGTGGAGGTTGTCCAGGAGGGATGTGGTGCTGGGGTCCCATTGGTTGTCGAGGAGGAAGTTGAGGTCTGCCAGCAGGGTGTAGTTGGTGGATGCGATGGCCTGTGGGGAGATGATGTACGTGATGGATTCAGCAAAAGGTCCGTGGGGTCCAGGGGGTCGGTAGATGAGGGTTCCTTGGAGGGTGGTGGTGGGGCTGGCCAGTGTCTTGAAGTGAAGGTGTTCCATTAGATCTGTGGGCTCGTCGGAGAGTGTGCTCAGGCAGAGAGTGGATTTGTGGACAATGGCGATTCCTCCTCCCGGGCGGTTGGGGTGGTCCTTCCTGGAGATCTTGTATCCTTGGGGGATGGCGATGGCGATGACCGGTCCCGAGGAGGTGTTGGTCCATGTTTCGGTGAGGAACGCTATGTCCGGGGTGGTGCTGTCGAGGAGGTCCCAGATTTCGGTGGTATGTTTGTGGAGGGATCGGACGTTGAGGAGAATGCATTGCAGGGTCTTCGGTTCGGGTGTGTTCTTGTGGGTGGGTTGCCCTGGGTCCGTGGTCTTGGCGGTGCTGCAGGTGTGCCTGTAGCGGTGACAGCTGAAGGGTTCGTGGGTGTCAGCTGGTGATGCTAGCTTGCAGTTGTTGTTGCTGCCTGGGTTAAGGGCATGGAGTGCTGCCGGGTCGTAGCATTGGCGATGCGGAGAGCCATGGTTCCTGGTGCTGGTCGCGGTCGGGTCGTGGACGGGCGCAGACGGGTTTGCCTTTGATGCACCTTTGCGCAGTGGCCGCCATTAAGTAGGGGTCGGGGATGGCTGGACGGCTGGGAGGCGGGAGCGGGGAGGGGAGCAGGATTGGTTGCGCTGGTCGTGCTGGGGGAGGGACCGCGGGAGCAGCAGCAGCAGGGAAAAATGGGCAGGAGAGGAGGAATAAGAGGGGAAAAAAGGAGAAAAAGAGTGACAAAGGCAGAGAGCAGGGAAAGCACAGAAAGCAGAAAAGTCCCGAAACTATTTGAAAAAGGGTGAAAAACGATTGACAAACGGACTGGACAACGGAGCGAGACCACTGGACCACCAAGGAGGCTAAGGGAAATAAGGAAATAAGTGGAGAAATGAGAGAAGGCAGAAAAAAATGGAAAGGAGAGCGGAGCGAGGCATAGAAGAACAAGGGTCCACTGGACCACCGGGGATGAGGCGCAGGTGATCCTGCGGGTGGAGGAGGGCCTTGAACACCAGCACACGCAAGAGTGCAAGTGCAGGGGCAGGCCTCACTTAATGGTGGTGCTGCTAGGAAGGGGAAGCAATTTCACTGACAAAGAGTCAGTGGTCTTGCCAAGGAATCAGAGCATCCACCAAGGAATCGTCAGAGCATCCACCCCAGGCCCTTTCCTGAGGGGGATGCGAAAAAAACTGAAGAACCTAAGCATTGTGTAGAGAAGCAAATAGGTCCAGGAAAGGCACACCTGATGAACAATCCCCGTGTAAGGGTCAGCTCGTGAGAGGGAGGAAAAAACAAACTTAGGGCATCCATCACCCGATTGTCCACCCCTTGGATAGGGACAGCACAGGGATTAAAGATGCCGCTCCCCCTACTGGAGCAAAGGCAGAGCTACAGCATTGAGGGACCAGGACAAATACCCCCCTGATTGTTCAGATAAGCCACAGTCACCTGGTTGTAGGATTGAACCACCAGGTTGTGCCCCTCCAGCTGCTGAAAACACATAAAAGCCATGGATACTGCCATAAGTTCCCTCCAAATGGAAGAACGCCTCCCCTCTGGAAGAGACCAGCGAGCCTACAGGGACATGTCACCCAGAGTTGCCATCCGTCATAAATTCCAGCAGGAGGTCTGGCTGCAAAGGCAGCCCAAGAGACAGATTGTACAGCAGAGTTCAACACTCCAGCTGCAGGAGAGGCTCCTGAGACAACTGCACCATCCAATGTGAGTTGCCTGAGTGAGGATTCCACAGACAGCAGACAAACCCACAGAGGACAGAGGTGAAACCGGGCCCAGGCGACTGTAAGCACAACTGCTGCAATGTACCCCAACAGGTGCAACCACAGTCGGACAGGCAGGCAGGTCTTGCTCATCACATCCCGGGCCAGAGACTACAACACCTGAATCATTGGGGCAAAAAGGAACACTCTGTTGAGGTCAGTCCAGAATCAGGACCCAATTAATGTTATATCTTGACAAGGCACAAATTGACACTTCTTCAGGTTCAGGAGAAGAGAAACCCTTGTGTCTTGAGGGATGCGCACACCACATTTAGATGGGAAAAAAGCTGCTCCTCCGATGGAGCATGGAGCAGCCAATCGTCTAAATACAGGTATAGGTGAATCCCCTGGAGAGGCAGGGATGCCACTAGTGGGCCAACACTTTCATGAATACCCTGGGGGCTGACCACAGGCCAAATGGAAGCACCAGAAACTGATAATGAAACCCCCCAGATGCAAAACCGCAGAAACTTCTGGAACTGCAGATGGATGGGCACATGGTAATACGCATCTTGCAGATCCAAGGTGCACATCAGATGGCTCTGCAGTACCAGATGAATGACACTTATTAGCGTCTCCATCTTGAAAGGAAGGCGTAACACATAGTGGTTCAGAGACTTCAAATCCAAAACCATCTGGAAGCCATCTGTAGCTTTTCCCACCAGAAAAATGATGGAGTAGAACCCTCCAGCTCGCTCCAAAGGGGGAACCTCCAGAATGGCCTTCTTCTGCAGCAAGGAACAAATCCCCTGGGCTAAGGCCACCTGCTTTTCCTTTCTGGAAGGCCAAGGAGTCAGGTGGACCCTGGACGCTGATGGGACTTCCCTAAACTCGATCCGGTACCTGTGTCTCACAATGTCCAACATTCAGGCGTCTTAAGTAGATTCCTCCCATGACTGGAGAAAGTGCTGGAGCCAAACGACAACTACAAACTCCTGCTCCACTACATAGTCAGGAAAGGGGCTTCAGAGGAGGGGACTTCACCTTCCGATTGCGACCCCTTCCTGCGAGTACCTCCCCTGAGGCTGTGGAAACTCTTTCCTTGAGGATGGCCGAAAAGGAGACTTAGGCTTACAGGACATCTTCTCTCCCCCTGACACTTTTAAGGAAGATGAATGCTTATTCCCCTTGAAAAATGTGTGCAGCTTGACCTTCAACTCTGCCCTAAACAACAGAGACCCCTAAAAAGGCAATCGAAGAGCTGAAGTCTTCTGGGCAGAATCCGTTTAACAGTCCTTCAGAACCAAGTTCCTGCGAGTAGCCACGCATGCTCCTCCCGACAAGGCCGAAGACTGCACCACATCAAATAACACATCTGAAAGATATTCCACCTGGCGCATAAAGTTTTCAAGTAGCCTAGTGCAATCAGAAGCATTGTCCAAGGATCTATACAGTGCCTTGATATCCGTAATAGGGATTGAACTACGTAGTTACCATAAATCCCAGCCAGAAGACCAAAATGGGAGTCGGAATACACTTTCTGAAGGGTGGCATCCACATTTTTAACTTCTCCAGCCTTGATTACTGCACCTTCCACCAAGGATGTCCTCCCCACCAGACTGGCCACAAGAGAGTCAATGAGAATGGCATCAGTCAACTCCCTGTGCATATCCTGCAAAAGGTACTATTTTGCCATAAAACACAGCAACATCATCTTTTCTGGATCCATCCATTCACACTTCAGGACCTCAGTAATATAAGGGTAAATGGGCACATCCAGAGGAACAGCTCTCGCAGGAATCCGCCAGAAGATGTTTCAGGCAGTTCCCTATTGTGAAACCCCACGTGAGCCTTCACATTCCTAATTAATTCAGGCAACATCTCTTTAGTAACTTATTTGCCCTTCTGATCCTCTGAACCCCAGCTCCCCTTGTCTGAACCTGAGGTTGGTGAAGAAGGGACTGGCACTTACACTTTTGGTTGACTAGAGTCCCCTATCTCCAGTAATGTCTCCCTAATCAAGTGCCCCAGCTTGGTGTCCTCACTCTCCATGTGACGCTTAGAGGCCAAAGGAGAAAGAAAAGAGGAGGAAGCAGTGGGTGAGGAAGAGGAAGACTCTGTCACATGCTTTCTCTTCCGAGAGTGCTTCCCTATTATACACTCTATTCTCAGCACACGCTGCTGTGATGGAGTAGAACCCCCAATATTTGCCGCAAATTCAAGGCAGCCCCACAATCAGCAGAATAATAGCTAGTGAAAACACAGACAAAACCGATTTCCCATACTTAATCCTGGGGCAAACAGAAATAATCCTTCCCCCCGCATATACCTGCCCAGAAACGTCCCTCGGGAAAGCCCAGGCGCACGGACTCCAGCCTTCCGTCCATGTTAGAAGCTAGGCAAACCAGGAGCCCACCCTGATTCCTGCTCCTTGGGCCAATCGACAAGCAGCTGACACAGCGCATTCTCCCCCTGGCCCAGCCTCTAAGAAGGCGCGGCGACCTTGGACATGTGTACTCTCTTCTGGATCCATCACACCAACGACAAAGGGCCAGTCGTCGCCACTCAAGCCTCCCGGCAAGCCCAACAGTAGAGGAGGCACAAGAACTACCACTTTCCCTCAGCCCAGCAGGTAGGGTGGCCCGATAGGACAATGCCACTCCCACCCAGCAGGATCAGCTCCCAGAAATTGCAACATCCCATTCCGTTGGCAGACAGAAAAAAGAACAGAGCGAATCCTGTGTAAGTATAGGTTAATTACGCCCGGTGGGAGGGGTCGGGGTAGGGTTCCAGCATTCCTTGTGTTCTTTTTTTTCTTTCTGGGAGATGATTCATCTCCATTTGTAATGAATGGGATGTGGATTGAGGGACATGGAGGTAATGTTGTATTATTTGATAACTTTAGTTATACATATATCATGTTACAATGTTTTTTATTCCCTCTGGAGATGAAATGTCAAAACTCTCAAATAAATAAATGTATACATTAATGTAATCTATCACAAGTAAACTGGAGTGAATATATGGAATAATTCCTTGAGAGCACAAAACGAATCCTAATAACCAACAGTAGCCAATAACAACGGCATTAACCACTATTCTTAAGTTTCAGGAGCAGCGGAACAGTACTTCACTGTCTCAAAAGGGGTGCTAATTGCACTATATTTGCAAATACTTCAGAATACAATACATTAATTAAGCAATAGTAGAGATACAGATTGTGGTACAATGAATGACTTAGAGGTAATTGTCAACAGAAAATCTTGCACTTCCTGAGGTGTGCCTTGCTATATTGCATGTGTTATATCTCATGACTATAATATTCATATAGTACATTGTCAAACCACTGCATTGTTTTGTCTGTATATGTAAGTGCAGAAGAGTAATACAATAGGTAATTTGTTTAGGTAGGCAAGGTAAAGTAAAAATAATAATGATGATGTAATAGGCAATGTAGAGGATGTAGTATAATTAAACGTCACTATTATTGACCCGATATTAATTCATATAATAGTTTCTAGAGTAAGCGAAAAATCTCTCTAAAAGAATTTCCTCCACGTTACGGTTTCTATGATACCAAGAATTCGACTAGTGTATTATTTTCTAGATTTAGCACTTTATCTAGAAAGTGAAGGAGTTAGATTAACAACCAGATCAGTCCATTAGATCCTCATTCTGAGAGCCCTGCGCTCTTGTTCTGTGATAGAGCACCAGGTTAATACTGATACCTCACTATATGGTCATTACCGGATGCAGTATTACATTTTTGTTTTTTCTGTCCTGCATGGGGAATGATCTGTAGTACTAAAGTTTTCTGCACCTAAAACCACTGATTCATTTCCAGCAATTTATCACATTCCTAGTTCCTGAGGTCTTTTAGGGGCATAGCAATCAAAAGTGCAGCATTTGTTGTGGCACCAGGGTCCAGGGATGTGAGGGGACCAATTAGAGGCCGAGAGATGGGTGGGGCGATCTCCTATCTTGCATGAGGCCACTGAGAACCTTTCCTGGAAAAATATGAAGGAAATACATTTTGGATGTGTGGTTAATATTATAAAACATGGAATGCTGATTCAGGATTTACACATGCCTTAATTGTCATTCGTTTTCTTCTTTAAATAAGTGTTCTATGTGCAACTTAAATCATTGTGGCTATGATTTAGACGTTAGCTAAATCTGTGGATGAAATGTACCATACTGGGTAACCACAGATTTCCCAGTCTAAGGTATTTAAGTTAAGTAACTCTGCCTGATTTGCCAGGGGAAAATGAGGACGTACATAATGGTAGAGATACTTGCCTCACCTAAGTCTGCATCTATCACAGTTTTCCACACACATTTTTCTCTAATGACTTCAGAAGGTTTGACAAACCATAATTTGGAAAGGGAAAGAAAATTGCAGGGGTGTGATGGTTGTGGCAACACTCAGGATTCAGATCCCTACACAAACTCCTGTTTGCACATGAATCTGATTGCACCACACCAAGGTGAAACAGGGTCGGTATAGAATGTATTATTTTGTCACAGACTACTTACATTTACATGTCATACTTTATAGGCCTAATGCTATGCTGGTGGCATTTTATATACCTGTGTGTCTTCTCAAACAAGTAATGACTACATGACTGCGTAATATTTAGACATTCACCAAAGGTGTATTTAATATTTTGCATTGCCCTAGCATGCCAATTTCCATCGAGTGCATACACACATCGTGCAATAACCACTCTCCACATTGTCTATTAGCGTGAAAGGACATTTATTAGGACAGGGTTGCTACAATTCTCTTAACTTTATGAACATCAACAGCATTTCAACATTATGCATCTTGACATATAACCAGACAGTTCCATTCTCCCAGCACCATTCACACTCACCCACTTTCAATTTCCCCAGATAGTCCATATCCATTGTTTCATTCCTCCCCCTTCCACTCACTGACCTCCTTCCATATCCAGTCATTCCTTCACTTACCCTGCCAACATCCTCCCTAGAAGACCCTTCCCTTGGTCCTTGCATCCTGCACACCTCCTTCAGTCACCTGTGCTCCCTTCCCCCTCACGGAGGGGTGGATCTGCCCACATGTGACTCCCCACCCACCAAAACACTGCGTACTCCCTGCAACCTGACTTAAACTGCCAACGCTGGAAAACAAACACTGCCAATATCGTCCTACAATCTGTAGGGAGGGTGGAGGACTTTGCACAATTCCCTCACTACACAGGTGGTGCTCGACTTTGGAAGAGGCCGGATATGCCACACCTGACACCTATTTAGTACCCCTAACACCCGCTCCTTCCCCCAGCCTAACCAATCCCCACCCTGTCCTGTTGGCTCTACACGAAGCACCCAGGGGGAAGATTGGTTTGCAACCTTCACTTCCTCCGAGGGCCGGCATCTTGCAAAAAAACACACTCCACGTTGTCTAATAGTGTAAAAGGCCATTTATTTGGACAGGGTTGCTAACACTCTCTTAACTTTACTGACATCAACAACATGTTAATATTATGCAACTTGACATATAACCAGACAGTTCCATTCTGCCCGCACCATTCACACTGACCCACTTTCAATTCCTCTAGAAAGTCCATATCCTTTGCTTCATTCCTCCCCCTTTCACTCACTGACCTCGTTACATATCCAGTCATTCCTTCACTTGCCCTGCAAATATCCTCCCTTGCTTTATTATTATTGTTTGTATGTTTTCATAATATTTTATGAGTTAATGTTTGTCATGTTGAACTTTTTGTTTTGTATTTGCTTAATAATTCTTTTTGTAGCAATTTATGTTAATTGTTGTCAGGATGTGAGGTATATTGGGGGTTTGTGTGGGCACTGTTATAGTTAGAACTGTATTGAACTACTTTTTTGGGAGTGAGGGGCATATGTATCATCATCTCCATTTGCGATTCTCAAATAGCGATTTTTTTGAGAATCGCTATTTGAGAATTGCAAAACGGGATGTATTTAAAAAATCGCACAAATTTTGCGATTTCTTAACATTCCTTAATTGCGATTAGCAAATTGCGAAATCGCAATTAAGGAATACCTTCCCATTCATTCCTATGGGCCAGGAGGCCCATAGCAATGAATGGGAAGTCCTTCTCAATTTGCGAATCGATATTTGCTAATCGCAAATTGAGAATATTTTCAAAGGTGCAAGGGTGTCATGATGACACCCTGATACACCCCTGAAATCAGCATGTGTGCACATATGGCGCACATACATGCCCTAAGGGCATGTATGTGCACCACATAGCACTTTGAAATATGCAAAGAAGTGTATATTTCAAAGAAATCGCAACTTACCACCAACTTGAAGTTGGTGGTAATTTGCGATTTCTTAAGGAGAAATCGCACAACTTGGGTGCGTGTTACATTGCATTTAAGAAATCGCAATTTGCGATTTCTTAAATGCTTACGCAAACTTAAGAAATCGCAAATTTAGCGATTCCTTAAGATTGCGAGGCTGAAATGCCTCATACATCTCCTTTTGCGATTTTGTATTCGCAAACGCTGTTTTTTTGCGATTCGCAGCGTTTGCGAATACAAAATCCTTTGATACATATGCCCCTTAGAGTTAAGACTTTTGGAGATGGTGAACTTTTACAATTATTTTTACAGTATGTTAGTTTTTTACCGGTTGTGAGTTCTATTTTGTGTTTGGTTGGTAGTGCTTTAATTATAAACATATGTATATATACATTTTAGAGTTAATGACTTTTGGGTTTGGGTGTGTAGTGTGTATATATAAGAATGTGTTAAGTTTTTCTAAGGGAGTTACTGATTTTTGCAGTATTCTGGGTTACAATAAGAAAATAGTTGGTTAGTGTTTATTAAGGGTGTTTACTTTAAATGCTGAGGTTTACATATTTTGGGGTGTAGGGGATAATATTGTATGCTATGTCACATTTAACGATGTGTTTCATTGGGATTTTCTCACCCATAATTTTATTAGTTTCACCAATATTTGTGTGATTGAATTTAGAATAGAAGATGGGCACCTCAGCAGTTTATGAGTTTCCACAATGCTTATGTGACTGGATTTAGAACTGAAAATCAGCTCCCCTCCAGGATTTATTCACTTCCCACAATGTTTGTGGTATTCTAATTAGAATAGTAAATTAGCCACTCAACATTAATGGACTTTCATGCACATTCCCCAATACTTGTAGGACTATTGTTAGAATAGTAAATTAACCATCCAGAAATTCTTCACGTTCTCTAAAGTTTGTGGGACTGGAGTTAAAATACTATGGGCCCGATTTATTATTTGATGGTAGACCCACTCTCTGCCAGGTTGACAGTTAATTACTCTATCCGGATGATGGAATTCCCATGGGCCAGATTTTAAAATGTCTCCCTGCCCCGCAGAGATTTCTAGCATCAGCGGGAACTGCCATCACAGCAGTTTCTTTCAGTGCATTATACGTTTGCTGTACGGCTCTGTTAACCATACAGCAAATGTACAGAGTTTTTTTATTTTCAAAAAGAAAATCCCAAAGCAGGATATTCTTTTTTCATGTAAAAAAACAAATCCCCCCTCGCCATGGTGAGGGGGTCATTGAGCACGTCTCAATGTCACTTACACAAGGTTTATCCTGGTGGTGATGGGCATTGAAAAACAGCTGTATGTCCACCCATCTAAATTATATAGGTCAGCATATAATAAAACTTCCAAGGGCCCTTAGTGCATTAGACCATAGGAGGGGTTGGACCGCGGCAGAGACAATGCTGTTTCTGCCGTCGTCAAACCATAGTGCACGCACTTCTAAATTGGACCATAATGTTGTCAGGGATACCCTGTCACAGCTCTGATGGAGTTGCCTCTCTGCCAAGTTATAAATTGGCCCCTAAAATTGACTTCTAGGATTTTTTCATGTTCACTGACGAACCTGTGTGCTTACCTTGCCAAGACCGGAGTATATGAACACCCTGGTATCCTCAAAGTAATCTAATAGTGGAGGGAGGTTTTTTTCATTATTTTTGTAATAGGTAGAATACGTGTGAATGTCATAATATGCATGTATTTTGTTGAGTGGACAAACATGAGGACAATACATTTCTTTATTTCAAATTACTGTTAATCAAGTTATCTGTGTGGTGAGCGTACTTAGGCATTTTGTGCCATATACCTTGGTTAAAATGAAAATAGCATCTTTGTACTTGGCTTTCTGTGAAGATTCTCTTTATGGAAATAATCACAGCATATTCAAAATAAGTTAATATATTTTAGGGTGAGTACTTGTTTGTGCTTTGATTTAGACCTGTGATGGGTGTATACTAGTGGGATGTTATTGCCTAGATATTGATCATGTATGCATATTTCAGTGAAAGGGAGTGAGTATGAGTTCAAAGTGTTATACATGAACCATGTCTGTGGGTATGACACAATTAGAATATTACTTTGTGTACTGAACCAAATAATTCCTTTTTAGGTCAGGCTTGACAGCTCAGCTGTCACCAGACATTATGGGATCAACATAAAAAGGGCTTTCAGAAGCACTACCATGAGTTGGGCTTTTGCTCTGCCCACCTGTCGGTAGTCAGGACTACATGTTTCGATTGAGGGGAAGTTGTGTGTTTCCACAAAAAAATGAGTTTTTCCTCCATGCAGCAGTGGTCATTTTGTTTATTTATCCAGCTGCCGGAGCTTGAATTTTCGGTTGCACACAGATTACGTTGTAATGCTATTCAGGATTCTTAGATAGCTAGAAAATTTACTGTGTTTGTTTTAACTTGGCAGCACTACAGAAGGGATGAGGGTAGTCATTGACTTCAGAGTGCAGTTTTGCATTTGAGAGCCCTGGGTCACATCAATATCTACTGATAGAGGATCTGAGACTCCAACCACATGTTGGTCCCCCTGAGTACAGAATGTGATTAGACCGGATTTGGGTGCGTCGACTAAAAAGACTGCTTGTATCGCAATTTTGGGCTTGTACTTGATACAGCAGGACTGGGCTGGGTATGGTGGCAAGTCAATGATCATGGCTGTAGCCGTGATATGTTTAATATGAAGTGTTATAATAAGGGCACAAGCCCTGATGTATTTATTGTCAAAAGTATAGGTTTTAAGTTGCTAGGCTCTTAAGTGTAGATTATTATTACTCTATATTGAAGCCTATAGATAGGTATTTTGCCACATGGAGCCTCACAGATTACTGTAGCAGGCAATAGTTTTAGTGCAGCGGACCAGCCATGGATATAGAAGGTTTCCTCTGTGGGAATTCTTGTTAGGCCGTTTTAGGAGAGATAGTAGCTTCATTAGCCAAATAGTACTTAATTACTTTCTACGTTTATGACTGTATGTCTGATGGTTGTCTTGTGGAAAAGCTTATGTTGAAGTCTGTAGGCCTGATTTGGTTATGTTGACAAGCTATATGCATGTGCAGAAAACATGGCGGCCGCAGGTTAGGCGGCTCACGCGTCAGTAGATTTGGACCTCCTGAGCCTCCGTAGAACTCCGTCGAGCCGCGCAAGGACACCGGAGCTCTCCCTACGATGGAGGTCTTCGCGGACTCGCGTTGAGTGCCGCCGTATCATCGGGTGCGTTCATACCTCGAGGTGCACAGTTTCTCCGATGCTTTTCCGGCACATTTTCTCCTATTGATCTCGTGTCGGTGCAAAGTACAGCAACGACCATCTTCTGAGCAACGCTGATGTGTGGGAGTCCAAGCCTAGAGCTCTCCGTTTCCTCTGCCCTGCGCTGGAAGCAGGCAGCCGTGGAGCTCAGGCGCGGACGTAGGGCGGCCGATCGCGGGCTCCTGAGGGGGGGCTGCCGGTTCCCACAAAGAGAAGAACATCCCAGGGAGCCGGAGGTGGACTCCGCGGGAGCAGCAGCAGTACCCAGAGAGCAGGCAGTCTTTATAGGCGTCTCTCGCTCCCCCACGGACTACAACTTGGTGATTAGCAACGAGGGAGGACGGGGGGAGGGTGCAGTGGCACCAGGGTCCCACAAACCCACTCAAAAACCTATTGGCAAGATATCTCTAGAGAAAGGGGCCAAGACCAGAAAGAGGGGGAAAGACCCCGCGTCTCTTGCCCCAGGGGGCAAACAAGGCATTAGCAGCAAGGCCCCCCAACAATCTTTGACTGTGACCTCAAAGGTACTGGAGGCGCTAGTGGAAAAAAGAGACTGTACGGCTATACCTGCTATACCGCCCCAACTAAGTGCCACTATCTGTTCAGTCGAGAGGGGATCTAAAAGAGATAGACGCAAAACCTCGATTCGTATAACCCCCTCACTACTTTCATACTTCAGGGTGCGGCCCCAAATTCTGGACATACAACTTGGCTCAGAGGTTGTCAGCAATACAGCCGGAATTTCGGAAGGACCTATGAGCGACAAAAGTAAGGCTGATACCCCCCAAGGTGAGGTTGCACTTGGGGTGGTTGAGTCACCTGGAGTTAGACCTACAACGGTTGCTCCAGAGGGGGGTGCGAAGCCCCTGCCAGGCCCCGGGGGGACCGGACCACTCGCAGCCCACAATGAGGAAGTTGGAGGGTCCTCTAACATAACTAACTGCGATCCCTCCGGAGAGGGGGGTGAGACCGGTAGTGCTTTGGAGGCACTCCTGAATACGATGAGGGAGGAGATTAGGTGCGGTTTTGCACAGTCCAAAAGCAACCAGAATGAGATCAGGGCGGTCTGTGAGACTCTCGAAAAGAAGGTGGATGGTCTTTGTGAGAGAACAGACCATTTGGAAATCTCTGTAGGGCGCTTGGAATGAACTCTGGAGTTAGCAGAGACCAAGATCCAATCCCTGTTAAGGGAAGGTGACGTGATGAAGGAGAGAGTGGAATCTTTGGAAAATTACTCCAGAAGAAACAACCCCCGCCTACTAAAAATACCAGAAGGAAAGGAGGGTAGTGACATCAAGGCTTTTGTGGTGGCCCTATTAAAAAGCTCGCTCAATCTTGAGGAATCGGCAGAAAGTCTCGATAGGGATATTCAGAGGATCCACAGAGACCCTTTCCGCCTTAACCCCGGGAGAGTGAAGCCAAGAAAGATCTTGGTTAATTTTCACACCTATTCCCTTAAGGAGAAAATCCTTAATCTATCACTAAAAGCGAAGTCAGTGACGGTCACTGGCTTCTCTTTCGAGATCCGATCAGACCTGTCTAAAATCACCTTAGTGGGAGCTAGGCCAAAAAAATGGGGGGGCGGGGGGGGAGAAATTCAAAAAGTCCTCTTAAGTTTGTCTCAGCATTCTTCATGATATATAATTCAGCCTTTATAGGTTTTCAGGTTGGGAGATGTCAGGTGGACTGTGCTAGAGAGTCGGGTTTAAAAGGTGGAAGGATAGGATGGACAGGAATGGCTAATCCACCATGATTGGACTGCAGTTTATATCCTGGAATGTCAACGGCTTGCGGGGGAGAGCTAGAAGACACAGGATTTTACAATATTTAAAAGACTCTCCAGCGCAGATAATAGTCATCCAAGAGACCCACCTATTAAAACATGAGGTCAAGGACATGCTGAAAAACTTAAAATGGGTGGATAAATTCATAAGTACGGATCACAACGCCAACATACGGGGGATACTTATAATATTTAAAAAGCAGGTGCGTGCCCAAATTATAGATCAGAAAGAAGATCTTAGTGGTAGATGGTTACTGGTAAAAGTGCTGCTGATAGGGCTAGTTTATACCCTGGTGGGGTATTACGGCCCGAATCATGATGACCCATCATTTTTGGATAAAATCCAGATCCACTTGATCTCATGTCAAGACCCCATTGTCTGGGTTGGTGACTTTAATATTGTCTTAAATCCCAAGCTGGACAACGCTGCTAACTCAAGAGCAATAACCACCTCTAAATCCAGGCGAACTCTTATATCTATTCTGTCGAATCTTGGGTTGGTGGATGAATGGAGGCAGAGAGAGGGTAATACTCCAGGGGTCTCTTACCATAACCACAAATACAAACACAAGTCAAGAATCGATTATGCTTTCTTCAGTTATAAGCTGAAGGATGACTTGAAGGATATAACATACATCCCCTCTCACCTCTCTGACCATTCCACCATTGTTTTCACTCTGTCACACCATCAGCAGAGTAAGCAAACCTCCTGGTCCTTTGATCGGACGATTCTACTTGAAGAAGAGGAAATCTGCTTCTTTGTTGCTGAGGCATGCATGTTTTTGGACATCAACATAAACTCAGCTTCAATAGTCACTGTATGGGAAGCATTGAAAGCTTTTCTAAGAGGCTGCATAACAAATAGAGCGTCTTATAGGTGTAAAGCTTATAGAAGTGCAGTCTCCAACATAGAGCAGGAACTCAGGCAGACAGAGTTAAAATTTGGGTTACTCTCGGTAGAGGAACAGGAAAAGCGGGCAGCGCTGAAGGCAAAGCTTGAAAACCTACTTCAGGACAGGGTGGCCAAGAGATGGGAGGCATCGAAGCTCTCACATTTTGAATATGGAGAGGCGGCCGGAAAAATCTGGCCTGGAAAATAAAAACGGATCAGGCCAAGAAATATATCAAGGAAATAAAAATGGTTGGGGAAGCCAGGGTCAGATCCACCACCACAGAAATAGGGATCGCCTTTCAGGAGTTCTTTCAAAATATTTACAAGGAGGATATCGTCAATGATCATTTGGTTAGGGAGGCCAGGGAGGTATGGTTAGACCAGGCCCACCTCCCTACCTTTTCGTCAGTCCAGCGTGATCATTTGGAGACCAAAATAACCGAGG
This sequence comes from Triturus cristatus, assembly GCF_964204655.1. Taxonomy (NCBI): domain Eukaryota; kingdom Metazoa; phylum Chordata; class Amphibia; order Caudata; family Salamandridae; genus Triturus; species Triturus cristatus. The sequence goes on along the minus strand of NC_140582.1, from coordinate 304,725,015 downwards.
CCGAAGTTAGTAAAACCATCAAACAACTGAAGCGAGCGTAAGCCGCAGGCCCGGATGGCATTCCAGGGGAGGTGTATAGTGCCTTGGGTTCAGTTATAGTTCCATCTTTGACTGCCCTCTTCAATGCTATATTTTTAGATGGTATGGTCCCGCCAGAATCATGGAATGAGGCCACTATCGTGTTGATCCCTAAACCTGGCAAGGACCCGGCCGACTGCGGGTCATACAGACCAATCTCACTCCTAAACAACGATTATAAGATCTTTGCGGCTATTCTTGCTGGAAGGTTGGGGAGTGAGATTGGTTCAGTAATCCATCAGGACCAGAAGGGATTTATAAGAGTGCGACAGTTAGCAGATCTTACCCACGACCTGGTCGGAGCAATAGACATTGCAAACTCATTCGGTCTCCCATTTGCCACCTTCACCCTGGACGCCACCAAAGCTTTCGATAGGGTCAACTGGCCCTACCTGGCCGCGGTGCTGAAAAGATTTAATTTAGGCGATAACTTTCGTCGTGCCATCTCGCTTCTTTACAACGACCCAAGGGCCAGACTTCTGGTTAACGGAGTTCTTACTGAACAATTTAAAATTTCGAGGGGTACCAGACAGGGTTGTCCGTTTTCCCCCCTCCTATTTAATATGTATATAGAACCTTTAGCTCAAATATTGAGAGAGGATAACAACATTCCCTCTTTTGAGTTTGGAGGTTGGGTTAAGCGGATAGGACTCTATGCGGATGACATAATAATCTATACATCGGACCCTGTGAAGGCTCTCCCTGCTATTATCAAGAGAGCTAAGGAATTCGGGCAGTTTTCGGGATATGAAATCAACGAAGCAAAGACTGAGGTAATGACCTGGAACATCCAAAATTCAGACCTGGCCGTTACCCCATCTATGCGCTACCTGGGAATTAGGATCACCCAGGAATTAGGTAAAATTGCTTACACCAATTTGGAACGGGTTTCAAGAGAATGTCGGGCATTACTAAAAGCTTGGGTCTTTCTTCCATTGACAATTTTGGGGAAAGTAAAAATGTCCATCCTTCCCAAGTACACCATTATCTTTAATACCATCCCTCTAGCTTTTGATCAGAAACAAATTTATAAATGTCAACAAGACATAAACTCCTTCATTTGGAACTATAAAGCCACCAGACTAGCCTGGAAAAAACTGAGGAGGAGGAGGGAGAAGGGGGGGCTCACACTCCCAGATCTACAATACTATGCCTGGGCATTTCAGTTATCGTACTCTAGAATGTTGCTGAAGGCTCCATCAACTGCATCGATTGGTAAGATGTTTAAGGCCATGCTGAGTGGGGCTGATCTGCCACCTGACGGTTTTCTTTTTAAATTCGGAGACCGGAAATTCTTCAAGAAGGTGAGGTTAAAGATCTTACTATCCTTGGCCAAGGTGTGGAAAGCGATCAGAGAAAGGCTGGGGTTGCCCTATTATTCTCGGTTCGCTCCAATCTGGGAATCGCTGGGGCTTCCTCTGTGTTTGAGGGACAGTCTTGCAACACCTATTAGAGAGGCAGGGATTGAAAGGTGGGGCCAGCTGTTGGTGGAGGGGGGACTGGTGGGTTGGGAGGAGCTATACAAGAAGGTTGGCCCAACACTTTCCAGATTTAAATACATCCAGTTAGCCAGCTGGTCCCGGGAATTGATCAGGAAAAAGACACACTTGGGGAAGAGCTGCCACCTGGAAGAACAGTTGGTAGAGAGGCAAGTGGGGGGGGGAAAGAGGTAGCCTTTTGGTACTGGGCCATTTTGGAGGAGGTGGACGGGGATTTCACTTTACCCGATGTACAGTGGGGAGGGCCCACGGGGATGCAGTGTGAGGACATTTGGATAAGATCTTTCACTCTCCTGTATAAACTGGTTAAGCCGGCCTGGTTGAGGCGGAATCACCTATTTACCCTCCATCGAGCTTACCTATCCCCGCAAAGGCTATCTAAATACCAGCCCGGGAAATCATGTAACAAGTGTAATCTTCCTGCTACCTCTGATGTACACATGTTTATGGATTGTCCATCTATCAGTACCTTTTGGGAGGAAGTCAAGATCACGTTGGACTCTATCCTTAAGAAGAACACCCCTATTACTTTGCCGCTAATTATATTTGGGGTGGACGACAATACCACAGGCCAGGCAAAGAGCTTTCTGTTTTACGCAATTCTGCTGGCTAGACGGCAGATCTGTAAATTCTGGGTAGACCAGAAGGCACCATCTCATGCAGGTTGGCTAGAGTCTTTATATGACACATCAAAAATGGATATGGCCAGATCATGTCAACAATGCAACCTCTCCTTTTGGAACTTGTTGGTCCAGTGGAAATAAGTGGCTCCGTTGAGCCCCCGGGGTTTTTTTTTTCCCCGGGTCCGATGATTATGCCATCATACTCCAGGTGCCATGTTTGTCTCTTCGGAAGGCCTTCCAAGTTTAACCCTTCCACGCGCATGACGGAACGGTTCCGTCATGCACGTCGGTTGCGCTGTGCGCATGACGGAACCGTTCCGTCATGGCCCCGCCCGCGCACGGAACCTTCAGCGTGGCGCGGAAATTCGCGCCGCGCTGAAGGGGTTAAGATGGAGTTCTAAGGGGTTGTGAGCCTTCACATATTTCTCCCTTTCCTCCTACAACATCATCCTCGAGAACGTCTCTCGCCGGTCTATACTCGTTTGATGTCAGGGTTTGGGATGGAATGATATCTAGTTCCAGACGACATCTAAGGGGAGTGGCGTTTCTCATGGAGATTGTGGGGCAGGCAAATGAGGACAAAAAAAAAAAAAAAAGCTATATGCATGTGAAAAAGCACATGTTAAAGCAAGTACGCCTTTAACTGCTGGTTGTTATCAGATTGTGTTACATTCTATAAATAAGTATTTTGTTACATGTGATCTCAAAGTTTAAAGTAGTAGGCATGGGTTTTGGCATTGGCCACCGACTCTGACAAACCCTGGTGGTGTACACTGTGATGAATCTTGTTAGGCCCTTTTGAGAGGAGTTGCATATTGTTTTGAAAGCTGTATTCCTCTACACATTTGTAATTTTATAGCTGTATGCATGCTGGTTACCAGTTAATGTGTGCTTAATAGGCTGGTGTTGGATAAAGTGAAAAGCCAATGTTGAGGGATAAAGGCTTCGTCGGTTCATTGGACGAAGTCATGCCAACTTTCATTGGTTTGATCTGTTTATTTAGAAACATTATGATACAGCAAGTATGCCGGGCCAACCTATTATGAAAAGCATGTCTTGAGGCAATAGTTTTTAGGGATGGATTGTTATTACACTATGCTAAAGCCCGTGGGCAGGTATTTTGGTATCTGGAATTTCAGAAGTTGCTGTAGTGGGCAAGGGTTTTGGTGTTGGTGATCTACCCAAACAAACTGTAGGAGTATAAAATATGCACTAAAATAATCCTTGGGAGGCCCTCCTACATAGTATTTTGCTTTGCCAACTGTAATTTTGCACGCATTTGTACTTTTACGACTATATGCCAGATGGTTAGCATGTGGAAAGCGTATGCTCATTGCAAAGGGCTTGAGTTGGTTATGGCTACAAGCCAATTACAAAGGCTATATGCCACAGTGCTTATTATGAAAAGTTAAAATGAAGGCAAGAGTCCTGATATATTGATTCTGAAACACATATGTTAAAGTCAATAGGTAATTCCTATATTACCTAAATAGGTAAAGAGTTTGGTGTTGGTCGCCCACTCTGACAATCCCTAGGAGAAGAACCTCACGGGTATGATTCTTGTTAGGTCCTATTGAAAGGGGTTCTCTATTATTTTGCAACTGTAATTTTGCACATATTTGTAATTTTATTAATGTATGCCTGGTGATTGCCAGCTTATGTGCACTTCAGTATATCTGAGTTGCATACAGTGTCATTCCTCTGGTAAAGATTAGAAGCCTTATTAGTTCACTGGGGAAAGTTATGACATTCCTTAAATGGTGGTCTTGCAGGAAAGGGGTGCATGCACACAGGGGGGCACGCCATGTGCCCCTCCGATAGTATCCCCAGGCCCAGAGGCAACAAGGGGCCCCTTCGTTTCCTCACCGCCAGCATTTTCATGGCATGAGCATCGTCATGAGAGCGCTGGTGGTGATAAAACTCGTAACATGCTTGGCAGTGCCACAGTGGCACTGCCAAGCATATTGCGACCTCAGACCACCGCTCCAACACAAGGGATCGCAGTTCCCCGGCTCCAGGGTGGTCCAACAGCCAGACTCATAATACGACGGTCAGACCACCACTGCTGCACTACTGTGGGTTTGGAGGTCCAAGCACCGCCAAACTAATAATAAGGCCCTAAGTCTTTTCTAAAACATCAAATTTTTATAATTTTGAAGTAGGTTATTATATTTAACTTTTTCTGAAAGGTGAATGATTGTGCTCCCTAATGTTTTCTCTAGAGTCAATAACTGTAGTTGCTCTTCCATAGCACTGATCTGTGAAATTCTGTGAAATTCTTGGTGCACTTCCAGTGCATTCTTCATTAAAGATTTTTTCTTAGGAATGCGTGTAGCCCAGATATGTTAGGAGTTGTTTCCTTTTCTTTGAGTCAATGTTGGTAGGTTCATATCGAAGACCTTTTTCAATCTGTATTATTATTATTATTATTATTTATAGTCATAAACAACAATTATAATGTTTAGATGCTTTCAACAATACAGTTACAATGCAAGTGTTTAATTGTGCTGTTTTTTATTTATTTTATGAAAATAGTTTTTTACTAAAGAAAGGCACGAGTCTAGTCACAAAAGCTATTATGGAGTATGTAAAGTACTAGTCGCTTACATACTCCAAAAATTCAATTTACAGGTCTGCAGCCAGAGATCGCCACCTGCACCTCTTCTATAATTTCTTTACACAGATTTGCCAATTCAGTGGTGGAGATCTCTGCACACCTTTATGTAGGATGAACTACATGACTACAACTTCCAGCCAGAATAAAATACAGATACGTTTTTCCTTGTAATATGGTTATGCTTAGTAATCTTTTGGATTTTCATTCTTCATTGAGACTTTTAACTTAGCTTTTCAGAATTTTTAACGTATATTTTGACAGTAATGCGGTACACAAAAATGTTGGTTTTGATATTTTGGTCATATGAATTTTGATTTTCTTGAATATAATATTTTGTCTCTGGCACTTATTATGAGTGACATGATCAATTGCTATACGTGCAGTAACTTCTATTACTGCACATATCGCAAATATGAGTTTGGTAAATAAATATTGGCTGGTCAAACCTACCGATTTTTACCTGTGGAAAGATTATTGGTATTTATTGGAACATGCAGATTTTGGTGAAATAACCACGGAGATCTGTACATTATTCCCCTAAATTCATTATTGGGATTTATTGAAACCAATATGTTCTGACTCAGCATAATTGGATTTTATCATGTGCGACACATATGACACCATTTATCGAACCACTTATAATAGGTGCCAATGCTTTGTTGTACTACATTGTGTGCGTGATATTTTAATGTTGATATCAGTGTTCACAATATGATCACATTCTTTGCATTAAAAGTTAATATTTTTACTTACAATATTATGCTACATTATTTATTTAGCCTCAGTATTTTAGTAATTAATATTGCTACATAAACACATTATGGGCTGAGCGTGATCTGACACAATTTGGCAATTCTTGTAACAAGAATTGTCCTTAGACTTTGGAGCCTTAGAAACAAGACAGTTCTGCAAGATCCCCAAAGCCATGTACCTCCTTTGCAGGTGTTGACTATCAGAGGGTGGCAAAGTCACCCAGGTTGAAGGACGGGGCCCTCTAGGGCCACGCAGGTTACTTACAACCACCTGCTATGCCTTCCCAAAATGAAGAGTCGGTCAGACAGTAGAGAATACAAACTTACATTTTTATTGCCAATACTCTGCAGAGGAGTCCAGATTGACCTGCACCCTACGATGTCTGCCGAGGGACTGACCCCCAAACAGTCTGCGGTGGATACTCATTCCTCACATGAGGCCCTCAGCCACGCCCATAATGGAAAACTATCGACCTGTGCCGAACATGAACAAAGAGGCACAGTAGGATGAGCTCACACCTGCCAGTTGGGTACACGCTATCAAGGCCTCAAGGTCATGGTGCTGGGTCTCAGCATTTCCTAACACGGGAGCAGAAGCTACACATTCAGATAAGCATTGCCATGGCAAAACGGCCTAGTCATTAGCAGGTTAGAAAACAGCCTTGAGCAACAGAGAAAAATAATAACGAAATACAGTGTTCTGCTGAGGCAAGCAATATGAGAAACGAGGCCTAACTTGGGCCCAGTCTAGGCAGCCTAATAGGAATTATGAAATACTAAATGGAGTCACACTTGCTTCCTGAAGTCTGCACATTACGGGGACAACTCAGCGGGTTGTATAACGTGAATGCAAATGGCATCTATTTCTCCACGCACTGCTAACCTAATATGACATATAACAAGTGCATTGCGGGAATGGGGATTACAAATTGTGACAGGGTGGGAGCGGACCACGAGAAAACTAAACTATGTATAAACTGGTGGTCCCCAGAGCGCCCATCTCCCCCTCTTCTTCCCCACAGCAGGATGACTGGAACTCACACCCGCCTTCGCCGTGGATACACTCAATTGAGGAGGCAGGTTCCTTTAACTGGAGCTATGAGGAAGATGAGGCCTCGCCCCCTCCCAACGTCAGCGCCTTGTCACCAATAAGAAGTAATGAAACGCGGAAGCTGGCGTGTATTGACACCGGCTTGGAGAAGACGGACGCCAGGAATGTGGAAGTTGCAGGAATCAAGGCCAGAGAAGCCGAGACCCTGAGAAGACCCGAGGGCACCGGAGCTGCGCCAGGAGGCCAACGTCCCCACGAGTCGCCGAGCCATGCGACAGGCATTGAGGTTGATGAATGCGAGGGAGGAAAAAAATTACACTACGCTGATTTTTGGGGATCTCCGTGAGTACCACGTAACGCGCAGTGCGGAAAACTCCGCAAACTCTGCGAGCGGAGCGGAGTTCACCACCCAGGCATACAAAAAATCTGCTTCGCGCAGCATAGCGTAGTTTGTTTTCTCGCTCGCGTTCACCAATGTCAAGTTGGCAACCGCGAGCGTGGAAAATAAACCTCCCGGCGAGATTTTTCCTCGTTCGTGATCGGCAACACCAAGTTGGCGAGCGCGAGCATGGAAAATAAACCTCCCGGTGAGATATCTCAACTCGGTGGGTCAGGTTTCTCATTGTGAGTGGTTGCGTATGCTCGCGACCGCTCGCATTGAGAAACTGCCCGTTCGCATTGAGAAAGCTGCCGCTCAAGTAAAAATCTACTCGAGCAGCAGAAAAGGAAAGCTTGCGCTGTGCATGATGCCGTTCGCAATGATTGCACATGGCGGACAAGCATCTGGCACTGTGCAATCACCGTGAACAGCATTTTTCTATCGTACTACGCCGCTCACGGAGCTCTGCGTAGTGAGGCGGAGTTTTTTAACCGCTTCGAGTAGAGTTGCGTAGTGTAACTTCGCGAACTACGCCCAGGGTTAATAAACAATGCTTCATTAAGATTTTCGGATCTGAGTCATACAAACAGCAATCTAGGACAAGGAGAGGAAGGAGCAGCAGAAGGAGAAGTAAATATAAAAGGGAGTAATTTTTCAGCAGGGACTATTGCTGTCTCAGTGGCAACCTACATACGTGGGGCTATGTGCACTCACACACAATGGATACCCCAAGCCCTCATGTAAAGTCAAACATGCCACATGCATACTGCTCCCATTAAGAGGGGTGGAGTGTTTACATTCATTACATAATACATGGATTGAATGTGACAAAAAGTGGGAGGATTCTTTGTAGTTTTGAAATGCAAAATAGTCCCTTATGCATTGCAATGGGAGCAACCCCTTTGAAACATAATGATACATTAAATAGCGAATTGCAAAAAGTGCACTATGACACTGCCCTGAGCCTACTCTACGTATCTTTTTAGGAGACTAGTGACAAAAGCTCTGATAAGCAATGACCTACAAATGGCTGTCCACACTGCCATCAACTGTCATACGTGTCACGGATTTTACATGAGTACAGTAGTTACCCAGGTAAAAATGTGTTCCCCCCTTGAAGGAAGTCTATATCCAGCAGGTTTGAGTATGGTACTCTGCTGGTGAGTAACATTACCAAGAAAACAATCAGAATAGTTTAAACTATAGAGAACAATTTTGTTAAGGTGAGTGCTGCCAATTGGAATTGTTGAAAACCTTTGCAGTCCCAGAAACCCTGATTAGCTTCTCATATTAAAGCCACATAGTTTTCTGTGGTTAGACCAGTCCCATAGACAGCTATTCAGAATAACTATTGATGAAAGCATTGTGTTTTGGGGATGTTTTTTGTTTGGGCCATTTATCTGCTAGAGCGGTTAGTGCTCTAGTGGTCCGTAGGTTTGCTCCTGTACCTGGCCAGGCCTGCCTAAACGTGGCCATGGTGTGGGCAGGACTGCTACAATAGAGGTATACATCGAAGAATTAGAACACAGTATTGGTAAACTTTGTACTTTATCGCCATATCGTTTTTCGTTATGTTTTAGATTTTTAGTCTTTTAAATGTTTTAGACTGAGGGAGTGTCCAAGATGGCACTCATTGGCCTTCCTACCTGCAACTCTCATAATAAAGTGACACATTGCCTGTGACAGACTGTACCCTCCAACCGACCGGGTGCAGGACGAGGTGAGAGAGCGGGCAACTCGAGACGGCAGTCTCTGCAGTCCACCGCTCCACGGCCTAACACTGCTTGCGGACCAGCACCCCCAACTGACTTGCCTCCCCATATGCTTGGCATAGGCAGGGCCTGGGGGCTAGAGAAGAGCTCAGTGATAGCCTGAAATTCTGCCTTGGAGAGGTGCCTGAGAGAACACATGAAGGGCCTAGTGAGGCTTGTTGGTGGAGCCCTCACTGTCAACATGTTTCAATGCCTGCTGCCTTTCTGTGAGAGACATTGCTACCCAGTGTCTCTTTGCCTGGCTGAGAGACTTGGAGGTTGGTAACTTCTGGGGTGGCGAAGCATCTGGAGGGACTTGTTGAGCTTGGGCTTGCCTAGATAGCCACTTGGGTAAGGAGGGGGTGTGCTGGGACATCCTTTAAACTTTGCTTGACTCATTGGGTCAGCCACCCCAGTATATGACACACCTTGGCGCCCAATGGTGGTCCTTCAGGCCCCCCAGGACTTCATTCAAGTAGCCGCACACTTCCCTTAGCCCTGATTAACAGCAGTAGTTTCCCCCAGTTGGGCTCAACGCATCAGGTTAGACTCCCATGTAGGGGCCTCCTTCTTGCCACCAACGTAATACATCACTTTGAGGATACGCTGCACGATGGAGCCTCCTGTCAGCATCTGAAGCACAACTCCTGTCTCCCCATCGGCAGCCTCTCTTTTGTCCTGCGACTTTTTGGTGGGCATTTACCCTGATTGTTCAATCTACCACTCCAACATCAACTGGCCCCTCTCCTGCCTCAGCCTCCCTCCCGTCGGGGGCAAAGAAGGTCCGTGCCTTGCACCATTATGACTTCCCAGCGTACCCTTAAGCACATGTTCACCAAGACCCTGGCAAGGAAGACGGACCTGGCCAGAGAGGCCCCCACCATCCCCGGCTGTAGGGACAACGGTGGCGGGCTATGCTGGGGATGATGTTCTGGTGAAGAGAACATTCCTGGAACAACTCTTTGGAATCATCCAAGTGGATTTTGTTACCCTCAAGCAGCATAGCGACAGAAGTCAAAGACCTAAGAAGAGATATTAGTGAGTTGGGTCTATGAGTGGACTCTCTTAAACAAATGTATGATTCCCATTAAGAAGAGCTGGATGCTTACCACCAAGACGTGCTCAAACTATGAGACAAGAATGTGGAACTGCACTACCAATTGGAGAACCTAGAAAATCAATCTCGTTGCTCCAATATCTAGATAAAAGGTGTTCCTCTACAGGCAGTCCAAGGGAAAGTGGAGGACTCAGCCATTTGATTCTTTCGTCATGTGGAACCTGAACTTGCAGACCAAGAAATCATCCTTGATTGCACCCACAGAGCAGGCTGCCCTGTTCGCTCCCCAGGACAAGCACAAAACATTCTCACCTGCTTGCACTATCACAGACGAAAAGCAATCACCCTTTCTGCGGTGCGTGACAAACCTACTATTGACTTTGAGGGCATAACACTACGGTTGTATCAAGACCTCTCTCCAAACAACATTACAACAGCATCGAGCCCTTATTGACTTTCTTCTCAAAACAGGTGTCCAGTACAAATGGGGACACCCCTTCCGAGTCCAATTTGCATTGAACAATGAGACACAAAGGGGCTTATTTATGAGCCCTTGCATCACTTTTGTGCCGCTGGTGCTTCACTTTTTGTGACGCACCAGCAGGGTAAAAAATGCGCCACGTTGAGTCATATTTACAAAGTGACGCATCTAGGTAGATGCGCCACTTTGTAAACCTCTGTGCCACATTATACCTGCGCCAGGTATAATGTATGCAGGGTGGGCGTTCTGACGCAAGTAAGCCCCGTAGAAGTGACACAGTGAAATCTATGAGATTTCACTGCATCACTTCTAGGACGCAAATGTGTCAATATCTTATGCCTGCCTCACAGCAGGTGTAAGACTAACGCAGGCACCTTTGAAATGGGACTTCCTCATGTGAAATGACTTCTGATAAAGTTGCATCACTTTTGTGACACACTCCAGCAATGCGTCATTTTTGCGCCTACAGATATGTCAGAAATACTTACGTGTCTGTAACTCCTTGCGACATGATGCGTCATACTGTAAATATGACGCATCCAGCATGTCGCAGGGAGGGAGTAATCAAAAGTGACGCATTGCTGTTTTCACGCAGCGATGCGTCACTTTTCATAAATGAGGCCCAAAGTATCCAAATCCTAGATGAAGCTCGGGTTCTGTTGCATTTGTCATCGATCTCTGCGGACCCCTCTGCCCAGCCACCTTTGTGAGGCTCAACCCTCCCTTCTGCAGGCCTGCGCCGTTCTACTTGTCTGAAGAAGAATACACTTTATAAACCCTCTGAAACTGAGAGTTGCAGAGAAAGGGCTGCACTATTACGCCAATTATAGAGACATGAAAGTGCCTCCAAAGCGGACAGCGTTCACTGATGACCTGATAGACCTGATATTGCTTCACTGCTGACTAGCTGCTGTCAGTCGGCCTTCCCTTGTAGGGACCAAATACTCCTCCTGGTGGCAATCTCCGGACCTAAGGAACAGCCCCTCCCACTAATGCCGAGGTTTCTTGGCAGCAGAGCTCCCTGTTGCAACAAGTTGGAGATGGGGAGACTTCGGGCCGACTACATAAACATTTAAAGTTCAATTAGGCAGGGAAAAACCTTATTGACATGTTCTATGTTTCTTCCCCCTTTCTTTTTCCTCTGACCACCTACACATGCTTACTTACATTACAGACATCATGCACCTGTAATATCTACAGTGGATGTGAGATAACCTCCAGGCCTATTTGGTATTTGCTGGACCCCGCACACCACCATATCAATGGTTAATATACTCAGCCTTAATGTTAGAGGCCTCAATACTCCTGTTAAGCAGTTAGTGCTCCTTTCCCTTCTGAGAGAGGCCAAAATGCAACATTTGCTTTATACAGGAAGAACACCTGGTCAAAAGTGACAGGAAGTAGGTTACGCTCCCGGTGGTTTGACCGTCAATACTTCTTATCGGGGCCAGTGAAGAAGGCCGGGGTGGCAATCCTGTTGGCGACTTATTTCCCCAGGAGGGTGACACAAACACATACTGAGATACCTGGTAGGCTTTTATCACTATGTATCGACCTAAAGGCTTACCTTAGCCAATCTCTACGGCCCTAACAAACACCAGGAGGCAACCCTCAAAGAGGCAAAAGGTTGTGTTCTCACCACCCCGGACACAGATATCATTATAGGGGGACATTTCAACATAGTGGTTGATTCACAGCTGGATAGGTCTATCTAACAGCCAGGGCAGACAGGTGCACTAACATCTGTTTATAGACAATGGCTGACAGTCGCAGGGTTGACAGACGTATGGTGACAAACACATTCAACCGCTAGTGACTACACTTTCTTCTCTATGTCACACCAGACGTAAGCCCTCATTGACTTTATTCTCACCTTCCTGCACATTACCAAGGTCATCTCTGCCGTGGATATTGGGGTAGTTGCCCTCTCTGACCATTCCCCTTCTACCCTACAGATTACACCTATCAGCTCCACCCCATCTCACCATACTTGGCCTCTCAATGCCAAGCTCCTCACTTATGAACAAACGCTTTCTGAGATTAAGGCTACTATCGACTCCCTTTTATCTGTAAATGACACACTGACCACGTCTATCACACTATTGTGGGACACATCGAATGCCATATTATGGGGTCAGTTTATTGCCATAGAGACACGCCTTAATAAAGATAGGCGGAACCTTAGAGCTCAGCTTGCGACTACGGTTAGAGACCTCAAGGATACCCATAAACGCACCGGTGTGTTTGCAACTCAACGTCAACTGACTGCGGCTCACAAGCAGTTAAAGTCCCTAGTCATGGATAGGGCAGAATATGCCCTCTTACGTTTAAAGCAAAAATACTATGCAGGTTGGAACAGAGCGGGCGCTTATTGGCTCACATTCTCTGAGAGCATTGAGGCATATCATGCTCCGACTTCCCTAACTCGCATTCCCTTGACAGATTTCACAACCCTAGACAGAAATATTACTCCCATTGAGGACCTCATGGCCATGCAGTGCCTACAGACTTGCAAGGCAGCTGGAAACAATGGGTATAGCATGGAATTTTATAAAACATTCGGCACATTATTGGCCCCTGTATTAGCAGGGCTATACAATGCCTTTTGGACCATTGACTCGCTGACACCCACAATGCAACTTGCCATGATTGCGGTTGTCACAAACCAGGGAAAAACCCTAAGCACTGCTCTTCATATCGCCCTATTTCATTATTAAATGTAGACGCAAAGATCTTTACAGGCATTTTGGCTACTCGGCTGGCTACCTATATGCAAGGCCTAGATGATACCGACCAGACAAGGTTCATACCCGAGAGGGGCTGCAGCAACAACACCAAACGTCTCTGCCATATCCTGGATAAGACACAAGGCTTCCACATATCAGCCCTTCTCCTCTCTATCGATGTAAAGAAGGCATTTGATCGGGTCCATTGGCCATATATCCATGCGATATTGGTACAATGTGGTCTTGGTCCACGGATCTGTCGATTGATCCAGTGTAGCTAGGCCTCTGCCAAGGCCAAGGTAAGGGTTAAGGGAATTCAATCTCAGCCCTTCCCTATCGCTAGAGGCACTCGTCAAAGCTGCCCCCTGTTGCCTCTTTTATATGCCTTATATATGGAGCTGAACGGATATGCCATAATCCACGTGTTTCGGGAATACCCATTTGGGGCAGGTAACATATAATCGCACTCTACGCTGATGATGTCTTACTCAGTGTATCAAATCCTCATGACTCCCTGATGGGAGAATTAGCGACCTTTGGAGGAGCTTCTGGTTTCAAAACCAACCTCCAAAAATCCTCTATTTTAAATCTCACCATTCCGGAGGTGGCCTGAGCTCCATTTGAGATGGATTCTTGTTCAACTGGGTCACACCGGGGTGGGATACTTGGCCCTGCAGATACACTCCACTTCAAACAAAATTGTATAACATAAATATGCAACACTTCCAAAGACTGTCCGCTCAGACCTGTCCAAATGGAAAGGCTATGGTCACACCTGGCTGGGTTGCCTAGCAGCCATCAAGATTACACTCTTAGCAAAAATGATCTGTCATCCAGACTCTGCCGCTCCAACCTCCCCCACGGATGCTGGATAAAATACAGGGTTTTATTTGGGAATTCATCTGGGACGGTAGGAAGGCGAGGATGGGAAAGACACGGGAGTATCTACCCCAATCGGCTTGAGGACTGGGGGTTCCCAATCTAAAGTGCTACTTTCAAGCTGCACAGTTGTGTTGATGGTGTGGTCCCGGCCTAGCACCGAAAAACATTGGTGCTTTATTGACCAAGCGGTGGTTGGCGTTTATATCTGGAACCGCAGAGGCCAGCTGAGCTACCATGGGGGTGTGGGACAAGGTACAACGTCAGAAGGGACTCTCCACTCACGTCTCACCCCAGACACTGTTAATAGTGAATCATGATTTCCCCCTCACTCCATGGCTTAACACACACACTGCGTGGCAGGAGGCCAATTGTAAGAGGATAGGTGATCTATTCAATTCTGAAATTATGAATTTTCCTCAAATCCACTCACATTACAATCTCCGGTCAGTGGTGCACTAGCAGTACATGACTTCACCACTGGTTATCCCAGCCTTCAGTGTATCCCCACACAAGTAGGCCACTCACCCTATTCAAGAAGTGGCTCCACACCCGCTCATCCGATAAACACCTTCTTTCTGACATATACACCTTTCTTATTACACCGCAGACATCATTTAAAACACCTGCACAGCAACGGTGGTAGGTGGAATGTGAACGCACCTTCACCGATAAATAGTGGAATGACACCCTCCTTCACACACGAGCCTCAGCATGCAGTACCTGTAGCATAGAAATGTTTCTCAAGATAGCACATTTTTGGTATTTCACTCTGGCTAGGAATGCACAATGGCAAACACATGGGGACAACATATGTTGTTGGCACTGCAGTCACTCTCACCCATATTCTGTGGCACTGTCCAAAAATAATTTCCTTCTAGCAGGAGATACTGGCAGCAGTAGACAAAATATATGATAGACATACCTAGGTTTCTCAGTTACGTCTTTCTAGGACTCCCGAATCCCCTGAAATGTCCTCTAAGTTCCGCAAAGTGGCGCACCATTGCCCTGGCATTGGGAGCCGCCAACCAGCTTTGGCTTTCCCACTAGGGCTCAGAAGCAATCCCAACCTTTGCAAATTGGTTGCACAAATTATGGGAAATGTTGGTACTCGGGAAGCTGACAGCAGTGGTGACACATATGCTACCCTCATTCGACAAGACATGGGGGCCTTGCATCTGATATCTCTCGGATGTATTCTGAGAACCAACATGCCAGACGTACTTGACAGTCCTTCGCCTGGCCCGCCGTGATCGTGAACCCACAAAGGCTGGTGGATAAAGTCTGATCTTCACCTGTCTCCTGACTCCCCCATGCTCCTTTGTCATGTACCTGGTGTCTCACTCATTTCCTTTGTTGTCACTACCCTACCCTTTCTAACATCCTCCTATATTGTCTTCCTCTGTTTCTTACTACTTTCCTTTCTAATGTAAAGTGTTTGGTTACTGCCACCCTACAGGCCATTGGATGTAGATTGGATGATAGTTGTATCGTGTTGACTACAATAATAAAAAAAGAGATCTTAAAACTAAATGTTATAGACTGGTTTGAATTTGCTGAATTTCGTGAATCTGTGAGGAGGAATGGGAGGAGACGCAAAAATCTGTATTTCACCTTTTGCTATCACCCGTGTTGTTGTATCAGGGATAGAATGATGGCCACTTTGTTTGGGCCATTTATCTAAAGGAGCAGTTAGTAATCTAGTAGTCAGAAGATGTGCTCCTGACCAGGCTTACTTATACATGGCAGTGGTGCGGTGAGTGCGCTGAAGGTGCTCCCAAGGCAAGTCTGTCTGCTCCAGTCAGCATCCGAATGGGGCCAGGTGCCAGAAATGGTGGACCTTTCACCTGAGGCAGACTTAAGTGTTCTGCCTCTGAACTACTCGCCTTGCGTCCAGAAATCTCAGAAGTATGCTTTCCACTGTGAATCTGTCCACAGAGATAGCAAGATGTCCCTATGGTGATTATAAAGTTCTCTCCCAAATTTTAGGGCCTGAGACCCAGAGTAAGATGCATATCCCCTATCCAGACACATTAATTCTCTGCCATTTAAAAGTTCGGCATCATTAGAGTTAAAAAATACTTTTAATCATTTTTTTAACATTAATTGCCACTCTCAAGCCAAACAGACATTTTTAATTTTTTTATTGATAATGCACAGGATGCTCTTTTCCTAATGGAAACTTGGCTCAATGAGGCCTTAGTGCCTGATATTATCGCCACGCTACCCCCAGAGTACCATATAGTTAGACAGGATCCCCAGAATAGGAAAGGGGGTGGGATTGACATTATTTTTAAAGCTCAGTATCAGTGCAAAATTAACAATCTCCTTATTCCTGAATGTGACTCTATCCTGTTCTTCCTGGAACTAACAAACAACTTCACACTGTCTGGTGCACTGATGTATCGCTCTCCAGGGCTGGCAGGTGACTGGTGTTCCCACATCCTAGAAGCTCTCTCCCCTTCGACATCAAAGTATGCCAATTTTATTGTGTTAGGCGATTTTAACTTTTAAATCGATAATGCATCTTGTAAAATAGCCTCCTCCCTTTTGTAGGATTTTAGGGCTGTAGACATTCATCTGATATATAGTCTCCCTTTGCATGTCGCAGGACATTTGCAATATCCAGACAGAATGCCAAATTCCTTTAGTGTGGTCAGAATATATAGCCGTCCTATAACTATCTCAACTCCCACTATGCACAGAGCTCAGACGCAGAGGCCCACCTCCCTCTCTAGGAACTGGTCAAGGCTAAATATTTCCACTTTGAACGCTACACTTCTGACACATCCTCCAGCTTTGAGCCATTCCATGGAGGCTGATTCGTCTACCATTGACAAGTGGTTTAGATCATCATTTGACTCTCTACTGCCTGTCAAACATGTTACCCACTATCGCTCTCTTCCTCCCACTCCATGTTTTATTGATGCCCTGTGCATAAAAGGAACTATAAGCATTCAGAAAGAGTTTGGCGCAAATCTTATAAGTAAATGATAAACAGGTATAAAGCGGCATTATAAATCTATCACAAAAGCTGTTGAACTGCTAGATTTTCCTACTGTTCCCCAAAAAATTACTATGGCACACAACAGTCCCAAAGCTCTCTTTCAAGTGGTAAAAATCTTATCAGAAACTACTAGTGTCTCCTCATCTTTATCACAATCCCAGACCCAGTGTGATGAATTAGCCGGCTTCTTCTCTAGAAAGGTGGCAGACATTGATTCAGATCTCTTTTTCATCTATGCCTGACTGTAGTGAAGCAACATTGAAAACTGAGAACACTACTGTTAAGACTGGGTCTGTCTGCTCTCAAAAGGCTACAAATGATGAAAGTTTCCTTGGCTCTTCCTCAACTTGTATTTTTAAAATGTCTTCCCTATGGACCACCGACCTCCATCATGTTTCTTAACTCCATTAAATCAGGATCACAACTAGACCCTCTTTCTCCTTTGATTCTTGTCAAATTATGCCCACAACTTCTGGAACCAAATACCCAGCATCTGAACTCCTCTCTCAGGAAAGGTCAAGTTCCAATGGCATTGAAGCACGCAATGGTTAGGCCAATATTTAAAAAATCGAATCTGGACCTTCTAAATTAGTCAAATTATTATCCGATTTTGCTTTTGCCTATAATAGCTATAACTCTTGAAAAACATGTAAGTTGACAACTCACTGTCTTCATAGAGTTAAATTGTCTGCTTCATCCCACTCAGTCAGGCTTTAGGGTCGGCTACAGTACGGAGTCTGCCCTACTTGGCATTCCCAAACAACTAAGGCTTCAGCTAGACAATGGAACTACCACGGTCCTGATTTTATTATACCTCAGTGCCTCATTTGATACAGTCAACCACAATATATTGCTTCAAAGACTGAATGAAATAAGTGTGAAGGGTCAAGCAATGACCTTTCTAAGGTAATTATTGTAGGACCGCTCGTTCAAGGTTTCCACAAAATAACATTGCTCAAAACGCTATCCTCTTTCATCGGGTGTTCTGCAAGGTTCTACACCCAGCTCAACCCTCTTAAACATTTACGTGTGACCATTGACAGAGGTTGTAGAGAGCTGCGGTCTCTCGCTTTTTTCTCACACACATGATACCCAGATTGTGGTATCATTGTCATCTAATACAATTTACTGGGCTAATGCCCTGAATAGCTGCCTCATGAAGGTGGTCGCCTGGATAAACAGTAGTTCCCTCAAACTGTGCAGAGACAAGCCTGAGATCAGTGGCGTAGCTGGGCGGAGGTGAGCAAGTCGTGTCTGTTGACTACCACCATCCCCCCAAGAACAAGTCATCTGTAGGCCAACCCCTCCCCCCGGAGAACAAGTCGTTCGTTGGCTGCCACCCCTTTCCCTCCTCCCGCTCTTACCTACACTGGGCGGAAAAGTTGGGGGCCGCCCTGGGGTGCAGTAGATTTAACGACGCCACTGGCTGCTATTTTCGTGATGGGTAACCAACACCACCTTTGGGGGCCACACAGACGCTCTTGTTGTAGCTCCAAACCCAGTCTATGCTGTTAAAAATCTTGGTTTTTGGCTTGATAATAAGCTCTCAATGAGCCATCAGATTAACAAGGTAGCTTCAGAGTGCTGAGATGGCTAATTAAAATCCTTGGCTGCCTCCCTGCTTCTGCTCAGAGAACAGAGATCCAAGCATTGATTATTTCCAGACTGGATAATGCAAATATCCTCCACTTAGCGGTCACTAAGGCATCACTGAGGCAGCTTCAGATAGGACAGAACACAGCAGCAAGACGTTTACCTCGTCCCCCTCCCCAAACATATTTCAACGGCTATACTCCTTCAGGATCTCCACTGGCTTCCAATTGAGAAAATATTATATATTGCTGGGTAATGGTCCGTTCTTTGTGCTTGTCGACGGCGTTTCGACCCTTCTATCAATGTGGGGTCTCTTCAGGACATCTTGATTTAGCTCTTGGTCATCGCACCAAGAGCTAAATCAAGATGCTGGACTGCAGCTGACTCACGCGGCTTCAGCAGTCAACACGGAGATCTGTCCGGTCGTAATAATACTCTGGAAATCTCAGTGCGCTGTCACTGCACCCAGTACCTTCAAAGGATTAATTGCACCGCTACGGCTGTAGCGTGTCTATCAACGATCCAGCTGGCCTTAACACATCCTGCAGTGCCTGCCTTGCCTCATATTGAGAACCCGGCCGGGCCCTCATGTGAGCTTTCACTTTCACTTTTTCACTGTGGCACATCACTTTCACCAAGGCTGCGCATATCACAACCCAGATGTCCCAACATCGTCAGTCCTGAAGAGACCCCACATTGATAGAAGGGTCGAAACGCCGTCGACAAGCACAAAGAACGGACCATTACCCAGCATGTTTTATTGTGCACCTATGCTGTTGAAATAGTATATTTGTATGGCCGTTTCTTAAAATTCATGGAAACAGTGTATATAATCATTCACCTTTTATATATACACTTTGTTGGTTCCATTTTTCACTTGTGGACACAATGCACACATATTTGCGCTTTTGACTGAAAAGAAGTGTATATATATATTCCTATTGTTTTTCTATAAAATATGCTATACTGATTAAACTGTGTAGTTGGTTTCTTGCCCTCTGACATTACTGCACTCTTTATATTGCGATTGTTCATAAATATTGCTTAAATAAGTCTCAATAGTCCACAGGAACCGCTGTTTCTTATATATACCTAGTGCCCTGGTTTCGTTGTGAGTAGGGTTCCCCTGTTCTTCCCCTTGCGAAATGTCCGAAGCATCATGTGATAAAGTGAGAGTGAAGCAGCATCTCTCATTTGGATATTGGAACTTTATCTACGAGTCTTAGGCCTGCCTAGCTAAGCTTTTACTGCCGGGCTACTTGCAATATTGTCTTCTTTATGCATTGTATCTAAGTCAGCAGAGCTAAACTAACATTTATCTTGCTAATAACTATGTAGACAGTACATTCCCCATTAAGAGTTGCTTTTGTTTCAGCATTACTCAGCCAATTAGACAATGGTGGCTGCTGCAGCGTTTTTTTGAAAGGCTATGTTTAAAATGTGTTCTGGAATTGAACGTAATAACAATTATTTACTTTAGATTTGCCTTTGGCAGGGGGTGTTTTTTTTGCTCTTTGTGTAAATGTTATCTTCTTTTGCCGATTCTTTGCACTGCCGTTGACTGCAGAGTTAAGGGTTACAGCTGAAAAACGGAGTATCCATCCTCTCGTTTTTTGCGAATACAGAGCTCGATTGAAACACCCACGGCCACGATGCCAGCTGACACGTCACGGCTTAGGGCTCACGTGGCAGCGGGGAGTACACGTCATGTCGCAAGATTCAGACACGCGTCACGCGCGCATACTTGCTTATTTAGAATTTCCTGAATTTATGACCAGCTGATGCCGCATAAAAGCCTTGTGGTCTCAAAACCAATGAATCCAGCACTAGGTATGTTTAAAAGAGGAATTGCTATGCACAACTTTAATTTTAATATGAATACCATTAATCCAATCAACTTTTTTTTAAAAAACTATTTGCAGCCATTTATTAATTTAGTAAACGGTTTATAAGCAATACATTCCGGATACAATTAAAAGAGGTGTGTTTTGAATGTACAAAAACTAAGTTCTGTACACATGCCTATGTTTCTTTATATCAAGACAGGAATCAAAAGATTTAATTGACATATGTTTTGTCATGCATTTTTATGACGGCCTACAGTTTTGAAATCCTTTTTTCTTCTATTTACGGCGCCCAGTTGCTGTCCACGCTAGGTTCCTGATACATGAATAGTAAGTAGCGCATTCTTACATATATTAAAATGACCCAAGGCAGCACAAACCTCGTACACTGATCCAGGGGCATTGACTACATTGGCATATTATTAAGTTATTCAGAATTCCCTCTTGATACCCCGATGACAGAGGCGTAGCATATTCAGTGAGATTTGGGGGTGTGAATCTCAAATTTCTCAACTGAAAATGCAATGGGTCACAGGGTGGATATGTGAGGCAACCAAGGTTTGGAATGGGCTATTCCCAGGAGGAGCAGGGTCAATACTGACTTGCATTATGTGCGCATCAGGGTAGATTCAGAGTTTTGGCGGACAGGTACTCTGTCGATGGAGTACCCTGCCTGACAACTCAAGGTCAGCCCGCTCAATTGTGACCTCTTGTTTTACGCAGATGGAGCAAACTTTACTTGTCTGTGTCAAACTTTCTTCGACAGCCCGACAGAGTAGGTGCAACCAGAATAAGCCATCTAATAATGTGCCCTCTTTAGAGAGGACAGGTTTTTTTTTACTCTATGTTGTCGTCAGGTATATCTTAGCAGTGAAGGACAGTAAAAAAAAGGAAAATGAAATCAACACCATGTGAAACAAGCATTTGCAATGCATTAGGTCTCGCATTTACGCGAGTTTGAGCTATTGACATTGCAAATAACAATGCCTATTGGCATTGTCATTTACAATGCCAATAGCTTTAACTCGTGTAACTGCGAGACCTATTGCATTGCAAATGCTTGGTTTTTTTGGGGGGATGGCGCTGGGGTCCGAGGGGAATGGGAGAGTTGGTTTGGGCACTCTCTCCTTTCAACTTCCTCAGCTCACAGAGCAGCGGCAAGTGAACTCATTCATGCACTGAGGGCACCGCACTGCACAGTGCCGAGTGCACATGAAGCGCCTCACATCTGAGAGCACGATCGACACTGAGCTGGATAATAATAACTGATGGGTAAGATGTTAAGTCGTAATTTAGTTTGTGAGGGTGCTTATACACATTGTGCGGGTCTTATAGTTAAACCAGGTGACTTTCATACTTGTGCACACTCACCGCAGGTCCAGACACATAGGGCGTGCAGTACATGCCGTGCACAAAAAAAGATGTGAGGGCAGAGTGCGCTTGCACAGCACCATCCTGGGTGAAGCGCTTTTTACCTGCCCTCCAAGTAGTTTGGTCCGGTTGATTGCACAGCTCTTGTGCACATCCTTGTTGCACTTTTAGAGCTGTTGCAGTACTGTACTGCTGGCCGTTCACTAGCAGTGTCTTCCGAGCCACAGTTGCGTAGATTTATTGATAAGGGATACAAGTATAACATACTAAATCTGGGGCGTGTCCTAGTGAACCGCAGCGCCGAGCCCAGCTCGGGCGCTCTGTGAGATGCGCGCTCCACTGGCACGTGCTCCCCTTAGACAAGAAAGTTAAGTTGTCAGTGGCACGAAGCACTGCACATAATGTCATCTGCAGCACTTATATAAATAAAATGTATTATACAAAAACACGACGTGCTGTGCATACGTAGGCACATAAAATGCTGTCTGATGCACTGTGGGGCGGGGGAGGGGCAAGGTGAGGGTTCTTTGCACAACACCAAGAGCACAGGCTGGTCTGCACTGGCTGTATGAAGTGAACCGTGTACACACCAACACGCGCACTGTAGCGGCACCAGAGCACGGATGAAGCGCTTTAAGCTATCAGCGGAGAAGCGTTTCACCAGGAAGTGAGAGGTCTGGGGTAAATAATGGCAGTTGCGAGCATTCCTCCGGCAAAAGTGGCAGGCGGTTTTAATAATTTCCCAGTAGTTTCTTGGCGCTATGTAAAAAATAAATCAACTGCAGCCGAGTACAAGGGAAAATATAACATCTAAGAAGAACAAGCGGCCGCGAAAGTGAAAGTGATCGCAATCGCGATCAAACATCAAAGCGGAAAGTGAAAGAAAACGAATGCTTTCAGGCTGACAAATGGTGCGCGCGCCTGGAGCACATGCACTGTAGTTGGCGGCCTGAAATGCACTCGTTTCCACTTCCAAAAGTCGCTTACTATAAGTCTCGCCAGAGCAGCGCTAAAGCGCAGTCTCAGGCGAGACCTAAAAACTGGTGTGGAGGTCATTTTTTTTTTTTACTTTTCAAAAACAAACTCCCTCTTTGGGAGTTTGTTTTTGAAAAATAAAAACTTTGGAAAAAGTTGACAGCCAACCTATTAATTAAACTTTTAGAAAGTGCTTGTTTACGGCATGTCCTGTGGATAATTTTAGACTGATAATCTAAAGACATATTGCCAAATCACAAATCGGTTTTCTTTGGTGGTATTACATTTCCTTGGTGGTAAAGAGCGTACTGCATAGTGTGCACACTTTCTACCACCACATCATAAAAGTGCTTTGTGGCATAGGTAATATGTGACAAATATGTTTATTTATTATTTTATTTATGCCTTGATTTCAGGTTAGTCAGAATTCCAAGTTGAGTGCTACTAATCTCACTCGTATTTAACCAGTGCTTAAATGCCTCACCCTTTGTTAAATTTTGAAACGTTAAACCTGCTGGAATTCAACAGGGGAAAACAATATAGTATTTGCTGTCATTTGCAGATTTTGGTGCCTTAAGATCCAAAATCTGCAGGATATTAATCAAAAACTCAGAATATGTGCTGTATATTGCACATAATCAAATTTGAACATTGTAGTATCAGGTGGTCTAAATAGGATCTACTCTTCTGCCCAGTTCAGATTCCAGGCCTTAGGGGCAGATCTACGATGAAGTGCCGCAGCGCTGCACCGCAAGCCCTTTGGCTGCGTCACGCTGTGCCACTTCCAAAGAACAGGGATGTGACATATTTACAACAATATGTCGCATCTCTGTGCTTCCCCCTGCGCTGGCGCACAAACTACAGCCATCCGCTGGCGCAGGCACCCTTGCACCAAGGGGTACCTTCCTGCACAAAAACAATCACGACAGGCATTTTCCTCTTTCAATGCGTGCTGTAGAATGCAGCACGCATTGAAAGAGGAAAAAACGAGGAGAAATGAAAACATTTCTCCTTGTTGCGCCTCGCTACATCATCTCTAGGGTGGCGTAGCATACTTACAATTTCTCGTAAACCTGGAGATGTGTCTTGTTCCTTGGGTGTTGCGTGGGAACACCCACAGCAACACCCATGGAACGCCCCTTCAATGCAAAGTGCTGCGTGTGAAGGGGCCGTATTTACAAGGAGAGGAAAAGTCATGCAGGGTGGCTTTTCCTGTTCGTTTAAATATTGAGGAGCCCCCTGCGCCACCGGTACGTCACGGAAAGTGACGTACTGGTGGCGCAGGGGGCTTGTAAATCTGCCCCTTAGTGTTTTTGTAAACCTTTAGCACTGGTAGAACAGGGGTGTCCAGTAAGTTGCTGGTAAGCTACCTGTAGCCGGCTACTAGCAAGTATCTCCCAGCCATGGAACTCAACCTAATATTCCATTAAGATATTCTAAGCAAAGTCTAAGCAAAGTTATCTTTTGTACATTGCTGAAGGCAGCATCACTCATTTTCAGACGTTAGGAGCGGCAAACAGCCAAACCAATGACAAAGACCCACGCAAACACACACACAGTGTGATTGAGCAACACAGGCCCAAAACATGACCAATGAGCATGCAGCCAATCTGCATTCGGATCGGCCATGCTGTAGGCCACTTACTATGTATCAGTTATCTAGTGAGTGTGTGTAGCTGGGAAAAGAGTCTGTCAGGGTAGCCGGAGGGGAGTGGCTCGTTGCAGGACTGAAAGTGTTGGAGCAAAACTGTGCATGTTCGATTTGGGAGTACCACAGAGACGAGCACTGCGAGGGCTAGATCTGAAATTCAGACAGATGTGTGCCTCTCTTGCTACTGATTAGATAAATACAATGGTTCTGTCGGGAATTTATAATTTCTTTAAGAATGTTCAAAAACATAAATACATTACATGTAACAGATATCAAATGAATGAGGAAAGAAACACACACCAACAGAAGTTTGCGATTTGATAATTTAAAGGAATAAAGTATTATGGGCTGTCGTAATACATAAGTTCAAATGAACGAGCAAAATGTTGGTGACTTGTGGTGAATAGGTGACAAGTGATGATAAATATTATATACAGTATAGTCTCAAATGCAGCAAAAGTGAATAAGTAAAACAAAAGGTACACTTTTTCTTGTTATGCCTTTATGATTTCTCACATATACTTTGCGATCCTATGTGGATTAATTTGTGATCATAAGCATTGCGTAGACATTTAAAGGTTCATCGACGCTTCGACCCCTTGTAATGCGCAAAGTCTAATAAGCGTCATGGCAGGTCTTCCTCAGGACAGTGGGTATGGCTTTAACAGCTTAAGAGTGGGTAGCCACTGCACCCAAAGACCTGGTAATGTGGGTCCCACTAAGAGTTGATTAGTTTGAAACCTCTATAACGGACAGCACAGTGAACGCAGCATACATGGAAAGAGAAAAATACTAGGAGAAATAAAGTTATTTCTCCTCATTGCGCCTCCCCTGGGGAGGTATAAAGTTTTGGCGCATCCCTAGGTCTACAAAATTTAGAAAATCTGGGGAAGCATCAGAATTCATGGGTGTTGCTTTGGAACACCCACCGCGACACCCATGGAACACCTCTCTGGTACAGAGTAAGGCAACGCAGTGATTTGCGCTTCCTTGCCTTACTCCATATCTATGAAGCCATTCAAAGCCACACAAAATGGCTTTGGGCGATCTCATAAATATGATTTTGTATTTTGCGCCGTCAAAACATCCCAAAAGGTGATGCTCTGTCGATGCAATGGGCTCATAAATATGCCCCCTACTGCAGAAACCTGTCTGATCTCCAGTTTAATCTCTGTGCCACATGTTCAGATTCATGTACAGTAGCAGATCATGGGAAACAGCCGTTACAACGTAAGCGTTACAATACATGCCATTACAATGCATGTCGTTTCAACGCGAAAGGCTTGTTGCAGGGGTAGAAGTTGTTGGAGTTACCTCCAACACCTTCCCTACTGTTGCACACACTGGAGTTGGAATAGTAAATTATACTATTCCAACTTCCAGCGCATCCCCAACAGCAATTCGGGGTAAAGGTATGCGTTGTAATGGCACGCGTTGTAATGGCATGCGTTGTAACGTCATACATTCGCAAATCACTGAATTAAAATGGATGTGGCAGATACCTCTGTATCCGACAAGTTCTACTTCCAGTAACATATAGCATGTAGTTAAGATACCGTCTTTAGAGGGGTTAGTAGACTACAAATCACTGATTCCATTTCCAGTGAAATGTCACAAGAGTATACCACACATGCTACAGCGACCCGAATAACTTGTGTGTCAGGAGTTTGTGTAATTCAGTAAGGACAAGAGAAGATGGCCACAGCATTGAAAATTCTGAATACCACTGATTACTACCTGTAAAAGTGGTGCTTCCTCATAATATATCTGACTGGCAGCGTGAGAATGTGCATGCGGAACACATTTCATGGCTCGGTCCCCTTGACTTCTAAACGGACCAATTGCAGGTCCTTGAAGCTCTCTTTTCTGCCGCTTGACTTTTTTCTCTCCTTCAGCCCATTTGCACTTGACCTTCAGTGTCGAGATTTCACTAATGTGTGTTTGTGTCAGCCTGGCCCGTTCTCTTCCTTTTCTTCATAGGTATTCAGGGTACATATTCTTTCTGTAATGGAGGATATGAGCCTCCCCGCACTGTCAGAAGTTGAGAAGGGCTTTCCAGCCTTTGTGCTTTGATAAAGGTTTGTAATCCAGCGAACCACCCACACCCAAACCACTGTGACTGCAGCTGCCATTTGCTGGTAATTTTGTCTCAATACATTTCAACAGCAGTGCAATCGTACTGTGAATATTGCTTTTGCTTTGGCAGGATAGAATTACAGTAAGGAGTGGTGTCCTTTTGAGAAACTTTTACCCCTTATAGCTGACATTTTTAGAATAATCGCTGAACGGAGCACTGTTTTAACCTGCATTTTTAAACTACCACAGTACTTTGTTTAGTTTTTAGGGCAGCGGGGGCACTGAGTGTTCTTTATTTTTAAAAAAAGAAGAAAACAGAGGAAAAATACCTTTCGAGTTACCCTTGACCCTCCGGTCCACCGCGGGAATTGTCCTGTTTGAGCAGAGAGAGCCAAGGGAAGGTACTTTCCATTACTGCCTCCTCACTTCTGTGGAGGTGTGATATCGGGGTCCCTCGGAAGGATGATCAAGACTATGGGGCGTGTTAACAATTACTTTATTATACAAATAATCGCAAGGTGCATTCTCTGCAGGGAAGAGCCGGTCTGCTTCACGCTGCCTCCCTGTCTCTGTGTGTCCAGCCCCCCCGCATCACGATCCCCGCGATAGCTGGCCTTGGTTCACGTGACTCGGGGAGCTAGACCGCACACTAACAATGGCATACAAAACTGCAGGGGGAAAGTTAGGTAAGGTGAGACATGCAGAGAGAGAGAGAGAGATAGAAAGAGAGAGAGAGAGAGAGAGAGAGAGAGAGAGAGAGAGAGAGAGATCAGAGAAGAGGAAGAGAAGGGTTCACAACTGAAAGTCACTGAGGTGTTTCGGTAGCTTCACCGCACGTCCCTTCAGGGTGTGTGTTCCAGTTACCAGCTCTCTTCCTCCTCGGGGTCCGTCTGACCTTGTGCCTTCTTCCTGATCTCTCCGGAAGGCGTTAGGTGTCTCGCCTGGGATGCCTCCTTCCTCTACGTCCTGGCTGGTCGGACACGGCGTAGGTTGTCCAGGTGATTGTCCTCCCGCGCTGGCTGGTCCGGTCTCGCTCATGTGGTCTGTAGCGGGTGCGGCTGCTCCCGCTACGCTGGGGCTTTCGTCCAGCTCACTGTCGCCTGTGCCCCAATGCAGGATCTTGTTGCACTTGGCCATTCTGTATTGGGACCAGACCTTGCCGTCGCTCAATAGGGCAGAGCGGGAGTATGCTTCTATCACCCGCAGGGGCTCACTGAATTTGCTGTCTCCTTTGAGTCCAGATTGGCTCTTTTTGATTCGGACCAACTCGCCCTCTGCCAATGAGGTGCCACACACAATGTTCCTTTTGTCATAATGTGCTTTGTAGATGCTTTGTGCCTTCACTATGTTGCTGCGGACAATGGCTGGTGACCATTTGCTTTGGAGTCTCATGGTCATCCAGGCTGTGTTGTCTCTGGTGAATGGTTCTTTGCCTCTTAAGATCTTAAACGGGCTGTAACCTGTCAAGGTGGGTGTGATGCAGTACGCCCATACCGTGTTCCTAACTTCGGACTCACAGTTTTTTCCGGCACTGATGGCTGATTGGTCCCATGATCACCCGGTTAAAACGTTCCACTTGGCCGTTGCCCGCTGGGTGGTAGACCGGGGTGTACCTCGTCCAGATTCCGTTTCTGTTGGTGAAGGCTGTCCACTTGGCGGATGTGAACTGGGGTCCATTGTCGCTGGTGATAGATTTGGGGATGTCCTCCCTCAAGAAGATGTTGGTGAGGAAAGTGATGACAGCATCGGAATCTACAGAGTCGCAGATTTCGACCTCTGGCCACTTGGAATAGCGGTCCACGACGGCGATGAGGTGTTTGGGTGTGCCCCAGGTGTCTAGGACCGGGTCTACGATGTCGATGGATAAGTCCTCCCAGAGGTTGTTGGGGGTTGAGAATTCGCCCATGGGGGGCCTCAGGGTGACCAGGGTTTTGTCAGCTCTGGTGCAATGGGTGCAGTCCCTCACAAACCTTTCCACTTGGATGTCCATGACGGGCCACCAGTACAACAGTTTCATCCGCCTTTTGACTTTTACCATGCCCAGGTAGCCTTCGTGGTTGATGTGCAGAATGCGGTCACACAGCACCTTCGGGGGTACTACTTTGTCACCCCGTAGCAGGAATATGGAATCCTTGCCAATGGAGAGTTCGTCGCGGACTTCCCAGTATTTTCTGAGGTTGCTGTCGATGTGCCTCTTCTCCGGCCAGCCTCGCGTGACATACCCCTTGATCTGGGAGAGTTCTGTGTCCTGCGCATAGGCTTCTGCCCAGTCTTGGGCACTGATGGTATGTTCATGATCTGACATGAAAGCGACGCTGTACTCTTCCCACTCCAATGATTAAGACAGACTTAAGACAGACTTAAGACAAACTTAAGACAGACTTAAGACAGACTTTAGACAAACTTAAGACAAAATCCTAACTTAAGTCTTTCTTAAGTCTGTCTTAAGTCTGTCTTAAGTCTGTCTTAAGTTTGTCTTAAGACAAACTTAAGACAAAATCTTAGCTTCTGTGAATACCAAAAGTAGTAAGTTTAGGATTTTGTCTTAAGTTAGTTCTGTGAATCAGGCCCATGGACAGCTTGCAGGAGGTTTTTTTTGTTGGGACACCCCCTATGGCTAGGATGTAGTCTTCGATGCACAGGATGCTGTCTGGGTCTGAAAGCTCCGCTCCCACATATTTGACTGCTGCGTTTCTGGGTCTCCGACAGCAAACCTTGCCGAAGTGTCCCGTGATGCCGCAGAAGGAGCACTTGATGTGGAACGCTGGGCATTTTTTGTCATTACCCATATGGGAGTGGCTGCCGCATCGGTAGCAGGCTCCTTGTTTGCCTGGAGGGACGCGACCGGGACCTCTGCTCCTAGACGTGGATGGGCAGGGAGCGGCGGAGTCCATCGCGGGTTTTGACGATTGACCCTTGCGGTCGGAGATTCTGCACACTGTGGATTGTGGTGGCGTGTCTTTCTTGGCAGCTAGGGCGCACCGTCTAGATAACTCCGCTCGTTTCACTATGGCGATGATCTCTGGTAGGGTTTAATCGTCTCTTACCCAGAGCTTTTCCTGGACACTCGTGTGGGTGAAGTGCATGATGATTTGGTCACGTATGAAGTCGTCGTGCAGGGTGCCAAACTTGCAGTTGATGGCCAGTTTCTTGAGGGCCACCACGTAGTCCTCCACTGACTCAGCTTCCGCCTGTTTCCATTGGAAGAAGCTGTAACGGTCGATGGCCGTGCATATCACGGGCTGGTAGTGGCTGTCCAGATCTTTGAGGGCATGTTGGAAGACGTCGTCATCTGTCGAGGCCCTGTTTTTTTTTACCATCTGGTCGTAAACGCGCAGACCCTCCGGTCCTAGATTATGCAGCAGGTTCTTCTTGCGCCGCTTGCTGGAGAATTCCTCTTCGCCCTCGTCCTCCAGTGCTGAGAAGTAATTCAAGAAGTACCCCATCCAATCGGCCCACTTCATGGCCGGTTCCCCCGGCTTCGGTAGAAAGGGCACGGGGTTGGTTAAGGAGAAGGTCTGGGCACACATGGTGCGTGTGGCGAGGACAGTGGTGGCGCTGTGTGGTTCCTGTAGAGCTCCGGGGGCTCCCGCTGGCTAGGAGGGTGGGGCTCCAATACCGGGGTTGCAGGCCACCTCATGTAGGTAGTGACAGCAGCTGTGTGGCCTTATGGTACCTTGGGTGGCAGGATGTCAGCCTGGAGTCCCTCAGTGTTGGTAGGCAGTGAGGAACCCTGCCCTCTGGGAGTGCCGGCGGTTTGGGTGGTGCGCACCGATATGCGCACCTAGCTGGACACATGCGGAGGGGAATACCACGTGGAGGTAGGCCTGGGGCAGTTCCCTTACGCACTGCCTCTCACTGTAGCTCATGGCTCCTTGAATGCCCAGGCCTAGTGGTGGCTGCCTTTGGTGTGCACGCTGTAGGTAGCTGGTTCCTCGTACAATGGGGCCAGGAGGTGGCAGCTCAGAGCACCGACAGCGCAGCGCAGGAATTGGCTGAACGTGATTGGTGCCCCACCGTGCGCTGAACTGTACCCCGATACTAGAGTGGCGAGGGCCAGCATGCGTGTCCGAGCCTCGTGGCAGAAGCGCTTTCTCGAGGTAGAGTTTGCCACCTGGAGTGGGGGCCAGGAGGAGCGCAGAAAGCAGTGCGCCGCCCCACCTGGTCACAGGCGCCAGCTCTCACCTACCTTGTCGCTGTAGTGCGGTGCGCCGGTATGACCACTCTCGTCGCCACTGTGGAGGTGTGATATCGGGGTCCCTCGGAAGGATGGTCAAGACTATGGGGCGTGTTAACAATTACTTTATTATACAAATAATCGCAAGGTGCATTCTCTGCAGGGGAGAGCCGGTCCGCTTCACGCTGTCTCCCAGTCTCTGTGTGTCCAGTCCCCCGCATCACGACCCCTGCGATAACTGGCCTTGAGTCACGTGACTCTGGGAGCTAGACCGCACACTACAACTTCCATGCTGGCTACCATTTTAAGGGGTTAGCGGTCCAGCTTTTTCCTTACCCAGGCTACAAATGGAAAGGAAGGACCAGGAGCGCAGCAAACTAGAATTAGAGTAGGGAGTGGTGTGCTTTTGATAAGCTTTTAACCCTTACGGCTGACTTTGTTAGAATAATCAATGAACGGAGCACTGTTTTAACCTGCATTTTTAAACTATCACTGTACTTTGTTTAGTTATTAGGGCATTGGGGGCACTGCGAAAGGAAGGACCAGGCATGCAGTGGATGCGTGCAGCCGCCGTGCTACTGGTGCACCAAAGGCAAGCCCGTCCAAGCCTGGTAGGCGCCAGGCACCAGGACCCCAGCTCCTCTAGCAAGGTATACAACAGGAGAACATTTGGAATTACGCTACACTAGTAAAGCTAGTACCTGTTGCACACATAAATGGGGTTTTATTATAGATAGCTTTAACTGTAGAGCTTGCAATTTTTTCTTTTAGAAAGTAAACAAGGATCAGCAGGGGCTCGATACCTCTACAATATCAGCGGTAGAGGTAACAGACAGGAAACCGGCAAGGAAAGTTTACGCCTGCTTGGTCCTTAACTCTAGGTCCCTTATTAAAAATAAATATGAGTTTGCAGATTTTAAGACCATGAAGCCATCTTTTTCTCAATCAAAGTCCCCTTCAATAAAGCGACATATATCAATTCAGCCAGAACCGTTAAATACGGCTATGGAAAAATCTTAATGCGGAGGGATTGAAATATATTCTCTCTAAATCAAATCCTACTCCAGACAATAATGTCAATAATGCAGCAATCAGCTATACACAGTGGTTAGACACAGCACTCCTTAGATTGGTACCGGAAAAAACATTTAAGAGCTATAGGAAAAATCCAGCTGCCCCATGGTTTCCCAAGAATTAAAAACTGCGCAACTGAAGTGTAGACTTCAAGAGTGCAAATGGAGGTAGGAATACTGGCCAGAAGAAAAGATTAAGTATAAAAAATCACTTTTAAAGTATGAAGAATTAATTAAAACAGTTAAGACCAACTATTTTTCAGGAAAAATAAACTCAGCGACAAATTCCACCAAGGAACAACAGTAATGTCTTTAATCCAGACGAATACTTTTGTAACCAGCCAGCCGATTTTATTCAACTTAATGCGTTTTCCACCTCCTTGAACACTCTGAATTTATATGATGGGGCAAGGCAGGTTATGGTATTGAAACCCGGATAGATCTCATGCTTTCAGATACACCTCAGTTTGAAAGGTTCTCTCTTCTCACTAAAATCAAAATAATTTGTTTCTTTAGGTCAATCAAATCCGGCGCCCCTTCAGACCCCTGTCCTCCTCGGGTAATTAAGTCAGTGGCCGGAGTGGTTGGACCACTTATGGACCTATTGAATGAGATATTGGGCCCTATTCACAGAACTAACTTAAGACAAAATCCTAAACTTACTACCATTTTCGTATTCACAGAAGGCACTTACTCATTTTGGTATTCACAGAAGACACTTACTCCCTTCGGTATTCACAGAAGTTAGGAGTCCTAAATTTAGGACTCCTAAATGCCTTGTGTGAATACCGAAAGTCTTAAAATTAGGATTTTTCTCAGTTTAGGAGTCCTAAAGTTAGGACTCCTAACTTTACTATTACTAAACTGAGAAAAATCCTAATTTTAAGGCTTTCAGTATTCACAGAAGACATTTAGGAGTCCTAAAGTTAGGAGTCCTAACGTTACTACTACTAAATTGAGAAAAATCCTAATGTTAAGACTTTCGGTATTCACAGAAGGCATTTAGGAGTCCTAAAGTTAGGAGTCCTAACTATACTACTACTAAACTGAGAAAAATCCTAATTTTAAGACTATCGGTATTCACAGAAGGCATTTAGGAGTCCTAAAGTTAGGAGTCCTAACTTTACTACTACTAAATTGAGAAAAATCCTAATTTTAAGACTTTCTGTATTCACAGAAGGCATTTAGGAGTCCTAAAGTTAGGAGTCCTAACTATACTACTACTAAACTGAGAAAAATCCTAATTTTAAGACTTTCGGTATTCACACAAGGCATTTAGGAGTCCTAAAGTTAGGACTCCAAACTTCTGTGAATACCGAAATTAGTAAGTGCCTTCTGTGAATACCAAAATGAGTAAGTGCCTTCTGTGAATACCAAAATGGTAGTAAGTTTAGGATTTTGTCTTAAGTTAGTTCTGTGAATCGGGCCCATTGTCTTCAGGGCATTTTCCGACTATATGGAAAAATGCTTCTATCCTTCCATTGGTGAGAAAACCTTTGGAACCAAAAAAGGTGGAAATTATGGAACTTTATCTCGCCTACCCCTTCCAGCTAAGATATTAGAGAAGGCAATGAATGAGGAAATACTAACATTCTTAGATGCTAACCAGTTGCTTGATTCCTTTCAATAAGGTTTTAGAGCAAACCACTGCACTGAATCAGATCTGGTAGCAGAGTTGGCGGAATAAAAAAGGGTGGTTGACAAGGAAAGTAGAGCAGTACTGATTTTATTAGACCTCTTTGCCGCCTGTGATACGGTTCACCACCCAATTCTTTTCAAATGGCTCCACTCGCTCGGTTTCAAGAACAGTGCTCTAGCATTGTTGAGTTTGTTCCTTAAGG
Organism: Triturus cristatus; assembly: GCF_964204655.1. Taxonomy (NCBI): domain Eukaryota; kingdom Metazoa; phylum Chordata; class Amphibia; order Caudata; family Salamandridae; genus Triturus; species Triturus cristatus. The sequence continues at coordinate 304,691,514 of NC_140582.1, read as the reverse complement.
ATAGACAACATCGGGTAGAGATGGGAGACGCAACTTCCAGGCCTTTCCTTCTCCCCTGTGGTGTGCCACAGGGGTCTGCTCTTAGCCCTACACTTTTTAATATTTATGTTACTCTCCATGTTAATCTTATTCGCACTTATGGTCTGGCTATTTTTTTCTACGCCGATGACACGCAGCTGTGGTGTCTTGTCTCATCGGGTGTAAAAAAGGAGGCAAGTAATTTCTGTAGATGTATATCCTATGTTGCCAGCTGGATGCAGAGAAACTGTCTTAAGTTGAATTCAGAAAAAAACGGAGGTATTGCTCTTTGGAAATAAGACCACCTTTTAGGATGCATCATGGTGGCATTTGGAGTTAGGTGCGTTACCGAGGCCAGCTGAGAATGCAAGAAATTTGGGAGTCATTTTTGACACCAAGTTATGTTTTTCAAAACAAATCAATGTTGTTATTTCATCGGGATTTTTATGCTGAAGATTCTAAAAAACATCCTTCCATTTATTCCTTTTGATCTACAAAAGACAGTGATGATGGCCCTCATACTGCAATGCCTTATAGTTAGGTACTCATGAACATCTGATAAAGAAACTGCAGTCACTGCAGAGGGCGGCAGCAAGAGTGCTGTCGAAAGTTCCTAAGTTTGCACCAGTATCTCACTGCACTGGCTCCCTGTGGGAAAAAGGATTACTTTTAAGGCTCTGTGCATAATCCAAAAGGCCCTTTACCAGGCCGGCCCTACCTACTTCCAGGAAAGGTTCTCCTGGTACCCCCCCAGTGAGAACCTCAGATCGAGCTCGGCACGAAAGGTCACTGTCCCCAGAATAAACAAAGCAAAATGGGGTGGAATAATATTCTCCTATTGTGGAGGGAAACTCTGAAACACTTTGCCGGTTGCTCTATGTTCTCAATCAACCTTGCAGCAATTTTGGAAGCAGTTATAGACCTGGCTATTTACTCAGGCGATCAATTGCTCCCTCTACATTTGTCCATTCTTTGGCAGAAGGTTTCCATGATATGGTCCGCTTAGCGCTAAGACACTTTTGGGTATTGCGTGCTCTATAAAATAATTTCATTCATTCATTCAAAAAAAAATAAAGCTTATCTGACTTTCCTCGTTGCTCTCTTATTCCTCTTTCCTATGCTCAAGCAGAAGGACTCTGCTTCCTGGTCACCAATGCATTTCTAAGCATTGCTGACAGCACATGAAATATCAATACTGGATTCAAATATGTTTGTGGTTGTATGACTGAATTTTGTTGTCGGAATTATCATCTGGCATAAGTATCGGTGTCTTAAGTATTGTTTGAAAATCTCGTCCTATTATTGGGTGGAGATTTTCTGTTAATAACTCTCGTCACTGGTTGGAAGTGAACTTTAAAAGTAATGGAGTATAAAACTTACCCCGAACTTCTGAGAATGTGAATTCCAGACTTCCTTTAAGAGGATTTGGAGGGGGATTCTACATCCACAAAAAACATGGGGTCAAATAGTGTATTTTAAAGCACAATTTGTACATACATTTGCATCTACTCTGTCACTCATTCTCACGTACATACTCATTTGCACACACATTATTATATGTGCTCACACACGCACTCAGACAACATTTGATAGGATTTTTTACTTCTCCTCAGGTGCCTGCACTAGTCTGCTTCAACTCCTCAGCTTCCACTGCTGTTTGGTCACTTGGGGCAAGCATACAGCTCCTTCTCACCTTAAGCCCTCAGGAAAGACTCTGAATGGTGGAGCCTGCATAGCGCATACATTACATAGATGTTCCAGCTTTCAGGTTCCTGCTGTTCTGCAGCCTCCTGCTTTTTTTCAACAAACCCTCTCCTAATGCATCACAGAGTAGGGTGGGGCCAGTGAGCCTCATTGACTTTACCTCACCCAGAGATGAGATGGGAAAGGATGAGGAGATAGGCTGATTAGTATGTGGCCTCGGGCACCACAAGGCTGAAGACTGAAGTGCCTTATTATACCTTAATGGATGATTCTGCCATGTGTCCCACATTGGTAGGCCATGAGCCTTGGAATGCCCTTTAGGCCAGAGCTGTGACCTTACCAGCCCTGGAAAATCTATCTGATGGCTGACACAGGCTCCTCCATTTGCCTGACCAGCCATCAGACAAACTCATACTGCTGCTTGACTCTCACTTGCAGTAAGGGTCTGCATTTTTTGTTATACTAATAGTGGTTAATAGTTTATTATTCACTATTCATATAACAGAAAAAAGAGAGGACAGAGACGGACTCCCATAAGCGCGAGTCGCCACTGACACCAATGGTGCAATATTTTTGTAAATTATATTCATGACTCGATATATAAACTATATTGCGACAGTGATGGTTTGGTAACACTCTGACTGGGTTTGCTGCATAAAAGCACCACCCGATGCCCATGTTGTGAGTCCCTTTCTTCCATGCTGTGCTGGTGCTAGTACTCAGAACTTGGTCCCTTTTTCATGCTCAATTGTTTATTACTTTATTTTAACTTTTTCTATTTTATGTTTCAATGATGTGTACAAGGATTGCCTTACAGCTATGCTTAAAGTGCAGGAACCAGATGCATTTGAACACATGCTATTAAAGTTGGATGTGGTGTCTAAGTCTCAGTCGCCTCTTGACACTTGTCCCTCAGGCCACCAGATGTGCCTAAACATCAGAGGCAGAGAAAGACTAAGTTTAATGCCACAGAAAAAAACACACGTTGGCTCTTTTAGGAATAAATGGCGAAGAAATAAAAAAACTCCTACCTCTCTCTGTTGTGCTGCATAAGAAGAAAAGCAAAAGAAGCAACATTGGTCCACTGGTCATACTCATCCTTGTTGCACAAGGAAAAGAGCTACTTTCAAGATATCTCCTCAGCACCAGTACTATGGTCTTCATTTGAAGAACATCTACTTCTGTAGTTGCGTCTTTCCTCTTTACACAAGGTCAAGTTACTACAGGGGTCCCAAATGCGACGTCAGCATATTATACACATTAATGGATTCCATATTTCCTTTGATTTTAAAAATATCTGCAACATTTGGTGGCAGTCTTATCAACTTTACCTCAAGCACCAGCATCACTCAATTCACAGGGCCCTGATGGCCTCAAACTTCGTGTCGGCATCTTATGACCCCACACCTCGAATGGCACACTAGACATTTAATAAGTTGCTCTTGAAACCAATTTTAATTGTGTTGCGAAATATCTGCACCTTCAGATGTAGAAAGGCAGGTGGCCAAGAAACGCAGACCTAGTTTACTGTCAAAAACGTATCTTATACTGGAAAATCAAGTGGTTTGGGTGCCTTTAATCAGATATAATTCATTTGATGCATCAAACTGGGAGTCTAATAATCTAGATTCCTGGAAGAGAAAAAAAAATGTCATGGCAGATTTGCCCGTCCTGATAGGAGATTGGCTCATCTAAAGGGTTTTTCCCATGTATGGTGAAAAATGATCAAAATGGGACTTTCAAGAAACCATTTTCTGATGGCATGGAGGTTTCCAAACATGTTTATCATTTCATTCTTCATTATGGATTCTTACTGCATGATCCATGGAAACACACATTTTCTACTATGAGTCTTCCATCAGTAGACAGTGTTTACTTTCTGAAACCAGAAAGGAAGTGATCTTAGACCAGTCGTCATGCAGATATTACAATCCCACTTTATCTTTTTCATATATGCTGCCCTCTGTCACCAAGTCTCCTAGCAACCTTTCACACATTGAAGAAATCCAGGCTGTCAATATCAGGTACAAACCTTTGATACCAGTGCTCCAGCAGTTATACAAATTCATCCATGCCTTCTCCAGATCAAAGCAAGCAAGCAGCTGGTTTTAGGTATCATGGGTCTGGCAGGTCCCAGTGTGAAGTGGGATTGGGAATGAGGGGCTGCTTCAGTCTGCAAAGTTAGATGTAGTGTACTCATTCGGCAACATCATTTTTTAACATGTAATAAGTAATAAAAGGAAGCACATGACAATCAATTACAACATATATATTAGTAGGTATTGCTACATACAGTAACGCATCATCCCAAGCTGACTGAAAAAGTATATGTTCTTCCACTGTCTGCTCTGAATGAAGCGGTGTATTTTGTTTGGATCATTTTGTACTCAACTCATGAACTTGGATCTAAAACTCTCCTTTTTAGACAATTTAAGATTACAAATCAGGCACAGATTTACAAGCCACAAGTTATATCTCTTATGGCTGTCACACTCTCCCAAGTACTGAAACTTTACAACAATCACCCCCAGTCACAGATCTGGGTTGAATCCATCATCATTTGTTAGCTCACTTTGCCACCCCAGTTCAGACACAGCTATATGCAAATCAGTCTTCACCCTCTGCCTCATGGGAACAGTCCAGCTCGACCTGCCAAGCCATGTCTTCCCTGGACCGGAAACAAGCATCCTGGGACCGGTTTCAGGCTAACAGCCCTCCTCAGCCAGGCTAGCTTGAATCCAGTGGCAAAGTGAGCAAGGGACCCGCGTCTGGGCATACCTGCCAACTTAGGACAAACAAAGCAAACACAAGGAGATGATGGACGGAGTGCTGAAACTTTACAACAATCACCCCCAGTCACAGATCTTGGTTGAAGCCATCATCATTCTTTAGCTCACTTTGCCACCTCAGTTCAGACACAGCTATATGCAAATCAGTCTTGACCCTGTACCCCATGGGTCCCTTGCTCACTTTGCCACTGGATTCAAGCTAGCCTGGCTGAAGAGGGCTGTTAGCCCGAAACTGGTCCCAGGGTGCTTGTTACCGGTCCAGGGAAGACATGGCTTGGCAGGTCGGGCTGGACTGTTCCCATTGGGTGCATGGTCAAGACTGATTTGCATAAGGCTGGGCCCAAACTGGAATGGCATGGAAACAAGCATCCTAGGACCGGTTCCGGGCTTTCGGCCCTCATCAGCCAGGATAGCTTGACTACAGTGGCATGGTGTGCATGGGACCCACGTCTGGGCATACCCATCCCACTCGGGGTGACTAATGCAAATACAAAATTTGATGGACAGAATGCAGAACAATGTCATACATTCACCCCAGTACAGAGATCTGGGCCTAAATCCATCGTTTTTTTGCTCACCATGCCATTCCAGTTTGGACCCAGCCATTTGCAAATCAGTCTTGACCCTGCGCCCAATGGGAACAGTCCAGCCCGAACTGCTAAGTCAGGTCCTCCCTGGACTGGAAACAAGCATTCTAGGACCGGTGTCTGGCTTTCAGACCTCATCAGCCAGGAGAGCTTAACTTCAGTGGCACGGAGAGCACGGGACCCACGTCTGGGCATACACGTCCCACTCGGGGTGACAAATGAAAATACAACAATTGATGGACCGAATGCAGAACAATGTCATGCATTCACCCCAGGATGCTTGTTTCCGGTCCAGGCACACGGTCAAGAATGATTTGCATACAGCTGTGTCTGAACTGGGGTGGCAAAGTAAGTTAAAGAATGATTATGGATTCAACCCAGATCTGTGACTGGGGGTGATTGTTGTAAAGTTTCCGCACTCCGTCCATCATCTCCTTGTGTTTGCTTTGTTTGTCCTAAGTTGGCAGGTATGCCCAGACGCGGGTCCCTTGCTCACTTTGCCACTGGATTCAAGCTAGCCTAGCTGAAGAGGGCTGTTAGCCTAAAACCGGTCCCAGGATGCTTGTTTCCGGTCCAGGGAAGACATGGCTTGGCAGGTCGGGCTGGACTGTTCCCATGAGGCACAGTATCAAAACTGATTTGCATATAGCTGTGTCTGAACTGGGGTGACAAAGTGAGCTAAAGAATGATGATGGATTCAACCCAGATCTGTGACTGGGGGTGATTGTTGTAAAGTTTCAGCACTCCGTCCATCATCTCCTTGTGTTTGCTTTGTTCGCCCTAAGTTGGCAGGGTATGCCCAGACGTGGGTCCCTTGCTCACTTTGCCACTGGATTCAAGCTAACATGGCTGAAGAGGGCTGTCAGCCAGAAAACGGCCCCAGGATGCTTGTTTCCGGTCCAGGGAAGACATGGCTTGGCAGGTCAGGCTGGACTGTTCCCATGCGGCACAGGGTCAAGACTGATTTGCATATAGGTGTGTCTGAACTGGGGTGGCAAAGTGAGCTAAAGAATGATGATGGATTCAACCCAGATCTGTGACTGGGGGTGATTGTTGTAAAGCTTCAGCACTCCGTCCATCATCTCCTTGTGTTTGCTTTGTTCACCCTAAGTTGGCAGGGTATGCCCAAACATCTGTCCCTTGCTCACTTTGCCACAGGATTCAAGCTAGCATGGCTGCAGAGGGCTGTTAGGCAGAAACCGGTCCCAGGATGCTTGTTTCCAGTCCAGGGAAGACATGGCTTGGCAGGTCGGGATGGACTGTTCCCATGTGCCACAGGGTCAAGACTGATTTGCATATAGCTGTGTCTGAACTGGGGTGGCAAAGTGAGCTAAAGAATGATGATGGATTCAACCCAGATCTGTGACTGGGGGTGATTGTTGTAAAGTTTCAGCACTCCGTCCATCATCTCCTTGTGTTTTGCTTTGTTCGCCTTAAGTTGGCAGGGTATGCCCAGACGTGGGTCCCTTTGTCAGGATGGGGCTGAATGCTACAATCACGCCGCGCAGTTCGTTAGGACTGCATCGAGTTTGGGTTAAGCCCTCCCTCTGCAATTTATGGACAAGTATTTAGAGCTTTGGACCTCGTTCAAAGATGGCCGCCGAGTTTACCTGACTAGCCCATTACGTTTGAAGTCTCGCGGGATCGCGAGATTTCGTCTCCTCACGAAGCGCGTCTTGCCGCGCACTTCAATTTGACCATAGTCGTGTGAGGGAGCTTTAGCTCACGCTCCTCACAAAGAACTTTGATATTTGGGAAGAAACAGTTTGTCTCCACAGAACATTAGTCTGTGGTTGGAGACACATCTCTGAGATGATTGTAGACTCTAAGTCTGAGTGAGAGAAATAATCTTAGTCAGTTGGAGAACTGAACCAGAGTCGCGGAAGAAAGAAGAAGAGATACCAGAGTTCCAGAGTAACTTCCGTATTTCCAGGGTACTTCGTCCTCCGGTAGGCTTACCGTTGAGCAGGGGGTCCGCCTGGAGTCCAGCAGCAGTCACGGTGAGAGTGTTCATTCAGTATCTCAAGTAGCAGAATCGGAGAGACAGTTGTCCAGATCATTTGCCACTCTGCAGAACTTTGCTTCACCTCAAGCTCTGACTCCCCTTCCCGCCCTCAGCGCTTTTCCTTGAACTTTCCCTTCCTTTGTCTATCCTTCCCTGTCCCTTTTTGCGCGTTTACTAAGAGCAAGGGAGCCTCGAGACTTCACTGCAACTATCCTTCCAAGCAGTCAAGACTTGTAGCGGAAGAAAGAACTACAGGTTCTCAAAACAGCAGTTACAAACTGTCAAATCTGTTAAGACCATAGTCAGGTAAGAAAGAGAAGCAGAGTAATGATATGGTGGAATTCAGAAGGAAGTAAGTGAAGAGTAACCTAGTGTATCTCTGTGCTTATACAGGTTAATAGAAAGCCGTGAACCTGAACAACATCGAACAATATAAAGAGAGGCAATACTCAAGCAAAAGATCTGGTAGGAGAAAGGCTCAGATAGTGAGAGAGCGAGGAGCTGGAAATGTTAAGTAGGTAGAGAAGGTATTGAAAGGTATTTTGTCTCCTTCTGTGCATTAGGTCTCCCTGAAATCCCGCTGAAGATTGAGGAGGGAGCCAGGCCAGCTCGAGTGTCTCTTTCTCTGTCCAATTCCCCTTTCCCCCTGCCTGGAGCAGCTGAATTAACGCAGTGAGCTCTGGGAGGAGGGCATTGGGAACTTATCTTCATTCTGCCTCCGTGGAGAGTTTCCGTTTGGCCTTCCTGACAGATTGAAGTGCCCACGAGTTTCCTTCACCTGGGCAGAATGGCGGAAGGATTCAGTTTAAAGGCCTTAGGGGATATGTTGGAGGGGATTCAGAGGGAATTAGGCACCCTAAGTGATGAAAATAAGAGTTTAAGGCAGGAGGTTATGGCTGCAAGACAGGAGACACTGTTATTGTCCCAGAGAGTTAGTGAGATATCCTCAGGGGGAACCTCCGCTCAAACCTTTCCTAGTGATGCACAAACAAAACAAGATCCACGCACTGTAGCTCAGGTTGTACACTCCGTGTCCCCCATCATTCCTTTGGCCCCCCCGAAAGATATTGTGGAGACCCTCAGAAAGCGCAGCTCTTTCTCACCCAATGTTCCTTACATTTTATGTGTCGTGCCAATTTATTCCCAGATGCTCAATCACGAGTGGCTTTTATTTTGTCCTATTTGGGAGGGGATGCTGCAAATTGGGCCATGCCATTAGTATCTCGGGACGATCCTTTTTTATATAATTTAGAACAATTCAAGACAGAATTCCTCAGAATCTTTGACAGACGTCGAGTCTCCCAGGCTACAGATAATGAACTTTTAGAACTGCGTCAAGGTAATAAGGATCTTATCTCTTACTTAACTCAGTTCAATAAACTATTGGTGGAGACCAATTGGCCAGAGGAGAAGAGATCAGCTTTGTTTTATCGAGGCCTACGTGATGATATCAAAGATACCTTAGCACAGATTCCAAAGCGACCTATCGAATTTTCGGAGCTGGTGGATTTAGTTCTTGAAATCGATTTTCGCAGCGCAGAGAGAAGGGGCGAAAGGAAGACGAAGGACTTTCGCTGGAATTATCCCCGCTTTGACCGAATGAAGACAGAACCCAGTAAGTCAACTGGTGGAACGGCAGAAAGTGAACCAATGCAGATTGGGTCTGTTCGTGGCCCTTTGAGTAAGGAAGAGAAGGATCAAAGAAGACTGAAGAAACTATGCATGTATTGTGGAGGATCTGGGCATTTTGTGAGAGAGTGTTCGAAGAGGCCGAAGACCCCAAATCCGGGAAACTCCCAAAACCATCTGTAGGCGGAGTCGCTCAGATGGCGAAGGAGAAAAATCAGACTCCAAGTGATCACCAGATTTCGAACACTCTTCAGACTCGGGCGCCACATTTAACCTTACAGATGGAATTAAGATTTAGGAGGCAAGAGCGGCAAGGAGTGACAATAATGATCGATTCAGGTGCCACTGGCAATTTTTGCGATATAAAATTTGCCAAGAAGATGGGAATCCAGGCTGTGCGTAAGGAGCGGAAGGAATCAGTCCGGGCTGTAGATGGTACTAACCTCTCATCAGGTCCGATCACCCATCACACCGAAATGGTGGAATTAATTCAGTCCAATGGTCATAGTGAGGCCTTACAGTTCAACCTGATTGATGCCCCGCAATTTCAGATAATTTTGGGACTTCCTTGGCTGACCCTGCATAATCCTACCATCGATTGGGAAGATCGAACCATCGAGATGGATTCCGTCTATTGTGCTGACCATTGTTTTTCCTCTGAGAGCGAGCCTCCCGAACCCTCTTTGGCCACCTTGCTGTCTTTTAGTGGAGAGTCTATTGGAGTAATAAACACCATGAAAATTCCAGCGGAGTATCTAGAATTCCAAGAAGTCTTCAGTGAACAGGAGGCCGAGAAACTCCCTCCGCATCGTTCCTACGACTGCACCATCGACCTGGAACCTGGGGCAGCATTACCTTGTAGTAGGGTTTATGCGTTAACTGAAGCGGAGAACTGCTATCTGAAAGAATACCTAGATCGTTACTTGGCTAACGGATTCATTCGACCATCACAGTCCCCAGTGTCTTCGCCACTATTTTTCATTCCGAAGAAGGAGGGGTCTCTGAGAACCTGCATTGATTATCGAGCAATCAATCGGGTAACGGTCAAGAACCGCTACCCTTTGCCTCTAATTTCAGTCCTCCTAGATCAGATAAAGGACGCTAAGATATTCACGAAATTGGATCTTCGAGGGGCCTATCATCTCATCCGAATGAAAGAAGGCCATGAATGGAAGACTGCTTTTAGGACGAAGTACGGACTATTTGAGTATCAAGTCATGCCTTTTGGCTTGTGTAACGCTCCCGCAGCCTTCCAGCATTTCATCAACGATATTATGGGAGATTTGGTGGATCGGATCGCAGTGATCTATTTGGATGACATCTTGATATACTCCACGGATCCAAGAGAACATTCAAATCATGTAAAGGCAGTCCTGGAGAGATTGCGCAAGCATCAACTCTTTGTAAAACTGGAGAAATGCGCCTTCAATGTGCAAACTGTGGAATTCCTAGGTTTCGTGTTATCTCCAGGAGGAATCACCATGGAAGCAAAGAAGGTGCAAGCGGTGGTCGACTGGCCGTCACCAAAGGATGTGAAAGAGATTCAGAGATTCTTAGGATTCGCTAATTTCTATCGGCGATTCATCCAGGGATTCTCGCAGAAGATCATTCCAATTACCAGATTGCTGAAGAAAGGTGTGAAGTTCCACTGGACTGTGGAGGCTGAACAAGCTTTCGAGTTTCTCAAGACGAGTTTCACCACTGCTCCCATCCTGCTTCATGCGGACCCTACAGAACCTTTCTTTGTGGAAGCTGATGCTTCTGATCAAGCAATTGGTGGAATTTTGTCTCAACGACACAAGTCAACTGGGCAACTACATCCAGTGGCCTATCATTCTCGGAAACTGAATTCAGCTGAAGTAAACTACACCATCGCGGAAAAAGAGCTGCTGGCTGTGAAAGACGCCTTTGTCGAATGGAGACATCATTTGTTAGGGGCCAGACACACCGTTACCGTGTTTACAGACCACAAAAATCTTCAATTTCTAAGATCTGCAAGAACGTTGACTCCCCGTCAACTACGATGGTCTCTATACTTTGCAGATTTTGACTTTGTGATAACTTATCGACCAGGAAACAAGAATGGGAAGGCGGATGCCTTGTCCCGGATTCAAACCGAAGACACCGAACATTCTGTGACTCCGCAACCCATAATTCCTGAATCCAAGATTGTGTGTTCCATTTCTGAAGCCCATTATCAAGAAGCAATCCGGGAGCTAATGTCTGAAGCTGAGATGGCTGAGTGGGCCAGTCAAGAAGAGGGTCGGCAAGTAATTAATTCCTTGCCTTATCAAGACGGGGCTTTATACCTTCCTACTAAGGAGATCCAAGAACAAGTTTTAAAAGACTGCCATGATCGGCCGTTGGCTGGCCACAAGGGAGCTATGAAGACCATTGATCTGGTCCAGAGATACTTTTGGTGGCCAAATATGAATTCTCAAATTAAAAAATATGTAGAGTCTTGTGAGATCTGTGCCCGGGGAAAAGCTAGTAGGCAGGCACCACAGGGGTTGTTACAGCCTTTGCCCACACCACCGCATCCGTGGCACACCATCACCTTAGACTTAATAGTAGACCTCCCACTGAGTAAGGGTTACAACACCATCTTAGTAATTGTAGACACCTTCACCAAGATGAGTCACTTCATTCCAGTCAAAGGGATCCCTTCAGCTTCTGAATTAGCTCGCCTTTTCAGGGAAAACATCGTAAGGGTCCATGGAGTTCCCAAGATAGTGATTTCAGATCGGGGACCCAATTTGTGTCACACTTTTGGAAGGCATTCATGAAGGGAATGGGAGTGGAGGTCAGACTATCTACTAGCTATCACCCTGAGACCGATGGTCAGACCGAGCGAGTGAACCAAGAGCTTGAACAGTATTTGCGCTTGTTTCTCTTAGATCAGGGAGGTGACTGGCCAGATTTACTATGGATGGCTGAGTTTGCGCATAACAATGCCAAGCATGCTTCCACAGGGTATTCTCCCTTCTATCTAAACTCTGGGTTACATCCTAATCCCTTTAGTAATCAGGGAGATTTTGGAGTTCCAGCAGTCAGTGATTTATTTACAGATCTGAGTAGGGCTCGTAAATCTGCAGAATCCAACTTACACCAGGCTAAGGCAGGCTACAAAAAACAGGCAGACAAACATAGAAGGAAGACACCACAGTATCAAGTTGGAGAGTCAGTATGGTTGTCTTCAAGGCATCTTAGGTTAAAGGGAAATAGGAAGTTCCAACCTCGCTTCATAGGTCCCTTTGTCATCGAACAAATTCTGGGTCCGGTCACTGTCAAATTGAAATTACCGGCTCAGTTAGGAATTCATCCAGTGTTTCACGTATCCCTTCTAAAGAAGACAGCTCCTAACCTCAGATTAAACAGGCCTCCCCCCCCAGTGAGGGTTGACAAACATTTAGAATATGAGGTAAAGGGAGTGCTAGATTCCAAGAGGAGCAAAGGAACCCTACATTATTTAGTGGATTGGAAGGGGTTTGGTCCTGAGGAAAGGTCATGGGAACCCGCAAAGAATGTACATGCTCCTAAGCTAATTAGACGATTTCATGCGCAACATCCCCTGAAACCAAGACCGATGGATCGGTCTTTGAGAGGGGGTACTGTCAGGATGGGGCTGAATGCTACAATCACGCCGCGCAGTTCGTTAGGACTGCATCGAGTTTGGGTTAAGCCCTCCCTCTGCAATTTATGGACAAGTATTTAGAGCTTTGGACCTCGTTCAAAGATGGCCGCCGAGTTTACCTGACTAGCCCATTACGTTTGAAGTCTCGCGGGATCGCGAGATTTCGTCTCCTCACGAAGCGCGTCTTGCCGCGCACTTCAATTTGACCATAGTCGTGTGAGGGAGCTTTAGCTCACGCTCCTCACAAAGAACTTTGATATTTGGGAAGAAACAGTTTGTCTCCACAGAACATTAGTCTGTGGTTGGAGACACATCTCTGAGATGATTGTAGACTCTAAGTCTGAGTGAGAGAAATAATCTTAGTCAGTTGGAGAACTGAACCAGAGTCGCGGAAGAAAGAAGAAGAGATACCAGAGTTCCAGAGTAACTTCCGTATTTCCAGGGTACTTCGTCCTCCGGTAGGCTTACCGTTGAGCAGGGGGTCCGCCTGGAGTCCAGCAGCAGTCACGGTGAGAGTGTTCATTCAGTATCTCAAGTAGCAGAATCGGAGAGACAGTTGTCCAGATCATTTGCCACTCTGCAGAACTTTGCTTCACCTCAAGCTCTGACTCCCCTTCCCGCCCTCAGCGCTTTTCCTTGAACTTTCCCTTCCTTTGTCTATCCTTCCCTGTCCCTTTTTGCGCGTTTACTAAGAGCAAGGGAGCCTCGAGACTTCACTGCAACTATCCTTCCAAGCAGTCAAGACTTGTAGCGGAAGAAAGAACTACAGGTTCTCAAAACAGCAGTTACAAACTGTCAAATCTGTTAAGACCATAGTCAGGTAAGAAAGAGAAGCAGAGTAATGATATGGTGGAATTCAGAAGGAAGTAAGTGAAGAGTAACCTAGTGTATCTCTGTGCTTATACAGGTTAATAGAAAGCCGTGAACCTGAACAACATCGAACAATATAAAGAGAGGCAATACTCAAGCAAAAGATCTGGTAGGAGAAAGGCTCAGATAGTGAGAGAGCGAGGAGCTGGAAATGTTAAGTAGGTAGAGAAGGTATTGAAAGGTATTTTGTCTCCTTCTGTGCATTAGGTCTCCCTGAAATCCCGCTGAAGATTGAGGAGGGAGCCAGGCCAGCTCGAGTGTCTCTTTCTCTGTCCAATTCCCCTTTCCCCCTGCCTGGAGCAGCTGAATTAACGCAGTGAGCTCTGGGAGGAGGGCATTGGGAACTTATCTTCATTCTGCCTCCGTGGAGAGTTTCCGTTTGGCCTTCCTGACACCCTTGCTCACTTTGCCACTGGATTCAAGCTAGCCTGGCTGAAGAGGGCTGTTAGCCTGAAACCGGTCCCAGGATGCTTGTTTCCCATCCAGGGAAGACATGGCTTGGCAGGTCGGGCTGGACTGTTTCCATGAGGCACAGGGTCAAGACTGATTTGCATATAGCTGTGTCTTAACTGGGGTGGCAAAGTGAGCTAAAGAATGATGATGGATTCAACCAAGATCTGTGACTGGGGGTGATTGTTGTAAAGTTTCAGCACTCCGTCCATCATCGTGTTTGCTTTGTTCGCCCTAAGTTGGCAGGGTATGCCCAGACGTCTTTCCCTTGCTCACTTTGCCACTGGATTCAAGCTAGCCTGGCTGAAGAGGGCTGTTAGCCTGAAACCGGTCCCAGGATGCTTGTTTCCCATCCAGGGAAGACATGGCTTGGCAGGTCGGGCTGGACTGTTTCCATGAGGCACAGGGTCAAGACTGATTTGCATATAGCTGTGTCTGAACTGGGGTGGCAAAGTGAGCTAAAGAATGATGATGGATTCAACCCAGATCTGTGACTGGGGGTGATTGTTGTAAAGCTTCAGCACTCCGTCCATCATCTCCTTGTGTTTGCTTTGTTCGCCCTAAGTTGGCAGGGTGTGCCCAGACGTCTGTCCCTTGCTCACTTTGCCACAGGATTCAAGCTAGCATGCCTGCAGAGGGCTGTTAGGCAGAAACCGGTCCCAGGATGCTTGTTTCCCATCCAGGGAAGACATGGCTTGGCAGGTCGGGCTGGACTGTTTCCATGAGGCACAGGGTCAAGACTGATTTGCATATAGCTGTGTCTGAACTGGGGTGGCAAAGTGAGCTAAAGAATGATGATGGATTCAACCCAGATCTGTGACTGGGGGTGATTGTTGTAAAGCTTCAGCACTCCGTCCATCATCTCCTTGTGTTTGCTTTGTTCGCCCTAAGTTGGCAGGGTATGCCCAAACGTCTGTCCCTTGCTCACTTTGCCACAGGATTCAAGCTAGCATGGCTGCAGAGGGCTGTTAGGCAGAAACCGGTCCCAGGATGCTTGTTTCCAGTCCAGGGAAGACATGGCTTGGCAGGTCGGGATGGACTGTTCCCATGAGGCACAGGGTCAAGACTGATTTGCATATAGCTGTGTCTGAACTGGGGTGGCAAAGTGAGCTAAAGAATGATGATGGATTCAACCCAGATCTGTGACTGGGGGTGATTGTTGTAAAGTTTCAGCACTCCGTCCATCATCTCCTTGTGTTTTGCTTTGTTCGCCTTAAGTTGGCAGGGTATGCCCAGACGTGGGTCCCTTGCTCACTTTGCCGTTGGATTGAAGCTAGCCTGGCTGAAGAGGGCTGTTAGCCCGAAACCGGTCTCAGGATGCTTGTTTCCGGTCCAGGGAAGACATGGCTTGGCAGGTCGGGCTGAACTGTTCCCATGAGGCACAGGGTCAAGACTGATTTTCATATAGCTGTGTCTGAACTGGGGTGGCAAAGTGAGCTAAAGAATGATGATGGATTCAACCAAGATCTGTGACTGGGGGTGATTGTTGTAAAGTTTCAGCACTCCGTCCATCATCGTGTTTGCTTTGTTCGCCCTAAGTTGGCAGGGTATGCCTAGACGTCTTTCCCTTGCTCACTTTGCCACTGGATTTAAGCTAGCCTGGCTGAAGAGGGCTGTTAGCCTGAAACCGGTCCCAGGATGCTTGTTTCCCTTCCAGGGAAGACATGGCTTGGCAGGTCGGGCTGGACTGTTTCCATGAGGCACAGGGTCAAGACTGATTTGCATATAGGTGTGTCTGAACTGGGGTGGCAAAGTGAGCTAAAGAATGATGATGGATTCAACCCAGATCTGTGACTGGGGGTGATTGTTGTAAAGCTTCAGTACTCCGTCCATCATCTCCTTGTGTTTGCTTTGTTCGCCCTAAGTTGGCAGGGTGTGCCCAGACGTCTGTCCCTTGCTCACTTTGCCACAGGATTCAAGCTAGCATGCCTGCAGAGGGCTGTTAGGCAGAAACCGGTCCCAGGATGCTTGTTTCCCGTCCAGGGAAGACATGACTTGGCAGGTCGGGCTGGACTGTTTCCATGAGGCACAGGGTCAAGACTGATTTGCATATAGGTGTGTCTGAACTGGGGTGGCAAAGTGAGCTAAAGAATGATGATGGATTCAACCCAGATCTGTGACTGGGGGTGATTGTTGTAAAGCTTCAGCACTCCGTCCATCATCTCCTTGTGTTTGCTTTGTTCGCCCTAAGTTGGCAGGGTATGCCCAAACGTCTGTCCCTTGCTCACTTTGCCACAGGATTCAAGCTAGCATGGCTGCACAGGGCTGTTAGGCAGAAACCGGTCCCAGGATGCTTGTTTCCAGTCCAGGGAAGACATGGCTTGGCAGGTCGGGCTGGACTGTTCCCATGCGGCACAGGGTCAAGACTGATTTGCATATAGCTGTGTCTGAACTGGGGTGGCAAAGTGAGCTAAAGAATGATGATGGATTCAACCCAGATCTCTGACTGGGGGTGATTGTTGTAAAGTTTCAGCACTCCGTCCATCATCTCCTTGTGTTTTGCTTTGTTCGCCTTAAGTTGGCAGGGTATGCCCAGACGTGGGTCCCTTGCTCACTTTGCCACTGGATTCAAGCTAGCCTGGCTGAAGAGGGCTGTGCACGGGACCCACGTCTGGGCATACCCGTCCCACTCGGTGTGACAAATGCAAATACAACAATTGATGGACAGAATGCAGAACAATGTCATGCATTCACCCCAGGATGCTTGTTTCCGGTCCAGGGAAGACATGGTTTCTGTGAATACCAAAATAAGTAAGTGCCTTCTGTGATTACCAAAATGAGTAGGTGCCTTCTGTGAATACCAAAATGGTAGTAAGTTTAGGATTTTGTCTTAAGTTAGTTCTGTGAATTGGGCCCTTAGGTTGCTCTTATTAAGGGATGATAATAGTCTTCTGTTGGTTCTTTTTGTTGTAATCACCAATATGCCTTGTGATGAGCAGTAGTCTGTCGTCTAGCGGTCTTTTTATGTTGTATGCACTAACAGGTTGTTGTTTGTTTTTAGCTCTTTTCGGTGTTGTTATAGAGTTCACACTATGTTGCCTGATGATGCACAGATGAGATTTGCTGTTCCTTAATATAGTGTTAAGGAGTAAGGTTCTGTTTCAAATGTTGGTGCTCGGGTTGTTCCTGTTTCAGAGTTTTATTCAGGTTTACACTATAAGGTCGCAGAGCAATGTAGGTATCACTGAGTTTCAAAACAATGCTTTTACAATACTAACAATCAAGCCGATTAACATTTTACTTCTTTCACTGCAGGTGCAAAAGGTCACATTCGAAGTGAGAAAGATGTTGAGTGTGAAGTGGCTCAAGATGACTCTAGAGTAGATTGGCAAACAGGAAGGCTCTAAATTCAGGACAAAGGCAGCAGATATGGCTGCTACAGAACCACGCCTCTTTTGGAAAAGTTCTAGGAAGTCAAGTACCTGCCCAGTGATGGATGTGGCTTAAATACATGAGCCACATTCACACGAATAGCAAGAGTTCCTTTGGATCTCTAATGAGAAGGTATCTACAGTGTGATGTGGTAAGCAAGGGATATGGCATGAGTAGCCTGGTCCAGGAGTGTGAGCAAGGTTTGGCAGAGGTAAGAGGGGAAATAACCGTAGCAATTCGCCTAGGATGGTGATGAAATCAGAAATGTACAATAGACCTGGGTGTGGCCCTGAACTGTGGTTTTGGTGACTATGATAGGTGTTTCCTGGAGGAAAACATAATAAAGGTGGGAGACCTGTTACCGAACTTGAGCTTCTGTTATGGGAACAAGTTCTTAGCCAAGAAAATGTTCAAAATGGTGACTCCCTCTCAGTTCATTTTGACTTTGGAACCCTCAGATGACTGGTGTCTCTTGATATTGAGAGTGAGCATTTTCACTTCCCGTATTGAGCCTGTGTTTAAATATTTATCAGTTTCTCCATTGGAGAACAATATTACCAGGTCATCCTTTTTTCTTTGACCTGGCCTCTGCTCTAAGATTGCTCACTAAGTTCATGGCATAGATGGCATCCCATCTATATCAGTCATGGGCTTTTATCTACTTGTGCCTGGATCCCTATATTTACAAGGCAATGCTCCTTCTTTGCTTGCAGGGAAACTTCGATAGCTATACAGTAAGGTTCACAAATAGGTGTTTTCAAATACTATGCCTAAATCGTCTTTGGTATTCTATCATTAGTACCAGTGCCTGGTCCTCAATTGTGTTAAGGGGAAGGGTTTCCCTCTGCCTGCGAGAGTATCAGATAATCAGATCCCATTTAATATTTTCTATCAAGGGAGAACCAGCAATCCCTCCCTGTTTTTTCCAGCTGGCGGTACACAGGAATGCCTGCATCTTTCTAGTTTAGCAGGCGTAAACAAGGATGAGGACGTTACAGTGGAGTCTGAGACTTTTCATAAGCCAGGCCTGAGTAGAATTACATGATGTGTGCATTTCCCCACAGGACCCATGTGTGGATTCCTTGAGTGGAACCCTTCTATGGTTGCAGATTATGGTGATCACAGATGCTTCCCTCAAGACCTTGCTCTTCAACTGCCCGGAGCTGCCCCCCCCACCCTTGAGACCCTCACGGGTGAGTAGCGCGCTTAAAACTCTCTGACTGATTTATTGATTGTGGCTTGGAAATTCATTTCTGAGTGCTTACTGTTTGGTTGTCCATTGCCCTGTACCCCTGTTTGATATCCAATGAGATGCTGCCAAAGCCAGCAGCACTGTGGGAGAAACCAGGGAGTCACCAAGACACAAATATGCTGACCAAGAACCCAGTAGGTTGCCCCAAAAAACCGAAAAAACTGATCAGAATTCGTGTCTAGTATAAGGCTGTACACATTTTCTCAGCCTCCTTTAATTTCAATCATTACTGGGCTGGTGTCTGCCAAAAACAATTGATTAGTGAAGCCTTCATTCTTACATATATCTGATTCTATCTCTCATCCAGTTTCACAATTGCCTCGGTACTACTGAGAGGCATCAGCTAAGGAAGCCCACTGCTTTCTCCATTTCATTCAGCACCTGAACATCACATACGGATTAAAATGTTTACAGCGACATCAAAATATTCTAGCCCTTGGAATACATTTCTGCATTATTTTTCCTCATTTGAAGGCGAAGGGGGGAAGAGTTTACTGGTGTGGCCATGGACGCAGGACCTTTGGAGTAGGAAAGGCTTCAGAGCTGTAATCCTAGGTTTCTTTATACCAGGAGTATGAACCCAGTTTTCCTCTTTTTTCCATTTATGCCATTTTCATGTTGGGCCTCTTGAACCCCTTTCTTTTTTAGACAAATTGACTTTCCCACTGTGCTTTATCTGCTTAATTTAGAGAACAATAAAATCTTTCAAACAGGAGAGGTCATGGGACTAATATTTGGTGGCAGTGCTAAAGTCCAGACTCAAACTCACACTGCTAGCTGCCAAATGCCAGGCTGTATCCCGGATTCTGTAAATCAGATAGACCACACTGTAATATCTTAAGAGAAGAGACTGTATGGATTCCTTAAGAACCAGAAATACATACTAAGTGAGAGGTGGAAGTTGCCCCCAAACCTCTTTACTTTCCATGGCAGCTTGATTGATCAGTAAAGGTCTATTTCAAAGGAGGTGGTGTAGCGATTGAGATCTTGTGCAGCATAACACAGTTATCACTGTTGCAATAATAATAGAATGACCAGCCAGGGTTTTATTTCATATAAAAAAGATCAACACTTTACATGCATCAGAGCTATATAGATATATGTACAGTAAAAGTGCACACGAAACAATGAAAATCAAAAAAATATATTAAAGTGACAATGTGTTACACAAAATACAGTAATAATGCTGGATGTCGAAGTTGTGCATCATACATACTGCTTGTGCCCAATAACTAATAAAGAATGTTGTACTGCCCATAATTATGTATGAAAACTGGGAGTTTCATTCTTACTTCCAAAACTACTTCCTACTATATATTCCAGGCAAGTAATGGTGGCAAATCTCGCTTTTCTGCATGGTCAACTCAAAGTTTTGGCCTTTTGCTAGAAACTATATTTTTGCTGATATTAGACCTCTGTGCGCTCTACCCCTACTAACCAGTAATAAAGTGCCTTTCCTCCCCATTTAAACATTGTATAATTGGCATATTCCTAATTGGTGTATTTAACTTACCTATAAGCCCCTAGCATTTGGTACACAATGTACCCAGGGCCTATAAGTTAAATTCCACTAGTGGATAGGAACATCTATAGAGCCATCCACTACAGGGGTAGTGAGAACATGGCTTCTGGCCTAACGTGTAACCTGACTGCAGCAGTGTAAACACTGTCATTCAACCTGTCAAAATTAACCCTTTTAAATATCAAGAAGTCTTTCCGATGTAAGCCTCAGAGCCCACAAGCTAGGGTGCATGGTATCTCAAAGTAGGGCATGTAGAAATGTTGTGTTACCATATCCTTACAATGACTAGCACCCAAAATATATTTTACTTTTGGCAGCCCTAGCTGTCCTATGTAGAAAACCAGAGTAAACAAATGTAATTCCTAATACTGGATCTTGAAATGGGACTAGCTAGAAAAGTAATTGAAGAACTGTGGGCCTTATTTAGATATTGGCGTACAGTTTACTCCGAATTACAAAATGAGAGGTTGTCACTTGCACACCGAGAGAGTACTCTAGAAATTATTGCAAAAAGTTGGCTGTAATGTTTATGAAGAAATAGACTCAGACTTGAGCGTGCTACACGGTTTCAAAGGGCTGCCAGTCCCTCATGTGACATGAACTAGACAAAGTGTCAGGAATGTGACCGTGTGCACAGATGGAAGAAAAATGTTCTAACTGTACGAGGTTTCACAAATGTTTGTGGTATCTTATAGTGTGTACAACGAAAAACAATGATCTTACGACAATATCACCATTGATTTTTATTTACTTCCATTGAAACAAAATTAACCGTCATTCAATATGTGTCAACGAAGATAAACATTACTTCATGAAAATCCAATGCATTACACATATTACACATTTATGACATTATAGATTGTTAGAACATAAACAGTAGCGACAGGTGTCCTTCGGCCCGATGCATTTCGGGACCTCGTGCCCCTTCCTCAGGGGTCTCTGTAAATGAAAAAAGCACATGAATATATATATTCAAAGGGGGGCGTGGCTAAGCACGCGATGGAAGCGGACGTGCCCGGGTAGAGCTCCCGATCGAGCCCTTCTGCCCCGGGCCGTTTCTCCGCTGCAACGATCCTAAAAGTTGCTTGTTTTGGTCGGCGGGCCCTCCACGGAGCCTTCTCCGCCACCTGGCCAAATTTGCGGCGGATCGGCGGTGGAACACCGCGCCGACCCTACGGACAAGACCGCGACCGCTCTGCTGGACGCGCGGCCGCGGCTCGCGGCTACGCAAGCCCGAGGCGCTGTCCTGTCCCTTAGGCCCGAGGCTGAAGTTTGAGGAGGGGCTGCTGCGACGCTGAGCAGCGGCCTGTGACCGAGGCGAGGGCGGCCTGGTGACGAGAGGGCCGCGCCTGGACCCGTCTGGGGACCCCCCTGTGGCGCCACGGAAAGGGTGGCGACGGACAGCGACACCCCCCGAGACCGCGTGACCGCGCCACTGGCGACGGGTGGGCCTGCGCCTGAACCCCAACGACGACTACCCACGCACCACAGGTAGCTGCAGCGCCCTACGTGGACTGGGGGTGCTATAGGGGAGCAGCGGCGGCAGCCCCCCGGATCTGGGGAGACACGCACGGACCTGCCCTCCGCGCCACACTCTGCCGGGACAGAAGATGCACTGAGGCGGTTCTCCTCTTGGTGACACTGGCGCTTCAACACCACGACGCCCCAGCACACGCTGCCACCGCCCGCGGGGCCCTGGAGCCGCTGTGGGAGTGCCGACCTGGGCCTCATTGACACACACACACGACGTGACCCCTGCGCCACGAGCTGAGGTACGGGACGACGCGGGAAGAGGGACTCAGGGGTGCCCTGCGGACTGGAAGGGGGACGCTGAGCGCTGACCCGACTACGACCGAGCCCCCCACTGGCTGGGACCCCTGAACACGCGGCGATGGCGACACGGCCTGGCTAGCCGAGGCGGTGAGACAAGGCGAGGTGGGCCGCTCCCATTCCACTGGAGCAGGACATCGACGGAGCAACACCCCCCAGCCCCACGAAGACGGGGGGGGGACGTCTTCCGCACGCCGCCGGCTCCATGCCTAGAGGGGCGCGAACCCGCTCCGGACCGGGAGCGACAGCGGAGAGGAGGCGCCACGAGCCAACGATGCCCGCGATGGATACGGACCATGTAACGGCGAAGCTAGACAGCGTCCTGGCAGCCATGGAGAGGATGGAGGAATCGCTGCAGCAGACGCGCACCTCCCTGGAGACCCGCATAGACAGTGTGGCAATTGACCTGACGCACCTCAGAGCCGATCATAAAAAGCTGCAAACGCGCACCACCGCGCTGGAAGACGCCATGGCAGAGGTCGAGCCGGCGACGAAACGGGCAGAAGCTGGGGTAAGAGACCTTCTACGTCGGGTGGAACTACTAGAGGGAAGGGCCGAGGATGCGGAAGGCCGGGCACGACGGAACAACATCCGCCTGGTGGGCATCCCGGAGCGATGGGAAGGGGCGAATCCTGTCCACAAGGTCGAGGACTGGCTACGAGACCTCTTACCGGACAACACACTCTCCCCGCACTTCGTGGTGGAAAGGGCCCATCGCGTCCCCGCGAAACCACCTCCTCCGGGCTCTAACCCTCGGCCGTTTCTCCTCCGAGTCCTCAACTACAGGGACCGCGATGCCATCCTGTGAGGGGCCAGAAACCTAGGGGACATTACCATTGACAATGCGACGGTGATGTTTTTCCCAGACTACACGGCGCGAGTACAGAGGCAAAGACACTCTTTCCTACCCATCAAACGACGACTACGTGAGGCGGCCCTCCAGTACTCGCTGCTCTTCCCAGCCAAACTGCGGGTGGTGGCGCACGACAAAACCCACTTCTTCATGAGCCCCGAAGACGCGGAGGCCTGGCTTGATGGCGGAATGCCGGCCGCGCCACGACGGACGACGGGAATAGGCGCGATGGAGAGACCGAGGGGACCAAGACGACGACGCCACCGCGGGTCGCCCACGCCGCCGCCAACCGGAGGGACGCTGAGCCACTCCCCGCCAGTGGACCTTGTTCAACAGGAGCAGCGGGACGCCCTGCGCAGGGTGGCAGAGATTAGCAACTCCTCAGCGTCGTCGGCTCGGCCGGACGCCAGCCCGGCGGCCCACTCAACGGACGACGAGGCAATCTACGGCATCCCGGACACACAGGACTCTGGAGGACCCCCGGAGGTCACACCGCAAACGGCGGACCTCTTCGGCTGAGGCGCCCCGGAGATGGTCTGCCACCTGACGTGCACCGCAAACCTTCCGGAACCCCTGCGGGATGGCCCCCTTACGAAACTGAACTTGCTGGAAGGGCCCAGGCGCCTCTGCTGACGACGCTGCGGGGGGCCTGCCCATGGAGCCGGACACTGTGAGTACAATCTCTACTTATGGCCGCACGGCCTACACACCTGATTTACAGACATGCAGAGACGCCTTTTAGTGCCGCATAATCGGCTTGTTGCTACTGGCGGGTCTTGAGGGGGAACATGCCCGCGCCCTTCCCCTCCCCCCCCCTCTCCGCGGACATTCCAGCCCCCGCTGGCCTGATGGCCAGGCGCGCAGCTGCTACGGCCTTGAACTGTGGCCATCGGACGCCCGCCGGCCGACAGCAGCGTATACACACCGCCTGGGAGGCATGCGAGGCGCTTCCGAACCTGCATTGTTTCCGTTGTTGTTTAGAAGATACTTTACCCACCCCCCGAGACTGTATAATTTGTAAGCTCGCTTGAGTGTTTGGACGGCGACCTGTTGTGCAGCCGACCTTTTGGTATTCTACAAGTTTTTCATTTTTCTTTACTTAGTTGCCATGTTTCGACTTTTTATGCACCCTTTCTTCCCTCTCCCCTCACCCTGTTGGAGATCACGACACTGCACGCATATCACTAGTTTTAGCTGCGCGGCGGGAGCGGGCTGCTGGCCCTGGAGGGCCCTTGAGATGGGGGATGCGCCCTTGGGGGCGGAGGGAGACCCCCACACACAGGACTGTCATGGCTAGCACCCAAATATGCACCTGGAATGTCAGGGGGATGCACACACCGGCTAGGCGCTACCATATTTACTCGTACCTAAAGCGGCACAAGATTAACGTAGCGCTGCTCCAGGAGACACATCTGAACGGGACTGAGGTGAGGGCACTACACCGTAGATGGCGTGGACAACTCTACGCTACGGAATACTCCTCATTCGCTCGCGGAACACTGATATGGATTCGCCAGGGGACCCCGTGGGAGGCCACAGACACTGCGATAGACAGCGAGGGCAGATACACGGCCGCGCGAGGCAGGCTAGATGGTCATTCTATCACACTGATATCCCTCTACTCCCCAAACGTTGAACAAGCAAGCTTCCTGGCGCGGCTATCATCGACTATGGCACCCTGGCATGACACATCGTGGATTATAGGGGGCGACTATAACTGCACCTTAGACACCACGCTGGATCGCTCCTTCCCGCCCCCCGCGAACGCCCCTACCAGGGGAGCCATGAAGGCGTTGCTGGAGTGGGCCGCGCAATGGGGCTTACACGATGTCTGGCGACAGCGCAATCCGGGGACGCGGTCGTACTCCTATTACTCTGGCGCGCACGACTTACATGTCCGCCTAGACCGCTTCATGGCATCCACAGACCTCCTACCTCATGTGACGGACGCGCAATACATGGGCCGCACACACTCAGATCACTATCCGCACTTCATGTCCGTAGCCTGGGCCCGCCCACACCCCCCTGTCCCCACATGGCGTCTGCAGCCAGCGCTGCTACTAGATGCGGCTTTTCGCGCTGCCCTACTCGAGCGTACTGCGCAGTACTTTGAGGACAACACTGGCACAGCAACTGACTCGAGGGTGGAGTGGGACGCCTTCAAAGCCGTGATACGAGGCCACTGTCTGCGCACTCAGGGGCAGATCAGACACCAACTAGAGAGAGATCTCACTAGGCTGGAAACGAGTTTACTTGCGCGGGAGGGGGAGGCTGCGGAGGGAGACGAAGGCCCGCTGCATGATGCCCGTTCGGAACATGCGCGCCTCCTGGAGCGACTTCGCAATGTCAACTATGCGGCACACTCGGCGAGGACTCACCGCCTTGGTGATAGACCAGGCAAGCTTTTAGCGTGGCTGATTTCGCGGGATGCCCGCTCTACGCCAGTGACGGCTATACTGAACGAGGGAGGGGAACTGGTGTACACGCAAGCTGGTATCCATGACGCTTTTACTGCCCAGTATACCGCATTGTACCGCTCCCGGCTCGCGGTTCCTTACGCTGCTATCACAGACTATCTCTCCCCTCTGCCGCTACCGCAATTGACTATCGCTCAGCAAGATGAACTCGGCGCTCCACTGGAGGCGGACGAGCTTAGGGAGGCCATCTTCCAGCTCTCCAACGGGAAAACCCCGGGCCCTGACGGGCTACCGGCTGAATTCTACAAGGCTGGCTCGGATATCCTAGTCCCGGAGCTCCTGCGCATGTATGCGGCGGCGACGGAGGGAGCTGCCCTGCCCCCAACATTGAACGAAGCCACGCTGGTCTCTATACTTAAGCCAGGCAGGGACGGCACGCGGGTGGGCTCTTACCGCCCATTGGCTCTACTAAACACAGACTATAAGATCCTTGCTTCTGCGCTGGCTAGGAGGCTGGCCCCTCACGTACCCACTCTTGTACACCGGGACCAAAATGGGTTCGTCCCAACGCGCCATACCTCCTACAACATCCGCAGGCTCTTCCGGGTACAGGAATACGCCACGCGGCAGTGGCCAAGGGCGGGATGCCTGATACTGGACTTGGAGAAAGCCTTCGATTCCGTCGAGTGGCCGTACCTAAGGGCAGTAGCGGAGAAATACCAGCTGGGGGGGGGCTATAACGCCATGATCGCCCTGCTTTACAGTGAGCCGACCGTCCGGGTCCGCACGGGCCGCATCCTCTCGGCCGCCATCCGAGTCCGCAGAGGCACCCGCCAGGGTTGCCCGTTGTCGCCGTTGCTATTTGCACTGGCAATGGAACCCCTGGCTGCGACACTCCGGGCACACGGACTGGAATGGGGAATCCCATTGATGGACGGCCTACACACGGTGTCCCTATATGCAGATGACCTGCTGCTATACGTCAGAGACATGACCGCCATCCCTGCTTCCCTCGCAGACGTATTCCGCACCTTCGAAGCACTGTCGGGCCTGAGGGTTAACTGGGCCAAGTCGGGAGCCTACCCCTTTGACTCGGAGACACCTGAGTGCGACGTCCGACTGGGGGGAGACAGGCTGCGGTGGTACCCCACCACCTTCCGCTACCTGGGGATACGGATCTACAGATCCCCGGCGGACGTCCTAGATGGGAATCTCCTCAGAGCGATCGCATCCGTGCGCACGCAGGTTAGCTACTGGAACACCCTGCCCCTCAGCGTGCCTAGCAGGGTAGCACTGACTAAAATGATAGTGCTGCCCCGCCTCTTGTACTACTTCGCAAACCTGCCCTTGTATGTGCCCGTCAAAATATTCCGCGACCTGGAGGTATTGCTACGCAACCTCATCTGGAACAAGGGGAGGCCGCGGGTAGCACTGGCCAAACTGTACATGCCCACTGACTCTGGGGGCCTAGCGGTCCCCAATATGGAGCTATATTATCTAGCAGCGCAGATGCAATGGGTGGCGGGGTGGCTGAGCGGCAAGCAACTAGAGGACACTGCCTCACACGCGGCTGCTTGGACGCGGACGCAAGTCCACACGCTGTTTCATCCGCTGACTCGTGCGCCCTGCCCCTCCCAGGTTTACCTGGCGGTGGCACGCAGGTGTTTCCAGAGGTGCCTTCGCCTCACGCGCGCGACCACACCGTACGCTCCGGAGTTACCATTATTGGGAATGCCTGGCCCGACGGGGCCCCTCACGGAGGCCCATTTGGCAGGGTGGGAGCAGGCAGGTGTAGATACGCTAGGTGACCTGTATGAAGACGGCGACTTGCTGACGTTTGCCGCCCTGGCTGACGGCACGGCGCTCCCGGCAGGACAGTTCCTCCTGCATGCCTCCCTCATGCAGACGGTCTCGGCCTCTTGGGGTGACATGACGACGGAGCTGCCGGCGCATACCTTCATCCAATATCTACATATTATGGGCAATGGCGCACATGTCATACACTGGCTGGTGCAGGCACTCCTCGCACACTCGCGACTGTCCACCTCGACACTAAGGGAGCGCTGGGCGACGGACAGGGGCAGAGACTGGACAGATAAAGAATGGGCGATGATACTGGCCAGCCCGACTAACGTTCCACGCAACCCCCGCTTCAAGTTCATACAATATTACATACTGCAGCGAGCGTATCTCACTCCGGAGAAGATCAATAGATATTTCTTGCGGACAGATGCCGCCTGCCCACGGTGCTCGTCACCAGGAGCGGACCTTCTGCATATGCTCTGGCATTGTGCTGACGTGCAGACATATTGGAGCGACATGCTGTCACTGATCGAGCGCGGTGCGGATGGACGGCTGCCACGCACGTGGGAAGCGTGTATCTTGGGCCTGTACAAGCGCACAAAAGCGAATAGAGTACAGGCGCGCTTCTGGGACATGGGGCTTGTTACGGCCAAACGCTTGCTCACCAAGCACTGGAAGGCGACGGCCCCTCCGCACATCAGGCACTGGAGGGCATCCTTCGCCAACTGGGCGCAGGCGGAAAGTGCAGTGCTCCTCCGTGAGGAAACTGCGGGACTCAGGCAGTACCCCATCGCTCACCTTTGGGATGGCCTCCTTGCCACCTTTCAGACGGCCTGCCGAACCCGTGGGATAACCTAAACAATAGCTCCCGGCCCCCTCGGTCTGTTTATTCCCCTGACACATCTCATATACTGCGCGGCAGGCTACTGCTGTCGGATATTTCTTGCGCTGTGTTATGGCGCACGCGCGGGACTTACCGCCGCTGCTACCCGAGAGGGCGTGCACACTGATGACCCCCCCCCCACCCCCCCCCCTCGCGACCGGCCACTCGACGCGCTCCCCGGGCGGTCTGGCTACGTCCTGCTGGACAGCCCCTATCTCCTCACACATTGCTGCAAGCGGATCTCCACTTTCCCCCCCCCCCCCCCCCTCACCCCTCTTCTTCTAACCCCTTCCCGAGTTCTTGACCCTGGCCTCGATCCCTAAGTTTACGTTGCACACCCGGGGAACAGCTCGGCGACTGGCTCCACTCCCTAGCAGAGCATGTGTTCCAACACAGCAACGGTCGCCACGCGCATCCTTGCGAGCTATGCTACAATCTCCTTGTCGCGCTCCAACCCACGCTACACGCGGACCACCGGGACTCCGATGCCCACAAATCAGGGCACTTGACGGACAACCCAGCACCCAGCACACATCCTCCTGTGAGCCTAGGAGCTAGCTGACAATGCTGCGCAGCGGGCTGACACACAGCGCCCCCCTCACACGCGGACAATGCGCTTTAGCTGAGAAACGACGCGACACATATCAGAAAAGCACCACCGATTCGCTTACACGCAATGTACACACCTGAATCCTCTATCTAGGTTACACTGAACTCCGCCGCCGGACCTCCGGGTTGTCGGCTAAACGGCTGTGTTTAATCATTTGACTGTATGTGTTCGAACATTGCCGACCTGATGCTCTGGCGCAGAATTGTACATTGCCACTTGATGCAACTATGGTTAATAAAAGTTTTCAAAAAAAAAAAAATGAATATATATATTCAAATGGAGCCTATACAGGAGTTTAAACATAGAATGTATGTAAATAATTCAAGGCCATCAAGTTTCGACTACGTCGCCAAGTGCCATATATGAAATGAAAATACAGATGTACACCCTGTGCCCCAAGACAGATAAAGAATAAGTAAGAGTGGAGTTAACAACCAGAACGGTGAATAAACGAAGATAGATGCGCATGTGCTCATGATGTTAAAGACGTAATGGACGCAAGTTCATTAAAGCGTTTGCCACGAAACAACACCCAAAGATGAACATACATGTAACTGAAGTGCGTGCTGCTAGTGTGACAACAAAAAACAAAAAATGCGGAAAGAAAATATATGCATACCTGTAGTGCGAACACTGAGGTAAAATGTCAGCAGAATGTGAGGAACCGCCACAATGGTGACGGATATCCCGTCCATGGAAATGAAAATCTGATAGGATAGAATGGGATTTATATTTTGGCGGATGGAATAACCATCACCGTTGTGACAGGGTAACTGTCACCAATATCTAAATCAGGCCCTATGTTTAATAGTTATTAAAACTCCAATTCAATGTAAAGTCGGGCTTTTATAAATATTAGTTAAAAATACTTGAAAGAAGTTACCTTTTCTTTTGTCTGTAGTTCCTGGAGGATACATTTGCATTTGCTATCCTGCTTCTGCTAGCCAGTAATTAGCATTTGAATAGGTGTGAAAAAGTCATCAAATGCTTTCCAAGAGAAAACAATAGACTGACCAGAATGGGCAGAGATGACTACTCTCTGAACCAGACAGACTATGCAGCATGGGGCTGTGAGCGTCATTTTTGATAGTACAGTGTCAAGTCCTGCTTGAATGACAAATCCTGCTTGCCAAGTCTTACAAATAACACTATGAGAGGAATTGGAAGGAAGGGAAGCAGTATGCCAAAACAATTTGTGTGTATACACTGTCTGGTTGCCGAAAAACCATACTTTGTTGTACCAGACTTCAGTCTCAGGGTTTATTCGGAGTATAGTGTCTCTCACAAATTGAAGTCAAGTATTAAATGTGGGAGGATACTAGGATTACTATAGTACACTCCCTATATGCACACTCCATCCCTCAGAGCCCAGGTTTAGTGTTTCTGAAGACTCTTGCCATCTTGAAAATTCCACAAGTGGGTAGGGTTGACCTCATGAACTTTAACCTCATTAGTTAAGGCATGCCCAGGAGTCATTCCCACCCACTAGCTCGTCCCAGGTATAAATGTGACATCTCTAAGCACCCCCTTCAGAACACTCCTGGACCCTTGGTAGATCTCAAGAGGGCTTAACCTGATGTCTGCCACCTGAGACATGCAAAGGACCTGCTCTCCCTCTTTTACCCAGAACTTATAATTGTATTCCAAGGATCATAAGGTTGACCTATTAAAACTACAGGGAGGCAACAAGCTAGAAGATACCTTCTCTTTCAACTGCCTTGTTGACACCTGGTAAATGGACCTGCACTGGAACCTCCCGTTTGCCTTCTGCTTACACCCTGTGAGCCTCTAAATGCCTCCCCTTGGGTTCTGGGGTTTTTAGAAGTGTATTCCTGTGGTGGAAGGACTAAGGTCAGAAGGTAAAATCTTTGACGAAGATGAACCTGTTTGGTATATCCGACCCACGCTCCATTGTGGTCTGCGTCAAATTTTGCCTAAGTCCCGGTACCATAACCTCTGACTATCATTAGCACGTTGTGCTTCTTGGCGCTATTCCTGCCTAATACAATAAAACATCATATCTCCAGTTCCCCTTATTGGATATACTTTCTCTTACTGTTATGTTATGGGCAATTGTGAGGAAGTTCTTTCCAGTTCAAATGCTTAAAAATAGGGCAGAATTAACAAACCGTCCTCTCCTTTCTTTATATCATTTGGTGAACTATATGGTTCAAATGGTGAATCGATCGACATACAGAATCTAGCAGATCTGTGAAGTGTATGGAATTATAATTCAAAAAAACTAAAGACTGGTTTTATGTAAAAGGTAGAGTTTGAATCATTTTCTGAATCATGACGAAAAAAAGAAAAAAGGAAAATTATTTGACGAGGGAGGCTAACTTATACTGGTTTTTTTTCTTCTATTTTTCTCCCGTGCTTAATGTATGCATAGAATAATCCCACTTCTACCACTGATGAATCGCATGGTTTTTGTGGAGAATCAGTATTGTTAAGGAAGGAATGCAATATTTTCTCCTTCGTACAAGCTTGTTCTTTCAGTTAATTAGGTGGGTACACACCACTATAACTATAAATATTAACTTCAAAGTATGGTAGAATAGGGATGATGTACGAATGAAAATGTCCCTCCATTTCTCTTTAAATTCCAAATGATTATGTGATTGGTGCGACATGAAAGGTGTGTGTAAAAGACAAGAGATCTTCCCTCTGAAACCCATTCACATGTACATAAATATATTTTAAATTATTATTTGTGATGGGTTTATCCACTGAGGAATGTTTTAACTATGAGATTCTGGGACTCTAGGTGTTGAGTGATTGGTATGCTTGGAATCAGTTTGTTTGAATCACCATGGATTGAACCGAAATTGTAACATAGATGTCTTTGTTGTATTTATTGAATGTTTCTCATAAAGTTCATTGTTGTAAATGCATTATATCATATTATAATGTCTTTGTGAACAGAATCTAATATGTTGATTTTTTATATGCATATATTTTCTAGATTATTGTGTTGGGAGACACCAAAATATAACTGTTAGCCTGAAGAAGGTGGTGTATTCAATCAAACCACCGAAACGTGTCACTTTGTTTTGAAACCGCACCCAAGCATCACTGGTTATTTGATAATAGGGACTTGACCGAACATTTACATCTGCATCATGTAATTGTCAACCCTAAATGAAATATTAACAAAGCCTGTGTGTCTTGGTTTGCATAATAGAGCTATTGAACTCTATAGTGATTAATTTGTGTTGTATTCTCCCATGAGTTTTGAATATTAGGTGTTTTTAATAATATTGTCATTTTATGTGTTTTTTAAATAAAAGAGAAGAATTGATCAATGTAATTTTTAATAAAACTTGAATTGAATAAGGATCCTGTCAAATCAGATATCTCATATTTTACTTTTCCGGGTATTGATTCCAGTAACGGTGATTAGAGTGTATGTAAGGTTGTTGTGAATTATAGTGTGCTTATGAGAAACCCAAAGGGATCTTGTTTTTGACATATTGTCTGGCTATTCCTGCCTAATACAATAAAACATCATATTTCCAGTTCCCCTTATTGGATTTTTGTCATTTTTGTTTAATTCTGCATCAGATTTTTTTAAAAAACATTTTAAAATTGAAAAAGCAACATCATTTGCAATATCATCCAAAAGAACCATACCATTAAACACCCCTAATCCTGAGGTGGGTCGTCACCCGTCCACTGCCCAAATAATAATCCAATTTCTTACACTCAGTGCCTCTTTAGCATAGTCATTCTGTTTCCACTTAGTGCCTGATGCTGCAACGAAGGAATGGAAAGATTTGCAAAGCTCACCTTGTTCGTTCATTCAGTAAACCCAGGAATAGCCACTGGATGGTGCCAGGAATATTTTGTCATGGAGTGCTCAATGCAAAGTTAAAAGTTTCACATCCAGTCTGATGCCAATGTACATTTTAGTAAATGGTGATTCTACAAGAGTATCCATTCCTGTCTCTAGTCTTTTTCCTGGGGTGTTCTCCAACACTTGGCAAAATTATGGTAGCCACTTGTTCTCCTTATGAACATACAAGATTTAGGGGCCGATTCCGATCCGGTCGGAAGGGCACCGAACGCGATCCGGCCGGAAAAGCTACGAGCCGTACGCGTGTTTTCCCGCCGACTCGTACAGCTGTACGAGCGAGCAAGTACGATGCGAGCTACGTGAAATTCACCGACCGAGTCGTTTCCGGGTCCGAACCGCTCCGTACGTCTCGGTCGGAAGCTAACCGTGGCATACAATGGATGCGATTTACAACCGAGCCAGTACGATGCACGCGTCGGACAGCCTGTGCGAGCCGGAGTGTCCGGCTCACAAAACGTCCGGGTGGTTGCCTTTGGGGGTCCGCGTCGGACCCCCTGACACCCGCAGCCCTATGTCTCAGACACAGGGGGAGACCTATGGGCCTCCCCAACACAGGCATGTACAGTGCGGATGGCACCAGCACGTACCCACTGTAGGGGGCGCACTTGTCCGCGACGTACCCATTCAGTCAATGGGAGCCCATGTACGCGTTGTACGACCGGCTCCCATTGACTTCTATGGGAGTCCGACCAAACTGAGTCCGGCAGCATACGGCCGGATGGTACTCGCTGGGTTGGACTGCAGGCCTCCAGCTCGGTCGGAAAACACTCCGGATCCGGCTCGGTCGGAGTGCTTTCCGACCCGGATCGGAATCGGCACCTTAGTTTAAGCCTTTTTGCTGGACTTTTCAGGTACATTTCATATCAAACTCCACAATACTGTTGTATTTTTGTGAGACACAAACACATTTGCCAAAATTGTTGATGTGGTGAATGAGGCTGAATTTATGTTTTTATGATCAATTACCACACATGTATTTATTTATGTACTTATTTACCTGTGTGTCCATTTATTCACTTATCTATTTATTAAATACAAAGTATTACATGTCACATGAGCCACTTCACATAAAGTGTACCAATAAGACAGCCTGTAATGAGTCTTTTAGTCTTTTGTGTCGGTCAAAACAAGTGGAATCCATGTGGAACATGTAATGCATTGACTGTCAAAAGAACCAGATTTATTTATTTTTTTTTGCTGAGGAGAATTTATCTTTGCAGTAATGAAATGTAACTGAATATAGTTGTGGCTGCTCTTTAACAGATGGCAGTCTAGGATGACACTTCATAAATCATCATTCTTTCTACTAAGCCACACAATGCCCCTAGTGCTTGCAGCCCTTTTGTTTACCATATCCAGAGAAAGGGAGCAGTCCTTAATATATCGAAACAGTTTTCTTGCCAAAGGAAGAACAGATGTCCCCTTTGATTAGAAAGCTTTTCCTGTGTGAAATGCTTCATTCAATCTTGGCAATCTGTGCCATTGCTCTAAATAACAATTTCAGTACTTTCCGTTTTTTACTGTATTGAATTGCTGGTTTCATAATTTATAAATGTACTCTCTTCACTGATATAATAAAGAAAATTCTAAGATTTATTTTCAAATGATCACATTACTCTGTCATTCACATTTATGTGCAGGGCTCCACTCAGGACATGCCTCTAGGTTCTTGCTCTCAATCCCAGAGCTAAAAAAATAAAATGTAATGCTTGGATGTCAGTTCACCACAATCCCAGAGCCAGCAGAAGGTGGAATGGAGAGGAGGCACCTGTGTCCCCGATTAAAGAAGGTTGCGGAGTGCAGGGGACATTGATTGGTGGATCCTGAGACATGAGGATCGGACACCTGCAGGCAAATGGAAATAGCAATTAGGGGCAAAACAAAAGCAACTGTGTTACAGAGCAAATGGGTCCTAGAAGGGCAGAGAAGAGTAATGCTGATTTTCCAAGAACTGTTGCTGAAACGTCAAAATTGTATTGAAGACACTGAGGCTAGTATAGTGCTGTCTACCTTATTTATTTATTACATAGCAGCCAGATAGTAATAGAACAGAAACAGAATAACAAACTACAATACCTAGCACAACCTGGAGCGGGACTTCTAATGTACATAACACGTGTTTAAATATAACATTGAAGATAGATCGTCTTGCAGTCCACTGCTAATATTGATGGTGATGTACGCAATGATGCATGTGTATATAATAAAGAGTTTGAACCACTGTTGTCGAATTCCTCCCAATATGACCTCTCCATCAGAATTAACCCACGGAACAAATGCGCGAACAGGAAAAACCCATGGATAGACAGCGACACCACAATGGTCCGAGGAGATTGGCCAGAGGGGCATGCATTCCCAAAACACCGTAAAGTTAGATGGCACATAAAGTTAGGAACACTCAGCCAATCAGGACACAGCATACACAGCACACATAGTGATCACATGCTCCCCATGCTGTACATCTGGACACGTTACCCACTGGCCCTCATTGTATCCATGCAAGGTCGAGACCCACCTGCATTTGTTATGGGGTGGGAATAATTTATGACTTCATAACTAGGCATGCATTCCTGCCCCTAAACAGGATCTATGAATTGTTTTACAATACTGTAACAAATTATTAAAAAGACGCTCAAAACAATTGTACTTCGAGTCACTCTTCAGACTCATTTCTGTGTGCTGTACTCCCGGCTGCAATGTTTAATTAAACCAGCTGTTCCTGTTTTGCTAAATGCCTATTGCCTTTGTTTTTTCAAGGCAAATTCACATTTGAGCAACATTTTAGCAAGCCAGATATGAGGGATTTGTGCTTCAAATGCGACTGCAGCCAAAGGAAAGGACCCGCTCTGACGGATTCACGTCTGCACAGCAAGGAAGGTAAGCAGTTGCTGCAATCGATTGAAAGCTCTGCTGAATCGGTGGGGCCAAGGTCCGTTCTGAAGCTGCTGTCAGTTAGGTAAGAGACTACATCTGATCCTTAGTCCCAGCATATGGCAAACTAGCAAGAAGCTCAAAGTTTAACCTGAGTATCTTGCCACTGACAGAAATCTGACAGATTGCCAATTTTATGTGGCTGAACTATGTAGTAGCAAGATGGCCTCAGAGGCGATCCCTAGAGGTCACCTTTTTTCGATAGGATGCTAAGAAAGTGGAAGGTTGTTAGCCGTGTGGACTGCTGGACGTGATACAGATGGTACACTTGTCCCCTCAGTGTGATACAGGGTGGAGGTCTCACTGCTTGGACCACTGGGCCTGATACAGATGGCACTCATAGGCCCTGGGTGTGAATTAAGGCCAGCACCTTGATCTTATTTGTTAGTCTAAAAGGGTTTTCTCAGTGCTACTGGTTTCTAACACTGGTGGTATCTGAAAAAAGTGAGAGGTGTTATTTGCTTGGGTCACTGTACATGATACAGGGCATGACCCTTGGGTGTGATATAGGGTGTAATTCGGATGCTAGGGAAAATTTGGACCTTGAGGATTAGCTACAGCTTGTACTTGGCCTAGGTGGGCCTGTGGTTGTTGAGTTGTTTCTCTTTCCACGCAAATTGTAATTTTTGCCCGGAGCCGATATTGACTGACTAAAAGGCTCCAAGTAGAGGGCTAGGGAATTTTTGAATAAAGTCTACATTTTTTCTCTGACAGTTTTTTCTGTCTTTCTCTTCATTATGGTTGTTAATTGACGCATTCTTGATGTTGTGATGTTGGTAAATTGCTGCAGTTGCACTTCATATGCATTTTTTGTTTGCGTTTGTGAAATGTCTATTCTGATGCATCTATGTACACAATATTGAGCTAGTAGAAGTAGCTGTAACCGGTAATTCCCGTGTACTTATTTCCCAAATGAACAGAGTAGAATCTAATATAAATTGACCCCACGAAGCTAGAGCGTGTCACTCCCTTAAAATAGTTCCCGGGGGCGGAGCCAGGCCGGCGGCCAAGATGGCCGCCCGGGCTCCCGGCTCCGTCGATCCTCTCCCCTTGCTCCTGGATCTAGCTGTCGGGGCAGCTCCGCTGACTCTTTCCTGGATGTCGGAGAAGGACCTGCCCCTCCGAGAGTTGCTCCGGAGGCTCTCCGAGCTTCGGGGACGGAGATATGCTTCCCGGTCGGTGTGGCCTACGCGGGTCCCGGAGCCGGGACCTCGCGTGATACTGTAGCCGGCTGTGAGTGGAACAACAACGGCCGGGGAAAACGGTCACCCGTGGGGGCGCTCGAACCCACCCTGAACAACAACCTGGCGTCCGTTGTTGAGTGCCGTCCCCCCATGCCGGACGGCCCCCCCCCCACCCACCCGAATGCTGCCTTGCTAAATGTGGACGTGTGACGCAGCTCTTTGTCTCTCTGCTGGAGATTGTACGACCCGCTTGCTGCTGTCTGTATCCCGCGATTCGGCTGATCGGGGCAGATTGCTGCATGGTGATCTGGAGTCGTTCGGACACACTGGGTGGCGCAGATGAGACCTCCCGGGGGGCAGTTGAGATGGCTGCCACGACGGGTGCAACCGGGGGCGCCGTCCGGATGGCACAAATGATGGCGGCTCTGGTGTGAACTCCGGTGGCATTTACGCTGTGCGCCCCATTTGGTAGTGATACCCCCATGGAACCCTGCCCACCCGAGGCGATGGCGATGCGCATTTCAAAAGGAGTGCGGAGTTCGGAAACCCCTTCCCATGTTTTGGCAGCACAGCGTGGGGGTTTGGTTCGCGTCGCGATTAGACCCCGGCATAAGTGGAAGTATGAGAGAGCCTGAAGCGGTATTTTCACCGTGTGCACTTGTCCAGTGACTCCCTCTACAATCTGTGGTATGGCCCGGATGGGTGTCTTTACGTGACCCTACACGTTGCTGAGGAGTGGATGTTGGTGCGTGGGGTCTCCTCGATCGTTACAAAGGGCATCGTCGGAATGGAACTTGGTCCATGGACACATGGAGTGTTCGGGGATTCCATCGGATGTGAGGCTTATGGGGACTCCTTTATTGCCCTCTCCCTTGTGGCTGACATCGTCGCGCAACCCAGATAAATTGAACTGCCTACTCTTCCTGAACTGGACTATGTCTTGCTGCGTGGGAGGCGGTCGTGGGCTGTGAACGGCTGTGAAATGTGTCGTGTCCTGGTGTATTGCAAGAACTCCTACTCCTTTTTGGATATCCTGGTCTATGGTACTCTTGGTGTTTTGTTGGCTACGCTCTGTGCGGACTGGGACACGTTTCTGATAAAGGCCGGGTGGGGCTGGGTTACAAAATGGTGATTGCTTCCCTCAGATGCTGAGCGGGGGGTGACGGGGTGGGCTGGCGGGGCGACTACTGTTCTGATTCGATGGGTTCCTCGGATATCCTGCAACAGCGCTGATATACTTGTAAGCTACGCGGGGGAGCCGGGAGCCTGTACTGGGGGACCCCCCCAATATATCTTTTTCTTTTATATTTCCTTCTTTTATATTTCCCCTCTCTTCTATATTTCGGGTTCCGTACACCGGGCGACAGGCACGCTGTTAAGGGGGAGGCCGTAGCCATTGGCAGAGGTGCAGGGTGGGGGGTTAGGGGAGGGGTACTGTTGCTCTTTCCTTTTATGTTTCTAG
This sequence comes from Triturus cristatus, assembly GCF_964204655.1. Classification (NCBI taxonomy): domain Eukaryota; kingdom Metazoa; phylum Chordata; class Amphibia; order Caudata; family Salamandridae; genus Triturus; species Triturus cristatus. The sequence continues at coordinate 304,653,853 of NC_140582.1, read as the reverse complement.
GGCCTCTTTCTTATTCTTTGTGTCTCTTGGCTTTCTTTTCATTCCTCCTCTTTTTTATTTCTTTTGGGAACTGTTTAACAGGTTCCTCTCTGTACGTCCTGGTGGTGCAGATTACAGGGGTGGATGTTTCTATAACGTTTTTATGTTGCAGCGGGCATAAATCTGTATTGGTGGGCGAATTTTATAGCTTATTGTTTATCCTGCTTAAGGTGCGTCAACGCCAACGTCCTGCCTGCAGTAGTCCTGTCTGTGAATATCCTGAGCTGTGGTAACCCCTTGCTTTTGTATTATTGGATTGTGTGGCATCAGATCCTGTTCCTTCCTAAAACTCTAAAAGAAACCTCTTTCATCCTGGTGCCGATATGGTACCGATAATATCCTGAGTTACGACGGGGCGTTTGGGAGGCGGGTTATTGCATTCTTAGGGCTTGATTGATTTGCTTTGACCGACTCTGTACTGTTGGCCGGCTGTGATGGTCTCAGGCCCGAGTTTGTAACTGCTTTATGTACCAATAAAGGTTTACCAAAAAAAAAAAAAAAAAAATAGTTCCCAGCCATCATGGAGTCCCGCTGAAACACATGCAATCTAGGTTCCCCACACAGATTCAAAAACGTAGCAAGTATTTGCACGAATGGTACGCGCTCACTGAGGCACACACGTTCTACTGGCCAGAGGGAGGAACCTTCGACCCTAACATAATCGAACACACGAGAACACACATTCGGATCAAATACATAGGGCAGAAGACTATCAGAAGAGAGGCACTGTTAGAACTGTGGGCCATCTTTGAGGAGGCCCAGACTGACAGCCCTGTCCTAGAACCCACAAATAAGGCAATTCCCCGACCGTATGTAGGAATGGAAGTGGACCTTCCAATGCCTGCCATCCTAGCATTAGGTTATATCAATCCACCGGTCAAAGGAGCTAGATGGCACCCCCACCGCACAACAAACTAATAGATCCAGAAGAGGGAGACCAACAGGCAACCAGGTCCAGGCAATCCCAGCATCCCCCCAGTCCAGTGCTAGAGCTCCAGGAAGGTCAACCCCTCGTCTGTCGCATTCCCCATTGGCATGAAGGATGTGCACTCCTCCTCATCCGGGTGAACGTACATAGGTGACTGGGAGATTTAGAGCAGTACTAGACAGTGATACAACAAGTGGGGGTGAAGAAATGGGCCCCGGTCCTCCAGGATCAGACAATGAGGGGGGGGAGCCGTTGGGTATGCTCAGGCAGCCAAAGGGACAACAGAAAGCGAGTTAGAGGGCAAATTCCTACCCAGAAGAACAGTGCCTAGCTCTGAACGACAGAGATGGCTGTTGTACTTATAAACCCTGACAATGCTTTATAACTCCTTCTACAGCATTTCTTTTCCTTCTACAATGGTTTCCTCTGCACCTCCTTCCCCTCCAATTGTTCTACTGCTTTGGGGAACATTCTAGTTAGCTTTGTGACGGTTGGTGCGACAATTGAACTGTCAGCTTGGTGGGTATGGATGTTGGTGGAATAAAGCCTTTACGACTTACCTTCTGGACCTCGGTTTTTCAACGACCCAGATGGGAGTCAGAGGAGAGGCGTGAATTAAAATTGGAGTGAGAGAGAGCTCTCACCCTGGGAACTCAATGAAAGAACAGAGCAGCGCACCCACCACCCAATGAGGGTGGGGTAGGTATAGAGCATCGCTTGGAGAAGAGTTTGAGGAAGTACCAGAAGGAGGCTTTTAACTGGGCACCAGATCGGCAGTATAGGAGAAGGGCCTACCAGCTGATAGGAGATCAAGGTAGCTTGGTGCAGACTCAATTAAGACGCCAGAGAAGGAACATGGCACCTCTACGTGCACACGAGGAGAGCAGCAACTAAGATGTCTACTGCTCCACCCGAATGCCAGTGGCACCCGGCACGTATCTGGGGTGGTGGGGTGGGAGGCAAGGGGGTAAGCGGGTGTAAAAAAATAAAAGGCCCCAACCCCCTTGCTCATCTGTCCCACGTTATCTCTCCTCCACGTCCACCAAACAGGAAGCAGCCAGGCTCCCCTGAGCCAATGACAACGCTGCAATGCAGCATTGTGATTGCTCTGAGCACAATAATTCGGCACTCAGACGGGGACTGGGGGCCTGGGCATGTTCTTCACCCAGGCTGTAATACAGTTAGCATGACTGTATGTCCAGCCTGTGACAGCCGGCCAAAGCGTCATGGGCACTTCAGTGTGCCCACCACTCCTCGCCTGCCCTACGAGCAGAGCAGTCTTGCCTCACCCCACCCCCATGCTGCAGCAGCAGGAACAAAAAAAAAGATAATAACATCAAGTTATTATTATTTTATTTTTCCTTTCTTTCACTGCTGCAAAGCAGTGGGGCGATGCTCCTGTACCTTAGTGGAGGAGCTGCCTCTGCAGAACGTGCAAACTTGGTGGAACCATTTTGCCACCTGTTAGCCTGCCGGACCAAAAGGGAGGGCCAGTATGATAGAACCAGGCTAAAGGAAATAGTCCTCAGAACGGGAAGATATGGCTATTCCGAGGATTGTATCTGGCACAGAGGGTAGATCCTAAATGGAACTTTCCCTACATGCCGGATTGCCTAAGACAATGGGAGCGCTACATTAGCTAGAAACCAGCAATGCTGCCCCAAGCCAAAATGTGCCCACTACTGTAGAAGGGTACGTCAGGGCCATATATGTGCCATGGGGCCAGATTGATAAGGAAGGCCCCAGAACCAAATTGCCACCACTGATGGATGGGGTGGGGAAATGGATCACATTTTTTTGTGAAGAACACAGCTGGGATAAACCTAGTTGATGTAGGCTAAGCAGTCTCATCAGAGAGTAGACCAACATGGTGGCATCCCAGCAGTGATGCTGACAAACACCAAGCATGACGTGATGGAACTCAAATCATATGGACGGCCTTGAGGGAAATATTTCCTGACCGCCCAGATGTAGGGGGTTGATGGAAGAAAGCATGAATCCTGGGGAAACCAAAACGGACTTTCTAGACAGAATGAGGGAACGATGGGGACATGAGACCGATACGGGCCCCCAGGTTGCATTTCTCTACAACATCCTCAAAAATGATGTAGGAAATTAGTGAAATAATGAGGAGTATTGCTTACCTTCTTTTCTTTCACTATTTTATTTCATAGTGGTTTTCAAGGAATATTTATACACAAGAAATTGGTTCTCTTGTTTGTTTCCTCTTGACCGGTTTTGAGGAGTCTTCACCTTTTCTCCATCTCTCTTCAGGAGGGCCTCAGATAAAGAAAGACCGGAATGAGTGACCTATTCAGGAACTTCTGAGGAGACAGGACGGGTAGTGGTGGGGTATATGCACCTTAATGAAGCCTTCACCAGTGTCAGGGGGTTTTGTCAGGGGCCAGGCTAGTAACCCCCCCTCTTTTTATAAGGAGTTGCTTTTACTGGCATTAGACACCCAACTCCCTCCAAAGCCCCTCTCAGGCAATTTCGTACCTGTGTGAGCCACTCTCCTCCTGGAACATGGCTGGCTTCTTCGCGGGTCTTTGCTTTGTCTCTTCTGTCCTCCCGGTTACCTCGGAGGGTGTTTTCCATTCCCCTGGAGTTGGGGCGGCTCTGAGGGTCCTGGCGTCACTGGAAGTGTAGTCGGTCCTGTGAGATCGGCACCAGGATGCTACAACGGGGCCGTCGTCCTCCACCGGATCTGTCGGCATCTCCTCGAGTTCTGATGCCACCGTAGCAATTGCACCCCGTCTTCTGCTGGTTTCAGGATTTAAAGTCCCTGTTTCCTCTTTCTCAGCTGTAATTGGTGGAAACACCGGAATGGCCTAACCTCTCAGGGCGGGAGGTAACTCCAGGAAGTTGGCTTGGTTAACGGGGCCCCTATACCCTTTCTCTTGGACAGTGGAAGCCGTAAAGGAACAAGACGGCTGCAAGAGAAGAGAAGGCACGGCATGAGCGGGGAACGGGTCTTCCTCCACATCCTTGGGGTCGCTGTTCTGGGAGAGGTGAGAGACCCCGTGACACACCCCACTGCCAGATTTTTCCCAATCTGGGAAAAAGGGGACAGGGGCCAAAAAATCTACATTTCCATTCTCCGTCCCCTTTTCCATGACAGACTTTGAAACAAAAGGGTTGGAGTGAAAGGAACCAACAGAGTATTTGAGGGTTATTGCCTTTATACCGACTCATCCATAACAAAGGGGCATGGTTAGTATACACTGTAACGAAGGACCCTTTGTGATAATATCATAGTTTCTTAACGGCCCACTTGATTGCCAATTTTTATTTATCTATAACAGGGTATTACACTAATAAACAAAATAGGGAAGTCAACTCCATCTTTAAAGAGTTGGGAGAGAACGGCTCCCAGTCCCAGATAAGATGCTTTGGTTTGAGGATCAAGGCTTGTTGAAGTTTGGTGATATCAATATGGGGCTGGACATTATGGTTGGCCTCAGGAAGGGTCTTGCTAGGTCTTTGCCTTATACCTCTTTCTATAATATGTTGGTCTTCTTGGGGTTCTATGATGCCCTTCCCCAGGAGTATCCTAGATATTTCACTGTTTGGAAGAACATTCTGGACTTTTTGCATTAATGTGGAGTCTAGCGATCACAAGGACCTAAAGTATCTGTCGACAATGTATGAGATGCTCCTCCCAGGAGGGGCTGAAAATCACGATATCATCTAAGTATGCAGAGGTATACTTTTGATGGTTATGAAGGACTTTATTCAGGAGCCTCTGAAACGTAGCAGGGGCTCCGTGTAATGCAAAGTGAAGTACCGTGAATACATAAAGGCCATTGGGTGTGATAAAGGCGGCTTTCTCTAGATCCTCCTTTCTCAGAAGTACCTGCCAGTAGCCTTTGGCTTATAGTAGATATGTAATGGGCCTACCCCAGTCTCTCGATCAGCTTATCAATTCGGGCAAGTGCATAAGAGTCGAACCTGGAGATGGAGTTGACAGCTCTGAAGTCGATACAAAATCGTATCAGACCATCCATTTATGGGACTAAAACTATTGGCGAAGACCAATTACTTTGGGAAGGGCGTATGACTTCCATTGATAGCATATTGTCTATCTCATCAGCAATGGTCTTTCTTCAGGCTGATGGTACTCTGTATGGTCATTGTTTGACCACTTACCCTGGGTTGGTAACTATTGTGTGCTCTACCAGAGACTTTCTACCTGGAAGATCTGAAAAGATGTTAGAGAAAGGACGTAAAACCTCCTGTAGCTGGGATGCCTCCTTTGCTGTCAGGGCTTCATTGACTACCAAATGTCCAAGGGTAGAAGTGACAACAGGGTGAGAGGGCTGAACTAGGTTTGTGGTCTTGGGAAGGGGTCCTATCCATTTCTTTAACATATTAATATGGTACCTCTGGGTTTTTCTGGAACTTAGTTGTATCTGATATGATGATCGCCCGACTTTTCCTATGATTTTTATATGGGCCTTTCAACTCACTTTTCCCTGTGGCTAGAGAAGGAGGATTGAGCACCAAGACCCAGTCACCGACTTAGGTTTAGGGATTTGTAGCGCGCATGGCTACCCTTAGGCAGCCCAGCGCTGATATGAAACAAGACAATAAGAAATCGAGCACGTTGGCTTAGGGAAACAGCCATGTTTTTAGTCTCTTTCTAAAGGTCACTTCGTTCTGGATTATTCGCAGCTCTGGGTTCATATTGTTCCATAGCGTGGGAACCAGGTGTTTGAAAGACCTCCCACCCCATCTCAATCTCTTGATTCTTGTGGTGTTAATCAGAAAGTTTGATCCTGATCTGAGATGGCGACAGGGGCAGTACTGAGAAATTAGATCTTGTACCAGCACTGGGCCTTTCCCGTGCATGGCTCTGTGGGCCAGACAGAGGGTCTTGAACTTAATCCTGGACAGGACTTGAAGCCAGTGTAGATCCTTGAGGGAAGCTCTAACTGACTGATGCCTGGGTAGCTTCAGAAGCAGTCTGGCAGCTGCATTCTGTACCACCTGTAGTCTGTCTGTGACTTATTTGGGGGAACCCAGGTATAAGGAGTTGCCGTAGTCAAGCCTTGACACCACCAAGGCTTGAACCACTGTCTTCCTTGAGTTTTCTGGGAGCAGGTTTAATATTTTCCTGATCATTCGGAGCATCCCGAAGCAGGTGCTCGCCAATTTTTTCGCTTGAATCTCCATTGTTAGGTTCTGGTCCAGCCACATCCCAAGATTTTTTATGGAGGTTTTAGGGGACGGGGGCACCCCAATTTGCTGGCCAGGAAATCTGCAAGCGTGGGCTGAAATTACTGCCCAGGATCATCAGCGCGGTTTTATACCCATTCAGCTTGAGGCTACAGTCGGTTAGCCAATAAACCAATCTTTTCCAGGCAAGGGGCTAGTCGCTTATGGTCTGAATTGATGGAGTCAGAGATTGAGACCACTAGTTGAGTATCATCAGCTTATGACACGATGGAGAGGCTGAACTCCTGTACTATGTGGGCTAGTGGGCTCAGGTATATATTAAAGAGGGTCGGGCTCAGGGAAGACCCTGAGAAACCCCCCATGGTGCTGAAAAGGAGTCTGAAAAGATTCCGGCTTCCATGCATTGGAAAGATCTGCCATTCAGGAAGGATGCCAGCCATTTGTTGGCAGTACCTCTGATTCCAATACCCTTGAGTATATTAACCAGTACAGCATGGTCTACCGTGTCAAAGGCCGTGCTTAGGTCCAGTAGCACGATCGCAGCGGCTCTTCCCTGGTCTAAAATGCTTTTTAGTTTTTCGGTGACCACAGGTAAAGCTGACTCAGGGCTGTGTTTTGGTCGAAATCCCATCTGTGTCTGATGTATGACACCATTGTCTTCAAGAAATTGTGAGATGGTGGTGTTTCCGTGTTTCTCGGCGATCTTGCCCAATATGGGTTACAGTGAGATTGGACGGTTGTTCGACAGAGAGGCGGGGTCGAGTTGGGTTTTTTTCCAAAGGGGTTTTACATTGGCATGCTTCCACTCTTTGGGCACAGTACCACTTTCAAGGAATAGGGAGATGAGGTGGGAAAGTTGAGTTAGGACACCTTTCCCCTCTTGGACAAGGATATGAGGTGGCGCTGGGTCTAGGGGGGACCCTGATTTAATATTCTGTAACAGGGATCCAACCTGTTCCTCACTCAGTTTGGGGAAGGAGAGTAGGACAGGGAAGGGGGAGTGTGGTAACTGTTCTGTGTTCTTGGGAGGTTCAGGGGAGGAGTTGGGGTCTTCGGTGGCTGCTAAGGTCATGCCCATGTTAGGGTAGAGTGAGTTATAGATATTTTCCACCTTGCTCTTAAAAAACAAGGCTAACTCGTTGCATCTTTCCTTTGAGCATTGGGAGACATTAACGCCTGAGTTGATTGTCGAGAGGGATTTGACAATTTTAAACAGCTCCTTTGAAGAATTGGAGGACTTCTCAACTTTTCCTTCGAAGTAGGTCGCTTGTGCTTTCCTAATATTCCTATGATATTGCTGGATGGCGAGTTTGTAGGTTCTTTTAATCTCGGGGTCAAACATTTTCCTCCAGCTTTGTTCAAGCCTTTTACAGCATTTCTTTTGAGCGACTAGCTCAGGGCTGAACCAGGGAGATCTGTTGGAGTTTTTTGGTTTTACGGACCTGGTTTTCTGAAGTTCTGGTCTATGGATCTGTTTATCTAGGATAGCCAATTTTTATGGGCTTCCTCTACAATATTTGATTCTAGTGGGGTAGTAAACTCAAGGTCAGTGATCCAGGCTTCGCAGGCCTGTCTTGGCCATTTGTGTCCCAGTACAGGACTAACTTTTATAGACTCTGTGATAAAAGGTTTTAAAAACCGGATTGGGATTAAGAAGTGATCTGTCCATTGTACCCGTATGGGAGCCAGAGATTCCACTCTGAGGTCATTTGAAAAAATGGGGTCCAGAGTGTCACCCTTTTCATGAGTGGGCAGGTGTACCAGTTGTGTAAGCTATAGGGCATCTAAGTCAGCTACAAATCTGATTGCCGAAGGGTTGGTGTAATCATCCAGGTGGATGTTGAAGTCGCATAGGACAGTAAAGGCGCTTTTCCCTATTATCAAGCCAGCCAAGATGTCTGGGGCGTCTTCTAAAAAAGGTGTACAGGTCCCTGGTGGTCTGTAGATCAGGCAGCCTGAGAAGGAGCATACAGGGATGGGGGACAGTCTGAAAGCAAAGGCCTCACATGTGGCTATGTTGAGGGGGGTAATGGCACAGGTTAGATGTGATTTACAGATAATGGCGATGCCCCCTCCTGTTGAACCCAATCTATCAAGGCGATAGATTTCAAAGCCCTGGGGTAAGGCGTTTACAATGTCTGGGATAGAGATTTCCCGGAGCCAGGTTTCCGTCAGAAATAGAGCCTCCAGCTCTTCCTCCTCTATTAGGAGCCTGATCTCGATTGCATGTTTTGGGAGGGATCTGCGGTTAATTAGTCCCATCTTCCAATAGTTGGCGCACGTATGGGAGCCAGAGATTCCACTCTGGGGTCATTTGAAAAATTGGGGTCTCTTCGTGAGTGGGCAGGTGTACCAGTTGTGTAAGCCGTAGGGCGTCTAAGAGATACTTGGAGGTGTCTCAATTTCTTTCCTTTGTCGTAAAAGAACTTCTGTTTCTTTTGAACTTTTTCCAAGTTGGAATAGGTGATCCCTCAATTTCCCCAGGCGGGATTGCAGGCCTTTAGTGTAATTGAGGAGTCCTTGGGTCTCCTCCGGCCTTTCCTGTACCCATGCTTCCTTTGTCATCTCTAGAAGCGTCCTAGATTGACGGCCATACAGCAACTCAAATGGGGAACACCCCAAGCTACTCTGTACCTGTCCTCGCATGACAAAGAGAGCAAGGGGCAGAAGTAGGTCCCACTCCTTTCCTTCGCTAGCTAACATCTTTTTAAGTGTCAGCTTAAGGGTCCCATTGTACCTTTCTCAGAGACCATAAGTAGTTTGAGGGTGGTATGCCGAAGTCTGTATACGGGATATATTTAGCGTTTTCCATACTTGTTGCATAAGGCATGATACAAAGGGTGTACCTTGGTCGGTTAACATTGCTTTGGGAAAACCCACTCTGGAAAATAATTCCACCAATTTCTCTGCTGTGTTACTTGTGGTTGGGGCTTTTTGTGGGAAAGCATTGGGGTACCTGGTTGCATAGTCTACGAATACTAGGGCATATTGATTCCCCTTCTTCAATCTAGGGAGGAGACCTATACGATCCATGCCGACCCTCTGGAATGGTTTTCCTACGATAGGGAGGGGTTGTAATGGGACCGCAGGTGGTTTATATGGGTTTTTCCTCTGGCAGACTTCACACTCTTGGCAGTACCTAACAATGTGAGCAAAGATACCTGGCCAGAAGAAATGTTTCAAAATGTTCTGTCATTTTCTCAGCTCCACTGTGACCTGCAAGTAGCTGGGAGTGGATGAAGAACAGGACCTGATCCTGAAAGGTTTTTGGAACAACCAATTGGGAAGGGTCGTCTTTTCTCCCTATACTGTAAAGAAGAACATTCTGTATTTGAAAACAAGGATATGTTTGTAGTGGATTGTCTTTCTTGGCCTGTTCCCAAGCAACCTGGAGTGTAGGATCATTGGTTTGTGTGAACCTAAAACTACGGTTGGACGACCAGGGGGTTTTGGCTATAAAGTTTGAAGGGGGAAACCCATTGCCAAGTCGGTCTTTAAATAATGCAATGAAGTTGGGGTTGTCTGTTCCTATGATGGCTGCCTCTGGTAGAGTATCCATTATGCCTACTCTAAGTAGTGAGATGCAGCCATTGGGGAGTTTAATAGGGACATCAGCAAGGGGGTATGTTTTGATATCCTTGTGTACACAGTTTATTGGTACTCCCGCCCCCGGGATGAGCTGGGACTTTTCTACTAGTTGGGAGTGGAGAACGGACTGATGACAACCCGAGTCTAGCAGAGCCACCACCCGTTTCCTATTTACCAAGAGACTTACGTAGAAGCTATCCCTAAGTTCTTCTGAGAAAAGGATGGGTCTCGGTAGGTAACTGATATTCATGGGTTCTTCAGTTCCTTTCTTATGGGAGCAGAACCAAGCAATATTTATGCTAATGGAGGGACTTTACATGTTCTTGTCTAGGTTTTCCCATTTTCTTTTCGGGTCTTGCCATTGTTGGCCTGGTTCTATGTTTTTTTTTGTTTCCCCAGGGGAATGATCAAGGCTGTGCTCCCAAAGTAGTAGCAATGTCTAATTCTTGTTCAACAGTTAGGTGGGTGTGTTGACATAGCCACCGTTGGGTAGGAACGGGGAGGGCTTCCAAATATTGTTTGAGATAGATGAGGGCCATTATCTCCTCTTTTGTATTTTCCTTTGATTTTAGCCACTTATCTGTGGCGGATTTTAATTTCAAGAAGAGATCTTTGGGGTTATCTCTGGTTGTTCCCCTCTCTTTTCTGAACTTGACTCTGTAGGCCTTTGAGTCCATCCCTAAATGATCTAGAATCAGCTCTTTATTCTCTTTTTATGGGGTACCCGCCCGCATTGGCAACCTGATAGGCAGCCTGGGCTTCTCCGGTCATGAGAGGGGCTAGAAAGAAAGGCCACTTGGCTACAGGCCAACCACAGGCTCTAGCGGCACTTTCAAAATTTAGGAGGAAGGGATCTGCGTCTTCCCTCAAAACATCTTTCTGTAGGGCAATTTTCGGGACTCTGGTGGTTGTCTGTGAAGTCTGTAGATGTGTGGTTAGCTGTATTCGATCCTCCTCGACTTTGTGAATACACTCGACTTGTTGGGTCATTGTGTCTTTGAACATGTCTCTGTCGGCTTGGGCCGGAGACATCTGTCTCTCCAGGGCCCATTCCAGTTTCTCATTGTCCCTTTATCAATTGCTGGATCATGTTTTCCATTATCATCTTCTAATGGAGGCTTGCCCGCATTCTCCACCACGTGTAGGAAATTAGCTAAATAATGAGGAGTGTCGGTTACTTTTTTTTCTTTCACTATTTTATTTCATAGTGGGTTTCAAGGAATATTTATACGCAAGATATTGGTTCTCTTGTTTCTTTCCTCTTGACCGGGGTTGAGGAGTCTCCACCTTCTCTCCGTCTCTCTTCAGGAGTGCCTCAGATAAAGATTGACCGGAATAAGTGACCTATTCGGGAACTTATGAGGATACAGGATGGGTAGTGGTGGGGTACATCCACCTCAATGAAACCATCACTAGTGTCAGGGGGTTTTGTCAGAGGCCAGGCTAGTAACACCCCCTCTTTTCATAAGGAGTTGATTTTACTGGTATTAGATACCCACCTCCCTCCAAAGACCCTCAGGTGATTTTGTACCTGTATGAGCCACGGTCCTCCTGGAACGTGGCTGGCTTCTGTGCGGGGTCTTTGCTTCATCTATTCTGTCCTCCCGGCTACCTCAGAGGGTGTTTTCGTTTCCTCTGGAGTCGTGTCAGCTCTGTGGGTCCCGTTATCACTGGAAGCGTAGTCGATCCTGTGAGATCGGCACCAGGAGACTACAATGGGGTAGTGGTCCTCCACCGGATCTGTCGGCGTCTTCTCGAGTGCTGATGCCACCGTAACAATCACGCCCTGTCTTCTGCTTGTTTCAGGATTTAAAGCCCCCATTTCCTCTTTCTCAGCCATGATTGGTGGAAACACCGGAATGGCGTAACCTCTCTGGGTCAGAGGTAACTCCAGGAAATTGTCTTGATTAAAGGGGCCATTATACCATCTTCTTGGGCAGTAGAAGCCGTAAGGGGGCGAGACAGCTGCAAGAGATAGGAAGGCATGGCATAAGCGTGGAATGGGTCTTCCATCACATCCTCGGGTCGCTGATCTGGGAGAGGTGAGAGACCACGTGAAAAATGGACTGCCCACTGAAATTCAAAGTGGATTGGACAGCATAGTAGGGTTAGACACCAAACTCTGGTGGGAAACACAGGCTCACATACTACATAATTACAGAAAGAAACAGGAAAAGGACAGAGAGAGACAGGAGCAAGCCCAGAGAGACCAACACAAATTGAAAAAGGCCACCCACGTACACATGGCACCTGTCTTGAACAAGGCTCCACTGCAAAACCCCAGAGGGTTTCGATCCAGTTATAGCGGCAGAGGTCAGAGAGGCTGGCAGCAGCCGGACCACATAGAATAGTGTTATTACCACTGAATGGGTCATATGGCCAACTGATGCTACTTAAAGGCATATACACTTGGACTAATCCCCACAGAATCCCCATCCTCAAAACCAGGCCCAAGGTAACCTGAATGCACCATATGCACAGCCGCAGGGAGAACAGACAGCTACTGCACCACCACAACAGGGAGCAGGTGGTCGGTCAAATACGTGGCAACAGCAGAAACACTACATCAGGGAGGGATAAATGTCTTGGAAGGCAGTGCCTTAACACAATCGCAAAACACACATATGCAGTAAATCCAACCACCAATGCAGAACATACACTTCATGTACTTCCCAAAACACATTTCAAAAATACAGACTAGTAAGAGAACATTAGGAATTCTAAGCCTTTACTTGTGTTTAGGAAAACACAGGGCTGCTGTACGTTTTCTCGATCAGAAGTCTGCACTAGCGTCTGCCATACAGGTGCCCGCAGAACCCTAGGCCCCACTTTGCTGTTGATCCCCCAGAGCGGGGTTGGCTGGCCATGCCCCGGGGGAGGCAAGTCTGTTTAGGGGGCAGAGCGGCTCCTGTCTAAGCCCTTAGAAGCAGACCCACGGGTCCCTTCACCCAAGTCCAATTGGGACAGGTTCCAATAACCAGACCAAAGGGACCCCACTCTCGGGCCCTCACCCCAGGATCAAAATGTTTGCATGGCGTGTGGTCCCATCAGCAGCCAACAGCGTCCAGGCCAATGAAGGCCCGTTTTCAGTTACAAAACAAGGCAATGTTCCTGTGTCTGAAGATAGGTTTCACGCACACTTGGGATGATGTAAACCCTATAACGCCCACAGCATGCATGAAACACTGATCAATCACAACCTACCGCATGGCCCGAGTCAATAGGGGAGTTCACCAGAACAACCGGTCACCCCAGTCCATTACCCGTATCCAGAGAAGTTTGACATGGCCTTGCTCCTGACTCTCCAGTTAGCAACAATCTGCCTCCCCTTTTTTCCCTCAAAGTTCTCCAAACACTCAAGGCCAGCTTGTCAGGTCATGGCCCTCCAAAACAACAAAGGGAGCTTGTCATCAGTTGGAAGTCTCTGGCCACAGCCGGGGGCAGCAGGCCCAAAAATTCCTAGATAGGACTTATTTGAAGGGGAAAGGGTGTGCCGGGAAGGAGAGAGGCCGCAAAAAAATCCATCACAGCTCCATGCGAGGTACTCAGATATAGGCTCATAGCCACATCTGGCATAGCGATCAAGCTGGTAATGCGCAAGCCTTTAAACACACCATCTAGGGAAGCAAATAAGCCTAATCTCGGACACTGCCACATCAGAAGCCGTGGGAGAACTCTGTGACCTCCTCTGGTACACAGCAATGAAAATAACCAATTCACATGAGACGCTAGAGGAATACCCAAGATGCCCACAAAAAGAGTCCCAAAGCCAGCCCAAAATAATTATGTAAAAAAGGGCATATTCAAGACACCTGCCTCTGTTAGGGAGGGTATATACACATGTCCTCAGAGCATGCTGCAATCGCCCACAGCACCTAATAACGGCACCTAATTTCCATCACCCCGGGCATGTATAGGTCAAAAGGCATGCCTAGGGAAGGTAGGACACCAGCCATCTAGTGACACCAATAGAACGTTAGTTAAAGAGCCCAGACCATCCACAGGCTCAAAAAACCACCCCTTTAGCAAACCATACCCTTTCCTGTTATAGTGAGGATGGAGAACCAATGACCCATAAGCGAGAATTAAGGCAACCCCTGAATAAATATCAATTGTCTCCAAAAAAGTAGACACCATGAATGGGGTACACCTTCCGGTGCCCCGCTAAAAAAGCAAAGTATGAATTGTAAAATCACACCTTTAAAAAAGAAAGGCAGAAGAATCCCCAAGAATGATTGATGATGATATCTACGAATGCAAATATTTTCTGAAACCTAACCAACAAAAAACAGCTCTTATCCAACAGGTTTGCAATTGAGCCAGGGGGTAATGAGTAAGAACAAGCGTAAGGGGGGCGGGGGGTCAGGAGTAGTGGGAACCTTGGACGCGTTTCTTTCTCGGGCTGAATCGGCGTTAATGCATGAGATTCAACTCACAGAACGCAGACTCTCGTTAGAACCCCAACAACCACTCACAGGAATGGCACTAACCTCTGTATCCGAGCACTATGCAACAGCTGATTGTACCTCCCAACCAAGTCACACGTCTCTGGTGCATACGCAATCTGGGTCATCTGGGCAATCTATAGTACCTAGTCTGGACAGCATCTCATCTACACCGCCCGCCTCCCCAGCCCAGGTACTCACTAGGCGGTAAAGGTCTACACAGGCTCCTGGCGGCGAACCCATACAAAAAAAGAGGAAAGCACGTGGTTTACCCAAGACCAGCTATCAGGCTTCCAAAATGGCGAAACACAAGCCTGCAACAACAGGAAGTGAGGGAGGTTCGAAATCTGCATCTATACCTACAAACTTGGGTGCTGGTCACACAAACACTATTGTTACAGAGGAACAGCCATCTCGTAATTTTGAGGCTGATTTTCTAAACCGGGTGGAAGAGAAGCTTTTAGCTCTGATTGATCCTGTGATGTTAAAATTGTCAGCAATAGATATGAGACTAGCAAAAATAGAACAGCATATTTTTAAAACCCTGCAACCTTCTTGTGGTGATCGGCAGGAAGGAATGGTTGATACCCAACAGGAGAGTAGACTTGATGATAGATTACATACTAATTTAGCATTACGTCCTCTCCCTCCAGGGTAGTCGTCTCCATGGCCACTTCCTTGGTAAACCCTCTACAAAGTGGTACAACAGTTCACAAAGCAGGGCCATTGGGTCCATGGGCACCACTACAAAGTATGGGTGGGGCCACGAATACCCATATGTCCCTCCACCTCCCACCTGAAGCAACTCCATACACAATAGTACTGGCTAATGTTCCAGTGCTCCCAGCCAACGCCCAGGAACATTGGTCTTCCTTAAAGAACAAGGCCTTACACCTGTTGAGTACTAGGACTGGAGTAAAGAACTGCCTTTTTTCAGAATTCAAGATGGTACGAAGAATACCTTGGATCGGTAAATCCTGCAAGGCTCTTAGTGGAGACTGCGTGGTTTTAAGTTTTAGGTCCCTGGGTCTGGTCCAGTTAATATTGAATAGGGCAGGGTCTGGTCACCTAAGTAAGGAAGACATCAACATACTTCCGCTGGGTTTCTTTTATCAAACATGTGTTAACCACGGAAGGGGAGTATCGAGGGAACCTGCTAACAATGTGGGACCCTATAACTACGCGGGCCCTACTTTTAATAGATTTGAAGCCTTTGCTTCATTGGATGATATTGATTGACTTGGACTCAACCCCAGTTCTATTAGTCTCGAGACACATGGTCAAAGGGAGTGTGGTGTGGTCGATCCGGAAGTAGATTTTTATGAATTAGGAGTATCTCAACTATTAAAGTCAACTGCTCAGAAGGGGGCAACCAATGTGGTCGACAATACTTTGGGTGAAGTTAGGGACAGCAGGCTCTTCCAGACAAATATTCTTTCTTGTGAGGGATTCTTGAGTTATGTCCATGTAACTAACAAACAGTCTACCCCCATAGCACAAACCTGAGTTCCCTTAGACCGAATTTACTGCTAGTATCTTGGAATATTGTAGGGTTAATGTAAAAAAAAACCTCAGTAGACTGGTCCACGTTTATTGAAGGCCATGACATTATGGCCTTTCAGGAAACCTGGTCCTTGGATAATGTGCATCGACAGGGCTTCCTAAATTTTTCCAAAATAGCACAGGGAGGCCAGAGGGGAAGACCCATGGGGGTCCTCACTACATGGGTGAGACAGTCAGATTGTTACAGGGTAGAGGAACTGTGCATCGACAGTAGGGATATTTTAATAATTAAACTACAGATTCTTAATGTCCCTGATCTACTGATTATTAATGTATACGCGAGAGGACTGCCAGGTGGAAAAGCTTCCTGTACAGTTGCTCTCTTAGACACTTTTCTAGACCTGTATAAAGGCGCATGTAATCTGATAATCGCCAGAGATTTCAATTGTTTTTTCGATCCATTAGACAACAATGACATCAACCTCAGCTTAGAGGAGGACGCTCAGTGGAATATTCCGTCACTGGTCCTTCCGCCAATTAAAAAATGGACCGGCTAAAAGTGCTATGTTTGTAGCGGGGGGTTAGGGCTGTTAACGGGAGGTCCATTTCCGATAGGCAGGGCTCGCAAACTTACAATAATGGGTTGAGAAGTAGTCGTATAGACTTTATCTTTCTCAATAAGGAATTCTGGCCCTCCCCAATAGACATGGCAGTTCAGGAGCGGACCGAAAGCGATCATAACCCCCTAGTACTATCTATGCAGCTTAAGGGTTTTTTGGTTACTGATTGTCCGGAATAAGATAGCGCCTTTGTAGAAGTGCAGCTTAGTAACGACACTAGGAGAGCCAAATGGACCAAATGCATTAACTAAGAAGAGCATATGGAGCAGATGAGGGAGCTGGTGAAAAGTGCAATCGCTACCCTTCAAAACTGTGGTACACAAGAGGAAGTTAATTCAATGGTCTTACAGGTCCATAATGAATTGTTCAATAAGCTGAAAGGCTTTTTTATCGCAAAGTTTAAAAACCTCCAGAAAAATTCTGGCCCCAAGGTGGTCGCATGGTACGGGAAATCCTGCAGAGAGGCTTATAGAACCCTAGCCAGGGCAATTAGATTAAAGAATATGGGAGACATCAAAAGGGCGAGGGTTGGGTACTAGTTAGTTCAACAGAAAGCTAAAAGCGACTGGGATGAGCAACATTGGGATGAGTTGCTCAAGGCTAGTAAAGGGAGAAGTATGGTTACCTTTTGGCATCTTGTGAAATGGGGCAGTGGCAAACCAAGCCAAGCTCCAGTTAACCATGTAGCCCCCGAGCAGAGGGTATCACAGCGGAACAAGATCCAGAACAGTTTAAAATGCCCCCATTTAATTCCTCGCTGCACTTTACAAAGAAAGAGGTAGAAACAGCGTTAAACTCAGTTCCGAGAGGTAGGGCGCCTGGGATGGATTGTATCCCAGCTGATTTGTTTTTGTATGATAAAGCGAACTGGGTAACATATATCCAGCTACTTGCGAATGCCATCGCCTGTGGTGCTCCCATGCCAGATACATGGTCAGGAGCAGAAATTCTCCCAATTTTTAAGAAAGGGGACCGCTCCAACCCAGGCAACTACAGGCCTATAAGCCTCATTGATTGTATTCAAAAAGTCACAGCCAGGCTGGTATTAAGTTGTATCCAGGCCTGGATAGACAAATTTGACATCTTATCTCCATTGCAGGCAGGGTTCCATTCACACACCAGCACTATTGACCAGGTTTTTAGGTTTATTTTAATTTATTGGCGTGTGGTAATCATAGGAGGGGGCACTTTATGCGTGGCTTTTATTGACCTCAAGTCGGCTTTCGACCTTGTCCCACGCACTAAAATGTGGAGAGACTTTGTTAATGCCTAGCCCACCATCTCTCCAGCAACCATTTCCATAATCCTAAAAAAGAACCAACTTGCAAGTCCAAGACCCTGAACTTTTATCACAAACTTTTCTACCAAACTCTTTCGAACATTTCCAAAGTAAAGAAACCCCCTAATCACCGGAGTAACACAGACATCTTTCTTGGATCCCTCCCTAAGACCTGCACTGTTCCACAAGTTATGTGGTGTTGTTCAATTTTATACCCTCAGTTTACTGTGGGTGTGGTTGCAGCCATATGTTGCCAAAGATCTGCCTTGTCAAATGGAATCTACGCTGACATTTGCCCAGAGCTTGCGTAGGGACCTCTCCTATGTCGCCTACAATTACACTGAACCTAACACTGGTATTCCATATGCCCTACACAGCTCACTCTTTTACAACACATGGTATCATCACATGACTACCATGGGCGCCCAAGTATCAGCCAGGTCAGGGTACATTTGTTCACTGATATCACATGCAGTTGGTGCAGACAGGCTTTACTTGTCCCAAGAGATAGCCCCCAAAAAAGCGAAAAGCCTCCTCCACCTGTGCCTATGTAGAATTAGGGCCAAGATACAACCCAACATAGTAGAACCCCATAGAGAAGTGGTGAACCTGACCCATTATGAGATCAATCCCACCGCGCTGTACCTCTTCACATTCCTAGAAAAATTCAAACAGAGCTAGATAGGATGCGCAGGGGGGCACCGTAGGGGAGGATACTGTCTGGCCCAAGACTTTCCAGAAAAGAGGTTCTTGGAGGTAGAAAAACCACTGCACCAGTGCACAAACACGTCTGCTCCTGTTTCTGTCTGTGGTCCCAGGGTGGCCCTTAGCGTGTCTGGTGAAGTTTTCTTTAACAACAAATGGACGCAGACATGGAGTTCCAGTGTAGGGCCATCCACCTTGATGACACGAAGGGAAATGAGTCTTGTAGGGGAGGGTTAAACACCAGCATACATAACCGATGTCAGAAAATATTGGACACTGAGATAGATAAGTACCAGTGGTTAGAAGGGAAGGGCACCCCCTAATTGTACTGAAACTTACACTGTATTCCATTTGTTTCAGAGGTAAAGGAACAATCCCACTCAGCACAAATGAGAACTGTGGCACAATACTGTACATACCAGACATGCAATGGGGCACCTCCGAGTTGATGGATACCTACTGGCAGTACAGTGAATTTGAATAACCCAGCTTGTCTCCGGACAGCGGGGCCTGTGCTCCCTGGTTACCATACACACCCCTACCCTGGTCATTACTGGAGAAGATCTGTCAGATTTGCACCAACATCCTCTACGGAATAAAAGAACTCTGTTGCATCATGCGCAGGAGAAAAGAACGGCTAATTGTTTTGGCTGGGCTCAGTACAAGGGAAGGCAGGAAGAATTTGGCCTGTTTTCTGACACACAGTGAATGCAGGAGGGCCCAAACCCTTCATCAGTATGCTAATGAAAGCCAAAGCCCGCTTGTTGCAAATAGCCAGATGGGAAACAATGAAAATGATGACCAGTACTGAGCTCAGCCTTACTGCAATCAAGGAAGAACAAGGAGCCATCCGCCTCATGGTGATGCATCATTGATATGTATTGCACTTGATTACCTCAATTGAGGGAGGGGCGTATGCCCAAAAATTGATGCGTCCTGTTGCAAGTTTATCTCAGGCAATGGCATGGAAAATGGGACACTGACTCTTGCCATCTAAGCACTGCATCGTTTACAAACCAGCATACGTAAGGAGGGAGATGCCCCTGAGCAAGACGGGTACATCTGTTGGTTCTCATGGCTCCCCTGGTGAGTGACAGGACTGTGCATGTCATTGCTGCCCATTCTCCTTTTTCACTGTTCTTGTGTGGTTTCCTACAAAGTGGGGGTTTCCTTTTTTTTTTTTTTTCAAAGTTCTTTATTGTTTTAAAACAGAGATATCCCCAACCCACCCCCCACCCCTTCTCAGACAAAATAGTTCATTGTGATATACATACATATATATATTCAATACTAAATTCAATGTCGTTAGAGTTTTGTCCATTGGGTTAAAGGATCCCATATCTCTAATCCTTTTAATCTCTTATTTTTACCCTTTCTTCTATATATAGCTAATTCAAGGCTATGTGTCGCTAACATTCGATATCGCCATTGTTGAAACACTGGTGGTGGTGGGTCTAACCATGCCGAGGCAATACATAGTCTTAAAATTGACATTGAGATAAATATTAGCCCTTTTGTTTCATTTGGTCGATTGTTATCATCAATGCCCAGCAAGATTTCCCCCACAGAGATTTAAATTTTAGTATGAAAAATTTCAGATAAAAAATCAGAGATATCTTTGATCAACCCCTGTAAGGTGTTGCATGTAGCAAATATATGTACAATGTCTGCTTTGTAGAGATTGCATCTAGGGCATCGTGTTCCCATTCCGGTCCACCATTTTGATATTCTACTAGGTGTATAATATAACAGAAAAAATGTTTTATAGTATTGTGCTTGTAGTCTGGTGGACATTAATAATATTTGAGAAAGTTCGAATGATTTAATCACTGTGGTGGCCGGCATATCTAAGGTTTCTTGCCATTTTATATAATATTTATCCATATCATCTGGACATAGGCCCAGGAGGTGGTTATATATTTCTCCTATTTTAGTCCACTTTCCTTGATTCACAAATTCTATACATTGAATCTTTTCAAATTTCGATCTGCCACCTCCTTTTCTTGAAATAAAATCCCTGATTTGAAGATATTTGAAAAAATCTCTATAACTCATCATATATTCTTTTCTAATTTCTTCGAAGGATTTTATTCCTGTAGATGTAAAAAACAACCCAGGTGTGTAATCCCTGCTTCTATCCACCTTTTCGTATATATGTCTCTAAATAGCTCCGGTAGGTTATTGTTATCTAATAGTAATGTATAGTAGGAAAGCCTTCCGATCCCCAATATTTTACGAATATTACTCCATGCTTTATGTATTCCTAAGAGAGTTTTAAATCATACTTTTTTTATAGTAGCTGTCGTATAAGTGTAGCCAGAGATACCCTCTAGTTTTTTCCCTTAATAATAATTCTTGTGGTGTAGGAATTCCGTTGGTTGGTCTATTCCCTTGGGTAATGGATAGTAGCTCTCTACAGTATGTCATTATAGTTGACCAATAGTATAGTTGGATATTAGGCAGGGAAAGTCCCCCCCTGTCCTTTGAAAGTGATAGAAATTTGGATGATCTACGGGATCGCTTGTATCCCCAGATAAATTGCGAAAACATACTTTCAATGCATTTAAACCATTGTGGTTGAAAATCAAGACAGATGGTTCTAAATAGATATAAGAATTTAGGCAGATAAATCATTTTAATCATGTTGCACCTACCTATAATAGTTAGATGAAGATTATTTAATCTTCTTAAATCTTTATCTGTTCGTTGTATTAGTGGTTCAAGATTAATTTTAATAAGATTGTCTAGTTTCGCTGTAATATTAACCCCTAAGTATATGGCATTATCCACTACTCGAATGTCATTTATTTTAAGGGTATTGTTAAGCACTATCTGTGTTTTGTTTTGGTTCAGCTTATATCCCGAGATCTTGCCAAACATTTCCGCCTCCCTTTCTACGGCCTGAATAGAGGCTGTAGGGTTTGTCGTTACCACCGCTATGTCATCTGCAAAGACAAGTGTTTTAGTTTCTATATCTCTTATCTTGATTGGGTTGATTATAATGTTATTTTCGAGTCTGTTGATAAACGGATCAATAAATAGTGCGAATAGTAAAGGAGAGCATGGGCACCCCTGTCTTGTCCCTCTAGTTATATTGAATTTTCCAGAGGCAGATCCATTTACCATGACTACCCCACAGGGTTTGATATACATCATTTGGATTGCCTTGATAAAGGTTGCCCCGAGTCCAGCTCTTGACATGACTGACCAGAGGTAGGTCCAGGAGACCCTATCAAATGCCTTCTCAGCGTCTAGCAGTATGAGCGCCATAGGGTCTCCCGATACCTCGGTCATGTCAAACAAGGTAATTACTCTTTGAATGTGATCCACGGTGGATCTTCCGGGTATAAACCCATGCTGTTGGAGGGACACAATCTTATTGATGATTGGAGCTAAGCGACTAGCTAGTAGCTTTGAGTATATTTTGGAGTCGCCATTGATCAAGCTGATAGGGCGATAAGATCCGAGTTCTTGGGCCTCCTTATTTTTTTTCCAAAAAACGACAATTTTTGCATTGGACCATGATTCAGGGGGCCGTTCAACTTGAAAGACGTGAATAAATAGATCGGTTAAGATTCTCTTTAGGGGTGCACTAAAGGTGACGTAGAATTCTGTAGGGATTCCATCAGTTCCAGCTGCCTTTCCCTTTGTCAAGTTGTTCATAGATAATAGTATTTCATCCCAAAATGGTAAGTGACTAAGGCTATCTAAATCCTCTTGTTCTATCTTAGTAATAGAGAGTTGATCTAAATATTCATCGATCTTATCTTGTTGTTTACCCTCTTCCTTATATAGCTCTTGATAATATATTTGAAATGCATGTTTTATTTTATTTATATTCGTTGTGAGTCCCTCTCTTGGATCATTTATTTCATTTATTATATTGGCAGAGTTTTTTTGTCTGGCTTGTATCGCCAGTTGGTGCCCTACTTGCTCACTTAATTCATATACTGATTCTCTATTTAGTGATGCTTTAATTATTGCTTTCTCGGTATAAATATCTATGATAGCATTTTTAGCTATTGCCACCCGTCTTATTTGATCTTCAATATCTTCTCCTATTTGTACTGCCATTGTTAAGTGTTCCTCGGCATTTGCTAGAATATTATGTAGAGTCTCCATATGTTCTTTTGCCCTCCTATTGTTATTGAATGAAAACCGAATAGTTTCCCCCCTGATTCCAGCCTTCAGGGCATCCCACACTACCTCAATCGTAGTACTACCAAGGTTGTCCTCCAAAAATGTGGGTATCCATCTATTCATATGCTGACAAAACTCTTTGTTCAGTAGCAGTGCTCTTTCGAATGTCCATTTTTGTATCTCCCTACCCATTTCTCCTTTCTCTAATTTAAGAATTAGGGGGTTATGGTCTGACAGGACTCTTGGTAGTTTGTCTATTAGGCAATTTTCTATCAAAGAGCCAGACATCAGCATATAATCTAATCTAGAATGTTTTAGATGAGGATTAGAAAAAAAAGTGAAGCCAGGGTCATCTGGATGTTTGATTTGCCAACAGTCTATTAAACCATGTGTTTCACACATCTCATTAAAGGCCTTATATACTTTTGGTTTCCTACCCTTATAGCTATATCTGGGGTCCATTGACCAATTGCATGGAAGGTTCAGGTTAAAATCCCCACAAATGATTATTGGCAGTGGCCATTGTACCAATTCATTAGAGACAGTTTCCAAAACACTTGGATTGTCACTAATATTACCATAAATAGTACACAGAGTTATTTTATTACCATTCCCCTGTGTACATTCTGTAATTGCCCAGCATCCTAGATTATCACTTATCGATTTGGAAAACTGAATCTCGTCCCCTTTATATAGGATTGCCACTCCTCGTGTTTTTGATCCTTGCATTGAGGCTATGATTAATTTGTAACCCAGTGTATTTAGGAGGTGCTGTTGTGAGCCTTCGATATGTGTCTCTTGAAGACATATAATATTGGCCCCGGTTGCTTGTAGTCCTATCGCCACCCTTTGTCTTTTATTTTGGTCATTAAGACCGCATACATTCATAGAAAGAATCTTTAGCCTAGCCATATATACATGGTTTCCTCTTTTCCCTTTTTAGTAATTTTGTCTGGTGTAATATTCAGTTGTGTATTCAGAAGCTTATGTATAAAAATGTATAGTTCATCTTTAAACCTTTGTATTACTTCCCTCTTTAGAGTTAACTTCCCAATTTTGTCTGAGATTATTCTCCTCCACCCGTATCCCCCCCCCACCCATACCTCCCCCACCACCCATGGTGACAATCTGGTTCAGAAGGAACCAGTGTGATGACGTCTGTGCAGACGCGTGCCCGCGTCTCGTTCCCCCCCTCAATCCCAATCAACCCAACTAGATTTGTTTGGAGTATACATAATATAGAGCGTTTTCTTAACCCTCTCATTCTTTTGAGCTATATCTTCCAATTTAGGTCAAGGTTTTACATATATCAATTTACGTCTTAATAGAATATCGCTATAAACAGTCTACAAGGTCCATTCTAGGATTATAGTTCTGTACTTTTCAATTTTTGGTTGGACCTTTATAGTTACCCTTGTGGATATCTTTCAGTTCATTTAAATAGGTTTGAGCCTGGATTTCCGAAGTAAATGTCCGTGTGGTGCCATTGATAATAATCTTTAGTCGTGCTGGATTTTGTAGGTACACTGTCGCACCTATTTGTTGAAATGGTGAAAACAGCTGACGCATCCGCCACCTTCGTTCAACTGTTGCGTGGGCAAAGTCAGGTCGACTGAAGAAGGAATAGCCATTGTATTCCCTCTTTTTATTTGGTCTTGCAAGATCAAAAACTGATTGGCGTAATAAAAAATTGCCAAAATAGATTAGCATGGCTCGCGGATATTGTTCTGATGTTTGTTGGCGTTTTGGAAGGTTTAGAGGGAAGCGATGTGCCCGTTGGATCTCCCGATCCCATTCCCATGTTTGCAACTCTGGGAATGTTGCTTTAAGAAGTGTCACAATATATGTCCGTGGGGCGTTCCCTTCTACTCCTTCAGGGATTCCCAGCAGGCGTAGATTGTTCCGCCGTGCCCTGTTTTCCTGATCTTCCACTTTGAGCATGATGTCCTTAATTATGCCATCGTGTTCTTGACTTTGTGATTGAAGGGATGAAACATCTTTTTCTATGGACTCTGTGCGTTCTTCCATCAAAGCCATACGTTCCGATATTTCAGTGAAAGTACTGCCCACTTTCTTTAGTTCAGCCTGTACTTTACGAATTGCTTCCTGATTTTTCCTGCTATCTGATTTGATATCTCCATGAAGGCTTTTTATAGAATTCAAGATATCTGTCATAGAGGGTTCATTTTTTTTGGTGTGATCTTCTTTCTTTTCTCTTAGATGTCTCTCTATGGTTGAGTTATTTTGTGAGCACAAGGTCCGATCTGAGGGAGTAGTAGTGATAATTTGTGATGATGATGAGTGATTCCATATAGGGCTATGATCTCTATTACTATCGCTCTCACTCTCGCTTTCTTTGCCAACAGACCCTTCTATCCGACAATGCTTATTTTTTTTCTGTTTCCTCCATTTATTCTTGTTCTTCAATTTCCTGCCTCTCTCCTCAGGTTTTGATTCCCACCTTAAACCATCATTTTTAGCAATTATGTCCGTGATGTTATGGTGGTGATTGAGGCTGTTACTTGACGTAGAGATCCCTGTCTCGTATCTCTCAGAATCAGAGTCATCGGTTGATATGGTAATTGCTGTGGCGAAATCAAGGGCTAGCGAATCAGCTGATGGACTAACAGAGAGGTCCGTGCCATCCTCATCTTCATCCTCACCCTCATCTTCATTGTCATCTTCATTGTCATCCTCATCTTTTCTCTTCATCTCTAAGTTGGATGATATCCTGTTAATGGTCTCTCCGGCCTCTCCAGCCTTGATAGATGTGTTTTTTCCTGTCCCAGTACAACTCTTGTGTATCTTGGGAGTGATGATAGAGGATTCCTCTCCGTGTGATTGGTTTATTGCTTGTAGCTCCTCAGGTAGTACAGGTCGTGTAGATGTTATTTTTGATGTTGTCTTTGAAGTCTTTGAAGTTATCTTTGATGACTTTGATGTCTTTGATGTCTTTGATGTGGCAGGCGCGGCTCTATCCTTGTGGGTCAGGGGGTATACTGATACAACCTTGTCAGTCCCCTTTGAGATGTCTAGGCCGCTTCCCATGGCTAAGGCCAATTGATCCTCACTAGTATCTCTCTCTTGAGCTGCTATCTTATTACAGGTTTCAGATCCAGCTTCAGGGCCCAATGATTCCCTCCCATGCAGTGGTGTAATCATGTTGGTTATCAGGGTTTGTCTGTCCTTTCCCTGTTCGGTAGTAGATCGGGGGGTTGCACTTTTCATGTTCTTTATAATCTCCACTCTCTTCGCTCTTTTGATCGTTAGATCTTCTTTGTCATCTGCTTTATTCCTGTCCTGACCATCATTTCCCCTTCTGCTCTTTGTGGCGCGTGTCTCAGGTCGCCTGGATTCTGGCTCTGTCTCTGTCTCTAGCTCTGGATCTAGCTCTGTCTCTGACTGTGGTTGTTGTGGTTGTTGTGTTTGCGGTTGTAGCCGTGGCTGTTGTGGCTGTTGTGGCTGTTGTGAATGTGATTCAGGCTCAAGGTGTGTCGATTGCTCTTCCTGTAGATATTGGCTGGCCCCCACTTGTGGTTTAGGCTTGCCTGCCTTTCCTGGATCTCTTCCCGTCATGACCAATCAGCGCTCTCTCTGTGTCACACCCCTGTAACAGAGTAGCCAGGCTCTGATTACCCCTGTGAGGCACAGTCCAGTTAATCTTGCCACTTCATATCCCCCATTGAAACTGAAGTCACGGTTAAGTTCTCTGCCGTTTTTTTTTGCTCTCCTTTCTCTTCCGCCTTTCTCGCCGGTTACTATGGTGACAGTCAAGCCGTTTCGAGGATCGAGTGAACAAGCACGTAGGCACTGCTTCTGTCTCCGTGTCCGCGTCCGCGTCCGGTAAGTATACAGAGATTGTTCCCGGCTACTGGAGTAGAACTGGGGATTTGAGAAAATCCAGAGAGTATGGAGGGGTTTCGCTATCTGTAAGGGTTGGTTAGACTGTTGCTTGAGTTCTGGCATCCACGCATGAAGCATACCCAGCATACCCAATGGCGGGCGGGCGGGCGGGCGGGAGGGCAGGCAGACGTGTGGGGCAGTTAAGAAACTAGATCTGCTATACCTATTTTTCTACTCTGCTTGCATGTCTCGATATTCACTCGATCTTCGCTACCCCCTTTCAGCCACCAGAATAGCGGTTTCTTGTTTCATTAATTGGCGTCTTTAGCAATCTTCAAAAAAACAAGCATCTTAAACGTGTCTTAAGCGCAAATACGAACTTAATGATCACACTGGCTCTCACATGCTCTCGTAAGCTCGTTTCTCTTGTCTCTATTGCCTCTTACTGTCTACAATCGGTGTACACTCGGCACGCTCACCAGCCTGACATCGATCCTCTCGGGGCGGGCTGGACTAGGTTGAGCCGGGCCGCTGGGCTGCTGGGCTGCCGGGCTGCCGGGCCGTCGGGCTGGGCTGCTCCGTTCCTCCTTCATTGAGACCCATAAGGGACCCTGGCCACTCAATACCACTCAGTTCCCAGCCTTCTCAGTTCGATCATCCGGCCGTGCTGATGGGCATCTCGGGCATTCCGGGCTTATTTTGTCCGTTTAGGCTGTAGGGCTGTAGGGTTGTCTGGGAGGAGGGGGAGAGATGCACTGACAGCCTCTACTCAGCCGACCATCTTGCCTCTGATGATAAAGTGGGGGTTTCCTGCTGTAAAAATATAGTCCTCAAAATGGGTAGCATTCAGTCAACTAGGGAAGTATTAATAGTTCAAACTGAAACACGACAAACCCCTAAAAATGTGACTGTCATGAAGTATGAGTTAAATGATGTAGTTTAAAATTCAGCCAGCGGGAGAAATGTTAATATTGATATCAATATACGAAATAGTACATGTGTATATAATAACGTGTTCAAATCACTGTAGTCGAAATCCCCCAATATGACTTTTCCATTAACCCTGAATCAGAAATATCTGGTCAGGCAGGCCCTGAGACCCAAGCCTGTGGCTACTAATTGACAGATCACAGGTGGTGTGGCACATAACTGACAGAACAAACACACAAACAGGAAAAACCCAGGAAAAACGCAGGTTAGTCCCATAGATGGGCAGCAACACCACAATGGTCCAAGGAGATTGGCCCCAATAAAATACACATGGCCGGAGGGACGTGCGGTCCCCAGACACCATAAAGGTAGATGCCACAGGAAGGTGGGAACACTCAGCCAATAAGGACACAGCACACGCAGCACATACACTGATCCTGCGCTCCCCGTGCCGGACATCTGGACACATTACCCACTGGCCCTCATTGCACCCACCTGCATATATTATGGTATGGGAATATTTTGTGTATCCATGACTAGGCCTGCATTCCTCACCCTAAACAGGATCTATGAACTGTTTTATGATACTGCAAGAAATGAATAAAAAGATACTCAAAACGATTGCACTTTGAGTCAGTCCTCAGACCCATTTCTGTGTGTTGTACTCCTGGCCACAGTGTTTAAATAAACCAACTGTTCCTGTTTTGCCAAACGCCTCTTGTCTATGTTTTTTCAAGGTAAGTTCACACTCGAGCAACACTACTTCTTCCTTTTTCTTAGTACTGGAAAGGTCATTCCAATATGTTCAAGAATGGGAACAGAATAAAGTAAATACAGATGATCATCATCAGGAAAGATACAATACACTCCTTGGTATCTTTGAAATAATTGGATAGTTCGAGCAATTGTAAGTTGTGGGACTCAAAGGAAAATAAAGAGCAACTTCTACAATCAACTGGAAAGAATCAAAATAGTACAGAATTGCATTTTAAATACTGAGGTTGGATAATACCTCTATATCTTAAGAAAAGTAGGACTTTCCAGCAACGGCTTTAGGAAAATCCGCATTTTATGTCAAGACTGAAGCCTTATATTATGTGTCTTCAAAGTGAAGTAACAATTGACAGTTCAACATGTGTAATTGGTTTGCAGTAGAATGTTCTGAAAGTAAAGGCTGACGATCAATCAAGTTCTTTGAATGTCTTCTAGTCTGTCTCTAGTGAAAAAGGCTTTAGAAGCCATGGCTCCTCTTGGGGAATGGGTCTTAAAATTAGTAACATCAATGCCCGCCTGGGACATAATACATTTGACCCAGTTTACTAGGGTAGTGGGTGATACAGGATAATGTAGTTTTATAAAAAGAAATTAGCAATTGACCCAACAAAGATATGTATGAAATCATATTCATATTCCTTTTACCATCTTACAATACAAGGTTTTGCATGAGCCAAGAAAACAGGATAGTCCACAGTTGAAAAAAAGGTTTTAGTTTTTTTTTCTAATATTAAAAAGAAAACCAGATGGAGTGCATTATCTTCCTAATAGACTGGAAGCCTTGATGTCAGGCACTCTTCTGAAAGAGATTAGATGCAGTAACATTTTAGGTTTTGCTGATAAAGGTTATAAGGAAATTGACTCATGCAGTAATTAGCAGCTGAGAAGATGTGGGTGATATCTAAATGTACAGTGAAGGTGCTATCTCATTCTGAATGGAAGACCAAAGTATGATGGCGTGGCACCAGGGGGAACATAGGAGTGCCAATAATCTTAGAGTTCTGTCCTAAAACATTAATGGTTTGGGCAATCGTATTAAGTGCACTGTCATCTTGCAATATCTCCATAGACATGCCCCAGATCTGGTGCTGATCCAAGAAACACACCTTAAAGACAATCGATACAAAGCACTGGATACATAAGGCTATAAGCTTGCAGCACACTCAGGTTACACAACAGGCTCGAGGGGGGGCGATAACGGTCAGGACTGGCCTCCCACTGGTAGTGAGGAAGATTTGGCATGACCCCTTAGTAAGGTACATGGCACTAACTGGAATCTGGGAGGGGCAGACGCTGAATATAGTTTTGGGCTACATCCCACCAGCTTTACACAAGGATGCATTGTCAGCACTAGGGGCCCTGTTAGTGGACCTCCCACCAGGTATCCTAATATTAGGGGGGGGACATGAATTCCACTATGGATCCGGAGAGAGATGGGGTAACCAAGGCTACAAGGGGGAGGGGGTGGAGCCGCTCCGCACCTTTGTAGAGGCCATGGGCCTCACAAATGTATGGCACCTTCATAATCCCCGAGAGCAGCAATACACTTTTTATTCAGCCATGCATGGCAGCTACTCTCACCTGGATCATATTCTACTCCTTCGGGGTAGTGAAGGGTGGTTCCATAATACCCACATCAAGTCGCGAGGAATCTCAGACCATTCGCCGATAGAGATGACCCTCCAGGGCCCGACGAGAACTAATGTCTTGCCACCCAGAATAAACACCTGGGTTTTCACGAATAAGGACTTGGCTGATCAAACTAGAGAGAGGGTAAAAATGTACTTCCAGGAAAATGAGGGATCGGTTGGCTCTGCATGCACTCTTTGGGAGGCGTTCAATACGATAATATGAGGGCATATCCAAGCCCACCTGGTGGCCTGTAAAAAAGAAAAAAAGATCCAATGGGATACGTTAGAGACAGATGTGGCCGTAATAGAAGCTAGGATTCTGGCCGGGGAGAAGGCGGGCCCACCGCTTACACAACAACTTTAACTTAAAAACGAAGACATGAAGAACCTTGCAGATAATGCCGCGATAAGGCCAACAAAATTATTGCCTGGCTGGAAAAGAGGGACAGAGAATGCCATTGGGTGGCTGAAGTATGTGACTCGCAGGGGACAAGGCACACATTTGGGGAGGGGATAGCGGAAACATATGTGGAGTACTATGAGGCGGTTTATGCCTCCAACCCGGCCATAGCGGAAGCAGAATGTCGGGAACTGCTGGTTGACGTCCAGCTACCTATGCTGTCCAATGAGGACAGGGAAGACATTGAAAAATATATAACGGTTGAGGAGATCAAAGGGGCAATCCAAGATTTGCAGGCAGAGAAGGCCCCCGGGCCAAATGACCTACCAGCATTGCTACTCAAGACCATGGTGAGCGTTTTGGCGCCGTACATCCTGACTTTGTTTGAGGAGGCTAGAGACGTGGGTTGCCTGCCATTGGACCAACGAACAGCCACCATTGTTGTTATACCCAAGGCGGGCAAACCACCGGACCACTGTAGCTCATACAGACCTATATACTTATAGAATATGGAAGTTAAAATTCTCGCTAAAGTCTTGGTGAATCCCTTTCAGGAGTGATCACATTACTGATATATCCTGACCAGTCCGGATTTCTGCAACGCCGGAGTACCAGACTAAACCTACGCCACCTATCTGGCGTGATTTATCTGACCAAATCCTGACCAGATGAGGAGGCAGCATTACTGTCATTGGAAGTACGTATGGCGTTCGACAGCATCGAATGGCACTACCTATTTGCCGTCTTGGACAGATTCGAGTTTGGCCTCCGGTTGCAATCGTGGATTACACTACTCTACACAAACCTTTGGCTAGGGTACTGGTGATTGGCTCCATCTCCAGCACCTTCACCTTGCATAGGGGGACGAGACAAGGGTGTCCACTATCCCCTGTGTTGTTCACATTGGCTCTGGAGATGCTCACGGCATAGGTACTGGGAGACCCAGTGGCCTCCAGAATCATAGGTGGTGGTCTGTGGGAAGAGAACATTTCTTTGTATGCTAAATATGTACTTTTATACATGACTAGACCTCATTTTACAATTAGCAGACTCCTAAACATTTTTTCACTTATTCGGGGGGTACTCCATCTACCAAATTAACTGGGATAAATCCCTTATGTTTATGCTCTGAGATGGCCCAACCCTCAGCTCTCCCAGAGGGGATACAACTTCAATTGAAAGATAGTTTCAAATACTCAGGCATTACCGTCGCCAAAACTGAAACAGGATTCATAGATCGTAATTTGTTGCCCCAACTGGAACGCCTAAGAAGAGATGGGTCTGTTTAAAATGATGTCACTGCCATTTATGATATATGTCCTCCAGAACACTCCATACAAGCTACCTGACAGATTCTTCAGAGAGGTAGACAGTGAATTGCAGAAGTTATTGTGGGACAGGGGTGGTGCGAGAACAGGATTGTTGAGATGTTTGGAGCACTTATCTACACTTTATTCAGTTAGCCTGGTAAATAGTTTGTTGTCATAGATATAGCTGCGGGAGACGGGATTCCCCAAACTATTTCACTACGATTGCTTAAATTCAGGATTATGTGCCTAGGAGGTGATTGATATATCTTTGCAGTGAGAGTGTCCATCCTGAGCAATCTTGAGAACCAAGTGTAATTCTTTGCAAAGGTTTAGATTGCAAAGGAGCCTGCAAAAATTCTAAATAGTTAATCTGCATAATGATCTCCCTTTGTGACCATACAACTCCAATAAAGGACTGGCCACAAGGAGCTCCCCACCATGAAAAACTTATATCAGACTCTAGTTGAAGATCTGGGATTGAAGTGAAAAGCAGTCTTCCATTCCAAGCCTGCGAGTGTTCCAATCATTAAATTACCTCATATTTTATTTCTTGGTCTAAATTAGCTCTGAAAAGTTTAGAATCCTTCTCAAGTGACACATCTTGCATCTCTGGAAATTATGACTATTGAAGGGGGCCTGGGAATACAACCTAGATGGAGGAAGCTAAATATTGTTTTGGTTTTGTTATTTATTTAAAATGATTATATATATACCAATTATTTCAGTTCTGTATGCATGTTTCGAACAAATATGAGTTCTACATATAAAATAGCTAGAACAGGTGGGAGGCGTCAAGATGGCGGTCGCACTCTAAGAGTGCTCCGGACCCCTCCGTCATCCACCTCGAATCCTGCACACATCAGCACCCATCCGGCTCTCTTACCTGATCACTGTGTGTCCCCTGGCGCTGCCCCGCTGTGTCTCCGGTGCCGGCGAGGGCCTCTGAAGTCATCCGGCACCTGCGCCCCGTTGCGGCCTCCTTGTCTACGCAGGGGCGGCCTACCTGCGGGCGGATCCCGAGACCCGCCGGAGTGGAGGTGAGAAGGGAGGCCGAGTGTTTTGGCGACATCTAAAGCAACCCGAGCCATATCCGTGGCCTTTATCCTGTCCGCAACCCTGCACTCGGAGGGCGCCGTTGAGAGATCGGAAGGCGTGGCGGCTGACGCCTGAGGAGAGGCTGTCGCAGCGGCAGAAGAGGCCTGAGAGTAGCGGGACCGGACCGGCCTTGGGTGAATGCAGCTGCGCTAATCCTACCGGTGAGTGGCGGGGGACCGGCTGCCAGATCAGGCAGCAGAGTGGGTGTGAGAAATCCGTGTCCCCCTTCCCCTGATGGGCCCGGGCATGTGGGATGCTCCATGTGCTCCTCTCACGGCAGGGCTGGCCGTGACCGGGTGCGCTCCGGCGCTGTGAGGGACTCCTTCCTGGCTGGCCGAGGTGCTTGGGACACTGAGGCCTGCGGAGCTAGCGGCACCGGGCCGGGCCGCTCCCCTGTCTGGACGGGCATCTGACTGGGTCTCTGGGCACCTCAATTCCCTCCGGTGCCTGGGGTGGGGGATCAGCTGCACCGTCGGGCAGTGGGACGTGTGAACAACTGCGCGTGCCCCCCCATATCCAGCCAGATCCCGGATTGACCTGTGGGCCTGCTCTCCATCGGCCTAGCAGTGTGGCGACCTGCGAGGCTTGAAGTGTGGTTTGGGGCACTGGTGCGGCCAGACCGGTGGTGAGTGGACGCAGCCGGCTCGCCGGGAGACGGGGGTGAACTTTGGCCACCTGCCCCTTATGCTCCGACCCCTCGCAGGCTGGGCCCTAATACACGCCAGTGGCTTTCATCCGCCCTTAGTGTTGATCCTGCGCCCATGATCTCAGGGCTCCTGGGTAACTGACCCGGATAAGGCTCCATAGTGCTGGTTCCTGCACCTGGAGACGGGCGGTCTCGGCCACCACATTGGGTGACGGAGGTTGGCGTTGCCCTGGGCATCCTCTGGGCTATCCACTGGAAGCAGCCCTGGTGTTGGTTGCCCCCCCGGCGTTCAAACGTTGTGCTGGCGGCGAGGGGTCACCGGAAGTGTTGTGATTTGGCTGGTGTTGCGGGACTGGGCTTACTAGCGCTGGGCACACCTTGATTTCGAGACTTGATCTACCTCCCACCTACCCCTGGTCCTGTAGTCGGCGGTGACGGTGTCGTGTCTCCCTGGTGGACGGCGCCTTCCAATCACCTTCCGCCTTGAGTGATCCACAGACCGTGACTAGTCATTCCACACTCTGCATAGACCCCCTGCGAGCACTGGTCTTCCACATTCCAGGCCCTCGTCCCTGGATATTACACTCAGCCATGGGGAGAGACAGAGCCCCCAAGTCCACACCGGCCCCCACACAGACCACAATGGATCGGTTCACCACTTCCAAACAGGAGCCCTCAGGGAGGGTGGGGGGGTCCGGACAGGGACCTCGATACCATCCTTTAAGCCATTAGTGCCTCACAGGCCTCTGTGGAAGGGAAGATCAGAGAAATTAAGGTAGACGTGTCCCTCCTCAGACAAGACCTCCGCAATGCAACCATGCGGCTGTTGGAAGCTGAATCCCGTATCTCCACGGCCGAGGACGACATCTCCCAACTGAAGGAGCAGGTGGCCCACCTTCGCACCCACACCAAGGTACTCCATAGGCGGGCCGAGGATGCAGAAACCCGTGCACGTTGCAACAACCTCTGTGAGACCGGGGGTCGAGACAAACCAGGTGGCCACCTTTGTTGAAAATTGGTTCACGTCGTGGATGACCAAGGACACCCTTTTGACTTGGTTCGTGGTTGAGAGAGCCCACAGATCCCTGGCGCCCAAGCCTCCGCCTCTCCCTATCATCTTAAAGGTCCTCAACTTTAAAGACCATGATGCCATCCTACGAGCGGCACAGGCAGCGGTTCCCCTCAAATTCCCAAACCCCGTCATCATGATATTCCCGGGCTACACCAGGGAGGTCCAAGACCTCCGGCGCTCGTACACTGACGTTAAGCAAAAACTTCGAGCCCTGGGCCTGCAGTATCAGCTCCAATTTCCTGCCCGCCTTTGAGTCATATTTCATTGCAAATCTCAATTCTTCGACTCGCCCCAGGCGGCGTGGACATGGCTGACTGAAGAACGCCCCCTCCGCCCCTGGCCCGACCCCTCATCGGAATGGATGGGCCCGCAGCCTGGGGGGCTGAGGTCGCCGAAACATCAACGCTGGCGCCGCACGAGATCTCGTAAGGGAAACCAGTCACAGGCAGCAGCGTCCAGATCCTCAAGCGCGGCGACTTCGGGCCATCGGGACTCCTCCAGCCAGTCCGGAACTCCGCCCTGCAACAGGGCCCTATCCAACAAGGACATATCTGGCTCGTCCACATCGCTGGCCGAAGTGGGCCCACCCGGGATGGACTCCGACCTCTCCCGCACTCCTACTCTCCAAATGCTCGTGCTCACTGCATGTCCACAGTCGGAGTGGGGCACCCCACCGGCTGGGTCCACTGTCATTGGTAGACTTTTATGTTCGTTGACATTGTCTTATTGCTGATTCATTACTGATCCGTTCTTCTGGAGCGGTCCTCCACGCAACCAACCTGAGCATTCTAGTTTTGCTTTTGTTAAAATGGGGGGACGACAGATGCTTCCGTTCTCGAATTGTAGGGTGGGGGGAGGGTAAGGGGGAAGGGAGAGGGTTTGGGATTGTTTCCCTTTCATGTTGTTGTTCTTCTTATTTTGCTGTTTCAGCTACCACGGATTGACATCTACATTGTCCCCACATGCACCCATAGGCTCCTGCATGCGTCCACATACCCCCACGGGTGGTCAGGTCCTAGACCCAGGAAGAACCCTCCATGACCAATGACACCCCTTCTGGGACATCTTTTCATGTCCTATCGTGGAATGTTAACGGTCTTCTGGACCGGCTCAAACGTACTGCAGTCCTGCGCTATGCACAACGCCTTCACATAGACATCCTTCTGCTCCCAGAAACACACCTCATGGGCAACTGTTGTCCCTTTCTTGCTCGCTACGGGTACGACAGAGTATGGCACTCCGGCTTCTCCAGAGGCTCCCGCGGGGTGGCCATCCTTATGAAGCGTGCCTTACCTTTCGTCCTTTCCCAGGTGACCCACGACCCCCAGGGCACTTTCGTAGCGGTACGAGGTCCCTGGCTGGCCCTCCCCTCAATCTCATGTCCATGTATTCTCCTCCCTCGATGCTCACTCCCACGCTTACACAAACCGCGGCCCTATTGACCACATTCCCTCTAGGCACTACTTTCATTGGCGGAGACTTTAATGCAGTCTCCTCCCCAGCTATGGACACCACGGTCCCTCCATCGGCCTCCCGCATGGCGCAAGCGAAACAGCTAAAGACCTGGTCGGAGTCCTTAGGCCTTATCGATGCATGGCGTGCATGGCACCCGTGCACCAGCCACTTCACTCATACTTCCGCAGCCCACCACACGCAGGCTCGCAAAGACGTGATCTTTGTCCCCGCTACTGATTGTTCGGTAATTGTTGACAATCGCATCCTACCTAGAGGAATTTCAAACCACTCTCCAGTGCTCTTGAGTACAGGTGCTCCCCCACCCTCGGCCCGCCAAACATGAGGTCTGCTTCAATCTGATATGCTGGTCTGATTAGGAAGATCTTCTTCCTGGAGAGAAGAGTCCTGTTGATGGAGAGCAGGTTACAATGGTCTATTTGCCAAAGTGGAGACTTGAGTATTTTTATTTATTTATAAAGTTTTATATAGCACAAACGTAACCCTAGAAGGGTATCAGACTGCTTTACACATGTTTAGAAATGTTTCAGTGAGAAGAAAACAAGACAACCAAGAAACATAAATGCTGACAATACCCATTGCAAATCAGAAGGACAGTAAGTTAGAAACCAGGACGTAGTCGGCAAGTGCAAATCTAGTTGGAGAACTGTGTGAAATCTGTATCCAGATTAATGGGTCAGTGGGTTTAGTTTACAGTTTTGTTCATTAAAAGCAGTTTGACATCTTTTTTGAAGGATGTGATTGAAGGGTTCAGTCTGACTTCAGGGGGAAGGGAGTTCCAGGTTCTAGGGGCTAATCCTGAGAAAGCTTGGTCGTAGGTTTTATTTTTGTGGTTTCAACAGTAGGGTGCTGGTGCTTCTAGACAATCTGCCACCACCAAGCAGTTCTAGTTTATCAGCTAGGTACTTCAGTGTGTTGAAGTGTAGGGCTTTATGGGTCATGAAAGCCATTTTTAGCTGTACGTTTGCATCATAAGGCAGCCAGTTTGGTGGCTTCAGATCTGAAGTTATGTGGTTGTTACTTTTAGATCCAGTGATGAGCTTTACAGCACAGTTGAGGGATGCCCTTAGTGGAGCCAACTTGGATCTCGGCAGACCACACATGGTTGCACTTTCATAGTCTAATCTGGGGATCACTAGAACTTTCATGGCTGATTTAAGGTCGTCGGAGGGGAGGAAGTGTTTTATTTTTCTTAGAATGTTCATTGGAAAGTTTGACGTGTTCATGCATGCTGAGATTCTTGTAAAGTGTTATTCCCAGAGATCTTGTGGAATCTATAATGTGGAATCTATCATGTATGGATGGCAGTTGAAGGTTGTTAAATGTTTCATCCAATCTTTTATGTTGAGGGATCATTTTGGTGGGGCAATTAAGAGGAATTCAGTTTTGAGCGAGTTGAGTTTGAGGTGGTTTCTGGTTTGGCAGTTTGGGGTGTTTAGCAAAGTTGTGTTGAGTAAATAGATAACTTCTGAGGAGGAGATTTTTAAGTATAGTTGGGTGTCATCTGCATACATGTAGTATTGTACATTGGAAAATTTCAGAACTTTGGTGAAAGGCTCCATGAACAGGTTAAAGAGAGTAGGTGATAGGTGGACCCCTAAGGGACCCCTAAAGTGACTGGAGAGGTAGTGAACAGGGATCAGTTAACCTTGGTTATTTGAGTTCTGTTATGTAGAAACGAGGCAAACCAATTTAGGACAACCCCCGATAATCCCATTCTATGTTCAAGTAAGTCATGTTTGACCATATCAAAGCCCAAGGATAGCTCTAGAAGGATTAGGAGGCAAGATCCGTTCTGATCTAGCAGATTAACCCCTACGATGCTCATGACGGAGCGGTTCCGTCATGAGCATCGATTGGGCTGTGCTTATGACGGAACCGCTCTGTCATGAGCACAGCCCCTGGGGGAAGCGCTGGCGCTCCACCCCTGGGGGCTCGATTTTGTAACCAATTGGGGGGTTGGCAGCGGAAGAGTTTCTGCTGCAACCCCCGAGCCCCCCCATGATTCCCCATGACGTCAGCGCGCACAGCGCACGCCGACGTCATCAGGAAGCGTTGGATGCGCTGGAATTCATTTCTTCCAGCGCGTCCAACAAACGAGGTAGGTGTTTGCCTCCGGTGTGGAGGGGGGGGGAATTGGGATGCCTTGAGGCATCGGGGGAGAGGAAAGAGTATTTCCTCTCCCCTGATGTCTCAATGCTGGGCATTCCTGCTTCACGATCGTGCACAGCGTCGCGATCGTGGAGCAGGGATGCCCCACTAGACACCAGGGATGTGTTGTGCAGTGTTAGGAAGCGACCCCTTGGGCAAGGGTCGCTTCCTGGGGGCTAATATTATTGTTAAGATCGGTCGCATAAGTAGCTGTTTCTGCTCCCAGGGGGGGCAGAAAAGCCCACTAGACACCAGGGATGTATTTTGTAGTGTTAGGAAGCGACCCCTTGGGCAAGGGTTGCTTCCTGGGGGCTAAAAATATAATTAAGACTTTTCTGCCCCCCTGGGGGCAGATCGGTCGCTTAAGTAGCCGTTTCTGCTCCCAGGGGGGGCAGAAAAGCCCACTAGACACCAGGGATGTCTTTTGTAGTGTTAGGCAGCGACCCCTTGGGCAAGGGTCGCTTCCTGGGGGCTAAAAATATAATTAGGACTTTTCTGCCCCCCCTGGGGGCAGATCGGTTGATTATGTAGCCGTTTCTGCTCCCAGGGGGGGCAGAAAAGCCCACTAGACACCAGGGATGTTATTTTTTGAGTAAAGGAAGCGACCCCTTGGGCAAGGGTCGCTTCCTGGGGGCCCAATTATTTATCAAGACTTTTCTGCCCCCCCTGGGGGCAGATCAGTCTTGTGTGTAGCCGTTTCTGGTCCCAGGGGGGCAGAAAAGCCCACTAGACACCAGGGAATTAGTTTAAATAAAAATGGAAGTGACCCCTTGGGCAAGGGTTGCTTCCAGCGGTCAATTTTTTATAATATGTATTTGGACCCCCCGCCCCTGGACAGATTAGCCTGGCTTTTTTCCTGCTGTTTTCTGCCCCACCTGGCACACAACCGGATTGACCATTTGGGTAGTAACATAGCATATTATAATGTTTATTGTTATATTTTTTGTGAACTGCAATTGTAATGTTTTTTTAAAAACTTTTTTGTTCTAGGTGCTCTTTCAAGCTTGCGGTTTCGTTACTGGTGGTTCTGCTGTTTGTGTAGTTTGTGTAGTTTGGTAAGAGACTTTTTTTTTCAATGTAAATGTGTTTGATTTCTCTGCATGAATTTTTTTTTGCAAACAGTGTAATAATAGCAGTATGTTTGGTTTTTGAGTGTCAAAAACTGTTTGCATTTGTGCTCGATGTGTATTTTGTTGTGTAATTTCTTTTTTTTCTTCTTTCTAGTTGGATATCGTTGGTTTTTGCTGTGTCACTGCAGAGTAGGTTCTGGTGAGTGTAGCTGTCTCTTTTAATTGAATTGTATAGTTTTTGAGTACATTGATCTTTGTGATAAAGGTACACATTTCTTTACTTACTTGGTTTGCACATTGTTGGTTGGTTGTTGTTGACTTGTTTGTGCAGTCTCCTATCTTAGTAAGTAAAATGGCTAGCCGCAGGATTACTGCTCAGCAGGTTGTAGGTTTGCTTTTTGAGTCTTCCTCTGAGCATGGTTCAGAGACTGACTCTGCATCTGAGGCAGAGGAGGCAGGGGACGATTCAGGCAGTGAGTTTTCTCTCCATATGGAGTCATCGGATGATGAAGATACTCTTAGTGCGGATGAAGTGCCTGTGTTAGAGGAGGAGACTGATGTGCCGATAGTGTGGCAAGAGGCATCTGGGCCGCAGCCTGGGGCTGCAAGGCTTCCCGTTGGTGTAGTGCGGCAAGAGGCTTCTGGGCTGCAGCCTGCGGCTGCAAGGCTTCCCGTTGGTGTAGTGCGGCAAGAGGCATCTGGGCTGCAGGCTGGGGCTGCAAGGCTTCCCTTTGAAAGTGATGACCTCTGGGTTGCACCTGGCATGGTGCAGCCGGCATTGCCAGACTTCACTGGTGTTCCAGGGTGTAGAGTGAATACTGAAAACTTTTTGCCGATAAATTTTTTTCAGTTGTTTATGGACGATGTGTTTTTGGCAGCGATTGTTGAACAGACTAATTTGAATGCCGAACAGTTTTTGAGGGACAACAGTGCCAGTCTTAAGCCACACTCTAGAGCTACCCAGTGGACTCCCACAAATCTTGAAGAGATGAAGAAGTTCTTGGGTTTAACTTTTTTGATGGGCTTGATAAGGAAGCCATCAATGTCTTCATATTGGTCTACTAGTCCCTTGATGGCAACTGCTATTTTTCCGTCAGTCATGAGTCGTGACAGGTATTTGCTTCTGCTTCGGATGATGCATTTTGTTGATAATGGTTTAGCGTTGCCACGAGATCACCCTGAGTGTGACCGTCTTTTTAAGATTAGGCCTGTCCTTGATCACTTTGTTGATGGATTTTCTGAGATCTATGCTCCTGGGAAAGAAATTGCAGTGGATGAGTCTTTGGTGTTGTTCAAGGGCCGCTTGGTTTTTAGGCAATACATTCCTAGTAAGAGGGCACGCTATGGAATAAAGCTGTATATGCTGTGTGACAGTAGGACTGGATATCTCTCTAATTTCAGGGTGTACACCGGTAAGGAATCCAGGATTAACCCCCCTGAGAAAATTGTTTGGGAACATGGTAGAGGATTTTTTAACAAAGGCCACCATTTATATATAGATAACTTCTACACTGGTGTGCGGTTGTTTAGGGAATTGGCCAAAGTGGACACTGTTGCTTGTGGCACAATCCGCTCTAACTGTAAAGGTTTCCCAAAAGAACTTGTTTGTCAAAAGCTTGTGCGGGGACAGTGCAGTGCGTTGCGTTGCGAGGAGCTTCTTGCTGTGAAGTTTTCAGACAGGAGAGATGTCTACATGCTGACTACCATCCATGATGAAAGCACTGCACCTGTGACTGTTTGGGGTCAGGTCCCTGAAGCACGCAAACCTGTGTGCATTTTAGACTATAATAGGCACATGGGTGATGCTGACAGAGTAGATCAGAGGTTGGAACCTTACGCTGCTCTTCATAAGGCATACATTTGGTACAAGAAGTTGCCTATCCATCTTTTCCACTTGGCAATCTTTAATGCTTTTGTTGTGTTCCAGGATTCTTGCCCTGAGTCAAAGATGACTTTTGCAAAGTTTCAGGAGTCTGTAATAGGCAGCCTTGTTGTAGTGGAACAGGCAAGTGTTCCTAGAGTTGGAGTGGTGGAGGATGTTGCTAGATTGAGAGATCGCCATTTTCCTGATCACATTTCTCCCACACCCTCAAAAGATTTTCCCAGTAGGAGATGTAGAGTCTGTTGGCGAAGAGGTACGCAGAAGGAGATTCATATGTACTGCCCCGACTGTCCTTCTAAACCTGGGTCCCTGCTTGTTTTAGAGCGTACCACACGCAAAATAATTTTTGGGAGCATTCATGAGTGGTAAAGTGAACTGTCTGATCTGTATTCTTTGGAAAATTTGATTCTGTTTCAAGGTTGGCGTTAGTGCAATGTATTTAGTTGCTGATTTTGTGTTTGTAGATTTGTATCTATTTGTGATTTGTTTGTGTTTTTATTTTTTTCTAAAAAAATCCTAAATGTGATGGCGGTGTGTGTAGGCTGGCTCTTGGCTGTTGGTGTGTGTGGACTGGCACTTGGTTGGTGGTGTGCGTGGAATGGTGCTTGGCTGGCGGTGTGCGTGGACTGGTACTTGGCTGGCGGTGTGCGTGGACTGGCGGTGTGCGTGGACTGGTGCTTGGCTGGTGGTGTGCATGGACTGGAGCTTGGCTGGTGGTGTGCGTGGAATGGTGCTTGGCTGGCGGTGTGCGTGGACTGGTACTTGGCTGGCGGTTTGCGTGGACTGGTGGTATGTGCGGACTGGTGCTTGGCTGGTGGTGTCAGTGGACTGGAGCTTGGCTGGCGGTGTGCGTGGATTGGCGATTGGCTGCCGGTGTGCCTGGACTGGCGATTGGCTGGCGGTGTGCCTGGACTGGCGCTTGGCTAGCGGTGTCCGTGGACTGGTGTTTGGCTAGCGGTGTGCGTGGTCTGGCGCTCTGCTAGCGGTGTGTGTGGACTGGCGGTCGGCTGGCTGTGTGTGAGTAGTGACTTTATGCTGGTCACTACACACACTGCTAGCTGCGTGCCACTCCACGCAATCCATCAGCCTGTGTAGTTGCTGTGTCAGGATTGTGGGCGTGTGAAAGTGATGGGCCCTTGAATGGCGCTGTGTGCTGGTGTGAGTTTTGTTATGTGATGGGCCCGCGGCTGGCGGTGTGAATGGTTTTGTATGTCTCACACGTATGAAAGGTGTATGAATGGCCTGTAAAGAGGTTGGTGCCTTGTCGTGGCTTTACAGCTCACGAGCTGTGAGTCAATGGTTCAGTTTCTCGCTTTTCAATTATTAACAGTGCATTTCATTTTTGTGAAATCACTTGCTAATACAATTGTATATACTGAACCATCACTCACCCTCGTGCCAAATCCAACCAGTATGTGTGTGTGCTTGAGGATTAGATGGCTGTGCAGTAATTTTTGTCTTTCTGAAGCAGGGTGTACCTTGTCCCTTTTTGTGAATTTTGTAATGTGTTGCTTTCGTGCCTGGTGGTGTGAATGGTCTTGTTTGTATCACGTATGAAAGGTGTGTGAATGAGCTGTAAAGTGGTTGGTGCCTTGACGTGGCTTTACAGCTCACGAGCTGCGAGTCATTGGTTTGGTTTTTTGTGCATTTAATTATTGACAGTGCATTTCATTTTTGTGAAATCTCTTGTTAATAA
The DNA here is from genome assembly GCF_964204655.1 of Triturus cristatus. Lineage (NCBI taxonomy): Eukaryota > Metazoa > Chordata > Amphibia > Caudata > Salamandridae > Triturus > Triturus cristatus. Next base: position 304,611,455 of record NC_140582.1, on the reverse strand, counting down.
TATTTAATACACTGAACCATGACTTGTCCTCGTGCCAAATCCAACCAGTATGTGTGTGTGTTTGAGGAATAGATGGTTGTGCAGGAATCTTTGTCTTTAGTTTCTCTGCAAAGGTGTACTTTCCATGTAAGAATAACCCACCAACTGTAGATATTGTCGAAAACCCATGGGAGTTCATGGTGATGTCTCTCTTGTGAATTCAAAAAGTTTTTTTATCCCCAATGTCCTGCAAACCTCAAAATGTCTGCCACATTTTCATTGCAATATTGATCCAAAATTCTCACGCTGTAGAAACAAACCAATAATTATGTCTAAACAATCTGGTTTTGCAAGGGGGGTCACTTGGGTTTTTGGCCCGGTGCTCGGCGGCCATCTAGGGAAACCTATCAAACCCATACATTTCTGAAAACTAGACACCCGGCGGCTTCCAGGAAGGTATGGCTTGCGTGGAACCCCCAACGTTTCCTCACCCAGAATCCCCTGCAAACCTCAATTTTAGCTCAAAAAATCACTTTTTTCACACATTTTGGTGTGGGAAAGTTATGGCATCACCGGGCTCACACAAATTTACCACCACCCAGCGTTCCCCCAGGTCTCCCGGTACAAATGGTGCCTCACTTGTGTGGGAGGCCCAAGTACCCGCGGCAGGCAAGGGCCCAAAACGCAGTGAGGCGACATCAAAATGGCCTATCGCAAAACCACCTGGTTTTGCAAGGGGGGTCACTTGGGTTTTTGACCCGGTGCTCGGCGGCCATCTAGGGAAACCTACCAAACCCATACATTTCTGAAAACTAGACACCCGGCGGCTTCCAGGGAGGTATGGCTCGCGTGGATCCCCCAACGTTTCCTTACCCAGAATCCCCTGCAAACCTCAATTTTAGCTGAAAAAATGACTTTTTTCACACATTTTGGTGTGGGAAAGTTGTGGCATCACCGGGCTCACACAAATTTACCACCACCCAGCGTTCCCCCAGGTCTCCCGGTAAAAATGGTGCCTCACTTGTGTGGGAGGCCCAAGTTCCCGCGGCAGGCAAGGGCCCAAAACGCAGTGAGGCGACATCAAAATGGCCTATCGCAAAACCACCTGGTTTTGTAAGGGGGGTCACTTGGGTTTTTGACCCGGTGCTCGGCGGCCATCTAGGGAAACCTACCAAACCCATACATTTCTGAAAACTAGACACCCGGCGGCTTCCAGGGAGGTATGGCTCGCGTGGATCCCCCAACGTTTCCTTACCCAGAATCCCCTGCAAACCTCAATTTTAGCTGAAAAAATGACTTTTTTCACACATTTTGGTGTGGGAAAGTTGTGGCATCACCGGGCTCACACAAATTTACCACCACCCAGCGTTCCCCCAGGTCTCCCGGTAAAAATGGTGCCTCACTTGTGTGGGAGGCCCAAGTACCCGCGGCAGGCAAGGGCCCAAAACGCAGTGAGGCGACGTCAAAATGGCCTATCGCAAAACCACCTGGTTTTGCAAGGGGGTCACTTGGGTTTTTGACCCGGTGCTCGGCGGCCATCTAGGGAAACCTACCAAACCCATACATTTCTGAAAACTAGACACCCGGTGGCTTACAGGGAGGTATGGCTCGCGTGGATCCCCCAACGTTTCCTTACCCAGAATCCCCTGCAAACCTCAATTTTAGCTGAAAAAATGACTTTTTTCACACATTTTGGTGTGGGAAAGTTGTGGCATCACCGGGCTCACACAAATTTTCCACCACCCAGCGTTCCCCCAGGTCTCTCGGTAAAAATGGTGCCTCACTTGTGTGGGAGGCCCAAGTACCCGCGGCAGGCAAGGGCCCAAAACGTAGTGAGGCGACATCAAAATGGCCTATCGCACAGCCACCTGGTTGGGCCAGTATCCAGAGCGGATCCCCGTTTGAACCGCGGCAAATCTGCCCTTATTCAGATTGAACACCTGGGCATCCGACCGACGCTGCACCCTAGTGCCGAAGTGGCTCTGCAGCAGAAAAGATCTGAAGTCCAGCGACTAGTGGGCGAACTTTGCCGGTGAGATAGTTTACTACGTCTTCTTCATTGCGTTGGTCTTGTCAAAGTGTAAAGAGTAAAGACAGAATATTTATGGATTAATCACTCCAACCCTGGGAGCTTCTTTGTCTAGCTCCAGCTCGATGGCCTTCTTGCTTGAAGATGAATGTATTTGTTTAGCTTCTAAAGAATAAATAATTATCAAATATGTAATGTATAATTCTGCTATATTGTGAATCAACCCCTCCGCTGCCAGGCCTGTCCCTCCCCCGTGCCATGCACTTTTTTGGCTATTTGGGGTAGTTTGCACTTAGGCCCCCATAACTTTTTGCCCACATAAGGAATCCACACCACATTTGTGTCCTTTTCTTAAAGCATGCTGAGAATACTAATGGTACCCAGGGTTTGCGGCTTACCCTGGAGGGGAGATAGAAATTAGGCAAGATATACCAAGATTTTGGTTTTTGGGGACAAATGGGAAAAAAGTGCCGCAGAAGAAAGCATCTGTTTTTTTCCCTGCAAATGGTATCAACGAAGGGTTTGTGTTGCTAAAATCACCATCTTCCCCGCTTTCAGGAACAGGAAAACCTTTGTCAGAAGGCCAAAATGTTCTAAACTTTTTTGCATTATACTGGGGCATAGCCTCTTTTTCCAATTTTTTTTGTGCTTTCAACCTCCTTCCAGTTAGTGGTTGAAATGGGAGTGAAACCAATAATGGAAAGCTATACGATTCTGAAAAGTAGACATAATTCTGAATTCAGTAAGGGGTCATTTGTGTAGATCATTCAAGGTTTTCCTATAGAAAGGAAAATTTGAAATAAAAGAATATTGAAATTTAGTTGAAAAAAACAGCCATTTGTGCCTGCATTTTCACTTTTAACTTCTTCTACCTGTAGTAGATTTTTGAAATCTATATACTGTTACGTCCACAGGACCCTTCTGGTTGCGCAGATATATGAGGCTAGTAAGTTCACCAAGAACCCGAGGTACCCAGAGCCAATAACGGAGTATACCAGGTATACAGTAATTCATTTGGTAAAATATAAAGAATGAAAAATAGTTATCAAGGAAACCTATGTATATCTGAAATGGGAACAAGATATGGAGTTTAGAAGCAGTGGTTATTTGTGCACCTCTGAAATTGTGAGTACCCATATTAGCATGTGAATTAGAGGGTATTGTTCAAAATGGCTTAATTTTTGCACACTGTCTTACATGTGGAAGGCAGAAATGCATAGAAAGCCAAATGGTAATAACACTTGCTCTATTATTCTGTGTTGCCCTAAGTCTCCGTGTTAGAAAGTGGGTTATTATTAGTGGCAAATATATATCTGCCCCTGGCAATATGGCCACTACCACAATATAGGGCTCAGTGCAGGTCTTAGAATATTATTCCCATGCTCAACCCTTGGTAGCTTGGCTGCGAACAGGCAGGCTTAACTTCAAAGACAGGTTTGGAAAGCATTTAAAAACAACACCACTTCAGTAAATTATTAAGACACAACACTCAATACAAATCCAACACCAATTTATAAAAATAGGGAATATTTTTACCTTTAAAATGACACCAAAATGAAAAAGATATGAATTTTTAAAGATTCAGCACTATGTAGCACATGGAAAACTAGAACTCCTATTGGGACATCTGGTCAGGCTAGACCAGGTCAAAGTTTCAGCCCGACCGTGATGGAGCCCTGTGCAGCTACCCCTCGCAGTAGGTCTGGGTCAAAGTTTTCACCTTCTGACTTTGAAAATGTTCTGGAGCTTTTCTTCCTGGCGTGCCTGGAAGCTCTCAGAAAGTCCAGTTTCGGTGAGGGTTCACCAGTTTGCCTTGCGACAAACTCCCGGTCAAACTTATGGAAGTCCGACCTCCGTAGCTTTCCAGCGGGATGAACCAGGGATCCAGACTCACGGTTGAAAATGGGCAGCTTGGCTCTCGGGGTTGGTCCAGGTCACCTTTTCTACTTTCGGAATAAAAACTTTTATGGAGCTTTTTCTTCAGGGGTCCCTCGCTGCTCTTCACCAGGCCGGCTTCGGTGAGGATTTGCAGGCTTGGGTTATCGCCTGCTCCCGTTCAAATTCTGGAAGTCAGACCACTGGAGCTTTTCAGCGGGACGACCCTGGATGCCAGGCCAGCTCGCGGTTGAGGGTCTCTGGCTTGGCTGGCCAGGTTGAGTCGGTCCACTTATGGAGCATTTTTCCAAAGTTGCTCCAAACTTCTGAAACTTCTTCCTTAAGTTCTTCAAAGGGTCCCAAAGTATCCCAAACTTACTCCAAGGGTCTGAAATCTCCAAGGTGGTCCCTGAAAGTTTGGGAATTCAGTTCCCACAATCCACTTGGAAAAACCCCTCACAAATCCACTTGTAGTTCTCCAGGCTGGGGATCCTTGGTAATGATGGTACAGATGAGCTCCATTAACTTGTACCTTGCAGCGAGTCCACTCTTTAGTCCTTTTGAAGCAAGGTAGTCCACAGGGCTGCAGTTTCAAATTGTGCAACAGGTGCAACCTCGCAGTGCAGAGCCTGGTTGGTGCAAATCAAACTCATCAGCAGGGACCCTTCTTCTCTCAATTTTCAAGCAGCAGATCTGAGAGGCTCTGTCCTTCTCAGATACTTATTCCAAGTTCTCTGGGTGAGGCAGCAGGTGACACCTGTCCAATGAGGTGCAGGGCAACACCCCAGGGTATGACCATATCTTCCAAAGTGTGGCATTATTTTCTCCCAGAGAGCACCATGTCTCCAAAATTCAAAATATTGGTTTTCCAGCAGAGAGAACAGAACTAACTAAACCAGCCTACAGGATGGCTTCATCTGCATAGGTCCTCTCACCTTACATCTGTGAATTCTTCCTTAATCCCCCCCATCTGGCTGTGGGGCAGAGGGGAGAGGTGTAAATGAAACTTGTTTCTGTAGCTGTCTCTTCCTCCCCTTGAAGAGCTTTATTTACTATACCCCTCGGGCTTTGGCATCCCTCTGCTCAGCAACTTCTCCTCCCACAAAGGCTTTCTAACCCCAGGGGTCATTTATCACCTCTTCAAAAGCAGCCAAGCTAATCCACTTATCTCTGACCAATCAAGGCAGAGCACTGAATTATACCTTACAGACAAGAAAGTCTCAAAACCTCTTGGCTGTACATTTTAGAATAAATTCAACAATACCATATTGTTGGATTTATCATTACCACTCTACTGAGTTCTATAATCCTAGTTTTATGGCTTTCCTTTCTCCAGTTATTAATTAATAACCTCCTGTAATGTTAACCTATGGACTGGGGTTCTGCAATGAAAAAATTAACTGGGCAATTACTTCAATGCCAGGGCCTATAAAACATGTTTTATAAGGAGCCTGCTTATACATACAGGACCCCCCACCTCTGGAACACCAAGGAAATACTTTAGGGGTTCTGAATATATAAACATATCGCAGCTCCTCACTTCAAAATGCTCGCAGCACACAGTCGATTTTGGGAAGCACTTTACTACAATGTGGGAAGTGAAATGTGCAATTTAACTGACCGCAGGGCATATAAAATCATTGTTATAAGGGATCTCCTTATAAGTACCTGTTCCCCCCACCCCTGGGACACCTAGGGGAGACCCTGGGGGTACCTAATATGCCCAAACATTGTATTTTATCAATTTGTAAAGGCCCCAAACACAAAATTAGAGTTTGGGCACAATTTGCATTTTAAAAGCAGCCCTGCAACACAGGGCTGCTTTTAAACTGACCTCAGACTTCAGCAGTGCACACATGCAAGTGCAGAAAGGTTGCTGGCCTTTAAACTGCCATGCCCTAATATATACCAGGGACAGGGACTTAAAGGTAGTTCCAATCCCCCTGCCCTATTATGTACTACGGCCTTATAGGGGCGGTCATGCAAATCCTAGGGGTACCCTGACCCATAGTGTACCATAGTGTATGTAGGTGTTTTCACTGTATTCCAAGGGGTCTATTAGGATGGCGGTCAAATAGATGCCGCCGGGCCGGTGGTGGCAACCACCGGGCCAGCGGGGGTCATCTGCCACTGAACCTAGCCAAACGCCACTGAACACAGATCATCAGCCGAACTACAGTCCACATACACAGAAACTTTCGCAAGTGTCTAGTGATTTTCTGCCCCCTGTTGGAGCAGATGTGCCCACAAATATAGCTGATCTGCCCCCAAGGTGAGCAGAAGCAGCCAAAATGTGTTCACAAAAAAGGGGAGCAACCCATGCCTAATGGGCTGCTCCCTGACATGCCCATGAACATATCCCTGATGCCTGGTGGGTCTTGTGCCCCCCGGTGGGCAGATCGCTGGCTATTGCCCCCATTTACCCCCCAGGGGGGGAAAATACTGTTCCATTGGTGTTAGGGGTTGGGCATTGGCATGCCCATTGTGGGCAGCCCTACCCCCTTTTATCCTTTTATTAAAAGGAAATCATCCCTGGTGCCTAGTGGGCTTTCAGGGGGCAGATCGGGGTTATTGACCCATCTGCACCCCAGGGTGGTCAGAAAGACTGTGGACATTTTTGGGAGGGCACCAGGGATGATTGTTTTTTTATACAAGAGGGGTGGGGGCATTGGCATGCCCATTTAGGGCAGCCCCCTTCACTAAGTACTAAATATAACAATCCCTGGTATCTAGTAGGCTTTCTGCCCTCCCGGGGACTGACCAGGGGTTATAAAAACAGAATCATTCCTGGTGCCTAGCAGCCCCCTGGGGGCTGATCGGAGACTATTGACCCCGTCTGCACCCCAAGGCAGCAGAAAGACTGTGGCAGTTTTGGGGAGGGGTGGGGGCAATATAGTGCCCATTTAGGGCAGCTCCCACCCCTAAGTACTACAAAATATAATCCCTAGTGTCTAGTGCGCTTTCTGCCCCCCCTGGGGGAGATCAGTGGAAATAACCCCTATCTGCCACCCAGGGGGGCAGAAAGACTGTCCCTTTTGTGTTGGGGGTGGGGACATTGGTAAGCTCATTATGGGCAGCCCACCCCTCTTTCATGAAAAACAAAAACAACCACCCCTGGTGCCTAGTGGGCTTTCTGCCTCACTGGGGGAGGGGGGAGGCAGGTGAGGGGCTATTGCCCCCATCTGCACCCCAAGGGGGGCAGAAAGACTTTGGCAAATTTTTGGGAGGAGTGGGGGCATTAGTGCTCATTTAGGGCAGCCTCCACCCCTAAGTATTAAAAAAAAGACACACTGGTGTCTAGTGTGCTTTCTGCACCCTGGGGTGCATATTGGGGGCTACTGCCCCATCTGCATCCCAGGGGGAAGAAAGACTGAATATGGCCATAGAGTAACGGGGGGAGCAAAGGCCCTTGCCCAAGGGCCCGCTCCCCCTTGGTGTCTAGTGGTGGATCCCTGCATGGAGATCATCCTCCTGCGACACTCCCTAAGCAGGGATCCACTGGCGATGGGTATCATTGGAAAGGGGAGGTTCTCCCCTTTCCAACGATACTTCTTGTGTGTGTTTCGGTATTCGGGTGCTGAGATAGCCCAAAAGCACCAAAGCAGTGAAACTGAAATGATGCAATCGGCTCATATCAGTTTCACTTTCAGTGTAATGACCTCAGTGCGCCATGTGCGTGATCGTCATTACATTGAAGGAAATCTCTCTGTAGTTTTAAGCAGAGGGATTAGGAGGTGGTGTCCCTTGGACGTAACGGTTACGTCCATGGCACTGGAGCGCCACAGCCATGGACTTGACTTTTACGTCCATGGCACTGAAGGGGTTGTATCCTTGTACATTTACTGTATATTAAACACAACAGTATCACAAACTAACATTAATACTCTTTTAAAAAAGAAGGAAAACACTAACCATTTTTTCACCCATAACATTGACCACAACCTTTACATCAGTGGATTTGTCTTTGAACAAGGATTTAGAATACCTTGAAAAGTGTTCATAAATGCACAAGGAAAAAAGTTGCTCGTTATGAATACACTCTCATATCATGTATTTGAATAACAAAATGGTAATGTATCTCTATTAATTTAATAACTGACTCATCATTCTAGTCTCTAATTCCAGTTACACATCATTAGGGTGAAGTAGGAGGCATAGCTTGCGAACCTCGTGGCCGGATTAGGGCCATATGTCCTGGGAAAGCCAGACGAAAGGCCAAAACAGGCAAGCGGTTGGGGCACGACGTGGACTGCCATCTGCCAAGAACATGAGGTGGATATTCTACTCCCTAGCCCAGGCTCACTCTTGACTCTGGAAAAAGGCAGAGGAGAGCGGGAGAGCACTCTAGGTAGCCACAGGCACCAGCGGCTCATGGAAGTGGCAGGCTTTAGGCCAGTACGGCTTGTGTCTGCTGCGGTACTGTCCTTCTGCACCCACGCTGATCAGCCCTCCAAGCCTGACAGGCGTGACAAGCCTGCATCTGCATCTCACAAGCAAAAGGTACAGACTCACTGGCATTTTTAAGGAACCCGGAGGCCAACTTTCAGGCTACAAGGGTGTGTGGAGGAATGAAGTGGCTGATGTGGTTTATTGACTACAAGAGGCCACAAGAGGTGACTGGAGGACTCTGGAGGCTTGGGGAATCAGTAGCAGCTCTGGATCCCAGGACTGGCGTTTAACTCTTGAGGTAAGCTACTCCTCTCTACAACAGGGACTGTGTGTGCTTGTGCCCTTCTCTCTAAGCTACTAGTTAACACCCTGAGGGAGGGGTGAGGAGGCGCACCTTGACCTTGCCAGTAAAAAAGTTGTGAAATAAGCTGTAGGAAAGTAATAACAGTTTTTTTACTCCCGGAGGAGGCAAAGGTGATAAGGCCACCTCGGTCCAGCCTGTTCTTCCCATACTTCACTCAGCCCCCTCAGTCTGCCCATCCAAGGGCATACTTGCAGAGGCACAGGGTTCTACTGTGGACAAGAGGAAACACATCCTCAGGTAGCAGCCAGGTTATTTCGCGCAGTCTCAGACATGTGCTCTGGAAAGTAACAGGACCAGTGGTGGCTCAAAAGAAGCAAAGTAAAAAGTCAGATCATCCTGCTCACCCAGTTGCGACAGACCAGATACTTCAATTAACTCCAGCAACACCAACAAGAGACCATCAGTTTGACTCAACAGCACAGGCAACCGCAATTAGTTCCCCAGGAGGGACAAGTACTACCCAGTTCCAGCCCCAAAAAATGCTGGGGCAAACATCTTTTTCAGCAACACTAAACTTAAGGAGCGGGCCATCCCCTTCAGCCCCACTGTGATCATCTGCAAAGGGGCCCCACCCCTCTGCCAGCTGAAGAGATCTCAGGAAGCCGTAGGGCCCTCATGAGTTCTGAGGCCTCAAAAGACCCCTCTCACAAAGAGGGTGTACTCGCTGCCTTGGGCAGTAACGAGGAACAGCCTGTTCACCCTAGCACAAGTGCTCTCTTTAGCAAATGGGATAAAGTAGACCAGGTAGAACAAGAGAAGCCAGAGAAAACAGCCAGTCCTAAAATCCAAGGCTGTGGGTGACTCAATGCAGCCTTCATTAAACTCGTCACTGGAATGGGGAGGCTTGTTTTATCTAATCACTCAAATAGAGAAAGAGGAGAAGAAGTGGGTAGCCCCTGGACCCGAGGAAGACTCCCGGCCCCTTGCGAATGATTTATCTTATCTCCACTCTAAAGAAGGGGAGAACATGTTGGCCAAGTATGGCAACAAAGCACCTAAAAACTTGAGCTCGACTGGAGTTTGCATAGAACCCCAAGGGTCCCAAGAGTCACTTTGGGCCACCGCACTTGGCATCTTGCAGAGCTCTGTGGAGGCAAAGTCTTTTCAAGCCCAAAAAATGGACATTCAGATCAACGTCTTAAAAAAGATATCAAACCTGACCGATCTGATACAAAGAGCTCAAGCAGGTGCACGGGTTCCAGCCAGGAATGGAATTGCTTCCCGGTTCTTGATAAGCTATATACACTCCCAGAGATTATAACAAAGCTAGTGGGCAATTTGAAGGAAGTGGTTGATGCGAACCCCCCCCCCCAGACAAAAGGCTGTTTGCAAGAAGAAGATGAAGAAAAAACTGATAATGAAAATTTGGCCGATCAAGGACATGCACAATTACAGCCACTGCAGCTGAGGCTGGAAATCCTCAGCAAGCAATTTCAACTCACTGGATTGAGGGCAAATGGCTGATCATATTAACCAAGGGTACCAACCCTGGGGAAATATCCGTCTATTTAGCTGGACCTAGCTATCCTGGCAGGTAACATCTCTCAGCAGAAGGGGAGCCTAAACATAAGAGATCAAAAAAAAAAGAAAGGGCTATAATAAAAAACTAACCCTGAATCATAATATGGTGCCCTATCCAATCTTCTATACAATAAAAAGCCCAGCCTTCGTCTCCCTGGTCAAAGAACAAAATGACTCTAGCTATTTGGAAGAGGCTCCTGCGGATGCAGGTCCAACCTCAGGACTCACCTCAGTCTCTCAAAAGCTCATTACTATAGAATCTTCTGATGCAAGCACCCCCCAAGTCATTGCGGAGCCAGTCATGATAGAGAAACTAGATCGTCACACATACCTGGTACCATCAGTTTAGCAGGGCCAGTCCATTCCAGGCTCAAATTACTCAGTTGGAAGCCCCACTACCTGGTAAAACAATTCACATGGCAATAAGAATGGGTTGACAGAGATCCAAATGATCAATACCACATCCCTCCCTCTCACATCTAGATGGGTCAGTTCTACTCCAGACTCTAAAACACACAATGGGGGCCCTTTTTACTCTCTTAACAATGCATTAAATAATAAGATTGGGTCAACAGTCACATTCCTTGGTTATGTTGGCGAATCCAACAATCGCAATGTTCTACCAGCCACTGCCAAAACCGACCTTTTAGCCCCTGCCCATTTGGACAGGGACGACCGATCATCCAGTAAGCTTCATGGTGGCAGCCTAGACCCTATGCAAGCTCCAACCACAACTGTCTGTACGTTATTCAATCCAGAATACAAGTCCAGAGGTCCATTTGACATTTTAAATCGAGGAAATATCCTCAAGCTAGTTCAAACAATGGGCACGCTTGGAGAAATCACATCACAATACATCATCTCTATTAAATTCATTCCTCCTGGGCCTGGCCAGAATTACAAAAAGACCAAGGTAAGCTGGAGATCCACTAAGTTGACCCTGAAAGTCTTGAGATATACCAAAACTTTCAAGCATTGGGAAGTCATCATAACTTTGTTAAGGGAATATGGGCACCCGCATGTCCTTGAAAGCCTGATGAAAGAGGGACGACCCAACCCAGACCGGTTCACTTGGTCCTTAGAGGTGCACTAAGCAAAGCTCCTGCCCCCGCAACTGAGCAAACCAGCGGGCACTTTAAAAAGACAACCCCTGGCCCTGAAGTAGTAGACAAATGGGACAGGCTGTTGGGGGCCCCTAATTCAACAAGACTGTTATGCAGAAAAAACACCTCCCTAACAGGTCACCCAGACCAGACACTCAAGATCTGCTCAAGATCTGCTCCTGGAACATCAGCAGACTTATAAACAAACTGGGTGACCTGGAAACCCTTCTATATCTCTGCTCTTTTCAAACCGTTCTACTACTAGAGACCTGGTCACAGAAGTCACACCATATGCAGGGCAACAACTTCCACCGGCCAAACCAAGAGAATCACCTTGGCTTAGATCCACTCAAATCCTAGCACAAGGACAGAGGTTTCTAACAAGCTGATCAACATTACTTTAGACCTTAGATCAGAGAAAGCAGAACAAGGACCTTATGATAACAGGTGACTTCAATATGTGGCTAAAGTGTGCACTATTTGCTAATGAGATTACAGAGGCATTAGATGGCCACCGGGCGACACCTTCTCAAGATCCCCCCGGGTGACATAAAGATGAGGATGGTCTCTAAAAGGCAATCTTGAACATCTTGGCCTTAGAGTCTTAAATGGCAGAATACTTCACAACAAACCACCTGCTCTCTCATATTTAACAGGCTCTGGAGCTTCTATAATTGACTATACCTTTGTCAGTCTCCCCCTGTTGAACACCGTCACCTCCTTTTCTTGCTGGAGGAAAAATGGAATGTCACCATCATCCTCAAGAGTTAACCCTCAATATTGAGTTGGAAGAGTACGAATGTGCAGTAGACACAGGGTCGAAGGCCATACAATTAATCTCAAATACATCAAGTATGCTACTGACACCCTTTCAAGCCTGGCCTCAGAAGCCAAACAACTATTGGCTTCCACTCATAAGTTTGAGGGAGACTCTCTGTCTCACTGGGTAAAGTTTACATAAAACACAAAGCCTGTCGCACCCAAAAAAAGAAGAATTCCAATTTGCAAAATTTAACTATCCCAAAAGTATGGGGAACAAATCACCTGATATGGAGTGTCAAAAAGAGGATCAGCCAGCTGTGGAGGACCCTTAAAAGGTTGTCTATGGATCCAAAAATATTATGTAAACTAAGGGAGTCAATAAGAAACCGAAAGGTGGATAAAATGAAAAATCAAAGGGTGAGTTGGAACTCGTTTTGGACAAAATTACTGTACAACATCAGGTCAAAAACGGCACACATTTAGCGGACTATAAATGAAGTAGGTAGAAACCTTTCAAATGTGGTCTCCTTTAATATCCCAGGGCCAACCTGGTACCACTTCCTGTAGGTTGTAAGCAGAGCTCTTGGGGCGGAAAGCCGAGAGCAGAACTTTTTTAAAGACTACTTTAAAATTGTAATTGTGATACTGTGTTTTTTAAAAACTGTGATACTGTGTTTTTAAATAACAACTAGAGTCGATCTCTTGGCTCCCCACGTGACTCCCTCCCCGCGCAGCCGAGTCAGGTGCTGCAGCGGGTCGCAGGTGAATCACCGGGACACCAGGGCCAGGCCCATTGGAACAGGCCACACCCCCCATTTCCGTCATTTAAGGATGTGCTGGTTCCGGAGGCGCAGCGGACGGGCGCAGCGGGCGCGCCGGCGGGGCGCCGAAGGCGCGCCAAAGGCAAGCCCGTCTGCGCCCGTCCGCGACCAGCCGGGGCCCGGGGCCACAAACCCTGGCTCCCACCCTACCCAGAGCAGGACCTACAGCTCGGCGGCCATATACAGCATAGGTAGGACTGCCGCTCCCCAGTGCACGCATATCTATGCTCCCACAGAGCTTCCCGCCCGCTGTTCGGGGTGCAAACATTCCTTCCGCAAATCCCCGTCGGCCTCGGCACAAACTTACCGCATGTATGCGCTAAACTGCCGCTCTTTATCAAAACATAGCACACAGATTGCCATGCTGCTCGAGGAGAAAAAGCCAGACGCGGTTTTCCTGACAGAAACATGGCTCACTGCTCACTCTGAGCCAGACGTGGTTCTAGCCTTACCCGTAGGTTACTATATCCTTAGACTGGATAGACCGGTAGGGAGAGGCGGAGGTCTGGCGATCATATTGAAAAACCAGTACCGATGCCGTGCTACAGCAGAAACTATCCCTGAGTGCGAGAGTGTAGCATTCTGCATAGAGTTCAACGCAAATAGCTCTTTTTCCGGCACCCTGATCTACCGCCCCCCTGAGCCTGTAAAAGTGTTCCATAGGTCTCTTCCAGAAATCATAGCGGAAAGAATTCTATCTTCTGCCAACCACACGGTCCTAGGGGACCTTAATCTCCATTTCAATTCCCCCTCAGACCACATTGCTAAGGAGTTACTAGATGATCTGGAAGCTCTTCTATTGTCCCAACTGGTATCAGCCCCGACCCATGAAAAAGGCAATTTACTTGATCCTATATTTAGTAACTGCCTGGATCTAACTGTTGATCAACCCATCCCCCTTCCATGGTCAGACCATTTTTTGGTCCCGCTTACCTGGGTTACACACAAAACCCCCCAGTTACCTCCCCAAGTCACCACTAGGAGGAACTGGACAAAGCTCCCATTGGAGCCCTGGCTGCATAACCTGGACTCCACCCGCCCGCCACCCTGCCTAGACCCCAATGTGGCAAACGGCAACTATGTAGGTTGGATCACTCACTCGCTAGATTCGATCCTCCCGCTTCGCAGATCCTCCTCGAAGAGATTACAGAAATCAGCCCCCTGGTTCTCCGACTCTCTAAGAGAGCTAAAACGCCTTTGCAGGCAACGAGAGAGAGCCTGGCGTTTAGACTTTCTCCCAGATAAAAAGGCTTCCTACAAAGAGGCGATCAAAGCCTACAGAGAAGGGATCAGAACGGCCCAGGCAACCCACTACTCTGAGAAAATACTAGAAGCGAAATCAAAGCCTAAGGAAATTTTCCATATAATAAAGCAATGTACCAGTGCCAACACGGCACCCCCTCCTAACAAAACCCAGGACCAATGCAATGAGCTTGCGGATTTCTTTCACAATAAAGTTTTAAAAATTTACTCTACCTTCCCAACAGCAGCCACAACCCCGGATATGATTAATCCATTCCCCCCTAGACCGCCTCTTCACCCAGAACAGCCTTCCCTCGAGCACTTCCCTCCTTTGGACCTCGACACCTTAAGCAAAGTGGCACGACAAGTCAAGTCGGGCTCTCCTTGTGACCCTGCTCCTCCAGAAGTCCTGATGCAGGCAAGCAAAGCCACCCTGCCTGTAATCCTGGAACTTCTAAACACGTCCATATCCGCATGCTCTGTCCCCACAGCTTGGAATCAAGCCATGGTGCGGGCACTGTTGAAGAAACCCAGCCTAGACCCAGATGACCACTCCAGCTACCGCCCCATCTCACTTCTCCCTTGGGCTAGCAAGGTGTTAGAGAAGTATATAAACGCGCAGCTGGTTCAGTTCCTAGAGGACCACTCTCTATTACACACATCCCAGACAGGCTTCAGACCGAAGCATGGCACGGAAACCGCCTTATTAGCGGTCACCGAAGAAACTCGAAGGGTACTGGACCAGGGAGGATCAGTGGCAGTGATCCTCCTTGATCTAAGTACCGCCTTCGATACGGTCAGCTATACCACCTTGCTGGACCGTCTCTATGACATCGGAGTTTCAGGTGACGCATTAAGGTGGTTTGACTCCTTTCTGTCTGAGAGATCTTTTCAGATCTTCGACGGAGAGACAGTGTCCTCTAGCAAACCTCTGAGCTGCGGAGTACCGCAGGGCTCCTCCTTGAGCCCTGTATTGTTCAACGTGTACATGAGGCCGCAGGCGGGTGTTGTCGAACCGTACGGCATTAAAATCGTGTCGTACGCCGACGACACCCAGCTTGTGGTCTCGCTGGCCACTGAGAACAACAGGCAATCCCCGGCAGATCTGCTAAAATGCTTAGAGGACGTCAAGGGATGGATGACCAGCTCCTCCCTAAAGCTAAACGGAGAAAAGACGGAGCTCATGCTCCTAGGCCCAGCCTCTCCTGTGCCTTTCACCTCCTTGTGGCCCTGTGCACTGGGCCCTCCCCCCACCCCTAAGGAGAGTGTTAAGAGCCTGGGAGTGTGGCTGGACAACAAACTCTCCTTCTCCACCCAGGCCACTAAACTGTCCGCCACATGCTTTGGCCTACTCAGAATCCTGAGGAAGGTCCTCCCGCTACTTCCTCTAGAGGCCAAAAAGGTGGCGGTACAAGGTCTCATCCAGTCTCGCCTGGACTCGAACAATGCCCTATACGTGGGGGCACCTGAGATGACCCTCCGGAAACTGCAGGTTGTACAAAACTGTGCAGCACGTACCCTGTTACAGATCCCTCGCACCCAGTCAGCAAGACCTGCTCTAAAAAGTCTCCACTGGTTACCAGTGAGGCAGAGAGTGGCTTTCAAGGCGCTGTGCATGGCGCACCGCGCCTTCTGGAAAACGGGCCCAGCCATTAACAACAACCTTGTCATCCCCTACCACCCTAACAGGAACCTTCGGTCGACGGAGGCTTTCCTTGCTGTTGTTCCCAGAGTGAAGCGAGCCAGGTCTGGGGGTAGGCTGTTCTCTTTGAATACCGCCAGGCTCTGGAATGCTCTCCCCCTCTCACTCCGGTCCAACCCAAACCTGCTCTCATTCCGGAAAAGCTTAAAGACACTTCTGTTTGCCAAATCCTATGTTCCCTAACTCCTCTTCCCGTCACCTCTCTGCTTCAACTCAGCGCTTGGACGCCTACGGGCAGCAACCGCGCTCAACAAATATTTTTACAATTACAATTACAATGTTCACTTCAATCAGCCAGCTCCACTGGACCAGTTCCTTGCACCAGGTGATTGTTCGGAGGCTAACAAACCTCCAGAATTCCTTCTTGGGAGCAGTGACCATGAAACATATTGGTGCTCCATCACTGATACCTCAGTTCAGAAACAACTCGGAAAGGGCCACAGAGAGGGGGCACCAGGCTACTTGTACCAGTATTTAATGAGGGAGACAAAGAGGTCCCTGGGAACTATCATTTGGTATAATTAATTGACAACAGCAACAAATAATTAGCAGGTATGCTACTTGATGAGTTACATCTCTGAGCTGAGACAAACAAGATTATCCAGCCAAACCAAACCGGGTTCACTAATCACACAGGGACCTCTGTCAACCTTATTGTACTCTCCCTTCTACTTGATCAGGCACAATCCGACAGCAAACCACTATATCTGGGCTTTATCGATCACAAATCTCCATTCGATAGGGTCGACAGGGGTAAGCTTTGGTAAACACTGGCTCACTCCAATATCCCAGGTAGCCTGCTTAGGAATTTGGAACTTTTGCATCAAGAGACAAGGGTCAGAATAAAAACCATAGACTAGCCCCTCTTGCCTAGGCCAATTAGTACTATGCAAGGTCACTATGCAAGGCCTCAAGCAGAGTTATGTATTTGCACCAAAACTATTTAACCTGTTCTTAGGCAGAGCCACACGGTCAGCAGTCTAGCTGCTAGACCTATAAAAAGCACATGGCTTCCGCTTTGCGCAGCGGATGCGTGCAGAGGGTACGCTGAAGGCGCGCCAAAGGCAGGCCCATCCGCGCCTGTGTTAGATTTGGGGGTCTTTAGTTGGCAGAGGTAGGTACCTTTGACAAACAGGGACCCTTGCGTCTAGTTAGGGTAAGGGGGTACACTCCTAAAATAATCCCTGCTCACCCCCTTGGTAGCTTGGCACGAGCAGACAGGCTTATCTCAGAGGCAGTGTGTAAAAAATAAGTATTCTTTATATAGACTTATCACATGACCCAAGACCACAAACGATGAAAATCCACACTACTGTACTTAAAATGGTAGAATTAGCTTAGTTCTCTTAAGATGGTAAATGCGACACTCAGAGTTCAATGTACCTTAAGATGCGTAACCAAGACAACGAAAGTGTTGCAAGGACAGTGATGCGTTGAAGATCTGGTGCAAAGAAACAAAGATGGCGCTTTTTCTTGATGCGACACACTTCCCGGAGATGCGGCGGCATCTGCTGCGACATCGATCCTCTCCCCTGGCAATACGAGTTGCTTCCACAACGATTTGAGCCGCAACAGGCCCTGCGACACTCTTCCTGCTGATGCGGGGGTGTCTGCTGTGCCGTTGATCCTCTTCTCTGGCGATGAGCCGTTACAGGCCCTGCGACATACTTCCCGGAGATACGACGGCGTCTGATGCGACGTCGATCCTCTTCTCTGGTGATGAGCCGCGACAGGCCCTGCGACACGCTTCCCAGTGATGCAGCGGCATCTACTGCGATGTCGATCCTCTCCCATGGCGATGTGAGGCGCTTCGGTGGACCTGCGATGACTCAACGATTCTCCTGCGACACGCTTCCCGGTGATGCGGCAGCGTCTGCTGCAACTTCGATCCTCTTCTCCGGTGATGCGAGGCGCTTCGTGCTGTGAAGCGGCAGCTCGGTGACACGCTTCTTGCTCGTGAGTCGCGCTTCCAGCTACTTGCGACACGCATTCCCTCAGAAAGCCTCGCAAAACAGCAGGCACTTTCCAAAGAAATCTTGGGGATCTGGTGGGTGAAGTCTGTTGTCCCTGAGACTTCAGCAGGAGGCAAGCTCTTTCCTCAAGCCCTTGGAGATCCTTCACAAGTTGAATAAAGTACAAAAAGTTCCTTTTCCCCTCTCTGGCAGTCAGGCAACCACTGCAGGCCAATCCCTCAAGCTTAGGGATAGTCTCTCCTCAGTCTCTCTGGTTCCGCTCCTCAGAAAAGGTTTCTTCTTGTTTCCCAAAGTGATCTAAAGTTCTTGGGTTTGGGTCCCAATATTTATACCCAGTTTCTCTTTGTTCTCTGAAGGCAGAGAGGCCTTTGCCTAGTCCACACCAGTTCTGGTCAGTCCTGGAGCACTTTGTTGACAAGACTCCCTTTCAGAGTGCAGAGCAGAGACATCAGATGCATCAAAGGAGGTGGAGCCAGCATTGTGAAGGGAAGGCACAGCCCTATTCAGGTCCCAGGTGCAACTCCTCCCACCCATCTAGATGCAGATCTCTCTATTCAGCCCTGTGCTGACTCACCCTGTCTCCTGGAATCCCCCAGCCCCTGTCACTCAAACTCCAGACAAGGAATACACAGCCTAGCAGAGGCAGGTTTGGATGGAACGACAAGAAAATACCTACTTTCTACAAGTGGTATTTTCAAACACAAAATGTTAAAACCAACTTCACTAAAAGATGTATCTTATCATTCTGAGTTCAGGCATACTAAACTCAAATTTCTACCAGGTTCCCTGAGTCAGTTAGGATTGTAAGATGTAATAATCAAACTGCCCATTCTGGCCTATGAGGAACAGGTAGCCTTGCAAAAATGAAAAATGAAAATGGCTGTATTTCACTATTAGGGCATGTCACACACACCAGGGCATGTCCTACCTTATACTTACATGCACCCTGCCCTTGGACCTACCATAGGCATGTCTGATATGAAGAAAAGGGAAGGTTTAGGGACTGGCAAGTGGGTGCACTTGCCCAGTCAGCATGGCAGTACCAGACGGCACACTGGCTCTGCAATGACAAGCCTTAGACACACTTTTACAGGCTGTTTCTGTGGGTGGCACAACCAGTGCTGCAAGCCCACCAGCAGCATTTGGTGTACCAGCCCTGGGCACTCCTGGTGCAATGTACTAGGGTCTGACAGGTAAACCAAACCAGCCAATCATGGAATCACTAATCCATACATCAATTTACAATAGGGAGCACTTGCACTGTGGCACTGGATAGCAGTGGCACAGTGCCCAAAGCATCTAACACCAGCAAAAACACATGAGGCAACAGCAAAAAAAGGAAGGGAGACCCACACCAAGGTGCCAGGTCTAACACGTGTCCCCTCCAGCTGTAATTTGGGGAGAACTACCCTACCTCCTGGGAGTTCTCATCACTAAGGCACAAAAATCTGGACAGACCATCAGCATTCGCATGCTCTGTACCAGGGCGATGTTCCACCGTGAAATCCATTCCCTGTAGAGAAATGGACCATCTCAACAGCTTTGGGTTCTCACCCCTCATCTGCATCAACCATCTGAGGGGCCTGTGGTCTGTCTGAACCCGGAAGTGAGTCCCAAACAGGTATAGTCTCAGCTTCTTCAGTGCCCAGCCCACAGAAAATGCCTCACGCTCAATAGCACTCCACCTCTGTTCCCGTGGAAGTAACCTCCTACTGATGAAGGCTACAGGTTGATCTAGGCCCTCCTCATTCATCTGTGCCAAAACAGCCCCCACACCATGCTCTGAAGCGTCTGTTTGTACAATGAACTCTCTGGAGAAGTTGGGTGCCAGGAGCACGGCGCCGTTCACATAGCAGTTTTCAGGGCCTCTAAAGCTTTCTGACAGGTGTCAGTCCAAATCACTTTCTTGGGCTGCTTCCTGGAAGTCAGCGCTGTGAAGGGTGCAACAGTGCTGCCATACCCCTTGACAAACCTCCTGTAATACCCAGTGAGTCCTAAAAAGGCTCTCACCTCTGTCTGGGTTTTGGGGGTTCCCAAGTCAGGATGGTTTCAATCTTGGGCTGTAGGGGCACCACCTGGCCGCTCCCAACCTGGTGTCCCAAGTACACCACGGAACCCTGCCCGATCTAGCACTTAATCGTCTTGATCGTGAGGCCTGCCCTCCGCAGCGCCATCAACACTTCCCAGAGGTGGTGCAGGTGTTCTTCCCAACTGGCGCTGAACATGGCAATGTCATCCAGGTAGGCGGCACTGAACTCTTCCAGTCCAGCCAACACCTGGTTGACCAACCTCTGAAAGGTGGCAGGGGCATTCTTCATTCCGAAGGGCATAACCCGGAACTGGTAGTGCCCATCTGGTGTGGAGAATGCTGACCTCTCTCTTGCCCCATCAGTCAAGGTGATCTGCCAGTACCCAGACATTAAGTCAAACGTGCTGAGGTACCGTGCAGCCCCTAACCGATCTATGAGCTCATCAGCTCTGGGGATGGGGTGTGCGACAGTCCTGGTGACTGAATTGAGCCCTCGGTAGACCACACAGAACCGGAGTTCTGGTGTGGCTCCCGGTGCGGCCGCCTTTGGGACCAAGACCACTGGGCTGGCCCAAGGACTGTTAGAGGACTCAATCACCCCTAACGCAAGCATCTTGGAGACCTCCTCCTTGATGCAAGCTCTCACCCTGTCAGTCACCCTGTAAGTTTTGTGCTTCACAGGTGTACTATCCCCAGTGTCCACATCATGGATGCACCAATCAGTGACACTGGGAATCAGGGAGAACAGATCATAAAACTGTCCCAGCAACTGGCGGCAGTCATCCTGTTGCTCAGGGGTCAGGGTGGAAGAGAGGTTGACTCCATCCACTGACCCATCTTGCTCTGTCGCCGACAGGAGGCCAGGAAGAGGCTCAGTCTCTCCTCCGTTCCAGCATCTGTCGCTAAAAGCATGCCCACTTGGGACCTCTCCAAGTGGGGCTTCAGGCGGTTGACATGCCGGACCCTCAAGGGGTTCCTGGGAGACCGCAAATCCACCAAGTAGGTAACCGGATTGGGTTGAACCTTTCAACCAACCAATTTCCTTGGGGGTGGTAAGGAGTGGTGAACTTGTAGGTTATCCCACACGCCTGCCACAGGGACTTCATATACTTAAAAATGAAGTTGGTACCTCGGTCAGACACCACCTCTCTAGGGAATCCTACTCGTGAGAAAATTTCCATCAATGCCCGTCCCACCACGGGGGCCGTCACTGTCCTCAGAGGTATGACTTCCGGGTACCGGGTGGCATGGTCCACCAAGACCAGGATGAACCTGTTGCCCATGGCTGTCTTGAGGTCCAGTGGCCCCACAATGTCAATACCCACCCTTTCAAAGGGGGTGCTGACCACAGGGAATGGCTGGAGAGGAGCCTTTTGCTTCCTTCCACTCTTTCCACTTGCCTGGCAAGTCTGACATGTGCCGCAATGAGTGTCTGAACTCTTGCGCATTTGGGGCCAATAGAAGTGGGTGACAAGCCTCTCAAAGGTTTTGTCCTGCCCCAAAAGTCTTGCCAATGGCACATCATGAGCCAGCCCCAGTAGGAAGGCTCTAAAGCGCTGGGGTACCACCAGCACACGGGCTGACCCAGGCTCAGTAACCTTAGGCTCAGAATACAGGAGACCATTCTCCCAGTAGATCCAATGTGATCAAGACTGATCACCTGCTGCCTGGTTTGCAGCCTGCTGCCGCAAACCCATAAGAGAAGGGCACTTGTTCTGCTCCTCACAGAACTCCTCCCTGGAGGGTTCTCCTTCTTGCTGCCAATGGGTCAGCTCAGGCAAGTCCCCCAGTTCAGCTACCTGTTCCCCTGTAGGCTCCAAGGCATCCCCCTCAGGGTCTATCTCCTCCTGAATCATGGGAACTTTGGGGCCTGGTTTCTTGCACCCCCACCTCTTCTCTCCAAGGCAGGCACCTGGGCCCCCCTCTCAGGCTCCAGGTCCTCTTGAGAACCCCTACTGGCTGCCATGGACCGTGTGGTGACACACGCCCAGTCAGGCAGACCCAACATCTCCAAATGAGCACTCCGCTCCACCTCCTTAAAAGGTGAGCTCTCCAAATCGTTCCCTAACAAACAGTCAACAGGCATGGCGAGCCTCACAGCTACCTGAAGAGTTCCAGAGACGGCCCCCCACTCAAAGGGAACCTGAGTCACCTTGCAGTGGCTCTCTATGTTGTCAGCGGCAACACCTGGATAGAATGCATTGGGGACAACCTGCTCTTGAGATACCAGGTGACACTTGACAGCTGTCACACTGACTCCCGTATCTCTAAGAGCCTCTACTCTATGGCCATTGATGGTCACTCACTGCCTGTATTTCTTAGTGTTGTCAGGCAGTTGGGTCCTGGGGACCACCACACAGTCTCCTAAAGAGACAAGGGACATCTCTACGGGAGCCCACCCACCTTGGGCACCCATCTCCTCACCCAGGGCTACACTAGCCATCTGCCGGGGGGCTGCACCAGGGGGTGCTGTCTTTCCAAACTGGCGACACCTGGGATCATTCGCCTTATGACCCAGGTTTCCACACTTGTAGCACTTCAGGGGTCCCCCTTGAACAGGTGCACCTGTCGGGCCCCTGATGGTTTCTGGTGGGAGGCTGGGAACCTTTCCCTTGGTTCCCTTGGGGACTACTTTGGGGCCTTCTTTGGAACTCCCTCTGTTTACCCTTGTCCCCCCCACTCTTCTGCTGGGGACCCTGCCCACTCTTAGCTGAGTCTCCCATGTGACCCCTGTGGACCCTGGTGCTTACCCAGCAGTCCGCCTCCTCAGCAAGCTTCCTAGGGTTAGTCAGCCTGCTATCAATTAGGTGCTGGCGTAGCTATGGAGAACAATTACTTGACAAGTGCTCCCATGCAATCAAATCAAAGAGCCCCTGAAAATCATCAACTTTGCTACCCTTTACCCAACCATCGAATGCTCTGCAGAAAAAAGTGTCATATTCCACCCAGGTACTGCTCTCTATCTTCTTGCAGCCTCTGAACCTCTGTCTATACAATTCAGGGGTTAAATCATACCTAGATATTAATGCATCTTTCATGTGGTGATATGAATTATAGACTTCAGGAGGCAAGTCTAACAGTGTGTCCAGCCCCTCACTCAGGACCCGATTCACAGAACTAACTTAAGACAAAATCCTAAACTTACTACTTTTGGTATTCACAGAAGGCATTTAGTAGGAGTAAAGTTAGGATTTTGTATTAAGTCTGTCTTAAGTCTGTCTTAAGTCTGTCTTAAGTCTGTCCTAAGTTTGTCTTAAGTCTATCTTAAGTCTGTCTTAAGCCTGTCCTAAGTTTGTCTTAAGTCTGTCTTAAGTCTGTCTTAAGTCTGTCTTAAGTCTGTCCTAAGTTTGTCTTAAGTTTGTCTTAAGACTGTCTTAAGTCTGCCTGAAGTCTGTCTTAAGTCAAACTTAAGTCAAACTTAAGACAAAATCCTAACTTTACTACTACTAAATGCCTTCTGTAAATAACAAAAGTAGTAGGACAGACTTAAGACAGACTTAAGACAAACTTAGGACAGATTTAAGACAGACTGAAGACAGACTTAAGGCAGACTTAAGACAGTCTTAAGACAAACTTAAGACAAACTTAGGACAGACTTAAGACAGACTTCCCGGTGATGCAGAAACGTCTGCTGCAACGTCGATCCTCTTCTCCGGCATTGAGAGGCGCTTCGTGTTGTGAAGCGGCAGCTGCAGTTCGGCGACACGCTTCTTGCTCGTGAGTCGCGCTTCCAGCTCCTTCCGACACGCAGTCCCTCAGAAAGCCTCACAAAACAACAGGCACTTTCCAAAGAACTCTTGGGGAGCTGGCGGGTGAAGTCTGTTGTCCCTGAGACTTCATCAGGAGGCAAGCTCTTTCCTCAAGCCCTTGGAGATCCTTCACTAGTTGAATAAAGTACACAAATTTCCTTTTCTCCTCTCTTTGGCAGTCAGGCAACCACTGCAGGCCAATCCCTCAAGCTTAGGGATAGTCTCTCCTCAGTCACTCTGGGTCCGCTCCTCAGAAAAGGTTTCTTCTTGTTTCCCAAAGTGATCTAAAGTTCTTGGGTTTGGGTCTCAATATTTATACCCAGTTTCTCTTTGTTCTCTGAAGACAGAGAGGCCGTTGCCTAGTCCAAACGAATTCTGGTCAGTCCTGGAGCACTTTGTTGACAAAGACTCCTTCTTTCCTTTCAGAGTGCAGGGCAGAGACATCAGACGCACCACAGGAGGTGGAGCCAGCATTGTGGAGGGAAGGCACAGCCCTATTCAGGTCCCATGTGCAACTCCTCCCATCCATCTAGATGCAGATCTCTCTATTCAGCCCTATGCTGACTCACCCTGTCTCCTGGAATCCCCCAGCCCCTGTCACTCAAACTCCAGACAAGGAATACACAGCCTAGCAGAGGCAGGTTTGGATGGTTAGACAAGAAAATACCTACTTTCTACAAGTGGTATTTTCAAACACAAAATGTTAAAACCAACTTCACTAAAAGATGTATCTTATCATTCTGAGTTCAGGCATACTAAACTCAAATTTCTACCAGGTTCCCTGAGTCAGTTAGGATTGTAAGATGTAATAATCAAACTGCCCATTCTGGCCTATGAGGAACAGGTAGCCTTGCAAAAATGAAAAATGAAAATGGCTGTATTTCACTATTAGGGCATGTCACACACACCAGGGCATGTCCTACCTTATACTTACATGCACCCTGCCCTTGGACCTACCATAGGCATGTCTGATATGAAGAAAAGGGAAGGTTTAGGGACTGGCAAGTGGGTGCACTTGCCCAGTCAGCATGGCAGTACCAGACGGCACACTGGCTCTGCAATGACAAGCCTTAGACACACTTTTACAGGCTGTTTCTGTGGGTGGCACAACCAGTGCTGCAAGCCCACCAGCAGCATTTGGTGTACCAGCCCTGGGCACTCCTGGTGCA
Organism: Triturus cristatus; assembly: GCF_964204655.1. Lineage (NCBI taxonomy): Eukaryota > Metazoa > Chordata > Amphibia > Caudata > Salamandridae > Triturus > Triturus cristatus. The sequence goes on along the minus strand of NC_140582.1, from coordinate 304,586,748 downwards.
ATGTACTAGGGTCTGACAGGTAAACCAAACCAGCCAATCATGGAATCACTAATCCATACATCAATTTACAATAGGGAGCACTTGCACTGTGGCACTGGATAGCAGTGGCACAGTGCCCAAAGCATCTAACACCAGCAAAAACACATGAGGCAACAGCAAAAAAAGGAAGGGAGACCCACACCAAGGTGCCAGGTCTAACACGTGTCCCCTCCAGCTGTAATTTGGGGAGAACTACCCTACCTCCTGGGAGTTCTCATCACTAAGGCACAAAAATCTGGACAGACCATCAGCATTCGCATGCTCTGTACCAGGGCGATGTTCCACCGTGAAATCCATTCCCTGTAGAGAAATGGACCATCTCAACAGCTTTGGGTTCTCACCCCTCATCTGCATCAACCATCTGAGGGGCCTGTGGTCTGTCTGAACCCGGAAGTGAGTCCCAAACAGGTATAGTCTCAGCTTCTTCAGTGCCCAGCCCACAGAAAATGCCTCACGCTCAATAGCACTCCACCTCTGTTCCCGTGGAAGTAACCTCCTACTGATGAAGGCTACAGGTTGATCTAGGCCCTCCTCATTCATCTGTGCCAAAACAGCCCCCACACCATGCTCTGAAGCGTCTGTTTGTACAATGAACTCTCTGGAGAAGTTGGGTGCCAGGAGCACGGCGCCGTTCACATAGCAGTTTTCAGGGCCTCTAAAGCTTTCTGACAGGTGTCAGTCCAAATCACTTTCTTGGGCTGCTTCCTGGAAGTCAGCGCTGTGAAGGGTGCAACAGTGCTGCCATACCCCTTGACAAACCTCCTGTAATACCCAGTGAGTCCTAAAAAGGCTCTCACCTCTGTCTGGGTTTTGGGGGTTCCCAAGTCAGGATGGTTTCAATCTTGGGCTGTAGGGGCACCACCTGGCCGCTCCCAACCTGGTGTCCCAAGTACACCACGGAACCCTGCCCGATCTAGCACTTAATCGTCTTGATCGTGAGGCCTGCCCTCCGCAGCGCCATCAACACTTCCCAGAGGTGGTGCAGGTGTTCTTCCCAACTGGCGCTGAACATGGCAATGTCATCCAGGTAGGCGGCACTGAACTCTTCCAGTCCAGCCAACACCTGGTTGACCAACCTCTGAAAGGTGGCAGGGGCATTCTTCATTCCGAAGGGCATAACCCGGAACTGGTAGTGCCCATCTGGTGTGGAGAATGCTGACCTCTCTCTTGCCCCATCAGTCAAGGTGATCTGCCAGTACCCAGACATTAAGTCAAACGTGCTGAGGTACCGTGCAGCCCCTAACCGATCTATGAGCTCATCAGCTCTGGGGATGGGGTGTGCGACAGTCCTGGTGACTGAATTGAGCCCTCGGTAGACCACACAGAACCGGAGTTCTGGTGTGGCTCCCGGTGCGGCCGCCTTTGGGACCAAGACCACTGGGCTGGCCCAAGGACTGTTAGAGGACTCAATCACCCCTAACGCAAGCATCTTGGAGACCTCCTCCTTGATGCAAGCTCTCACCCTGTCAGTCACCCTGTAAGTTTTGTGCTTCACAGGTGTACTATCCCCAGTGTCCACATCATGGATGCACCAATCAGTGACACTGGGAATCAGGGAGAACAGATCATAAAACTGTCCCAGCAACTGGCGGCAGTCATCCTGTTGCTCAGGGGTCAGGGTGGAAGAGAGGTTGACTCCATCCACTGACCCATCTTGCTCTGTCGCCGACAGGAGGCCAGGAAGAGGCTCAGTCTCTCCTCCGTTCCAGCATCTGTCGCTAAAAGCATGCCCACTTGGGACCTCTCCAAGTGGGGCTTCAGGCGGTTGACATGCCGGACCCTCAAGGGGTTCCTGGGAGACCGCAAATCCACCAAGTAGGTAACCGGATTGGGTTGAACCTTTCAACCAACCAATTTCCTTGGGGGTGGTAAGGAGTGGTGAACTTGTAGGTTATCCCACACGCCTGCCACAGGGACTTCATATACTTAAAAATGAAGTTGGTACCTCGGTCAGACACCACCTCTCTAGGGAATCCTACTCGTGAGAAAATTTCCATCAATGCCCGTCCCACCACGGGGGCCGTCACTGTCCTCAGAGGTATGACTTCCGGGTACCGGGTGGCATGGTCCACCAAGACCAGGATGAACCTGTTGCCCATGGCTGTCTTGAGGTCCAGTGGCCCCACAATGTCAATACCCACCCTTTCAAAGGGGGTGCTGACCACAGGGAATGGCTGGAGAGGAGCCTTTTGCTTCCTTCCACTCTTTCCACTTGCCTGGCAAGTCTGACATGTGCCGCAATGAGTGTCTGAACTCTTGCGCATTTGGGGCCAATAGAAGTGGGTGACAAGCCTCTCAAAGGTTTTGTCCTGCCCCAAAAGTCTTGCCAATGGCACATCATGAGCCAGCCCCAGTAGGAAGGCTCTAAAGCGCTGGGGTACCACCAGCACACGGGCTGACCCAGGCTCAGTAACCTTAGGCTCAGAATACAGGAGACCATTCTCCCAGTAGATCCAATGTGATCAAGACTGATCACCTGCTGCCTGGTTTGCAGCCTGCTGCCGCAAACCCATAAGAGAAGGGCACTTGTTCTGCTCCTCACAGAACTCCTCCCTGGAGGGTTCTCCTTCTTGCTGCCAATGGGTCAGCTCAGGCAAGTCCCCCAGTTCAGCTACCTGTTCCCCTGTAGGCTCCAAGGCATCCCCCTCAGGGTCTATCTCCTCCTGAATCATGGGAACTTTGGGGCCTGGTTTCTTGCACCCCCACCTCTTCTCTCCAAGGCAGGCACCTGGGCCCCCCTCTCAGGCTCCAGGTCCTCTTGAGAACCCCTACTGGCTGCCATGGACCGTGTGGTGACACACGCCCAGTCAGGCAGACCCAACATCTCCAAATGAGCACTCCGCTCCACCTCCTTAAAAGGTGAGCTCTCCAAATCGTTCCCTAACAAACAGTCAACAGGCATGGCGAGCCTCACAGCTACCTGAAGAGTTCCAGAGACGGCCCCCCACTCAAAGGGAACCTGAGTCACCTTGCAGTGGCTCTCTATGTTGTCAGCGGCAACACCTGGATAGAATGCATTGGGGACAACCTGCTCTTGAGATACCAGGTGACACTTGACAGCTGTCACACTGACTCCCGTATCTCTAAGAGCCTCTACTCTATGGCCATTGATGGTCACTCACTGCCTGTATTTCTTAGTGTTGTCAGGCAGTTGGGTCCTGGGGACCACCACACAGTCTCCTAAAGAGACAAGGGACATCTCTACGGGAGCCCACCCACCTTGGGCACCCATCTCCTCACCCAGGGCTACACTAGCCATCTGCCGGGGGGCTGCACCAGGGGGTGCTGTCTTTCCAAACTGGCGACACCTGGGATCATTCGCCTTATGACCCAGGTTTCCACACTTGTAGCACTTCAGGGGTCCCCCTTGAACAGGTGCACCTGTCGGGCCCCTGATGGTTTCTGGTGGGAGGCTGGGAACCTTTCCCTTGGTTCCCTTGGGGACTACTTTGGGGCCTTCTTTGGAACTCCCTCTGTTTACCCTTGTCCCCCCCACTCTTCTGCTGGGGACCCTGCCCACTCTTAGCTGAGTCTCCCATGTGACCCTTGTGGACCCTGGTGCTTACCCAGCAGTCCGCCTCCTCAGCAAGCTTCCTAGGGTTAGTCAGCCTGCTATCAATTAGGTGCTGGCGTAGCTATGGAGAACAATTACTTGACAAGTGCTCCCATGCAATCAAATCAAAGAGCCCCTGAAAATCATCAACTTTGCTACCCTTTACCCAACCATCGAATGCTCTGCAGAAAAAAGTGTCATATTCCACCCAGGTACTGCTCTCTATCTTCTTGCAGCCTCTGAACCTCTGTCTATACAATTCAGGGGTTAAATCATACCTAGATATTAATGCATCTTTCATGTGGTGATATGAATTATAGACTTCAGGAGGCAAGTCTAACAGTGTGTCCAGCCCCTCACTCAGGACCCGATTCACAGAACTAACTTAAGACAAAATCCTAAACTTACTACTTTTGGTATTCACAGAAGGCATTTAGTAGGAGTAAAGTTAGGATTTTGTATTAAGTCTGTCTTAAGTCTGTCTTAAGTCTGTCTTAAGTCTGTCCTAAGTTTGTCTTAAGTCTATCTTAAGTCTGTCTTAAGCCTGTCCTAAGTTTGTCTTAAGTCTGTCTTAAGTCTGTCTTAAGTCTGTCTTAAGTCTGTCCTAAGTTTGTCTTAAGTTTGTCTTAAGACTGTCTTAAGTCTGCCTGAAGTCTGTCTTAAGTCAAACTTAAGTCAAACTTAAGACAAAATCCTAACTTTACTACTACTAAATGCCTTCTGTAAATAACAAAAGTAGTAGGACAGACTTAAGACAGACTTAAGACAAACTTAGGACAGATTTAAGACAGACTGAAGACAGACTTAAGGCAGACTTAAGACAGTCTTAAGACAAACTTAAGACAAACTTAGGACAGACTTAAGACAGACTTCCCGGTGATGCAGAAACGTCTGCTGCAACGTCGATCCTCTTCTCCGGCATTGAGAGGCGCTTCGTGTTGTGAAGCGGCAGCTGCAGTTCGGCGACACGCTTCTTGCTCGTGAGTCGCGCTTCCAGCTCCTTCCGACACGCAGTCCCTCAGAAAGCCTCACAAAACAACAGGCACTTTCCAAAGAACTCTTGGGGAGCTGGCGGGTGAAGTCTGTTGTCCCTGAGACTTCATCAGGAGGCAAGCTCTTTCCTCAAGCCCTTGGAGATCCTTCACTAGTTGAATAAAGTACACAAATTTCCTTTTCTCCTCTCTTTGGCAGTCAGGCAACCACTGCAGGCCAATCCCTCAAGCTTAGGGATAGTCTCTCCTCAGTCACTCTGGGTCCGCTCCTCAGAAAAGGTTTCTTCTTGTTTCCCAAAGTGATCTAAAGTTCTTGGGTTTGGGTCTCAATATTTATACCCAGTTTCTCTTTGTTCTCTGAAGACAGAGAGGCCGTTGCCTAGTCCAAACGAATTCTGGTCAGTCCTGGAGCACTTTGTTGACAAAGACTCCTTCTTTCCTTTCAGAGTGCAGGGCAGAGACATCAGACGCACCACAGGAGGTGGAGCCAGCATTGTGGAGGGAAGGCACAGCCCTATTCAGGTCCCATGTGCAACTCCTCCCATCCATCTAGATGCAGATCTCTCTATTCAGCCCTATGCTGACTCACCCTGTCTCCTGGAATCCCCCAGCCCCTGTCACTCAAACTCCAGACAAGGAATACACAGCCTAGCAGAGGCAGGTTTGGATGGTTAGACAAGAAAATACCTACTTTCTACAAGTGGTATTTTCAAACACAGAATGTTAAAACTAACTTCACTAAAGGATGTATCTTATCATTCTGAGTTCAGGCATACTAAGCTCGAATTTCTACCAGGTTCCCTGAGTCAGTTAGGATTATAAAATGTAATAATCAAACTGGAACAGTGAAAAACAAAAGTGGCTGTGATTCATTATTAGGACATGCCACACACACCAGGGCATGTCCTACCTTATACTTACATGCAGCCTGCTCTTGGGCCTACCATAGGGGTGTCTGATATGAAGAAAAGGGAATGTTTAGGGACTGGCAAATGGGTGCACTTGCCCAGTCAGCATGGCAGTACCAGACTGCACATAGGATATGCAATTACAAGCCTTAGACACACTTTTACAGGCTGCTTCTGTGGGTGGCACAACCAGTGCTGCAAGCCCACCAGCAGCATTTGGATTACCAGCCCTGGGCACTCCTGGTGCACTGTACTAGGGTCTGACAGGTGAACCAAACCAGCCAATCATGGAATCACTAATCCATACATACATTTACAATAGGGAGCACTTGCACTGTGGCACTGGATAGCAAAAACACATGAGACAACAGCAAAAAATGGAAGGGAGACCCACGCCAAGGTGCCAGGTCTAACAGCCTGTCCGCGCCAGGATCGGGCTAGGGGCTATACCCCCTGTCCTTTTTTCCCCAGAAAATGTGTTTTACTCTTGTGACCTCCTTTTGCGTTTAAGGAAGGCTCCCAACGAAAATTGTCTACATTTGTTGTCCCTAAACAATAACACCGCTACATGCTCTTATTGCCCTTTTAAACTTGGTCAATCCTTGAAGACGCAGACCTCGTCTCAGACCCCAGCACCCTATGAAATGTTCTCGCTAAACTGCAGGTCCCTACCCAAACACAAAGACGCTCCTCAAACTTTCTACTCCGCAAGCCACAACAGAGGGTGCTCTTACTCACTGCAACAAATTTACAGACTTCTTTTAAAAGAAGATTCAGAACATATACAGCACTTTCCTACTCTCGACACATCAAAATGACCTGTCACATGTGGACACCTTTCAGTCCGGCACCAATATCCTCTTGGAAGAAATCCCCCTGATGGATATCAAATCTTTACGAACCATCTCAGCCCTTGTAAAATCAGGCTCACCAAGGCATCCTGCCCCCCCCACGTTCTAAAGCTAGCTGCAGGACCGATTCTTCCAATAATCCTGGAATTGATAAACTCACCCATATCCTCTGGTGTAGTTCCCCCGCCCTGGAAATGAGCTATGTTAAAGGCACTTATCAAAAAAACTAATCTGGATCCTGACCTCCTGGGGAACTTTTGTCCCATTCCCCATCAGCCTGTAATTAGTAAAATCCCCGAAAGACATGCCATTTCTGTCCTATCTGAACATTTAGAGTCCAACAACCTTCTGCACTCCTCACAGACAGGTTTTCAACCCCAACAAGGGACAGCAACTGCTCTCCTAGTGGTGGCTGAAGAATCCTGGAAAGTTCTGAACCAAGGAGGTACAGTGGCTATCCTCCTCCTTGACCTCAGCGCTGCGTTTGACACTGTCACTCACAGCATTCTGACTCTGAGACTTAGGAGTCTTGGAGTGACGGGGATGTCATTACCTGGTTGCAATCCTTCCTGGGGGACAGGTTTTTCCAGGTCTTCGAAGACAATACCTTCTCAGAGTGTATGGCTCTCAGCTGCGGTGTTCCTCAGGGTTCTTCCCTGAGTCCTACACTATTTAATGTGTACATGAGCCCACTGGCTGAGATAGTCCGTCTGTTCGGAATAAAAAGAGTGACATACGCTGATGATACGCAACTCATCGTGGCCGTAAACCACACTGATAATTCATCTTCTGGTCTGGGTACTTGACTTGAGAAGGTGGCTGATTGGATGGAAAGCTCCTGTCTGAAACTAAACGGAGAAAAAACTGAGCTGATGCTCCTAGGAAACTCTCCCATATTCGACGCAGGGCGACTGTGGCCAAAATGTCTTGGCCCTGCTCCCACACCTTAAAATCAGATAAAATGTTTGGGTATGTAGCTAGATCGCACTTTGAACTTTGAATATCAAGCAACAAAGTTATCAGCCACCTACTATGGCATTCTCAGGATGCTCCGCAAAATCCTCCCTCTGATCCCTTCTTAGCCTGAATGTTGATGGTCCAGGCCCTCGTTCACGCACGCCTTGACTACAGGAATGCCCTCTATCTAAGTGCCCCTCAAGCAGCTACCGCAAAGCTACAGTTTGTTCAGAATTGGGCCGCCAGTCTACTTCTGCAGACCCCTTATTGGCAATCTGCTACACCAGCATTGAGTGCGCTCCATTGGCTGCCTGTACTGGGGAGAATTACATTTAAAGCCCTATGTATCACTCACAAGTCTTTTTGGAGAAAGGACCAACAATCATTCAAACTATTTTTTCACCGTACTGCCCTAACAGAAACCTCTGCTCGACCAACCTCCTTCTTGCATCAGTCCTTAAAATTAAAAAAGCAAGAAGTGGTGGGCGTTCCTTTTCTTATAACACTGCCAAGCTTTGGAACACCCTCCCTTTCCATCTATGTCGGAAGTCTAAACTCCTGACCCTCCGGAAGAGCCTTAAAACTTGGCTGTATCAAAAATCTGCACAAGCATCTGTGTCTACTCTGTCGCTGGGATGCCCTAGGGTAGCTCTGCGCTTTATAAGTGTTTCTTGATTCATTCATTCATTCATTATCCTGCATGGGAAAGATGTGAGGAATAAGTGAACTTTCGGCTATGCAACCAGTGCAAGGAAGATAAAATTCATGTACAGTGCTTATGCACCACCCTTATGGAGGACAGGAGGGACCTGCTAAGAAGAAGGTTGATCGCCCTAGGCATAAGGGCCTGCAAGGTGGCAGTGTTGGCCTGCTTTGAACCATCAGACATTCGACTAAACTGCACATTGGTGAATTTTTTTCATAGTTTTTTCAAAAAGTTGGAGGCCACGGCTCCAGCAGCTGACGGGAAGGGGTATGATTAGACAATTAACAGGTCTGGTTTTAATTCCCTAAATGCCCATCTCTTGGATCATTTTTAAGGTCCTTCCCCCTAAAGCTTCCAGATATCTAGACCCTGCACATACACCTGTTTTAGTGACAATAGTTTAAACTTCTAAACCATCCTAATTTTAGGTACACTGCACTTTATTTGATTTAGTTTTTAACAGCTTAAGGGGAAGATGTGTGCCCCGTTTTTGTGGTAGCAAACGGGAAATTGTACCCATGTACAAACCATATTTTGCGAGGCGCTAACCTATTAGCGACTTGCAAAATATGGTTTGCGACTCGCTTTTAGGAAGGCGCGTGCCAAGGGCGTCCCTTCCTAATAACGAGTCTCACACTAATGTATGATTGTTTTGCGACCTGTATTGTACAGGTCGCAGAACACTCGCAGTTTACCACCCTTTTCAAAAGGGTGGTAAGCCACTGACAAATGGGATGGGGTCCCAAGGGGACCCCTTCCCATTTGTGAATGGGTGTGTAAATATTTTTAAGAGCAGGCAGTGGTCCCAGGGACCACTGCCTGCCCTTAAAAAATGAAACTGAAACTTTTTCTTTTTTAAATGCATCCTGTTTTACTGCATTAAGGACTTACTTTATTTAAAAAGCAGTCACAGACATGGTGGTCTGCTGACCCCGACAGGCCACCATCCCTGTGAGTGCTAGCCATTGCCAATGGGGTCGCAAATTGAGCTTGCCTCATGAATATTAATGAAGCATGCAATTTGCGGCCCCATTGAGAATCGCAAACAGTGTCTGAGACACTGTTGTACATTGCATTTGTGCGAGTCGCAAATTGCGAGTCACAATTTTACGCAATTTGCGACTCGCAAAATGCAACCGTCGTACATCTGGCCTTAAGCCTTTTATATTCAGGTTAAGCATACCTCACCTTACTCGTTGCACAGGTCCACCAATCCGCTAAGGTCTCCAGACTTTGGACCTCATGTATAGGCGCCTCTTAATAACAACAGACGTTTTCATTTTATCTGCCGCACCCTCACTTTTTAGGTTCAATGTGTACAATTATCTGCTTATGTGAACCAGGAATGCTTTGGGAAGGAGGAGTTCATCAAGAAAACAGGTCACACTCTACTGGCTTCTCTTAATGTTTTGCACATTTCTTGTTTGAGACGAATGGTATTAAAAGGGTCCGGGCAGTCTTACCTCAGTTTTACCTTAATTTACAAGGTATGCAGTGTGTCTCTTTCTGGGGCTCTATCTTTTAAAAGCCAACGGCAATGGCACCACATTTCTGTATGTATGTAACTCATGAATGTATGTTTTATGTATGTATTGTGTACAGGGCCGGACTGGCCTTAGCGGGCACCGGGCATTTCCCTGGTGGGCCGCCAGGGTTGGAGGCTGGTTTAGGGCCCCTGGGTGCCGATTTCACTACAGGGCCGTTTTTGCAGCATAGCTGCAATATCGCCTTCTGTAACTAAATCGGCCGAAACTGGCCCTGGCAAACAGCTCAGCCATACCCCCAACCTCCCGGGGGCCCAGCTGAGCACTTTGCCAGGGCCGGTTTTGGTTCCCTGTCCGGCCCTGATTGTGTAGTGTATTGCAACGGTTTTAACAATCAAGCAATAAATATTTTCACTATTCGTTTGGATGATGTAAAAACTCACAGTGATGCATGTTTACCTTTTAATAAAGGTTTTATGAAAAATGTATGTTTTAAAGGCATTAATTATAAATAAGTGTAACATATCTGCTATCATTTAGCTACTTTTATTAAGGGCTATCTGGCATTTTTTATATAAAGCGCACAGTGACAAACAGTATGCTTTGGCAGCAGTGAACTATTTGCAATTTGTATAAACGTTGCATAAATGCTGCAATGTCAAAAACTACACTCTGGTGGAGTGTCTTATTGTGTTACACATATTCATTTCCCGGTGGACTTTTGTTACATTAAATGTAACACTAATAGTAGACCTACACTATTATGTTAAAACTATGATTTTAAATCAGACTCTGCATACCTTTGTACATACAGTATATATGCAGATAAACACAGTATCATTATGAGCTAATAAAAATGCAGAACTATGTTTGAAAGACAAAAGAGCAATAAGTAGTTTGAGTGTCAGCTGGGTTTTCAAAACGGAATAGGTACTTTGAAATGTTTGAATTTACACCTTATTATAGGCAAATGCACCATGGCGAAACAACCTAACTTGTATCTCTCTTGCATGGAGCTGCCGATGTCCTTCGACTATGTAAACAGAGCTAAGTTATGGAAAATTTTAAATGAAATGGGGATGGACACCACACTGATGTGCACTTTAATATCTCTACACGGTCAACAAAAGCAAAAAAAGCATTTGTTAGGTTTGGGACCAGTGGGGAGTTCTCTGATGTTTTTAATGTTGAACGGGATGTGCGTCAAGAGTGTGTTTTCCCCTTTGTTATTTATTTTATATATAAATAACCTCCGTCTGTACCTTATAAACAGCACCACCAATGTCCCTGTGGTAAAAAGGTTCACTCTCTCTGAGTCAGCTATAGGTGCGCTACCCAGCAGAAAGCAAGCACAGGCCCTGCTGTTGGAACAATTGCAGGGTGTTAGGTTGCATGAGGAGTCACAGAAATACAGCATTGGGATCACTTACTTGCTAATTCTGGCGCTGTTTCAACCAACTACCTGGTGAATACAACCGGGAGCTCGGTGCACTCCCTTCTATTGCGATTTAGAGCAGGGACACTGAAATATTCCCTCTGTTTCCTGCGAGGCTTCCAGCACAATTTGAGCCCACAAGTTTGCATAGGCAGAAATGTATCAAAGCAAACCATGATTCATTTTACCTTTGTCGGTGGGTACTGGCAATTATTTACGAGAATGTATTTATTACCTTTTTTAAGAGGCTCAGAAAATATCGTAAATGCCAACAAGCTTTTAGGTGTCTGCAAGATTTAACAGACAATGAAACCTGTTGTTGCATAAGTTTGTTTCTTAACGCAGCTGTACATTCAAGAAGCACCATGCACTTTGACTAAGTTCTTATACTCTTTTAGTCTATTTATTTAGGTATGCCATGCTTTACACAAGCCCCTATATGATACATGTTGGTTGCCGTTTGATATTTGTTTTATTCTCCTGTGTGTTTTAATTTCTTTTATGGCAGGTTTCCCTGGCAAATAAAGATGTTTTTAATTTTATTTCATTTGAGTAATAAGTAAATGTTTGCATTACAATACCCAGTAAATCTCAGAACAGAAAATCACAAAGTACTGTTGCTAATAGGTCATTTTAACAGGAAGAGATAAAGGCAGGATAAGATACAATATCACATATGAATCAGAAATGTAGGTATGTGATACCTGATTTTCCACAAAAATATTTTTGACTTGAATAATCATGATATTTAAGCCAGATATATATTTTGAAAATAATGTAAAAGTTACACTACAGCTCTGCAGTCAATACTTAGAGTTCAGTAAGAATGTATCACCCTGTCAGATGGTTTGTGTTGATTCAGCCTAAAAATCAATTTTTGGTTTGTAGGGACTAATCCAAGGCAACAGGGTTATGAGTTAATGCTACTGTTATCATCGCATGCAGAAGGAACATCACATGCCTTCACTAGGAGCAGTACCCCACTTCAGACATCCAGAATGATTCATCTGGACCATGTTTATTTGTCTGACCCCAACTACTTGTGTAGGTTCCATCAACATCACTTCATCCAGTAATGTTCTGTCATCCACTCCAACCTCCACTATTGTGCCAGTGACATAGGCCTGGATCATTACCTCCCCATCTATACTGTATTCAACCCTATATTGCCTCACTTCATAATAGGGTAAACTACAACATTGTTGTCAGCAAGAACAGAGAGACATTTGGCCACAACTCAAAGGTCACATAAACCTTTCAAAGCTGGTGAAATAGAACCTTCTGTGGAGAAGGGGGTGCACAGTGCATGTCAACATCTCAATCAAATAAAGAACAACTTGATATGTGTGGCAACATGGCAGGAGGACTAGTTTGCAAAATATTAGATTTCTATTGTATATTTTTGTACATTAATATATTGAATACATTTTCAATGAGAAATCATTTCTAAATATAATTACAATAATTAAGCCAAGAAATGTCTTACATTACTCTATTAGACTAAACATAACATTTATAATTGACAATGATCTTGTGGTAGTACCACGAGACCCGGAACAGAATGTATAAAGTACATCTCATTTCCCACGAGGACTGTCATTGCTGCAGTAGTTCCATAATGGTATTGCGATACCACAGAAAGAGAGAAAAAAATATATTACATTGCAATAGTATTGTAAATAGCTTAAAAAATCTCAAATTAACATTGAATTTGTCTTTCAACATAATGCTAGACTTCACCTAAAAAACCTCTGAAAAAGTTGTTATAGTAAGATGTAGTAGGGTATGCTGAGGGACTATAAACCACGATTAAATTACTCTAACTGACCATCCAGTGGTCAATAAAGGTGCACTATGGTGGAAAGATGTGAAGAATGAAGTGTGGGGATAGATATGTAACTTCACAGTGAGGTGAGCAAGGAAACAATTCCTTTTTGTTTAGTTACCCTCACACACCCTAGTGGTGTCCTGCTTCATCATCGGGTCACCCCGATGCCTATAAGTCGGGGTGGGCTCGACCACAGTGTTGGGAGCTCTTTGGAGAAGTTAAAGACCAGGGGGGGCTGAAAGATTAAAACACTTCAGACAGATCCCCAGTTTTCCTTTATTTTTGGGTCTGCCTGGGTTATTAAAAATACTTAAAAAATGGGTCTGCTGGGAGTGTTTTGGTCCTAAGACCCTAGTGCCAACATGTTTCAGTCCGTAAGCGGCCGTTAAGGTCCTGGACTTTCTTCAGGGCAATGGTCGGCCTCCCTGGGGGGCAGAGAGAGGGAAATCCCTATCCTGTCCGTAAATCAAGGGCAGAGTAGCTGCTCCTTGTGTGTGTGACAGATAATTAATCTATCATGTGTAGTACTCCATCTGTATAGAGAACAAAGAACAACAACATACAATTGTATGAGCTCATAGTGGTAGTTCCAAAATGCTGTTTCCCATATACGTGCTTTGGAAAAAGACCGAGTCCACATGTGCCCAGTGACTCTGTGAAATAGTGGTGTTTAACCACTTCCAAACATGTGCCACTCGCATCTGTATCTGTACATAATATTGCTACGTGACAGATTATCGTGTGGTGGCGATCATGTGCGCAAAGGAGAAGGGAGCAAGGGTTTGAGGAGATGGCTGCAGGACGTTCATGAGTGTTAAAGCAGATGGACTCTGCAGGACCGTCCACCTTTGCAGTCTCTGGTGTAGCAGCACCACCAGCCAGTACATCCGCTGCGGTATCTGTACCTCTTACTGGGACTGTCATACCTGTGGACATGTTGAGGCAAAACAGTGACATAGCGGAAGAGTATGCTACTACTACTTACTGCCTCTTGTGCCACAGAGCCATAGTGGCTGGTGATAGAGATTCCAGAATTGTTAGGGCAGCTTGTTATTCCTCCCCAATACCCTGCTAAATATCCTTAGGGGCATATTCTCAAGGAGATATCGCTGAGTTATCGGCACTTTAGCGCAGCCAAAGTCGCGATAAATTTATCGCCCCATTCACAAGCTGGTGCTAACAGCCGATATCACCAGTTTCCGGCGATAGCATCCTCAAAAGACATCGCCATGGATGACCCGGCAACTATCACTAATGAGATGCAGAGTAGGCGTTCCCGAGCAAAATGCTGCGACAACACCACACCTCCACATTCTCAACGACCAGCCAGATCTGGGATAAGAACACAAAACATGCGATATGGCGCATTAGCAGCAGGAAATTAACACCTGCTCTGACCTGGTGCAAAGTCGAATGACAACCAGCACCAGACAAGGGAGCCCAGACTACAGCCACACCTGAAGACCAACAGATGCCATGGAGCCACTGATCATGCAGCACGGAGCCCCAACAGGGCCACAACATCCACCGCCACCATCCTTAAGACCGCCACCCCCGTACCCCCCCTTGCCCTCCCCCCAAACCACCACAGAGGCAGCGCAGACCAAGACAGCGGACCTCCAGAAAATGCACCAACCTCACAGACCCAACATCAGAGAATGTCATTGCCCACTACAGGCTTAAAAGGACAACCATCCTACGCATCCTGACCACCATTGCCCACAGGCTGACTGTACCAACACAGCAGACAACCAACATCCCTCCGCAGACAAAGCTGCTGGCTGTGCTGCACATGTTGGCCTCTGGGACCTTCCAAACAACAACCACCAGAGTCGGAGGAGTCTCACAGCCAGCCCAATCAAACTTCATCACTACTGTCCTGGATGCCATCATCAGCTTGGTACCCCAGTACACATACTCCCCCCACACTGTGGACAGCTGGAGACCAAGCAAGGTGTCTACACCAAAGCTGGCTTCCTGCACATGTTAGGGGGCAATTGACTGCACACATGTCCTACTTGTGCCCCCTGGTGACACTGAACACAATTACCTCAACAGAAAGCATACGCATTCCATCAATGTGCAGGCAACAGTGGACCACCTGGGAATCGCCACCAACGTCGCCAACTACCCAGACAGTGTGCATGATTCCTACTTCTACCGACAGTCCATCATCAACCAGCACTAACAGGATGGCATCCATGGAAATGCACTGCTCGTTGGCAAGTACCAAATAAACACACCACACCCCCCAACTCCACAATCATGCAAATCACAACTCTGGGAATGCACGCGTCACAGTCTCACATTCAAAATGCCAAACAACATACCCACCCACCAGACACGACAGCATAACTTACTGCTGCAACCTGGGCTAGCCATGTACATGAGCCATCAATGGCATGGCACCTCAGCCACACATTGGCGGAATGTGGGGAGAGTTGGGAACCAGGCATGTGCGACAGAGGCAAGTAACCCATGAATGACAAGGTACACAATGCCAAGTGTGGCGGAGATGTGCTGGACAGACTGCAGTATGCAGACCACAGACATGTCCATGTCCACATACACTGCTGGTGTATGGAATGTAGTGGACAGTGGACGCAACCATGTCACCCCAGCCAGAGGGGAAGATCCCGGAAATATAGCTTGTGACGTGTAAGCGTGTGCGGAGTGGGCTGGCCCGGTGTAGGTGTGTGAATAAAAAGCATGTAGCTCTGGGCATGGTTTTCATCTGAAATTCCCAACATGTCTGCCAGGGCGGCGCCTCCCAGCCCGACACGAGGCCAACGCCGTCGCTGTGAGCGGTGTTGCCTGCGAACCTGTGTGCCAGCTGCACCCCGAGCCGCTGGTCCCCGACCCGTCATGCCCACCCCTGCGCAGCCAGGCCTCACTGCTCACCTGCAGACACCGGCATGTGTCAAGGAGGGCCCACCACGTGCCGGCGCAAGCCCCAAGCCTGAGGCCTGCAAGCTTAGCAGCCTCCTCAGACCATCACGGCCTCCGCGACACAGGCCTGCAGCACTCCTTTCTGTAGACATACTCCACCGGCCCTCACAGCTGACAAGTCAGTCACACATTTGGAACTGAGTCTTGATTACGCAATGGCAGAGTACACACTTTATGGCTGAGTTTATGTCACTATACTCCCTTCGATGTGGTGCCACCAACTCTGTGCATAGCATCCGCACAACACCTGTCTGTGGTCCCTTTCTGACTACTGCCGTCGGCCTACACTGTAGTCGAGTAGGTCACACAGTTGGAACTGAGTCTTGATTTGTGTATAGCAGAGTTCATATCATTGAACACATGGAGAGGAGTAAGAGGAAGACGTGGTGCAGTCTGGAGGAAAAAAGGATCCCCGTTACGGAGGTGATCGAACACTGCCAACAACTGCTCTGGTGTCACTGACTCTGTGCATCGCGAGCCAATGACAAGTGGCTGTGGGCCCCTGCTGACCGCTGCCTCGGGCCTAAACTGCAGTCGAGTAGGTCACACATTGGGTACTCAGTCTTGATTTATTTATGGCAGCTTTATATCATTGTACTGGCCTCATCGCAGACTGCATACCCCTTCAGCTCCGGTGCCACTAAGTCTGTTCCCTGACAGCCATGGACACTTTCTGGTTGAACTTTGGTGGCGACCGAATCTATGGACTGGGGGTTGTCTTTATCATCATGTTGGTGATACTGATATTTGGCGAAAACAAGGCTGTAGCATTCCACTCCTCAATATGCCGCTTCCGGATGGCTTCAACCCTCTGCATCATGCCCTGGAAGGCACCTTCCACTGTTACCCGCAACCCTCCGCCACATTCACCTCGGACATCGATGAGGACCCACTCAGCTTGCGGGGCCCATCTCACTGCATGGCAAGTCACCGTCCCATGGTGGTGTGCCTGTGCCAGCAGCAGTGCATTCAGGGCTACTAACTCAGTGCAGCTCAAGTCAGGGACCCTGTCCGGTGAGATATTGGATGGCCTCTGAGATGATGGCCTTGGGGTCCTCAACGCCATGAGTCTGTGACCCTGCTCAAGTACCTCTACAAGTAAATGTTTCTTCTTGTCGGTCAGGTATTGGAGCATGGTTTGAAATTCGTGGTTGAAATATCTACAAACATCAGCGGTGTAGCTCACTGCTAGGTAACTGTTCCATTTTGTTGGACAGAAGTGCATGAGGAAGATGGTTTGTGTTTGACTTCTTGAGCACAATTTTATTTTTTGATCCAGGAATTCTTGCAAAAAAACTTATGTAGCTTAAAATGTATTCTATTTGTTATGTAATTGTTTACTGGTTTCCATTATCATGTGAACATAAATGGGGCTTTCAGTTGTTTATGTAGTAAATCTCAAACTTTACATATGCTGTCTAGTCCATTTTTTGGGCTTCCTAGATACTTTTAGTAGTATTGCACTTCGTATGAAGCCCAAAGTAAACAGATATCACTAAGTTCTTGGCCGTTTTAACTTCATAACCACTTCATAACACCACTTGCAATAGCAAAAGGGATCATCTAGATCCTATAATGTATCTTCATAGCAAACATTATCAAAATCCTTTCTACCATTTCTGCGCTACGCCAAATTTAAAAGTCTATGGAAAATATATTGGGGTAAAAATCGGTTTGGCATGCAAAAAATGGCTTCACAGCGTCCATCACTCCAATACAAAGATGATTATTTTCCAAAAAGTTGTTCAAAGCACGCCTAATTTCAACTAAACCCTCCAGACGATGTGCTGTGCCTGTCATCAACAAACCTCACGTTGAGTTTCGAAAAGATATGGAGTGCCTATCACCGGCAAAGATTAAATTACTTCTTATGTAATGCATTCATGTACATACTATCCGACATATCCTGTTTCCAACCTCTTATGCCCTCCTTACACACAGCTGATGCTCATAGTTCCTTCACTGCAGGTCCAGCAAATACCACCTTCTGCCTCAGCAATGCTTGCGTTGCTCTCTTGAAGCATGACCTCTATTCCATCACTTCCATAGTATTTCAATGGAACATAACACAAGCATCTCTGCAACTTGTCTTTAACCTTACAAATCTCATCCTGAAACTCATGTGTGATGTGTTTCACCACTAGCGGCCTTACTGCCTTCACATTCTCTTCACATGGCATACCTCCTCCATCGTTCTATGTTCATTGCCAATATAATGGCGATCTCTGCCCTGTTCTGTCCATAATAGGGCTGACACTGCCACTGTTCCACTTGTTCATGGGCTGTGTGTGGTATGTCTGATTTTTTCTTTACATGTTTTCTTCCATTAGATATGTTGAGGTGCCATTCTCTCTGTTCCTATCACCACTGTATTGTTGGGCTGTACAAGTTGCAACAGAAACACAACAGAGGAACATCAACATGCATACAGCCGGTAAGCTTTGAAGCATCTCAGCCACAGTCTATGCTCTCCTCCTCCTGGAGAATGTTTTATTCAGGTCACATATACATGTTCTATATTGGAATCCCCCCTACCTTTGGCCGAAGGTCACCACGCTGGCGTATGCAGGAATGATAGCTGTGTTGTTCAAGAAATTTAGAAGGGAGATAGGTATTCATTTGAGGTGGAAAATAATAGTATGGTAAATTGACTTTACAGGGCAGGGACTATATCTGGATGAGGAAGAAAAGGTGAATGCAATACTAAAGGGCTAAAAATAGAGTTGTGTGAAAAAGATGAGTATATGCAGGAAAGGATGTGCAATATAGGCGACAACATGTGCCAGAGAAAAGAGACATGTATGTGAAGGAAGCAATATGTGAATTTGAGAATGAAGAATATGGGAGTTAAAGAGGAGTTACACAGATAAATGTTGATGCAACGGGTGTATGAGGCATGTAGAAAATGATTATTCACATTCAAAGCTACTGGTCTGCAAAGTTTTTATCCTTCCATTTGTTGGAATTCTATATCTCATGGAGTTTCCCACTTTTCCTATAGTTTTTCTCTTGCATAATTGTTGGTGCCTGTAAGCCTAAGTATTTTGCATGTGAGTGTATACAAACAGCAGGGGGTACCACAATCCCCTGCAGTCCCTGCGACACAGTGGGGCACCCAACATTTCAGGGGCATGTAACCGTTCAAGTTGCCGCCATTCACCCCAAGGCCAATGAATATCTGTGGATATGGGATACTCAGTGGCCCCTCTTAACAATCTGCAGGGGGCCCCACCATTTTGTCTTACACCACTG
The DNA here is from genome assembly GCF_964204655.1 of Triturus cristatus. NCBI lineage: Eukaryota > Metazoa > Chordata > Amphibia > Caudata > Salamandridae > Triturus > Triturus cristatus. The sequence goes on along the minus strand of NC_140582.1, from coordinate 304,567,794 downwards.
CATACAGGATGTTGGACCTGGCCCTTTCTGCAGGGTCATCCCTGAACTGTTTGCCTTTCTCCTCCTCTTTTTGCTGAATTCTTTTATGTTGGCTTTAGGACTCTGGACACTTTACCACTGCTAACCAGTGCCAAGGTGCATGTACTCTTTGCTTAAAACAAGGAAATATTGGCTTATCCACAATTGCCAATTTTAATTTACTTCTAAGTCCCAAGTAAAGTGCACCACATGTTCCAGGGCCTGCAGCACTGATTGTGGCATCCATTTAATTAGCCCTTTAAACATGTCTCAGGCCTGCCATTGCAGGGCCTGTGTGTACAGTTATAAACTGCCATTTCTCCCTGCCAAGTTAACCCTCTTGCCAGGACCAAACCTTACTTTTTAATATATATGTCACCCCTAAGGTAGGCCCTGGACAGCTCCAATGGCAGGGTGCAGAGTATTTAAAGGGGTGGACATGTACTTTTACGTTTTACATGCCAAGGTAGTGAAAAATTCTTAAATTTGTTTTTCACTACTGTAAGGCCTATCTCTCCCTTAGGTCAACATGGGATTACCTTATTACATTTTATAAGTGCAATTTCTAATTGGGAAAAGATGGATATTTCGTGTTTGGTATCTCTGGACAATTTAAAATTACAACTTACTGTAAAGTTGGATTTTAAGTTGCGAGTCTGAAAATGCCACTTTTAGAAAGTTTTTTCTGTAGACATTGGTCCCTCACAACACAAATGAAACTAGGGATTGATTTAGAAATACAATGAAATCTAAATGTGTCTGCCCATTCAGACAAGGAATCTTTAATATATTCTAAGTAAAACAAACAATCAATACTCAAGTGGGAACACGTTCAACATAAAAACCAAGAAAGAAAATGGAAAGGCTCAGGCACTTACAAACGCTTGTGTTTAGAATACACAATGTTTCAAGCAAATGCGCAAAACAACAATGTAGCACATTATGACAGAAGAATAATGATTGTGTCAAGGTGTGCAAAGTTGACAACTTTTCGATCCCTCAAGACTAGATACCGGGATCATCATCAGGACATAAGAGTGTATGCCTGACACTAATGCCTGTTGATCTCTGGGCAAAAAAATAAAAAGCAAACAGAAAGAATGAGATTAGGAATTAAAATCAATTAAGAAAACTAGGTTTTTAAAATAAACAAAACTTGACAGAGTTACTGGGCCGTGTGGATGAAAGACCAGGCATAAGGAGAAAAAAGATTAAATCTGTGCGATTAAAAACCACCTGAAGGAACACATATTATTCCACGAGGTGAGTACAATTGAAAGAGGTGCAATGTATGCTGGGTGCACCTGGAATGCATGCAAGGTGCACTTGGAAATCTTGTTTCCCTAAGTGAGTGCATCGGCCAGGTGTTTAGGGTATTTCCAGCCCATGGGCAAGACTTATTCAGCCCTATGGCCCTGGTATCCCTAGAGTGGGGTGGGGAAGTGACACAGAGGAGAGTCATAGTTAGTCCCCGGATGCCAATAGACTGTATTCAGGGGAGTGATTTGCCCTAGGTGTCAGGAGCACTTACTGCACATACACGGCTCAACATGCATGGCATGCCAGAGCAAGGTTCTGGGTTTCACAAAATAGTTGAACTTTACATAGGAGGAGCCAAGAGGCTCACCTTTCTTCAGCACTCACCATAAATTCAAAGAACACAGTACGCTGCAACCCTGTCATATGTGATGTACCTAGGACATGAATAGTGCTCCAGTGCCCACTATGAGGGCACGTTTAGTACCGCCCTACAGGTCACAGACAGGTTCTGGACCTCACATTACTAGGGACATGTCTAGCACTGCATGTACATGCTAGATTAGCATGGCAACAGGGACAAAACAATGGGGATACCAGTTTCACAAGCAGGCAATCACTCAGGGCAGGTTACATGCCTTTCACCATGCAGAAGACATTCCTGTCCAAACAGTTATGTTTTTTAATGCTGTATGCAGAGCTCAGCATACACAGAAGCGTCTTCCAACTGTAAAATAGCACAACCACTAGAATAACAGAAGAAAATCCCCAAAACAAAAATACAACCTAAGAGTTACTAGCTGATAAGCCAGTTTTTAATTTGTTTTTTTTAATTTAACAAGAAGGACCCCATGCACAAGGAAGAAAGATATGCACTTCATAACTTAGCGGCAGTCACAGAGAATGCCCTATCACCACATTTAAGAGTTCTGGTTTTGGGAGATTCTAAAAGTAAAAGATAGACAGAGCACAGATGATGTTGTGTACTGTGCAATCTTTATTTAGCTTTCACAAATTCTGGGGTAAAGTTGTTGACTGTCCAATGGATCATTTCCAGGAAGGAAGAGTACTCTCTTTCAGTTGAGAAGCAATGAAGTTCATGAACAATCCAACTCAATTTCTCACATTGTTAAACTCTATTGAGAAACTAAGATGCAGCATTTTACACCAATTATAACCTGTTCAACAGCTTTACACGGGAACCACTATAGGGAGAGCTCCCAAAATTCAATTTTGACATTGTAAGTTGGGTTGGAAAGCTCACTAATATTAGGGACACAAGAAACAAATATAAGCAAGCTCTGCGATAAAGGAAACAAGATATTAGAGCCAAAGATTAGGAGGATATAAATAAAACAGACAATTTGAAATATACCAGACTCTTCTGGGATACAGTCAATCACCCCTTTCTTTTACAGACAGTCAAGTTTCTACCATTGAGTGCCATATACCTGAACTAGACTGGACTGATTACATCTCTATCATCTTCAACTCAGATAAAAAGGAGGGGGTGGGTGTTAAGGAAAGTAGGCCTGATCACAATCCTATAAATGAAAAGTGATTAACAGATCTTGTAGATTTAACTTCAGGTACAAAAACCATCATGAGTGCTGCAAATGGGAAAGCTCCTAGTCCCGATCGACCTTGTTAAAAATAACGTAGGATTTTGGGTCCCTCTTGTTACAAATGTATTGAGGGCAGCAATGAAGGGAGACCTTAGAGATTCGTGGAGAAAAGCCATCATTCTACCTATTTATATAAAAGGTGATCATAACTCCCTTGCATGTTTCCGCCCGATCTCATTTATTGACTCTACTGCACAGATTCTTGAGTGGGTAATTTTGGGTGAATTGGAGGACTGTGCAGAGGCTAATTTCTACTTCTGCCCTGTCCAATATGGCTTCCGACAAGGCTTAAGACTGTAGAGCAGACGCTTAACCTAATACTCATCTTAGGTAAATACGTCAAAGCCAGGAGATGGGCCATGCATGTGACCTTTATGGACCTGTCCTGTGCCTATTACCTTGTAGATAGGGGCCTATTACGGGACCTAATGGCGCATGTGGGAATTGATCCCCCTCCTTTGGATCTTACAAAGCGCTTGCACTGGGACTCTACAATGAGTGTGCATTTTACAAGGAATGGGGATTGTATAGCCCCAATAGAGGTGGCCAGAGGGGTGAAGCAGGGCTGCATATTAGCCCCTTCCTCTTTTTATTCTACATTAACTCCCTAGACCCTGATCTAGGGCATGCAGCGAAGACGTCCCTAGGATTGGTATGCAGGCAGTCCCTGTGTTGCTTTATGTGAATAATGTGGTCTTTTTAGCTTTTACAGCAAATGCCCTCCAAACCTTTTAAATGGCTTTATTGAATTCATGCTCACACTAAAACCTAAGGTAAATCAGTCAAAATCTTTTATTAGGAATTGTGATCCCAAACCTACTAAATCTAAAGAATTTTATATTGTGGCACCTATTGAAAAGGTTTCCTCCTTTAACTATTTAGGAATTTTGCTCAATGAAAATGGGGCATGGCATAGGTTAATAACTCAGAAATCACAAACAATGTGGGCAGCAGGTGATGCAATATTTAGATCTGCAAAAAGGCTAGACCACAAGCTGGTCCAGGAAATGGTTCAACTTTATAAAAGCAAGTGCCTATCGGTGGGCACATATGGATCCGGAGTTTGGGGCTGTGCTGACTGTACGAAAGTTCAAGTATTCGAGAATAGATTCTTGTGTAGGCCTCTGGCCATTCTCAGAACCTATTCGAGTCTTAGTGCACACCTGGAATTGGGTGTAGGGTTCATGGAGGATCAAATTTCCATGGCACCACTTTTACTGTTGTAAAAGCTATTAAGCTCCCAAAGGCAGACTTTTCAAGGAAGGTGTGATTGTTTAAAATTAGATAATATGACTGCTATCACATGGCTGGCCTATGTGCTAAACACCTTTTACAGCCTGGGGTTTAGTCATCTTTTTGAGTGACCTCAAAGTATCGGCCCTAACATTAAAATGAAAGTCAAAGGGAGCTTTGAATCATGTAAATAAGGAATTATGTATGAAAAGTCCCTAGATATGCCCTTAGTCATCAGGTATATGCAGATTTTACATCCTCCGATATGGAACCCTACTTAAAATGGATACTAGATCCTGAGCATCGATTTTATCTTACTAGGCTGAGATTGAATGCAGTTCACTTTTTAGAGGCCTTCCCCTTCAGAGGGTACTTGGTTCACTTCCCTCCCATATTGCCCATGTGATTCTGTCACCGCCCAATCAACATTACTACTTCATGCTTTTTTGCACTTTATATGATTCTCTTAGAGTGCGCTTTAAATGCCCAGTTCTTTTGAATAAGCATTTCAATTCTTATAAAGAGGGGTTGAATTACTTCCAAAGATTATCATCATTTGATGTTTGTACTGCTGTACTTAGCTATGTTGCCCTTGCGATCAAATTGAGAAGAACTTATGCATTTTAATAATTAATTTTATATGGCATCTTTTTAGAAATAATGTGATATATGTGTTTTAAAAGATGTAAAAGATTTTATCCTTGAGTTGATTTGACACAATAAGGTCATTAATGTTATGTTTTCTTAAGTTAATGCTTATTTATAGAATGCACGTATGCATAGCTTGTTGCCATTGGCTATAAGTAAGATAACATTCGACCAAAATAAAAACAGAGTCAAAAAGAATTGCATATATTAAAACGAAACGGGCAAAAACAGAGCAGTGTGACCTTACTGCTATGGCTTGATGGGGCTCTAATTTTTACTGGCACGGGGAAAGGCTTGGTTTTGACCTTGGGGCTGAAGGCAGTAAGATTTATTTCTGCCAGCGATATATAATAACTTCACTGGGGGAGTCCATTTTGACCTATGCAAAACCTGCCTACATTGGGCATACATGCATTGCGCCTTCCACAGCTGCTGCAGAATTCAGCAGTAAAACTCGTCTTGCATTGTCTCAAATAATGGCCGCATACCACTCCTTCTCCGAAGGCTGTCAATGGTTTACAAGTTTGTCAGGAAGTGAAATTAAAATCTTTGTGCATGGTATATTAAGACCTTCTGAAACGCGGCCTTCATTTGCTTCAGGTAACATGCACAACTTATTAGCCCTGTTGAATACTATAGTAAGCATTGATATTGGTTCCCGAGGATAAGTAGTCTCTTGTGGGTGGCCACTCCTTTTCTATGCCATAATTAGGTCCATGGAGTGCTCTAACGCTGCTCAATAAAGCTGAGCACAAATATGTAGCCTTGCAATATGTTTTCAAAACCCACCTTTTCTGGTATAATTTTCTTCTGTTCAGCAGGACTATCTCATTCATTCATTCAAAATTACTTTATTCGGCATAAAACAATACCATAAAAGTACAGTATTAAAAAGGTATCTCAAACATTTTCTTTTTTTTAAACCATGCTAAAAATCTTTTTACAAATAATATATAAAGTATAATTGATTCCACACAAGGTTCATCTCATGGAGCAACCATAAAATGTCCTAAAATAAAAATAATTCCTCCACAATATAATACAATGAGCAATTACAGAATAAAGACACCGATAAACCATTTTCAATAACTGAGGGATACCCTTCCTTTCTCAAAATGGCATATAGTAAATACACAGACCTTTATTCCTCCCCTCTGCTGGTTCTAAATCTCATTGCCAATCTTAGAAAATTAATTGTACAGAAAAGCGTTAGAGGCTCTGCAGACAATTTCAAGAACAATAGGGCCACCTTAGCTTGTTTGAACTTAGCGTTTCTTAAAATATCTTTTAAAAATAATCGCCTGGGGTGAGCATAAAAAGGACAAAATGAAGCGTGTCCTGCGGAGACCGTTGGTCGCAACCGCAAGGACCCTTCGACTCCAGGAACGTTATATACCCTGCTGGAACTGTCAACTTATAATGTAACAAGTTTAGCCTGAAGCGGGTCATAAGAAATCTGTCCTAGGGATTATAAATAAGGTACATATAAGGTTCAAAGCCCAAACATGACTTCGTTAGCTGGTGTGTTCTCACTGATAACTTAATCAACTCCCTATCTTCCCTATTAGATTTTACTCTATTTAAAAATTCTAACTTAATGGGGCCCTTGTCCTTAGATAACAATATTGTTGGGTGCATAAAATGTTCAACATGACCCATGGCCACCAGGTTTTCCTTAACATATTTGAGCCACGGAATATTATGGCCCTGGGCCCGGGACATGCAGTCCAATATTATCTGCTGGCTTAACATCGCCTCTGGGTTTGTCCATATTTTGATCCAGCATGCAAGAGGTTTCCACTGCAACCTGTCGCACAGATGGGCTATGCCCAGTTCCTCATGAACAACATAAGAAGAGGTACTCTGGGGGACCTTCAATACCCGACTCAGGTATTTATTTTCCTCTATTTGTAACTTATGTAGATCTATAAAGCCCCAAACCTCACTACCATATAGGATTTTGGCACAACTTACAGAACTGTAAAGGTTCAGGATTTGCTCAGGGGACCATCGACCTAACCTCTTTGCGAAATTCATAGTTGCCCCTGTGGAGTTAATTAGTGTATGACATTTCTCCTCCACAAGGGCTTTAAAGCTAAGTCGACTATCAAATAAGATCCCCAAATATGAAAATGACTTGACCTTCTCCAGTCCATGTGTGCCTATTGTGTTCTTAGTTTTCCTAGTTGGTCCTTTCCCTATCTCCATAACATATGATTTAGTAAGGTTCGGTGACAAATCTAGATTATCCATAAACTGGACAAAGCCGTCTATAAAACGCTGCAATCCGCGCGCAGTGCGAGCCAAAAGCACAGCGTCGTCCGCATACAATAACACGGGAATCCCTCTCCTTCCTATCTGTGGGCAGTCCACCCCTAAGGCTACCAGCGCCTGTGCTAAGCCATTTATATATAGAGTAAATAGGAAGGGGGCCAGAATACACCCCTGTCTCACTCCTTTTGAACACGGGAATCGGTCAGTAACATTTCCCTCCTCATCATATCTGACCTGTGCAGAGGTATTCTGGTGCAGTGCTCTTAGTATATTTACCAGTCCTGGGTCGACTCCCAAAGCCCCCAATAATTCCAACAATTTCTTCCGATTTACCCGATCAAATTTCGCCGTGAGATCCATGAAAGCCAAGTACACTGTCCCCTCACTGGCCACAGTGTACTTGGCTGCCAGGACATATAAATTGAGACATTGATCTGTAGTCGAGCGGCCATGCCTAAACCCATACTGGGTATCCGTGATAATCTCACGTTCCTCCGCCCAGTCCAGCAATCGGTTAAGAATGGCCCTACCTAAAACTTTCATGGTAACATCGATAAGTGAAATGGGCCGATAACAATGTGGGCTATTTCTATTCCCTTTCTTAAATATGGGGACTATTGTGGCCGTAGACCAGGACGCTGGCATCGTTGTCTCCACTGCGGTGTCTATTACCCTGGTCAATATGGGCGCCCAAAGTTCTTTCTGGCTCAGGAAGAGGTCTGGGGGAATCCCGTCAGGGCCCAGCGCCTTATAACGTGTCAGCCCATCGATCCCCGCCTTTATCTCTCCTAGGGAAAAGATAATCTGCGATGGACTCACACTTCCCGATTCTGCTGTAATCAAATCAGCAGTAGAACCACAGTTGTAAGGGCCCTGATAGTGCTCAAGCCAGGTTTCTGGAAGAATATGACAGGCCAACTTGGGTTTATTTAAATCCTGAAAACATGGTTCATTGATGACTTTCCAAAAGGCAGTCGAGTCCTTTGTCTCGGCTGCTTCTCTCAGGTTTTCCCATGCCTGATTCTGCAGTGCGGTCTTACGGCATTTCAGTGTCTTATTATACCGTGCCCTGCACCTCGACACCTTCATCCCATCTTTGGGTACACAGTTCAGCGCTAACTTCAATTCCCTCAGGGCGAGGGTGGAATCATGGTCATACCACCCGGGGTTACTATGGTCCCTTTTAATCTTCCTACCCCTAAGTAAACCATCAATTTGTGGGGCAACGCCCTCAAATGCCCTGATCAGGTCAATCCCCTCGACTTCTAGGTCCAGACACTTCCAGACATCGGATTCATCCTGTGTTAGTAAGGTTCTGTAAAATACTTCACTGTCAATGTTGACCCACCTTAATCTCCTACCCTGGTCAATGGCTTTCATTATGCCTCCGGCCTCCCTTCGGGATAATTGGTTTACCGAGTTTGGGTCTCTAATACATAAGAGCAGCGGGTTGTGGTCGCTAAAAATACTGACCTCTATTTTGAACCTTATGACTTGACACTTTAACGTGATTGTGACAAAAATAAAATCAATTATAGAATCCTTTCCCCTACCTTTAAAGGTTGGGGTAACCAAGGTTGGGGTAACCATACTGTTTCCCTCCCCACCAATCAAACCCATGGTGTGTGTGAGTGCGTGCCTGCCTAAGACCTTGTTCAGCGCTCCTCTATCCCTTGTATGATTCAAATGCCACCCCTCTACCATCGGGCAGGCCGGCCAGTTCCCCCCCTTCATTCTTAAAAAGGGGCACTGGTGACAATTAAAGTCCCCCGCTAATACTAGCTGGGGACTTGATGCCCCTTGCTCCTCCATTCCTGCCAGCCGGACCCCCAATTTAGTTAAACAAAGGAGGGGTTGTCCAGGGATAATAGCATTATAGAAGTTAATGAGGGTTAGATTAAGACCCTTATTGCGGTACGTAACCCCCAGTATACAATCCGAAGCCCAGCTTAATTCATCCCATCTTCCTGGCAATCTTAGGTCGACATAAATAGTCAGCCCACCTTTTGCCCGCCCCGAAGTTGACCTACGTGCTGGGACAAAGAACATTTTATATCCTTCTATTGCCCGGACATTACTTTGTACCTCCCATGTTTCTTGTAGGAGGATTATCTGGTGTTTCCTTATATAAGTTAGCCAATTATGGTTTTTGATTTTTGACAATAGACCCGCAATGTTCCAGGATATTATCTTAATCTCTCCCCCTGTTTGGCTACCTGCAATATCAATTGTGGACCTAGTATGCATTGCAGAAAGTTCACCCAGTATGCCCTCATTTTGCCCTGGGCCCCTTCCGCTGTGCTCTCTACCTCTCACATTAGAGTTGGAATTATCCAGCTGTATGTCACCCTCCTCATCATTTCCTCCTAGATGAAACAGCCCCTCCTGAATGACTTCTTTCCCATATAACAGCCTCCCTGTCAGTCATTCTATTTCGTTCAGGGCTGAGGCACAATTAAGAGGAGCATATCGGTTAGTTAGTGGGGCTATCCAATCCTCCCCTTGTGGTGCAACCCACTTCCGCCTATGGTCACCTTGCGTATTCCTATGCACCGTATTCCTATAAAAAAAGGCCAGGGGGAGGATTCTGATACTAGACCCTCCCTCCCCTCGGTATTGACCCCTCGATTGGTTATAGAGGAGGTCTCTAACTAGCTCTGGGTGTCTGAGATTTAAAATCACACAGTCACCCGCAAAGCTCTTCCTACTGGTTCCAATCCAGGCCACCCTCCTTGGCATCAGGATATGCCTGTGTTGTGTGATATTAAAACCTATATTTGTAGCTAACCAATGTGCTGTCTTATTAATTAGGGTACGCTGGGTTTCTTTCCTATCATCCCGCAAATCGGGACCCCTACTAAGACAACCGTATAGGGGCATGAGGCTGGCGGGATATCCAGTGTTGGTAGGCCCCGGGTACTCTGCACAGGGTCGGCCAATATTGGCCCTATATCACTTTCTGTTGCCCTTCTTCCCTCAGTGGCCCTCTGGGCTGTGTCAAGGTGAGACATATAGGTTGGCCCAGTTCTACTTATGCCTTGATTAATCCCACTCGATGTTCCCGGCAAAGGGCCCTTGTTGTTGACCTCACTAACTTTAACAGACTGCCCACATTCACTTATACCCCCTCCCTGGCTGTCATTACTTATGACTAGCTTTGGATGTGGTGCGGCCTCTACTACCCCTTCTTCTAGCCCCATGATTCTACTAGGCACATTTCTGTTCTGATCACAAAACAAGGAAAGTTTTTCCTCAATTGCCTTAATTTTCTCCAACACCGGCCCCAAGTGAGTGACAAAGAGCAACTCTAGCTTAGGCCATAATTGGTGTTCCGCTCCCTGATCAACCTCTCTCTTCCTACAGTTTGAACAATGTGCACTATCTGTGGGTCCCACTGAGGTTTTGGCCCCACTCTTCTTTACCACACCCCTCTGTTCTGGCTTAGGTCTTGGTGGGTTCTGCCCCCTCCCCCCCGATCGTGTACCCCGATTCCTTATGTCAGCTGACGGTGATACCAACTGTGGGTTGCCTACAGCTTTTATAGCTCCCTTTTATCTTGTGACCACCTCTCCACCCTCCCTGGCCGTGGTCCCTGTACCTAATTTGGCCCTGGGTACTGCCAACTCTGCTCCCCCCAGTTCTCCCCCATCAGTCAATTGTGCGGTTGGGTTAGAATACCCCTCCGCCTCTTCGACGATAATCTGGGACTGATCTAAATCAGAGATGGGCATATCAACAGGAAAAGTAGGTGAGCCAACCTCCTGTGCCATGAAGGGCACGTGAACTATGGCACTAGCACAGTTACTACAGTCTTCTTTCGCTTGGCATTGATGAATACTTTTATTTGGGGATTTAGACCTGGCTATAGCACCCATAGATGATCGCTTATGATCTAGAAGTGTGTCTAGCGACAATCTTTTTTCTGTGAGTTGGATTTCATGAACTAGCAGTGATTCCGCTCTCAGCAGAAATGCATCAAGAGTCCCCTTTACCCCCCTCCCTACCCCTGCAGGTGTCACCTTCCGCTTACTCATACTGGTAATTGTTTAAATTAAACAACAACCTAAATATACTTTAGAACCTAGCCTAGCCCAATCAGACACTGCACAGAGCACTAACGACTAGGCTGAAATCTACAAAGGCACTGACTCCGGGTCGGTTAATCGACTGGTGTTTTCTAACTCCAAGCCCCGGACAGTCCTCCTATCAAGACGGGGCTCGACCACAATATACACAAATCAGTCCGCTTTTACCTCTCAGAGTCTTCCATTCGTCCCTTTTAAATTGTCCCAAATATGAATACACGGGGGTGGCCCTGCCCGGCCTCCTCCGGCCTTTGACGGGTGCACACGGGCACGCCCGCGCACGGCCCGCGCTGCGAGAGCCCTGGGCGACCTTTAAGCACCTCCTGGTGCGAAACACGGCATCAGCGGCCGCAAAGGATGCTGGGTATTGTGGTCTTGCTCCCCCGGCATTAGTACAGGAATGGTGCGCAGTCCTCCGTCCTCTGTGGGCAAAAACAGCAGACAGCACACCAGGTAATTGGCAGAAAAGGACTATCTCAATACAGTGTGACCTCAAGTAACAAGGAGCCACCAGAATTTTGTATATTGTGCTTTTTACGCACTCATAACGTCACGTTATCAGGCAAAAAACAGGTTTCAGAATCATAAACTGAAGAAATCAGACTTTTGAATCTGCTGTGACTAGATGATTGTGAAGATGAAAAACATTTTTGTAAGAAAATCTGACCATTTTTCATAAATGTTTTAAAATATATAGATAAAATAGGCACCATGGTGATTATTAAATTCTGGTACTCCGCTAAAAATTGCCCCCTCAGACAGCGGAAAACCCACACATAATTCTGAGAATATTAGGAGTTAGATAAATATTTGAAATAACAAGATAAAAATAAAGGGAAGAGATGTTTCAGAATACAAAATAAAAAAGTATGGGTCCAGCAATTCTGCTTTTTTTAATGTGGTTTTATATATCACAAACTCAAACCAAAGGCATTGGTGCGCTTTATATGAGCACCAGCTACATTACATCACGGACACATTCATTAGGTCTCGCCTAGCGACGCAGCGCATGAGCTGCTTGCCTTGGCGAGATCTATTGTTGTCGTTTTTTTCGTTGGAAGGGGGACAGGAGATGCTCACGCGCCCGGACAGGTAAGGGGAACATCTCGTTGTGTACGGCTCGCGGAGTTTCAGCACGCTTGCGTGCATGACGCGAATATCCTGTTCGCCGGGCATCTCTTTTCATCACTGCGTTTTTATCACAGCGCCTGCCTCCTCCTTTCTCCCTCTTTCCTACCCTCGGCCACCTTTTTTCTGTCATCATATCTCTCCCCACTTGTTTCACACTTAATCCCCCATTTCTTTATCTCTTACACATCTCTCTCCTCCCTGGATCTTCTTTTACTTTCCTGCCTCTGCATCTTTATTATTCATCCCTCTGCCCCTCTTATAAGTTGAAAATATTTTGCAAATAAACATGTTTTTCACTGCACGAGTATGTCATTTTCTGCACTTCACGACCTGTAAAAAGTTAAAGCTACCGGTATGGGAGATAGAGAGGGTATTTCTGCAGAAGGCATTAGGCTGTGCTTTTGCCGATTAAACTTGGGACATCTCACTCCCTACAAGACTGTACAGAACTATATCTAATTAAAAAAAAAAACATGTGTATTGCATTGGCTCTTTTGTATTTGTAATCACCCCTTATCTTGCAGCCAAAAGTGCTTTAATTTAATAATAAATTAGGGATGGGTCCCTGTGCTCACAGATTAAATAATTAGGAAAATAACGGTAGAGACTTTGATTACATGTCTTGGTGCCTTTCCATTAAACACAATACTAACTTGACTTTTATATATGGTATGCTTTCACATACCTCGACTCGGAAGGATGAAAGACTGAGCCAGCCCTCCTAGGATTTCACCCATGACCTGCAGGCTACAAAATGATTCCTCCAGTTGTACGTGGTTTCACCTGATCAAATACTTAAAGCATAGCGAAGGCACTTTGATATACAGGACTTTCGGGCGGAGAGTTGTTTGACCCTGCTTTTTGGTACCTAATAACATTCTTGCTGCGCTAATAATTGTTTCCCTTGATACAGGGCTCACTCCTGAATAACAGTGGGTCTTAATCATTAAACCAGTGACTCAACACTCGATTAGGCTAGAATGGAGAGGGAGGGAGAGGTAACAGGAATGTCTCAAAATATGAGAGAAATAATAAAAGCTAAATATATCGGAATAAACATAAACTGGAAACAAGCCCTTGTGAAACACATCAGGAAAAACATATTTAAGGATTTGGAAAGATTGTATTGTCATTGCATTTATAAAGTGCCCGAGGAGGCAAAGAAGCACTTTACATGAGCATCAGATTACATTACAGAAGGTCAGATTACTTCTTTGTTTATGCACGGGGAGTTTAAGTAATTTTCCCAGAACGACAGGATATTGAGCAGATGACGGGACCCCTACCTGGTTCCCCACTTCCAAAGTTGGCAGCTCTGGTTGTTAGGCCACATCTCTACTTTCAATATAATAGTTAAAACATGTCTTCATCCTGTGCCTTATCCAAGTCGTTTTTCGAAAGGTCGATCCGGAAGTTCTCTTGTAAAAGGAATAGCAACTGTCTCCCACAGTGGCGGCTCCTCCATAGGGGCGTGGGGGCATTGCCTCACTGCTTTCTCGCAGTGCGAGAAGACAGAAACATAAAATGGTAAAACTATTTTACCATTTTATGTTTCTTCTTCTAACACTGCGAGAAAGCAGAAGTGCCTGGTTGGCTGGTCCTGCTCGAGGGCAGGAAGGGAGTGGCTTTGCCCACTGTTGTGGGTAGTGACTGTTTGGTCGGCCGCAGGGCCGAACAAAGCAGTCATGCGCACTCCCTCTTTTTCTCTACGTAGGCTGCTGCATGCAGCCTACGTAGAGAAAATGGCCCGGCTGGGGCGCTCTCCGCTGCTCCTTACCAATCACAACGCTGCCATTGCAGCGTTGTGATTGGCTTAGGGGAGGGGAGGGAGGCTTCTGAGGCAAAACGCGGCCAGGATCAGCGGCAGGCAGGAGCTGAGGCGGCGGCGCTGCTGAGCCCGAGGTCGAGAAGGTACGTTTTTTATTTTAATTACTGTCCCTCACCCCCGCTCGACCTTTCTCCCCCCCTTGCTTGCCGGCCGTGACTGCGTGGAAGGGTGGTGAAAACGTGGGATGTGACAAGCGGCTTATTATTAATGGGGAAGGGCTCTTGAAACCGAGAATTCTGAAGAAGCCCTGGGCCCAGTCTGCTTGTCAAGAGCACAAAATTAATAGCCAGATTTAGTTTGACCACAGGATGGGATTAGGAGATTGTCATTTCTTGCTTCTGAACTATTATACTGCTCAAACGAAAAGAAAACCGTTATACTTCAAATAACTTTGGATGCCAAAATCCACAACAACGTAATTTAAAAAAACAAAAACGGATGCACAGAGATTCACTTTAAAGAGGGAGGCTGCGTTAGGAGTTCGGAGACATTGTGAGTAGGAGTGCTCCATGCACAGGGGCTCTAACCTCAAATACCTCTAGTTTTCAAAACAGGGCCAAGGAAAAAACGTTTCAGATACGCAGTTAAAGTGCCGAGATAATTCCGTCAGATCTGCTTCCCTCGGACCCTGGCTCCTAGCTGGCAGGGGGTCCAATCTCAGTGCGGCTCTGGCAAGCTCAGAGACTAGGATGCTGATTGGGCCAAGTGCATATTTCTGTCCTTTTGCACGTGACTAGCACTGTGGAACCGCTTTTCTCCATATTCCGAACCGGAGGTAACAGCAGGGCGCAGCATCTAAAAAGGTGTGTAGCTGAATAGAGGTTAGACAGCGACTGGAGCAGGTAAGAATAGCCCACCTGAAAGTGCAGATGAAAACCAAGGCCTGCCACGTCCTGCTATATAAAACAAAAGCGGCACTCTGCCATGGCATTCATCATAGTGTAATGTGGGAGCCTTCAAGTAGCACACCACAAGAGGGGGATCCCAGGGGCGCATTACATGAAGCTGTGAGGGGATTTATCTGCACTATGGCGGACAGAATTAAACTCCAGGAATTATATTTGCCGCCTGTGTCCGAATGGGCCAGCAGTGTATGATAGCGTAGCTGTGTACTACTCCTAAAATAAGTGGTCTGGCCTCAAGGTGCAGCTATAGCTTTTGGTGCCACATTACAACACAGTGTTCCTCAAAGTAGATCACTGTGACAATCTTTGACTGAATGTAGACCAACCTAACCTGAATGTGCAAGGCAGACTTTACAGGTAGGAAACACTGTGTGCTTGTTTGTGTAGGTTTGAGCTTGACTTGGAGTTTGGTGGGCATTTCGGAGATTGGGGATTATGGTGAAGGCATGTTTTGTCTGTAAAATGCACCATTTGAACTCCTTATATTTAATTTCCTATTACGTTTTCTAGAAATGCATGCTGTGAAATGCACCTTTCCCCACTCTGCACACCACACCCTCTTCTTTCAGTTAGTTCCTGCTCGTTCGCATGTTCTACTTTGGTTGTTCTTTCCGTCTCACCATTTTTCCTATCCACCAGCCGCCACTGGTCTTCCACCACCCACCTCTCACGCCTCCTCTCATATTCCTTTGTCTGTAGCTCATATCTCGCCATTTATTGTCACTTTCTTTTTTAACAAAGCCACGTTGGATTATGGGCAGGAATTTATTTGACAATCCCTGCTCTATCCCCTCACGTGTCTAGCAAAATAACTCGAACCAAAGGTATCAGAGCGCTTTACACGAGCACCAGTAGAATTACATGAAAGGACAAAAGTGGCTATGCCATTCAACCACATACATATATATGTTAGCGAAGTACTGTAGCGACAATACAGTCGGTAAGAACATAGAAACCTTTTTCTTTGTATGTGGTGCTTGCTCAGTTTACAACCCTGCCCCTTGGAGTATAATGGCCAAAACACAGGAAATCTGGTTGACAAAATTCAATTGAAAAAGCGAAGCTCACACACAGTCCATTATTTGAAGTATATGTTCAATATAATAATCTTCTTGTTTCTGAATTGTGGTGTAAACAGTGCTTTATTTCTGTACAAGCATGTGGCAGTTCAGTAGTGGTACATTCTTCTTTGCATATAGGCAGCCGACAAGTGTTTCTTCCGAAGACTTCCTCAAGGCTGCAAAGTGATATTAACAAATGATATTTGTACATATGTACATCTTGTAAGGGACACAAGTAAAAACTTGATGTGGTGTCCATCACCATGGTTGCTCAATGTGATGGCATAGTAATTTAAATCATTAGTCGTGGAGAGTCCATGAGATGGTTGGTATAAGAAGAATTAAATTGTGAGTAATCCATAGAGAATTCCCAGTAGTTTGAGATAGGTAACAGAAAGAATTTTACTGCAAACTAGCATGCAGTGAGGCGGTGGCAGATTGGCTGCCCTAATTGCATGCCAAGTGGAGACAAGATTCAAGTGAGGTCAATCCGAGAGTGCCATGTGAGAAATAAAGCTGGTGCACATGGTTTGCAACATCTGTGATATGACTGTAAAAAGTGTACTAATCCAAAATTATGCCTGTTAAGAGTAAAAATATTGGACCAAATGTTGTATTTGGCATGAGAGTCATGAGGTTTTAAGCTGTAGAAGAAACCAAGAAAAAAGGAGGGAAACAGGTTAATTGTGGGATCAAACATAAAAATTAATAAAAAGTTTTTTTTAAATAAAAAAAAAACAATTGTTGAACAAAGGAGGGTAAGTGAGATTGCCAGATTGTGGGGCAAGCGTAAAAGCGTAAAAAAGGGGGATTGAACAAGGTTATATTCACCAGGTCACTAAAGATGGGCTAACCTAGCAGGCCAGAAAAAAATAAAAATTAAATCCATGGGGTATGGGTAATCCCTGGATAAAACAAGCATTAAAAATGCAATAAGTCTCGCCTTTCATTAAGTTAAAGCCATTTGCTTTGCTATACAATACCATTAGCAAAGCAAATGGCTTTAACTTAATCAAAGGTGAGACCTATTGCATTTTCAATGCTTGTTTTTGATAGGCATGGGGATATTTAGGGCCTGATTACGAGTTTGGCGGTGCGGGAGCGGGCCCGCCCCACCGCTGCACCGTGAAACCTGTGTGTGCACTGCATGACATATTATGACTTTTTTATTCACTGGCGGGCGGTTCTTTGGCATTCCCCCGGTGGTGCCTATGAAATAGACACTGCAATGGGAATGTCAAAGGCAGTACCTGTACAGCATGGACTGGTGCAGTCCAAGCCGTACAGGTACTGGGGTGCATGCTCACAGGGGGGCACAACATGTGCCCCCTGCATGCACCCCAGGCCCAGAGGCACATTTACTTCCTCTCAGCCACAGTTTTTGTGGAGGATGAACCGTGAAAGCTGGTGGAGATGAAACTAGTAATATGCTTGGCAGGACCGTGGTGATCCCGCCTAGCTTAATGCGGCATCAAAACCACCAAGCCACCCTGGTGACTGCAGCAATGCAATGGCAGTAAGACCACCCTAGTCGTAAGAGGGTGATCGGAAGACCGCTGTCACCACACCCCACAAGTCAGGCAGTGTGTAGACCACCAAACTCATAATCAGACCATAAGTGATTTGCCCAGAATCACAGGATGCTGAGCCTACACCAAGACTCGAACCTGGTTCCCCAGCTCCAAAGTCAGCAGCTCTGGCCATAAACCAATTAGATTGCACGGATGAAAATTCTTAAATTCCCTAGCTCAATAGGAAAGACAGCTGAACAGAACAAATGGTGTACAGCACTGACCTGACCCAAGCCCCTTTATGTAGGAATATGTGTATGTATTTATTATTGACGCGTTTTTATTACATGAGGCTGACGAAACAGATAAAGGCATCTTTAGGTCAAACACATAAAGGTTACATAAAAAACAGTTCGTACTTTTTATAAGTTGGCGCGAGAAGTCAGAAATTCAGCATTTGTTTGCACCGTTTTTCATTTAATAGAGCCTCGAGTAAGAACTGGTATAGCGCACAAAAGGTAATCTCGGGCCACGAGGTAGTAATAGTTGTCAGTTTGGGGCATATAATAGCAAAACACTTCCAGTAAAGGCGCCACTCAGTTCTAATCGTATGGTTGGATACCAACGCTGTAAATAAAGTAAAAAAGCGATTATAGAAGCACTCGAAGTGAGACGAAAGAGAGCAGTTTTTGTAAGAGTTAATTTCATGTGTCTCCCTGCTGAGAGGAGCCACGAGCTGAGCGCGCCTCCATCTTTCTTCTAACAGCACCTTTCGTGTACCATGGAAACCGCCTTTGTTTGCAAAGGACACGCTGTTCAAGCCCGTCTTCATTTTATATCGGTTTGTTGTTTGTTATTGTGCTATTTCGGTTCTCTTTCACAGTCTGCCTTGCAGTTGCTGACTCAGACAGACCTCAGAGCGACTTCTCCAGCTGCCTAAGGCTGAGAAATGGCATCTCGACTCTTATGCATTTCACTTGGAATGTAAGGCAACCTCTCAAGCTGGAATCACATCTGGCTCTCTTAGGGTCACACAACTCTTTAGCTAACCCTCGCCCTCATATCATGACTAAAATGTCAGGAGTGACGTCTTTCATAGGGTTAGAGCGGCACGTTTATGGACAATGGGCAGACTAAATATGAACACATGGACTCGAGGTCTCCATAAAATTGGTATTTTCAGGCAGTGAAGTGTTCTATTCAGAGGTTACGATCGTAGAATACTTTATTGCGCTATGGTCACCAAGAAGGGTATACATTGAGAAAAGTGTCATGACTAGCGGAAGTGACATCACGTCATTGACCCTCGAAGCCATCACGAGTTGTGGTGTTACTGTCCACGGACCGTTGACTCCGATGACACCACCAGAAACATCATATTACATTAACTGTTGATAACATCATAAGAAGAGCCATCACTAACAAATGTCTACAGTAAGTAAAAAATTATTCAAATAGGAAGTTTTAGATTTTTAAAGATAATACTAGGCAGCTGTGGCCCTCGCCATTTTGAACAGGTGCAATACCGAGGCTGGGATAGTACAGCGCCTGGTGCACACACATTTAAATCCTCTTCGAAGTGTTTCTGTCTAGGGCATAGTTTCTAAGGGTGTGGGTAGCTTCTCTAAACAACATAAACATGCTAGGTCAGGGCTATTTCTCAACACATGCAAAACAAAAGAATCAACGCAAAGTCAAGCAATTTGCAAATGGCCCCAGACCCTCATTTTGCTTCATTTTCATAACCTTGTTTAATCTTAAAATCATCACTGCATTGATTTAAATCAACAATACTGCATAGGATTTTCTCTAAGGAGATGTTTCCTAATTGTAGAACACAGGTTTGTTTTCACCAGCTTGCGATGCAATAGGTCTCGCTTTTGTTGGAGTTGGAGCTATTGGCACTGTAAATGGCATTTTTTTGTTTTGTTTGATTTAATACAAATAAATAAATCAAACATACAATGCTTCTAGTAATGAAATGTTTGCTTAACGTAGAACTAAAAACCTCAAGTTAGAAAAACACCACAAAGAACCTCTCTGTCACACATGCACGAGGTACAAGTAGCACTCTCAGTCAGTTCCATACAGAAAGCTTCTTCATCACACCACACTGTCTCACACACACACACACACACATCCTGGCTCTAAAATGGAAAGGTGAGATAGTGAATGAATAGGAAGGTAAATTGAAAAGTTAGGTTATTAGAGTGAGAAGTGGGGTAATAAAAAAAAGAGAAGATGCTGAGAGAGATTTAAGAGAGATAAGGGAGTGAGGTCTGAGAGAGGTAGAAAGGTGAGGTAAAGTGGCTGAGACAGAGAGACAGAGAAGGGGTAAATAAGCAGCGTTTTAGAGGTTACAGAGAGAGTGACAGTGATGGAGACATAAGTTTGCAGGAAAAGGTGAGAGTTGAGCTGCACAAAGAGGAGATGGAGAGAGTTGAGAGAGTAGATAAGAGGGTCCTATTCACGCAGGTAAATATAAAGATAAACATGAGTTTACCATTGAAGTTCCCTGTTTTATGCCTGCCAGGCATTCACAAAGGGATTCCTGCTAGGTGTAAACCCATCATACATGACAAGTTCTCTGCTTCAAGTGTGGAGTTCTCTGCACATGTAAATCCCATTCCAGGGGTAGGAAAATGGGCGACAAAAGCATGGCTAAAATACGAAGCTTGTGAACACTCACAAACAGGGACCTTTGTTGACATTCAGTTTTTCCTTATTACAGTTTCCACCCTGGAAAGGCTCAGATTTCACTAATGACAAGGGCTGGCATAAGTTCTTTTATACAGTGGGAATGGGAATGAATAAACCCCAGATTTGTCGTGGGTGTTTGGAAGAGGTTTCTCCATGGAGAAATACATTTTCCCTTTGAAGGAAAAAAAGTGTGCATTTGCACAGGGAATCCAATTCACGGTGAGTGGAGCTCTCCGCTGTGGTGAACTCTGCATAGCGGGAATATGATCCCAATGGGAAAGTCACATGACCTTTGGTGGACTATGCATAGAAACCTCCAGCTGGTGCTGCTTTCCATTTATATTTCAAGGAATGTTGGTGAACCTCAGAAAGTTGTAAATGTGCAATCACAAGTTGGTGTAAATCTGAGAGTGCATATTTACAACTTTCCTTTTAGGATCGTGCCAATTAGGTGTAGCAGTTGTTAGAAACAGATGTAAACAGAGAGGGTTCAGAAAGAATAAGCGGGGATGAAGTAAGGCAAAAGAGACAGGAAGATTATTTTGTAACGTAATTGCCATCAACTGGGCGAGAACACAGGGCTAAATTTAGGCATATAATATAAATACAAAGACCTGTTCATCCAAGGCTCCTCTTCTTGAGATTATTCATATAAGTAGAGGCAGGGATTCCATCACTCTTTTCCCTATCACTCCTCACTTTTATCAGAGGTAGTGTCCTTCCACTTTACTGCCTAATTTTTCTAAAACAAAAATATCTTGCAAATGACAGTCAATACCAACGTACCCCCTATATATAAAGGGGTGTACCTTTAATAGTAAATCAAACACAGGTTACACCAAGCTATGTGTTACCCATTCACAAAAAATGTGTGAAAAGACACGATGGCACCTCACGTGCGCACCACCAGTCGAGCTTGCTGATTGGTACTCACCAGCTATGCTCACTTTTCTCGTCATTGGAAACCATCGTGTCTCGAAAAATAAAGATGTTTCCCAAAAATTAGTGCCAAAAAATTATAATGCCACTGTGATGTATATATCACGACTACCACAAAAACAAGACCCCGTGAAGATTAAAATTGAAATAAGTAGCACAATTATCAACTTTATTCTTCACTTGTGCACCTATTCAAACTTTTAAAACGGTTGCTTTTATGCAGACCACTTTATTACTCAGCCGACATGTTTCATTGCCAACATTTCTTCAAGGCAATTTAGTCAGGGCAGGGTCATCAATCACCAATCTTGGGCACTGGTGTCGTTCTATAAAATGACTGTCAAATGCAAAAAATAAGACTTGGTTACTAAAAACAAAACTCTCACTCTCCAGAATTTAACACACATAATTATCTAGTTCCGCAAGAGTAATTACCATGCGGGGACCCAAGTCACTCATACCAGGTCTCCTCTCCGTCACAATCAGGAAGCCTCCAAACGTGAGTCCCTCCTTTTGGGCAAGTACGCAACTGTAGTACAGGTTCTAGATACAAAGGCAAAACGGATAGTTATTCACACCCCTATATTTTCAATTCATAGTCATGACGGTGACTGCCTCCACATCTTAACTTCACCGTCTTTACCATTAATTATTAAGTCATTGCATCTCCTTTGAATTGTATTACCGACAAACCTCGCCATAGCGATTACTCACTTTGAGCCCCACGCATACTGATAACAACCTTACCGCCTTCTTCACAAGGAGCGCTTCACATCATCCCTCGCTCCCGGCGGAAACGTGCCGCAGTTTTAAAGAACACATCTGGCTGCGTCTCGCGTTACGATCAGCCTGTCATGTGACTCTTATCCCTCACATGGGGGCCATCTTGGACTTAGGGGAGACCAACCCAAATGTCATTGTAATCGGGTGTACTCTCTATTATTTTATGTCAAAAGCAAAAACTTTAACACCTGTAAAAAATTTCTTTTTTTTAAATAACGCTCACGGAGCTAGTTCCATCATCATTCACTCCCGGTGTGAACGAGTTGTGACATAAGAACACATTCAACTCCTTCTGCCTCCCCTTGTCGTATAACAAATCTCCCGCTGTTCCTTTATAACATTATGTCACCCGACACAAATGTCAACAGAATCGGGTAAACGGATTTAGAAATCTGGTATTTTCTACCTTATTTTCTTTCTAAAGAATCCATGGAGTTTTTTACAAACATCTCAATAAAGGACACACATCATTTGCGCTTCTCTCTCAGGTTTCAATTATGAGATCAACATATCACACAACCCATTCCTTCCCTCAGTGGCTATACAGGAAGGAGAATAAATCCTCAACCAACTTTCTTGTGCAAGTGTATTCATCACAACCTCTCTCAATCGCCATTTTACATTGGGAGTTAGCTCTCAACAAACTTTATTATACCAATCAATTCAGCACATAGTTTCTTGTAATGTGCTGTGGCTACCCTGAACATCACAGCCGAAAGGCACTAAAACAAGTGCTCATAAAAAGGTATCACCCTCTTGGACACCAATAGAACTGTAACTTTTCAAACATGGATAACAAAAGATGTTTCATTTCTGACTTTATTCCATTCAATAAAATCATTTAATCCAATTTGATCACATTTTTCTTGGAAAATCCAACGTGCATCTTTAGTGGCCAAAACCTTATCTATACTGTAAGGATGAACAGGTCTTTGTATTTATATTATATGTTGAGAGGAGGGTGACCTGTTTATTTATTTCCCTCTATAGCTCCTTATTGATTGAGTACTAAACGTAGGCATGAAATAAGACATGAGCAGCTGGCAAATTGAAAACAAATATGCTAGATAAAAACATACAATTATCACTTAACCCTCTCTTTGTTTCCTGCTCTCTCGACAGGAGCGTTGGCGTCTTGCAGTAGCAGGCAGCACCAATCGGGAGTGGCGGGTGGGGGCAGGGGTGAGAGGGGGTGTAAAATAATAACAGCTTACCTTATTGCCACCCGCATCTCTCTTCGTGTCAGGACCCCGCTAGCGCCGAACAGAAACCAGGAAGCACTTAGGCTCCCCTGACCAATAACAATGCTGCAATGCAGCATTGTGATTGGTTTAACCCCTTGTGTGCCACGCCCTTTCCCCGCCCTGTGCCGGGCGTTGCATTAGCGGGCGGGGTTCATGACGAGCTGGACTCGTCATGGGCACAGCGCAACCGCGGCCCATGACGAGTCCAGCTCGTCATGGGCACAGAAGGGGTTAAGCACCATGGTTTGGCACTCAGACAGAGACTGGGAACCTGGGCATGTTCTTCACACAGGCGCTAATACAGAGGGCCCGCCAAACAGTCATTGCAGAGTTGGAGTGGGCTAACCACTCCTCCCCTGCCTGGCTCTGAGAGCAGGACAGACCGCCTGCTCGCAAAACAGCACAGAAACATAAAATGATTATAACTTTGTTATTATCATTTATGTTTCCTTTATTTACACTGCTTAAAAGCAGTGGGGCAATGCTCCTTCCGCCTTAGCGGAGGAGCTGCCAAAGTGTAGACAACCCTTATAGTCTTCAAGCAGGTAGCCTGGGCCTTCTAAGGCTTATCCTGAGACAACGTTTGGGTTTCTTAGACCACAAATGGGTTTCAGTGAATGAAGCTCCGTTCAGTAGAACTACTGGAGGATGAACGTTAATGCTAAGGTAATTTATGGTATGTTATGTTACAGGAACTTATAAAGCGCACGTATACCCGGGGGTGTCTTGGCGCTAGACATAACAGTGACACAATACTGCCTTGCCCCTAATGCTGAAAGAGCCAAGTTTTCAGTTGTTTCCTGAAAATCGTCAGGGAGCTGGCATTCCTGAGAGAAAAGGGAAGGGTGTTCCACAGTTTAGACGCTCCGTAAAAGAAACTGCGTCCACCCCAGTGGGCTTTGAAGATTCTTGGGACAGCAAGTAATCGAGCTCCAGTGGACCGCAGCTGTCTGGTGGGACAATACCAAGAAAAATGATCCCGCAGGAAGGACCGACCAATGCCATGCAAGGCCTTAAAAACGATGCACAAGGCTTTGAAATCGATGCGCTGGGGTACAGGAAGCCAGTGAAGATTACGGATTTCATTGGCGACTGAGTGATGTTTAGGGATATCCAGTATGAGACGAGCTGCTGAGTTCTGAATCATCTGTAGTTTGCGCAGGTGTTGCCTCTGGGCGTTAAGGAACAAACCATTGCAATAGTCCAGCCTGGATGAGATAAGGCAAGAGACTACTGTTCTCTTGGTGTGATGGGGGATGTAAGGAAAGATTTTCCTAATTTTTTTAATGAGGAAATGCGATGCCGACACTACCGCATTGGTGTGGTGATGGAAAGTGAGTTTAGCATCCATAAGCACACCCAGGTTCTTTACCTTAACCACCGGATTGGGCGGGGAGCCCAACTCGACAGGCCACCACAGATCATTCCAGGGGGGCTGCACACTGCCGAAGATCAAGACTTCCGTTTTACTGGAGTTGAGTCTCAGGCATTGTGCTGTCATCCACTTATTAATTGCACTCATGCAACTCCTGAACTGCACGGCCGGAGATTGTTGGGATTTGGAAGCTGCCACCACAATCTGGGTGTCATCAGCATAGGTGGTCAGGCTGAAACCAAATTCCCAAATAAGGGGCGCTAGTTCAGAGACGTATATATTGAATAGAGTAGGGGTGTGTGAAATTCAAATTACTTGCTGCTGCATAATTCAGTGAAAATTCTGTAAAATTATGCATAATTACGTGAACTGCAGATATATATCCATATCAATTCCAAAACAATAAATACATTTCCAAGCAAATTAAATGAAAAAAACCTTAAACCCCCCCCCCCCAAAAACAGTAAAAAAAATTAAAAACTAAATAGCAACAAGGTATAGACAAGTTAAATTATAAACAAACAGTCATAATCAATATATGTAATACATATTAGGAAAGGTGGTGAAGTCTGGGAATAATCGATATACTATTCCCACTCCAGTGAAAGTGTAGGACTTTGAAGGAGGTACATTTATTATTCCCACGCCAAACAGCGCAACAGTAGGGTTAGTGTTGGATATCGGAGCGGTAAAATGTAAAGGTCCCACTCCAGTCTGTGCAAAAGTAGGGAAAGCATTGGACTTCTGAGGGGTAAGACTTATTATTCCCACTCCAGTCTCTGCAACAGTACAGTAAGCATTGGACTATGGAGGGGTAATATTTACTATTCCCACTCAAGTCAGTGCAACAATAGGTAAAGCGTTGGACTTCAGTGAGGTACGACTTACTAGTAGGGAAAGGGTTGGACTATGGAGCAGTTAACTTTACAATTCCCACTCCAGTCTAAGCAACAGTAGGAAAAGCATTAGATTTTGGAGAGGCTACATATACTATTCACAGTGGTTATATTTACTATTCCCACTCCAAACAACAAGATATTAAGGAGCCGATTCCGATCTCGCTGGGAGAAGGCTCAGTCCGACTTGGATCCGGAGGGCTTTCTGACCAACTCGTGCTCCGGGGCTCCGAGCGCCTGAGCATGATGCGAACAAGCGCTGACGGCCACGGGTTGCTCGGAGACCCATTGAAGTCAAAGGGAGCCTGTTGTACGACACGTATATAGGCTCCCATTGACGAAAAAGGTATGTTGCGCAGAAGGGAGCCCCCTGTAGTGGAGATGTGTCTGTGCCACCCACACCGTACATGCATGTGTAGGGGGGACCCTTGGGTCCCCCCTGTGATCAACTCGTAAGACTACGGGTGAAGGGGGGTCCGGCGCGGACCCCCGAAGTCTGCTTCCCGGAGCGTTTACGTGTCAGAGGCTCCAACTCGATCCGGCTGTCCGAATCGTGCATCGTACTTGCTCGGTCGGAAACCACCTCCATTGCACGGCACGGTTTGCTTATGGCCAAGAGGCACGGAGCAGTTCGGACCCAGAAACGATTCGGACGGCGATTTTGCATTTCTCGCATCATACTTGTTCGCTCGTACAGCTGTACGAGTCGGTCAGAAAACACGCGTACGGCTCGTACTTTTTCCGGCCGGATCATGTTTGGAGCCCTTCCAAGCGAGATCGGAATCGGCCGCTAAGTGTTGGACTTCAGAGGAGTAAGATTTGCTATCCCCTCTCCGGTCTGTGCAATCGTAAACTAAAGTCTTGTACTTTGAAGGGAAAAGAGTTACTAGTCCCACTCTAGTCTGTGCAACAATAGAGAAAGCGTTAGATTTCAAAGTGGTTAACTTTACTATTTCCACACCAGACCGTGCAAGAGTAGCGAAAGCATTGGACTTCGGAGGAGTAAGATTTACTATTCCTACTCCAGTCTGTGCAACCATGGGGAAAGCATTGTACTTCGGAGGGGTTACATTTACTATTCCCAATCTGGTCTAAGCAACAGTAGGTAAACAACTTCACTTCAAATACATCACATATTTAAATAACCATATTAATTTTGAAAAAATGCAAAGCTCTTAATATAAAAATTATTACTTAACATAATATATATATTTGTGGTGTGTGTTTGTAAATGAAAAAAAAAACTAAACAATTCTCAAAATTCATAAATTATGGAATAATTCATTTGTAATTAAAAATGAATTGTTATTTAATTATTACTTAATGAACTTGCCACCCTATACCCAACAAACCTAGCAGCCCATACCTAAAATATAACTAAAATAAATTAACACAATTTACATAATTGATAATCAATTAAATAATTAAGTAACTATTACTAGTTTGTTGTTAAATAATTATTACTTTATTAACTTCCCACCCTATAACCCCACAAACTCAGCAGCCTACACTTAAAATATAATTAAAATGTATTAGACAATTTATATAATTAACCAATTAAATATGTAGTTATACATTCATAAATATTAATATTTAATTATTAATCAATTAACTCCCCACCCTATACCCCTACAAACCTAGCAAACAACAGCTAAAATGTAACTAAAATAAATTAGGGTTACTTAATGTATATAATGCATAATCAATTCTATAATTTATGATACATTAATAATTACTTGTTAATTATGTATTACTTGATTAACTTCCCACGTTATACCCCTAGAAACCCAGCAGCCTGCACATAAAATATAACTAAAATATATAATTATTCCATAATTGGCACACTTAATAATTGATTAAATAACTAGTAATACATTAATAATTCATTGTGGATAAATTATTACCAAATTAACTTCTCACCCTATACCCCTACAATCTCAACAACCTGCTACAACACTATAAATTACTATTAGCAATTAAATTAAACATTCTAAAGCACTTAAACTTACAAACTATATTTTAAAAACGTAATAACAATTGTGCAAATAATAGTAAAAGCAAAAATCAATATATAAACTAAGACACATTAAAATATTTTAAAAACTATATTTTTTGCAACTATATTATCAAAAACTACATTGACAACGATATTCTTAACAACAATATTACCTAAAAAACCCAATATCCTTGCCAATGATATTTCTGCATCACAATATTTTTGCATCATAATAGTTTTTCTGATATTTCTGTCTATCTATACTTGCAACTCAATATTTTGTCAAATTGCCCCAAAAGATAGTGACCTACAGCAGAGATCAATGGCGGCATATAGGTGATATAAAAAAACACTGTAAATAGAGAAGAACCACATACATAACTTATTTCGGGAGCCATTTCTGCAATTGGATACGTAGCATTATAGATTTATTGGTTTGAAAGTGACACGTTATTTCGAAAATCACTTTGAAAATGCTCATTTGTGAATTTAAGATTATTGTCTCCAGGAGTAAATTAGAGTCATATTAGGAAAAATGGGTGAAGCTCGTCATTTACATGTTATTGCTTTTTCACAACCATTTCAAGATTTTGCCATTTTGAGCAATTAATTATAGAACTGACAGAAGCTGTGAAGTTGATACAATAACAATGTTTTATTTTGTTTCATTTTGAATGAAATTGTGTTTTTTGTGATAAAAGCTTCTGCATGAGCAAGGCACTGAGAGCTGATGCACTATTAAGATTCATACCAGCTGATCGCTGTATCTTTTTGCTCTGTATTTGAATACATCTTCTATAAAGTCACTACTATGTAGTCTTGTTTGATTGAACATGCCTCTTAGTATTCAGCAGAATGTCTTAATAGTAATATTTTAGCCCACACCTTTAAGTATAAATAGCAGCAGGAAATCTTTGCCTGCTGATAGAGAACAAAATAAAGTAAACGTGTCAGTCAGCTTAACAGATGAATAAGCAAGAAAAAAGTAAGACAGGAGAGAAAAGGTATTGAATATAAAGCCAAAGCAGAGATGAAAAATGTGTATTTGAGTAGGGTGATAAAGGAAAATAGGTAGTTTTGTGGTGAAACTTTGAGCCTTATGCATAAATTAGGTCAGATTACTCAAATAAGCACAGTTAAAGCCATTAGGTTTAGATTTTTCTTAGGGAAGTGATTGTTAATGTGATGTTCACAGCTGTCATAATAAGAAAATTCCACAATAAGGCAAATTTTGAGGTACAAACATATGAAAGCTGGTAGTAGGGTTTCTTTGTAGAGAAGACTGCATTAGCAGAGTTAAGCTGTACCCCCAAAAAGAGTGTTATGAAAAGGGGTAAAGATGTAATTAGTGAAGAGAACAAGCGAAGGCGTCCAAACAGCATGCAATTCCTAAACAAAAAAACATAAACCAGTGATTAAAATGGCATTGGGCCAACAAAGTAAATACATCAGAGAACACACACTGGGTCTCAATTACAAGCATCTGTCGAAAGGTCACTTTCTCCTTGTAATTCTTACAGGATTTTTCTTTTCAAAGAATTGATGATGTGATGTATTCCAGTCAACTAACTATGTGTTTAGCCTTATCTGAAAAATCTACATTTTATAGTAAAAAATGATTTTTTACAATTACAAAAAATGTACAAATATTTTAAAATGGGACATCACAATACATGGTCACAATAGATTATTAAATTCTTTATACATAGATACTTTCGTACATATTCCTGATCTTGAACAAGCTTGCAACATTTATAGCAAACATTGTTTGACACCAATTCATTTCACTTGATTAGTCACAGTACGGCTCTCATACTATCCTTGTCTTGGAGTTTTCCAAAATCATCTCACATTTAATTAGTCCATTAATTTGCTTATGGTAGACACATTCATAATAGAGCGCTGTTTTAAATGTAATTAACACTCCGCCCCGGTTAGAGAATCAACATTTTCCGTTCGTGCAAGAAAATTTACAATAATAGGTCATTTTAGCACTTCTCAGAGCCATTGCAAGCCAAATCCAAAATTCCTAGCAATGCGGTTTTACAGTTTAACTCAATGCTCCAATTTCTTCTTGAAACATGAACCACCAATGAGGCTTCAAAAGGGGCAGCTTCAGGGCCTATTATATCGATGGCGTGTTTGTGACCCAACACACCACGGGCACTCGCAAAAAATATTTGAGTTGAATTTATGCAGCTTTGCTGGGTTATGATACAAGATCCAAGGGCTATGCAATTGCAAATGTGAGAAATAAAACCGATTCTGAAAAAGCAATTGATTGAAATGTTTTTGCGGAATTTGTGCAATGAAATCTTTAACCACACCAATTCATTTTCACTTGCCCATCGATCTAAGATGAGTACATGGGTGTATCCTCATACAATATAAAAGTGTAGACTGACGGAGTGAATATGTGGAACTTTAGGAAGCATAAGGCCGTTGCACTGTTTTATCAAATAACTGACGGAAACCTTGTAAACTGGGGTAATTTGGGGATATATCTCGTTCATGCAAGATAAGTAATACTTCCAAGCTGGAAGATTGCCTGGAATTAGGAATTGTAGAAATGTGTACTAGTATTATCTGAAACAAATGGGGCAGCTAGTGAACTACCATATAAGTCTGGAAGTGCCAGACCCCCCTTCCTGCCTAGCTGAACGAAGACAACGGAGGCTAAATCGTGATGGCTTAACTAGCTGAAACAATTCTGTCAGCATTTGATCAAGCAATTGATAATATGCAGTTGACAAAAAGCATGGAACCTTCTTGAGGAACAACAAAAATAGAGGTAAATTTGACATTTTACCGTTTTAATTGGAATCTCTGATAATTGCTGGA
Organism: Triturus cristatus; assembly: GCF_964204655.1. Classification (NCBI taxonomy): domain Eukaryota; kingdom Metazoa; phylum Chordata; class Amphibia; order Caudata; family Salamandridae; genus Triturus; species Triturus cristatus. Next base: position 304,537,444 of record NC_140582.1, on the reverse strand, counting down.
AGGCTACAAAGGTGCATCAATGGTCACCTCAGGGCCTGGCTGGGCCCTAATCCCTAAATAATTGTTTGGTCCACATAAATGCAACTGGCCGCATGCAGGATGTGGTTTCACAATTATTTTCAAGTTATCCTCTCTAAAACAGTCAACAATCTGGTTTCATTTTATTGAATCATCAGAGCTTTTCTCCATTGTTAGCCACAGTCCTCATGACTCTTCTATCCCTGATGGGCTTCAAAGTGGTCTTAAAATGGTGTCGGAAGCTCATATGAAGACAATGACAGTACACTGACCAGTCACAAACACATATGCTGTGCCACTGGTTTTGGCAGTTTTATTAGGACACCAGGACAAGAGGTTGCCACCACTAAGCTAGTTACACTGGGACACAATGCTAGAGCAGTGACCCAAAACATAAGCATACTAACAAGAGGCTATTTCCAGGTGGGTGGTGACATAAGGTCACTGACATGGGTATACTGCCACTGGAACACTGCCAGTGGGCACAGATTTCTGAGCACTGTCACATGGGTATCAACACTGACCAGGGGATTTTGACCACGGGATAGTAACACTGGAACATTGACATGTGTCACAAACATTGGCACTATTACACTAACACAGGCACTAAGGGCCAGATGTATCAAGAATTGATTTTGCTATTCCATAATAGCAAAATTTACCGATTTAGTTATTATGGAATCGCAAAATGCAATGTATTTTTTAGGTTTCGCAATAATATTTGCGATTCCTACATATTCCTTATTTGCGATTCGCAAATTGCGAGTTGCAAATAAGGAATAGCTTCCCATTCATTCCTATGGGCCTAGAGGCCCGTAGAAATAAATGGGAATTGCATGCGCAATTTGCGAGTACCCAATAGGGATGCAGACAGTTCACACAAGTAGGTATGGAATTCAATTGGAGAACCTACATCTTTGTGTAAGAGTTGTGTAAGGACATTTAATTTGACAGAGATAAGTAAGAGGGCCAAGCAGAGGATAGTAGGTGTTCGCTCATTCTTGTTGTATGTTCAGTTTTTCGAAGCTAGCAAATCAAAGTGATCAAGATGGCAAGTTTGGAATAACTTGCTCTTAACCATTATTCTAAAATCCAGATGGTTAAGAGTTGCATTTATTTTTGCTGGGAATTAATTTCATAGTCTGCAAGCCTGTACAGAGAAACTAGAGCTGCCCATGGTTTTCTTTTTGCAAGATGGAATGACCAGTCTTGATACCACTGTTGAACACAAGATCCTGGATTAGAGGTTGTAAGAAAATGAATTATCAATTAGGGTAGATGGTAGTCCACAACAAATAGTAAGGTCACTAGCCTGTTAGGTCCAGGCAAAGGTTCAATAATGTAAACCTGAGCTCAACCCGTTGTAGCTAAAGCGGAACTCTAATGCAAATTTGGGGTCCACCTGCAGGATTATCACTGATATTTGCCTTTCTTTGCTGAACCAATTTTTCTTGGCTTTTAGGACTCTGTGTACTTTAATCCTGCTAATGAGTGGTAAAGTGCTAGTTCTCTCCTTGAAAATATGGCAATATTGGCCTAAACCTGATTGGTACATCTATTTTACCTTTAAGGTCTTAGTAAAGTTTACTTCATGTAGCCAGGGTTTGTAAATTAAATGCATGAAGGAACATTGGAACTGCTTGCTTGGAACTGCTTGCCTTCACCCCACTAATCAGAGCGACTACAAAGGTTAGTTGGCTGACCTCCTGAGTGAGCTACAATGACACAACAAGCTTCAGAGGCCTCCCTTCAACTGCCTGGCTGACCTGCTGCAACTAGACCTGACTGGGCCTGCAACTAGACCTGCTTGAGCCCTTCTGCTAGCCTCTGCTGGAGTGAGTCCCGAAGAGGTGTCCACAAGGGCCAGTACTCTTGACTGGTGTTGGAAAGTGGATTATTAGGATAGGTAAGTCTGCACCTACCACTAGAACTAAGGCCACCAGTGCACTATAAGGTCCGACAAGGTCTTAAATAATTATTTCCTTGTTCAACCCTTGGTAGCTGGCAACAGCAGGCAGGTGTAACCTATGAGACAGGTATGTAAAGCATTTAAAAATACCAATACATTAAATAAGTAAGACACAACACAAATATAAATCCCACATCAATTTATAAAAATAGAAAATATTTTTCTCTTTAAATGAAAGCAAAACAAAGGAAATCCAATGCAGGGAACCGGAGATATGAATTTTTAAAGATGATACTTTTTCTACTGCTTAAACACATATAGCGACAAAAAAACGATTGTAGTTCCCTGAGCAAACTGAATATATAAGAAACTTCAATTACAATTCATAGGAGTTATTTTCGAATCACAGATTAGTGTGTTTATGAGGCCTTATCCGATCTTCATCTTCCTTTATAGTCTCTAATTACGGCTTTGGCATTATCTTTAGGAGACTTGTTTAAACAGTAGGCGCCTTATTGTCCAGATCAAAAGTAATCCAAGTCCATTTATGACTTTTACAGAACAAATTGTTTATTTCATCAGGTCATAAAAGAACAGCCTTCATTAGATCATAAAAAGAGAAGCCAACACGTGTTTCGTCTAAGGATGATATTCCACAAGACTTCCTCAGGGCCTAGTTCCAAAATATCATTAGCTTTAACTGGAAATAGCAGTTCGGGTGGCCGCAGTCATACCAGCCAACCCAACTAGACAATATTTACCAAAAACTTCCGTTGCCTCTAAATTCGAAGCACCTAGTAGGGTCGTATCCTGCCATACTCAATTGGCGTCTTGGCTAGTTGGGTTGGCTGGTATGACTGCGGCCACCCGAACTGCACATTTCAAATTTATGATCAACAGCCCACACAAACAACTTGCACCAAGCCGCGCACCTGGCCAATCACACACGCTGGAGCCAGTCACTACATCATCTCAGGTCATGGAAACAGAATTCTCCTACCTCACACCAGAGGATTGGGAAGAACTGGTAGCTTCCTACACTCTAGCCCCCCAAGATGAACCATTAGGATTAAATATTAGTGCCCCAAGTCCAATTTTGGCAAGGAAAAACCACAAGTAAAAGAAGACATCTGGACCTCTTTGCTGAACACAATGCAAATGTCCATAAATGCCATCCAATACCAATTGGACAAGATGGATCTCCAACTGTCTCTCAATTTTCGTCGCTAACATCGACAACAAGCTATCAGAGCTTAATAATCGGATCAGATGGGTGCAAGCAGAGACTCAATTCACACAGACCAACTGTACCTGCACAACAATTGTGGATAAGCTGGCAACACTGCCAACGGTAATGGATAACCTTCTCTCTGACATAAGGGAGGCTGTAAAAAACAAACCAACTAGTGGACCTGCCCAGACTAGAAATGAAGCTCGACCGACACTGGAAGTAGAAACTCCAAAGTCGATAAAAGAAGCAAAGCAGCACAGGGAGGCCACTGATATATAAAAAAGTCAGGACTAAATAACATCTCATTGAACCTAGGATGCCAACTGCCATTAAATAGCAACACAACATCACCTGGAAAGTCTCAGCAAAAAATCGACCTGACTGAAAGCATTTGTCCTACAATACAGCAGAGAAAGCAGAGGAGGAAGGGTCGCAACCAAAAGATAACATACACCACGCTATTCAGAAGGGGAATGAACAACAGCACTGGGAATGCGACATTGGAACCCACACAAGATTTGCCAGCTCAGATGAGCGAAAAGGCAGACACGGATCATGACTTAAGAAAAACGCCAACCCAGGAAGAGAGACCAAAAATCAAAAGATGTACCCCTCTTAACAAAAAACACACCAACAGCGCCGCCCCTAAAAATGAACCTGGATGCCACTCTGGGAACCCACAAGAGGCCACAATAGCAGCAAGTACTACTGGCCCAGAGACTGTTCAGGTAAAGGAAATGAGCTCCCAGGGAGAGAGATCATCAGCCGAGGATTCCCATTGACCAGGGGACGACCCAATAGAGCAGACCAACTCACAAGAACGGGCCTGCAGGCAGCTCCACAATCATGTTCCACCCGGAGTACAAATCAAAGGGAACGGTAGATGGATTAAACAGGGGAAACATCTTATGCTTACTAAGCTCCATCAACAGTCTAAAAAATCCAAAGTCCAGCGATCTGTGGTCAGTCGGATTCATTGAATCATCCGAGCATTCAGGAACAGAAGCAACAAAAACAGTATGGACCACAGCAGAATTAGCCGAGAAGGTGCTAAAAGAACAAGCTAAATTCAACACCTGGGGCATAAAGATTCGACCGATATCCAAACCTAGATACCCAGGGCCTCATTTATGAGAAGTGACACATCGCTGCATGAAAGCAGCGATGCGTCACTTCTCAGTGCGCCCTCCTTGCGACACCAATGATGCGTCATATTTATAATATGACGCATCATGTCGCAAGGAAGGACAGATACGTCAGTATAACTGACGTATCTGTCGGCGCAAAAAGTTGCGCATTGCTGGAGTTGTGTCGGAAGCCTGACGCAACTCCATCAATGTTCCTTTCACATGGAGCAAGCCCAATGTGAAAGGGCCTGCGTCACCCTTACGCCTGCCATGAGGCAGGCGTAAGGTTTTGACGCATTGGCGTCCTAGTAGTGGCGCAGCGAAATCTCATAGATTTCGCTGCGCCACTCCTACGACCCTTTCTTGCGGGTGTACGCCCACCCTGCATACATTATACCTGGCACAGGTGTAATGTAGCACAGGGGTTTACGAAGTGACGCATCTACCTAGATGTGTCACTTCGTAAATATGGCGCAACATGGCGCATGTTTTACCCCACTGGTGCATCACAAAAAGTGACGCTCCGCTGGTGCAAAAGTTACGCTGGGGCTCATAAATGAGCCCCCCTGACCCTCTAATAATTGACAGAGAACATCGAAAAGAGCACGGACAGGCCCATCCAACCTCACGATTATTCTCTGTGCTACGAGGGGCTCACAGTAATACCCCTGAGAACTCAGATCCCAGAGAGCTGTACAACAAGAGACCAATCACAACGAAAAGTTCAATTTCTCAAGACTGGAGCTAGCTCTCTAGGACCATAAACACTAAAACCGAAAATCTGTGACAAACCAAGCCCAGCGCCATGAATACCATAAACACCCTTAATCTGTGCTCTTGGAACATCACTGGTTTAGGAGACAAGCTCACGGACCCAGAACCACAAATTTATTTGCAAAGATTGGACATCGCACTCCAAGAAACGTGGCCTGACTCTTCGACAGCACTCCAGGGATACAACCTGCACTTCCTTCCTGCTATAAAGAGTGCAATATTTGACCACAGCAAGGGTGGCCTCGCTACATACAGCTCGATATGGAGCATCTACGCAGCAGAGCCCCTGGCATATAAGCTAGCTCCGCCAAATGCAATGCAAGCTTTACGAATCTCCACCCAGGAGCTGGATGAAAAGGAGAACACAATCTTGATAAATCTCTATTTACACCCGCGAGACAAAACCAGAGGAAGTCAGCAGCTGAAAGAAGAGCTCGTAAAAAAATTAAAGGCTGAGAAAAAAAATAGCCTGATTATCAGTGGGGACTTCAACCTAAATATGCTTGGTAATTCAATCACAGACACCAATCACGAGGAGGACCCATTTGTATGGGAAACAAGCTCTCAAGATAACACCGCCGGAGGCAGACACACAAAAACAGCACAGATGCTTCTTACAATATTGGAAGAGCTGGACTTTTGAGCACTTAATGGCAGATTCCCAAGAGACCACCCTCAGGCAGCAACATTCCTCAATGCAATGGCCAGCTCTACAATAGACTTCACATTCTTCTTGTGTGGTTTGTACCCATAGGCAAGGGACTTTGATATTCGCTCGCTAGATTACAGCGACCACTTGCCCCAGGAAGTCACGATTGAGGCTCTCTCAATATCTCACCCACCGTTAGCTCATGCACACAGTGTTGAATACACCGCCAACGAGAGACGGATAAAATGTAGAACGGACGACCCAAAAATTCTCCTCTTTTATGAAAAGCAGGCACTGGGTGAAATATAAGCAGCAGAACCAGACATAATTGAGAGTTGGGCGGCGGCCACAAAAACACTACAAAACAACACTGGAACAAAGAAGGGAAACCAGCGACCTAAAGGAGCGGCCCAAGCTCAGAAGCACAGCAACTATCCAAATTTCAGAAACAACGCTCAACTAAAAAAGTTAAAAGTCTCGATAAATCGAGCTCTTCAAAGAATGAGGAAAGATCCCGCTGGCAACAGGAGCTGAGACAGCTAAAGGATGACCGCAGAAAGCTGACATGGCTACTCAAAAAAGAAGCAGACAAGACTCTACAGGCTAAACTTCTACATGAGGCTAAAACCAACAACAGCTCACAGTTCTGACAAAAGATTAACAATTTGACCAACGAGCAGTGTCAGGGCTTCGAATCCCACGTCACAGAAGAGGCCTGGATAACCTTCCTCGACTCACATTTCAACAAAGCTCAAGAAATCTGACCTGGGACCAACAATCTTTAGCATGATCCTGAAGCCCGACTACTGCATGTCAACGATAATCAAGCAGCAGAACAGGAAATTACAATCATGAATGCACAAAGCTGTAGAAGAATTGCAACGGGCAGACGTGAGGGCGCGCCAGGTCCAAACGGGAACCCCCCCATACTGCTTAAACAAGATCCGGAATTCTGGGCCTCTGGATTCAAACCAATGTTTATAAAAATCTTGCAACGGTCAACAATACCATCATCTTGGAGGGGTGCAATTATTTCCCCAATTTACAAAAAGGAAACCGGAATGATCCAAGAAGCTACCGACCAGGAGCCTTACTCGACAACGAGGCCAAATATTTAGCGGGCCTATTACTTCAGGAGCTAACTTCTGCTTTCGATCATGTTAATAGAAACCTTTTGTGGCAAACATTTAAAAAGCTGAACATTCCACTGCTGCTTTTAAACCAACTAATTTTCTTGCATAGTGACACCTGGGTGCAAGTAAATCTAGGTGCAGGAGAATATTGAACAAGGAAGATCCCAACAAGTATAGGGGTAAAACAAGGCTGTGTGCTTTATGGCAGAGCTATCAGCCTTGTTGAATGAAAGCAATTCGCACGCACCCTAGCTAGGGGATTTCCAGCTATCCAACCTATTTTACGCGGACGACTTGGTGCTTATTAGCAGGACTCCCGTAGGCCTACAGCGTTTGCTGGATATCACGTTGCGATACTCGGAAACCAACATGCTCAGTTTCAACCAAAAAAACAAACAAAGTTATGTGTGTTAACATCCACAAAAGAAAAACAACAAATAACTCGTACTTGGCAATGCACAAGCTGGACACCATACTAGAATCCAAATACTTGGGGGTCTTCATTGACAATTAAGGCAACTACAAGCCCCAATGCGAGGCTATAAAAAGGAGAGCAATAATGACAGCAGTGACATTAATGAATCTAAAAAACAAGATCACTGGCCCAAGCTTCCTCCCTCTAACAAGGGTGATCCAGGAAAAAACTTAATCTATCACCTATGGTAGCGAAGCTATGAGAGGGAGGGATGCTGATACATTAGATGGCACTGTAGCGAGAGCACTGAGAATGTTCTACAAGCCAAAGAGGCCTGCCTTGCCAGACTATACTCGGAAGATGCTCTTAATCAGCTGGGGCTACGGCAACTATGGGAACAACCAGGGACTCTTGCAAGTTAAAAAAAAGTAGTAAAAAACATAGTAAAGAAAGAATCTCTCTTGCAAGATAATGCTCCCTGGCAGAGCGTGCTGATGGCTGGCTCACCGTACAATCTTACACCAAAACCATCGCCCCAAGCATTTCTCCACACCAGCTTCTCCAGAAATAAGAAAGAGAAGTTCTTGAAATTTCGTCTAGGGCTGCTGCCCTCCGCAAACTACTTGCCGCCGTGGCTCGCCCTCCGCTGCAAGCAATTCATCGACTCTGTGGGGATGGCAAAGAGAACATAGTACACCTCATCACCGTATGCGGGGAGCTACTGCAGGAACGCCAGCCCCTCCTGAGACCACTTTTCAACAAAAAACATATACGGTCCTGTAGGCAAGTGGTGCTGGCAAGCTTCCTTGGCGACGATGTCCAACTGAGCTGCCATTTGGTAAAAGTCCTTGTAGCCATGGGAGTCCACCTCAACAAACGGAAAGAAGGTCTAGAAGACAATAGCATTCCTTGATGCAGTGCGGAACCTAGCTCCACGATCCTCACCGAGAAGGTCCACGCTCACTCCATCAGTCCAGCTTGGAAGTCGGTCCCTACTGTTAATCTCTGGACCAAGGACTGAAAGCTCTTGCACTAACCACTTTTCCTGGTAGACCTGCACACTGTTACTGGCTACTCTCAATGCTGCTCTTGCACTAAGCACTTTTCCCGGTACAACTGCACACTGTTACCGGCTGCCTGAACCAAACCGCTGCTAAGCACACGATTAAGAAGCTGAATGGCCAGGCCATGCTGCTAATCGCAGGCCTGTAATAGTTGCCAGTCATTATCTTTGACTTATTTTATGCTTAATCTGGCATGAACCTTAGCTTTGACAAATAATTGCACACTAAGCACATCATGCACTTTTCCGTATTTACTAAGTAATAATTTTAACAAGCACCCAGACTCTATTGATTATAGATCTTGAGGCATTTTTGTGCATACAGACCCCGCTACTTGCTCCTAAGGTCAGCACAACATTACATGTGCCTCACCCAAGCATATAGTCTTGAGTAACAAAACTGTCTGCCTAATGCTTTCCTGGCAGCCCTACCTTTGGCCTCAAGTCACCCGCACACATGGCACTTTATTTTTTTGGTTTCTGCAGGCCTAAGATACCCTGCTGCGAAATTTTGCACTTACAGACGGGGACCAGGTCAGGGCTCAGGCTAATTTTACGCCCATAAATCATTAGCCGCATTTAATAGCTTTTATCTCTCTTATTTAATATTGTTTTGTTTTTTATCCCTGAATTGCCACAATGTGTCACGACATGTACTTTTTATTATGAAATCATGTAAATTGACAGAAGTTTGTAAAAGTTTTAATTAACTGTACAATAAAAAACTGTACTTACTTGAGATTTATTTACATGACTGATCTCGAAACTAAGTTGTACTTGAAAATATAATTTAAAAACATGAGCTGACATTCATTTTGGGAATAATTGTGATCTTTTTTACTGCATGCACAATAGAAAAATATTTTAGAACATGTCATTTCTCTAAAGTGGGTTCTTTGCTCTTTCCTAAACCTCTATGATAATAGGAAATCTTGATACATGCAGCACTGAATTTAATGCTTTTTAATTACTTCACACATAACAGATTGAAGTGCTGACCAACGGCCCACGCGCTCGGGGCTTGGCAACCAGTCACTAAGCATTTGAGATAAGTTTTAATGGGATTTAATGCCATCTACCCAGAAAAAATCACATAAATATCTTCTAGTGTTTAATCTGTGTAGGTGTTCATGCCATGCTGGAGAGAATTAATTGACCTCCGTAAATAATGAATTTTGGAAAGCATGTGAAAACAATTCTGCCCACAGTTGTACCTTATAAAGTCTATGTGGAACTAGCCAAGTTAAACAATACATGCAAAAGGAAAAAGTAGTATCCCTGTCTCTCCTTCGTTCTTTGTCTCTTCCTCTCTCCATCTTTCACTGTTTTCGTCCTTTTTCTATTTCTCTATCTTTCTTTGTATTCGCTCTCTTGCGCGCGCGCTCGCATGTGAGTGAGGAAGGGTTTAAATTAATCATCTGTGTGTCTTTAGCATTCCTTCAATCAATAGTGAAATAAATGGTACAATTATTTTGCTCTCAAACAAGAAAGGGGAAAGGGGGGGCTTTTACAATAATAAACTAACTTAATACTATTGTAGGTCCAGCATACATGCCCAACAATCAATACTAGCAAACGGGGTATGCAGTTCCTAATAATAACGCAAAGTGTGTTAGAATCACTAGGTCCCAAGGTGATGGTGTGAAAACGGTCTGATTAAGCGGAGTAGAAGATACTCCTTCTGGAAAAGAAGACCCTCACACACCCAACAAGCGGGTGTCTTGCTTCATCACCGGGTCTTTGCTCCTTATCGGGCCGGCAGTGCAATGCCCGATCAGGCACCCCGAGGGGGCCTTCCTGTCGGAGATCTTTATTTCCAAACGCCGGTGAGTAAGGTGTGTGGGGAAAACGGTTAATTGGGAAAACTGGTGTCGGTGCAAGTGGAGTGAAAGGTAAGTGTACTAAAACAGGGTAGGTGATCCACTTCAAACAAATTTAATAAAGTATGGTCAACACCCTGATTAAAAACAAACCGCACATCTCTCACCATTAGGTGTAAGAGTGATATGTGCTACAAAAATCAAAGAGGTCAACATGTTTCTTGCCTGGGTTTTAATTAAATGGCAATTCTTCAGGACCAATGTATACGGCTACCTGCACCTTTTTGGTGGTGGCCACAACCTCTAAGAGGTGTCAATGGTGGCCACACGTACAGCACCCTAAAAACGTGTGGTGCCGTGTAAACCAAGAACACACAACCTGTGAAGAAAAACACACAATTAAAAACATTGTTATTATAGACCTGGTTCGAGGCATCTGGTTCTGTTAAGGCAACAAGTGATGTCAAACATGAAACCGTGGCATGCGTCGAATGTGAGCAGATATTAAAAGGACTTTATCGAGGCAAACAGCAGAATCTTATCGGAGGACTTAAACTGCACTACTTAGTAAGCATGATACTATTGGTTATATACAAAACTCACCCCATTGGGCTGTGGAGACAATGTGGACAGGGTAGGAACACACTAATTGCTAGTGTCCTAAAAGGGAGGAAAATAGATAAAAACAAGGAAGATAGATAAAAACGAACATCAAATGAGTCAGAACAAACCGCATCAAGTGCACTCAAAATACGGTGGAGAACCCATGTGGTGGGATATCCCATGGGGAACAACAGCATATAGAGTTGTTTGATGTGTATAAAAATATATATAAGACAAACTGCCGGTAGCAAACGGCCGGAAGCTTGCCACAGTCATCACATAAATTTGGAGATGTTAACTGACATTAGATGTTGAGGCGTTGTATACCAACATACCCCAACAAGCGACCCTCCAAGTTATCGAGGATGCACTAAGCAGCAGTGAGATTAGCTCCAATACACCAGTTTCATTCATTATGGAATGTGCAAGCCTGGCTTTGACACAAAACTTCTTTGAGTATAACACACAACTGTACCACCAAACCCAGGGCACTTCCATGGGCAGTACATTCGCGCCGAGTCTGGCATGTATGTACATGTCAGCATTCGAGAGTAGGGTGATACACCATCCCTCCAACCCCTACTCTGCGAATGTACTGCTCTGGAAAAGGTTCATCGACGACATCCTGGTTTTGTGGAAGGGAGACTATATGAAGTGCACAGAATTCTGCACGTGGATCAACACTCTCAATCCCTATCTGAGATTCACCCATACCATCTCTGATACAGAAGTACCTTTCTTGGATCTACTCATCCGCCTGGAAGGGGGTACAATTTCCACTAGTCTGTATCGCAAGCCCACAGACAGGAACAGCCTTCTCTTATTCAGCAGTTACCACCCTAAAGCGTTAAGGGAAAATTTACCCTTTGGTCAGTTTTTACGAATCAGAAGGAACTGCAGTTCTGTGGCTGATTATCAGAAAGAGTCCTTAACGCTTATGAATGACTTAATTCAGCGCGACTACCCCTCACAGGTTGTGTCTCGTGCTCGCAAACGAGCGAGAAATAACAACAGAGAGAGTCTTTTGGACGTTAACACTAAGGAACTTGATCAATCCCTAACCTGTGTTACCACCTTCACCCCTGATTCTAACAGGATTAAGGCGATCATTAAAAAGCACTGGGGTATTCTCAACACTGGAGATCTAGAATTGGAAGTCCCCAGATTTGCGTTCAAACGCACGAGCAACCTTAAGGACCTTCTAATACACACTAGGCCTAAGAAACCAGCCATTGGGTCCCAGAGACTTCTTTGGAACCTACCTCCAGTTAAGGGTCATTACCCCTGTGGGATGTGCTCGATGTGTCCACAGACACAAACCAGTAAAGAGTTGGTACTCCCTAATGACGTTACATGGCAGATCAATAAGCATACAAATTGCAACTCAACAAATTGCATTTATTTGATGACGTGCCCGTGTGGCTTACCATACATAGGTATGACCACGCGTGCTGTTAAAACTCGTATGCTGGAACATAAAAGTAATTTCAGATGCGCCAAGACCAACACTAAAATGACGACCCACTATAACTTGGAACGTCATGCGCCCACCTCATTTAAATGGGTTGTTCTGGAATCTCACCCCTACATGTCAAAAAACGCCCTCTTCAGACTCGAACAACGTTGGGTCCTGAGATTGACAGCTGATACCACTGGCCTGAATGAGGACATTCCGTGGAGTAGTCTAACTTGACTTAGACTAGTTTTCTTGACATGGTATTACATATATCCTTACTCGATGAGCCTTTCTTCTGCATAATATAATGCACACTCTTTAAGACCTTTTATGATACTTTTAACAACCATTCTGGTCTTGCCCTTGTTTCTGGTTGTTCATGATGTTTTTAAGTCTGGTAGTGGTCATACAATAAAGAATGATATTACTACTCATACTTAGGGGCCGCGAGCTCTTTCCCGAGCATTATGGTTGCCAACACTGGGTGCGGGCATCCATTTTACGTTCCATCAGATTACGTTGCGCTTAGCACTCGCTGAGCTCCGCAACGCACAGTTAGACACCAACAAACTTTTCTAATAGGTGTAACGTCTGTTTGTCGTTAGCACGCGTCATCCATATGCTCCCATGACAACTTTACATTAATTAATATTTTTTTGACAATCCTCTCGAGGGGATCACTGTATTGGTTAAAGGAGTCCCCGCCCTTTCTTCTCATGTTCGCGTGTGAATGGAATTCCCTTTTTGTAAACAAAATCCCCAGAGTATCGCGTTCAGCGTCCAATACCATCTGATTAGGCGCAACGGGTGGCGGTCTAGTTGTTGGGACGTAGCCACGCCCCTTGCACCGGTGACCGCCCTTGACGTAGTGACGCCACACGCTGACCGGCTCGCATTTCTGTGAGCCTTTCGACCGGACCTTCACCAGACTTGAGCGGCTGGCGGGGTCCTAGGTTTACGGTAACGTTACTTCAACGCAACCGTGAGTACATTTTATTTTATTCTTTCCACTCGTCAAATGCTGCATGATTGGGAGAGTTGGTTTGCGGCTCTTCGAGCCGGAGTTGGTACCACGCTTCATAGGAGATACTGATCGCACTCAGCATCTACACTCTCTGTTGACGGTGGCCTCACTAGTGCTCTCGTGTCTCACGCTGAGATTAGTCCAGCTTTACTTTCTAACCACCATTTCCTTGTATTAGTTTGTTGAATAAACTGGCTGCTACAACCGCTGTGTGACTCGTTGACACACGCTTAGACCAGTTCTGCTACTTTTTAGTGCCACACACGGGGGATGTTATACAGGTACCACTGACAGCGACTTCCCCCACGCGACTAGTACTTGGTTGGCACTGATTTAACATCTCCAAATTTATGTGATGACTGTGGCAAGCTTCCGGCCGTTTGCTACCGGCAGTTTGTCTTATATATATTTTTATACACATCAAACAACTCTATATGCTGTTGTTCCCCATGGGATATCCCACCACATGGGTTCTCCACCGTATTTTGAGTGCACTTGATGCGGTTTGTTCTGACTCATTTGATGTTCGTTTTTGTCTATCTTCCTTGTTTTTATCTATTTTCCTCCCTTTTAGGACACTAGCAATTAGTGTGTTCCTACCCTGTCCACATTGTCTCCACAGCCCAATGGGGTGAGTTTTGTATATAACCAATAGTATCATGCTTACTAAGTAGTGCAGTTTAAGTCCTCCGATAAGATTCTGCTGTTTGCCTCGATAAAGTCCTTTTAATATCTGCTCACATTCGACGCATGCCACGGTTTCATGTTTGACATCACTTGTTGCCTTAACAGAACCAGATGCCTCGAACCAGGTCTATAATAACAATGTTTTTAATTGTGTGTTTTTCTTCACAGGTTGTGTGTTCTTGGTTTACACGGCACCACACGTTTTTAGGGTGCTGTACGTGTGGCCACCATTGACACCTCTTAGAGGTTGTGGCCACCACCAAAAAGGTGCAGGTAGCCGTATACATTGGTCCTGAAGAATTGCCATTTAATTAAAACCCAGGCAAGAAACATGTTGACCTCTTTGATTTTTGTAGCACATATCACTCTTACACCTAATGGTGAGAGATGTGCGGTTTGTTTTTAATCAGGGTGTTGACCATACTTTATTAAATTTGTTTGAAGTGGATCACCTACCCTGTTTTAGTACACTTACCTTTCACTCCACTTGCACCGACACCAGTTTTCCCAATTAACCGTTTTCCCCACACACCTTACTCACCGGCGTTTGGAAATAAAGATCTCCGACAGGAAGGCCCCCTCGGGGTGCCTGATCGGGCATTGCACTGCCGGCCCGATAAGGAGCAAAGACCCGGTGATGAAGCAAGACACCCGCTTGTTGGGTGTGTGAGGGTCTTCTTTTCCAGAAGGAGTATCTTCTACTCCGCTTAATCAGACCGTTTTCACACCATCACCTTGGGACCTAGTGATTCTAACACACTTTGCGTTATTATTAGGAACTGCATACCCCGTTTGCTAGTAACAATTATTTTGCTCCCTGGTGTGCATGTGTTGTCTTCTGCAATGTAGGGCCCAATTCACAGAACTAACTTAAGACAAAATCCTAAACTTACTACCATTTTCGTATTCACAGAAGGCACTTACTCATTTTGGTATTCACAGAAGACACTTACTCACTTCGGTATTCACAGAAGTTAGGAGTCCTAACCTTAGGACTCCTAAATGCCTTCTGTGAATACCGAAAGTCTTAAAATTAGGATTTTTCTCAGTTTAGGAGTCCTAACATTTGGACTCCTAACTTTACTACTACTAAACTGAGAAAAATCCTAATTTTAAGGCTTTCGGCATTCACAGAAGTCATTTAGGAGTCCTAAAGTTAGGAGTCCTAACTTTACTACTACTAAATTGAGAAACATCCTAATTTTAAGACTTTCGGTATTCACAGAAGGCATTTAGGAGTCCTAAAGTTAGGAGTCCTAACTATACTACTACTAAACTGAGAAAAATCCTAATTTTAAGGCTTTCGGTATTCACAGAAGGCATTTAGGAGTCCTAAAGTTAGGAGTCCTAACTATACTACTACTAAACTGAGAAAAATCCTAATTTTAAGACTTTCGAAATCACACAGAAGGCATTTAGGAGTCCTAAAGTTAGGACTCCTAACTTCTGTGAATACCGAAATGAGTAAGTGCCTTCTGTGAATACCAAAATGAGTAAGTGCCTTCTGTGAATACCAAAATGGTAGTAAGTTTAGGATTTTGTCTTAAGTTAGTTCTGTGAATCGGGCCCTATGTGTTTTATTTGCCTGATGAGTTAGAAAACATATCAACAAACAATCCAGTGCAGATGGAGCAGATGTATTGAGCGTTCGCATCATAGGCACAACCACGTAACTGCTGTAATATACCTTGCGAATTTGCAGTTATTTGATAACTACGGTTGCAACTGTGCAGACACAAAAGACAAGACTATAGTGTCCTGCTGGACAGAGAGGTTTTAAGCCATAGTCAAAGTGGGCCCTGGCCCAGGCCCCCAAACTTTCAGGGCACCCCCTGATAGAGCCAGCTCTGTTCTGGGGAGTATTGCCCTGATGACCGTGAATAATCCTTACACAGATTGTTTTAAATACTGTTTTCCTTTGCTTTATTTTCAATGTGGGTGACATGAGTGTCTGTTACCGACATATTGTAGAGGAATGGTGTGTTTATGTTACATGCAACAGCCATAAAAAAGTTTCTTTAAGATAAAATCATAACCTCAAATATGAGAAATGGGAGGGTGTCACAGAGATTATTTGCAATAATATGAGTGAGCAGCTGCTGTGTTACAATATGGAAAACACACATCACTATCCCTGAATATTACATGTAAACATAATGAGAATTTGGACGAGTGTGCCTGCGTACTGTCAGTGACCTGGCCAAAGAGGAAATGAAAGAGCTGAAATTGGGTCATAAGTTCAAAACTGTTCCTAACAGGGGCCCCCAAAATCTGCTTGACTCAGGGCCCCGAAACCTTTAAGATGTCTCTGCTGCTGAACACGTCCTACTGTTCAGGCATATATAGTTACCAGCCACTCCTGTACAAAGACCCCCTCTGGAGCACCAATGCATATCGACTTTACAAAGACCACCTCTTGAGCACCAATGCATATCGACTTTACAAAGACCACCTCTAGAGCACCAATATATATTGACTTTACAAAGACCACCTCTAGAACAACAATGCATATCAACTTTACAAAGACCACCTCTAGAGCACCAATGCATATCGACTTTACAAAGACCGCTGCTAGAGCACCAATGCATATGCAGCAGGTTTCATCACATGTATCATAAACCTATATTATCTTTTCTAAACCGTAGGAATTAAATGTCACAGAACATGTTCTCAGAAAAGGAGATGGTGTTGTGCATATAAACTGCTAGGGGAGGGGGACTCGCCTTCTCACATCAGTAAGGATCAGCGACTTTAGGCTTTTTAAGTGCTTCCCAGAGTCAACTTTGGACGTTTGTCAAAGCTTTTGAGTTCAAGAAAAAGAAAAGAAAAAAATATACACTCAGAAGAGCATGTTGTGTATTCTCTTTGACGCTTTTGCATTGCTAATATGTGTGCTAGCCGAAATATTTCTTATTGTGCACTGGGTGGAATGTGAAGAGTCTGTGCTGTGGAGGAACGTAGTTTACATTTTAGCAGCAGTGTCTTTTGTGTTTGTTTGCTGCCGAGCAAAGGACAGAGCCACCTGTCATATACCTTGTCAACTAGTGCGCTCCACTTAATATCAGGAACTAATCTGGGAAGATTAACGTTGGAACGCGTTCTTCTCTCTGCTGGACACGCAGAGGCAGCTGGACCCCAACAATCCCCAGGAATCATCCGATGAACACTGAACCAGAAACACCAGTGCTCATCCGATAATTTCAAAGGAAGGGGGTTTGGGAACAAACAATAAACTAAAATAATTATTAAAACAAAAAGCTAAATTAAAGAAAGGAACAACTGGTGCGCGTTTGTGCCGGTGGAAAAGCAAACTGTGGGTCACAGAACAATCTGAGACATCTGTCCTAAAGCTAGGAATGAGTATGGAAACCAACTAAAAGACATCACTAAGAACACAAATAATCAATGGCATATATCATGCATAAACTTCTGCACTGGATCACGATAAAAGAGGTCTTTTAGAATGATTAGAATAAATCAGAACTGCACTTACACCATATGGCGCCAAAGATAAATACTCACTCACACAATATTGTGCCGAAGATAAATGCACACTCACACAATATTGTGCCAACGAAGATTGCACATAAGCACACATACATTCTTATTTCAATGAGATAAGACATAATCTATATCCTTCAGCTGAAGTATGTCCAAGGCTTGAGAGCGTTACCAAGACCTTCTTTCAATGAGAAAAAACAGAGACGTAACAGGATAACAATAAACACTGCAATCATAATATACACTTCTATCAACAAGGATTATGCACGAATTACATAAATGATATGAGGAGGAAATGACCAAAATCCAGGCAAGTAGCGTAAAGTAAGCTGAGTAGGAACGAGATGGAACTGTGATATAGGAAACAAAGTCAGGAAGTCTCTGTCTGCGAAGAGTTTCATGCGCAGTTACCCAAAATCTCCCCGATAACCAGAAATGAGCCGGGAGTCAATACAATGGAATTCCACTGAGCACAAGAGTTAAATGTAGCCCAAAAAGGATTTAGACGTATATGCAAGTAGCAGCAGCAAGGATGGAACAGGACTCGTCCAACCAGCACCTGCAGAGAAGAGCCGTCACGCCGCAGGATCTTCAACAGGAAACTCAAAGCGAAGCACTGAAGATGAGCCTGGGTGAGAGTTAAATACCTTTTGCCAGGCTGATGAGTCATGGAGGTTGCTGAGTCACGAAGGCTTGTTGAGTCACGGAGACTGCTGAGTCATAGAGGTTGCTGAGTCATGGAGGCTGCTGAGTCTTGGAGGCTTGTTGAGTCACGGAGGCTGCTGAGTCATGGAGGCTGCTGAGTCATGGAGGTTGCTGAGTCAAGGAGGCTGCTGAGTCATTGAGGTTGTTGAGTCATGGAGGCTGCTGAGTCATGGGGGTTGCTGAGTCACGGAGGCTTGTTGAGTCACGGAGGCTGCCGAGTCATGGAGGTTGCTGAGTCGAGCTCTGGTGTGGTCTGGAAACAAAGATAAGGAAAACACCACCACATACCGGAGCAGAGAATTAAAGAAGTATGTCAGATTTTCTTCCTCAGGGAACATGGGGAGTAAAAGAGGGGACGAGCAGAGGGCGAGAGGCATGTGTTGAGAACCTGCTAGGAGCCCCCATCCGACAGGCAGTCTTCCCAGGTAGGATGTAAGTGAGTGAAATGCACCTAGCACCCTGGGGTTCACCCTGAATAGTTCCCCCACTACTGCTGGAGTGCCAAAGGTGGTGGGCAGTCCGATGAATCCTGACAGTTCTTCCCTTCCAAGGCCCAGTGACAGGGCCAAGTTTGTGAGGGTTACACTGATGGAATATACGCAACAGTCAGGGAGCATGGACATGAGATAGTGGTTCCCAGGTGCGTTCCTGTGGGCCATACCCTTTCCAAGCTACCAGGTAATATAAAGTGCCCCTGGTTCTGCGAGGATCTTAAATAGAACTTACTTCTTGTTCCAAGTGACCCTCCACACCTACTGGAGGTGGTGGAGCGAGGTGACAAGTGTTTGGATCAGTGGGTTTTAAAAGGGACACATGAAAGGTAGGGTGAATTTTTAAGTGAGCCGGTAAGGCCAGGCGTACTACTGATTTCTGATATAGTTTCAGAATGGGGAATGGACCGATGTATTGTGGTTGAAATTTACGAGGCCCTTTTAAGCGTAAGTGTTTGTTGGATAACCACACTTGCTGGCCCACTTGGTAAGGAGGAGCTAAACGTCGCTTTCTGTCCGCGTACTGTTTGTACAATAGTTTTGCATCTGTCACGTTCTTTTTCAATTCTTTGAGAACCTGATGTTGTAAGGTGTGTTTTTGAGCTAAAGGTTTAGGAGAGAGTGCATGCTGTGTTAGTAACGGGGAAGATCTGGGATGATGCCCATACAGAGCGTAGAAGAGTGAGAATCCGCTAGATGTATTTACTACATTGTTATGGGCGAATTCTGCTAACCAAAGGTGATCAACCCATGCTCTTGTTCGGTAACATAATTTTGTAATAATTGTTCAATCTCCTGGTTGGTTCTTTTCGTCTGCCCATCAGACTCTGGGTGATAGGCAGAAGAGAGGTCCACCGAAATGTTAAGTAATTTGCTAAATGCTACCCAGAAGTACGAAACAAATTGTGGCCAAGGTCGGAAATGAAACGTGATGGTAAACCATGGAGCCATACCATGTGTTGTAAAAACAGATTAGCTAGATGGGGGACATCAGGTATCCCTTTAGTTGGGAAGCAATGACACATTTTAGTTAACAGGTCGACTACCAACACGATCAATGTAAATCCTTGGTCTTGAGGTAGATCAACTATTAAATCTATAGATACTGAATGCCAAGGTGATGGTGGTGTTGGAAGAGGATTAAGCAACCCCGCTGGTTTTTGACGTTCTGATTTAGTTCGAGCGCAAGTGTTGCATGTTTTCACGTACTGATGGCAATCAAAATGCATGTTCGGCCACCCCTTTGCAGTATTTCAAGTGTTTTCATGATTTCAAGTGGAGTGTCATGACACCACCCCAAGGCTTCGTGTTGAAGAGCTGGTTTGGATAGAAACAAGTGTTTTTGATGGTATAATATACCCTCTACCACGTCTCTGTCGGGGTGTTCCTTTATCCATTTTTCTTGATCGAACTGAGCAGAGGCTTGTTGTATTTGTTCCAACCATGAAACATCTGTGATGTTGATGTTGTTCACAAAGTTTGTTTTATCCAATAAAAAAGGAGGTTCTTTCAGTTGTTCCACCTCTAGAATTGGTCGGGAGAGAGAGTTAGCCTTTCCGTTCTTTCGCCTGGGTCAAAATGTGATTACAAAGGAGAAATATGCGAAAAACAACGACCAGCGTAATTGCAGGGGCGTGAGCGCTTTCACTGATTTCAAGAACTTTAAGTTCCTGTGGTCCGTGTACACAGTGACTGGATGTTTTGTGCCCATAAGAAAATGTCTACACTCCTGAAAAGCGGCCTTGACAGCCATAGTTCTTTATCAAAGATGGTATTATTCTTTTCAGCCTCTGCAAGTTTTTGGGAGAAAAAAGCCCCTGGGTGGAGCTGCCCTGTGTCTGGGTGTCTTTGAGATAATATAGCACCAAGAGCAATATTCGAGGCATCGGCTTCCAGATAGAAGGGTTGTTTTGAGTCAGGGTGCAAAAGAATAGGTGCAGACGTAAAGGCCTCTTTGAGATGTTGAAAAGCCTGCTCCGCTTCCAGGCTCCACCAACATTTTTGACCTTTACGAAGGAGAGTGGTGATGGGGACAACCACTTTTGAGAAGTTTGTGATGAAGCACCGATAGAAATTGGCGAAGCCAAGAAAGCGTCGGATATTTTTCACGCAACTGGGTGCTGGCCATTGGAGGATGGCTTGTACCTTGGCGGAATCCATAGCCAAACCTTCAGGTGAAATAACAAATCCCCAAAAGTGCACTGTAGTGACATGAAAGGCACATTGTTCCATCTTGGTGAATAGTTGGTTTTCGCGTAATGCCTGTAATACTTTTTGCACATGTTCAATATGTTCGGAAAGGGAGTGTGGAAAGATCAAAATGCCATCAATGTACCCTAGTATAAAAATATCAAAAAACTTCTGTTGAACGCTGTTCACCAAGTGCTGGAAGCTGCATAGACCAAATGGCATCACCTGGTACTCAAAACTTGGTGCGAAAGGCTGTCTTCCACTCGTCACCTTTTCTCATCCGTACCAGATGATATGTATCACGTAAATCCAGTTTGGTTTAGATGGTGGCGGATTGTACTTGATCCATCATGGAGGCGATGAGTGGTAAGGGGTACCGGTTCTTAATGGTCACCTGGTTTAAGGTTTGATAGTCGATGCAAGTGCGGAGGTCCCCTTCTTTCTTATGGACGAGGAAAAGGGGAGAGGAGGCCGGTGATTTAGAATGGGGGATAAATCCATTAGCCAGATATTTGTCTAGGTATATTTTTAAGAAGTTGTTCTCCTTTTCCGTTAAGGCATAAATACGGCTACAAGGAACCCGCGCCCCTGGTTCTAGATCGATTTGACAGTCAAATTCCCGATGAGGTGGAAGAGTTTCTGCTTTTTGTTCATCGAAAACATCGGCAAAGTCTTGATATTCATTTGGCAGACCAGTAATGGTTGTGGCAATTACTTGCTTTTGAGATGATAAAGAGGTGGTGGTACTGGGTGCAGAAACATGTCCTATACGAAACTTAGAGAATTACTCGGACAGAAAGGTGACGGTTCGCTTACACCAGTCTATGGTGGGGTTATGTTTTACCAAAAATAGTCAACCGGGGGTAGTAGGGTCCGTGGGAAAGTTCAAAGACCAGCACAGATATATTCCCTATGAGAACTGCAAAACAGACTAAATTATCTGTGGGTCTAACCAGTCACTTGGCACCCTAGGGTGTCCTATACACAAGTAGAAATATATTGAACCTCTCGCTGGGACGCCCTATTTTAAGGACGGAATCCCATCACTCACCAAAAGGTGACATGCTTCATCATCTGGGATCTCCTCCCGGCTGTAAATCCTAGTACAGCCGAAGGCTACAACCCCCTCACTGTGAGGGAGGAGCTTAGGGATGTTTTCAAAGTACAACAGGATGTACTAAAATCCACCAAATGAAGAGCTACAGTTCGTTACTAGGTGATGGGTGCAGTGCTCAGTGAAAAAACGGAAAGTTTACTAAAACTAACTACCAGAAGAAAAAAGAGTTTAATATGTATCTCGTGGTGTCAAGGTTAAAACTTTGCTAGTGCAGTTTTAAAAAATAACTGCCACTATCAAGTTAGAGGGTGAGTCTCCATGTTTCTTCTATCATGACCTACAGAGTGTCTAGCATTCCTCAGGACCTTAAAGTGTAAGCTACTGCATAAAGTGCGAAAAAGATGAAAAAATAGAAAATATCTACAGCGAAGGTGAAAGCTGCTCAATGGAACAGATACAACCATACACACCAAACCTCTGTATTCTAGGCTTGTGTAGTTGTCAGACCGGAGTGAAAAGAGTTGCAAATATAGTTGCAATTAGAAACGTGTGTAAATAAAGTAACCGAAAATGAGTAAACATACTCAATAATTCAACTAATAATCTCATTTACTGTACAGAACAAATTAAGTGTCATTTGAAACTTACCCGTATTGTGTGAGTAAGACACCTCACCTCACCTGGCAACTGCTCAGTACGTGAGATACCGCTCTAGGAAAAAATGGAGTTGACAGAGAAACAAACTCGAAATTAATTATGGGTCTGTCTGTAACGTAATCATAATACATACAGACTCATCATTACTAGATTTCTAATATGTGTTGAGGAAGAGAAAACCTTTGTCCAAATGGAAATAAGCATTATATTGTACAACAAGCTATCGATGTACACCAGTATTATCAGTCACCAGATTGAATACTATGTATAATCCTATGTGGTCACAAGGATTCCTTTCACTTGGTTCATATCGCCGCTAAATAGATATTACAGCAGCGGCTCTTAATTCAAACAAATATTGTTAATTACAGCCGTTGTGATTGGATAGGGTTAGGGTTCGCTTTGGCTGAAGAGAATACCTGACTGCTAGGGCTATAAAAGGCCAAGGCTTAGGGCGTCTCAGCCCAGGCGTCGAAGTTAAGGCTGAGAGGACAAGGGTGAGTGCCTGTTTGAGCCTGTTTGAGACTGGTTGGGACCAGGGCCAGAAATGCTGTCCATTTTCCCGTTCATCAGCACACACCCTACCTAATCCACGACCAGATGTACTCCACTCATGTACTACAAACTAACCCTCTGCACAATCCAATATCTCAACACACACTACTAAACCACACAAACCACACCTATATACCCTCCTATCTAAGCTACCACACATTTCTACCATCACTTACGAACAGCATACAACTTTATCCTATACCAGTAACCAATCCACTCATCACTAACACAACCCCATTCCACACAATACTTAACTACAACCCATCCAGACACACACTCTCCACTCTAATGACCCCTAACAGACCCTCATTAATCACTAACAAACCTTTACTCAGCCTTCCATCATTTGTCCGACCAACACCCTGCTCTTCTTTCTATCACAATAACACAACCGCACAACGCATACACTCCACTGCACCACACATATTACCTATTGCAGCAATCAAGTCTAAGACAAACACTTTTAACTACTTCATACTCTCCTACACATAACATACACTGTACTCACAAACACATCACCACCCCTTTACCTTACAACTTTCACTCGCAAACAATACTATACAAACAAATCCATCACATAAAACAAATACACCAACACCACGTTTCACTACTCCTCAAAAATAAAACATATCATGCACACCAGCACAATACAATCTCTCAAGCGCAACACCTCATAATACTTACCGTCACAAAATACAAACATACACCAACATTTCAAACTACACAAATGAACAAACTCAAATGACAAGATTTCTTTCTTCCACCACACCTAACACACATACTGCATGTTAGACCTGCCTTGTCCAGCGGGTTTATTTCCAGACGTTTTGCTTTTTTGGCCTCCTGTTTTGTACCCTGTTTTTGTTGGATTTATGACTTTAGGCACTTTACCACTGCTGATCAGTGCTAAAGTGCATATGTGTTCGCTGTACATTATTATGATGGATTGGTGTTTCCATGATTGGTTATTGCTGCTAGTGGGCCTGCAGCACTGATTGTGCCACCCACATAAGCAGCCTGTGAATGTAACTCAGACCTGCCACCACAGTGTCTGTACGCAGTTGGTACTGCCTTGTCGAGCTGGCAAGTGCACCCACTTGCCAGGAACTAACATTCCCTTTTCTTACCTATTAATCAACCCTAAAGTAGGCCTGAGGTATCCCTGTGGGCAGGGTGCAGTGTATGTGAAAAGTAGGACATGCCCTGATGTGTGTGGCATGTCCTGATAGTGAAATACTGCTAATTTTGTTTTTCACTATTGAAAGGCTATCTGCCCCATAGGATAGAATAGTTTTACTGCCCATGGGAACAAGATAGAAAAATAAAGTTTGATATGCCTGAACTCAGACTGTTAAGATGCATCTTTTAGTGAGGGTGATTTTTACATTCAGGGTTTGAAAATATCCCTTTAAGAAAGTAGGTATTTTCTTGCCTAACCATCCAGTGTGCCTCTGCTAGGTTGTATATTGACTGTCTGGCTTTGGAGTGACAGAGGGTGAGGATGTTCATTCTGTTCAGACAGCCACTTGGGGGGTTGAGGTGTGTCCTTCCTTTCCAGGGTGAGTCAGGGCTGGGCTGAATAGACCTGGGCTGCATTCAGAGTAGGGGGAGGAGATTTCTTCTACACCTGAATGGGCCTGGTCTGCCTTAGACAATGCTGTCTCCACCTCCTGCCAGGAAGCTGCACCAGAGAGGACAGAACTGATTTTGGCTGGGCAAAGAGCTTCTCTGCCGCAGAGAACAAAGGATTTTGTGTTATAAAAAAGAGGGGGCAAAACTTTTAGATTACTTCTGGGAATCAAGAGGCACCTTTGCCAAGGAGAAGGCCTGGAGAAACTGAGGAGGAATACTGCCCCTGTGCTGTATGCTGTCTGGGGTAGGCCTGCAGTGGCTACTTTCTGCCAAGGAAAGGGAAAGGACTTTGCTGTGGGCTGTGTCCCCTGCTTGAGGAAGATCTCCAAGGGCTTGAAGAAGAGCTTGCCTCCTTCTCCGAAGTCTCAGGGACACAAAGACTTCACCCGCAGCTCCCCTGAACTTCCTTGTTGGGAGTTCTGACCTGCCAAGAGGTGCCTGTAGCTGTTCTGGGCCTCTGGAGGTTGTTCTGGCTGTTGGGAGCTGGAAAAGTAAGGCAACAACGAAAAGTGCGACGCATCCGTACCAGTTTCCAACGCATCGCCGAAAAAACCGACACAGCGCCTGCCCGCGGTACGAGAAATCACCGCATGCCGCATCGTGTGCACCGATCTCCGAAGTCTGAGATCACCACACCGATTCCAACGCAAGCCCTGCTGTGCAGCTGCAAGAACTCACACATCATCCCAGATCGTCATGCACCGCATCGAGGTGCCAGGTCTGTCGCATCATTGGGGGTTGCAGTAAGAAACCGACGAATCACCTCCCCAAGCAGTAAGAAACCTACGCATCACCTCCTCCCCAGTAAGGAACCAACTCATCACATCCCCTGCGCAGCAGTAAGGAACCGACGCATCACCTTCCCTGCGACCCTTTTTGTTTGTGTGCGTGATGCATCCAAGGTACTTTGTGTGAAAAGTGTTGCATCTGCAAATTGCTTACAACAGAACTATTTCTACTATTTGAAAGTCATATTTTTATTACTGTATTGTGGGTTTTTGTTGTTTTGGTCTGGTATGTTTTAGATAAAGATTACTTAATTTTTGAAACTGGTGTGGTGTCCATTTGTAGTGTTTTTACTGTATTACTTTATGTGTTCACAAATGTTTTACACACTGCCTCTGAGATAAGCCTGTCTGCTCGTGCCAAGCTACAACTTGGGTGAGTTGGGGTTATTTTAGAAGTGTATCCCCCTCACCCTGACTAGGAAGAAGGGTCCCTACTTGGACAAAGGTGCAAACCATTGCCAACTAGAGACCCCCATTTCTAACACAGCAACTCTCTTCCAATCGCCTCTCATCCTTTTTTTTCTTCTTTATTTGATTTGTAAAGCGCATACTTGTGCCTGAGGGCGTCTTGGCTCTATAGAAGGTGGGCAAAGGTACAGAGCTGTCAGAGAAGAAAGATTTCTAACAGATGGTCTTGTACCCCCTAGTCCTGTGAAAAGAGCCAGGTCTTCACTGCCTTTCTGAAGGCAAGTAGGAGGGAGCAGCTTTTAGAGTCGGTAGTAGGCTCTTTTAGAGCACAGATGTGGTCCTGAAAAAGCTCTTCCTGCTCCAGATTGTCCTCCTAAATGGGGGGAACAGTCAGGTTCATAGCAGAGTCCATTGGAAGTGTCCATTGTACAATTTAGAAACTTACTACATGACCCACATGCTGCACTACAACCCCTGACTCATACACCTTCTTCCCTAAACACACACAATTAAGTAGCGTGCTACACCTCACAACTGTGCTTCTCCATGTCAACTGCACCACAAGGTTACGCCACAAAAACAACACAATGCACCAATTCACTCTCAAACACCCTCTCCACCACCTATACATGCAGACCCATCAAAATGCCTTCTTAGCCTGCTAGACGAGGAACGCGATATAGAACAGTTACACTATTGCTATCCTCCTACTGATAATACCAGCACTAAGGACACACCAGCTACATGCTCACAAAATACTGATCACTCTTCTACAAAACAAAGTCACACTATCGCCAAAGCACATTCTCTAAACTGTCTACTAAATGCTCCATCTCTCTCCAAAAACAAACATCAATCAACGACCTTCTCACTGACGGAAAACCAGACATACTATTCATAACTGAATCATGGTTGGGAGATGATATGGCTCCAGTCCTGCATGAAGCCGTTCCTCTAGGCTATCAAACGATCACCCAAAATTGTATAGGCAAAAAAGGAGGTGGCCTTGCGGTTGTGTTCAGTCAAACATTACATATCACTAAAGTGGACGACATCTCAATAAAAGATTCTGAGGCCCTTTTCACCAGATGCAATCCTACACCATCTTCCTCCTGTAAGTTCCTGCTCCTTTAGAGACCTCCACCTAGCAAGGCGACATTCCCAGACACACTTCTAGACATGGTTTCAAACATGATAACACTACACTCTAACCTATGCATTCTGGGTTATCTCAACATTTGGTTTGACAAATCCAATATGCCCCATCCAAAAACAATAATCGTTGGCCTAGACACACTAAACCTGCATCAGATCGTCCACAAACCCACACACAACGCTGGACACATCCTAGATGTAATTTTTGCTAATACCGAACTAGTTACCTTTCAAACTATAACTCCAGTCACATGGTCTGACCACCATTTGATTTCCTTCCAACATAAAACAACACTAAGCAACGCACCTAAAACCACCTTACGTGCATCCACCTATCGACCGTGGAACAAACTCCATTTGGAACACTTAGAAACACAACTAACATCCAATAAAAATCTGGAAACCATAAATTCTAATCAAAACCTATATGAGTGGCTAGAGGAAGCTTTTGATATCCTGCTACCACTCAAAACCACACAACATAACAAAAGAAAACAGGCACCTTGAATAAATACAGAAATCAAAGACATAAAACAACAAATTAGAAAGCTGCAATGTGCCTGGCTAAAAAAACAAACGCCGATCAAGACAAACTTCGCCTACAAAAAATTCACAGAATATACAAGTCAGCTATCAAAAAAGCAAAGAAAAGGTACTATTCAGACAGAATTCAAAATGCTAAATGTTCAAATAAAGAGTTCTATAAAATACTTAATGAATTTCATAAACCAAATTGCTTAGAAGGAGCTCATCCTGTTACTCAAAATTTCACAAACAAACTGGCAAATCAGTACACCGAAAAACCAAACATGTTGGACTCATACTTAAAACAAAGACAAAGCACCAGCGCTGAGCCTTTTCCAAAACAACAATCCAAGAATACTCTAACCCAGCCACTCTGTTCCTTCCAACACATTTCACACAATGAATTTATGGACCTGGTCCAAGTAAGCAGGCCTGTCGGAAGCCCTCCTGACTCGTGTCCACCGCAAACTTTGAAGACAATTCTTCTTTTAACCTCTGCTGTCACTCCAGTAAGAATAATCATCAACGATTCCTTCCCTACTGGAATATTTCCAGAAGAACTCAAAAACTCATACATACCCCGTTACTGAAGAAAACAAACATGGGCCTGCTGAACCCTGACAACTACAGACCCATTACAAATTGACCTTTACTGGGCAAACTTACAGAAAGAGCAGCGTTCGCCCAGATGTCTCAATTAATTGAAGACCATGCCATACTTTTGGACTTCCAAATGGGATTCCGACTGGGGAGAGGCAGAGAATCTGCCCTCCTTACCATCTGGGGTGACCTGAAGAACACAGTTGGCCGCAACGGGGTTGCTGCGCTACTTCTCTTATACTTCTCGGCTGCCTTTGACATGGTTCACCATGACACTCTGACACAAAGACTCTATGAAGCCAGCATAGAGAGGACTGCTGTAGACTGGATCGCATCCTACCTTTGCAACAGAACTAATATCATCCACACCCCACCTTTCGCTTCCAAACCGTACTCCACAAAAGCAGGGGTCCCTCAGGGCTCAATCACCTCACCCATGCTTTTCAACATCTACATGAAATCATTACCGGTACTGATCAATCAACTTCAAAATGCAGATGACACGCAAATACTCCTTTGACTGGAATGCCCCAAAGACATTGGAAATTCAACACTTTTCAGGTGTCTTAGAGCCGTGGATCAATGCTTACAAAGAGGAAATACTCATGGGTGGCGATTGGAAACATTATGTCCCACTCACCGCCTGGCCTGATGAACTGGGATTACCGCCTAAAGTATTGAAGGAAGGAAGAAACCTCGGAATGACCATGGACTCCAAGCTATTGATGAATGCCCAAGTAGGCAAACTAGCAAGATCAAGCTTTGTTACTATAAAAACTCTGCAACAAATCTTCCCCCATTTGGGATTTCCACACACGGTCCAAGCTACCACCTCCTATGTTCTGTCCAAACTCGATTTCTCAATAACCTCTGCCACAGATCATCTTTAATGACCATGAAAAGACTACAACAGATTCAGAACTCGGCTGCCAGACTACTCCTACAGATCAAACTGCGAGACCACATTTCCCCTGCCTTGAAAGCCCTGCATTGGTTACCGGTTGCCAGAAGATCCACAGTCAAGCTGCTTTGTATTATCCACAAAGGGATACATGGAACGGCACCACTCTTCATCAGGATTAAAATCATCAATCACATTCAACAAAGGAACCTCCGTTCTAGAGTGGGACCTCGGCACAAAATCCCAAGATAAAAGAAAAAAACATGGGTGACACATCCTTCTCTGTTCAAGCAGCAAAACTATGGAACTCTTTACCACCACATAGAATCCACGGAAAACCACCTTATCTTCAGAAAACTACTTAAGAATTGACTCTTCACCACAAAGGCACCATACGCAAACTGAAATAGACAGCCTATCCCTCTGTATATAAGCATTTATTTGTACTATAGATATGTACCTATATATGTTTATTGCTTTGTGTAAATGTGTAGAATAATTATGTTTAAAAACAAATCAATAGAATGAATTTTTATGTACAACAACGCTTGAAAGCCGGAATTTATTTAAAGTATCTTTAATCTACATATACTTACTTTCTTTATGCATCTATATACCTTCCAGGTACTTGGATCTATATATTTATTACTTTTCTGCTAATTCAGCATATCCAATGCACTTCCCTATTTCTCACCCTATACCTCTATCAATATCTTTAATCTACATATACTTACTTCCCTTATACATCTATACAATTTCCATGTACTTATGGATCTATTTATTTATCACATTTCTCCTAATTCAGCATATCCAATGCACTACCCTATTTTTCACCCTATACCTCTCTCAATATATCTTCCACCTAAACTCTGACTCCTCTCAAACCTCTTTCTACTACTCTTTCCAATGCACTAATCTATTTCTCACCCTATACCTCTATCTCCACTCTCTCATTCATCCCAAACCCCATACCACTACTATGATCCTCAAAATAACCTACCCTACTCCTCTACCCCTCCTTGCATCATCTCATACCTCTTTTACTATACCGATCCCCCAAAACAAGCCTTTCTAAATCCTTCCCTCTGACTCTTCCCCTCCACATCCCTTTTACTCATCCCAAGTCTCCTCCTACTGCTATGACCGCCAAAACAAACCAAAAAAACTAAATCCTTCCCTCTTCCATCCCTCCACTATCCTTTTCAATCCAAATAACAGACTAACATGTCCACTCATATTTCACTATACCCATCCTTTATAGGTTCCAGAGTAGCCTGCTACTCGCCGAAAAAGCGTTTCAACACCTCATCAGGGGTAGCAATCGCTATATAAATGCCAACTTTTTCCCTATTCTATCTCTCCGCTACCCTTCTCAATCCAAATAACTGACTAACTGACTAACATATCCACCACTCAAATTGCTTTCATCTTTCAGTATACTAACTCACCACTAATCCTTTATGGGTTCCAGAGTAGCGTGCTACTTGCCGAAAAACACTTCAAAACCCAATGAGGGGTACTAAGCACTGTAATGCAAAGCTTTTTCCTTCTTCTGCCCCCCCACTCTCTTATTCAATCCAAATAATTGACTAATATCCACCACTCAAATTATTCCATATTTCACTATACTAATTCAACACTAATCCTTTATGGGTTCCAGAGTAGCGTGCTACTCGACAAAAAAGTGCTTCAACACCCCATCATGGGTAACAAATGCTATATAAATGCAAACCTTTTTCCATCTTCTATCTCTCCGCTATCCTTCTCAATCCAAATAACTGACTACTAATTCACCACTTATTCTTTATGGGTTCCGGCATAGTGTGCTACTCGCCCAAAAAGCGCTTCAACACCCCATCAGGGGTAACAAGCGCTTTATAAATGCAAACCTTTTTCCCTCTTCTATCCCTCCGCTATCCTTTTGAATCCAAATAACTGACTAACATATCCACCACTCAAATTACTTTCATATTTCAATATACTAATTCAACACTAATCCTTTATGGGTTCCGGAGTAGCGTGCTATTCGCCGAAAAAGCGCTTTGACACCTCGTATGGGGTAGTAAGCGCTATATAAATGCAATTACAATACAATACAACATCATTTCTTTATTTGTGTCCCTTCTCTGTGCTTCCTCTTCACCCTTCTCTTCATCTAATTTTGCCTCCTCTGCTAATATGAAGTGGCTGCCAATCTGTGTTGTTGAAATTTGAGCACACTGTGGTGCACCTAACCTCCTGTTACCCCTCATGGGGATGGCACTCTGACAGCTACCCCTTGCACTGAGCTGTCTTGCTTTTCTCTGTCCATGAAGTCCCTGCATGCCCAATAGCTTTCTCTGCACTTTCATTTATAAGCCAGACATATTGGCTGAAAACTGGGCCAGTACATTTTTAAGTGAGTCCTAAAATACCATTTGCATGTTCATCGGTTTTCCATATACTTTCTGTCAATTATAGTGCCTTATGTCTGTTATTGTAATGCTAATAACGAATGGACACTGGACAGAGACATTTTTTACTTCCCAAATGGGAATGTAGCAGCTCAGTAAAGAAACACTGCACAGACGCTCTAAACTTGGATGCTCAATATTCTTAGAACAAAATTCTGTAATCACATCCTGTATGCTAGCGACCTGATAACATCTTATCAAAGCTTTCGCCTTGGTGCTGTAAAAAGGTTTTAAAATAATTAACACTATTATTCTGTGGAGCGGATGGCCTAATATAAATAAAAGACTAATAACTCCATTGGCCAATGGGAGAATCAGAGACTGTCATATGAGGTAATTTAAGTTCTGATAGAACCCCGTTCTGTAAGGGTGGTCTTCCAGGTGCAGGAAAGTTATGATGCTTTTCTCAGCCCCTGACATTACCTCCTCGTGGTTTTTCCTCGCCACAGTAATTAACGCATGAGCTTTAGTCTCCCACAGAAACTTCAAAGTAAAAGGCAGCATACTACCCTCCCATCCCTCCAATATGGCCGCCTCTTACATCAGACACCTCTTTTACTCTGTCTTTTATTCCCTCCTACTAGCTGCCAGTCTTCACTCAGCCACAGGCATATCACTTTTCCAGTAGGGATTTCATATTGCCAATGTCACTTGATTAGATCCTGGCAATTTACCAATAATCCTTTGCTTAAGGGTTTCCCTCTCACTTCAGCATTCCACTGATAGGAGAGGCTTGACCAGCTCAGGCCGTCAATCTAGGAGCGGGGTCGCTTCCACATGCTTAATACCGGAAGAACCTGGGATTTTCAAGGTTAGAAAGGACACACAGCCAGGGCAGTCAGCTCTGGGACTGACTACCTGCTGCTTTCCCGCCAATTCTCCAACTCTTACTCTTTTGCTGCCTCAGGACTCCATGGTCACACCCCAACCACCAGAGCCAGTGGTACTCTTAATAATTGAATCTGCAGTCACTGTTTTACTTTACACAAGCAAAGTATTTTAACATACACAAAAAGAAATTCTGTTGGTAAAAATAAGAATACAGAAATAAAAACAAAACGTTCTAGCTCCATCCTATCCAGAGGTCCGAGTCCAAATATTATTATAGCATGTGTGGAGGGAGCTAGAATTTCCACTTAAGTAATAATTTTTGGCTAATATCAGCCTATAAAGGTGTTTGCGGTCCCTCCCCAACTTCACTAGTGTGGAAGCAGACTGTCTTTGGATGCAGTGAACCGAGGCTCGCAATATTATAACCAGTGACTTCATGCTTGAAAAATGGGCTTTAACAGGTAAGAGTGTATTCAATACAATACAGCAGCACCTAGTCCCGGTTGCTACCCTTCAAAATAAAATTCATCCGTATGTGTACCTGGCAGAGGTGTGTGCACACGACCAAACGGTTGTGAGTTTCATAGGGCTTCGATCGATGTGACTTCTACAAAACTGTTCAAGGCGAGTATGATGCCCACAAATATTCCTGAAATGGGCAGAAGAGCTCAATCTAAGCCGGGGGAAACTGTTCAATGGAGGGTAAAGGGGCAACATCTCCTGCCTGGTGCAATCCACGGGAGTCCACAAGCACAATGGCTATAGTGGCTAACTAAAACTAGTTCTTTTGCCCATACACCCAGTATCCACTATGATTGGATACAATAAAATTTGAAACATATCTTAACAAGCATTTTGCAATGCAATAGGTCTCGCAATTACGAGAGTTTGAGCTATTGGCATTGTAAATGACAATGCCTTTTATGTATGTGCTGTTTTTAAAACAGATAAAGTAAAGGCATTGTCATTTGCAATGCCAATAGCTTAATCGCTCGCAAATGCGAGACCTATTTCTTTGAAAATGCTTTTCCTGTTTGCACCCGGCGCACATGCTTAAAGATGCCCCATGGCACAAACAGGAAAAGTGCGCCCTATCTATAATTGGTCCCCAGGTTTAAGAATAAGCTGGTTCTGGCAGAAGCATTTTATGTGCTCGGCTACTGCACAGCTCCTGGGGATATGGAGGGGAGGAAATTGATGGGAAAGCAGAGGACTGCTGGCCCTCTGCACACCAACCTTGTAGGACTAGTGATGGAGCAAGGATTCATAAAAGAGACTTGCTCAGATACAATTCACTCAAATAACAAGTAACTACTTAATCAACCAGTTTGTGACTACTAATATTGAAATACACACCTTATATTGTATCCAGGGGAAGCTTTTCTATGTGTATTACTAGCAAGTAATCCGAGTGACTCAAAATGGTCGACAAAAACGCAGGATTTCTATTGCGCATGCATCTAGGTAGTATGACACAATCGCTTTTGGTGGGAAACTTTTGCAGCTGCGCAATGGCATTAAAAATGGCCGCTTTAGAGTCACACATTAACGCATAAGCTACTGATAAAACGAAACCTCGTAAGTTCTATTAAACACTAATGCCAAAGATTTGATTAAGTAAATGGGGACGCGCGTCGTTTTACTCAGGGGCCAGCGCAGGAGACAGCGCAAAGAACTACCTGCCCCAGGAGCCTGAGGGGCTGCACGAACACCAGAGGCCCCACCCCCTGCAACCGGGGATCTCATATCAGCGCCTCGCACCTCCCACGACGCGGGACGCGCGCGGGCGTACGCCGGGCTAAGCTCGGGCAAAGGGCGGGCCGTTTGTGGCCGTTAGGAGCCGGTAGAGGCCGGGCAGGGCCACCCCCCTGAAAAGCACTGCAAGCATCAAGGTACTGTGACCTGCCCTAAAAATCGCATGAAGTTATTGTTGCCTACTAGCCTGTGCATATAGAGACGTTCCCTATTTTTGGATTGCAATCGCCTTTTCTGCTTCATTTGGAACTTGTGCTCTGTCTGTGTGTAGTTGTTTGGGCTCTTCAGGATGGGCAAGAGGAAGAGCACCGAGGGAGGGTTGGTGTCCAGCAGTAAACGGGGGAAAAAGCCAAAAAATATTACACACTCTGCTATGAACTGTGTCCTGTCTAGAATTGAGGAAATCGTTAATGATTGTGAGGAGACGCTAGGGAGCGGGAGCTCGGATGCCACCTCTCAAGGGGACTGTAAAGTGGCAAAGGCCGTTCCTAAAAATGTCAAAAAGGTGATTCCCTCGATGTTCTCTAACTCACAGCATAGCTCTAACGCGCATGGCCTACCCACTACTCCGCTAAAGACCCCTGATGAGCCCCCAGCTCCTGTAGTACAGACCACCCTAACCCACCAGGCTACTGTTCTAGATCCATATACCCCTGAGTCCCCTCATAATTTAGTTCTATGTTCTAATAGATTTTCCGTACTTGACCCGTACCATGACGAACCCAGTTCACCACCTGATAGGGTCCCTTCCACCCCTCTAACCCCTGTCAGGTCTCCAGCTGGTTCCCTGGAAGCTCTACAGGCCAGGATTTTAAGGTTGGAAGAGTTGGTTACAGCTCTTAACAACGGGGTGACGAGCCTCATTTTAGATCGTGGCTCGCATCCGACCATCCCTGCGCAAGCTCCATTCTCTGGGCCTATACCTACTCCAAAGACAAGAGACCCAGCCCCTCTCGCTCACTCCTGTCCCTCGGCAACCAACTTTCTAGCAGTGCCACAAAACAGGGCCTCAGGAGAGCGGAACACCAAGCCACTCCCCACTACCAGGTCCTTTGCCGACGTTACACGTGATTTGGCGCCTAATAGGGCGTCTAATACTCACCCCCAGGCTAGGGCAGGTAGCAACGCAACTTCTTCATTTACTGGGGGTGAGTACGGCCCTTCTCCACTCTTGGTGGCCACGGGTCCTAGATACCACCAATCCCCTGCAAAACCCTTGGTTTACATGACACACGTCCCGAAAATGACCAACCCAGGTGGATTCGAAAGAAGTGAGTCATTGCATAATAAAGTCATCCATTGGTTGAGGCACACTAGAGGCTGCAGATCAATTATTAGAGATGGCATACTGAGGGTGCGGCGGCTATCTAGAGTGGACTCACCATTGGATTGCGTGGAAATCGAGCTTAGAGACCTAGCTTTAGCAGACAATCTAATACTGTTGGAATATAGGACCTCACCACCTGCACACTCTTCCATTCAAATTCGTAGCTCCTTGGTCTGGTCCCAGTTTAGCGACCAGGTGGATTCAGGCCTTAGACAGGTGGACTGACTATCCAGGTCCCATGCAAATATCCCTTTATCTACCCCAGAAAGCCCTTTACTAGAGGGCACACGATTGTTTCCTGCCCTCCCTCTGGACCCTATTGGGGTTAGCCCAGTTGTTTATGCAACCTTAGGCGCAGCTTCAGGGGGGGGTCAAATCAGGGGGTGCTCAATAAGTAGGGTTGGAGCGGTAGTCCCCTCATCCATCTCGCGCTCCCCAAGAGTTATTCAGTTTTTATCCTGGAATATTGCCGGCTTAAAAAGGAACCTCACCGATCCTGTGTGGAACGATTTTATCAGTAAATTCGATATTATCCTCCTCCAGGAAACCTGGTGCTTGGAACCCATTCATAGATCTGGGTTCATAACTTATTTTGTTCCGGCAATTAGCTCCCCCAGAGGGCGCCCATCGGGGGGCCTCCTAATTTGGGTGAATATAGAGCTGAATTGGATAGTTAAGCATAATGCCAGTCCGTCCCACGATATTCTCCATCTATCAGTTGGTGGGTCTGAATCTCATCGCGGCCTAGACATTTTTAATATATATGCTAGAGGATTGTCAGGTGCGCAAGAGAGTCCTACGCTGTCATTTCTCGAGTCCTTACTTTCAGCCCTTACCACCACCTCGGATGTTGTAGTAGCTGGTGACTTCAACTGCACCTTTGAGCCCCTTGGTGATGATGACATTTTGGACACGGAGGGGGCTGATCACAAGCGAGGTATTCCTCCACTTGGTCTTCCGCCACTCAAAAAAAGGTCAAAAAGGGCTGTTCAAATTACTGCCCTAACCCTGGAGTTTAATCTAAGGGCGACAAATGGCAGATCCCGCTCTGACATCAAGGGAGCACCCACATTTATTAGAACTAGGGTCCCTTCGCGCATAGACTATATCTTGCTGGATATCGAGCTGTGGCCGGATCTCATTGACATGGAAGTCATGCCTAGACAGGAGAGCGACCACAACCCACAAACCATGCAACTCAAGCGCGAAATGATCACTACGTCCATTGCGCCCACTGGAATCCAGTCACACTGGTCCAGAGAGGTCATTCCATCTAATTGCAATAGACGACTTAAATGGTCTAGAGTCGCCAAGCGAGAGGTAGATTTGGCCAGGATTAAAAACATCGTGGTGGAAAGCACTGGCTTGCTGGAGGCCACCCTGGCCAGCCCTCCTAATGTCACGTTATCTAGAGGCTTCGATGAGATATATCTCGAGACCATTGAAAAGGTGGGGAAGTTCTTTGAATCAAACTCTAACTGGGATTGCAAGTTACCCCGACCAAATATGGCAAACTTGTGGTTTTCGGGCGACTGTAGGGCAAGGATGCAGGAACTAGGTAGGGCTCTAAAATTAAAAAAAGCCAAGAGACTCTGGGAAGAGGATCATTGGCAGGATTTGAAATCTGCAGTACGTCGTAAAGACCAGACCCAGTTTTGGGACCTTATAAATATTAGCGCAAGGGGTGGGGCTGATCAAATTCCGAACCATATAACTGGGCGCCAGTGGTTTGAGCACTTTTCCGGCCTATATTCATCTGGGGAAGATTCTCCTTCGTTGGCCGAGGGTCCAACCCGTGAGCTCAGTGTCTCCCCAGGGGGGGGGGGGTCGGTTTAGCCTTAGTGAGATCTATTCGGCAATAAAAATCATAGCTCCGGGTAAGGCAGCTGGACCTGATGGCCTCCCTGGAGACCTTCTTCTCCACGATAGAGAACCTTGGGCTGAGTTTATCTTACAAACCCTGAATAACATCGCAATGGGTCACCCTGTCCCAGATTCCTGTAAAGGGGCAGAGGTGGTGGCCATCTATAAAAAAGGAGACAGAGGACCCTGCCAACTATAGACCAATTAGCCTGAGTGATGTGATTCAAAAAGTGGTGGGCAGGGTTCTCTTAACCAGGATTAGGGCCTGGATCCTGTCCCATTTTCAGGCTGGTTTCAGGCAAGGGGTTGGTACTATTGGTACGAAAAGCGGAAAAGCCCCAAAAGCCGCCCACGGAGCCCAAAGAGCGGAAGGGACCAGGCCCAAGGCCAAGCCACCAGAAAAGAAGCGAAAGTCCACCAGAGAACCCCAAGCAGAAGAAAACACTTATAGCCCGGCAGGGAGGGGAACGTTGCATATGGCTGGGTTCAAACTGGAATGGCATGGTGAGCAAAAAAACGATGGATATAGGCCCAGATCTCTGTACTGGGGTGAATGTATGACATTGTTCTGAATTCTGTCAATCAAGTGTTGTTTTTGCATTTGTCACCCCGAGTGAGAGGGGTATACCCAGACGTGGGTCCCGTGCTCTCCATGCCACTGGAATCAAGCTATCCTGGCTGAAGAGGGGTGAAACCCCGAAACCGGTCCTAGGATGCTTGTTTCCAGTCCAGGGAGGACTTAGCTTGGCAGTTCGGAAGGTACAGTTCGCATGAGGCAAAGGGTCAAGACTGATTTGCATATGGCTGGGTTCAAACTGGAATGGCATGGTGAGCAAAGAAACAATGAATTTAGGCCCAGATCTCTGTACTTGGGTGAATGTATGACATTGTTCTGCATTCTGTCCATCAACTGTTGTTTTTGCATTTGTCACCCAGAGTGGGACGGGTATGCCTAGACGTGGGACCCGTGCTCTCCAGGCCACTGGAATCAAGCTATCCTGGCTGAAGAGGGGTGAAACCCCGAAACCGGTCCTAGGATGCTTGTTTCCAGTCCAGGGAGGACCTAGCATGGCAGTTCGGGCTGGACCGTTCCCATAAGGCACAGGGTCAAGACTGATTTGCATATGGCTGGGTTCAAACTTGAATGGCATGGTGAGCAAAAAAACGATGGATTTAGGCCAAGACCTCTGTACTGGGGTGAATGTATGACATTGTTCTGCATTCTGTCCATCAACTGTTGTTTTTGCATTTGTCACACCGAGTGGGACGGGTATGCCCTGACGTGGGTCCCGTGCTCTCCATGCCACTGTAATCAAGCTATCCTGGCTGAAGAGGGGTGAAACCCCCGAAACCGGTCCTAGGATGCTTGTTTCCTGTCCAGGGAGCATCTAGCTTGGCAGTTCGGGCTGGACTGTTCCCATGAGGCATAGGGTCAAGACTGATTTGCATATGACTGGGTTCAAACTGGAGTGGCATGGTGAGCAAAACAACGATGGATTTATACCCAGATCTCTATACTAGGGTGAATGTATGGCATTGTTCTGCATTCTGTCCTTCAACTGTTGTTTTTGCATTTGGGATTGGTAGAACAGCTGGTGTGTGACTAACGAAAAATTATAAAGGAGGGGTCATTAGAAGAGAGTGATACTAACGTCACCAAAAGCCGCGCTAGCATTGGCTAAAACGCACAGAATAAAACGAACTCTGATTGGTTACAAATCTAAAAGACGCACTAGTATTGTATAAAGGGGTTTGAACAACTGTAAACATAGATCTTCCAAAAATAATAATAGATAAAGGATTGTGTATGTACGATCCAACATTAACCGGGAGTCGACCAGATAGAAATTATTTGGGGTTTGCTTACCAGCAGTACCTGAGAGGGAGATCCCGCAAAATGTATGGTGAAAAGAGAACAATGTCGGTTTTACAGAAAATAAATAATTATTTTAAAAAGGATAAACCCATTAAAACCAGAGAAGGAAATCTCATTCCTCCTCCGAAAACTCCCACATCCTACATGATGGTAGAAAGAGATTATCACACCTGTGTATGGTTAGAGACATGGATCGAATACACGAAAAATTATGGAATTTTTGCTTTCCCAGAATACGGAACTTTCAATGTAAGAATTTTAAATAATTTACGCACAAGAATGAATGAGTTAGAACCCAGACCTAGATTAACTCAGTATGAAGCACTAGAAGAGTGGGAAACTGAGGCATTTGAACGAGATAGACCAAGGTGCAACAGGAATTTAGGCAGTTTTTATCCAAAATTTCCACATGAGACTCGAGATAAACAGATGAAACAATGGAGGCAAGCCATGTTAACTGAAGGATTATATCCTGTATTGATGGCTGATGAACAGGCAGGAAACAAATGCACAGAGAAGAGAAAACATTTAATTGCTACATGTGGCGCAGAATCTGATGAAGATTATTTAGACGATATATTAATGAAAAATCCTCCACCATATCAGGAAGGGCCAAGCAAAATTACTCCGAGCGTTCCACTCCTAGAGACACCCATGGTGCCACAAGGAGTACATGATTAAACAATGGAAAGGGTACTTCAAGAAAAAGAAAGAGAAGCAATAAACGAAAATAGAGATGAATTAATACAAAAGATAACACAGATAAATGCACATCCTGAAGCTCTAACTATACCTGTGACTATGGGTCCGACGTCCAAGCTAGTGATTGCGAGTCGGTAATTACGTTAATGTACTTGCCAATAAGAGGGCAAATAAATGACACACCCAGAAGAGTCATGCCAGGTTGTTCAAAAGAGGTACGAATTGAGACGTCCACCGGAACAAAGAGTGCCACACTAATAACACCAGAAGAGGTTGAAAGATGGACAAGAGACATAGAGAAATCTGATCCACGACTGAAAATACTAGATATTTTTAAATTAAGAGTCGAATTGGAAGAAATGATAGCGGGAAATGTAGGGGTGGATACGTTGAATACCTTTAATGAGGAAGAATTGCTGTTCACTTGTAGAAGCATAACTCGAAATACAAAAGCATTTCATGAAAAATTTATGAATCTGGCCTCCGAAATGTGAATAAATGTAGGGCGATTCAAAGTCCTGCAAAAGCCCTATAGAGCAGAATTTTCTGATAAAGATTTGAAAAATATAAACATGTCAGGAAGGAAATTGCAGGTTAAAGAATTAATGACAATATTGCAGAAATGGGGAGACTTAGAAAGATGGAAATCAAGGTGGACAAAGAAAAAGGAGGACGCACAGATCAGTCGAGTAACATCAGAGTATTTAATGAAAGAGGGCAAAACCAAAGGGGATGATGAACGGAGTGTTGAACATTGCAAGCACTCACCCCCAGTCAACTGATCTGGGTTTAATCCATCATCATTCTTTAGTTCAATCCGCCAGCCCAGTTCGGACATGGCCATACGCAAATCAGTCTGACCCTGTGAACCCGAAACCAGTCCCAGGATGCTTGTTTCCAGTCCAGGGAAGACATGGCCTGGCAGTTCGGGCTTCACTGTTCCCATGAGGCACAGGGTCTGATTTGAATTTTGAAAGAGAAAGTGATGTGGGCTCAAAACCAGGAAAAGGGCAAGGAAATGGTGAAAATAGTGGGCGTAAACCAAAAGGGCGATTAAGCAGAGAAGAGGCAAAGAAAAAGTTCCCTTGTCATGGGTGTGGGAAATTGGAGCATTCGAAAAACGAGTGTAAGAATATACAAATTACTAATAGCCCAAATCAAAATTTAAATCCACGGATGCAGAATTAGGTGATAATGAATCAACCACAACAGGTTGTAAACCTGCAGAGTCAATTGCCACCTTCCCATATGCCAAAATTTGTGAGTCAAGCCCAATACAGTGCGGACACCGCATCTCAAGATGGAAGTGATAAGAAAATTATCTAACCTCACAGTTTATTTTGCAGGATCCATACTTTGAGGATCAAGATCAATGACGGTGCCTGAGAGGGGGGGGATGAGGATTGAATACTTGGTGCATCCTTATCGGTAGACCAGTCAGGCCCATATATAGACGGAAAGGTAGAAGGAAATGATATTACCTTCTTGTTGGACACTGGTGCTACCCGTTCTACTGTGAGAACAGCAGACATTCCAAAGCTGCCCCTCTCAGGAGAAGCGATCCAAGTAGTGGGCGTTTCTAATAAACATATTAGGACCCCTGTTACAAAACCAATTGAGGTATGCATCGGGAACCTCAAAGAAATGCACAAGTTTGTCGTGTGCGACTCCAGTCCCGTGAATTTATTAGGGAGGGATTTGTTGTGCAAAACGAATTGCACCATTTTCTGCACACCGGACGGTGTTGCTATTCAAACCCCAGATGATAAAATCATGCTAGCTAAGCAAGGAGCAGAAGTAAATGAATTATATTCAATGATAAACCAAGATGAGTTGCCCGAAGAGGTAAAATTGACAGTAAATCCAGATGTGTGGGATTTCACTGAAAAAGAAGTAGGATTAATGACAGATGTAGATCCTGTCAAGGTGACAATAAAAGAAGGTGCAGTTTTTCCCAACACCCAACAATATAAAATGAGTCCTGAAGTTAAAGCTGGAGTTGCAGCAGAAATAAACAGAAT
Source organism: Triturus cristatus (assembly GCF_964204655.1). Taxonomy (NCBI): domain Eukaryota; kingdom Metazoa; phylum Chordata; class Amphibia; order Caudata; family Salamandridae; genus Triturus; species Triturus cristatus. The sequence goes on along the minus strand of NC_140582.1, from coordinate 304,495,542 downwards.
GGTCGAACAGGGCATTTTAACAGAAATCATGAGTAGTCCCTGTAACTCACCTATAATTGGCATTAAGAAACCAAACAGAAAATATAGGGTAGTTCAAGATCTAAGAAAAATTAATAAAATTGTTGTGCCCTGTTGCCCGGCAGTGCCAAATCCTGCAGTGATTTTCTACCAAATTCCATGGAATGCGAGGTGGGTTACCGTGATTGATTTTTGCCATGCCTTTTTCTCTATCCCATTGCATCCAGATAGTCCGTTTTTATTTTCTTTCAAATTCGAGGATCGTGTTTATGTTTGGAATCGTGTTCCTCAAGGGTACACAAAAAGTCCATCGATTTTTAACCAGATTTTGAAAAAATGTCTTGAGACTTTAGTAATGCCAAAAGAGTCTGTCCTAGTACAGTATATTGATGATCTTTTGGTCGCTTCAAAAACGAAGAGTGACTGTATGACAGATTCTATCGCCTTACTAAACCATTTAGCTAAAGGTGGACATAAAGTGTCCCCAGAAAAGCTATAGTTTTGCAGAAAAGAAGTAAAATATCTGGGACACCATATAGAACGAGGAGAAAGGAGAGTGACCACAAAGAGAATAAAAATAATAAAGCAAATGAAGTTACTGCAAACCCAGAAGGAAATAAGAATGTTCCTTGGTTCCAGGCAGTGGATTATCGGATTTTCCCTACTGGCAAAACCCTTAATACAGATGACAAAGTAACAAGCAAAAGAACAGATAGAATGGGACGATGAGAGCATGGCATCCTTTCAGAAATTACGAAATTGCTTGTGTGAAGCACCTGCCCTAGATATGCCAGATTACTCGAAAGATTTCACATTATTTTGCTGTGAGAGAGATAATTGTGCCCTCTCAGTCCTAACTCAGATACATGGTCTGATGCGACACCCAGTGTCATATTTTTCTGCTACCTTAGATCCTGTAGCATCCGCTTTGCCAGGTTGCCTAAAAGCTGTAGCAGCAACGTGTGTAAGTCTGGAGCAAAGTGAGTCGATTGTGCTGGGACACCCTGTAAAGGTGTATGTCCCACATGCAGTTGTTATTCTTCTAACAAGAACTCGAACTCAATATCTTACCCCGAGCAGATTAACAAAATATGAGAGGATCATATTAGGAGCAGAAAATGTGACCATAGTCCGATGTACTGTACTTAACCCAGCTACTTTGTTACCGGATCCATACAATTAAGAAGTGAAAGATGAGCCTGAACATGAATGTCTTGCCATAACAGAACTTAGCACAAAACCACGTCCAGACATACAAGATGAGCCATTAAAAGATGATGAGCATGAATTCTTTGTAGATTGTTCATGTATGCGCCATGAAGAGGTAGGATTCAGTGCTGCTTATGCTGTGTGTACGTTGGCTGAAATAGTCAAAGCATCCTATTTACCAGGAGTCAGGTCTGCACAAATAGCCGAATTGATTGCTTTAATAAAAGCTTGCAAAAAAGGGAAAAATTAGAGAGTAACCATTTACACTGATAGTCAGTATGGTTACGGGGTTGTGCACGTCTTTGGCCAGCTTTGGATGCAGCGAGACTTCCTGACTTCTTCAGGGTCTCCCATTAAAAATTGACAATTTGTCAAATGATTGCTTGAAGCAATGCAGTTACCAAAAGAAGTGTCAGTGGTTCAGTGTGCCGAACACCAGTCAGGAAATGACTGTGTGACTGCTGGAAATCGGTATGCTGACCAGGTTGCCCAACATTGCGCAAAATTTCGAATGGCAGTAAACAGAAAGATTGAAAATTGTGGAAACAGCTGCCAACTTATGCTATTGTCAGGTTTAGAAACACGGAGGGAAGTAAGAGAACTACAAGATGAAGCAGAAACAAAAGAGAAAGATGAATGGGTGAAAATTGGTTGTAAGCAAAGGGCAGAAGATGGTGTATGGGTTTACTTAGATGACAGACCCGTATTGCCAGACTGCATGCTTGCACCAATGGCTAGAATGTATCATGGAGACACCCACATAGGTAGAGATGCAATGATCAGACTTTTCAGACAAGATTGGTTTAACCCAAGGTTTAGAAATATTTCAGAAAGACTATGTCAAAGATGTTTGACATGCCAGCAAATGAATCCAGGCAAGAACACATTAGTCTATATTGGGAAAATTGGAAAAGCTGAAGGTCCCTTTATGAGACTTCAAATCAATTTCATTCAGATACCTGCTTGTCGAGGATTAAAATATGTACTTTTCATTGTATGCTTATTTTCAAAGTGGGTGGAGGCATTCCCCACCAGAAGAAATGACAGCTTAACAGTAGCCAAACTCTTACTAAGAGAACTCATTCCATGATTTAGTTTTCCAGTAACTATTGAATCAGACCGAGGGTCTCATTTTAATAATGAAATAATTTGATTAATTTGTGAAGCATTTAAAATTGAGCAGCAGCTGCTCTGTGCATATCGCCCAGAGGCATCTGGAGTGGTAGAACAAATGAATGCCACAATTAAGTCAAGGTTGGGAAAAGTGTGTGCATCCACTCCTCTGGACTGGCCAGATGCCTTACCTCTTGTTCTGATGGGACTCAGAAGTATTCCAGACAAGAGTACTGGATTGAGTTCCCATGAAATAATCATGGGAAGAGCAATAAGGTAAGGCATGTAAACCAGGACACAAGTTGTTGAATAGAACTGATGATTTGGTACTGGAGTATTGCAAAGAGCTGGCTGACCAAGTGCGTTCTATCTCTCACGAGGTTGAAGAAGACGCAGTTCACAGGCAGCCGAACCAAGCGCATGTTCTGAATCCTGGTGTCTGGGTTGTAGTGAAGAATCACACTTGAGAAACATGCCCAGCACCAAGGTGGGAAAAACCACATCAGGTTATATTAGTTACAACAACAGCAGTAAAATGTGCAGGCTTGCCTAATTGGATACATGCAAGCCATACAAAAAGAGTACCAGCACCTGACGAGGAGGAACCTCAACTGACTCAGGCGGTTGAGGGGGCTGAAGGTTGCACAGCTGAAGGATCTCAAGTAGTAGATTCTGAAGTAGCTGACGAAGAGCAACCAAGCACCAGTCAGGATGGTTGGATACCTGTAGTGGATATACCATAAATAATTATAAGAACAAGGAGCCAGACAAGACAAGCTAGTCAGGAAAGGAGTGAGGGGCAGATAGGCACAGATGAAAGTATTCAAGAAAAGGAAAGTACGGTTGTGAGTGAACCTTAGCAGGACCAGATAGGAAAGATCACAGAAGTTCAGGTGAAAGAAGAAGAAACAACATTAAACATAAAACCTGAACAGGGTCAGTATAGTAAAGAAAACCGTATCCAGGAAGTTGACTGTGAGTTAAAAGGCTCTGGACAAGATCAGATAGTGTAAGATTCTAAAGGCGGAAATAACCAAGTTGTGCCTCAAATCAACGAGAACAAAAGAGCACTTAAAGAAGGTGAAAGTGCAGTGCAAGCTAAAAGAATCAGAAAAGGTGATAATAGGCCAGGCATTATCAAAAGATTGAAGTATCACCTTAAGACAATACCAGAAGAACCAGAACAGGTAGACGAGGTATCCAGTTGGTCTGGGCAAACAGCTGAAAACTCAAAACGAAGAAGCCCCAGAGCAAAAATTGTAAATAATAAATTTAAGGGTCCTGAATGGACATACGTAATTCACAAAGATTTTGAGAATTTGGAGATGATTGAAGAAGAAATTGGAAATTTAAATGCAGAGCAAATTGACGAAAAAGTGAGACCACCTTGAAATAAGTTTTTCCTCCTTATAACTTTGTTCCGAAGTTGAATCACTTTAAAGAAGGGAAATCTTCATATCACATTTGAAAATGGCTGACAATAGAATTGCTGGAAATCCAAAATGTTTCAAAAATTGTTGTAGATTGTGTATATGTAGCACATTTGTAATACTCATAATGTGGTTAGCATTAACAGTGGGATACCTTGTATAATGGTCAAAAGTGTACAGAATAACACTAATATACATGAAAAGGTAGCTACTATCAAAGGAGATAGAGTAGAATTAGAAACACCAGATGAATCAGATTTACATCACACCGTGAATAAAAATGATACTGATTTAAATGTGTTTACCAACCTGTTAGTGCAATATGTAAAAACTATGGAAGTTAGTGACTGTTATGTCTGCATGATATTACCTGCATCTGTAGCAGAAGGAGTGACCTATCATCATTTACCATTAACGTATGGTATCTCCTTTAGTGTTTTAGCAAGCTTATTTTATAGAATAGGAAAATTGCAATATTATTATACAAATGCAGATGTGATTTTCTCCGAGGTTCCTATGAGAAAGAGCATGAACCCTGTACTTAGTACGAGAGATTCTGAATTTATTGGTTAAAATTTTTAACAATGAAAACAATAGATTCAGCTGAAGCACATAATCGCAATCTAACATGTAAATTACGCGAAGAAGAAAATATTTTTGAATTTAGTTGAACCAAGGAGACAGGAATTCCAACGATGAGCTTCTAAACCTAACCTCAGATACCTAAATAGGCTGAGGAAGAAGAGCATTTTGCAAGTGGCAAAACTCATGCTGCTATGTCTCTAGATTTTGAAAAGAAAGGGAAAATCTGTCTCCATAGTTTAAAAACAGACTATAACAACATATTTATTGGTTCCAGTGAATGTGAGCATAAGTTCCTAATAATCGGGGGATGGGGACTAAAAGGAGGGACTGATCCAGTATGTCCTGGAATTTATTATGTGTGTGGCAATAAAGCCTACTTTAGGCTGCCAGATCATTGGTATGGGAGTTGCTATTTTAGAATAGTATTTCCTAAGGTTTATCATGTAAAAAGACTCACTGGAAACAATGAAGACGTAAATGGACTAACGCGTGTAAAAAGAGCTAGTTTTTCAAAAATTGTATGTGATATTTTTGGTGCACTGATACCTTCAGTGGGAGCTCTTCTTAATTCACCAAACATTTGCCAGTTATCTACAGTAGTTGATTGGTTATTCTTCTGACACTGCTGGAGGATTTCTGCTCATCAACACTGATTTAGTTGCGGTCAGATCGATGGTTATACAAAATTGACTTGCCCTTGACATATTATTGGCAAAAGAGGGTGGAGTCTGTAAATTATTGAAAATGCAACATTGTTGCACGTATATTCCAGATAAAAGTGTTGAAATTGGGAAATATATTAAAAATATTACGAGGTTAGAGGAAGAGTTCAAACCACTGGAAGTTGAAAGTGTATGGAATAAATTGACAAACAGCCTATCTAGCATAGGTAGTTGGTTTTATAATTTAGGGATAGGTATTCTAGGTCAAATAATACTGCCCATAATGGGAATAACCCTCGTAGTCTTAGCAATAATGTGTTGGCACAAATGTTGTAAAAGAAGAAATAAATATGAGGTAGATGAGAGGGGAAAGAAAAGAAAACTTGAAGAAATACAGCTAGAAGAATTGAAAGGAGACGACTTTTATAAGAGAATGAGAGGATAACAATGCAAAAGGGAAAAGAAAAAGAATGAAAAGGTTGAAGAAGAAATAGAGATGTTCTAAAGTTGGCATCTGTTTCAGTAGAAAATTGATGATGGCAAGAAATGCCATCAGAGTGGGGATTGATGGAGCAAGGATTCATAGAAGAGACTTGCTCAGATACAATTCACTCAAATAACAAGTAACTACTTAATCAACCAGTTTGTGACTACTAATATTGAAATACACACCTTATATTGTATCCAGGGGAAGCTTTTCTATGTGTATTACTAACAAGTAATTCGAGTGACTCAAAATGGCCTACAAAAACGCAGGATTTCTATTGCGCATGCGTCTACTGCATCTACGTAGTATGACACTATCGGTTTGGGTGTTAAACCTTTCCAGCTGCGGAATGGCATTAAAAATGGCCGCTTTAGACTCACACATTAACGCATATGCTACTGCTAAAACGAAACCTCGTAAGTTCTATTAAACACTAATGCCAAAGATTTGAAAAAGTAAATGGGGATAGAGTAGAAATAAGTGGTATACCGTGAAATCACTTGTTTCTGTGGTCTAACGTGTTTTTTCTGACTTTATTATTAGTTCTTATTTGGGCCTCGGAGGGTGACTGAAAATCCCTATCCCATCTGACCTGCGCGCACACGCATAAAGACTGGCCGGAAACCCATAAAGTCACTTGAAACCCATCCAAGGCCACCTCAAGCTGAAGTCGCCTGGGAAACTGAACTTGTGGACCTAAAGCTTGAAACAAAATGATTGTTGCAAATTCTTATTGAGCATAATGTGAAATGCGGGTGGGAATAAAGCTATGGGAAAGGAAATTAAGGGGCGGGTACATAGAACAATTGCCCTAAGAGAAAAACTTTAGTATGGTGTGATGAACTCACCTCCTCGCCCTGACCAATAAGAATAAGGGAAAACACAAACTTTGATACTTTGGGGGGTGGTACATGAAAAGAATAATATAAAAGAGGTAAGTTAGTTAGAGAACTTGTCCGACTTGTCAGATCTGTCATTCCGACTCGTCACTGACCCAAAGGGTATGCTGCTCCAGATTCTGTCCGAGACGCTGTCTCAGACCCTGCTGCTGCCGGAAACTCTGCTCGAGAGTTTGAGATACTGATCGATAATCTGACCATCTAGAAGGGATTGCAGAAGAGGGACATCCGAGGAGAGTAGCACCAGAGAGGGGTGCAACGCTGGCATTGCACATTAGAAGAGGTCACCTTCCCAGATCTGAATCTGCCTGTTCTTCTATCTGTATCCTGCCCTGGAGACTCTGTCTGGCCCCATCTTTGAGGAGTTGGGTTCATCTTTGACCATAGGTAAATATAAATCTGAAAAACTGTCTTTATGTCTGCTCTCCCCTTTTAATTCAAATTTCAGGTACCGTTTTCATTGATCATTTGTACTTTTTGCTATAATTGACTTTACTTTGCCTCTTGAGGTGAAGGTGGTTACTGTAATTGATTCTTGACTCACAAATTATTAATTTAGATAAAGGTTTTCAAAACGTCTTGAGTCTGTGATTATTAAAGTAAAAGTTAATTTCATTCTACCTTAAACTAACTCAGCAACCTGATTCATTGAGGAAAGTAAAATACTGTTATCAAGTTGGTAAAACTTGGTAAGAGTGAATATTGGAAAACAGGTAATTACACAAAATTGATGCCAGCGGGGTTTGACTAGCTTATTGTGTGAATGTGTCTGGGCCCAGGTGAGTATTAGAGGTATGTGTGACCAGAGCTGGTGACCCGCGCTCCAACACTAGTAATCCCCAAAATTGCTCCGGTAGGCCAGTGGTCCTGTTTGCAAATCCCAAAGGTTAGGGTCAAAAGTCATGTATGGACAGATGGGTCATTATCTAGACTCAGTCCAAAATATTTCAAATATGTTGATACGCTTGTGTTGGGCTTCTGTATGGCTTTTGAGGCGGTTGTCCGTCAAACAGAACAGGCAGGTGTCATGCCAAAAGCATTAAGACTGGGTGTTTGTCCTTTGACAGGTTGGCAAAGGCTACACTGTGAACAACATGAGTTGCCATAACATACACAACCTTAGAGGACATTTACCATACTCGGGGAATGTAGCAGCAGTTCAGATACCTACACTTGTTTAAATAAAAACGTTATATTTTTGAGAAAGGGTAGGAAAGCAGTGCTCTTCGTTGTATTTTGCCGTATGTTCTTCTTGCAGCTGTTCCAAAGCCTAACAACTGTGCCAGTCTCGTGTGCAAAAGAGAGCGGCTGATAAATGTTCTGCATTACAAAAGTGTGTACGATCGCTCAGAAGGTACTACGGGTTTTTTCAGCCTGTGAGAACGCAAATGCAGTAGCACCAAGGGTTCTTAATATAAGAGAACTACTGCACCCCAATTGTGGCTATCTTGTACTATCGATCCCGGAGGCGCGGGCTCATTTTCCTTGCTTACCTTAGGACCCACGGATGAATTGCTAAGCATTTATGGGCAGATACACACAAATGTCAAGTTTTCTGAGAACGGCTCTTCCATTTCCGGTTTTTACTCTGCACTCTGGTGTCCAGTTTGGGAACACTACAAATACCAGAATGCAAAGCAAAAGCACCTCTAGACTGAGCGCTCCACTTACTGACTTACAGGTGAAGTCACTCACTGAGTCGCCGCCCTCATTGGACAGCGAGAAGTCTCCAGGTTGTTAGGGCAAAACCGTAGTGCATCTCCACTTCACCCCCCCCAGTCACGTCCGCAGCGGGGTACGCCTGTACCTGACTCCGTGTGCATTTGGGCTCCACTTGTCTCCAGTCCTTGGTGACCGGGGGTGGATCAGGGGGTTCCGGGCTGGTGGTGGCACCTGAGGGCAGCAGCGCTGAGTGAGTATCCGGCCCTGAAAGTGAAACTCTCGGTTCTGCTGACTAATAACATCTGCCTGAGCAGCTGCCTAGCCCACACCCGGGGCATGATGGGAAGGGTAGTGTTTACCATTGACGTCACCCTGGTCACTTCCACGGAGTCTTGTCAACCCTTACAGCATACATGTGTAATTGTATTTATGTAGCGCTTACTACCCTGCACTATATAGGAAGGTCCCATTGCCTCGGGTGCAGTATTTGCTGCCCATGTGTGATGAGGGTCCCAGGTGCCCCTCCATAGAAACTTCATCACATAGTGCAAACCGAGGAGGAATCTGAACTAAGAATGATGTCACCTTTGCACTCAAGTCTCGTTTGTGCAGCCATCCCCAGGGTACAGGTTCACCCCGGGTGCAGGGCTTAAAGTGGGATGAAAAAACTGGGGCGTGCCCGATGTAATTAAGGGCGTGGCTTAAAAACACGTAGGCTAGAAATCTGTATGTGCTTAGCATAGTGTGCCTCCCGACTGGAATTTTGCTGCCTCTGTCATTGCATACAGATATATGATGCAAGTAACATTACGCCTACAACAAGCCAGGACTATTGGCTTTGTCAGATAAATAAGCAACTGTGGCTTTGTTGTATATAATATTGAAAATGCTTCAGTTCTTAAATTATGAGTCTGAAAGAACTATACCGAGTCTCTGTGAAGTTACCTCAAAGGCAGTGAAATGTGGCACTGCTGCAGAGTGAAGATTTATTTTTCACCCCAAGGTTGAGGGCAAAAATTGAGAGCCTGATAGGGACCCGTCTCGGTGGCTGCTTTTTACAACTGCTCCGGCAGGACCCGGCAACCTTAAAGGCCTGCCCGGGTGTAACTCAATGTCTTGAAAACCTGATCTGTTTTGGGGAGCGCTAATTATTGTGCCCACCTTCAAAGAGTGTATGTACTCTAAAAAATTCAGCGGGGAGGCGAGGGACACACAGCCATCGCGTAGTGCAAAGAAAGGCAGGTCCATTAGACAAAAATTGTTCTCTGAAACTACACATCAGGAATTGCAGTGAAGGAAACCTGAAGTTAGGCGGTGCTGCTCTGCCTAAAACAGAAGTGACGTTCCATTATGTTAACCACTTAGGATGCTGTAACTAACAGAGACCCTGCAGGGACCCAATCCCAAGCAGCAGGCAGCACCGGCTGGGATTACACCCCGTATAGTGTTTACTTTAGGTCTTCCAGGCAGCGCATGCACGCTGCCTAGGCGAGACCTAAAAATTGCAGGTCAAGGTTAGGTTTTACTGGTGGGGACTGACTCTAGCAAATATTTAGGCAGCCTGTCTCTGCGGTACAGACGGGGGTTCAAATGTTTGTGTTTCTTATTCTTTGGAGAGGATTTGGATGTGGTTTGCAGCCACTGATTCAGCACCTTCACTTCTAGTTTTGTTCCCAATAGCCATAGGCCAAGAAAGAACCAAGTGGTCCTCAAGCTCTGTGGAGGCAACTGAAGGGTGCACACAGGTTGCCTTGAAGTACAGCAGATGAAAAACTAGGTAGGCTGAATTTAACAACTCACCACCTAGGCCGTGAGTGATGCAGGCAGATGGTGTGACAACAGCTCAGGTTCGTGGACAGGTGGAGATAGGCTGGTGAACTCCCTCTCTCAGGCAGGATCTTCTGGGAAGGATGTAGTCCAGCGTTCCCTTCCAAACTATCATATTACAAGCGCCTGGATACCCTCTCGGGTGATTAGTGCGATATACAAATCGAGATAGCATAACATAACCTCAGGGTACTTTTCCGTCACCGACAGTCCATCAGTGGCCCAGACTTGATGCTAGATACGCAGGCAACATTAGGCAGAGAGCAGGAAAGAGCAGTTGGACAGACTCTCCCTGGAAAAGAGAACTCAACTGTACTGGTGCACAACTCTGTCCTTTAACATGAGGTATTGTAGGACAGGGTACTGGTGCAGCTGTCCAGTATGTTTTGACTGGACTGCCCAGTTAACTCGCTTCCACTTTTCAATTTGGAGGGCTCCCCTATTCAAACCCTGCATGGTCAGTGCATGATCAGCTCATGACAAGGCCATAGTCAGCTGGAGCCTCTTATGGTCTCTTCCGAAAGGCCCAAGTACAGATGTGTATTGGGCCCAGATAGAAGGCAACATTCTTTGTAGATGCAGATAAGGCAGAAATTATGAGGGGTGGGGTAGCATTGCTCTGGCAGAGTCAGAGATACAATCTTCAAAGGGAAGAGTTCAGGACACATCTACCTACAAAAACACGTTATCATCCACAGAGACCCTGGGAGGGCAGGGAAAAGCATAAAAGGTGGGTTCCTTCCTATGTCTCCCGTGTAGCCTCACAGATAGCCCTTAACCATCTTATGTTACAATGAGCTATGGAGAGTCATCTGACATTAGTGGTATCACTTATCTGCAGCTCAGAGTCCAAAGCCTTTCATGTTGCTCAGAAAATCAAAATACAGAGTGATACACGTGTCAAAGTGCATAAGGTGGGTGGATGGCAATCACTCGTGTGCCAACATTTCTCCCAAACCTGTTTCACCATCTGCGCTTGTCAACACACTCAACCCGCAAAATGGATAAAGTATACACACACCTTGCACACATACCCCAATAATATGTGAGTGAAAGCACCATTAAGGGAGACCGGTGGAGCCTTTTTACATGGGGGAATCAAGTACGAAAGTCTCCCAGGAAAAATGGCCTGTCCCGTAATTACCTATCATGATTCCACCACTTTGGTACCGACAAGCACAGATAGAGAGGACTGTAGCAGCTCTCCTAAGAGAATGGTGCACTTTGAGTGCCTGCTCATCCTCAGACCACCACTCGGTGGTCTTAGTCCCTTTTGAAAGGGAGGTTCCTCAGTGTGTTCACTTCTTTTGGACTCACAGGAGTGAAAATTAGAAGCCACAGAGTCTCTACAGGAAAACAACATAAGACCTGTCAGTTCTCCCGCTCCCTGTGGGCACACTTTCCACATAACACTACTGCTAACAAATTGGTGGATGTTGGCTAAATGCAGCATCACTTTGCAAATGTACTCACGTTGGTTACGCCTATTCTTGACAATATAAAAAATTAAAGTAGGCTCCCAGCTACCAAAGGTGGAGTCAAAGAGAATACAGGACTGAGCTGACAGGACACCATTTCTTGAATTCTGTGGGATTTGGAAATTGCTCTGAAGTCTTCCCAGTCAACCAATAAATTGTCAGTACTTTTAGTCAGCTTACAAATCCACAGGTTGGCCTGTAACTCCCAAAATTGACAGGAAAAGTTAGTGGGTGAACTCTCCTGCCTCCCAAGTCTATGCTTCACATGTGGTCGCAGGCTGAATCCCTCCAAAGCTGATTAATACTTCATAGGCCATAGGTCAACAGAATGAGAGCCAATAGGTTCAGTAATGATGACATCTATCACTACAGCACTTAGATATCGTAGTTAATGTTAAACGATGTAGAACACTGAGGTAATTAGCAATGAAATGTAGATAACCTAGGTGTATATATTAAAACTGCAATTTGCATTCAGCTGCCCTCTCCAGTATACTGAGGCAACATATTTTGTCAGACATATTTTCAATAATTTAGGAAATATGCCTTATTACTGCATTCTTCTTTCAAGCCACACAATGTTGCGAGCAAATTTCCACAGACATTTTAATAATAGGCCTTTTTATATCTCACTATTGTGCAGTTACCTTACTCACGTGGCAACGTATTCCTACCTTCCAATTTATGTAGGTCTATTAATGTATTTCTTTGTATTTTGCCTTTGACAGTAAATAGAAAGCATAATAGTATAGTGCAGTGAACACTTTTCAGATGTGGTAACAATTCCTATGGCAACTAATGAGCGCTAGGTGTTTCTGTATTTTAACATGAATTTACAGAGCTGCATGTCAGCCTCCACACACCTGGTGAATAGAATTTCACTGCAAACCATATATCTAAGCTTTTAAAAATATCTAGCAGAGGAAAACTTCAAGTATTGAGAAAAAACAGTTTTCTGTAACACTCCAGCACCCTTATGCATCAAGCCAAAATCCAGTCGGTAAAATACCGATTCCTTATTAGCTCCCGGTATTAAGTAAAAAATACCCAATCCCAATGCATCAACCCAAAAGCAGAAATCGGTATTTAAGGAATCCTTAAATAGCGATTCTTTAAATAGGGATTCCTTAAATACCGATTCCTTAAATAGCGATTGCATTTAAGGAATCCCAAAGTGAGATTCCTTAAATGCAATGCATCAAAGTTAAAAAATTAGCGATTTCGCTAATAAGGGGAGCAAATTACCATGAAGATGAACTGCATGGTAATTTGCAAAAACTTTGAAAAATGCACTTTTGTGCATTTTTCAAAGTGTCATGTTGCGCACACACATGCCCTTAGAGCATGTGTGTGTGCAACATATGTGCACATATCATTTTCAGGGGTGCAACAGGGTGTCCTTTTGACACCCTGGCACCCTTGAAAGTGCTCCAGCTATTAGCGATTCGGTAATACCGAATCGCTAATACAGAATGGCTTTACATTCATTCCTATGGGCCTCCAAGGCCATAGGAATGAATGGGTAGGTATTCCTTATTACCGATTCGGTATTACCGATTCGGTAATAAGGAATGTTAAGGAATCGCTATTTGAATAGCGATTCCTACATGCATAGCCTTTTGCTATTCCTTATTAGCGATTCCTTATTTTTCGCTAATAAGGAATCGCAAATGCTAATGTTGATGCATATGCCCCTATGAGAGCATTCTTTGCTTAGAAGCTGATAGTTATATGAATAAATAACTAGCTTCCTACCATCTAGTAATCATCCACTTGTAAACGGTCCTTCAAAGAGTGACTGTCAACAATTGCCGCACTTAATGAGTAACGGGTATCCTGATGGGATGTCATCCTTTGGTATTCCAATATGGCACCTTAGGACACATTCTTTCTTCATCACATGGAAGCTGTCTGTCAATGATAATTCTTTATGGTTGCTTTGCTTAGCTAAGAGTTGAGGTTCTTACAAATATAGTGGCTAGATTAACTTTTCTTTGACTCACAGCAGGGCTGCACGAAAGTTACTGAGCTGCCTTGCTTCAAAGAGAAAGAGAGAAAAAACTTGCCATATCTACTAAAATATGGTTTATTTTTTCTCTCCTCTAGAGCTGAAACACTTTTGGCAGCCATGCGCCAACGCAAACACCCTTGCGCCAAAGTGTCAGTGTGTGTGCGGTCTCTGAAGCATAGGTTTTTTACTGGAAGTTCAAAGCTTCGGTTTTAAGGCTTTTTCCACTTCTTATGTGTGCTGTACAAAGTACAATGCAAAGTTGAAAAATAAGGAGAAATTAAAACATTTCTCCTTCTTTACACCTGCCTCAAGCATTGGCGTAAAGATTTTGGTGCAAATCTCTGTCTTCCATTCTTTGTGGATTGAGATTTGTGTCCAAACCCAAGGGCGGGTGCATGAGAACATCCCATGATGCACCTATGGTATGCTCCCTTGACACAAAGTAACACAAAGCTGTGCATTGCACAACTGTGAGTTACTTTGGGATAATGCCCAACACAAATTCTGATTTAAGTTGGATGGTAAATCCCACCCTAAAACATTGTGTCAGGTTTGCATCTCAAACGTGACTCAGACCCAGCACAAAGCTTTAGTAAATTTGTTACGCTGTGTCTACGACACTTTAGGTAGGGATTTTATGTTATTGAATGAATTACCTTTGTGTCCTCCTTGGCACGCCCACCCACACTGCATTTAAAAAATGCCCCACGAAATTTCTCAGGATTGCATGTTGTTCCTCCTGACCTTGCGTGTACCAGAAAGCAACTATGTAGCATGAAGAAATATGCGCAAAAGTAGTTAGCCTAAACAGAGCACGGAACTGCTACAATAAAGTTTGCTATTTTGCATTTACCTTAACTTGCATGAAACGCTTCCGAACCATTGAGATTTCCAAACGTTTTCCGAGGATAAGAGGTTTCGTTAAGCACTGTCATCTTTTTGTATGTAGTAGTATGTGAAGTCTTTATCCAATAAACTCTGCAGAATTATTCTTTTATTTAATTATTCAATTTATTATTCATATGCCTGCACAAGCAGGCCAAACCTGACCCAAAGGAAGACTTGCCAAGTGTCTGTCAGGAGTCGACAAGGAGAATGGGTCAAATTGATTCCCTTTTGATCAACAAACATGTGTTGACACAGAAATCCGTCTGGTCCTGCATTTAATGCACTGCTGAAGAAAGGCATGAGCCTGGATAGTGACCAGTCATCCATGGCAATTACTTATTGACAAATGATAGAAATCCTGTCATTTTAAGGCTCTTCTGGGTTAGTGTCTTAAAAGACTAATGTATAATAAAACTATAATAACAGTTAATATTACCACTGAGGATGAACCTACTAGCCTTAATGAAGTTGGTTATCTTTTTGACATACAGCAACATGTGTATGACTAATAAGGGCTTTTTTACTAATGATGTTTTGGGGCAATTTCTGCATCAAGTAATTCATTAGCATATGAGCAATAACAATGGCATATGAAATGAAAGAGTCATTCCACATAGTTTGTTGAATAAGTATAAAATATATGATTGCCTAATAAATTCCCCATATTTTCTAAATGCTCTCTAGCATGCCCCACTCAGTTGTAGGGCTTGCTAATGAGAACACACCTTAGGTAAAGACACAGAGATGCTTGCTGGCACTACAATGATTTAGCTCATCTGGATCCTGGAATATTTGTGTTGACAAGTAGAGTATCTGTATGCTCTCAAAATGGTGAGCAAGATGCAAGACATCTAGCAATAATATTTGCTCTTTGATCTCACTTGATAACACATCGCTTCTCTGCATCATCTGAAAACTACTGCTACAGCGTAGGGTTATACTCTGAAGTCTGGGATCTACCTTCAGTTTGTGCCCTGATATCGCACAATTTGTTCTTCTGGGCACATGCCCTGAGAGCAGCTCTCAGTTGTGTGAGAAGTGATGTGGCTACTGGATACTTGGGTGAAGAAAATCAGCTTCAATCATAATTGGCCAAGACATTTGTTTAACTCTGGGTCTTTGATGCTTGTTGATGTCCTTTCCTTCTATGCTTAAGGTTTTGGTTTAAACTATCTCCATATTCGTTTTGCTATTGTAATTGTGTATATTGTTCACTGTATACTTATTCTGTAGGTCTTGTGGGTTGTGTAGGGTGTAAGTCTCATGGGCTATGTAAAGATTCTAGAACGTTAGATCCAAGCTAGGGAAGAGCAGGACATTTGGCCTAACAGCTAGAGCTCCAGCGTTGGAACTGGGGATCAAGGTCTGATTCCTGGTCTCAGCTCAAGATCCTGTGAATCTAAGCAAATTGCTTAATCTGTGTTAAAAAAATGTAATGCATTTTGATACTCATGTAAAGAACTGTAATACTCTTGGGCTAAGTTTGTGCCATGCAAACATGCCAAAAATACATAAAATGATCAGTTAGGAACAGTTGTCAAGATTGTAGTTTGCCCAACTCTTTGCATGCTTGTTTTTTGTACTTAGGTCAGCACATAATTTTAATATATCCTTTTGTCATCCTGTTGTCCAGATTTACGTATAGAACAGTCAATGACAGCTAGTAAGGAACTAGGACCCTGATGTACGAAAACCAAATATACTAATTCCTAAATTGTATGTACCTTTACTTTACGCAAATAGCGATTTGTAACCATTCTGTAGTGTTCAATGCCAAATCGCAAAATACGATTTGGTATAAATCGCAATTTGCAAATTTGCTGCAAGTGTGGGCCACACCCAGTACTGGAAGTGTATTTACTTGGAAGAAGCCACACCCAGACTGAGTTTATCTCCCAAACTAGGTGTAACTCCCATCAAAATCTCCAGCCAGCAGTGACAGCATGTGGCGGGGAGCAAAAGAAAAAAGGAAGTTTAATGATAGAGAGCTGGAGAATTTAGTTGAGGAGTGTGTGGGTGAGCATGACAGACTCTTTATGAAGGTTTCAGTGTCTGTAACAGAAGACACCAGAAACAGGTACAGACACAAATACAGCAATGATCAATGCTGTTGGAGAGAACAAAATGGTTGTAGAGGAAATATGGAAGAGGTGGTATGACCTGCACTCTCACACCAAAGAGAGTAGCAGATAAACGGAAGGAGGCAGCAGCGACAGGTGGAGGACAGAGCAAATAACCCCAATCCCACCTCTACGGAACAAATGATTGAGTCCACGTTGCTACCAGATTCTGTCCCAGGAGTGTCTAACATTGACACTTTTCTCCTTAGATTAGATGCTCTAGGTCAGTTGATTACAATTTACTTTCACAAAACATATAGCCCCTTGTACACAGTTTGGACTAAACATTTTAAATACTAGATAACAAAATTATACTTTAAAAGTATTTTATTTCATTCATTACCAATTTTATATATTTTCCAAGAACCTTTAATAGCATTGACTAAGGTATAGATTTCACATTTTTATAGTGTTCAGTGTAATGCATTGTGTGTCAGTGGTTTCCAGCATTAAAAGGGCCAATTGATGGATTGGGCTATGCGTGAGTCTCAAAGAACGAGAGCCCTAAGAATAAGTCATGTAAACCCAGATTATTCAAATAGGAAAATCCACACAAGACAAAGTTCAAAATCCAAACCATGAAGGTTTAATTACAAAGTTAGTGTCAAATACAGAAGGCAAAAAAGCAATGGTTAGTCACTCAAATGAAAATGCACATAAATGCGGCATATCGTTCGCAGCAGAAACTAAGCCCAAATCTCATTAATAGTCAGCACCAATTACAGTCTTGTACAAATCAAAGGAGAATCAAAGATCATTCACCATAAGGACTGCGCAGTTAGAAGCAGAGAAGGAAATTTAGAAAATATTCTAAGTTTTGATCAATGAAAGGCTTGACGTGAAGAAAGAAGTGGCGGAAAATCTGTGGCTTATGTTTTAAACTGTGAGTTTTTATACTCTTTTAGACAGAGTTACTGTACCGTTACTGTGGTATGATGGAGAAAGTTACATTGAGCCATCTAATAGTAAAACAGAACATGCATCACATGACTTTTACTCTACATCTATTGAATAATTCTGTATTATGCCCTATAGCAGAACACAAAAGCACATTCAAAAATATAAAAGAGCACCTCTGTTCCACCTAAGGAAGTGGCTTCAGTGTACACATTTGTAAATACATTCTTTCCAGGATCACCATAAGCAGAAAATAACACATTTTAACACTGTTACAGTGCAAAAAAGAGCAAGACCTAGAGCAAACTGAATTTTAATTAATCAAATAATGAAGACCACATTGGAGGCCTCTCGATGCACAGACAGGAAGAGAGAAAAGAAGTTAGTGTCAGGTGCTGCACCTCACATGCCTTTGAAATGTGCCGTCTGAAAGTGGGCCAAGGCTTACTAATGTTAAGCTTAACGTTGTCACTATATTAACCACAGTTAAAACTTTGCACTGGTGGGGGCGGGTGTGGCTTAGCAGCCAAACTTGGCGGTCACTCTCTAGGGAGCTCTGCTGCACCGGCTCTGACATTCGCTGTAGCTGCCGCTCCCTAGGGCAAACCTACTCGGGTTGAGCTGTCATAGGCAGCTGACATGCAGCACTATACCTGCACCGACTGTTGGCCTGCTACAAAGGAGAATGGAGCACAAAAGACTGCACCTGGCATTTTCGGTTGAGCAGGCCTGCGGCCAGAGGAGTAGCGTGGATGCTGAGATACCAGCATGTTAGGGGCACATCAAAAGCAGAACTCCCCTATCAACGCCCGCAGCCCAGCCACTGACAAAGTGGGGTAGGGCAACAAATGGGGACTCATTTTCCCAGCGGATTCGCCCGAGGCAGCAGCGCTCATTCCCAGAGGTGGGGCATGGTGAGGTCTGATAATGGTAGTTCAGGCCCGGTGAAGCCAGGGCTTAAGTGGTGTGCTCCTCAGGGTGGCCATACGAGGTGGAAGAAGCAGCGGCCCATTGGTGGCTGCTGAGAGGTGAGTCATGCTGGCGGCGCTGCACAAACAGCATTAGGGGGGCCATGAGGCTACACTGCAAGGGGGCTATGACCTCGCTCTACACATCGGCAAAGGTAGGTCCCAGATGGTGACTGGGGGCCCGCCTAATGTTAAAGACAGGGGAGGAGGGGAAGGGACGAACCTTCCCCCACATGGAAGGTGGTGAAGGTGAATGGTCATCCCGATGGGAGTCCTGGGCCTAGACTGTACCCTCTGGGGCCCATAGATATACCTTGGCTACAATTCCGGAATCTACCTACTGTTGGGCCCTGTTTCTATGGGGAGCTGCACCACCTGGGCACCGTGATGTCCTGAACTAGGCACTGAGGCAATTGGAGGCTCCAGCCATAAACCAGTACCAAGGGGAACATAGAGGGGGGCCGTGGGAGTGGCCTTGTACATTGGTGCCTCTGTCTTCCTCCTCTAGCTCCACTTACCTCCTGCGGTCACTGTGCATTTGTTGTGTGTGATCTGCTTCTCCCCTCAGAGGTGTTAGAGGAACACATAAGGGCCACCTAGCTGGACTCATCTTAGCTCAATGGAGTTGGACTCGCCTCACTGCACATCTGGCAAGAAATGGCAACGTAACTAAATATATCTAAGATAACTAAAGTCTAATAGATAGCACCACACATTTGTAATATAGGTAGGAGAACTTGTTGATTAAAGTTCTTCCTGAGAAGTACCTCTTTCCCTATTTTTTACCTCACACTTTCACACCTCAACACCAGTCTTCTCATTAAGCCCCCACACCCACACTTCACCAAACGGCAGACAAGAAGATCTCCAGCAAACAGCCCCTATTGAGGGTGCCAATCGGGCATTGCAGAGTCAGCCCAACGAGGAGCAAATGCCCTATGATGAAGCATTACACCTAACCAGGTGTTTGAGGGCATTTGATTCTTACAGGGTCACGCCCACTGTGTACCCTACAGAATAGTCTCTGACCCTTATAGGCACTCATTCTTCTTTGGGAACTGCATACGCCACATACATTTATTATATTATTTGGAGCACATATGCTTGACCTTGATGCTCTTAAGTCCCTTCCTTTGTTAGACATGATTTGCACGATGGCACAGCCCTGGGACTAACTTTAAAAATAGGAAGTAGCTTACAAGCATTCCATTTAGGGTGTGATTTGATTACACACTCTACAGACACACAATACATTTAAACTAGTCGAATAAACACCACCACCATGTCCATCCCCTCCAATTATGGATGAAAATCTAGGCCTAAGTTTCGTGAACAAAATAATCTATGATATCCTACCAACACCATTGTTGCTAGAATCTGACTGGTTCATTCCCTCCAATACCAACTCAGGAGATTGGAACAGCCTTATCGCTATGAAAAAGCAACTGATTAAGATCACCTTACACAGGGCCATTATGACCGAATATCTGAGAGCAAATATTTGCCCAAATGGACTGGTAAGGGACAACACTCCTATGATCTTCCTTGAAGATGGCATCTTCAAAAAAGAATGGTCACAGGTGGCATGGAAATGCACCAGAGACTGGTTAGTGATAATAATCAACACCGCAAATTGCCTTGCTGACGCATTGATCATCAAGATTAACATTGCTGAAGGTGCACTTAAAACCAGCATTCAGTTGACCTCCTATAAAACGAGATTATCAGAAATCAACAATGAGATTACCGAGAGCATGGAGTACCTGATCAGACAAAAAATAACAAAACTACAGACGGA
The DNA here is from genome assembly GCF_964204655.1 of Triturus cristatus. Taxonomy (NCBI): domain Eukaryota; kingdom Metazoa; phylum Chordata; class Amphibia; order Caudata; family Salamandridae; genus Triturus; species Triturus cristatus. Next base: position 304,475,490 of record NC_140582.1, on the reverse strand, counting down.
TATTAAGAAATTCAGTATAGAAGAGATATACCCCTAACTGAGAGCAGATTATATGGAAAACACAGGAGATATCTCATCTGATGACAGTCTACCATAACACAGGAGAAAGAATTCTTCTAATATCAACACCAGCATGGACAGTTGGAACAGTAACCAGAGGTGGAACCCCAACAATAGTAGAAGGAATCCACAGCATCCTGGACAATATGGGCATGGAATGATGCCCTACCAAGGACTGCCAATGTGGCAATATCCAGTATACTCTAAAGGGCAACAACACCCTTTCGAACCTCCCTACAACACTCCTTTTTTACACAGAGGTTGGAGCAGAGGGAGAGGAACAAGAAGAGGACAACAAAAGAAATTAGTACAATGGCAGGAACCACCTACGCCACAAATGACACTGAGAAGCCACTCGGGAAGAAAGACTAGTTGTCAATTCATCCCCAAATCAACTTACCACAACTGAAGTAGAAGTATTACAAAAAGGACTGGGTTACGTACCAATACCCAAAATTGAAGAATTCCAGAGGACTCACGAATTGCACCACTTCTTTTGAAAAATGTGTCTAAAAGCATACTTTCAAGGTAAACCAGCACCTGTTCAAACTGATACAGGCTTACAGAACCCATCAAGCTTCACCCCCAACATGGCTATGATACCAAACGAATTGATAACATTTGAACAGGCTGTTCTTAAAGAAGTAGGGAACCAATGCTGTGCCCCAGCTTTTCAGAACACATCTAAGAAAGAACTTGAAGCAACAAAAACATTGGCCAATGACAAAGAAATAACGACCAAACAAGCTGACAAGGGAGGTGTGACGGTCATTATTGCTACCACTGATTACGAACATGTGTGTCTTCCCCAATTGGCTGATCTCAAATACTACAGACATGATCCGACAACAAGGTTAAGACACGAGGCTGGCTTCCTAATAGAGAAATACCTGAGACTCCCATACTTCTATACCTTGGCAAAAAATTAAAAAAGGAATCCCCCCGCCATCAGGTAGACCCATAGTTTCAGTGCTCAGTTCACTTTTGGAACTGCTTTCTAAGTTCTGCGATGACTTTTTGCAACCTTATGTGAAAAAAACGCCTTCCTATATCCAAGGAACACAGGATATGCCAAACATAATAAAATCCAGTAACAACACACATCAGATAGACCTATTGGTCAACCTAGATGTAAATGGACTTTACACTAATGATAAAGCTGGATTCTTATCTTATAGTATCTACCATCTCTAAGAATCCTCAGGTCGACTAGATCTTTTTTCCTGCTGAATAGTGTGAAGAGAAGAAAATTCAGGTTCTCCATATAGCCAATTAAACTTCAACTTTATACTTCAAAAATCACTGACTCCGAATTCCAAAATTTAGGGTTTATTACAAAGCCAAAAATAGTTGCACATACAGGCACCTCATCACGAGGTTAAGAAAATAAATGGGTACTAATACAAAGAATATCCTAAGCAGGAGTCTCATCCAGAAGCATCAGGCAACCAATAACTGCTCCAATCTCTATGTTAGAAGTCATTAACCTAAAAAGAAAAAGCAATTAGTCTAGCCCTACACTGTCTCTAAGGTGCCATCCCTGCTCAGCATTTTCCCCAGGCAAGAGAGTAAAAGGTGTCAGTAGTGAAGATTTCCTTAGCAGGTACACTCACTTTGTTTAAGTCAGCAGCCAAAGCTATTGCGCTCGTTCTGAGATGCTCCTCCTAGCTTCCCCTCTAATCCTCGACTGCTCAAGCCCCGGCACTGTCCCTAATTCAAAATCACAAAACAGTAGACCACGCCCTCGTTACACCTCTTCAGCCAGGTCTTCCTTCTGTATTTTTCCATCTAAACTCTTACTTCATCCAAAGACCGTTGGAGTGACCTTGGGTCCCAGGCACCCTCTCCGCTGAAAGTATCATATCTGCATTCCAGTGTACTCCCATGGTTGCTTCTCCTACCGTCCTAACTCCTAAAACAAAAGGGTTAGTCTTCCTAATGAGCTATGTGTCCTTGCACCTGCAGCAGAAACGTATAATCGAAAAACTTTCCACTTGCAGAATTTGCTGACTGCTTCTAACTGAAAGCTTTCTCAAGGGAACACCTCTTGATCTACAAAATTCAGCTAACATAAGAAGCGAATAGGCCTTTCTCCTAAACGTATATGCGATCAAGCCTATACGCAATTTACACACACAATTCTAAAATCACATTATAAGCACTGATTACATTATATTTCATACATGAATAAGCAAACTACACGGGCAGACTTTAATATGGTGCACGTTTAAACCTAATACATCACATCATACATGAACTAATTCAATCTGCATTATTAAAAATACTTTCTCGATTAAACACTGCATTGATTTCCATAAATGACATGATTACATTTCTATTCGGACTATTATATGCTATTTTAGTATTGCATTTCTAAAACCCCACACGTTAATATATTTCCGCTAAATATATGGGTGCAGACTTCCTGTCATTATGATGCACACCTACAACTTCAGAATAACATGACGCTCTACCAGTTCCCCTCTTTGATGACCAGTGTCATCACACCTTTACAGAACTTCTTGGAGAAAGAACCGACCTAAACAGAACTTGTTGCCATTCTCCCCCGTCGGAGTCTCTCCACATTCTTAAGGTTCTGATATTGACTGTCCTGCAGTCTGACCATTCTCATCTCATTCTCCCTAAGAGCTCTCTCAACTCTGTTTCCTTTATACCACTTATAGGCTCTGACAAATCCCCACAAGCAAACCACACAAACCATAATGATGATGAGAGGTCTCAATACATAGCCAAGAAACCCTCTCCCCAAATTTGCAAACCAACTTCCCACCTGACTGAATCCTTTACCAACCTTTTCCCAAACTCCTTCTTCAGTCAAATCCTCTATCATATGATAGATTGTAGTGATGTTACTATTGTCTGCTACATAAGTACAGCACTCTTGAACTTTCAATAATTTACAGACCCCGCCCTCTTTTGCTAATAAAACATCTAAAGCAAGCCATTTCTGCAAAACCATTGTCCTTATTGACAACATCTCTCCATCCACAAGTAACAGCGACATTGCTGTATTCGACAACTCATCAACCACAGTCGCCAATCTTCTAATTTTCACATCATTCAGAATTACTCCCAAACTTGGTATGATTGCTCCAAAAACATCTCCAATCACTGCTCCTGCAATCTCAGCTCTTTTCGCTCTTGAATGCTTTCCACTTTCCAAAAGCTCCAGATCCTCTGCATGGTAGATATTTGGAAAAATAATCCCCAAATAACACGTACCATACCAATTCACAGGCAATCTAACATAAGCATTCTTTCCACACACATAATATACAGTTGGTATCACTTGTACAGAACCTTGCAGAAAGTTCTTAGCAGAGTCTTGCATAGTGAAAACGTGATCACACATAATTTGTCCCACTGGGACCTTCACGTAATAGGTCTGATATCGTCTCACACACAACTTTCCTCTCTGACCCTTGTCCAATGCTATAGGACCATAACTCTCCTTTTCTCTGTGAGACCTTTCTTCTTCAGTCCAATCTACTGGACTGGCTCCTGTATCTCGTGTCTGTGTTATTTTCCTGTATCTATCTTCTACCTGATCCACAACATTTTTCTCTACTTGTGATAATGAACACGTTAAATTGTGTCTATGACCATATGCTGTATCTAGTTCCAAAGACGGTATGAAACACTTCCTAAGCCTATCTTCTTGTTTATAGTAATCGTACTTGTTCAAATGCTTGTAAACTGGAACCTCAGGAAGCACTGCATCATAATTGGAAAAGAAATACTCAAACTGACCTCTTTCATAAAATATACTGAGCAACAAACTACATGAACTCCCATACGTCAGTGGAAGGTGATGATACCTAATGCCCTCATCCACTGAAGCTGGTAACTGCATACACACATAGCAATCTTTCGCATCCATCGCATCCACATACTCATATAGCAGCCTGGCGTACGCATTAAGCTTAAAATCACCTCTAGATAAATCTATGTGAAATCTACGACTCTCTTTGATTAGTAAAGCTCTTTCAACTCCTATGGTGACCTCCTTTTGGCTAGGAGTGGTGGGTGTAGGGGTCCCTTGCACCTCTACTGCCTGCTCATGTGGGACTATATACGAAACCACATCTACTATGATTGTGGAACCTATTACTCCACCTACAAAGGTACCTACTACTAATTTGGATCTACGGTGTGTATCTCCAGCCTCCATGATTTCGGAAAAGTTCTCAAAAGTTCTTGGTTTCAGCAGCAAACACTCAAGAGTCTCTTCTCTCTTCCACACGTCGCTTGCTAACCAGTTTGCACAATAATCTGAAAAGCTTGGAATCCCCCTTGTACTTTCAGTTCCTTATTTACATAGTCCACAAAAAGATTTCCCTAGCTCTCTTTCGTTGTCTCTGTGAAAAGTCCCTAGATGTATTCTTCTTCCACTCTGGCCTAGGTTATCTTCTTTGTAGACTCTTATTTACAACAAAGTTCACTCTCAATCCAAAATAAGATCAGCTCCAAGAATCTCTAAAACATGCTGCAAAAGTTCAAGATGAAGAATTATTGTTTCGCGAGGCGGTGGCTCAAAACCAAACGTCGGAAAGGTCAATCTGTGCAATATCAGATGGTGAACTCTACTCGGAAGTGGGGGATTCGGAATCGTGAGAGTCAGCACTCCTTCAATTTCAAGTCCTGGAACCAACAATCCCATGTCAATTTTCATGTTAGGAATCTTGCTGATTGCTGTCACGGACCTCAACCTCCCTGAGCTCACCACTCCTGGCATCGGTCACAATGTACGTCCACTCCGGGGTGGTGTACCTCTGACATGGCACTCTTGTTCTCCTCGACCTTCTCAGACCTCCTTGAACCTGTTCCCTGTCACTTGTTTCCGATTCAGATGTCTCAGAGACTGGAGCAGGGTCTCTTTCAGGTGTCAACCTCAGGTTCAGTCGCCTCTGACTTGCGGGCCAAACCTCGTCTGCTCTGATCGCACTTCTGCTCTCTCCCCGAATACCCTGTGCACCGCTTCCTTCTTCTGCTGAATTTGACTCTATTCCACCAACAGCAACACCTTCAGCTTGTTCTGGTGCACAACCAGCTGTGTCAGCGACCCTCACAGCTTGTCTTGCCATCTCATGTGGCCCTGCCACATCAGTTGGATTTTCATTCACGAGAGGGGCTGTTTCTTCCAAGGGTGCTGGCACTCTGCGGGTATGGGAGGCATGCACCCAGTTTGGCAATCCTCCGCACTTCACTGCTGTGTTCGTTACCAGTATCACCTTGTTAGGGCCTCGCCACCGAACATCCAGACAACTCTTCCTCACGTGATTGCAAACAAGAACCCAATCCCCGGGACACAGGTCGTGGCATAGGTCACTCGATACTGGAACAGTTGCTGCTTGCACCTGCTGAGACACAGAACGGACCACATCAGCTAGTCCTTTGCAGTAATCGAGAATTAAGTAATCGGTGATGTTAATCAAAGCTGTAGCTGGTACTGCTGGCAATCGCATCGCCCTCCCCATCAGGATCTCATGTGGGTACAACCCGGTTCTCCTGTCTGGAACACTGCGGATGCTCATGAGCACAAGGGGCAATGCATCAGGCCACTTCAGGGGGATGTGCACACTTTTGCCATTCGAGCTTTCAAAGTCCTGTTAACCTGTTCCACAATCCCAGAAGCCTCTGATTGATAGCTGCAATGTAACCTCTGGTCCACATTCAATGCGGCACAAAGCAACTTCATGATTTCACTGTGGAAATGTGTCCCCCTGTCTGATTCCAAAGAGGTCGGAAAACCAAACCTTGGGATAAGCTCCCCCAATTACAGCTTAGCTACAGTAAGAGTGTCACACCTAAGTGTTGGGTAAGTATCCACCCATTGTGAAAAAACACACACCACCACCAGAATATACCTCAACCCATTACACTTAGGCATCTCAATGAAATGTAACTGCATCCTATTGAAAGGTCCTACCGGCCTCCCAATGTGACTCAAAGTAACCACAGTCGTCTTTCCAGCATTCAAGTAACACACCTCTGACACGCTGCTTCAGCAACCGCACAAAATTTTGGGTTGTACCATGTCTGTCTAAACACTCGCACCATTGCATCTCTGCCAAGATGTACTACACCATGTATCAACCTTGCCATTGGGCTCAATACATTTTCTGGTAACACTGCTCGACCATCACTTGAAACCCAAACGTGAACATCTCCTTTTTCACATCCTTATCTGATCCATCCATCACGTTCCTGTTCGGTAACCTCATCCTGCAGTCGTTTTAGTTCCTCCCAAGTGTCTGCCATGGGTAACATCATGCTGAGCTCGGTTTTTTCTTGGCTTTCTCCTGTGTAATCTCCTGTAAATATACATCCTTGCTCTGCACAGAAACGGGCAACTTCATCAGCGTAATTATTGCCATAGGAGACAAAATCAGTCCCCTTCCCATGAGCTGCACATTTTACAACTGCTATTTCCTTAGGACATTGCAGTGCATCTAATAGCTGTCTCACGTACTCCCCATTCATAATGGGTGAACCAGAGGATGTCATGAATCCCCTCTGTGACCATAACTGTCCGAAGTCATGAACCACACCGTACCAATACTGGCTGTCAGTGTAGATCGTGATTCGGATTTGCTCAGCAGCCAAACAGGCACGAGTCAAGGCAACAATTTCAGCTACCTGTGCGGAGTGTACTCCCTCTAGACAAGCAGCTTCAACAACTCCTGTGATGGTACATACAGCAAATTCTGCTCTCAACTGACCAACATTGTCTCTTAGGCATGAACCATGTACGAAGAAAATTTCATCAGGGTCAGGAAGTGGTTCATCAACAATGTCAGGTCTTGGCTTGGTGCATAGTTCAGTCACATCGAGACAATCATGGTCCTCACAATCTTCACCATCTGTATTCGGTACAGGCATCAACATAGCAGGATTCAAAACAGAACACCTTTTCAGAGTCACATTCTCTGCGGCAAGTATGACTTGCTCGTAGCGTGTTAATCTGTTGTTCGTTAGGTGCTGTATCTTGGTCCTTGTCATTAACAATTCAACAGAATGGGGTACGTACACAGTCAAGTGATGCCCCATCACAATGTTCTCACATCTTTCAATGCTGACACCTGTTGCAGCAACGGATTTGAGACATCCAGGCAACGCAGAAGCTACTGGATCTAAAGTAGCTGAGAAGTAGGCAACTGGTCTACTGACACCTCCATGACTCTGAGTCAAGACTGCCAATGCGCAACCTTCTCTCTCACAACAGAACAGCGAGAAAGCCTTGCTGTAATCAGGCATTCCCAAAGCCGGGGCACGACACATGGCCTCCCTCAGCCTTAAGAACGACATCAAACAGTTGTTGTCCCATGGTACCGGATCGCTCACATCCTTGTGCGTCAGCCTCTGTAAAGGCTTCGCCTCAAAAGAGAAGTTGGGAATCCATTGACGACAGTAGCCAACCTTCCCCAAGAACATTCTGACCTCCCGCTGAGTGGTAGGCACAGCCATATTCATAATTGCCTCAATTCGGTCTGGTGACACCTTCCTCTTGCCTTTTTCAATTCCGTGGCCCATTAACTGTACTTCGCTCATGCAGTATTGCAACTTGTTAAGAGACACCTTGTGTCCGTTCTCTGCCAAATGATTCAGTAGGGCTATAGTATCAATCCTGCAAGCGTCTTCCGTTTCTGAGGCAATGAGCAGGTCATCTATATATTGCACGAGAACTGAGTTCTGCGGCAACACAAGACTCTCAAGATTCTTCTTCAAGATCTGATTAAAGATCAATGAACTCTCTGTATACCCTTGAGGGATACGACACCATGTTAACACACGATTTTCCAGTCGCAAAGAAAAAAGAAATTGGCTTTCCTCATGGAGGGGTATCCAGAAGAATGCCTGGCATAAGTCAATCACTGTAAACTACTCGGCTTCGCATGGGATCTGAAACAATATCACTGATGGATTCGGTACCACTGGACAACATGGAACAACTATCGTGTTAAACTTTCGCAGGTCTTGCACGATCCTGAATTTCCCGCTCGGTTTCTGTAGTCCCATGATAGGTGAATTACATGGGCTACCCATTATCTCCTTCAGAATCCCCTGCTTGAACATAGACTCGATTACAGGTTTAATCCCTGCAATTGTCTCTGGTGACAAAATGTACTGAGGCGTTTTAGGGAATTCTACATTCTGTTTGACCTGAATCTTCACTGGTTCTACCCCTTTGATCAACCCAATCTCTTCTCCGGTAAAGTCCCACACTTCATGTGTTCACAGAATCTCTCAGATCGAGTGGAAGCTCTTCCACTGTCAGCGCTGGGTATATTTCTACACACAAGTGCTGACTGGCAACCTTAAAGGTAGCATCGTCGTCTTTCGTCTGTACTTCAACCCCCTTGGGTGTGCAATAGATGATATAATTTAACTTGCACAATAGATCTCTTCCTCACAGACAGACTGGACTCGAGTCGCACACCACAAACTGATGTCGGTTCCGGAAAGTTCCTATTTTCACAGGGATCGGTTCTGTCAAGGAGTTAGTCATTTTCTTGTTTGTTACTCCAACAACTTGGATCGATTGTCCCGAGAGGGGTAGGTTAGGAACTACTGCTGATCTTACAGTAGATCGGGTAGCACCAGTGTCAACCAAAAAGGTGGTAGGGTAACTGTCAACATCTGTTCCACAAACAGTGCCCTCTGGTCTACCTCCAGGACTGCTCCAAGTGTGCAGTCCTCCTCCCCCCTCAGGCACCGTCATGCCAACGGGTCTGGGTTGTACTCATCATACCCTTCAAAAAGACGCATCTGCTGATAGGTCCGAGTTCCCTGTGGGACCCTCGATGGCTGGGAAACTTGTACCTACGGACTGAACATCCCCCTTTTCATCGATCTCGGCCTTGTCACTGCATTGACCACTTCAGGCACAGGTACCTGAGCTACCTCTACCTCCTGCTGCACCTGGTTTGTCGGATTCAAGGGACACTCGCGTTTCCAATGTCCGATCTGGTGACAAAGATGTCACGCAGTGGTCTTCCTCAATGTTGCCACATCTATTCCCGTCTTAGGGTCCACAGGTTTTCCTCTTCCCTGACCTTGCACATTCTGATTCCCTTGATTATTTCCCTGTCTTCTTCCCAGCGTCCCTCCACTAGGTTGGACCTGAGCGGTTTGCATTTGGACAAGCATCAATTTGTCTATCAACTTCCGGTGCGTCGAGTCTACCTCATCACTATAGTACCTTGCATTCCGCGAAATTTCATGTTCTGCCAACAAATCAAATGTTGCTATATTATGAGACTAACCTCTGGCCTCAATCCTAAAACAAGCTTTGAAATGAACTGGCCCATATCCTTGAGGTCTAAGGTGTCTAACCCACTGTACTGTTTGAAGGCTTGTAAAAGACGTTCGTAATACTCATGCACCGTCTCTTTCGGTTCCTGAACAGTTCGGTCTATCTTAACCTTATCAATATCTTGAGGTGAGATCTTCAACTTCAACCATGTAATCACTTGTTCAAACTTTTTCATAACTATAGGTGACGGACCATTCATGACAGGATCCCTGTCTGGTTCAGAAAGCGGCCATTCAACGGCAACCTTACAAGCTGACCATAAATCACCTGGTACTACAATATCAAACAATGTGTTCAAATCAATCCACAATACTTTCGAGATTTTAACAAAACGGTCAACCTGTTTGTAACATTCTACAGGTTTTTCCCTCAGCCGAGGAAAATCGTTAATAAATGCAGCCAAATCTCCCCTACTCCAAGGCACATGCACATTTCCCCCATTTTGCACTTCTCGCATAGGGTAATTCTCTACCCCTAACATCCCTCCACCCGGAGGCGGCATCTCTCCTACAGTCTTTTTGGAGCTCTTCTTCTTGGACCACCTTTCCTCCCATTTATCAAGCATGATCCATGCACGCATCCCTACAATCAAATCTCTGATGTGTGTCCTCAATCCTATGACCCTCTTTTCTTCCAGCTCTATGTTACTATACTGCAACCTATGGCTCCCTTGCAACACCTTTGTCTTGGACAAGTCCACCTCGTACTCTTTTGCCAGGTCTGTCAGTTTCTCATGCGCAGTCCTCGCTTTGCGAGTCACGTCCTTTGCTACAAAAAGCAGCTCATCTTGTTCATACATTTCTATCCTGTCCAAAGGCAGATTTCCAATAATTATTTCATCTACCTCTGCTTTCAACCTCACTACATCCTTGCCCTCATGGCACCTCTCAACATTTCTCAACAAGAGGCGCCATTCTGTTCATCATACTCGCAGCTCTGGTCTCGAGATCTACTCTCTTTGGCCATGTTCCTAGAGACTGGTCTGTTTCCTGAATCATATTGTTCACTATTCCCTGTCGTCCTACCATTCTGATTCCTCGCAGGTGGTACCCACATTCTCAGATCTGATCTCGACTATGCCAAAGACCTTGGTCTCACCGGTCTCACATCCACCAGTCCTTTAGAGGAGTCTGCAGTGGCTGACAATGGCGTACTCCATTCTATAGGTCTTGGAGCCTGTGCTATTTCACTCACAGTGCCATTCCCTTCGGTGTTGATTCTCTCTCCTGCAGTTGACTGTGCTAGACTGCCAGTTTTCACTTGGTCTGAGTCATATACCGATACTATGGGCCCAATGGTAACCGGTACTGTTAAAGCATCCGGTAACCTCACAACTCCCGCTGCTTCTGTACCTCCTGGAGACTGTATTTTCATGGGCTCTGTCCCTGTCGAGATTTTCCCTACTACTCTCACCTTTGACTGAGTCTGTGATCCACCAACCCCTTCTACTGGTGTCGACTTTTCATCATAAGAATCTGGATTAAATGAAGGTGGTCTGTCTGACAACAATCTCTCTACCATGCTGTCATCCATATCACTGTCATCTTCTTCTACGCTCTTTGCCTGCGCACTTCCCGTTTTTTCCATTAGCGGATATATTCTATCCCCCTCAATCATTTCCACTCTCCACCTTTTCTCCACTGCATCCCATCTTGAATCCTGGAATGCCCTGATCGACTTCTTCACTCTTTCCTGACTTCTATCTCTTTTCATGTCATACACTGCTCTAATCCATGCATGTAGCGCCTCAAATTGTGTCGGTCTAGGCAGAGGTCGCAAAGAAGACATCACAGATTTCAACTGGTACAACACGTCTAACCTGAAAGTACCATATCAGGGGGAAATCAATTCTCCCTCTCCTTGAGTCATTTTATGCCAATTTTCAAGCCAAATTATGGTATGCAACCCCACATTCTTAGCCTTGTAATGTGCTGGAGTATCCTCGGGAGGGGCTTCTTCTCCTCCCCGAGTAACCACATGTCTATCTCCTCTACCAAATTCTCGTAAAACTTTAAAACATTTCATGATGAACTGATTTTCGTTCGCGCACAGTAATTTTCGTTTACTTCCTGATGTCAATCCACCAATACCAGCGCGACTCACACCAACCGACCTATCACAGCGCGGTACCGTCTGACGTCACCCTTTCTCCGCTCGCAGCAGTTCCCCTCCTTTACAATTCGCTTCTCACCCTTTCACGTGTCTCATTCACACCCTGAAGTCATTATCTGTCCACGAAACGACCGGACAGTCTCTCGAAACTGTTGACCTCAATTCTGGCAACTGTCTGTCCGCAAAACGACCGGACAATCGCCTCTAAATCAATAGATAGGATTCAAGCTCTCGATGTTCCACATACCACAACCTATGACCAGCGTCGGTTACTCACGCACTCACACATACGCACCCTATCATCCGTGGGTTGTCAACAACGTCTCATGACTCCCACAATCTCTGGTCAACAATCTCAACTCTGGGTGTCTTCTACACCACAATCTCTTATCCAGGGATATCAAAATCAAATCTCTTGGCCCGCGCGCGCTCAGGGTCCAGACCTCAATCACACGACTCTCATTCCAACTCCGCAAGACATCACACAATCAAATCAGCACCGCAATATAGCAAACATCACCCTGTACATACTCACGCTACCATGAACTGCTACTTCCACCGCACCGCTACTCTTCGTTGGTTTCCATCAACTGCCATCGTCCTCCGCTTACAATCCAATGGATCACCATCGCTCGAACTCTATGGGACTCAGTAATCTCTTATCCTGATCTAGATCTCCCCTTACTATCAGAGATAACCATCCTACTCTGCTACCAACTGATAAAGCTGGATTCTTACCTTATCGTCTCTACCATCTCTAAGAATCCTCAGATCGACTAGACATTTTTACCTGCTGAATAGTGTGAAGGGAATAAAATTCAGGTTCTCCATATAGCCAATTAAATTTCAACTTTATACTTCAAAAATCACTGACTCTGAATTCCAAAATTTAGGGTTTGTTATGAAGCCAAAAATAGTTGCACGTACTGGCACCTCATCACGAGGTTAAAAAAATAAATGGGCACTAATACAAAGAATATCCTATGCAGGAGTCTCATCCAGAAGCATCAGGCAACCAATAACTGCTCCAATCTCTATGTTAGAAGACATTAACCTAAAAAGAAAAAGCAATTAGTCTTTCCCTACACAGTTTCTAAGGTGACATCCCTACTCAGCATTTTCCCCAGGCAAGAGAGTAAAAGGTGTCAGTAGTGAAGTCTTCCTTAGAAGTACACTCACTTTGTTTAAGTCAGCAGCCAAAGCTATAGAGCTCGTTCTGAGATGCTGCTTCTAGCTTCCCCTCTAATCCTTCACTGCTCAAGCCCCGGTGCACTGTCCCTAATTCAAAATCACACAAAACAGTAGAACATGCCCTCGTCACACCTCTTCGGCCAGGTCTTCCTTCTGTATTTTTCCATCGAAACTCTTACTTCATCCAAAGACCGTTGGAGTGACCTTGGGTCCCAGGCACCTTCTCTGCTGAAAGTATCATATCTGCATTCCAGTTTACTCCCAATGTTGCTTCTCCTACCATCCTAACTCCTAAAACAAAAGGGTTAGTCTACCTAACTAGCTATGTGTCCTTGCACCTGCAACAGAAACGTATAATCGAAAAACCTTCCACTTGCAGAATTTGCTGACTGCTTCTAACTGAAAGCTTTCTCAAGGGAACACCTCTCGGTCTACAAAATTCAGCTAACATAAGAAGCGAATAGTCCTTTCTCCTAAATGTATATGCGATCAAGCCTTTACGCAATTTACACACACAATTCTAAAATCACATTATAAGCACTGATTACATTATACTTCATACATGAATAAGCAAACTACACGGGCAGACTTTAATATGGTGCACGTTTAAAACTAATACATCACATCATACATGAACTAATTCAATATGCATCATCTAAAATACTTTCTCGATTAAACACTACATTGATTTTCATAAATGACATGATTATATTTCTATTTGCACCATTATATGCTATTTTAGTATTGCATTTCTAAAACCCCACACGTTAATATATTTCCTCTAAATATATGGGTGCGGACTACCTGTGATTATGATGCACCCCTACAACTTCAGAATAACATGGCGCTCTATCACTAATATATCACAACAAGCAACTCTAGAAGTCATAGAAAATACTTTACTAGCAGAGAAGTGGACCTCGAACACACCATCAGTTTAATCATGGATTGTGTCACTTTGGCGTTCACGGAATTTTTTTTCGAACATGGAACACAGTTATACCAACAAACGCAGGGTACTTCCATGGAAAGTACCTTCGCTCCCAGTGTAGATTGTCTTTACGTGTCACACTCTGAGGAGCAATACCTCTATAACACAACCAACCCATATGAGTCCAACATCCTCCTATGGTGTAGGTGCACAGATGATATCCTCATTTTCTGCAGTGGAGATAAAAAAAACTTCTGCAAGTAGGTCAATACCCTTGATCCATATTTGAAATTCTCAAAGACCATCACAGATAAGGACAACCATTCCTGGACCTGATGATAAAGAAAAGGGACAATGAGATAATAACCAACACATATAAGAGGCCGAGGGACAGAAACAATCTGCTACTTTACAGCAGTAACCATGTGAAAGCCCTACCTGATAATTTGCTTTATGGACAATTCTTACGTATACGACTACAATACAGTGCAGGATTTTGACACACAGTCACAAACACTAGTGGAAAATCTAGGGAGCAGGCAATACAGGAAACACCAAGTATACACAGCACGCAAAAGGGCATGGAAATAATGATTTGAAAATATTTTAATTGTATTTTTACTGTACTTTAATGTGGAGAAGTGTGGCTCAATGATTAGAGCGGCAGACCCTGATGCAGAGGTCTAGCCCGGGACCAGGGTTCAATTCCCCGCCTCGGCGGGTCTTGGGCTAAAAAATTCCACGGACCTGATAATTCTCGCCTCGGTGCCTATTCCAATTATGGAGTCCCACTCTGCAACTCTGGGCAATAGCTTGCTTAATCTCCACAATGGCCCCCACAACGCTAAGGATGCCTGGCCTCCACCTTGGGTGTGCCCAGGAGTGGATGCCTCACAGGGAAAGCCAGGATGGGTTCAACAGCAGTATTCGTACAAGTGCCTTGAGACCCTTGCGGGTGAGTAGTGCGCTATACAAGTATCAATTTACATTTTTTTTTTTTTACCGTGTACTATGTGTCTTTGAACTACATGTGATTGTTAAATAAATCACAAATCAATACCGAAACCAAGGTATCTGTGATTGGGAGAAAATCAATGAACCCATACATAAAAAATTCAATCACTAAGTAGATAAGGTTGATATTGGTCCTGATGAATAGCTACTAGATCCTTGTTTTGACTACACAGGAGCTAGAAACATGTTGACCTATAGCTATCTAGGAGAACTAAAATCTAATAGATAGCACAACACATTTTTAATATAGGTAAGAGAACTTGTTCATTTTAAGTTTTTCCTGAGAAGCACCTCTTTCCCTATATTTAGCCTCACACTTTCACACCACAACACCAATCTACTCCTTAAGCCCCCATACCTGCACCTTACCAAACGGTGGACAAGAAGATCTCTGGCAAAGAGCCCCATTGAGTGTGCCCGTCGGACATTGCAGCAGCGGCCTGACTAGGAGCAAATGCCCTATGATGAAGCATGACACCTATTCAGGTGTGTGAGGGGATTTGACTCTTGCAGGGTCACGCCCAGTGCATACCCTACATAATAGTCGTTGACCCACATAGGCACTTGTTCTTCTTTGGGAACTGCATACCCCACTTACATTTTTTAAGAAATGGCAAGGACCTGCACAGAGACCGGGAATCGGCTGTGAAGGGACCCGGGGACCAGGAAAAGGTCTGAACAAGAGCAGCTTGCAGGAAGTGGCCCCAGTGTGGTGTCGGTCTGCTAGCACCTGTACTCCTTACATCAACAGGTACAAGTGGAGGCTTCCCCCAACCCCTAGTGGATCGGCCTTTGCGCTCCTCACTTTCCCCCCCTTTGTTTTCCCTCCCCCTCATTGATCCCTCAGAAACCCAAGAGTGGGTTTGACGCTGCCTATTGGCCTGCATTGGAGGCAGTAATCAAGCCTCAGGGTGGGGGATGGGAGCTGTGGTCGGAGGAGGGAGAAGAACCTTTCCTGATTAAACTTTGAGAGGTACTGTCTTGCACCCCACAGGGATGGGGTGTCATAACAGGAGATCCCGCTGCAGCTTCTCGTTACACTATCTTGGGCACGGCCTTCAATTGACCACATAATTTGACCACATCATGGTAAGAGACAAACCGATGCCCTCTGCCTCCCAACACAGATCGACATATTTACCAAGCAAACAGTCCCCGCGAATGAGGCTGGGAAGCTAGCTGCAGCCCTTTGAACAACGAAGGGTCACAGCCCTCCTCCATACTACATGTAATTTAAGATCTTAAAGTCACTTCAGAGGGCAAGAAGGGTGAACTGAATGTTGATTTGGCCCTGATCAGACAAGACTTGCAAAATACAACTCACAGGATCACTGAAGTAGAGAGCAGAGTGTTTGAGAACAAAGATGCAGTCACGTACCAATTAACTCCCAGGATAAATCTACAGTGCCTGGTGGGACAACTAGAGACCTGCGCAGATGCAGAAGAAAGATCAAGACGCAACAAACTGTGCGTTGTAGGCACCCCAGAGGGCGCAGTATGGACTACGCCCACGGCGTTTATACACAACTGGTTGCTGAGCTGGGTTCCCACAGGTGAGATGTCAAACTGTCATAATTGAGCAGGCCCACAGGTCACTGACTGCCAAGCCCCTGGAGGATACTCAACCTCGTCCGTTCATAGTCCGGGTGCTAAATTACGCTCATCTGGATGCTGTTCTTAGAACGGCCCGCAAGACAGGATCTCTCACCTGCCACTGTTCTACTGTGATAATCTTTGCGGATTATGCTTTAAAGGTCCAACAGCAAAGACCATCCTTTCAAGGTGTGCAGCAAAAACTAAGGGCCATGGGAATTACCTATATGCTTCTCTTCCCGGCTCACGTGGAGGTCATTTCTCAGGGCAAGACACTCTTCTTTGACACTCCTGAAGCAGTCTGGGACTGGGTGGAGGAGCGCCCTACACTGAACACTGGAGACTCTCCGTCGCAGAGCGGGCTCAGAGGAGGAGGTGAGGTGATCAGGGTCCTCCTAGAGAATGACACACAGCTTTGAGATGGCTTCCATGCCACAGGGTCAGGAGAGCTCAGTCCTTGAGACCAGAATGATCCCCCAGGCATGATAACGTTTTGGCAGCAGCAGAAGGCTTAGCCACCAGGCTGTCAATGATGACTCTTCACAGGCACTGCCAGACACTCTGTGATATAAATATGGGTGCAGTTCGTTGGTGCCTTTTCAATATTCAATGAAGGTATGTGGTGGATTTGCACACCTCACAAGCTAACCGTCTCTTTTTTTCTCTTTCTCTGCCCCCCTCTTTTATTTTTCATTTCCTTCTGTTAGGGGGTTTAGGTTGGTTTTAGTTGGGGTGAGGGTATGCATGGTAGGGGTGATGTACATATCAAGCTAGCCCCGTTGGCTAAGGTCCCTAGATGCACCACGACCGGTACTTTCAGTTCACAAACTATTGGGTGGGAGTTGTGGCGCCAGGTGGGTGCTTGGGAATGGTTTATGGTTTCTTCTCATTCGACACTATTAGACACAAATACACAGCAGGCAATGGTGACAGGTACTTATGGTTCATTGACATGGTTAGAGAATGACTGATACATAGGAATGCATGGCTGAGAGAGACACAACAGCAAGGTTTCTCAGGTAAACTTACACTCCTCTCGTCGAATGTTAACAGCATGCTCGACAAGATCAAGAGGGGGGCAGTACTCAGGGTGGCCTCAAAGGCAGACACTAGCATTCTGAAGCTCCAGGATACCCACCTTATCGGCAATCATTGTCCTTTCCTAGCCCGCAGGGGTTATGCACAGGTCTACCACTCAGTTTTCCACGAGGTACCCGAGGCACGTCCATCTTGATATAAAAACGTACACCCTTGGTGGTGTCCAAAGTATACCATGATAATCTGGGCCTGTATGTTGCAGTAACGAGCACCCTACAAGGGCTCCCAATTTCTTTGATTTGTATCTATGCACCCTCCTTTTACAGCAGGATTCTTAGAAAGGCTGGGGGCCTTTTATAAGAGCTTCTAGAGGCACCATGGTTAGTGGGAGGGGTTCTTAATGGAGTGTGTGACCCAGACCTCAATTGCTCCTCTATCCCCTCAATGACTAGCCGAGGGTCAATGCACTTGTCAGCTTTTTTAAACACCCTGACCATGGTTAACCTATGGTGAGCACATCATCCTGGGGTGCATCTTCTACTCCGGTGCTCACCGATTTTTCTATCGACTCAATCATTTTTCATACCCCATTCTGAAGGCCAAGTTCACTTGCCAATGGTGATGAAACTGGCCTGGAGTCTGCTACGGCTGAAAGTTGGCACCTGAACCACTGGTTTCTTCAGAATGAGGAGTTTAGAGATATGGGTCAGCACAGGTGCCAAAGGTTCCTAGCCGAAAACCAAGGATCGGTGAACTCACAGAGCACGATGTGGGAGGCCCAAAAGGCAACCATCCCTGGGGATATTATAAGTTATTCCAAGAGTCAAAAAGACCATGCCCAATGAAAAATTATAGATCTTGAGGAACCGGTGCTTGATCTAGAGAGCTATTATGTGGAATCAAGAGAGAAATCCCTCTTGCGGGTTTTGTTGCATACACAAATATATTTCAGGGGGGAGCTCACGCAGGAGGCACGAGAGGCCAAGAAGGCGACTCCAAGTCAAATCTATCAATGGGAAGACAAAGCTAGCAAGACCTTGCATTGGTTATGTATCCCCAAGAAGATCAGAACCCCTGTGGCCTACTTTGTGGCCAAAAGTGGTTCATGTGTAACTGGCAGCGATCGCATTGCACATGCCTTTGCGTCTTGCTACTAAGACCTATATAACTCTGACCCCGTAAGCCCCCAAGCAGACCTTTGTCAATTTGTTGCGAGTTCCTGGAAGCCAAAGCCACTTGCAAAGAATTACAGGCGGCCCTGGCGCAGCTTCAGGCAATCAAGGCATCAGATCCTAATGGATTCCTGGCTGAGTTTTGGCATTTGGTATGGCCCGAGACTGTCTTTGGCTTTGATGACTCTCCGTATGCATTGGAGGGATGGGTGATGGAGCATTGAAACCTCCCACATTTGCTATACGGTGGAGGTCCCCCTCAGAACCTGCCCTCTGCCATGAAAGTGGCAGTGGCTGTCTAGACTGCTGCTGGGATATTTATGGCCTGGGCGGGTAGTTTGACGTTGGAAACTCCATTGTGGTGAAGTAAAAGCCTCCCACAAGTCGCTGGTTCCCTGCTGCTCTCATTTGCACACTGATTTTTGCACAGGGGAATTGTAGGAGGGAGGGGGATCGAACCGCCGACCCGCCATTTCATCGGTTAGCGGTCTAGTGGTTGACGCTGGGCTATTTAGCCCACTTGCTGACGCGGACGCGCAGAGGACGCCGAGCGGATGCACGCAGCAAGTGCGCCACTGGCTCGCCTAAGGCAAGCCCGTCTGCACCCGTCCATGCACCGGCAGGGCACAGGGCCAGTCCCCCTGGCAATTTTTCCCCGATTATTAAGAGGTACACCAATGAAGAGCTGCATAGACTGAACTCTGGTAAGGGTAGGCCATGCTGTCCCTCTGTGACACAAACTGCAGTCAATAATGGCATGGAGAGCAATTCCTGCGTTAGCTGCTGGCAACAATTTCCTCGCATCCTTAACCTGCCAGCATTTGGTCCTAGCGTTACGATAGGTAAGAAGAGTGATGCCACTGATGTAGGCCCCTTAAAATGCATTTTTCTCAATGCCAGACCCTTAATTAAGCATAGCACGGAATGTGCTTTATTGTTGGAGGAATTTGATGTAAAGCTGGCCTTCATTATTGAATCGTGGACAGACAATGCTTCTGGACCTGACCTAGTGACGGCAACCCCCTCGGGTTTCATTGTTATACTTTGGACAGGCCACTTAAAAAAGGGGGAGGGCTTGCAGTCATTTATCATGACTCAGTGGAACCCAATTTTCTCTTTGCCTCTAACATGGCATGTGAGGCCTTAGCTTTTAATATCCATTCAGTAAATCATAGAACCTTCAAAGGTATACTACTATATCGCCCACCGGGACCTAAAATTGGGTTTTTGGATACATTAGGTACCTTACTTGAGGAAGGACTATGTCTAGAGTCTTATACACTATAGGGAGATTTTAATTTCTATTTAGAAAACCTGTCTGATCCTGACATTAATCAGCTGGAGCAAATTATGGGGCCAGGGGGCCTTCAACAGCAGGTGAAGGGACCAACCCATGAAAAAGGACATACCCTGGATGCTATTTACTCTAATAATTGCAACCTAGTTTGTACCTCAGTCCTCTCGATATCGTGGTCCGACCATTGTGCCATTCAGTTTGAACTGAATAGCCATGGGGGCCATCTAGCTAGCACTAAATCGGCCCAGGAGATTGTGACCAGAGCCTGGGGAAAATTGGACATTAAGAAATTTGAAAATTCCCTTCGGAGGTCGATGTGCCCTCTTCCGTTGGGAGTGGATGATGCCACGGTTGCTTATAATCAATGGCTATTTATAACTTGCAACCAACTAGCTCCTGAAAAAAAAGTGGACTCCCAAACGGGCTTTACCTTCAGCTCCTTGGTATTCGGACGAGCTTAGAGCCAAAAAAATGGATTGTAAGCAGTTAGAGAGGGTATGGCTCAAAAAGTATGCTGATGCCGATAAGGAGAGATACAAACTGCGCATCACTACTTATAGGCAATCGCTATTAGAAGCAAAAAAAAAAGTTCTTTTCACCTCAAATAGCACTAGCCAAATCTAACTCAAAGGTACTTTTCAAAACTATTAAATAAAACTGTCTAACTTGAATGCTTCTAAGAGCCAGGGCAACCCAGAATTCTGCAACAAAATTGCTGATTTCTTTAAACACAAAGTTGAAATCATATTTTCTTCTTTTACTAAAGCTAATAAAATGGCACAGATGAGCGCCAATATGAAGGGACTAGACAGTCGTGGCTCTCCACTGGTATTTAACCAATTCTCACCCCTGGAGTTATCAGAGACAATTAAGGTCCTGAATTCGATCCGTTCAGGATCCCCTAACGATCCCTGCCCTGTCCGGGTTATTAAACAACTTCCAGAAGTGATTGGAATGGCATTGACCCCCTTGCTGAATGCCGTTTTTGCATCTGGCATATTTCCCAAAAACTGGAAGAAAGCTTCTGTTCTTCCATTATTGAAGAAACAGACCTTGGACCCTAAAGATCCCAACAACTACAGGCCGATCTCACGGCTTCCTTTTCCAGCCAAAATCTTGGAAAAGGCAATGAACATCCAACTCAGTGCATTTCTTCATCTCAACAACTCTCTGGACCCATCGCAATATGGGTTCAGAGCATATCATAGCACTGAGCTGCCCCTGCTGAAATCCACGGAGGAAATTAGAGAGGCCGTAGACAGAGGAGGCAATGCGGTATTGATTTAATTGGACTTGTTTGCGGCCTTTGACACGGTCCATCATACAGTATTGATGGACCAGTTGTCTGAGATCGGTGTTAAAAACTTAGCATGGAAACTTCTACAATCCTTCCTATCTGATAGGTCGCGTGGATTTATATGGCAATGCATCCAAACCTTTTTCACTCCCTTGTGGGGTGCCACAGGGCTCATCACTTAGCCCAACGCTTTTTAACATATATATGGCACCACTGGCAGGAGTTATTAGGTCCTTTGGCTTCCAAATCACCTCCTACGCTGACGACACACAAATAGTGTTGTCGTTGACTAAGGGAGGTGAGAAGGAAATGGGGGAACGCTTCCATGGCTGTATGAGCGCAATTTCATGCTGGATGTCCTCTAAGTGTTTAAAACTTAACTCCAACAAGACCGAGGTCTTAAAGTTCGGAAACAATCCACAGGTGTGGTCACCGGAGTGGTGGCCGGAGGACCTTGGTTCCTGCCCCATACCCACTAGGAAAGCTAAAAACCTTGGGTTATTAGTGGACAATACACTTACCATGGGTGACCAAGTAAGCATGGTGATCTCAGCCTTCTTTATGGTTCTTAGAATCATAAGGAAAATTAAGATCTTTTTGACCGAGAGCAATCTCAAGACAGTGGTGATGGCCCTTATAATGTCGTGTTTGGATTCTTGTAATAGCCTATATCCTAATGTCCAAAAACAGCATATGAATAGGCTCCAACTAGTCCAAAACGCAGCGGCCAAATTGCTGTCTGGAACGCCAAAATTTGTTCCTTTGAAAGTTGATCTCAAGAAATTGCACTGGCTCCCTGTGAAACAAAGAACCCGTTTCAAGGCACTATGTACCGTTTTTAGGGCCATCAATGGAACTGGTCCTGAGTTTCTTAGGCATAAGTTTCAATGGTATGTCCCTGGCAGAATGCTATGGTCTACTAGTGCCAAACAAGTGCAAGTCCCTACATTTAAAAAAGTCAATTGGGGAGGTAGGAGTTTCACTCTCTGTGCCTCCAGAGCTTGGATCAAGCTTCCTTTTTTTCTTAGGATTGCCCCGGATCTCCTCTCCTTTCAGAAGGGTTTGAAGACATGGCTCTTCTCTCAGTAGTATACACTCAATTTCCCCAGGTAACCAGTACTTAGCGCCAGGACACCCCGGGGTAATCACGCACTCTATAAGTGCAAATAACATATCATAACAAGTCGTGACCCTCCAGGTTTTCGCTGCTTGGGACAACATAGACATCTCTGCATTAGGTGATGTGATGCACAATGAGATACTAAAATCCTTTCAGAGCTTGCAAATGGAATATGACATGCACGGCACACAGTTCTTTCAATACCTTGAGCTCCGTCATGCACTCTTAACAACTATACTGTCCAAGGAAGACATCCCCGAATACTCCTCACTTGAAGAGAATTCTCCTCACAAACATCAAAGACCACAGTCATCTGACATATATAAAATGCTTCTCCAGACCTGATGGCTGGGGTGAAGATGGCGTGGGAGGGGGATGTGGGCCAATGGATGATGAAGATTGGAGGAGGCAGAGGAAGCCCCTAGAGAGGCGGTAATAGCCTCCCCATTTCAGGTAAGTGCCTTCTGTGAATACCAAAATGAGTAAGTGCCTTCTGTGAATACCAAAATGGTAGTAAGTTTAGGATTTTGCCTTAAGTGAGTTCTGTGAATCAGGCCCATAGTAACTTTGGCAAATTCAGACATATGATGATCATTAATACTAGATTATTCCTTTCATTTTATTTTATACTACTCACCCTACTCTTATTACACAAACATATCCAGAGGATATGGGTGAAACTTAATTTCACAATGAAGTCAAAAATGCAGAAAATGTAGTCAACATTCCCACACATACTGAAAGTGGAACAAGCAGTCATTACAATGCATTTACATTAGTTGAGCAGGCGTGCAACTTCTGCAGAAACTGAACCCCAAACTATACCATCATTACCTAAAATGCATAGAGAGAGATAGCCTCTAAGACCTGGTGTAAGGTCATGTCGTGTAGTTCCTATAAACCTATATAGGATCTGCGCGTTTAGAAAACATATACTGCAGGATTGGAGTCAGACTGATTCTGGACACCCCTACCTGATATGTCAGCCGGTATACCAGCTAGCTCAGAGTGCCACTAGAAACTCCTCTTACCAAGGAGAGAATAGATAAGCATTTATTGAACCAGCGTCATTCTAGTGTAAAATAGGTGTGATGAAACAACCATTAGACAATAACAGATATAGATGATTATAAGCACTAATAAAGTAAAAGGATGGTTGATTTCTACCACTGTGCTAAAACAATGAATACAGGCAAGTATATGGAATACATGACAGTAAAATGCGTACTCCTACGATGCGTCCCTAACTAGATGTACCAGAATGTACCTAGCATGAATGTGGGTGTAAAGCCAAGAATCCCTCTAGGATAAATTCAACCTCATTACCTGAAGTGAGAGACTGAGGGACCCCATCATGGTCTCAAGATGGACACCCCGCAAGGGATGTCAGATCACTGTGAGCTAGAGTGTCTGCATGCAGGAGCCTCAGAGTCTCGCGTCAGTGTGTCGGCATGGAAGTCCTTTTCTCCTCTGTCTATCTCAGCAAGAGATGATGTATATATACCTAAAGAGGTAGCCCCTGGGATATACCTTGCTGTGTCATGTTGAACATAGGATGACGGAAGGAATGACCCTTATACATAGTTATTATGCAGGAGATGGTAGGCCTGCTGTGATTCCAAGAATCCTCATGCATAATGAATGAGGCTTAAGCTTTTTGGAGAAAACCCCATGTCATCTTTGGGCATTACCGAACTAGGTAAAAGATCAGTACTAAGAATCGTTATGCAGTGTAATGATAGGGAGAATATAGGTGAAGGGTTAGGTGACTACCTGAGCCTATATAAGGGTACCTATATGGAACATAACAGTCTAGGATGCAAGAAGTCCGTGAAATTTCACCTACTTCTGAACAATGAAAGAGGGTGCCCCCAGAAACAGGGCAACATCAGTACGGTGTCGAAG
The DNA here is from genome assembly GCF_964204655.1 of Triturus cristatus. Classification (NCBI taxonomy): domain Eukaryota; kingdom Metazoa; phylum Chordata; class Amphibia; order Caudata; family Salamandridae; genus Triturus; species Triturus cristatus. The sequence goes on along the minus strand of NC_140582.1, from coordinate 304,451,423 downwards.
GGTTGCCGGGTTAGAAAGAGCCATTCCTGAGGCCAATAAAGTAATGAGATCAGGCTTTGATGACTTTTTTATGGCAATTAAGAACTAGTCATACAAATGGCTCAAGCTTAAGCATCACAGAGGCATCCACAGAGACTCAGCTGCAAACATTTGGTGATTCTATTGAATGACTGACTACAGTGACCTCAACTATGTGTAGGGGGACTGCTAACATGCAACCCCTGCACCACAGTGGTGATGGCTCAAAGACACTTGCACACATACACTTGAGAAAATGCAAATTGCTGATGCAGGAAATATGTCACAAAGGTCTGTTGAGGATACTGAGAAGGGCTCAAGTGTGAGCAGTATTTCTGTTTGCCTACAAACTACATCAAGGAGTGCTGGTACCCAGAGTATGGAAAGTAAAGGAATGGCCATCCAGCATTCTATTCAAAGACCAAGAACTGGACAATCAAGGCGTAAATAGTGAGTCAAAGTTGGACAATGTGTCTTGGATCATAAAGAAAATATTTTTATATTTACTTGTTAAAATTACAAAAGCCTATGTATCCAAAAAAAGCCTATGTATCCAAAACAACACTTGAGTATATTTGAGACATTGTCCATCAATAAGATAATAAATGAATAAATAGAAAAATGTATGCTTAGTACTCAGCATATTTTGTGTTATGTATTTCTTCACATTGCTCAATTATGTTTCATCTACCGTAAAAGTAGTTGTTTGTGACATCATCCTTGTACGCACATCCTTCTACAGCTCTTGCAGCGTTAAGTCTTTGGGGTGGCAGGCAAGGGGGAATGTCATCCTTATCATCATCGGAGAATCCTCTGTGCTGCGTCAGATGGCAAACTCCTATGCACTACTAAGTTGTGGAGCATTGCACGTGTGGTTATAACTTTACAGCACATTTTAAGGGCATACTCAGGATGGCCCACACTTTTATGCAGACATCTGAATCAGCCCTTACGTAGATCAAAGATTCTCTAGATAATGCTCCTTGTTTGTCTGTGGGCAGCATTGTACCTCCTTTTTGTAGGGGTTTAAGGCTGTATGTAGAGATTCATAATTCATGGCCTTAAGGATTATGCCCTGTGACTAAAATTTACTAAAGAGGTTTTCGTTTTGAGGGAAATTATCTGTGAAAAAATACCTTTACATGTGAGTTAAAATTACCTAATAAACAGCCATCTCCAAACTCTCCTCTAGATGGCTACTCATACACTTCACCATGTCTAAATCTGTAGAAGTCATGAATTCTCCCAGAGTATCATGCAACTAGGTCTGTGATCAGACATTTTGCATTACATACAATCTGTATGTTTAAGGAATGTTGGCTCTTTCTGTTATGATAAACATACTCTGTGTCAGGGGTTGGACAAATTAAAATATGTGTAGTATCTACACATCCACGCGCTATTGGGAAATGGGCTACTACATAGAATTAGATTTTGGTAATTTCCAACTATGCATGGGTACTTTTTAAATAAAATGTGGGTGTGGAATCTAAACAACATTGCCTCTAGGAGAGGCAAGATGGCGACCGCTAGCTTAGCGGTGTGAGTCGTCTCCGCTCCCGCTAATCTGCTCCCTGACCCAAAGAGAAACGGCGCCAAGGAGGACTGACCGATCGATTTGGGCTTCTTCCCGGCCCGCAGTAAGGCTGAAAGGCTCAGGGTCGAGATTTGTGTGCCTCCCGAGAAGGAATTAAGGAAAAACGCTGAATCTATTTATTGCTGTGTCCACGCTGACTCTCACACGCCGACTGGGCTTCCTCCTGCCTGCGGCTTGCGGTGCGCGGCCGGCTGGCTTTTCCCGGCTCGTCCTCGCTGACGCCGAGCTGGATCCTTTCCGCTTGATACTTTGTTGCTGCATTCTTCCCGGATTGTTTCAGGACTGTCTCTGTCTCATTTTGGTCAAGTTTCATGTGGTTTATCCTCCTCCAGCCCCCCCGGGTCCGCTGTTTCACCCGGTGTTTTCCATTCTTGTTCCGGCGAGCCAGATATTCGGTGCCTTGCTTTGCTCTGCGGTTCCATATAATGCCCCCAAAAAACATCAATCAGTTGGTGAAACCTCTGAATACTCGGAGTGGAAAGAGCAAACATGCTCCAACTAACGAGGAGTTTGAAGCAGTTAACCTCACGCGTGGGATCGCCAAAGCTGGTGAGTCTATTTCTACTTTTTCTGCCAAAAAGAAACGGGGAGAGCCTGTCGGTAAGGGGATAACCCAAACTGTACCAGAACTTTTTGAGAAGCACGCTGTTAAAAACACTATTAAACAGCCCCATTTGGCCTCAACTATTCCCCCTGCACTACTAGAAAAAGGACATGACAATACGGCTACAGACTCTGTAGTTAATGATATCGCATCAAACCCTGACTCTGAATTAGTTATGATCCAAGCTCCTGACCCTTTAACTATATCTAGAACACTTTCACACAGCATTCTGAGACCTGAAGTTTCCAATACCTCGATCACTCTCGGTGGAACCGAAATTGGTGGGGAGCCATCAAGTGATAACGTATTTCCTCTCACCAGTCCTGTGAAACCTACAGAATCACCTGTGTCTGCTCCCATTGGAACTCTTCTTCAAGATATTATTCTGGACCCCACTGAGAAATTTTTTTCTATGTCCGATTTAACATCCGATGAAAGCTTGGATAAGGATTGGGCTGATTATCCTGAGGACGGCAGTTTGGGTGATGAGACGGGGGCAAGCGAGACTTCTCCAGGCTCTAGCATAACCGTTAAGAAACACAGGGTCAGGCGGTCATCTGCATACAGGAACAGGTCTAACGGTCCTGAGGATTCTTTATCTGTACAGCCTGATCCTCTAGATGAGCAAGCCATCTGTGAAGAATCTCCCTCTGATCCTTCTGATCCCTCTTCAGTAGTGACTCTTTCCATGATTTACCAAACAATGCTGGCACACAGATCGGACACCAAAATGGAGATCGCCCGTACACAAGGTACCTGTCAAAAAGTAAAAAATGCTGTCCGCCGCTTCACCAAATTCTGTACTGATATAACTGCTAGAGTGTCAGAGGCTGAATCCAGGATCTCTATCTTAGAAGACGAAGTCGCTACACAAAAAAAGGAACTTGCCTTGGTTAAGGCTCAACGGGACGATGTCAGCTTCAAGCTTTCCGAGTTGGAAAACCACTCGAGGAGGAATAATTTGCGTATTTTAGGCATCCCTGAGAATCTTGGGGGTACAGATATCCGGAAATTTATTTGTGATCTTTTTTCTGCTGCATTTCCGGAACTCACTTCTTGGGACTGGCCGCTAGTTATTGAACGTGCCCACCGGTTTCCATTTCAAAGCAAATCCCAGCTTAAAGACGGAGAGTACCCGAGAGCCATTGTGGTTAGATTTAATAATTTTTTAGCCCGAGAAGCTATTTCTGATTTGGCTAGACCCAACAAAAAACGCTCTGCTAATGGCTGTTGTTTTTTTGTCAGGCCGAATTTTGCCAATCAACTGTCACCAAGCGATGGCAGCTACGACAATTAATCGCCGGCTTCCAAGAAAAAGGTGCTACTGTTTATCTACAAAATCCAGCCAAACTTAAAGTTATTTTTAGGAACCAAACAAGATTTTTTGTTTCTGAAATTTTGGCCAAAGAATATTTAGATTCTTTATAATTGAATGCTAACGTCATTACAGTACTGTTCTTATTATTTTCTTTTTCTGCCATTCAACATGTGTATCAGGTGATATATGTGTATCAGGTGTTAGTTTTTTTGGCCAAACTGTCAATTTGTTACTGTTTGTTGGCTGGATTAGGCTGATTTTTTTGAATTTTTTTCTTTTTTTTCTCTTTGTGTCATCTGGGAGGGGGGCGGGGTGGCACTCGCTGATCCCAGGGACTGGCTGTCCCTGTGCCTCATAAGGTGGGTAGGGGTGGGGGGATGGTGTTAGGGGAGGGTTTGCTGGAGGGTTTGCTGGGGTGGAGGGGGTGGAGGGGGTGGTGGGGGTGTAATTCAACTTCAGTCAGAGTTGAGCAAGATTGTTCGATTGGTTATTCTTTGGTTACGGAGTCTAACTCAGATTTGTTTTCTATTAATGTATCATCTGGTAAAGCATTGGAATTTTGTTGTATTTTAAGTGGTCTCCTAGCCTATAGGAAGTCATGTGTGATAGACCACAATTTTTGTAATTTCTCTTTTGTTTTTTTTCTTTTTATTCAATGCATAAGATAATCAAAATTTGTTCTCTCAATGTTAATGGTCTTAATGATTTAAAAAAGAGAGCTATGTTGATTAGAATGATTCATTTGTTACAGATTGATATACTCTGTCTCCAGGAGACACATTTATCCTGGGAGAAAAAAGATTTGCTTAAGTTTCCTGGATTTGACTTGTTAACTGCCTCCAGGCAGACTGGCATTAAACGAGGCGTAGCCATACTTATGCGCCGGAATCTGGGGACAGTTATCAAGACTTCTGCTGATAATTGGGGCCGTTGGGCAATGGCAGAACTTCTTGTTTTTCAGTGTAGGTTTTTACTTTATTCAGTTTTTGGCCCTAACCTTGATGACTCTGAATTATTTAACTATTTAAATCAGGAGCTAGCTCTTAGCAATATTTCCATTATTTTTTGTGGGGATCTTAATATCCATTTTGATGCTGATTCTGATATCAGACAAAACTCAAGATACAGTGGCCTGAAACCACGGTCTTTTAGGGCGTTAAGGTCTCTGTTGTTAGATAATGCTCTATTCGATGCTTGGCATACGACCCACCCAGACGAGCCTGGTTTTACATTTTTTTCTGCCCCACATAAGAAGTTTGTTCGTATTGATTATATTTTTTTATCCCAGTTTTTTCTGGATAAAATCGAGGTTGAAGTTCTGCCTAGATTGTTATCCGATCATAATCCTCTCTGTTTAAAGCTTAGTCTGCCGTTAGCTGGACAGACACATAAATCAACCTGGACATTTCAACGGAATTTACTTCTACAACCTGACTATGTTCGATTCATGTCTAATGTCATTCAGGAGTTTTTTGATTTAAATAATGACACGGCCTCAACCCCAGTAGTTTGGGATACATTTAAATCAGTCGTACGGGGAGAGACTTTAAAATATGCCAACTTCCAATTAAAGAATAAGCGTAACAAATTCAAAAGCGACTGCGATATGGTTCTGAATGCAGAGAAACGGCTTGCGGAGAGTATCAAACTAAATAAAGAATCCCAACAAGATCTCTCGATTAAACGTAGCTCCGTTTATGCTCATATAGCCGACCAGGTCGTCGCACATCACAATCAACATCGGACAGAAAGTTATGAACTTAGTGAACAAACTGGGAAGGTTTTGGCACAAAGGTTACGTCAAAGATCCACGGCTAGCGAGATTTTTAAAATTCAAGATCTCTATGGCGAGCTCAAAACCTCTAAAACTGACATATTAGCAGCATTTAACGAATTCTATCAATTGCTATATCATCAAGCTGATACAGTATCTGGCCCTGAGATTAAACATTTTCTCGACCAGATCAATATTACTGGAATGTCGTCAGATTTTTTTGAATGCCTTAGTACCCCAATCACCTGGGATGAGATTGAACTAGCTATTACTGACCTTCCGGCTGGAAAAGCTGTGGGCCCTGACTCTATTCCTCTAGAATTCTATCACAAATTTAAAGGAATTTTAAAGCCGGAGCTGATTAAGATTTTCTGCTCTGCTTTTACAGGTAACTCACCGGAATCATGGTCCCATGCTATCATCGTAATCTTTAAAAAGAAAGGTAAAAATTCTGAAGAATTAGGTTCATATCGACCTATTTCCCTTATCTCTACTGATAGTAAGATCTATTCTAAAATTCTTGCCAATAGACTTAATCCCTTAATGCCTACTCTTGTATCTCCTAGACAACACGGCTTTATATTGAAAAGAGATACTACAGACCATGTTAAAAAGATGATAGCATTATTAGATTGGGCTCAGATCTCTGAATCTCCAGTTGCGGTGGCCCTGTTGGACGCTGAAAAAGCGTTCAACAGGGTCTCTTGGGAGTTTTTATGGTCTGTTATGCTCTGGATGGGTTTCCCCATTGCATTTATTAATGCAATTAAAACTTTATATACTCACCCCAAAGCGGTTATCAGAATCACTAACTCTCTCTCTAGGGGTTTTGTAATAACTAGGGGGACTAGGCAAGGCTGTCCTTGTTCGCCCCTCCTGTTCGCATTATACCTAGAACCATACCTCCGCAATTTATCTTCCGCTTTAGATATTATCCCAGTACAAATTAACACCAATTTATTTAAAATTTTTGCATATGCAGATGACGTAGCTGTCACCGCTATAGATATTAGACGTGCATTACCTAAAATTATTTCTCTTGCGGAAGAATTTGGTCTCTTATCTGGCTACAAATTAAATGTGGCCAAAACTCAATTAATTCACTCTGACTTTGGTCGACCTAACGAATTAGTTTTTGATGCTCAGGCTCAATATTTAGGGATTACGATTTCTCCCAGGGTTGATGAGATCGTACGTTTGAATATTGAACCTATCTTGAATTCTTCTAATAAAACTTTGGAGAGACTAAATAATTTACATTTCTCTCTCTATGGTCGAGTCAACATAATTAAAATGCTAATTTTTCCCAAGTTTTTATATCTATTTCGAACAATACCTCTCTTGTTCTCTGCACTCTATTTTACAAAAATTGATACAATGATTTCTAGGTTTCTGTGGGGGTACCGTCGCTCTTGTCGAGCGCTTAAATGGTGCTTTTTAGCCAGACTGAAAGGGGGCTGGGGAGTCCCCAACTTCCGGTTGTATTACTGGCTTATCTCAATAAGATCTTTTGGCATACTTATTTTCTCGGACACTGTCACTGAAAATTCTCTTTACCCATCTGTCTATGAACTCTTATTGGGTCAGATGGCCCCCCAATGTTTAGTGATAATCATTGAACCCAGCTATTATAAAAAAACCAAATTTAAAATTATTCTAGCATGTGCTGCAATCTGGCGACAATTTAGGAAAAAAATTCTTGGTTTGGGTTCAATTAGCTATTACTCCCCTATGCTCAATAATTCTGCTTTACCACCTGTTTTTCATGATCAAATTACAAGAATATGGTTTCTTTCAGGTATACAGACTCTTGGTGATTTATATCAAGATACCCAATTTTCCTCTTTTATCGTTCTTCAGAATAAATTTGGCCTATTACAACATCATTTTTTAAAGTATCTTCAGATTCTGAGTTTTCTAGAATCAAAAGGCCTTCTTGCTCATTCCTGTATGAATGCTAATAAGATATTGGAGGCCATTTGGAAAACAAGGAAAATTGGCCCAGTCTATCAAATGACAACTAATTTAATTGAAGATGATCTATTTTTGGTTGAGAATAGATGGCAAAGGAAGTTAGATGTACCAAATATTGATATGGGAAGATCAATTGAAATATCTATGAAAGTACTTTTTAATGGATCCCTTCAAAGCCAACATTACATGTCCATTTTTGATCTTTATTATTCTCCTGTCAAGATAGCAAAATGGAAGGCTGGGGGAGATTCAAGATGTAATCGCTGTGCGGAGGCGGATGCAGACTCTATCCATATGTTTTTCAGATGTGAGAAACTTTCTCACTTTATTATTAATATTGAATCTTTTATTAACAATACTTTGGGTATTGTAGTGAAAATATCTCCCGAACTGGTAATTTTTGGTTTTCAAACAGATCAGTCCGGGATAAGATCTAGGGCTGAAGAAGCATTCCTATTTATTTGGATGTCTGTTTTTTGGTTCTGCATCACCTCCCGCTGGATTGATAATGAACCCCCAACCTTTCATCAATGGCAATGTAAACTACTTCATATTTATCATATTGAAATAGCTATGTACAGGCTTAAGGGGATAAGGAAAAAAATGCAAGGCATAAAAATTTGGGATCCAATTATTAATTGGATTTAATGTATCTTTTTTCTTTATTTCTGTATTATTGCCGTTTGTTTATCCTTTGTTTTAATTTGTCTTAAATTTTCTTTGTTCTCTCATATTGCTCAATGTTTGACTGATTGTTGAAATAAAAATTAAAGAAATTTAAAAAAAAAGGAAATTTCTGAAAACCCTGCATAATGTACTTTGTGATATACCTCCTGCAAAGGCTACAATATATTGGTGACTACCAGAAGCTAAGCGATGGAAGCAACACAGCACCTGAATTATGTGCAAGCATTGCTACATTGGGTAGGCCTGCTTAATACAGAGTCCAAATCTTTAATTAGTCTAAGAATGACCTGTTTTGTAAACATGTATCTGACATAAACCTCTGCATCAGTTTGGCAATAAACTACAGTAAAAAGAAAAAATTGCATTGGCATCTGTATTCACAACATCTATAACGAGTCACAGGATATAAATAACTTGGAGTCATAATAGACAATAGAGGGTCTTTTAAATTTCAAATTGAAGCTCTGAGACGGAAAGGCAACACAATAATATTTTCCATGAAGTCTCTAAAAAAGGTACTTCCTGGTCCTTCTTTAGCACCTCTACTCTAGGTCCTCCAAACAAAACCCCATTCCGACGATAACCTATTGGAGTGTGCCAATGTATTGAAGAGATGCAATTACCATGGACAAAATCATCACTATGTCATTCAGAACGATCTTTTATCTTCCAAACCATACCTACCCTGCACAAATAAGGTTAGAATTTCGACTACCGAAACAGACTCTGGCTAGAAGGGGCACATTTATAGAGTTGGATAGAAGCAGAACAAGATTCACTTACCTGGCATCTCTGGGCTGAACCGTCACTACATGGAAACTCACCAACTGGTGTGTATCTCAGAGACTCCTTACTCCAACTAGGTCTGAATAGTCTGTGAGAGACATCAGCAACTCAGACAAGATTTAAAAAAGCAGGCTCTAAATCCATCAAAGTGATCTCCATGGCAGAAGATAAAACCGCACTAGTGAAAAGGGCACATGGCTGGTTTATACTTAATAACTATATTGCAGCCAAACCACAAACGTGTCTGAGCGCCGGATTCAATATACTAGTGAAGGAGAAATTCCTAAAATATTGGCTGGGCATACTGCTGATCCTACCCCATCTTCCTCCATGGATGAGGAGATCGAGAGATATCAATTGCCGCCTATGCAGCCGTGGAAGAGAAGATCTTCCCCACATAATATGCACCTGCACAAGTCTACTGAAAGAACAACATTTACTTCTTCGTGCCATTATCAACCAAAAAGGCATTTGCTCTTGCAGACTGATCGTGCTGGCCTGTTTTAATCCCACCAACATGCAATTAAATTGCCACTTCACAAAATTCCAAAAAATAGCAGATAGGAGACTGCTTTAACTCTCATCCAGTATAGATAGAACTCAATTAAATTGCCACTTCACAAAATTCCTAAAAATAGTAGATAGGAGACTGCTTCAACTCTCACCCAGTATAGATAGAACAGACGAGTAATCTGACAAAACAGATAAAACACAATATTGCTAAGGGCGAAAGTAAGACTTCTTGTCACAGCTAAGCCAAACAAAATATTGGCACATTTGGTTAAATATCAAGGACCTAAATGATTAAGTACAGCTCGTGATAATCAGTACAACTTACAAACCTTGATAAACTCAGTAAGCATGCCAACAGGCGAACACCTATTGCTCAAATCTGAAACTATGCTTTTTAAAGACTATTTTGCATAGCAAAAATTTGCACAAAATACATCAACATTCAAAGCACTGCCACTTCAACCAGGACTATACTGCAATCCTCATGGCAGATGACCCTGACCTGGGACACAGGACACTCTACAGCATAACTAACTGATTGCCCCTCCTTCAGAACTATGCACACCAGGGGAAATGTGTCTTTTTACATTTTTAAAATATTTTTTCATGTCACTACAATGACATTACTGGCCAAAATTAAGAAAAACTGATATCGGATATTCTCACCCTGTTTAGAATCCCAAAATTTTATTCTTGGCTATTTTCCCCAAAACAAGGCTTTTATTTCCCTTTTTAAAAGACTTTGCATACATTATTGTATAATCCTGAAACAGCTGAAAGGATCACGCAGGAAGCAGGTAGAAGTATTGATATTCAGATTTTATTCTTAGTAAGAAGAAACCCATCCAATTCCCAGCCACTACAAGTCACAACCTCCAGTCCTTTGAACCAATACAATTCCATCACCTGGGAGACCAGGATCTGTCTTGAAATCCCTTAGAGTAAAGCAAATATCACAGTACCTGATAAAATTAGATGTTAGGGCTGTTGGGTTCTTCTTTCCTTTCTCTTTCAGCTGCCGACTACGCCAGTATAAAATCCTGAAACAGCTGAAAGGATCATGCAGGAAGCAGGTAGAAGTATTGATATTCAGGTTTTATTCTTAGTAAGAAGAAACCCATCCAGCCAATACAAGTCACAACCTCCAGTCCTTTGAACCAATAAAATTCCATCACCTGGGAGACCAGGACCTGTCATGGAATCCCTTAGAGTAAAACACCATAACATCAGAAGGAACTGGGATATGCAGATGCCACAATTATGTTAATGTATGTACTATGTACATGCAACAGTTTCATGCATAAAAAAACTTACTTACTCCCTTCCTTACTTTCCTCATCAGTTTGGGCAAACAAAGTCCCCTCTGTTTGAATATCCTTTCTCTCCTCCACCTCATCTGTTGAGCTCCAATAATATCTATCCTTCTCACTGCAACATAGAGTGCAGCCATTGTAAAACATTGCAAGGAATGTTGGGATCCCTTTTATACTTTACACCTGGTTATCACCTGCTCTGGAATCAACAGTATTATGCACATGCAAAACGCTGTGTTTTACTGAGTTTCCTATGTGTGAATGCTTAATACATCAAAATAGTATCTCGTGATTTGGAAATCGTATTTAGCATTTCGATATTTCCAATTGCTAAAAAGAAAAAAAGCAATTTTCCTGGTGCAATGTGCTATTTTTAGAAACACTCATTTATAAAGTTCTCATAGATCACAAACACCAAGTTGCGACTGGTTATGGACTCACAATTGTTTTGTACATCAGGTATTAACTAAGAATAAAAGTTTAATTCAACAGAAAAATAGTCAATATGTTTAAAATTAAACCAGATGTAAGTTATTTGAAAAATTAACTTCACAAAACGGGAAGGTACTGCTTTGTTAATGTTATTCACCGTCAATGGTTCAGCCAGATGCAGAAATTGTAATAAAATTTGCAAAATGTGTTATTTTTTCATGTGCAGATTCACTAGCAGAACAGTAAAGATGAATAGTATGCCAGAGCAAAGCAATAAAACAGAAAATAATTTTGAAACTTTGGTACATTCTGTTTATTTAGAAAGTTAAAGCAAGAAACCAATTTGCAAACTTGTGACAAGTACAGAGGTTACATTTATATAACAGCAGACTCAGGCTCATCCACAACTAAGTTGTTCAATAAAAACATTTGATGAGACATGGTTTTATGTTAAATTGCTTCCACTAGATATTAATCCATTGGCCTTTGGAGGAAAATCTAATGATGTGTTGGGATACTATGAAGATGGGGTTAGTGTCGAAGCATGGCAAATCTTCACAATAATATATCCGGCTATCTGGATATATATATGTATATATATTCACTGAAAAAACCATAGGTTTCAGGCCTGATATAGTTAGGAATTAGCATTTAAAAAACCTTAGGAATTCACTGAAAAAACAATAGGTTTTAGGGGTGTTATAGTTAGCTGGACATTTCACTCGAACAAAACCATTGAAATTCCTCCGATATAGTTAGTTGTACTAACTACATCTTGCGCGCCCGCAATCCACTGCTGATGATGTCACATATTACATCATTCATGACATGGTCAGTGACATCACTGATGACATCTCAAATGACATCACTGATGATATCACTGATGACATCATCCAGTGAATGTGGTTTGGTTCGTTATTTAAATATTTATTATATATATAGCAATTTACATTGAAGAATGAGTGGATATATAAATACAAATATCTGGAAGGAGAATTTAGTAGCAGTGTGATCGACTGTTTACTTGACTAATTTATAGTGTCTCACCAAAAATATTAGATAGTGACTAAACTGCGTGAATATCTCTATCACTTTGTCAGTTGTTGTGTTAACTGCTTGTCCAGTTGGTTACTAGCTATGTGAAAGTCTATATTATTTATTGATTAGTTAACTGAGTATTTGTATGGGAGAGTGAATGTGTGTGTGGTTCGGTGGGGGGTGTGTGATTGCCCAAAGATGTGTGAATAGTTGATTCAGTAGGTATATGAAGTTAAAACTACATGTTATAACAGTTGTTTGGGTGAGTGAATATCGTTATGGGTGTGGCGATGAGCCAATATATGTCTTAATGGTACATGTCCAACAAACTAGGAAAGTAAAAGCCAGTCTATATGTCAGTTGTTGTATATAAATAAGTATATATAAGACTCAGTGATTGTATGAGTGACTGTATGGATAACTGTATACTTGTAATAGTTTTTTTATAACACACTAAGTATGAGTTATTATCTATATGAATATATTAAGTGGTGTTTTTATAAGTGTATAGCTAAGTGAAAGTAAGTATGATCCATTTTTGCATAAGTGAGTAGGATGACTTCATAAGTGATTAGGATGTGTGCTGGTGTGTAATGTCAATATAGGTGTATAAGTGATAGTGTTCTATTGATCATTGACAGCATGTATGAGTGAATCTATAGGTAAGTGAATAGGTGTGTGTATAGATCTAGGAATCACTGAGTGGGTGTTTAGAAACTTGTATTGGTGTGTCAATGGTTTTAAATTTGGCACTCTGTATTTTACAGTGAGTGATCAAAGGTTATAATAGTGTATGATGAGGTGTATCTGATTGTCACATGGATGATGGCATCAGTGATGTCATCAGTGATGTCATTTGAGATGTCATCAGTGATGTCACTTACCATGTCATGAATGATGTAATATGTGCCATCATCAGCAGTGGATTGCGGGCGCGCGAGATGTAGTTAGTGCAACTAACTATATCGGAGGAATTTCAATGGTTTTGTTCGAATGAAATGTCCAGCTAACTATAACACCCCTAAAACCTATTGTTTTTTCAGTGAATTTCTAAGGTTTTTTAAATGCTAATTCCTAACTACATCAGACCTGAAACCTATGTTTTTTTCAGTGAATTTCAAAGGTTTTTTAAATGCTAATTCCTAACTATATCAGGCCTGAAACCTATGGTTTTTTCAGTGAATTTCAAAGGTTTTGTAAATGACAATTTTTAATGTATTCATTGTTATACTGATTATTTTGATACTGATTTACTACATTTTGTAAACTGTTTATTTTTAGATATTTTATATTTTTTAATTACATTATACATTACAATACATAATATACTTTCTCAGAATGAATTACTTTAGTTTAAATACTTTGCAAATAGGCAATAGACTTTTAAGTACAGTAGTTACGTTTTTTTTGTTGTTTTTTTTTATTTCTTTATTGCGGTTTTAAGGTTCACAGCACATAATAAAACAGTGCTATTTTACAAAAAATTCTGAATTAGAAGCCTCACATTCGCTGTCCAGCAACAGTTAGTCCAATTAGGGTTGCCTTTGAAGTGTGCACCGAACCAGCAATAAGCATGAACATTGTCATTAACCATCATATGAACTTGTAAGTGAACATCCCCCCCTCCCACCCTCACCCCGCCCCCCCTCGCCGGGCCCACCCACCTAGAGGTTCATCTAACAACATCTCACTCAGGGGTATCCTCCCGTCTTTCCCCCTGCCTGGGGGATTCAATCCCCATATGACTACCATCTGTCAACACTGTCTGTGTAGAATTCGGGGAGCTCCTTCCTATTTCCTGGACCATTAGCCCCCACGCCTGCAATACTTCTGGGAGTTTGGCATCCCTCCTAGTGCTGCGCATATGCCCCTCCTGTGCTAATGCCCATTCCTTCAGGTCCGTCTTCCAGTTCGCAACCAGCGGTCCACTCTGTTGCAGCCAGTGGATTGCTATTCGCCGCCTAGCTATCACAAGTCCCAACACCAGGAACTTCCTGCTGATCTTACGTTTAGGGTCCTGGGGAATCAGGCCAAGGAGACAAGTACGCAGCTCCAGGGCAACTCTCCATCCTGTTATTCTGTGCAGGTCCTCTAGGATAGCTGTCCAGTATATCTGGATCAACGGACACGACCAAACCATGTGTGGGAAATCTGCCTGTGCATAGTGGCATCTGGGGCACCTTGGATCCCTCAAGCTATCAATAGTGTGTAGGCGCTTGGGTGAAAGGTATGTCATGTGGACCATATTGTACTGTATCTGCTTAAATCTATTGGACACCGCCACCTTACATACACCCTCGTGAATTTTTTCCCACTCCAGTGGTGTGATCTCCTGTGGGCTCACTTCCTGCCATCTACCTTCTATTTTGAGAGGTGCACATTTTCTGTCTTCCCGTAACGCCCTGTACAGGTGAGTGACAAGTTTCCGCCCTCCCGCCATGGCTATCATCTTGACCGGAGTATGCGTGTGTTCCGGGGCTTCCGGGAATGTAGGCCATAGTTGTCGTGCTGTTGCCGCTATTTTGGCGTATTGCAAGAATTGCCCCGGACCCAACTCAAAAGAGTCCACGGCATCTTGGTATGTTATGAACCGTTGGTCAGGGTAGAGGTCTGACAGCATAAGACACCCTCCCGCCTTCCATTTGTCAGTAGACATGACCTGGTCAATGTGCGCGAAACCACCCTAGCCCAGATGGCAACCAACAATCTGCCCAGTGGAGGACATCGGTCCCGTCGCCCTTTCGTCTGCCAGAGAAGCGCCCCCAGCTGTCGATCCCCATATGTGTTCGCCAGGAGCAATCGTTCCCATGATGGGTCTGTATCGAGCCAGGCCACTGCGTGCTGTAATTGGGACGCAAAAAAATAAAGTTCAATGTCCGGGATTTCTAAACCGCCCCTACCCCAAGTACGTTTCATGACTTATAGGTTCACCCGACAACGTTTTCCATTCCACAATAGTTGAATAAGCATTGTATCGAGATCCCTGAAGACCTGGTGTGGTAGTTCAAAGAAGGAGCCCTGCATTGTGAAGAGACATCGAGGCAACACCACCATTTTAATCAAGGCAATCTTCCCCATCAGCGAGAGACTGAGTGTGTTACAGAAGGCAATGCTGCCTCGGAGACCTCTAAGAATCCTCCCCATATTATGTTGGTAAAAAACTTCTCTGTCCCTACTGATCCAGATCCCGAGATAGCGCAACGTATCTGTCACCCATGGAAGCTCCAGCTCTGGGAGTGGAACCCCTCTCCTCCCAGCCTCTGACCCAACCGGATATAATTCTGATTTAGTGTTATTGACATAGAGTCCAGAGGCCTCGGCAAACTGACCCAGAGTTGCCAGCAGTTTCGGAATCGAGTGCGTTGGTTCCCGTAGATACACCAGTGCATCATCTGCATACAGTGATACGATATGTTCCATGGCCCCAATTTGGATACCCTGCCCCTGTAGAACCCTACGGAGATGGCACGCTAATGGCTCCATTGCCAGGGCGAACAGCAAGGGGGAGAGCGGACACCCCTGTCGCATCCCCCTGGCTAGTGATATCGCATCTGAGACATAGCGTCCCGTACGGACCCTCGCCACCGGCTGAGTATAGAGAAGTCTCACCCAATTCACAAACCCCTCACCAATCCCCAATTTTAGGAGCACCTGCCATAGATAGTCCCACCTGAGCGAGTCGAACGCCTGTCCGATATCTAGGAATACCAGGGTGTTCCGTTCGGCCCTGCCCTCTAGCGATTGCATGACATGGGCGAGACGGCGGATATTCCGCAGCGCGTTCCTTCCCGGAATAAAACCGGACTGGTCGTCGTGTACCAATCGCCTGAGATACGGAAGTAATCTGTTGGCCAATACCTGACTAATGATCTTAAGGTCTACATTGAGCATTGAGATTGGCCTGTAGGAGGTGGGGAGTAAGGGGTCCTTCCCTGGCTTGGGGATCATCACAATCAGTGCCTCACGCATGGAGGCAGGCAATACGCCAGTCTCACCCGCCTCCAAAATAATGTCCAGGAGCCTAGGGGCCAGGACTCCCCCAAATTCCTTATATAGCTCCGCGGCCATGCCATCCATTCCGGGGGACTTAGCTGTCTTCAAATGGGCGATCGCGGCTCTCACCTCCTCCCCTCTGAAGGGTGCCCCCAGGGATTCCTGACTGTCTGGGTCAAGGCAAGGTAGATCCATCTCAGCAAGGTAGGCTTCCAAAGCCTGTGGGGCAACCCCAGATTTGAGCTCGGAATATATTCTTTGGAGGTGTGAGGTGAATACAGCATTAATCTCATACTGGGTATAAACCATTCTGCCTTGACCGGCTTTAAGGGCCAGTATCGGGAGAGGCTGAGTCTCCACCCTGATCAAGCGCGCCAAGAGGCGCCCGGCTTTATCACCCTCGGTGTACCATCGACGCCTACTCGTGGTCCTATTGTACTTGCCCAGTGACTCCCACAGATCCCCTATCATTTGTCGCTGCTCCATCCATTTGGCCGGCCCCTTTGGGTCTGTGTGAAGTTCTACCTCTAGGGTCTGTAAGCGTTTCTCCTGTTGCTTTAGGTCCCGCTCTAACACTCTCCTCACCCCCACCTCCGTAGACATACATATCCCCCTCAACACCACTTTCATCGCATCCCATTCGACCACCCTGGAGCTAGCCGTGTTCCAATTCGTCTTGAAATAGCCTTAAAACCCGGTCGCGATCGCCTCCTTGTATACCGGGTCCGTCAATGCCTCAGTATTCAATCTCCATAACGGTACTTTGGAACGCTGGCGGCCCAAAGTGTAGGCCACCAGCAGGGGGGAGTGATCGGACAGATATCGGGCCAAGTACTGTGTCTCAAGAATTCGACCAGCCGCTGTTTCCTGAATAAAACAATAGTCCAGCCTGCTATGCATATTAGCTGCCGGAGTATAACAGGAGTATACCCGACTATCGGGGTTATGGTGCCGCCATATATCTAGTAAGTGTTAATTGTTAATCATCTGGCGTATGGATTCCCGTGTCTCGGGTTTAGCATCTACCTTTGGGGGGTGCCTATCCCGTTTCCCATCCAAAGCACAATTAAAGTCTCCTGCTATAATGAGTTCCATGTCAGGAGTCAGGTCTAATTTCCCCAGGACCTTAGCCAAAAATTCCCCATCGTCGGTGTTTGGAGCATAAATATTCACTAAACACTTGTGTCTCCCATCCAGTGTCCCTTCCACCACGACGTATCTCCCATCGGCGTCAGGACTACATTTTAGAACCTTAAAGGGGACTCCAGACGCCACCCATATAAGTGCCCCCCTGGCAAACCCCGAGTAGAAGGTCGCGAAAAACTGGCCCCTCCACCGCCATTGGACATACTTCAGGCAGTCCCCCCAGAGGTGCGTCTCTTGTAGAAAGGCCACGCTTACCTTATATCGCCTAAGGTATATTGCTATCCGAATCCGTTTGACCCTATTGTTGAGCCCCCTAACATTCCACGTTATAAGTTTATAGGTCTGCTGATCGCCTGCCATAAATAAAAAGTTTCGGTTGACCGCAATACCTGATGCAGAAGTGGTAAGAACCACAATGTCTAAGAATTGGAACCCCTCTGAAGGCTCTCATGACCTCTGGTGACCCGGCATAGAACATTCCCCTCAAAGAACAATAAAACAAAACAATGTGAACCTTCCCCCCCCACCCACAGGCAGTAGAACCTCATTCGCACAACCCAACCTAGGTCTGAGAACTCAGGACTCCGCCCCATAACCACCACCCTCCCCTGAAAACCCCCCGCAACAGTGTAAACACCAATAACAATCTACAAAAGGACGAACCTCAGTCCTTGTTGTACAACCACACTGCCCGGTGCTGCGCAGCCCCGCCCAACCAACGGCCTAGCCGAGCTGGCACAGCACACCGCAGCTGAGATACCTAGACTGCAGTGTGGCGGAACAGCGCCCCCCCAACAGCTACGCTCCCACCCCCCCTATAGTCCCTGAGATTAAGGGCCCCCCCACAGGCGCTCCACAGTAGAGTTAGGTTACAGTAGCGATGAGGTCCTTACTTACAGCATCTAGTGCAGCCCCGCCGACCACCATCCCCCAATTGGCAGTTCCCATACTTGCAAATACGTGGCTCATGAGCCACCAGCTAGTGGGTCAGCAGTGCCTTCCATTTCCGATTGAGTTTCTTGGACGAGGCATAATGGAGAAAACTGATTTTGCGTCTGTATGCCCCCCAACTCTTCTCTCAGGGTGCCATCGGGCCCCACCATGATGCGACCTCCGTCCGGTGTCCCCTGTGGCGCGGACCACTGTCCTCCAGTGCGACCAGGCTGAGTACGCTGTCGACCGCTCCATCTCTTCCGTTCCTGCCATTCGTGATGTTGAGCCTGCCCCTCCAGGCCCATCGAATCCATCCAGTCTGTGGCCTCCTGTGGATCGTTGAAAAAGTGGACCCTGTCTGCATACTGTACTCTGAGCCGGGCTGGAAACATTAGGCTGTATTTTAAATTGAGATCTCTCAACCTCCTCTTGACCCTCAGATAGTCGTTTCGCAAGTTTTGCACCTTTTTTGTGTAGTCCGGGTAGATATGGATCTCTTGGTTCTCAAACCGGGGGGTTCCATTCTTACAGATGAACTGTAGTATCGCATCCCGGTCTCTAAAATTGAACAAACGAGCGATCAGAGTTTTAGGCGGGGACCCTGGTTTCGGGGAGGGGCCCAGGGAGCGGTGGGCTCTTTCCACCGCAAACATCTTAGATAGTCGAAGACCCGGGAGGGCGGATCCGATCCACTCCTCCAGAAATGAGTCCGCTGCCGGCCCCTCCACCTTTTCCAGAAAGCCCAAAAAACTGAGGTTGTTTCTCCTCGAGCGCCCCTCCGCGTCTTCCGCCCTGTCTTCAAGATGAGAGGTGTGCTCCTTCAACGCAGACACCGTCGCTTGCAAGTGTTGGATCTCCGCTTGCAAGGAGGTCAAGTCCCCCTCCGTAGTAGTGACCCGATCCGCCACCTTCCGAAGGTCCAGGCGCAGGTAATTAATGTCCATGGCCATACCATCCATCTTGGACTCCAACGCCACCCGCGAGTCTCTAATGGCCACCAGGATATCTGCCTTATCTTGTGCCGCTGATCCCTGCGGCGGTCCCTGCTCAGGGTTTGGTCTGGTACGCTCCGCCGACGTTGGGCCCGGTACTGTATATTGCATGATTTTGTTCGCTTGTGCTCCTCTAAGGGGTCTATCTTTCCCCATTTCCAGTGCGAGCAGGTCCAGCAAAACCGTCACGGGGCAACTCGGGCCCAGGAGGCGTGTGTGTGGATCCCTCACTGCGCCCTAGTCTATCAGTCGGCTGTGTCGCATCCGGGCGCGTGTCCTCCAGCGCTCTACACTCCGGGCACTAGGGCATCCGAGGACCGTCATGAGGGTCGCAGTCCAGCCGGGGACCAGCCGCGGCCCCCCGAGGTCTCCTACCGTGAATGTTGAGTGGTCACTGCACCGACCAGCAGGGCACCCCCCACCATCGGCGGTGGCCCCTGGAGTTAACGGATCGGACCCCTGTAGGAGTGTGTCGTCAAGTAGAGGTCCAAGCTCCACTGCTCAGCAGCCCGGCCACACGGACCGCTCCCACGACGCCAACGGCCCTTCCAGGTGGGAACACAGCCCCAGTAGGCCAGGACCGGCCCCTTCGATGCACCGGGCTCGTGAGGCACGCACTCCCGGGTGGCGATGGATCAGCAAGTCATTACTGCGTCGCATCTTTGGCCGCAAGCCTGAAGGCCCAGATCGTCCTCAGCACGATGAGCTGCGTGTTGTCCATGCTGCACAAACCCTTGTGATCAGGATACACCCGCACAACCAGCAGTGCGGCCGAGACAGGGCCCAACAAAAATGTCCACACACTGCTCACACCCCATATAGTCAACGAGCCCCTGTATCTGGGTCCACAATCTGTAAAGCACTGCTCCACAACATTAGAGGACACAGGGTGCCCCGATGGTAACAGGTATGCGCTCCCCCTCTGCAGCTGCAAACCAGTGGGCGTACGCCAATGCCCGTCACGAAAGGGAGCCGCCGCAAACAATACGGATCACCAATCCGGTAAGTAAACCCCTCAGGTCCAGGGCCACTCACACGCCGTTAAATCCCATCAAGCCGGGGGGGGAACCATTGATGCATGGCACCCCCTCACCTCAGCTACAGGGCTCCAGCCTTCAAGCTCCGGCTGTCCACTCTGGCTCACCGCGTCCTCCGTTGTCCCCACGCCACTTCCCACCGCTGTCCACAGTAGAACCAGTGGGTTTCACCTCACCAGCCCCTCTCAGGCCTCGCTCCTGGCCACAGATTTTATGTGGGGGCTCTTCCCCTCATCAACTAGGCGATGCTTGTTGGCCCTTGGGACTGCATATTGCTTGACTGGCCCACAAGCAGCCCTCATTCTGCTCCAGGCCCCTCCCGCCGGGGTGCGAGGAGGCCGCACCACACCGGCCTCGCGTAGGCCCCGGCCTCAGTATACGCCACTACAGGGGGAGGCTCCTCACCTCCACATCCAGGCTCCGATTTTCGCCGCAGGTGGTGGAACTGTACTTTCACGGGCCCCCAGGCGGCCCCTCGCGTCACTCCGGAGCACTTCCAGCACTTTCAGCGGGGGCACCCACAGGGCTCACCGCATCGGCCTTGCGTGAGACATGCCCCCGCCCGTTGGAGCCCCGCCGATCCGGCAGCCACACACCGCAGTTACTTCTTTCCGGCACTGCCTCCTGGGGCCCAACAGCGGTCCAGTCTCAGCAGTGGGGACCCTCACAGGCCCCGGGGCTTCTTCGCTGCACCCCGATCGACACCTCTCACAGCCGCGCGAAGGCTGCCATTACCGGAGCCAGGATCACAACAGGACTCCAGTTGCCCTTCACGATGTTCTCCAGTGACGGACCGTTTTCGCAGCACCGCATCGGGACCCTTGGAGGTAGGGGGGCGTCCGCTGCTGGTTCGGCTTGAGAAAGTTACTGATGCGCCAGGATTATGCAGGATTTAATATTTTTGGGGCAGGAGCAGAGCTAAAACACGTCTAGCCGGCCATCATGTCAGGCCACGCCTTACAGTAGTTACAGTTGTTGCAATGGGCAACACAATTTCAAACACAATGCAACATTGAGCTCAATGTGAATTTCTAGTCAAATGCAATTAGTTACTTTATGGATTACTTTTCTAACCACAGGACTGGATCCTAGATTCAGTCCTTGGACATCTCCTGTAAACATTTGAGTAAAAGCGTTTCGGTAACAGTAGTTATTTTTAAGGAATATTATTGTATTTTAAAAGTTGACACTTAGAAAATGTTTCACATAGAATCACCAATGTAATCCCATGGCAGAAAATTCACTTAGCAGGTAAGTAGTGTTATCGTTACTTTTTTCTTACTAAGTGGTGGATCCTGGATCCAGCACTGGCCAACCTCCTGTAAACAGTTGAAATAATGTGTTTAAGTCATTCAGACGATTTTTTAGGAATATTTTTAGTTTGTGAAAATAGACACTTACAAACTTTTCTGCTGAAAACCACACAATGGATTCCTATGGAAGGAAATACAAGTTACTGGTAAGTACGCTTAGAATTACTTTTCAGAGTCAGTGCTGGGCTAAAAGATGCAGCCCTGGGATCTCTCCTGATTACAGGTGAGTAAATCGGAATTCGTAGTTCGGCTGATTTTAGAGGAATATTTGTACGTTTCAAAAATGGACACTTAGAAACATTTCTGCTGAAAACCACACAATGGATTCCTATGGAAGGAAATACAAGTTACTGGTAAGTACGCTTAGAATTACTTTTCAGGGTCAGTGCTGGGAAAAAAGATGCAGCACTGAGTTCTCTCTTGATTACAGGTGGGTAAATCGGAATTCGTAGTTCGGCTGATTTTAGAGGAATATTTGTACAATGGTGAAGGGAGGGGGTGGGGCCTGAGGTGAGGAGTGCAAACACGCCCTGTGGCGCATTTTAAGTTGGGGAATTAATTCCTCTTCAATCCTGAGGTCCCCTGGGGGCCAACTAGCCCACCAGGTACCTCCAGTATGCGCCAGGGAGCTGCATTGCAAAGAGATGTTCAGAGGCCACGCCCCTTTTTACAACACTCTGCAACGCAGCTCCGTGGCGCTTACTAGAGGTACCTGGTGGGCTAGGTGGTCCCCAGGGACCCTCAGGATTGAAGAGGAATGAATTCCCCAACTTAAAACGCGCCACAGGGCGTGTTTGCAGACATATCACCTCCGGCCCCGCCCCCTACCTTCACCACTGTGCAAACGCACCCCATGGGGTGTTTTAAGTTGGTGGATTAAGTCCCCTTGAATCCTGAGGTCCCCTGGCGGCCAACTAGCCCACCAGGTACCTCCAGTATGCGCCAGGAAGCTGCGTTGCAGAGAGAAGTTCGGAGGCCACACCCCTTTTTACAACACTCTGCAACGCAGCTCCGTGGCACTTAGTGGAGGTACCTGGTGGGCTAGTTGTCCCCTAGGGGACCTCTGAATTGAAGAGGAATGAATTCCCCAACTTAAAACGTGCCACAGGGCGTCTTTGCACAGTATCACCTCAGGCCTCGCCCCCTACCTTCACCACTGTGCAAACGCACCCCGTGGCGCGTTTTAAGTTGGGAGATTAAGTCCCCTTGAATCCTGAGGTCCCCTGGGGTCCAACTAGCCCACCAGGTACCTCCATTAAGCGCCACAGAGCTGCATTGCAGAGAGGTGTAAAAAGGGGCGTGGCCTCAGAACACCTCTCTGCAACGCAGCCCCCTGGTGCATACTGGAGGTTCCGGGTGGGCTAGTTGGCCCCCAGAGATCCCCAGTATTGAAGGGGAATTTGTTCCCTCTCTGCAAACGCGCCAGGGGGCGCGTTTGCAGAGTGATGAAAGGAGGGGTGTGGCCTCCTCCTGATCCCGTTATATTTTTTTTTCTTTTTAAGAACGGGGACTGTGTAGCCCCCCTTCTTTTTCTTATTTTTTGGCCCTGGGGACCCCATCTCCCAGGACCTGCCCCTAATTTTATTTTTTATTTTAAAAGTGTGGAGGGGGATGCGTGGCCCCCCTCCCGAGGCCTTAATCTGCCCTGGGGACCCCATCCCCCGCGGCATGGGCTTTTTTTTAACAAAATATATATTTTTAGGGAGGGGTCTGCGTAGCCCCCCTCCTGTGGACACTAAAGGCCCCGGGGACCCCATCCCCCGGGCCGTTTTTTCCTATTTTTTTTATTTTAGGAGGGGGGCCGCGTGGCCCCCCTCCCGGACCACTACTGGCCCCAAGGACCCCATCCCCCAGGGCCTGGCCATCTCGTTGGGGACCGTGGGGGGGTCCCAATCCCCCCACGGTCCCAGCCGGCACCCGCTTCCTGTGGGAGCCGGCATTGCCTTTCCACATGGGGAGCAGCTAACATGCTGCTCCCCATGTGGAAAAGCAATCATCTTTGCTTCATTGAAGCGAGAGCAGGTTTCCCTGCTCTCGCTTCAATGAAGCAAAGCAGTGTGCAATGACAGGGCGGGAGCCGCGAGGCTCCCGCCCTGTCATTGCAAACAGCAGTGTCCCGGGGGTGGGCACCCCGGGACACTGCAGGAGCCGGCCATGGGGGGTGGTGGTTCCCAGGGCCATCATTGGCTCTAGGGGGGGCCGCGTGGCCCCCCTCCCACTTAATTTAAAGGCTTGGGGGTCCTTAATGGACCCCCTATTTTAAATATTTAGTGCCCCGGGGAGGCGGCGGTCCCCAGGGCATGTGGGGGGGCTCGAGCCCCCCACACAGGTTTTAATTTTAATTTTAAAACAAAAATGCCCTGGGGGTGGCGGTCCCCGGGGCTGCGGGGGGGCCCTGAGTCCCCCCGCATACATTAACTTAAAGCCCCGGGGGGTGGCGGTCCGCCTTTGAGCCCCCCACCCATTTATAATGAAGCCCCAGGGGGTGGTAGTCCCCGGGATGCGGGGGGGCCATGAGCCCCCCGCATATTCAATCTTGGAGCCCCGGTGGGTGGCGGTCCCCGGGGCAGTGTGGGGGGCATTGGGACCCCCCACACTTTTTTTTAAAATTATGCCCCTGGGATTTGGCCCCCAGGGGCAAAATAGAATATTCAGCCCGGGAGCCCGAAATTGACACTTGGTGCGCGAATCTCGCCGATTTTTAAAAAAAAAGTATATTTTTTTGGGCCTGGGGGTCCTACACTCAGAGGCACACTCCTCTACAGGCCACCAGGACCCCGCGCAAAATTCAGTGAAGACATCACGGACTTCATCACCCCACACGCGCTCCCCTCCAAAGAATACATCCTTCTGGGAGACCTAAACTTTCACCTCGAAAAGATCAACGACCACAACACCGCCACCCTCGTGGACAACCTCGCCAACCTCGGACTTAAACAACTGGTCACTTCCCCCACCCACATCGCAGGTCACACACTCGACCCCATCTTCACCTCCAGCAATCATGTCTCCTTCAGCCACACTACGGATCTCATCTGGACTGACCACAGCTGCGTCCACTTCACCTACAACAAGCCCAAACCCACCAACCACCTCCAACCAACTCTGCAAAGAAACTGGAACAAAATCACCACGGACCAAATCTCCGCATTACTCCTTCAAAACACCCCAGCCCTCTCTTCTAACGTTAACGAAGCCGCCGCCAACCTCACCCTATGGCTATCCAACACCGCTGATACCTTAGCTCCACTGAAAAAACGTCAAAACAAACCCGGCAACAAGAAGGCCTCATGGTTCAACGATGAGCTTAAGAAATCCAAGAAACTCTGCCGCTCCCTCGAAAAGGCCTGGAAAAAAGACCCTACCACCAGCACCAAGGACGCCTTCAAAAACGCCACCCGTACTCACCACCAACTAATCCGAAAAGCCAAGAAAACAGCATTCAAGGATCGACTTGACAACAACGCCCACAACAGCAAGGAACTTTTCAACATCGTCAAGGAATTCTCCAATCCCTCGGCCAACTCCAACGACATCACCCCCTCTCAAACCCTCTGCGACTCCCTAGCCTCATTTTTCCACAACAAGATTGCAGACATCCACAACAGCTTTGACAACCAACCCGGAAACCAACCCACCCCACCATCTGCTGTACACCTTCCCCCCGTGAACACCCTTAACGCCTGGAACCCAATCTCCACTGAGGACACCATCCGCCTGATGAATTCCATCCACTCAGGATCCCCCACAGACCCATGCCCTCACCACGTCTTCAACAAAGCAGACTCCGTCATAGCACCGCACCTCCGAGACGTCATCAACTGCTCCTTCAACTCCGCTACCTTCCCAGAAGACTGGAAACACGCTGAACTCACTGCCCTCCTGAAAAAACCCACAGCAGACCCCACCGAACTCAAAAATTACCGCCCCATCTCGCTTCTTCCATTTCCGGCCAAAGTCATCGAGAAAGCTGTCAACAACCAGCTCGCCGCCTTCCTCGAAGCCAACAAATCCCTCGACCCCTCACAATCTGGCTTCCGAGCAAAACACAGCACTGAGACCGCCCTCATCGCAGCAACAGACGACATTCGAACTCTACTGGACAATGGAGACACAGTCGCCCTCATCCTCCTTGACCTCTCTGCAGCATTCGACACAGTCTGCCACAGCACCCTTTTACAGCGCCTCAGAAACATCGGGATCCAAGGAAAAGCACTTGATTGGATCACCTCGTTCCTCACCGGAAGAACCCAGAGAGTCCGCCTTCCACCATTCAAGTCCGAGGCCTATGAAGTCATCTGCGGCGTACCACAAGGATCCTCACTCAGTCCCACCCTCTTCAACGTATACATGAGCCCCCTCGCGGCCATCGCACGCCATCACAACCTCAACATCATCTCTTACGCGGATGACACCCAACTTATCCTTTCTCTCACCAATGACCCCAGCACCGCCAAAACTAACCTACACGAAGGAATGAAAGAAGTTGCCGAATGGATGAAACACAGCCGTCTGAAACTGAACTCAGACAAAACTGAAGTACTCATTCTAGGTACGTCCCCCTCTTCATGGGACGACTCCTGGTGGCCGGAAGCCCTCGGAAAAGCACCCATCCCGACGGACCACGCACGGAACCTAGGCGTCATCCTGGATTCCTCACTCTCAATGAACAGACAAGTCAGCGCCGTATCCTCTTCCTGCTTCAACATTCTTCGCATGCTCAGAAAAACATTTCGCTGGATCCCCACCGAAACAAGGAAAACTGTCACCCACGCTCTGGTCACGAGCCGACTGGACTACGGAAACACCCTCTACGCAGGTACTACCGCAAAACTCCAGAAGAAACTCCAACGAATCCAAAACGCCTCAGCCAGAATCATATTAGACATCCCACGCAACGAACACATCTCTGGTCACCTCAAAGACCTCCACTGGCTACCCGTCAATAAGAGGATCACTTTCAGACTGCTTACCCACGCACACAAATCACTCTACGACATCGGACCAGAATGCCTCAACTCACGTCTGTCCTTTTACACCCCCTCCCGCCAACTACGCTCTTCCAGCCAAGCCCTCGCCACTATCCCTCGCATCAACAAGACCACCATGGGAGGCAGATCCTTTTCTTACCTGGCTGCTAAAACATGGAACTCTCTCCCCGCATACCTTCGCCTCACCCAGAACCACCTAGCATTCAGAAAGCAACTTAAAACCTGGATATTTGAAAGGTAATCCTCCTCCCCTTCCTAAGCGCCTTGAAACCCTATGGGTATGTAGTGCGCTATATAAGTTTTGTGACTTGACTTGACTTGACTTGTGGGACCCCCTGAGCAAGCCTAGGGGGCCAGGGTGTTTCTACCCTGCCCCCTTGTCGCTTTTTTCGCGTTTTGTTTTTAGGTTTCTTGTACCTCAGTTCTACCGAGGCACAAGATGGCTTCCTGATCTGGAGTGTTGACAGCCAATTAGCATTCAGCTCGTGCACGGCAGGGTGCGCGCTGGGTTCAGGGAGGGTGCGCGGATCCTACCCTGCCATAGATATCACTAACTTTTTTACCCTAATTTTCTCAGGAACTACTGAACGGATTTACACCATTTAAGAAAATGGCACGAGTCTGAACTAAGGACTACCTCTTTGCCAAATTTGGTGTAATTCCGTTCAGCAGTTCGGGCTGTAGCTGCATCAACAGGTCCTATGGGAAAATGCATGGGGAAAACGCGTTTTGGGACTCCCCTTTTTTCTTGGCCCCCGCTTGTGGAATCACCGTGAAATTTTCAGGATAGGAGCACACCGGAGCTGGCCAAAAGTTTGGAGAATGTCGCGAAGATTCGTCAATCGGCGCCAACGTTATTCCAAATAGAATGTTGCAGATTTCCTATGGAAAATAGGTCCTAACTATATCTACCTTCTGGCGATACTGATATATATATCCTTCCACCAAAGCCACACAAACACTGATGAATTCTTCAGCGGGTGCTTCCATCATGAGATGATGAGATGTGGACTCACACAAATATTGTTCAGCAAATAGTGCCCCAAGGAACCAGTCGGAGCACTCACGGACTGTAATCTTGAATTTATCACTCTGACCGAGCATTTTGTCAATCAGCCTTAATCATGTCAGTTCCTTTGAAAATGTAAAAAATACACTATTAGATACCAGTTAATTGATTTCACATTATGATATTTCATAAACAACAGCAGAGGACTCACAGCTCTCCCTTAGAATGGTTTGTTGTTTTTCCGCCATTACAGCGTTTACCTTTCAACAGAGTAGTGCTCACATCTTTCTTTGCACCTTAGTAAACATGTCCTGGATCCAGCACTGGCCAACCTCCTGTAAACAGTTGAAATAATGTGTTTAAGTCATTCAGACGATTTTTTAGGAATATTTTTAGTTTGTGAAAATAGACACTTACAAACTTTTCTGCTGAAAACCACACAATGGATTCCTATGGAAGGAAATACAAGTTACTGGTAAGTACGCTTAGAATTACTTTTCAGAGTCGGTGCTGGGCTAAAAGATGCAGCCCTGGGTTCTCTCCTGATTACAGGTGAGTAAATCGGAATTCGTAGTTCGGCTGATTTTAGAGGAATATTTGTACGTTTCAAAAATGGACACTTAGAAACATTTCTGCTGAAAACCACACAATGGATTCCTATGGAAGGAAATTCAAGTTACTGGTAAGTACGCTTAGAATTACTTTTCAGGGTCAGTGCTGGGAAAAAAGATGCAGCACTGAGTTCTCTCTTGATTACAGGTGGGTAAATCGGAATTCGTAGTTCGGCTGATTTTAGAGGAATATTTGTACAATGGTGAAGGGAGGGGGTGGGGCCTGAGGTGAGGAGTGCAAACACGCCCTGTGGCGCATTTTAAGTTGGGGAATTAATTCCTCTTCAATCCTGAGGTCCCCTGGGGGCCAACTAGCCCACCAGGTACCTCCAGTATGCGCCAGGGAGCTGCATTGCAAAGAGATGTTCAGAGGCCACGCCCCTTTTTACAACACTCTGCAACGCAGCTCCGTGGCGCTTACTAGAGGTACCTGGTGGGCTAGGTGGTCCCCAGGGACCCTCAGGATTGAAGAGGAATGAATTCCCCAACTTAAAACGCGCCACAGGGCGTGTTTGCAGACATATCACCTCCGGCCCCGCCCCCTACCTTCACCACTGTGCAAACGCACCCCATGGGGTGTTTTAAGTTGGTGGATTAAGTCCCCTTGAATCCTGAGGTCCCCTGGCGGCCAACTAGCCCACCAGGTACCTCCAGTATGCGCCAGGAAGCTGCGTTGCAGAGAGAAGTTCGGAGGCCACACCCCTTTTTACAACACTCTGCAACGCAGCTCCGTGGCACTTAGTGGAGGTACCTGGTGGGCTAGTTGTCCCCTAGGGGACCTCTGAATTGAAGAGGAATGAATTCCCCAACTTAAAACGTGCCACAGGGCGTCTTTGCACAGTATCACCTCAGGCCTCGCCCCCTACCTTCACCACTGTGCAAATGCACCCCGTGGCGCGTTTTAAGTTGGGAGATTAAGTCCCCTTGAATCCTGAGGTCCCCTGGGGTCCAACTAGCCCACCAGGTACCTCCATTAAGCGCCACAGAGCTGCATTGCAGAGAGGTGTAAAAAGGGGCGTGGCCTCAGAACACCTCTCTGCAACGCAGCCCCCTGGTGCATACTGGAGGTTCCGGGTGGGCTAGTTGGCCCCCAGAGATCCCCAGTATTGAAGGGGAATTTGTTCCCTCTCTGCAAACGCGCCAGGGGGCGCGTTTGCAGAGTGATGAAAGGAGGGGTGTGGCCTCCTCCTGATCCCGTTATATTTTTTTTTCTTTTTAAGAACGGGGACTGTGTAGCCCCCCTTCTTTTTCTTATTTTTTGGCCCTGGGGACCCCATCTCCCAGGACCTGCCTCTAATTTTATTTTTTATTTTAAAAGTGTGGAGGGGGATGCGTGGCCCCCCTCCCGAGGCCTTAATCTGCCCTGGGGACCCCATCCCCCGCGGCATGGGCTTTTTTTTAACAAAATATATATTTTTAGGGAGGGGTCTGCGTAGCCCCCCTCCTGTGGACACTAAAGGCCCCGGGGACCCCATCCCCCGGGCCGTTTTTTCCTTTTTTTTTTATTTTAGGAGGGGGGCCGCGTGGCCCCCCTCCCGGACCACTACTGGCCCCAAGGACCCCATCCCCCAGGGCCTGGCCATCTCGTTGGGGACCGTGGGGGGGTCCCAATCCCCCCACGGTCCCAGCCGGCACCCGCTTCCTGTGGGAGCCGATATTGCCTTTCCACATGGGGAGCAGCTTACATGCTGCTCCCCATGTGGAAAAGCAATCATCTTTGCTTCATTGAAGCGAGAGCAGGTTTCCCTGCTCTCGCTTCAATGAAGCAAAGCAGTGTGCAATGACAGGGCGGGAGCCGCGAGTCTCCCGCCCTGTCATTGCAAACAGCAGTGTCCCGGGGGTGGGCACCCCGGGACACTGCAGGAGCCGGCCATGGGGGGTGGCGGTTCCCAGGGCCATCATTGGCTCTAGGGGGGGCCGCGTGGCCCCCCTCCCACTTAATTTAAAGGCTTGGGGGTCCTTAATGGACCCCCTATTTTAAATATTTAGTGCCCCGGGGAGGCGGCGGTCCCCAGGGCATGTGGGGGGGCTCGAGCCCCCCACACAGGTTTTAATTTTAATTTTAAAACAAAAATGCCCTGGGGGTGGCGGTCCCCGGGGCTGCGGGGGGCCATGAGTCCCCCCGCATACATTAACTTAAAGCCCCGGGGGGTGGCGGTCCGCCTTTGAGCCCCCCACCCATTTATAATGAAGCCCCAGGGGGTGGTAGTCCCCGGGCTGCGGGGGGGCCATGAGCCCCCCGCATATTCAATCTTGGAGCCCCGGTGGGTGGCGGTCCCCGGGGCAGTGTGGGGGGCATTGGGACCCCCCACACTTTTTTTTAAAATTATGCCCCTGGGATTTGGCCCCCAGGGGCAAAATAGAATATTCAGCCCGGGAGCCCGAAATTGGCACTTGGTGCGCGAATCTCGCCGATTTTAAAAAAAAAAGTATATTTTTTTGGGCCTGGGGGTCCTTGTGGGACCCCCTGAGCAAGCCTAGGGGGCCAGGGTGTTTCTACCCTGCCCCCTTGTCGCTTTTTTCGCGTTTTGTTTTTAGGTTTCTTGTACCTCAGTTCTACCGAGGCACAAGATGGCTTCCTGATCTGGAGTGTTGACAGCCAATTAGCATTCAGCTCGTGCACGGCAGGGTGCGCGCTGGGTTCAGGGAGGGTGCGCGGATCCTACCCTGCCATAGATATCACTAACTTTTTTACCCTAATTTTCTCAGGAACTACTGAACGGATTTACACCATTTAAGAAAATGGCACGAGTCTGAACTAAGGACTACCTCTTTGCCAAATTTGGTGTAATTCCGTTCAGCAGTTCGGGCTGTAGCTGCATCAACAGGTCCTATGGGAAAATGCATGGGGAAAACGCGTTTTGGGACTCCCCTTTTTTCTTGGCCCCCGCTTGTGGAATCACCGTGAAATTTTCAGGATAGGAGCACACCGGAGCTGGCCAAAAGTTTGGAGAATGTCGCGAAGATTCGTCAATCGGCGCCAACGTTATTCCAAATAGAATGTTGCAGATTTCCTATGGAAAATAGGTCCTAACTATATCTACCTTCTGGCGATACTGATATATATATCCTTCCACCAAAGCCACACAAACACTGATGAATTCTTCAGCGGGTGCTTCCATCATGAGATGATGAGATGTGGACTCACACAAATATTGTTCAGCAAATAGTGCCCCAAGGAACCAGTCGGAGCACTCACGGACTGTAATCTTGAATTTATCACTCTGACCGAGCATTTTGTCAATCAGCCTTAATCATGTCAGTTCCTTTGAAAATGTAAAAAATACACTATTAGATACCAGTTAATTGATTTCACATTATGATATTTCATAAACAACAGCAGAGGACTCACAGCTCTCCCTTAGAATGGTTTGTTGTTTTTCCGCCATTACAGCGTTTACCTTTCAACAGAGTAGTGCTCACATCTTTCTTTGCACCTTAGTAAACATGTCAGCTCTCAATGAGTGTGAAGCCACTATATGTTTCAACCACATCAGGTAGTTCATTATTGACCTCTGGTAAGTGCTTCATTTTCAAAGTATAAATTCCAGTATTTCATCCTCGTTTTGCCGCAATTCTCAGCCTCTCTGTATCGTGTCTGGACACAAGTCAGAAATGGAATTTTGGGACATTTTAGTTATAGTGAATGAGGGTATGTACATACCAGTTTGTTTAGTACAAATATTGCTGGGAACAGTATCCTACATACCTGTAGTCATCATCCTTGCAATCTGAAGTGGAGAAACCCCTATGGGGAATTGATCTGGGCAAATTGAAATAACAGCAGTCCAAAGTCATTTCAGGAAGAACAGCACAATATGTGCAGGAGGTTCAGATAGAGAGGGTGCCCATCGAAGGTGTTTAAAAAAATCTTGTATGAAAGTGGCAGGTAGAGAAAGAGAATATGTGTTATTGCCAAAGCCCAAACAACAAAGAACAAATAAGATGAGGGTGGTAATCACTTTTAATAGTGAATCAACCTTAGTGAGACGCATTGTCAACAGGCATTGAAAACTTGTCAAATCAGATCAGATTATATGACATCTTATGAGCCCACACCCACGGATAACATATAGGAAAAGTAATTCCCTGAAAGATATACTAGTACACAGTTACACAGGCAACTGCCAGACAGGCCCATACCCATGGTCAAGTGAACAACAGGGTTTCTACAAATGTGGCAACTGTAGAGCCTGTACACACAGCAAGAATAAGGAAACATATACACTACCTACAGGCAAGGAGGTCAAAATAAGGAAATTAATTAATTGTAGAAGTGACTTTGTTATCTATGTTCTTCTCTGTAAGTGTGATTTGAAATATGTGGGGCGCACCATCATTCCTGTGAAGAAAAAAGTTAATGAGCATTTTTTAAGGGCAGCAGTCTGAAATAGAGATGCCAGTTATGCAATTGCTAGACATTGGCACAGCAACATCACAGGGAAACTGATGGAAATTACATTTTTGGGTGTTGACAGAGTGATCCTGCATACACAAGGGGGAAACAGAGAGCATATTCTGTGTAGTCTAGAATCTGAATACATCATTTTACTGCCGTCACCTTTTTGGACTCAACCAGGATGAAGCGATAGAAGTACAAAGGGTGATGGATTAGTAGTCTCTGCTCTCTGCTCATTTATCACTTTGTTGTTACGAATAACACTACCATGAGCAACTGTGTGATCGGTTTTATGAGATTTTGAGCTGCGAATTTAAATATTTTAGTGTAATTGGTTTTCTTTATTTCTTTATATATACTTTTTTCTTGTTGTTTTCTTCTCACTTGTGCACTGGTCTTTTATTGGGTTCACCAAGATGATAGTAATATTTATTCATTTTGTAGGTTATGTATGTATTGAAGATACCATATGTCATGGGACTACAATGATTTATATGTTGGAATAACAGAAGCGGTTAAATGTTAGATATCAATTGGTCATTGATTGGATGTTGATAGTTAGCCAATAGGCATGTGATGTTCCCGCACTGTAAAATAATGACTTTTTTACAGTATGAATTGTGAGGAAGAATGCGATATTTAGCCACTTGGCTACTTGATTTGTGTTTATTTGTTTCAGCAAAATTAAAAGTTCTATTATAATCTAAATCATGAATTATATAATATATATTTTTCCTTGCAAATCTTGTAAGACATATTATTTACAGAATGCAAATGCCTAAAAATGTGGGTAGCAATGTTTCTTCTTTTGTGTACATATTTAATGGAGTATTTTAACTATGTTCATGATTTGAAACCTACCTGGATTGTTTTTTAAGGATTTGGGCATTTTCCACAATGTGACTGGGTTTTAACAAAGACCGCAAGGTCGAAACGCGTCAGCCGTTTATTAAAGCATTGGTGCGAATATCTCTGGAGTGCTGGCTCTTTTCTTCAACAAGAATCAACAACAAGGTTGCCTTTGTAGTATATATCAGGGCCTGCTCCCATTCGCAGTTCACCAGCCCCATTGGGCGGAAGTGGTCGGAGGACAGCAGGAGTCTGTCAGTATATATATATATATATATATATATATATATATATATATATATATATATATATATATATCAATCTCTCTCTCCAAATGTTCACTAATGGTCTGCCAGGAGGATTATCAGGGTTTATGTGAATTTTAGGCAGTAGGTAAAGGATTGGTCTTCTAGGCAACTTATTTCACAGGAAAAGATATTCCTCCCACTAAATAAGATCATGGTCCCTCCAGTCAATAAACATCTCATAATATTTATTGCCGGACAGATTCACCTCACTCTTAGATACCAACACATAACAGTTCCAAGTGCTGAATTGGTCAACATAGTCCCCCCTTGGTGTTTGACCTACAGCTAATGTGCATTTATTGTATATACTTGTGTCTTCACTGTCCCACTCCATTTCCATTGGTTTTAATTAGGTCTTAGGTATTTGTTTTGTGCACAGAGGATGAGGGTCTCTGTCTCATGACATCAGTCTGCAGAACCTATTTTGGTTTCTCTTGAATACGGGGCCAGTCACCTTCTTCTCTTCTCCTGTTGAGATAAGACCGATTGCTACATTTTCTTCTTTTCTTTCTTAATTTTCTTCTACTGTGCTTGTGACCAGGGGACCTATGCATTAATGTAATGCATGAGTGTGAGCCCACCTGGGCAAGACTAGATAGACATCCAGCACGCACATGTATGGACATATAGCCTCCCGGGAAATATTTTGATAATATTGTGGTTTTGTTTGGAGTTTAGTTTAGCTCTCTAAGCAGCACCCTTTGTAATTGGACTCTGTGGACATTAAAGGGTGGCTGTTTGCCCACTGGAGCTGAACCTAGATATACACCTGGAGACAAGACAGATGTGACTCACCAAGATTGATGGCGATGCTAATGTTTGGGTACCTGTGGTATGCTGCTGCATCACGCCAAGGTCTGTGTACATACTGGGTTGCGTGCTATTATCTTGTGTTATTCCGGACATTCACCTAACATTTCGCATAACATGATGTGTCAGATTGTGCAATGCTAATTAATGGGTGAAATGTATGAGAAATGCATGGATGTCATTATTTTGTTGTGTTATGTCTATCCTCCTTTTATGTTTTAACCTAACTGACAAGTAACCTATTTAACTCAAATGAATTTTGTAGTTTAAGTAGTTCTCATGCTGCATAATTACTGCATTTGGTATATTATCCTAGTATGTTTTCAACATTACAATAAGGCTTCTGCCTCATGGTGTTGACATGAGCCCTTAAGTAATTTTATATGCTGTAACTACATTACGTTATCTATTCTTACTGTGTTATCACTGTGAAAACTCGACCCGCGACCATGGCGTGCAAGACGCCGAAACACGTTGGATGTTTTTTGGTTTATGATTATGCTGAATAAATTGCCAAGCTAAATAGATGGCTAATGGTTCTTTCTGCACTGGATTGCGCTTCTCCACAACGTTTAGAGAGAGATTGTATACATACAGGCGCCTGACCCCAACGCGCACCAAGGCTGCTGGGTCCCAACCCAGAGGACTGGGAACTGTGGACAATATATATGCCGCAGAATGGGCAGAGGTGCACGCAAACTTTGCTGGATATATTTTGATAAACCCCTCTGCCTGCCTAAGTTGATTCTGTATCAGTACTGAGGACTGCAGGGAACTTGTAAGTGGATACGGCATCATGGTGATTGGGGGAGTCGGCGGACTTGTTCCGACCAGCTGCGGAGGTAGGCGGCACTATTGCAAAGAATCTCAGGTCTGTTATCGCAAATACAGGGGGATCACAAGGCTGGTGGATGCGGCGTGATAGTCACTGCCGCGATTTAACGTGGATACGACTGGTGGCTACCAGTGTTAGGGTACTCTCTGGGATAGAGCACCCTAAAACTTGCTATAATGCTGGCAAATAGGGAGGCAACACGACAGGAGGCAGCAGAATTGCTGTTTAGACCAATTCCTAGCAATACTACAGATGGTGATAACTCAAGCGACACGAAGGCGAAAAAATTTCAAACAAAACACCAACTTTGGGATAACTTATGGAAAGCTGCAAAGACAGAACAAGCCAAATGGTGGGAGGCAACATCCCTACAAGAGTAAGTGGACCACGAGAGAGTCCCAAGAGGATTGCGTATTTTTATTACTCCAACATTTAATGACCCAGCTCCCGATCTGATTGAAGAATGAGCACAGAATAACCATGACTGTTCAACTACCATGTTAAAGCTATTAATAAAATATGCAGTGAAAGACACACAATGACTATCATTGGAGATGGAGAAACTATCAAATTTATTGAAAGAAAAATGCACTGACAATGAGTTTATGGCTGAAATGAATAAATTGAAATTATGCCTGGAGAAGGCTGAGGAAGAAATCGAACTAAAGAGACAACGTAAATTTCATAGAGACCAAGTAGACTATGATATGGGACAAATTTTTACGTTTGGTAAGAAATTTGACTATTTGAGAGGAACTACTAAAACTAGGACTGAGATGACTCAAGGACCTAAGGATGGGAATATCATAGGTGGAAGTGAAGCGGCTACTACATCGCGGATCAGTTCAACGAAACCTATAGGGTGAAGTCTTGGTAGATAAGACTCCAGAACAGGAGGAACAATCAGGAGTTAAATCCCGTATTTTAAAAGAATTCGAGCTGCTAGTAAGGGGAAGACAAGGATTGGCGAGTCCAGGGCCCCAGGCAAACAGAGGTCGAGGTTGAGGCGCCAGAGGAGGCAACAAGCGAGGGGTAAAACAGCAAGGCAATATAGAAAGCTTCATGGGAATGACAACAAGAGGCAAACCGGCGACATAATGAAGGACTCCCTTACGGTAGTAAATCTATCTGATATTTTACTGTCTGAAAGTCAAATTGATGTTTTATCTTTGGGGTTAACATTCTGCCCAACCAAAAGATTTTCTTACACTGAGAGCAGGACTGACTTGTTTTATTTTACGAGAAAATTGAAACTTAAAAAATGGTGTGAGAGTAGACAAAAGCAAATAATGTTATCTACTTCAAATGAGTCCAATCTCACTATTGAGGACATAGACACCCTGCATACCCTAAGAGAATTGGAGGGAGCGGAAGATTGGGTAGCACAAGAAAATGTGAGAATTGATCAGGCTGGTACCAGTGGTTTCAAACCTAGATCATGGTTTTTACCTCAAATACATAACGATGCTATTGAGGTGTTTGAGAAGGGAGTTAAAAACCAGTTTAAACAACTGGCGAAACGTAAAGTCAACTCACACAGCAATCTCACCCACGAACAACAAAAATCTGTTAAAGAATTGCAAGATAATAAGGATATAGTTATAAAAAAATCCGACAAGGTTGGGAACATAGTTGTCTGGGCAATAAAGATGTATAGAGAAGAAGGGAGAAGACAACTTAGTGATTCGAATAGCTATGTAAAAACTGACAGAAAGGGCTATGAGGCAAGCAATGAACGATACAAAGTTAATCTTGTGAAGTGGAAGAATGACAATTTGTTAACTAACGGTGAGTTCAAATTTCTATATTGTGAATTTCCTACATTATCTGCAATGTATTTATTGCCTAAAATTCACAAGAATAATCAAAATCCTCCAGGAAGGCCAATTGTTTCTTCTATGGGAAGTTTGTACTAAAACACTTCTAAATATATTGATTATTTTTTAAGACCGTACGTACAAGCTTTACCATCCTATGTGCAAGACACGGGGGACTTTTTACGAATAGTTGAGAATGTCAGTTGGGAACAAGACATGTTACTGTTAGCATTGGATGTTAACAGTCTGTACACTTGTATACCTCACAATTTGAGCATGGTAGCATGCCGTTATTTTCTGAAGAGTCGTGCGATATCTTATCTAATGCATACTGAGATGTTATTGAACATGATGCATACTTGTTTGACAAACAATTTTTTCATCTTTGATCACATGATCTACTGCAAAACCCAGGGGACGTCAATGGGGACCTGCTTTGCCCCCTGCTATACTGGTTTGTACCTAGGCTGGGGGGAGGAGCAGGTTGCAAGTAACATCGAAGCTTTTAACGACCATGTCGTCCTCTGGGCCAGGTACATTGACGATGTATTTTGTGTTTGGGAAGGGAATGAGAACGAAGCTATCAGCTTTGTCGAATCCTTGAATGACAACAATTTGAATTTAAAATGTACATGTTCAATGGACAGGAGCGTTATTGAATTCCTGGAGGTAGAAGTGAAAGTGAGTGGTATCCAGTTGGGAATCAGATTGTGTCGCAAAAAAACAGCTGGCAACAGCTTGTTACACGCTAAGAGTTGTCACCCCATTCACCTTATAAATAGCATACTTTATGGGGAGCTATTAAGGGCAAGGAGAAATTGTAGCTTTGATTCAGCTTTCCAAGAAGAAATGACATCAATGAAAGCTAGATTTGCGGAGAGGGGTTATTCTCAGAAAGTAATTAAACAAGCATGTGAAAAATTGAAAAGTGTCAAACGGGAAGAATTGTTGAAACCCAAATGTGAAGCTAGTGAGGAGTAGGAATTGATAAGATTTATAACGTCATTTAGCAATCAAGCTTGGGAAGTGAAAAAATGCCTGCGGAAATTCTGGGAGGTATTGGGCAAGGATGATACATTAGCTAAATTTGTAGGTGAGAAACCTAAGATTACATTTCGGAGATGCACAACTCTAATAGATATGTTATGCAAGAGTACATTACCAACAGCTACAAATTTACAAATGACAACACAAGGTTTCTTTACACGCAGGTCATGCAAAGCATGCCAGAACAGTCCCAATTGTAAGCAGATAAAGCTATCTAAATCCCAGAAACCACTTGTGATCTCAAAACATTTAACATGTAAATCTGATTTCTGTGTGTATGCTTTAATCTGTACATGCCTATTGGTGTATATTGCTAGTACCATCCATCAAGTTAAAAAATGCATCTTGGAGCATAAGAGAGTAATCACGAATGAAGACAGACAATATCCCATTGCTCGACATTTTAAGGAGTTTCACAATAAAAATGCAAAGTTGTTGAAATATTGTGCCCTAGATAGAATTCCTGTATCTGAAAGAGGGGGAAACAGGGTTCGTGAATTGAGGCTTTTGGAGTCTAGAATGATCATAAGATATGAAACCATGTATCCAGTTGGCATGAACAAAAATGAGGAGTTATCCCTACATTTAGGCTAAAGAATTACAAGGTTTGATCATTTAATGAGAAAATAGACATCATCAATGGCTAGTAACAGGGGATCTCACGTGTTTGCCTCTTAAGTATAATGTTTGTATTTTTAGAGTTATAGAAGGATCATTATTGATCAGTGCACTTGTTGTTTTTATCTTACAGGCGACGGAGTCAATACCTTGTTATTAAGAGAAATGCAAAAGAGATACTGTATTGGGTGTAAAGAATGAAAATGAAGCATTATATGTATATGCATATGGTTTTGCCCACTAGGGCTGGATTGTAATGTGTGATCTAATTGGGTAGTCACATGTTGGGTGGCGTTTATTAATTAGTACATGCCCACTGGGGAAGAATTGCAACATTCCTGTCAACTATCAAGAAAGCGATGGTATGAACATTAATATGTTGGGTTACGACCACTTGGGCTGAATTTACAAATACCTTTTTTGTAAAGCAAAAACCTCTGATACCATTGATCACACTTTTAACTTGTCTCAGCAAGCCTATTTAATGACTGCGAGTATTTATCTCTTTTGTACAAGACTTAAATCCTTTAAAGCAAAAATAACATTTCTTCACTGTGTCAAGTACATGTCCTTTACATAAAACATACACAAAAAACTTTATGCCAACATTGAGAAATTACTTAACATATGATACATAAACTAAATGACGAATCTACAAATATAGACAAAACGTGAGGAAATTATATCTCCACAGCATTCAGATATCCCTCTTTTTTATCAAAACGTGGGAACTCAAACTTATTTTTGCCTCTACGTAAATTACTTTCTGGTCCTATGCAGGGTCAGAGAGTAGTATTCAAAGTTAGTTGTGCAGGGCATTGACTAGATGTCTTGCTTTTGTTCTCCTGGGGACGAAGGTGTCTGATTACTATCCCAAATGAATCTAGTTGTCTGTTAGCCGACGCGTTTCGACCTGTGATGAAAGTGGACCTGTGTTTTATTCAAGAGGTCTTCATCAGGGCTCTTATATGGTTCCAAATGGACATCTGTCTCCTGTAGGGGTAACAATGTGCCTTATTTTAATGTGTGTTAAAATACTGTTTTTACTTTTGCTAAAAACTTTAAATGGGGAAACTTACGTACTACCAGTTGTAGATTACTGGCGTCTTCTTTTGCCTATAATACACAAATGGGAACATTCTGTAAGGTGTACATCTAACTAGTAAGCTATGTGTTTCAGGGCTGTATAAAGCTGAACTTATATGTAAGTCCTTTTTACATACCTATTGTCTTAATTCGGTAGGGCAGGAGAAGCTGTAATCTGGTTCTGGTCCTTTCTTGTTTTGGGCTGTCGGATTACCTATGGGTGCAAATGGGGTGCAACCATTTAATCAAATGGAAACGAATCGCCACTAATTACACCTTTGTGGGTTTACTTGACTCCGGACCGGTTCTTGTCTCTTACGCACCTTGTGTGAACCTTGCAGTCAGTGATTGAATGGAGTCGTGAGCGTTATGCCCGAAGGTGCTCGTGGTAGTACCGAGCCAAAGAAGCACCTATGTGCCATGCAGTTAAGGTTAGAATCATCTTTAGACACCAAGTCTCGTGGGTTGACACTCTTATTTACGTTGAGGGTGTACATAGGGCGGCGAGCGCGACGGGTGCTTTTCATAACTAAATGTCCTAGCGGTGATCAGGTGCTCGTTTAAAAAGGCTGCTGCTGTTAGTTTGACATGCGTGAACGTGCTCTCGAGTGTTCTCGCCTGTTAGGCGGGCTGTATCTCCGCGTTTTCCATACCTTATTGATTCATTTCGTTCGTGTGAGCCAGCTCGTCTTTTATTCTGTTTTTCCTCGGCTGGTTCTCCCGCTTGTTGATCGGTCTTTCCCTTAACTGAATCTTCTGCCACTGGAAATCTTTCCGTTTCCGTGAGGCGTGGTGATTGGTTCATTTCAGTTCCCGGCATCGTTACGTCTGATGTACGTCACTATGCGTTGCTATGGCAACAGTTGTTGTGGTTGTTCGTTAAGAGTTCTTCCGTGTTGTACCTAATGTATTCGTTTTCGAATGAAGATGGTTGAGTTCTTTTGCTCTTTATTTAATTTACAAATACCAACATGAGCGCTATAACAGAGAAATTAC
Source organism: Triturus cristatus (assembly GCF_964204655.1). NCBI lineage: Eukaryota > Metazoa > Chordata > Amphibia > Caudata > Salamandridae > Triturus > Triturus cristatus. Next base: position 304,410,579 of record NC_140582.1, on the reverse strand, counting down.
AGTATATGTTGGTCACCGGTCTTATATTCCATGCTAAACATGTTGATATATTGCATGAAATTACCCCTCCAAAATGGATGCCGTTTTTGCACAATATTTGAGGTGACAAAGTAGTCCTTTCTTATTGTTTACACTTTGATTGCACTATATGTCTATGGTAGAAACAAATGTTTACTGACCTGTGAGAAAGGAGCGGCTGCTCCGAAACGCGTCGGGCGTTGTTTGCCAGATGAAATAATAAACCACGTTTGAAAAACAAATTTGGGCTTGGCGCAATCTGTGGATTTTCACAAGGATTGGTGTGTATGTTGAGAGGCTCGCGACCTCGACGGAAGCCCGCCGCCGCGGAATGGGCAGAGGTGCACGCGAACGTTGCTGGATATATATATATGTGTATGCTGCAACCATTTTGGGGGCTGATTGTTTGATTGAATTTAATATAGGCTCCATACAAAATGGTGTAGAAGTAATATAAAATAGCGATAGGACTATTGCACTTAGAAAGCATTCAGAGGACTTCAACATGGGGTCTATTGTTTAGAAGATAACAGAGGACTACATCTTGGAGATGCAGGAGTAGAAAGTAACAGAGGACTACTTTTCAGGAAATCTGATCCAGTAACAGAGACATAGGACTTCACATCAGACCGATGCTCTCATGGCAGCCATCTTGGTGGGGTCAGAGCATTGCCAATGAGAGAATTTTTGTAACATACTTCTTATTTTTATGTTTATTTTTCCAAGTGAAGTTTGAGAACACGAGCAAAACACTGCTACCTTTCGCATTTCTGTTTTAGACTTTTAGACTGTAGACCACGTTAAACTTAAGAACGTGAGCCTGCTGGCACGTCTCTTAAGCTACACTCCAGCCAGACACTTTGACTCTGATTGCTGCCATAGAAACTAGGGACAGTGGCTTTACCCACAGGAGCAATTCAGCAATTATAAGGTACGAAATCTTTTAACCACAATAATGTCGGGGCATCATCTAAAACCGGAAGGAGGGAACTCATACTCAAAAATGTACCCTCCCAGTCTATCTAAACACGCCTCCAAAACTTTTAAACATAACCTTCTCAGAACTAATCCTGAAACGCTGATACTAGATCCATCTTTCAGCTTTAAAAAAGGCGCGATTATTAATGACTTTATCTTCTTTACTACAAAAATGGCTCAATGGAGAAATACTTTAAATAACTCGCTGAAAATACAGGAAGCGAAAAACATTCCCTATGGAACTAAATTGCTCATTACACCTTCCCGAAAGCTGAGAGCATCATTAAACATAATGTGTTATAAAAACGGCACGTTTCTCATTCAAGCTGCCAACAAAGATCTGAAACCATGTCCTCAGTAGCCCCACCTCAAGAAGAAACCAATCTAATAGGAATTCTCAACCCATCGTCTCACATGGGAACCACCAGGCTGTGATTGAAACCGACAGTGAGACTGATTCCCAACAGTCTAATCAAGTAATGACGCTAGATTGCATAAACACCAATGATGAGCCACAACCGTTCAATCAGGAGGCCAGTAACTCGCATGCTAGTGCAAATGGTAGCGCTAATACACTAATTAGCATAAATTCCAAGGACGAGCCCCAAATGTTAAATCAAGAAGTCTGTTGTTCGAATGATGGCGAAACTGGTGCCGCCAGGGAGATAGAACTCCTACAGTCGGATCATGATTTGGCATTAGAATGCACTTCCACCAATGATGAGCCCCAACAATTGAATCACGAAACCAGTAAGTCAGAAGATGGGTGCCTCAGCACACAGCTATCACTAGTTACCTCACCCCTTGACTCTAGCTCCCATCCTACCTTTAACATTGATTCCAACCTGCTACTGGGAACAGCCAGCAAGTTGGTAACTACACAAGTTGAACAAGATGACTGGAGAGACCGACACAGGGATCTGCACATCTGTCTCTAGTCACAAAATAACATGCAAAGACCCGACAGAGATATACAAAGCTAACCTCCCTATAGGGGTACCCACACAACTGCCCACCAGTGCCCAACTTAGATTAGACTCGGAAAAGATTAGAACCCATCAAACAAATAGGGAATTTAAAAATTTCAGTTTGCAATCTAGCAAGACTTACAAAGCCATGCTTTTCCCTATTAGAGATATGAGGAACCTGTTGTACCTATCAGAACAATGGCTCACAAAAATGGAGGTTCTTCAGAATTCCTTGTATGAAACACAAGTTAAATGCTGTTCCACCCCAATGGCGGCATCAAACAGAATTTACCGCCCCCGTACGCAACTCAATTATTTGACAGGCAGTGAGATATTATCCATTCTGTCTACATGTGACCCTACTCCCACTTCTCATACTAAGATAGGTGAGAACTATATCCAAACTATCCCAACGAATGCTGGTAGAACTTCTAAGTCTAACAATAGAAGGCTAAATGCTAGAAACCTAAAGAATGTGCCATTACTGCCTGGAAAGATTGTTTCACCAATGACCAGTTCTCAAAAACACATTCGGTGCATACTACTCAACTGTCGATCAGCGAATAAACACGCTGCTGACATAGCCGACCTCATACTAAACCATGAAATTGACGTAACCATTTTAACAGAAACATGGGTTTCTGACTCGTCCTCACCATGCTTAGACCGATTAGTCCCCCCGAACTACCGGATTATGAGACAGGACAGAAGAAACAGAATGGGAGGAGGCATTGCCTGTATACACAGATCAGACATTACCATCACAAAAATACATTCTGACCCCTTAGAGTCTTTTGAATATCTGGGCATGTCACTTAGATCGGCAGATAACCAAAACTGTAAACTCCATGCACTCTACCACCCCCCTGGTACAAAGACCATGTTCATAGACCAGATGATAGAAATCATAACCACCAACTCTAATCTGTAATCTAACGATATTTTCTTAGGAGACTTCAATATTCACTGGGAGGATCACTCTAACAGTCAGATCACACTGTTTAAAGCCTTCCTGGAAGAGCAATCGTTAGTTCAAGGATGTCATCTTCCTACCCACTCCAAAGGTTCCACCTTAGATTGGATATTAGCAAAAGAGAAAGCGATCGAGAAAATTGTAATCACCCCCTGTGATTGGTCTGACCACCACATAATTTCATTTGAAATTCCCTTCAGAAAAACCAATCGACCGCACAATCTATTAAACCCAAAAAATGGACCCGGGACACCAGAGGAATTAACTTGGAAAATGTAGCAGCGCGCTGTGAAATAGATTTGCAGCCTCCTAAGAGCATGGTTGACGTCAATGACCTCACGCTGCACTATAACAAGACAATGTCAAGCATTATCAAGGACATTGCCCCACTAAAACTAAAAAGAATCCCTGACAAAGACAAAAACCCATGGTTCAATGGCGCCCTTAATGAAGAAAGAAGGTCACTGAGAGTCTCAGAACGTAAATGGCGACAACACCCTTCGTCGCCCCACTTAACTCAACTGAGACAATCCAGTAAAGTCTATAATAAAAGCATTCTAAAATCTAAGAAAGACTTTTTCAGGAAAGAACTGGATAATGCAGTAAACAGACCAAGGAAACTATTCGATCTACTGAAAGATCAATCAAATAAATCTGCCAAATCGGCACCAACCATTACAAAAACAACCTTAAATAGTGAAGATTTCTCCGTTTTCTTTACAGACAAAGCCAACTCACTGGAGGGGGAGCTCAAAAAAGCAGCCGAAGACATTGAAAGAGATAAGGACTTTTCAGAGGAACATCAGGATCAACAAGAATTTGAAAAACCAAAAAACAATGCTCGATGGTCAGGATTTAAGCCAGTCAGCGAACTAGACATTGCGAAGATCATGTCGACCTCTAAACCTAACAATCACTACAACGATCCCCTACCGGCAAAGTGCTGGTCTTCGATAAACCACCTGCTAATCCCATCATGGACAAAGATCATAAATGCCTCATTGTCACAAGGCCAAATACCGGCCTGCCTAAAAACTGGTCAAGAGTTAAGTATACAGGGGTAACCCTATAACCCAAGGAACCTGGGCCTCGTAGATATATATGAACAATGGTTCCGTAGGGGAAATATTATTTACAATGAAGAAAAATCAATTACACATAAACACAGCAATCGATGATCTAGCAAGCAATTAATCTTAAAGGATGAATAATACTTCAAAAAACGTAACAATTTATTTTTTAGTATTTCATCTGAATTTTAAATCATTCAGCAACTCCTTTAGATATGTATAAAAATTGAAAAAGGGCTGTATATACAATGATATTTACAAAACAACGACGCAGTGACAACGTGAATAAGGTGACTCTGTGTGATAGTGAAAAAGTGGATATTTACATTATCAAATACAATACAAAGGAAGTTTTTTACACGAAAAGTCCTCGGCTAAATTATAGATAGGTAATGAGCCTTGTATGGCACAAGTCCTGTAGTCTGTATGTACAAGGAATTCCAATTCGTGCAGGACTATGAAACCGTCAACGTTTCGACCCTGTATCGACCAGTTGTTCTATGCGGTCATGTCGGGTCTTCTTCAGGACATTGGGAATGTATAACAGCCTGCATAAAATAGATATAGATCAATATCTCTGCTGTGTTAAAAATAAAAAAGGGGGAAGGTATAAATTTCCCATAAACTCACCCAATTAAAGGTGAAAGGACCGATGTCCGACTGTATGGCGTGATTACTGCTCAGTGCCAGTCAGAGGAGAGTACCTATTGACATATGTGCCCATTAGTACTCAAATATTGAACGACAGTCTTATTACAAAACCATATGGGACATGTAAAAATATTAATTTTTACCAGTATCGTAGAAAGTCTATATTCTTCTTCGCCTAGTAATCTACTCGTTTGCTTCGTATGTCATTCTGATTAACGTGTCCGCTGTGAGTCACTGAAAACATGAACGCAAATAAGGGTATTCAGAATAATGATTGTAGAGTAAAATTAGGCGCCATTAGAGCTCAGTGGTCTATGTAATAGCTCACCTGACTTGAGGATAATTTATTTAGCGCTGCTGGAGTCAAGGTCATCAGGATATCAATTCAGCTAGAATAAACCATAAATAAGCCCTCATTAAATATTTGACTAGTGTAATTCGTAAACCTTTAGAAACCATTCTACACTATTGAGTCAGAATATGCTCCGATTCATACAAAATGCAACCCTGTTTAAGCAAGAATACCATGATGGCAATATATCAAAAATACACACCCATGAGAGCAACTGTGATCTATGTGTATTCCAACGGGTGTTATGATTTCCTCCTAGAAGCTTAGACATGTGACTAAATTGAAGAGAGATTATTGGGATGTCGGCGAATCAAGAGACCTTCAAGACCGTCAAATACACTAATTAGTTATTTGAAGTACAAACGTTACTTCGCGCGCCATCAACGGCGCGCACCACATCGTCCAAATAAACTTGATCGGCTATAATTAGCAATCGTTGCTTCACGCGCTACGAGCGTCAAGCGGTGCATTGCGGAGATTTACCTGATGTGTAAGATGTATTCTCCTAATCTCAGGGAGTCCGTCTGAAGCACGCCACCAGCCCGACTGAGGGGCGTGCAGCAGCTAAATAGTAGCTACTGTGGATATAGAAATAGGACTGGTGTAGATGTTGGTTATAATTTGTTAAATTTCTGATTTACAAAATCGTTTGCGATGTTAACTTTGATAAATATTTAGGTAGATGGATAAAGGTCTAATGAAATGGATGCCGCAATTATCAAAATCTGACCTGGCTGGATCGCGTGCGATGTTGGTGTTAATAGGGCGGGTAATCAGATCGCTCGTACCACATAGTTCTGCCCAGCGTTCCAATGCGCTAGAGAATCATAGACTCATAACAATTAACACAGAAATTAAACAAAAATTAATTAACCTATAGGCATTTAATTACCATATAGGTGAATTCACGATGCTTAAAAACAAACACAAAACAAAGCGTGTTTTGAATGCTTGGGAACAATAAATCCATTAAGCAACCCATATCATTAGAGTTTGCCATGTTCTCAAGAGCGGTTGTTCCAAAAGAAGTCAGAGGTCATAGATACAGTTTAGCCTAAGCGATTTTTGGACCAATAGAGCAAACCAAATATATGTATGATAGCATTTGGTGGCATTATAATTACTCTTACATACATTGCATTTCATATAACATGTAAGTGACATAGAAAGACTGTCATTGTATATGCGTTTTTCGACATTTCATCGCACTTTGTTGACAGGACAACAATTGTTGGTTGTAGCATGTATCTTTGGAGTACTGTCAAAAGAAGCATATCAGTAAAAATGGTATGGACCATATTGTGTACAGTTTGTGTCATACAGCATAGCCATAATGTGCACAATGATGTCCATACATGTATACTTCAACAATTGTTCATCAAATCTTTACAGTGAATATGAACTTAGCCTGTGGATTGTTATCAAAGTTCCACGAAGCTTGTCGCAGACAAATCAAGTGGTAATGTATAATTACCTGAAGCATAACATTCCCAGTTGTTTGTTAGTCTCCTCATTTTCGTTGAGCCCTGTCTTCACAGAATCTAGGGAGTGAATCCATCTGCACTCCTTATAGTTGAGCATGGAATGAATATTACCGCCTCTCGGGTGCTGCCGTACCCTCTCAATTACTGTCCACCTCATACTGTCTGGTGGATGGTTGAAGCTCAAGAAATGGTCAACTAGAGGTGCCCCTTGCGTTCTGCATTTGACCCTGCTCATATGTTGCAGAATTCTACATTTGATTTTTTGTGTAGTTTGCCCTACATATACTTTATCGCATGGACAATAAATTGCATAAATAACGTTGTTACTGTTGCAATTAGTAAATGTAGGACGTGTAAAGTTCTTTGTGCCATACACAAAAAGCATACCCTCTATCGATGAGTCACAAGCCTTGCAGTTGCCACATTTTTTATGGCCCAAGATAGGTGGCAATGATAGTTGGGAACGTAAGTCTGGTTTGGGGGGACCATGAAGGTAGGCACTGACTACTGTATCTTTTATACTCTTGCCACGTTTGAAGGCAAATAGTGGTAATTCCGTAGTTCCAATTTCTGTCGCTACCAGATTCCAATATTTAGCAATAGTTTTTTTAATGGATTGGCTATCTGGATTAAAGGTGGTGACACAGACTATTCTGTCACTCGTCTTCTCACTTTTTTTAGTCTCTAGTAGAGATTCTCGTGGGCAGTACCAGGCTCTCTTTTTAGCCCGTTTCAGGAGGACGTTAGGGTAACCTCTATCTCTTAGCCTTTTTGTGAGAACAGTTGCTTCCGCAAAGTAATCAGCTCTCAATGTGCAGTTGCGGCGCAGTCTGAGAAACTGCCCATAGGGCAGATTATCTCGAAGACTGCGGGGATGGTTCGAATTATAGCTAAGAAGAGCGTTTCTCTCAATAGGTTTTCTGTACAATCCAGTGTAGAGTACCCCATCTGCCGTTTTCACATTGAGGTCTAAGAAGCTTATGGTTTCATTGTTTTCACTCATCGTAAATTTAATGTCGTTGGATCTTCCATTTAGCCAGTCAAAAAACGACTTGAGGGTCGTAGTTGAACCGGTCCAAATCATAAAGACATCATCAATATATCTTTTCCATATATTGATGCTATCTCTATAAGGATTATTTTCTCCATAAAGAAAGGTCAACTCAAAATAATTCATGTAAAGGTTTGCTAAGGACGGCGCATAGCTTGCGCCCATGGCAACGCCTTTGCATTGAAGGAAGTATTGATTATGGAACACAAAGTAGTTTTTTGTCATTGCGATGTCCAACATGGCTATTAAAAAATCTGTAGGGATTCTATGTGGAGCGGGTCTTGTATTGAGTACTTCTTGTATTACAGACAGAGCCTCTTTTTGTGGTATGCTCGTGTACAAGGAGGAAACGTCCAAAGTTACTAAAAGTTGTTTCTCCTTATCAAATGGATGGTCCTCTATGAACTGGATCATTTGGGTTGAATCCCGAACATAGGATTTAGTGGCAATCACAAATGGCTGAAGAAAGTAATCAATATATTGATTCAAAGGTTCCAGTATGGAGCCACAGCCTGATACGATTGGACGTCCCGGTGGTTTGTCAAGGTTCTTATGGACTTTCGGCAGAGTATAAATTGTTGGGATTCTGGGGTTAGTCTGGGTGAGAAATTTGGACTCTGGGATACTAAGGAAACCTGAATCAAGTGCTTGTGTTAGTAAGGAGTCAATCAAAATTTTTATTTCGGGGGTAGGGTCCTTTGTGATTGGTTGGTAACTATCACGGTCATTAAGTTGCCTTTGAATTTCATCTACATAATCACTCCGATTTTGTATTATGATTGAACCCCCTTTATCAGCAGCTTTGATAATTATTTGGTCGTTGTTCTTTAGGGAATGTAGGGCCAGTTTTTCTCCCAGTGAGATATTATACGGGACAAATCTAGGTTTGTCCAATATGGACAAGACTTCATGTGTAACAATTTGTTCGAAAGCTACAATTTTCTGGCTCATGGTCTGTATACCCGGTGTAAAAACAGAATTGGGTTTGAAAGGTGTTGCTGCAATAGACCGAACAAAAGGTTCTCTATGTGCATAGAAGTACTTTAGTCTGCCCTTCCTGAAAAACTGCATCAATTCAAGTTTTACCATAAAAGGATCTGTTCTCTGAGTGGGCACAAAAGATAGCCCTTTGGATAGAATATTATTTTCTTCTTGCGACAAAATATGGTTGGAGAGATTAATGATAGGATTACTCTCGTTTACCGCCACCGATTCAATTTGGATGTTATTGGGAATGAGGGCATCTCTAGTGTCAACCTCTCTAAGAGAAACATTTGTCGGTAGTAAGGTCATATTTGAATTTTCAGTAATTAAAGTGTCAGACATTGTATTAGGGGATGTTGATGTTACCATCGGTATGTCTGGCGTCTTGTTGAAATTTCCCCATGGTTCGCCTGGTCGTAGAATCTCACTTGTTGATTGCCTCGTTGGGGTGGGGGATTCTGATTTCCCCTTTGGGTGTAGGCCTGTTGGTTCCCGCCCCTGCCACGATACCAACCTCTCTGTCTCTGGAACCCTCTCCCTCTGTTGGAACTCCATGGCGCGTCCCCTAAAAAAGACTGTTGTTGAGGGCCTTGTGGTCTTGATGCTGTGCTTGTCGACGCTAGCTCACTTTCACCTTCGGAATTACTCCCAAAGGAGGAATTCGACAAGGTGGTGAACCTTCGTGGACCCTGTCTGCTACGGTTCGTGTAAAAGCCTTGATTATCCTGCTGGTAGTAATCGTCTGAGATGTAAGGATATGTTATCTTTTTGTCATAATTCTGTATATCCTTCTGTAATTTGTCTGACTTTCTTTGTAGTGTGAAGGTATGGAATTCGGCGAGTGTTTTCTCTGCCTTTTCCAATGCTTCTTTAGCGTTTGTTAAAGTATTATCACCCACTATTTCTCTTTTCAGATCATTGATTTCTTGGATAAGTTTTTTCGAATATTCCAAAGCCGTCTCAACTCCAAGTACCATCCAGTATCTTGAACAGTTATTCGAAATAAAACTAAAACCTTCTCTAAATTTGGGAATATCAATGAAAATAGCGGGTTCGTTTCGAACTTGGAGACCCTTGGGAATAATATTGGCCTGTAAGTATTTAGTCAAAAAATGTCCATGTAGTCTAGTTCGTACCAGCTTCTTTTCAAGACGTTCTAATTTTGTCAATTTATCATTTAGTGTAGTATTGATGGCTGATAACTCTACTCCAAAGGAATTGTTCATATATATCTACGAGGCCCAGGTTCCTTGGGTTATAGGGTTACCCCTGTATACTTAACTCTTGTCCTGTGCAAGCGCTGGCTTGCGAGGGTTTTCTCTGCAAATTCATTTAGAAACAAACTATGTCAGATACTCTTTCTTATACTGAAGAATATATAGCGAAACTAATAGCTGAACAAGGAGTATCAAATTCCTTTGGAGTAGAGTTATCAGCCATCAATACTACACTAAATGATAAATTGACAAAATTAGAACGTCTTGAAAAGAAGCTGGTACGAACTAGACTACATGGACATTTTTTGACTAAATACTTACAGGCCAATATTATTCCCAAGGGTCTCCAAGTTCGAAACGAACCCGCTATTTTCATTGATATTCCCAAATTTAGAGAAGGTTTTAGTTTTATTTCGAATAACTGTTCAAGATACTGGATGGTACTTGGAGTTGAGACGGCTTTGGAATATTCGAAAAAACTTATCCAAGAAATCAATGATCTGAAAAGAGAAATAGTGGGTGATAATACTTTAACAAACGCTAAAGAAGCATTGGAAAAGGCAGAGAAAACACTCGCCGAATTCCATACCTTCACACTACAAAGAAAGTCAGACAAATTACAGAAGGATATACAGAATTATGACAAAAAGATAACATATCCTTACATCTCAGACGATTACTACCAGCAGGATAATCAAGGCTTTTACACGAACCGTAGCAGACAGGGTCCACGAAGGTTCACCACCTTGTCGAATTCCTCCTTTGGGAGTAATTCCGACGGTGAAAGTGAGCTAGCGTCGACAAGCACAGCATCAAGACCACAAGGCCCTCAACAACAGTCTTTTTTAGGGAACGCGCCATGGAGTTCCAACAGAGGGAGAGGGTTCCAGAGACAGAGAGGTTGGTATCGTGGCAGGGGCGGGAACCAACAGGCCTACACCCAAAGGGGAAATCAGAATCCCCCACCCCAACGAGGCAATCAACAAGTGAGATTCTACGACCAGGCGAACCATGGGGAAATTTCAACAAGACGCCAGACATACCGATGGTAACATCAACATCCCCTAATACAATGTCTGACACTTTAATTACTGAAAATTCAAATATGACCTTACTACCGACAAATGTTTCTCTTAGAGAGGTTGACACTAGAGATGCCCTCATTCCCAATAACATCCAAATTGAATCGGCGGCGGTAAACGAGAGTAATCCTATCATTAATCTCTCCAACCATATTTTGTCGCAAGAAGAAAATAATATTCTATCCAAAGGGCTATCTTTTGTGCCCACTCAGAGAACAGATCCTTTTATGGTAAAACTTGAATTGATGCAGTTTTTCAGGAAGGGCAGACTAAAGTACTTCTATGCACATAGAGAACCTTTTGTTCGGTCTATTGCAGCAACACCTTTCAAACCCAATTCTGTTTTTACACCGGGTATACAGACCATGAGCCAGAAAATTGTAGCTTTCGAACAAATTGTTACACATGAAGTCTTGTCCATATTGGACAAACCTAGATTTGTCCCGTATAATATCTCACTGGGAGAAAAACTGGCCCTACATTCCCTAAAGAACAACGACCAAATAATTATCAAAGCTGCTGATAAAGGGGGTTCAATCATAATACAAAATCGGAGTGATTATGTAGATGAAATTCAAAGGCAACTTAATGACCGTGATAGTTACCAACCAATCACAAAGGACCCTACCCCCGAAATAAAAATTTTGATTGACTCCTTACTAACACAAGCACTTGATTCAGGTTTCCTTAGTATCCCAGAGTCCAAATTTCTCACCCAGACTAACCCCAGAATCCCAACAATTTATACTCTGCCGAAAGTCCATAAGAACCTTGACAAACCACCGGGACGTCCAATCGTATCAGGCTGTGGCTCCATACTGGAACCTTTGAATCAATATATTGATTACTTTCTTCAGCCATTTGTGATTGCCACTAAATCCTATGTTCGGGATTCAACCCAAATGATCCAGTTCATAGAGGACCATCCATTTGATAAGGAGAAACAACTTTTAGTAACTTTGGACGTTTCCTCCTTGTACACGAGCATACCACAAAAAGAGGCTCTGTCTGTAATACAAGAAGTACTCAATACAAGACCCGCTCCACATAGAATCCCTACAGATTTTTTAATAGCCATGTTGGACATCGCAATGACAAAAAACTACTTTGTGTTCCATAATCAATACTTCCTTCAATGCAAAGGCGTTGCCATGGGCGCAAGCTATGCGCCGTCCTTAGCAAACCTTTACATGAATTATTTTGAGTTGACCTTTCTTTATGGAGAAAATAATCCTTATAGAGATAGCATCAATATATGGAAAAGATATATTGATGATGTCTTTATGATTTGGACCGGTTCAACTACGACCCTCAAGTCATTTTTTGACTGGCTAAATGGAAGATCCAACGACATTAAATTTACGATGAGTGAAAACAATGAAACCATAAGCTTCTTAGACCTCAATGTGAAAACGGCAGATGGGGTACTCTACACTGGATTGTACAGAAAACCTATTGAGAGAAACGCTCTTCTTAGCTATAATTCGAACCATCCCCGCAGTCTTCGAGATAATCTGCCCTATGGGCAGTTTCTCAGACTGCGCCGCAACTGCACATTGAGAGCTGATTACTTTGCGGAAGCAACTGTTCTCACAAAAAGGCTAAGAGATAGAGGTTACCCTAACGTCCTCCTGAAACGGGCTAAAAAGAGAGCCTGGTACTGCCCACGAGAATCTCTACTAGAGACTAAAAAAAGTGAGAAGACGAGTGACAGAATAGTCTGTGTCACCACCTTTAATCCAGATAGCCAATCCATTAAAAAAACTATTGCTAAATATTGGAATCTGGTAGCGACAGAAATTGGAACTACGGAATTACCACTATTTGCCTTCAAACGTGGCAAGAGTATAAAAGATACAGTAGTCAGTGCCTACCTTCATGGTCCCCCCAAACCAGACTTACGTTCCCAACTATCATTGCCACCTATCTTGGGCCATAAAAAATGTGGCAACTGCAAGGCTTGTGACTCATCGATAGAGGGTATGCTTTTTGTGTATGGCACAAAGAACTTTACACGTCCTACATTTACTAATTGCAACAGTAACAACGTTATTTATGCAATTTATTGTCCATGCGATAAAGTATATGTAGGGCAAACTACACAAAAAATCAAATGTAGAATTCTGCAACATATGAGCAGGGTCAAATGCAGAATGCAAGGGGCACCTCTAGTTGACCATTTCTTGAGCTTCAACCATCCACCAGACAGTATGAGGTGGACAGTAATTGAGAGGGTACGGCAGCACCCGAGAGGCGGTAATATTCATTCCATGCTCAACTATAAGGAGTGCAGATGGATTCACTCCCTAGATTCTGTGAAGACAGGGCTCAACGAAAATGAGGAGACTAACAAACAACTGGGAATGTTATGCTTCAGGTAATTATACATTACCACTTGATTTGTCTGCGACAAGCTTCGTGGAACTTTGATAACAATCCACAGGCTAAGTTCATATTCACTGTAAAGATTTGATGAACAATTGTTGAAGTATACATGTATGGACATCATTGTGCACATTACGGCTATGCTGTATGAAACAAACTGTACACAATATGGTCCATACCATTTTTACTAATATGCTTCTTTTGACAGTACTCCAAAGATACATGCTACAACCAACAATTGTTGTCCTGTCAACAAAGTGCGATGAAATGTCGAAAAACGCATATACAATGACAGTCTTTCTATGTCACTTACATGTTATATGAAATGCAATGTATGTAAGAGTAATTATAATGCCACCAAATGCTATCATACATATATTTGGTTTGCTCTATTGGTCCAAAAATCGCTTAGGCTAAACTGTATCTATGACCTCTGACTTCTTTTGGAACAACCGCTCTTGAGAACATGGCAAACTCTAATGATATGGGTTGCTTAATGGATTTATTGTTCCCAAGCATTCAAAACACGCTTTGTTTTGTGTTTGTTTTTAAGCATCGTGAATTCACCTATATGGTAATTAAATGCCTATAGGTTAATTAATTTTTGTTTAATTTCTGTGTTAATTGTTATGAGTCTATGATTCTCTAGCGCATTGGAACGCTAGGCAGAACTATGTGGTACGAGCGATCTGATTACCCGCCCTATTAACACCAACATCGCACGCGATCCAGCCAGGTCAGATTTTGATAATTGCGGCATCCATTTCATTAGACCTTTATCCATCTACCTAAATATTTATCAAAGTTAACATCGCAAACGATTTTGTAAATCAGAAATTTAACAAATTATAACCAACATCTACACCAGTCCTATTTCTATATCCACAGTAGCTACTATTTAGCTGCTGCACGCCCCTCAGTCGGGCTGGTGGCGTGCTTCAGACGGACTCCCTGAGATTAGGAGAATACATCTTACACATCAGGTAAATCTCCGCAATGCACCGCTTGACGCTCGTAGCGCGTGAAGCAACGATTGCTAATTATAGCCGATCAAGTTTATTTGGACGATGTGGTGCGCGCCGTTGATGGCGCGCGAAGTAACGTTTGTACTTCAAATAACTAATTAGTGTATTTGACGGTCTTGAAGGTCTCTTGATTCGCCGACATCCCAATAATCTCTCTTCAATTTAGTCACATGTCTAAGCTTCTAGGAGGAAATCATAACACCCGTTGGAATACACATAGATCAAAGTTGCTCTCATGGGTGTGTATTTTTGATATATTGCCATCATGGGATTCTTGCTTAAACAGGGTTGCATTTTGTATGAATCGGAGCATATTCTGACTCAATAGTGTAGAATGGTTTCTAAAGGTTTACGAATTACACTAGTCAAATATTTAATGAGGGCTTATTTATGGTTTATTCTAGCTGAATTGATATCCTGATGACCTTGACTCCAGCAGCGCTAAATAAATTATCCTCAAGTCAGGTGAGCTATTACATAGACCACTGAGCTCTAATGGCGCCTAATTTTACTCTACAATCATTATTCTGAATACCCTTATTTGCGTTCATGTTTTCAGTGACTCACAGCGGACACGTTAATCAGAATGACATACGAAGCAAACGAGTAGATTACTAGGCGAAGAAGAATATAGACTTTCTACGATACTGGTAAAAATTAATATTTTTACATGTCCCATATGGTTTTGTAATAAGACTGTCGTTCAATATTTGAGTACTAATGGGCACATATGTCAATAGGTACTCTCCTCTGACTGGCACTGAGCAGTAATCACGCCATACAGTCGGACATCGGTCCTTTCACCTTTAATTGGGTGAGTTTATGGGAAATTTATACCTTCCCCCTTTTTTATTTTTAACACAGCAGAGATATTGATCTATATCTATTTTATGCAGGCTGTTATACATTCCCAATGTCCTGAAGAAGACCCGACATGACCGCATAGAACAACTGGTCGATACAGGGTCGAAACGTTGACGGTTTCATAGTCCTGCACGAATTGGAATTCCTTGTACATACAGACTACAGGACTTGTGCCATACAAGGCTCATTACCTATCTATAATTTAGCCGAGGACTTTTCGTGTAAAAAACTTCCTTTGTATTGTATTTGATAATGTAAATATCCACTTTTTCACTATCACACAGAGTCACCTTATTCACGTTGTCACTGCGTCGTTGTTTTGTAAATATCATTGTATATACAGCCCTTTTTCAATTTTTATACATATCTAAAGGAGTTGCTGAATGATTTAAAATTCAGATGAAATACTAAAAAATAAATTGTTACGTTTTTTGAAGTATTATTCATCCTTTAAGATTAATTGCTTGCTAGATCATCGATTGCTGTGTTTATGTGTAATTGATTTTTCTTCATTGTAAATAATATTTCCCCTACGGAACCATTGTTCATATATATCTAAAAACTGGTCAAGTCATTCCTCTCTTAAAAAAACCTACAGAGAACCCCTCTGATCCTAACAACTTCAGACCAGTAACAAATATTCCCATGCTAGCCAAAGTACTCGCAAAATGTGTCCAACAACAACTGAGTCTTCATATTTCGGAATTCAATCTTTTAAATGATTTCGAATCTGGTTTCAGACCAAACCATAGTACAGAAACAGCAATTCTGCACATAGTAGATGACGCTTTATTGGCACTCGACCATAACAAAACATGTCTCCTAATCCTGTTGGACCTGTCATCGGCTTTCGACACGGTTAACCGTGCCAAAATAATAGAACGGTTGAAAAACAGAATGAGACTAGAGGGAACAGTCCTAAAATGGTTTAGATCCTTTCTCGAGAATAGATCGCAAAAATTCATAGTCAACCAAACCCTCTCAGGCCCAACCAGAAACAATATCGGAGTTCCGCAAGGGTCAACACTATCTTCGGCGCTATTTAACCTATACGTAGAACCACTCACGGATATACTACAAAAAGCGAACATTTCTTTCCACATGTATGCAGATGACACTCAGCTGTACATCAAGGTCACATCAACAGAAGAGATAAAGACCATTAACCAGGCACTAACGAGAACCATCCAATGGTTAACGGCGAACCACCTGAAGCTAAACCCTCAGAAAATCGAATTCCTATTGGTTACACCCCAAAAAAGCAAATCAAATATAGTAGAATGGACCAACACTATCACTGCTCTAAAGTGTACTCCGAAGATTGTCGACTCTACTAAATCTCTGGGAATTACTCTGGACAAAAACCTGAACATGTTAGCACATATTAACACAATGGCAAAAAACGCCCGTTTCCATTTAAGTTACCTGCGAAAACTAAAACCATTCCTAAATAAAACAGATCTCAAAATAGCAGCTCAGGCACTGGTCATATCAAGGATTGAGTATGGTTGCACAACTCTGGCCGGGCTCCCCAAGATCTCAACAGCCCTACTGAAAGCCTGTCTGAATGCAGCCACAATACTTATATCTGGATCCAAAAAAATCGACCATATCACCCCTCACATGAAAGCCCTTAACTGGCTGCCCTTCGAAGCAAGAATTCAATTCAAGTTGGCATGCATTAAGCACAAAGCATTACACCACAAAACTCCAGTTTACCTCGCACAAAAACTCACGCTATCAGGAGGGTGCCGATTCTCCAGGAGCCACGCAGACCTACTATTGAAACCGGCACGTTTTTGTAAGAAAAGAACTTAAGACCGAGCATTCTCCGGGGCAGCACCGAGAATCTGGAACGCTATCCCCCCTAACATTAGAAGAATTCCATCCATCATGGCATTCAAAAAGGAAGCAAAAGCATTTTATATGAAGAAATTTCTCCCATAAGTCCATAGAGCAGAACCTTTGTCACTGTCTACAAACTTTTCATGACTATTCCATGCTCCCGCTAGCCGCTCACTAACGTTATATGGGCTTGTATATATGTTCAAAATGTAGCCTATTACTTTAAACTACTCATGGTAATTCAAATGTTGACTGATATATATGTGTATATATTACCCTTTGATGACTAATGTTTTGTTCTAATCTTGGTAAGCATCTAATGACTTGTAATGTATAAGGTTCTGTTTCGCTGGAATGCTGCTGTAAAGCGCTCTGATACCCTACACAGGGTCATGTTCGCACTATAGAAAACACTAAATAAATAAAGTAAATATATATATAGATATATATATATTAGAACCCACAGAAGCCCTGGCCCTCCTTTGAGAAAGGTAATGGTTACCGAAATGCATCAGGACAAAATCGCCAGCGCTGAAAAATAAATTCATTTCAAATTACCGTAAGTGTGCGGCTCATTCCTTTCCTAATGGAGAGGGTTTTGGAATGTCTTTCCGGCCTGGTCCTGCCGCGAGCAACGCACCGCCGTTCAAAAGAGCGCCATGACTGCCCGAGAAAGGACCTTGTTTGTATGTTTTGCGGAAGCAGTATGGGCAGTCGGCAGCCACCAAGGATTGTACTTTGGTTTGGTCTCCAGCAACTTCAAAGTAGCATGTGAGGGAGTTACGGTAATTGTAAAATACAGCAGAACTTTTGGCATCACCCACTGAAGGGAAAAATTAAATGGTTTTAAATGCGCACCACAAGTTCCAGCATGCATGAACAGTTAGCCCATCAGGGCGCCCACCAGGGGGCGAAAAACTCTTAAATAACGCAACTGTTTGCTGGTGTGTTTTAGAACCCACAGATGCCCTGGCCCTCCTTTAAGAAAGGTAAAGGTTACCGAAATGCATCAGGACAAAATCTCCAGCGCTGAAAAATAAATTCATTTCAAATTACCGTTAGTGTGCGGCTCATTCCTTTCCTAATGGAGAGGGTTTTGGAATGTCTTTCCGGCCTGGTCCTGCCGTGAGCAATGCACCGCCGTTCAAAAGAGGGCCATGACTGCCCGAGAAAGGACCTTGTTTGTATGTTTTGCGGAAGCAGTATGGGCAGTCGGCAGCCGCCAAGGATTGTACTTTGGTTTGGTCTCCAGCAGCTTCAAAGTAGCATGTGAGGGAGTTACGGTAATTGTAAAATACAGCAGAACTTTTGGCATCACCCACTGAAGGGAAAAATTCAATGGTTTTAAATGCGCAACACAAGTTCCAGCATGCATGAACAGTTAGCCCATCAGGGCGCCCACCAGGGGGCGAAAAACTCTTAAATAACGCAACTGTTTGCTGGTGTGTTTTAGAACCCACAGATGCCCTGGCCCTCCTTTGAGAAAGGTAAAGGTTACCGAAATGCATCAGGACAAAATCGCCAGTGCTGAAAAATAAATTCATTTCAAATTACCGTAAGTGTGCGGCTCATTCCTTTCCTAGTGGAGAGGGTTTTGGAATATATATATATATATATATATTTGCAACCAAATCCGACTTTCTCCAAATCAGACACCGACACTCGGGATGCTTTCAGCCATCCGGCTTGGGTTTTTATTTCCTTTTCGTAACGCGTTTCGGGACGTATCCCTTGCTCACACAATCTAATGTGGACAAAACGTTTCCATTTAAAGCAAAAAATACAGGGTCACATGATTAGCTCCTTGATAGACATAAACAACAGACTATTATTGCCGTGACGCTTAACTTTTTCAATACAACGTTATCATGACATAGTGCCAGAAATCTCTCTTATATCTAAATTTATCTCATTTAAATAAATCAGAAAAATGGATTGGATTTAAAAGTTTACAAATATTTCATATATTTACATATTTACATTCAAATCAAAGCATCCATTAAAAGTAGGGGAAAAATTTCAAAGAGAGTGACATTGTAGACAATAACAATCTATCAATAGTTCATCATCCTTCTATTTCCATACTCCAAATCATTTATAACATTATTATACAAGTCATGATTTAGTCATATAACTCTAGATCCCTTGTCAAGGTTGAATTTGTCCATCGTTCCTAATTTAGAATCAATCGAAGTTTCCAATGAATAATTCATTTGCAATCCAGTTTGGTAACCTTTATATCCAGGGACCAATAGGGGAGACAAGGGAAAAGAAAAGACACATAATAATGTCATAATAGGACATACAATTGTGAAATAATTCAACAATAGGATTCAACTCCGTATCAATAAAGTGCTAGTGCTTTGTGCAATTCAATGCTTGAAAATAAAGTGCTAGTGCCTTTCTTTGTGCAAAAAATCGCAATATTGTCCCAGTAAAGTGCTAGTGCAACAGTATTCAATATACCAAGGAATCCCATGATCACTGTTAAATAACGGTTTGTCCTTATAACGATCATATTGGAGAGTATGAAAAAAAGGGGGGGGGAGCAATCAATCCATCACTGGATAGTTATAATTAAAATCAAAATTTTAAAACCACAATTTTAAAATCAACATGATTGGAAAAGATACATCTATTTTAAATGTATGTGTAGATCTTCTTCAACATTCATACCATGAGGACTTTTTGTGTTGAACATAAGTATGTATTTAGACTCCAATTTGCTTAATTTCCTTTCCCTATCGCCTCCTCTTTGTTCTTTAGGGACTTGATCAATGGCAAAGTATGTTAATTCATTAGTATTGCCTTTATGAAATTCATTTATGTGACGAGCAACAACATAATTTTTGTCATTATTAGTGATTGCCCTTAGATGCTGCAAGATACGCACGTGAACCATGTGAATGGTGCTTCCTATATACATCATAGGGCAAGAGCATTTCAAGACATAAACAACAAATTCGCTTTTACAATTTAGTGGCTTTCTTATTTTCCAGGGACTATTCAAAAGGGGAGACATTATTTGTTGTGTATTTTTACCGTGTCTACAGGCCTTACATTTAAAACATTTGTGGAAGCCTGGGCTTACTTTAAGCCAACTCCCACCTTTTTTGGCTTCAAAATCAGTTTTAAAGAGGTCATCTCTCATAGATTTAGCACGGTTAAAAGTCACCAAAGGGATTCGTGTGACCTTCCCCTTTAGAATAGGGTCCTGCTTGACAAGGTGCCAGTGTCTACTCAGGCTATCTCTCACTCTAGCCTGATATGTACTGAAACCAGTGATCATGCGGATCATGAGGTTTTATATATATATATATAAAACCTATCAAATATAGCAAATCAATTGTGAACCATTAAATAAATTACCCAATTAATAAAATATAAAAAATGTAAAATAAAAAAAAAGACACTTACTAAAAATATTATTAACGATATAATATATATATTATATAAAAAAATAATATAACCTTTATAAAATAAATAAACGATAATAATGGATATATTCAAACAATATTATTTGGAAAAGTATTGGAGTCTGGGAAAACTATTTCCACTCTAGTTTATGCAACAAGACTGAAAGCGCAGGCTGTCAGAGGGATTAAATGTACTATTCCCACTCCGAATAGGTCAACAGTAGGGAAAGTATAGGATTAAGGAGGGGTAAGATTTACTATATCACCTCCAGTCGTGCACAGTAGGGAAAGTGTTGAACTTTGGAGGGGGAAGATGTACTATTACCACTTCAGTCTGTGCAACAGTAGGAAAGCTTTGGATTTTGGAGGGATTAGATTTACTATTCCCACTCCAGCCTGTGCAACAGTAGGGAAAGCGTTGGACTTCATAGGGGTAAGATTTACTTTTTCCACTCCAGCCTCTGCAATGGTAGTGAAAGCGTTGGACTTCAAAGGGATTCAATTTACTATTCCCACTCCAGTCTGTGCATTAGTAAGGAAAGCGTTGCACTTTGGAGGGGTAAGAGTTACTATTCCCACTCCAGTCTGTGCAACAGTAGGGAAAGTGTTGGACTTCGGAGAGGTCAAATTTACTCTTCTCACTCCAGTCTGTGCAACAGTAGGGAAAGCTTTGGATTTTGGAGGGATTACATTTAATATTCCCACACTAGTCTGTGCAAAAGTAGCGAAAGCGTTGGACTTTGGAAGGGTAAGATTTACTGTTCTTACTCAGGTCTGTGCAACAGTAGGGAAAGTGTTGGACTGCGAAAGGGTAAGATTTACTATTCCCATTCCAGTCTGTGCAACACTAGGGAAAGTGTTGGACTCCAGAGGGGCAAGATTTACTATTCCCACTCCAGTCTTTGCAACAGTAGGGAAATCATTTGACTTTGGGGGGTAACATTTAATATTCCCACTCCAGTCTGTGCAACAGTAGGGAAAGTTTTGGACTTCAAAGGGGTAAAATTCACTATTCCCACTCCATTCTGTGCAACTGTATGGAAAATGTTGGACTTTGGAGGGGTCAAATTTACTCTTCTCACTCTAGTCTGTGCAACAGTAGGAAAAGCTTTGGATTTTGGCGGGATTACATTTAATATTCCCACTCTAGTCTGTGCAAAAGTAGGGAAAATGTTGGACTTTGGAAGGGTAAGATTTACTCTTCTTACTCAGGTCTGTGCAACAGTAGGGAAAGTGTTGGACTGCGAAAGGGTAAGATTTACTATTCCCATTCCAGTCTGTGCAACACTGGGGTAAGTGTTGGACATCAGAGGGGCAAGATTTACCATTACCACTCCAGTCTGTGCAACAGTAGGGAAATCATTTGACTTCAGGGGTAAGATTTAATATTCCCACTCCAGTCTGTGCAACAGTAGGGAAAGCGTTGGACTGTAGAGGGGCAAGATTTACTAGTCCCACTCCAGGTCTGTGCAACAGTAGGGAAAGCATTGGACTTCAGGGGCACGATTCAATATACCCACGCCAGTCTGTGCAACAGTAGGGAAAGTGCTGAACTTCACAGGGGTTAAATTTACTGTTCCCACTCCAGTTTGTACAACAGTAGAGAAAGCGTTGGACATCAGAGGGGTTAAATGTGCTATTCTCACTCCAGTTAAAGTAACAGCAGGGTAAGTATTTCTCTTCAAACACATTAAATATTCGAATAACCCTAATAATACAGAACAAATATAAAACTCCTAATATGAACATTATTAATTAACCAAAAAAGTATGTGTAAATATCTAAAAAATTAAAAACATGTAAACAATTTACATAATGATTAAACAATGAAATGCTTAATTAATATTTTTGTTGTTTATTTATAACTGTATTACCTTCTTCTACAGCACTCTGACAAACCTAGCAGCCCACAATTAAACTATAGCTAAAATAAATAAGTAGAACCCAATTTAAATAATTGATAATCAATTAACTAATTAATTAACAATGAATATGTATTTGTCAAATAATATTTACTCAATTAACATCCCACCCTATACCCTTACAAACCTAGCAACCCACAACCAAAATATTACTAAAATAAATCTATAATACATTATTTACATAAATAATTATCAATTAAATATTTGATAATAAATAAATAATTGTTAATTAATTATTACTTAATTAACTTCCCAACCTAATGGCCTACAAATCCAACAAACCACACCTAAAATATAACGTTATTGCACAATTTACATATTAAATAATCAATTAAATTAATAATAAATTGATAAATAATTATTTAATTATTACTTAGTTAACTTTCCACTCTATAACCCTACAAACCCAGCAGCTCACATGTAAAGTACACCTAAAAAATATGATTATTACCAAATGCATATAATTAATAATCAATTAAATAATTAGCAAATAATTAATACATATTTGTTAATTAATTACTTTTTAATAACTTTCCCACCCTCTACCCCTACAAACCCAGTGGCCTGCACCCTAAATATAAGAAAAATATATATTTACTACACAGTTCACATACTTACTAATCAGTTAAATTATTAATACAAAAATTTATAATTAGTTGTTCATTTATTATTATGTAATTAACTTCCCAACCTATACTCCTGCAATCCTAGCAACTCGCTAAAATACTATAAATTACTATTAGCAAGTCAATTTAAAATGACGTTACTGAAAATTACAAACTATATTTTTATATATTGTTAACAATTACACAAACAATAATAACACACAATATTAATATATGAATTAAAGCACATTAAGATCATAAAAAGCAATTTTTTTACAACTCTACTATTGAAAACGATATTAACAATAATTATATTTTTAATAACAATATTGCTTACCTGAAAAAGCGATATCATTGACAACAACAATATTTCTGCACCATGATATCCTTGTATCATGATATTTTTTTTGCCAATATTTCTGTCTCCTGATATTTACAACTCAGTACTTTGTCCAAATACCTTTAAAACTACAACAGATAGCTTCTTAAAAGTGGTTGAAAGTGCCTTCATTTGTTCAACTCAACTGCTTCTCTAACTGCTATGTCAGCTGCAAAGTGGTAATGCTCTGAGGTTCTTTCAACAAAGTCCCTTAGAGTAACCGCTCTGCCTCTGCAGCAAGTAGATTTACCCCTTAATTGCTAGGGCTTTTCCCCACTAGTGCCGAGTCCTTTTTTGGCCATTTGGGATAGTTCTCACTTAGGGCTCCATAATTTTTTCCACATAAGGTATCAATGCCGAAATTGTGTCCTTTTTTTCCAACATCCTGGGAATTCTGAAAGTACCCAGGGTTTATAGATTCCCCTGCAGGGAACCGAGCATATAGGCAAAATATAGCTACATTTTGAGGAAAAAAGTGCTCTGGATAAAAGTGTATGTTTTTTTTTCCTAAAAATTGTAGCAAGTGTGCCTCTCACGCCATGGATCAGTGATTATTTTATTCGTGGAGAGCTCTGAAAGTTATCTCCAATGATGTACCATTTATGTACTTCGATTACTCATAACAATTTCATGAAACAAATTACAAGCGTTTTCCCTATCTTTCATGAGATGTGTGCAACTCAGGTAATTTAGAACACAATCATTACTCGTGAAGCAGGTAAGTTGACTGTGTCAAACATTTATCTTTTAAGGAAGCTACAAAATAGGACAATAACATACATAACTACATTTTAGACCAAATCAATACATTAATTAAGATAAGACATAAATCAGCATGTCACAACAAAATACATTGGTGCAATCTACACAGTAGACTTACAAGACAGTGCACAAATTACAACAGAAACACATCCTATACATTGGGTAAGTCCTATTGGACTAGTGTGTCATTTATTCTACGAAGTGACTCATGTGTGCCCTAATATGAATCAAAGTCGGGATATTTCTGCTTTTTGTCCTCGAGCTTGCACTAATGTGGTGTCCTAAATGAGGTCAGAGTGGAGATAACAATGTTCTAGGCTTAGCCATCTTAGTTGTGCTCAGATATTTGGGGGCCGATTATGATGCAGAAGGCCCGCCACCGCCAGCCATGCGGTGGCGGGCCCTCCGCCATCGGATGTTGATTTCCCCCGCCAAATCAGGATGGTGGGGAAATTCAGCCGGTGACCGTGGTGGACGCAAAGACCGCCCACCACTCTTTCGCCAGAGGCAATCGCACAGCCGCCATGGAAAGGCTGGCTGGGATTGGTTTTGGTTGCCTGTTGTGGGCCCCCCTTGGTTTGGGGGAGGTAGTTGTGCACTGGGGGATACCCATGGCATCCCCTGACATTTCCATGCACAAGTTGGCAGGCACAGCGTGGTGCCTGCCACGTTGTGCAGGGAAATGCATGACATGGCCATTTAGCAGTGCGGCGGGTGCTGCAGCCAGCAGCACCAGCCTCAAAGTTAAATTGCTGGATGCAACTGCCACGCTGACGGTCGCATCATAATTAGGGGTGCGGGACCGCCACCTTACAGGCGGGCGGTCACGATCCCCGCTGAGTCCGCCCGCCATCGTAATCGGCCCCTTGGTGTTTTTTCAGTGTTTCAATATGATGACTCTTGGCCTCAAAAGATGTGTGTCGATGGGTGGATCTGTGTCCATATTGGAGATTTAGAGGTCAGATGTCTTCACGAGTTTTTGGTCCTTTTGGGTATGGCCTTTTGATCTTTGTATTATCTTATAAGGGAAAAGTCCACAGCTGGACTCTGCAGAAGCCGTCACATCGAGTACAGGAGGCGCCAGTCCTGACCCTTCGGAAGACGAAAAAGGAAGCTGTGGAATTTTCCCTCATAAGATAATACAAAGATCAAAAGGCCACAACCAAAAGGTCCAAAAACTTGTGAAGACATCTGACCTCTAAATCTCCAATATGGACACAGATCCACCCAAGTGATGGTCACGCCTACATGATTAGAAACCTAACAGTGTCCTGCACAAGTTCCCCCAGCCCTGAGGAAGACCTTCTATCAAAATAGTTCCCCAGGTCCAATCACGAAGGTCGAAACACGTCCGCACACATCTTCTGAGGCCAAGAGTCATCATATTGAAATGTTGAAAAAACACCAAATATCTAAGCACAACTAAGATGGCTTAGTCTAGAACATTGACATCTCCACTCTGACCTCATTTAGGACCCCACATTAGTGCAAGCTCGAGGACAAAAAGCAGAAATATCCTGACTTTGAATCATATTAGGGCACACATGAGTCACTTCGTAGAATAAATGACACAGTAGTCCAATAGGACTTACCCAATGTATAGGATGTGTTTCTGTTGTAATTTGTGCATTATCTAGTAAGTCTATTGTGTAGATTGCACCAATGAATTTTGTGACATGTTAATTTATGTCTTGTCTTAATTAATGTATTGATTTGGTGACAATAATGTATGTTATTGTCCTATTTCGTTGCTTCATTCAAAGGTAAATGTTTGACACAGTCAACTTACCTGCTTCACGGGTAATGATTATGTTCTAAATTTCGTGAGTTGCACACATCTCATGAAAGATAGGGAAAACGCTTGTAATTTGTTTCATGAAAATATTATGAGTAATTGAAGTACATAAACTGTACATCACTGGAGATAACTTTTAGAGCTCTACACAAATAAAATAATCGCTGATCCATGGTCTGAGAGGCACTCTGTTGCTACAATTTATCTTTGATTCCAGCCTTTTCAGTCCTAAATTGAATCAATCCCCTAGAAGAGACATATTTTTCCCTAAAAATGGCATCAACAAACAGTTTGCTGTGCTAAGGTCACCATCTTCCCAGCTTTAAGGAACATTCAGAGCTGAATAAAAAAATCTTTTTGGGGCTTTTTTCAAAAGCTAGCCCATTTTTCCTATTTGTTGTGTTTTCCATCTACTTTCAGTTTGTGGTGGAAACTAGTGTGAAAATCATTTGTGATCCGAAAACACCATTGATTTCTGAAAGGTAGACAGACTTCCAAAATCAGCAAGGGGTCATGCGTCTGGATTTCTCAAGGTTTCCCCCCCAAAAATAACTATTGAAATAAAGAAATATTGAAAATGAGTTGAAAAAAATTGCAATGATGTTTTAATCTGTAACTTTTTGTCATGATAGCTGATTTACAAAAGCAGTATACCATTGTATCCGCTAGACCCATCTGGGTGTGGGGCTACATAGAGATTGTAGGTTCTCCAAGAACTAGTGGGACCCACAGCCAACAACTGAACTGCATCATACAGTGGTTTGTCATAGTGTCCTGAGTATAGACAAATTCATATGGTGAAATATGCAGAGTAAAATATGAGTCTTAAGGAAACCTATGTATTTCTGAAATGGGCTCAACATAAGGCGTTTAGGACCAGTGGTTACTCGTACACCTCTGAGTTTGTGGGTACCGGTTCTAGCATATGATTTAAAGGGTATTTGTCAAAATGCCTTTTTTCTTACACACTGGCTTAGATTTGGAAGGCAACATTTCAGTGATATTCAATTGGTATAACAAATGTTCTACTATTCTATGGTCTCACATGTCTTCTGATAAAAATGGTACCTTAATCGTGTGGGTAGGCCTAGTGCCCACAACAGGAATGGTCACAGAATGCAACATGGACACATCAAATTTTTCCACTCAAAACTGACCCTTTTATGCAAATTGGGTAGCTGTTGATTTTGGACCCTAACTCAGCCGGCACCTAGGAAACATAGAAAATCTGCACACTTTTGAAAACTAGACTCCTGGGGAAATATAAGGTGGGGTAACTTGTATGGCTCTCCTTAGGGTTTCTAACTTCAGATTTGGACTAAAAAACAAATTTTTCACACATTATTGTGATGGAATCTTCTGAAATCTGTGAGGAGCCACAAACTTCCTTCCACCCAGCATTCCCACCCACCCAGCATTCCCACAAGTCTCCTGATAAAAGTGGTACTTCACGTGTGGTAGTCCTAGTGCCTGCGACAGGAAAGGACCCAAAATGCTACATGGACACATTACATTTTTCCACTCAAAACTAATAATTTTTTTGCAAAATGGGTAGCTGTGGATTTTGGTTCATAGCTCTGCCAGCACCTATGGAAACCTAGTAACCCTGCACCTTTTTTTAAACTAGGCACCTAGGGGAATCTAGAGTGGGTTGACATGGGTAGCTTTCACTAAGTTTTTGTACCCAAAATCCCTTGCAAACCTCACACTTTGCCTAGAAAACAGAATTTCCTCACTTTTCTGTAAGCGGAAAGGTCTGGAAACTGCCACTCTGAGCTGACACATGTCCACCTGACAAGAATAGTACCCAACTTGTGGGGGTGGGCCAAGAAACCAAGACACAAAAGGCCCCTAAGCGCCATAGTGATAGATAAGCAATAGGGGTAGATGCAGTATTTGGGACTGTGCTGTGGATCCACCCATGCAAGCTTACAAACCACAGGAATTTTTCAAAGCTATACAACAAGGGAATTCCAGGGTGGTGTGCCTTGCATGGATCCCATGAGGTTTTGTTTTACTCACAGTGCCCTGCAAACATCAAACTTTGTCCGTACTCAATCATTTTCCTCACATTTTGTGATGGAAAATGCTGGATTTCGCAGGAATCTACAAAATTCCTACCACCGGTGTAATTCCTACCACCCAGTGTTAGCCCACTTGTGTCAATAAATATGCTGCACCACTTGTTTGGCTGGGCCTAGTTCCTGTAACAGGAACGGATCCAACCAATGTAAACGGGAGTCCCCTTGTACGGGCTGTAGGTTTATCTTTGTGAATCAGGCCCCATATGTGGAGGCCAAGCTGGTTAATTAACTAAAATAACATTCCAAACTCATGTACTAAGTATACTGTGCCCAGATGAAGAAACAGATCCAAGGAAGTATGTGTTTGTTGTGGCTTATAGTCTGACACTGTGTGTGATTATTTGACAAAATATTAATTATTGCTTGTATTATGTCTTTTGTACAGGGTTTTTTACATACAAGTGGGCATCACTGCTCCATGCTTCCTTACTGTACTAAGCACTTAGGTAGAGTGTGCATAGTAAGCAGAACATGTTTTAAGAAGTGCACCACAGTTTGTATGACAGACAGGAACAGAGAGAGGAAGAACCTGAAGAGGAAATGCAGGTTACCTCTGTGCACCAACACCAGCACCAGCCTTTTGCTTGGTGAAAATGATAAGTAACTCCGGAGTCTGGAAAAGCTATTCATATCTCCTTTTCGTGTTCCAACGAAGTGTTGTGTGGGGTCCTGTAGGGCATTTGCAGAAGAAGGCAACTTCTGCTTATGTAGGTTCTCCATTTTCCATGAACGGAGAGGAACTAAAACTATAGTTATACTGCAACACTTATTCTTCACTTGACTAGAAAGAAAGTTAATTTTCAAGTAATAAGGAGCAATCACACATACCCTCTGATTGTCTAAGTGTCTTAAACTTAAACCTAAAACCACCACCCACCAGTGCAGGTTTTGGTGAGTCTCAGTTATGGTGAAATACATAAAACTGTCATAGTCTGCTCTCATTGCAGAATTTTGTAGGACCTGTAGCTTATTTGCACTTGGTTACCAGTTCCTGCTACCAAGAGTTTGCCATAGTCAATTTGTGGGAAATGTACATATATTAAAAAAGGAACATAATTTTCCTTAAACATAAGATGTTGAGTTTGAGGTGCTAGTTAGATGACAGAATGAAATCATTGTCCTGGCTACACATTAATTGCAGACCATTAAAAAAAAAAAACACTACTAGTGTTTTTATGTTGTCTGAGAGTGCAACCTCAAATGTATGACCAAGAGAGGATCAATAGTCATTACCATATTTTTATTACTAATGATCTTTGTGAACCAGAAAAACATCTGTTTTAAAAACAGTTAGGGCCTGATTACAAGTTTGGCAGTGCGGGAGCAGGACTGCCATGCCGCAGCTTCGCTCCCGCACCTCCAAACCATGTGCGCACCGCTTGCCAGATCATGACTTTTTTAGTCACTGGTGGGAGGTTCTTTGGCGTTTCCACGGTGGTGTCTATGAAATAAACAATGGGAAAGTCAAAGGCAGTACCTGCATGGCATGGACTGGTGCTGTCCATGCACTGCAGGTACTGGGGTGCATGCACACAGGGGGCATGCACCCCATGGCCCAGAGACAACAGGGGGCCCTGTAAGGGACCCTTGTTTCTTCTCCACCACAGTTTTCATGCAGAAGGAACCGCCATGAAAACCATGGAGACGATGAAACTCATAGTATGCTTGAAGGGACAACAGCGGTTCAGCCAAGCACATTGTGGCCTCGAGACCGCTACACCACTGCCAGGGATCTCTGATCCCTGGAGGGTGCAGTGGTGCAATGGCAGTCTGACTGCCCAACACGTAATGGGGCAGTTGGACTGTTGGTGCGGCGGTGGTTGGACCGCCACCATGAATCTGGCGGTCCGTGGACGGCCAGACTCATTATCAGGCCCCTAGTGTTAGCCAGTTCTCAGTCACACCCTCCTGATTATTAAATCTGTCTGCATTATAATATTTAGGCAGATGGAACCCCACCTGGGTTTCATCAGCTCAGCTTTGAAAGCTGGCAACCAAATTGGACAGTAATAAAGGTAGTGGTTGCATATATGTTTAAAAGGTATGAAGACAGACAAGAGCCATGTGGGACCCCACTGATTAACCATTGTATTCTTTGCCAGGTTCTGATCCACAACAACTTTAGCTTTCCCATCAGATGAAAGTGAATTCAAACACGTTTCCTCTCCACCCCCAATACCGTACTCACACACCTACTCTTTCCAGCAGCTTAGGGTGATCAAGGGTGTTGAAAGCTGCAGGGAGATCCAACAACATCAAGAGTGTCAGGATCCACAAGTCCATAATGTTGGATGAGTGGCCTGGACATAAATAATTTCTGCCTCTAATACCCAATGTGAATTGCAACCCGGCTGCCTATCTCGGAGAATACCATTCATTTCTACATTCACTAGGGCTGCAATTGCCTCTTTTTCCAGGACCATGCAAAACCAGGCCAGCAGATAACTTGGGATGAACATGTATCCTGCAGGAAGAGAAGGTTTTTCATAGACTTCATGATGGAGATAGTGTTATCTTCACAAATATAGCCAAAGGAAAAGATCGCAAGACATTGGCTTTTGATCAGTATCATACCACTTACGTGGTAGCTTGTTGTGCATATTGAAAGATGTAAAATTGCCCAGCACCTTCAAGATGTGAAAGAGCACCTTGGTAGGATTGGAATTTTACCTGTTTTGCTTGTAAGTCGCACACTTTCCTGAGGTGAAGATAACCTATTTCTTACTCTTTTTGACCTTTTTTGGTCCAAATAATGAGCCTTAGTGGAAATATTCTGCTAGCTTTCTATGTTCCTCACTTTACTGTAATATAAGCTCCTTCCTTCATAAACCATGTTTAGAGTTTATCAGATCCATTTCACTATGAAATTTTACCAAGGAACTTTGACAACAAAAGCTCGAATGGTGTGATTATACCACTCCATATCTCTATCTCTATATGCATTAACTTTAGATGGCCATTTAAAGCATTCTCTAGGGAACTTGTGCTTAGTGTGATGTTTTTACAGAACTATTCTTCTCAAATGGAAAAGAGTAGATGATGATACAGGTGTCACACTGATCCATCTCATATGTTGGTCTCTGCTACAGAAAAACTGCTGAACGGAATTGCACAAAATACAAGGTTAGAACTTTATTCGGAAAGCATGCTTTTTGTGATCTGGTTAAATCCGTTTAGCAATTTTGGAGAATTTAATGTTTGAATATTCAAAGAATTCTTGGTTCTGTTTGGCTGCAGGAGCTTTTACTCTCATCCGCCATTTTCAGTACCATGGATCCAGAGAAGGAACTGTGGTACATAAACAATCTGATTGTCCAGCTGCAACATGTGAGAAAATGTTGCGGCTGCCATTACAAGGCTTGGGTACTCGATGATTTTACAAAGAGAGATTGGTACTTCTGTCAATTTTTTGGTACTGCGGTACTGGCAAAGGTTAAAACTTTTTAATATATTTCACAAAACATCAATGTTTGTTGTTGCTGTGAGGAAACCCTATCCTCAAAAGTAAAAAAAAGTTTTCGTTAATACTAAACTGATCTTTAAAAATAAGGTTAGTGGTACTGTTGTTCTTTTGTTTGTTTTGTGGCAGACAGAAAAGATAAATGTCCCACAAGAGTCCAGCAACACTCCATCATTGGCTTTACAGATGCGCGGAAGAACTGCTGAACCAGTAGCACGCCAACAAAAAATACAAATGAAAATAGCCATCTGATTAGTGACATGGTGTACACTGTTCAAACAAGCATTGGCAAAGCCAATGGCTCCCACCTATGGGCAAGCTATTGGCTTTGCCACTGGGGTGGTGAATGGAAGGGTGGATGGGAGTAGTGAACGGAGAGCGGGTGGTTGGTGGAGAGCAATATGTTCAAGAAAGCTGTATCAAACAGCCAGTGCTGGCGGCCTTATCATGGCACTGTTTCCATTCTGTCTGTTGGGGGAGTGATAAGAAATGGGGGAGAGCGAGATCAAACTGAGACCTTGAGAAAAAGCAGGGATGATGTGGGTGAGAGCAGGGATGGATAAAAGTAAAATGGATAGAGGTTTGGAGGGAGGTATCAAACCAAAACATACTGAAGGTGGGGAGGAGATCTTAATCAAAAGTCATGAAGAGTGGAAGGGATAAAAGCAAAACGCACGGAGGGTTGGAGAAATAAAATAAATAGAGGGAAATTACAGTCCACACAGTCCATCTGCATCATAGTTTTCATGACAAAATCCAGAGCCACCATTCACTCTATCCACAGGACCTACCCCAGCTGGACAGTTCCAGGGCGATGATGTAATAGTACTGCCATCAGCATCTACAGCACAACCTCCATTAAGCCGGTAGTTTGGAAATTCCAATGTGAACCAAAGAAAATCAACAGTCGCGGCTCGTACAGGTAAGAGCGGTGTGTCAGGATGGGGTGGGGGTGATGGAAATCGACAGACGACGTGAAAAGTAATATTAAATAAATAAATAAAACCACTTACTTTGCGCTTGCCGCATCGCCGACGCAGCGATGCATTGATCGCAAACTAAGTGGTTTTATTTATTTATTATTACTTATCCCTTCGTCTGTCGCGTTCCACCACCCATCCCCACCCCGACCTGCCCTGCCCTGCCCCGCCTCACCACCCTTACCTGTGTGAGCCACTACTAAAAGCTAATGCTCAAAATGTTTCTTCCAGCTTGTGAAATGAGGTGCTTCACAAATGGCAACCTGGGTAGTATTCAATGCGCACTACAAGCATGTGGAAACACCTTATGTCATTTGAGATGTCATCAATGATGTCATTTGAGATATCACCAATAATGTCATTTATGATGTCATCAATTATGTCATTTAACACGTCATGAGTGATGTTATAGGTGAGGTCATAAGCAGGATGGCATGTTATAATTAGTAATGACGAACTCAGAACGTAACTATTGAGGGTGAAACATCATGAACATCACTGCAAAAAGACTAGGTCTTTGTATTTACCTATGGTGTACGCTGAGAAATATGTCTTCCTAATCAAACTTTATTTTACTGTCCCATTGCCGTTTTTTTATGTATAGACACACGCACAATTTTACTGCTTTTGTTTGTTTTATGTGTGATCTCTGGGGCCACAGAGCATGTGGGCATTCTTTTATTTATCTTGACTTCTTGTACATTTTGCTTATGATTAACTAGCATAACTAGCATACTGGATTTATGAAGGCTAACAGAT
Organism: Triturus cristatus; assembly: GCF_964204655.1. Classification (NCBI taxonomy): domain Eukaryota; kingdom Metazoa; phylum Chordata; class Amphibia; order Caudata; family Salamandridae; genus Triturus; species Triturus cristatus. Next base: position 304,377,470 of record NC_140582.1, on the reverse strand, counting down.
GTTCTGGTATTCAATTGATTTCTTCAGTGATCCCTGTGCTGTTGATTTTTTTCTCTCATTTGCTGTGTGTAGTGTAATTGAACTGCTTCTCATAATTAATTTGATGCCAAATTATTTTTTGGTGAACAATTGTTTCCCATATGTATATTTACCCAGGTTCCCTTTGGCATATGGCTTGCTCTTGCACTTTTTAATAAATAAAGACTGTCAAGCGTCTTGTCAAAATCGGTGCTAGGGTCTGGTCAATTATGAGACTGAACGAAGGAGGCATCAAGTTAATGCCTTCTGAGTAACTCGCTGATTCTCCAGCATATCTCACTTACAGAGATCTTCTCAGTATTTAAGCTTTTTGGGTTTCGAATCTTTTGGAAAGGAGTCCCCAGATGGTCTCACCATGGTAAGACGATTGGTGAGTCTGTGCTACAGTTTATAGGGGAGGAGGCAAAGATGTCATCTAATTCACCTGCTATACCTTGTTAACAGCACTTTGGCCCTCATTGGAATGTCAGTGGAACCTCAACCAAAAGGCGATCAGTGGCGGTCCAAGCCACATCCAGGATAGAGGTCCGACATACCCATTATGATGCGGTTGGTCGGACCACAGAAGTCAGAGGTACAGACCGACGCCTCCGACAGACTCAAGGAGCCCGTCAGGTGTCGGTCAGACTGTAATCCCTGCAATGAAGGTTGTGTCTGTGCAGGCACGACCATAGCGATTATGACATCCATTTGCCACACCCTTTCCTTGGTGGACCCACCAACATGGAAAGGCTGTCAGAAAGGAACTTTCCCATGGGCCTCTGCTATGTGGCCAGGGGGGCACATGAGGTGCCCCCCAAACATCCATGCACGGCGTGCCAGGCACCATGTGGTGATTGGCACATGGTGCATGGATGTTTAAAAACATCCCTTTTTTTATTGTGGCTTGTGGTGTGGACCTTTTCCGGGCCACAGCACAAGCCACAATAGAACAAGCATTTACAATGCAATGGTCTCGGCATTGGTAAAGTTAGAGCTATTGGCATTGCTCATGACATTATTTTTGTTTATGTTTTTGTTTTTAACCCCTTCCATGCTGCGCAGATTCCGCCGCTGTGCTGACGGAATCTTGCGCGGGCGTGGTCATGACGGAACGGTTCCGTCATGAGCACAGCTCAACCGTGGCTCATGACGGAACCGTTCCGTCATGAGCACCGAAGGGGTTAAAACATTTCAAGAAACGGCATTGTTATTTACAATGTCAATAGCTTAATCACTCTCCAATGCGAGACCTAGTGCATTTGCACCCACACACAGATTAAGCTATTGACATTGTAAATAACAATGCCGTTTCTTTACATGTTTTAAAAACATAAACAAAAATAATGTCATGAGCAATTCCAATAGCTCTAACTTTAACAATGCCGAGACCGTTGCATTGTAAATGCTTGTTTTACTTGGGCTCTGAGAGCGAGTAGTGAGTACCCCGTGTGCCCCTTGTCTGGGTGGGGCTCCTCAGCATGCCGGCGATGACCTCTTGAAGGTGGTGGTTCTTCTGGCGGTGCCCTTCCCTCCCTTACTACATTTGCTTTAGGTGTCCCGTGTATACTGTAAGTACTGCTCACTTGTAATTTAGAATATTTTTGATTTTGTATTTCTCTGTAATACCCTATTTGGTGAGTGTCTTCATGGTATTGACTTTGTGTTGCATTTCTTTTGAATTTTTGTAATACAATTTTAAACCAGAAATGAACGTGTCCATGCGAAATGTAACTGGTGCTCATGTAAAGTGCTCCAGTACCTTCAGGTCAAGTTTGCGTTTTTTTAACATTCACAAATGGAAAAGGGTCCCAAAGGGCTGAGAGGACGTGGTGTAATGGCCAGGGCTGCCGACATTGGAACTGGGGAACCAGGTTTGTTGGCTCAAAATCCTGTGATTCTGGGAAATCATTTCTAGTTCCCTGACTAAAAAATAATAGAAATAAACTTGTTGGGCAAAGTAACTGGTGCTCATGTAAAGTACCCTAGTAGCTTTAGGTCAAGTTTGCATTATATAAAAAACAGAAGAAAAAATCCCTTTTCGTGAATGAGTTAACACCCCAACTTGGAGAATGTACTTTTCAATGTGGCAAATAAATGTCCACATTCATACTGTTTTACTACTAAAACTATATAGCACACTAACAATAATGTGTAGGAATTGGGTTTCCGTGAATATTTACGTTTTGCTTTGATACGTGTTGCCATGGGTATAAATTGGTGATATCTCTGCCTCGACCTTGCTTCCCCGGGTCATAGGGGTCATGGAGGCAAAGAACGGAAGAACATGCAGGCAGCTATCTCGGCGCAGTACTGTGTCATTCACAGAATAGGGCCAGCTAGGCGAGTGCCGGGGGCTGGGTGAGAGGACGGGGACTGATCCCGCCAAAATGAATTGTATCTGCGTCGTTAGTTTTACTTGCACATCTTTCGTTCACACCATTGTAGTATCATTTTCTTTTTGTGTTTGTACGCCAGTTTCTGTTTCGTGTCTTGTGTGTAATTCGTATACTCTGAAGTCCTTATGTGATGTAATTGGTTCTATTGTAAAGCGCTCTGACACCTACTGGTATTGTACGCGCTATATAAAAACGCATAAATAAATAAAACAGCAAACAAACCATGGAGGAGCTAGGGTGTGAGATGGAGTGAAACATGTATCGTCATTGGGGTACAGTGGCGGGCGCCATCCTTACCCGTGGCTCGGCCAGGGCGACTGACGCTGGAATCTGGGGCTCACGGTTCGATCCCTGGCACCGGCGGCACGTCAGCCTAGCACCATGCGACTCTGGGCAATAGCTTGCTCAATCTTCCCGACGGCCCCCAGCGCCAGGATGCCTTCGGGTAGCTGTTCGCGCTTTACAAATACTGGATTTCACATTTTAACCCTCTCGTCTTCCTTGCGGCCGCTTTGATCTCCGTGTGACAAGAGTTTAAATGGCTGCCATAAACTATCTGCTGAGGCCTCCACAACCCTCACAACTGCCCTACTCTGGACAGTCTCCTGTGGACCGATGCAGAGCAGACCAGGGGGTGGCGGGCTTTACAAAAACAGAAAACCGTCTGAGGCAGCTGCCTCTGCACGAGACCTACTCCGACTCCGCCGAGGCCTGGTTGGGGCCCAGCGCCGGTAGATTTAAAATAATGTATTTCACTGCACACTCGGTCACGCAGACTCTTTTGGGGCCTGCGTCACATCAGTGCTGACTGGTGTTCTAAGTAGATTAGACCTGGAGCAGCGCAAGTCACCTGAGAGAGCGGTAAATGCGTGTTCGTGAAAGGAACTCTAAGGGCATGGGCTAGAAATGTAGCAGAATCCATTTCTTATGTCTACAGTAAACATCAGAACATAACACAATAACACACGGCGCAAGGTAACAGCACAACAAAACAGAATACAACAGAAAACCACAGTACAAGCAAATTATCGAACTGCAATAAATCAGCACAAAAACAACAATATAACAAAGCAGACGTGCACAAACGTTCATGTCCCACATTACTACCACCAGTATCCTTCCATAATATACTAGTATACGATGCCCCAAGCAAGAATAAACTATCAAGAGCATACAATAGCGCAATTCAAAAATGTTTTGTGCTCTGCCCCCCAAACTAGGGTATTGGCATATCAATAAGTAGCAATGAAGGGATGGGCAAGCCAAAGAGATAAACTACTGAATATATTATATACACGGATATGCATCACACAGAAACGCCCTCTTGGTATATTTGATAATGCATATATTAGTATTGGTGGCAGGCGCAATTTTGGCCGCTGAGTAAACGATGCACTATTTAATCGTCCACCGGCTAAATGGCAGAATTTATCCACTTATGTACTATGGGGGAGGTGTCTGGATAAATAGGAAACTTGTATTAGTATTATAAAAACTATGGTGGTTGTTTAATTAAACTTAAACTGTTCCTGAAAGGAGAACAAGAACATTCTCAGAAGGGTAGTAACCAAGCACGGGACATACGTGTTGCAAATACCGACTCAATAGCATGTGCATTAACCTACTGAGCTATCAGCTTGATCTGGACGACAACACTAGGTTCATGGCCAAAGCCTGTTCTGGTGATGAGTCCTAGCGCATAAAGTAAGTAACGATGGGGGGCCCTAGAAAACATGAAACCAGCTGACTGACTGGTACCGCTTAGAAACTGTAAGGCGGGATATAAAACCCGAACAAGTACAATTGTCGGATGTGTTCACTTATCTGCAACAATTGATAGCGCTTTGAAACAGAAAGGCGGTATATGCTATATGAACAACAAGTACCGATCCCTGGACATGTGTACAAGCTCCAGGTAGTGCTGCCGCCGCAGGAGGCACGTCTGAGAACCAGCCAGGTACTCACCAGTCGGGGACCTCTTCTTGACTACTGTCTGAATCTTCCCAATCGGAGGTCTCTCCTTGACTAGAGTCGTTGTATTCCCAGTCTCCCATCGTGGCCGCGTCTGTCTGTCTGTCTGGTCTCTCCCTCGCTTCGGTCTTCCTGGCCTCTGTGTCCGTCTCGCGGCCTCTTCCTCAGCTTATGAAGGGAAGGGGTCGTTGTGTCTGGAAAGCGCCGCCAGCACCACCCCCCCCGCCCGCCCTCTTTCATCCAGAATCAGAGCCCTCCCCTGAAATCTGAAGTTTGCACCGTCCAAGGCCAAAGCGGGAACAAGAGATGATAGAGAGGGGATGAGGCACGTGGAGGAGCCGGGAGGTGAGGGAGCAACGCCGGGACACCACCGCCTTTCTCCGATGCACAGCAGAAAATGCCTCGGAGAAAGGGAGTGTCCTTTTCGGATTGGGGGGCGTGTTTTGCTGTTGTCTCCTCCCTGAGACTTCTCGCAAAAAACACGCCCCCCGATCCGAAAAGGACGGGGCTTCAACGGAGTGACTGGACCTCTTCTCCAGTGGCTGGCCAGCATTTAAGAGGCCAGCCAATGGAGAACAGGAGAGAAGAGGGGCGGGTGCAAGCCCCTCTTCTCAAAGTCACTCCAACTCATTAAATCTCGGAGCGAGACTGCGCAAGCGCAGCCTTTCGCAGCCGAGACCTAAAAAGGGTTGTTTCTGAATGCCTACATGGTGGTCGCATCATAATCTGGTAGGTGGGACCTCAGACTACTTGTGGGGCGGTCCCACTCCCTCTGCCATGGTGGTCGGACACTCCTTCGATGTGCCATTGTAATAAGACCCTTTGTTTTAGTTGGTTATTCAACTCTCAATCGATTCACCACCCGCTGGTAGGCCAGCCACGCTGAATTTACTTGTTATGCATCAAGGTTTCACAGAATTCCAAAACGACCTGCTAAGTACACGTATGCCAGCTCTATCCCAAGAAAGCGCCAGGTCCGCGCCACCATGCACTGTATTCAAAAAGTGCATTTCCCCAGTTTATGACTGTATACCACAGTGCGCAGTAAAATTAACTAGCTGAGAAGCAGATTATTAAAATGTTTCGAATTACTGTTGTATCATAGCATTTCTCAAGCATGAATTTCATACCCTTATTAAAGCCTACTGTTTTGACAGGTCCCCGCACAATATTTGCGCCCTCTCAGTTAAGTCTGACAAAGGTTCCCGCATGCTTCTGCGTTTTAATCCCCCTGCTTAAGGCTCTTTGTCTGGCAGCTCATATGCTTTACGCCTTTCATTAATTCAGCAATTAATTGATTTGTTTGCAGACATTCGTAATTTGTAAAACGTTGAATGGAATGCTAAAAATACCATTACATCTCTGGCAGCGGGTCTATGCTCGCATCTCATAATTGATAGCTCGGCTGTTCTCTCTGATAGCCTGGCAAGCTTATACAGTTACATTCTGTAATCGTGTTCGTCTTTGAAAATGAGTTTTGCACAGCCACGCATTTAGATCTTACTGAGAAATCTCATTCTAGTCATTTTTAACATAAATTATAATGCGTAAACGAAATTAGCTTTTGCAGAGAAGAACCCTTTTTCTCAATTTTTTGACTCATCCTAACATCATTTTGACCTTGGAAGACGCAATGTCTGTCGGGCATTGAAGACTCCAAACAAAGGAAGTCATTTCCATCCCATCACTATGGTTACACTTTCTTCTGCCTTCACCGCCACGCCAGACTGGTAACGTCGAATCTATAGATTCCTCATGAGAATAAGGAGGGCTTTTCACACTGTTTAGCTTTCCTAAATAAACAAGCGCGTGTACTGGAACCCTGCACGCTGAAAACTGTGTCAGGCAGCTTCCACTGCAGAGGCGGAAAGCAAGTGTCTGAAAAGAGCATTCCATGAGCTTTGGTGCCCAGTGGGGATAAACTATGCATGCGACATGTCTGCATTTCAGGGGAACGTCAGTACAGGTGTTCGCGAGACGCTAAGTGGCACTACATGACGCACAGAGGCACTAATGGCAGTCAATCATTTTTTCACAAAAAGGGTTTTTGCACCAAAAGTTGACGGGAGCATGGCACTGGAAGGCTTTTGCATTATGTAGCGCCAAGCACCTGATGCTTCATGAAAATAGACACAATAGGGCGGGAAAAGCGTGAAAGTCCCTAGGGCCCCAAAGGAAAGAGCAACAAAACTACAATTGCACATAGAAGTACATTCTGCGTTGTGGTGGAATCCTAATGCTAAATGAAACAAGCGCAAACAGTGGGCAAAAAGAAAATCGTGTGAACGTCACAAGCACAATATAGGCAATTTCCCTAAAATTAACACATATCGTACTACTCGATTAATCTTTGGGCGATTGTTCATATGCAGATATGTTCCAGGGGTCCGCCTTTAATACAAGTTTCAAGGAAGACCCATCTGCCCCGTCGTTGCGCTATTGCACAATGCTGAATCACGTAATTACTTCATTGGTGAGTGACACATAGCAAAAATATCGCTGATCTTTTTCTACCCTATAGCGCGATGCACCTGCTGATGTAATTGCAGCACTGTGTTGTGCTAATCTTGGTAAAACTTGATACACTTCTCTACACCCAGGATGTGCGGGGTGTCAAGAGGGGCATATTTATTTTTGATCTCAAATCACATATCTAGTGGTAGAACCTAACAGGCAAGAGGGGTATGGCACATTAGGTTTACACTGAAAGTGTCCCCTGAAATCTTCCTCGTCATCACAATGGGCCTGATTACATTGTCGGGAAGACTGCCACCGACAGGCCGTTGGTGTTGGTCCGCCCAACATTTAGGGCAGTGGTCTGACTGCCGGATTATGATACCGGCAGTCAGAGCACAGCGGGCGGGGGCAAAGACCGCCAACGCCAACTCGGCGATGCAGCGCCCACAAGGTGAATTGTTTTATTTATTTAATTACTTACCTAACTCCTGTCTATCATATGTCGGACTCCACTACCCCCATGCCCTGCCCCTCCCCCGCCCCACCCCACCCCACCGCCCCACTGCACTCCCTCGGCGAGCCGCCACTGCCTCAAGACCTGGCTCTTCGAATGATCCTCCACACCCATATGGACCAGCAGTCCCACCCCACCACCTTGAGGCACTCGGGGGAGTAGCCGCGCTTTATAAACCCCTAATTGATTGATTGATTGAAGACTTGGAGACAATCCCCTGCTTTAAGGGCCAGTATGCACTGACACAATATCGAAACCATAAATATTGCGATACTAAAATATCATGTCAAAAATATCTATCACAAAAATATTGTTTTTTCTATATACATAATGGTACATATAAAAATATTGAAAATAAATATTGTTTTACACTGATATCAAAAAATATATGTGCATAATTATCATTTATTACTATATATATAGTTTAAATAGGTCAAACTTCAATATTTTAAACATATAATGGTAATATAATGTGAATTAAAAATGTTTAAATAATATTTAGAAGTATATAAAAATGTTTACTAATTTAAAGACACTCAAACTTATATATGAAAGTGTGTAAGTTTATATACACACATATAATATATGACTATTTAAAAAAATATATATTTTAACTTACAATATATTTTTATAATGCTTTAATAGTTTTTAAATTTATCAATATTATCTACTGGCGGTCGCCAGTAGATAATTATAGTTAGGACCTATTTTCCATAGGAAATCCGCAACATTCTTTTCCCAATAAGTCTGGCGCCGGTTGACGAATCTTTGCGAAATTTTCCGAACTTTTGGCCAGCTCCGCTCCGCTCCTACCCTGAAAGTTTCGTGGTGATTCGTCAAGCAGGGGCCGAGATAAAAGGGGGGTCCCAAAACGCATTTTTCCCATGCAATTTCCCATAGGATCTGTTGTCGCAGCTACAGCCCGAACCGCTGAACGGAATGACACCAAATTTGGCAAAGAGGTAGTCCTCAGTTCAGACTCGTGCCTTTTGCATAAATGGTGTGAATCCGTTCAGTAGTTCCTGAGAAAATTAGAGTTAAATGTACATATATATGGCCGGGGAGGATCCGCGCACCCTATCCGCACCGTAAGCGCACCCTCCTCGAACCGAGCACGCCCCCTCCCGATCGCGCGCTGAATGCTACTTGGCTGTCGAGTGTCTGTCTACATTCGAAACCAGGAACTATTGGCGGCCATTTTCTGCCTCGGTAGAAGCGAGGCTGAAAAAGCAAGGGGAATAAGTGTGTAAAACATATAAAGGGGGCAGAGTGGAAATACTCTGACCCTCTAGAGGTGCTTAGGGGGTCCCAGAAGGACCCACTGGGGCCCGCTTTAAAAAAAAAGAAAACGGCGAGATGCGCGCAGGGTGCGCGGATCCTATCGCGTTGGGTGCACGGATTCTCTCGCGTTGGGTGCGCGGATCCAAGGGAAAAAAAATTGAAATTGTTGGGAGATAAAGATCAAGCTTAAGTGTTTTGTTCTTGAGTGGCTCTAAAAAGAGCCGTTGTGTTCATTGAGAGCTTTTGGTACTTATAAGTAAGTACCTATATAGAGTCTAAAGTTGTTGAGGAAGACTCTGTTTCCTTCATCAGTAAAGTGTACTCCATCTCTCCTATACATCTCTTGCATATGAAAGTGCAGATTGTTATTGTAAATGGACCCCATTCTATAGTCTCGGAGAAAAGCAGAAACAGATTTATTCACATGTTTCCTAGCTTTCTCAATCTGTGGACAAAAATGATCGGACCAGTTCCATTTCTGCCTATATATAAAATAAAGTTTTGAATATATAGTTAAAAAAATATTTTGAAAAATATTAAAAAATATGTTTGAAAAACCCATTAAATTCAAATAATATTTTTTACCTTTTAAAAGAATTAATTGAAAAAATAAGTTCAAAAAATGGTGATAAAAAAGTATTTAAAAAAAACATAATTAATGAAATTGACACACTGAATTGGAAAAATATAGAAATCCAATCAAAATCAATAAACATGATATCTTTAGAGATAAGTTATAGATAGGAATTAGCAGTTAAAAAACCTTTGAAATTCACTGAAAAAACCATAGGTTTCATGCACGTTATAGTTAGGAATTGGCATTTAAAAAACCTTTGAAATTCACTGAAAAAACCAAAGGTTTCAGGGACGTTATAGTTAGGAATTGGCATTTAAAAAAACCTTAGAAATTCACTGAAAAAACCATAGGTTTCAGGGGCATTATAGTTAGCTGGATATTTCCCTCGTACAAAACCCTAGAAATTCCCCTGTTATAGTTAGTTCAGATAACTATAACTCGCACCCCCACAATGCACTGCTGATGATATCACATATTACATCACTCATGACATGGTCAGTGACATCACTGATGACATCACTGATGACATCCCAAATGACATCACCCCAGCCCCGTATGTACGCGCTGTATCCCCAGCCCCGTATGTACGTGCCGTACCCCCAGCCCTGTATGTACGCACCGTACCCCCACCCCAGCCCCGTATGCATGCGCTGTACCCCCAGCCCCATATGTACGCACCGTGCCCCCACCCCAGCCCCGTATGTACGTGCCGTACCCCCAGCGCTGGCTGGGGTGGGGGTACGGCGCATACATACGGGGCTGGGGTGGGGGTACAGCGTGTACATACAGGGCTGGGGTGGGGGTACGGCACGTACATACAGGGCTGGGATGGGGTACGGTGCGTACATACGCGGGTGGGGGGTACGCCTGGGGTACGGTGCGTACATACGCAGGTGGGGTGGGGGGTACGGTCCGTACATAGAGGGGGTGGGGGGTACGGTCTGTACATATGCAATGTTGGGGTACGCACCGTACATGATGACACGTATGATGTGGGTGATGGCGTGTACGTCACGTAGCGGGCCCCCTTTTCCTCGGGCATCGCAGCATACTTAGTTTTTCCGGCACTTTTTGGCTCCCGTAAAAATATAGCCGTGCGGAGTGCTGTGGGTAAGAATCGTACTTGCTGGTCCGTAAAATGCTGCCTGACTCCGTGCGGATGTCGCGTACGCGCTGTCCAGGATCGGAATTGTATGTATTTTTTAGCCGTATGGTGTTTTTTATGATTCGTACGGAAATGGTATTTCTGTACGAATTGTACTTGCTGGTTTGTACGGTGGAATTCCCAGGTACGAGTCGTACGGAGAAAACGCTCCGTACGACCATTTGTACCCGGGTTTTACAGGATCGGAATCGGCACCAAAATATACAAACTTTATGAAAAATCATTAACAATAATTATACGAACAATTTATAACATATACAATTAAAACATATGCTAAAATACATAATTTGTTTTTTATAAAACTGGCCCAAATTGGACGTACGTTGTTGTAAAAGGGATGTGTGGTTGCAGTGACATTACCTTAATCAGCGTCTATGCCCCCCAACCTGCAACAAACAAAGTTGCAGAGATACTTCTCGAGGCCGCCTCTGCCATACATATCATAGGAGGAGACTTTAATGATGTGGTCGGTCACTGTCTAGACTGCACGAGTCAACCCCAGGGATACCGCGGCGTTACTCCATTAGCAGATTTCTTGACCACAGTGGGGTTGACTGACCTTTGGCGCCATCACCACCCAAATGACCGCAAATATTCTTACTTTTCAACCACCCACGCAGCATTCTCAACATAAGACTAAATCCTGGCCCCAGCAGGAGAGATAGGCAACATAGAGAGGGTGGAATATCTGGCAAAGGGCCGGGCGGATCACTCACCCCTATGGATCACAGTTGAGGGTGGACCCCGCAAACCTCCTGGGAGTTGGAGACTTAGTGCATGGGAGTTGTTTGACAAGACAAGACGATTGTATGTGAACTCAAAATACAAACTTTTCTGAAAACAAAGACTCCGTGGCCTCGGCAGTCATATTATGGGACACATACAAAACTGTACTCAGGGACAGAACTCAGAATGTCATAGCCTACAAAACAAAAATAGCAAGGTCATTGAGATAGAGGCAATTGAAGAGAAATTGATAGATTTAGAGAGCTGCCTGTGACCGGATGTAGACCCCCACGTACACACCAGATCCAAATCCTACGTAAAGAATATCAAGCATTAGCACACCAAAAGGCAAAGTCCCAGATTATAGCCACCCAACGCCGCCTATATGAGACGGGCGACAAGACATGGAGTTTCCTGGCAAGGCTGGGCAGGAAAAGAGGTACAGGCCATACATGGTGATAACGGTAACACTTATACCTCACCACATGAGAATGCAACCGTATTCGCTCAACACTATGCAGACTTTCACAAGGCCCTCGCACTGGCTGATGAGCCCCAGGTCTGAGATTATCTAAAAGACATACCAACCCCCACCCAGTCTCCTGAGGATCGTAGGACGTTAGGAGAAGACATTACATTGGTAGAAGTAGTGGCTGCCATAGACAAACAGAAACCAAGGAAGACCCTATGACCTATTGAATATGGGCAGAGTTCTTCAAGAGATATGCTGAGCTGTTGGTTCCTTATTTACTCAACATGTTTTTGGGGACAAAGGAGGAGGAAGTTCTTCCCCCAGAACTTCGTAACGCCACCATGGTGGTGATACATAAGGCAAGGAAACCCGCTATGGACTTTGGTTCTCACAGTCCCATTTCATTATTAAATGTTGAAACGAAAATCCTGGCCACAGTCCTGGCTATGCGGCTGCTAACACTGATAGCCTCCCTTATACACCACAATCAATCTGGGTTTATGCCTAAAGATCGCCAAGGTTCAATTTACGTAGACTCTCCAATTGGTTAAACACTGTTACAAATAGGGAAGACCCTCACTTATTTTTGTCCCTTGATGCTGAAAAGGCATTTGATGCCGTCCATTGGCCTTATATGCGTCAAGCTCTACTAAAATTTGGGTTTGGCCCCAAATTCCTGGCATGGGTAGAACTCTTGTATTCTGATCCGATGACAAGGGTATGTGTGAGTGGAGCGATGTCCGAAGAATTCCCCATAGAGAGGGGCACGAGTCAGGAGTGCCCTCTATTCCCATTGTTATTTGCGCTCACATTAGAACCCCTGGCCTGTATGATTAGGACACACCAGAGCCTGGTTGGTTTCAAAGACAGACCAGGAGCATTGGCAGATGAATGGGTTTTGTGGTATGCAGACCACCTCCTGCACGTGATCCTTGCGAAGTAGAGAGACGGAAGAGTAGAAGTTGGTCTCGGGCATAAGCTTGGAGAGGTGAAGTGCAAAGATATTATAAGTGCACCGCAAATTCCGAAAATAAGAAAAGTGTAACGAGTTTTTTCGCTATGGTTTAATAGTGATTTGCAAGCCCGCCAAGATATACAAAAAATATTAAAGAGAAAAAGGGAGGACGACCATTTGTCTCAAAAGATTGTAGTTGGACACGAGGTTGAAGTTTATGAAACTATTTGTTCGGATGCCCTAGTCCTGATGAGGCCGAAAGAGTTATTTGGCTGAAACGCGTCGACATTTATTTTGAAGACACTCGCTTAATTTTGTTTTGTGTTTTGGAATAAACTTTAAAAGAGCACTCAAAATAATTAGGAGATTGTAACAACAAAATCTCTAAGTGTCTCTGAAGGAGTGATCTTCGATTTATAGGAATGCTGTAGCAAAATAAGCCCATAAGCATCCTGGTCTAAACAAAGGCGTTTGTTGATATGTATATGTTCAGTTGTTTCGTCATATGTAAGTATTGTAAATATTGTATATGTTTGTATATATATATATCTAAAAAAAGAGTTCTATAAAATTGTGGAAAAAAAAGTGGGGTATAAAATAAACAAATATATTTATACTTACACTATTAAATAGTCAAATAATTTTCTTTAAAATATACCTTTTGTTCTCATTGGAATTGCCGTTGACTTGGCCACAAAATAAAGCAACAAAGGTTGTGTTGGAGAAAAAATATTGCTCTAGGGAAGAGATAATTTATCTTTCTCTTCGCCAAAATCTATGTTACATTATCAGTCCCGAGGCATTATTTTCTTCCATATACTGTTTATATACCCAGATGCCAGAGGGTTATTGATTTGGGTTCCCCCTTTTTTTGTAAGACACCTCCTCCTGTACATCACCCATCCGGCTACGACCTTACGAGGGGTGTTCCAATTATTTAAAACATATGGGACCCACGCTGGTTATAAGATCAACTGGGACAAATCAAGTCTGTACCCGGTGGGCGGACATCTCCTGGGCAATCTGCGTATTGATCAGGAGAGGCTGAAATATCTAGGCCTCTACGTAACTACGAATATAGAGGTCAGTCTGGAATGTAATATTCAAAGGATATTAAAGGAATTCCATGCAGACATGGAAAGGTGGAGAGCTTTACCCCTAACACTTTTAGGTAGGGCCACAATGTATAAAATGGTCATACTGCCCAAGCTCCATGATGTCCTCCAAACTATACACTATGAAATTCCGGATGCTATCTTTACCACCCTAGAGGGAGAAGACCGTACTCTCCTATTCGATGGGAGCCATCCAAGAGTGGCACTGAGGATGTTGGGGAGAAGTCAATACAATGGCAGAATTGCACTCCCTGATGTAAGTTCTTACTAAAGAGCGGCGCACTTAATAGCAATCAATGAATGGGGACATTCTCTTGAGAACCACCCGACCTACATGCCTGAGAGAGAAGCCAGTTCTAAACTTGCACGTATTTACACTGCCTCTGCAGTGGCAAAGGAATGGCCCAATTTCTGCCTGCAACCCAGAGAACCATAAAGGCATGGAAGAGGACAGAGAGACAGATAGGGTGGAATTAACGCATTACCCGGCAAACCCCGCTATGGGAGGGAACACGGCTGACCGAGATTGGGAAGCCAAGGGCTTCCGAACCTCAGATCAGATTGGAATTTTTAAAGTGGGCTATCTCCTTCAAGATGGAAATTCGATCCCTTTTAGCTTCCTCCAGCAGGAATAACATTTAAATGACATCCAATACTTTAAGTACCTATAACTCAAACTTGCATGGAGAACAGAACACATAGATCTGACCAATCTCCCCGAATATGCACCGATGGAGGGTTGACTGCTCCAAGGAAAAATCGTGGAGAAGTCAGTCTCATGGACCTATAGAACATTAATAAATAATATGCCTGACTCTTCGACAAAGTTTTGAGCGCAGTGGGAAGCAACAATGGGCAGCATGTAGGACATCGACTGGGAAGGGGCACTCATGCACCCGAAAAAGTAGCCATTAAATCCAGATTACAAATGATACAATTCAAGATCCTGCATAGGATATTTTATGACAGGTCTTGACAACGCAAATTTGGCAGGTTGGACTCGCCCACTTGTTTATGCTGCAAAGCAGATAGGGGTGCTTACATAAATACCTTCTGGGAATGCCCGACAATATGCTCCTTCTGGTCCACCATTATAGAGGAACTTCACAAAATACTAGGGGAAGACATACCGATAGACCCCAAGTTTGGTCTATTGGGAATACCATCAGAGGTAGATATAACCAGAGTAAAACTCCTTTTTTTGTAACTTGGGCTTAGTGATTGCCAAGAGTGATGTAGCTAAACAATGGGGTGTCCCAGAACCCCCTAACCTTAAGGAATGGATAACTGGGATGGACCTTTGAATGGGGGCTGAAAAAGTTACCTATAAAGCAAGAGGTTGCCTGGAAAAATTTCACAAGGTCTGGGGCCTTGGCTTAATTGTTATAGTATAGAGCTGGGAGAAGCACCTGGCCAATTCTTATAGATGAGAACATTATGCCACACAAGAAACAATACTGGATTGATCAATGTTAATTTTTGTATGCTGTATCTGCTGGTAATGATGATTTGTGCTGATATTGAATGCCTGACTGACCCTGATTTCACTCCCATGTAACCATGGTTGGTGAAGTTCTGTTCATTATTATATGCTGCCTACTTACATAATTCTCAAAAAAATAATAATAATTAAGAAATTATATTATCCGAAAAACATTTTTGTAAACTATATTAACAACATAGCTATTTTTAACATCTATATGAACAATGTAGATATTTTTTAAATGATATTAACAACATAGATATTTTTTACATTGATATTACTTACCTTAGAAAATTGATATTCTTGTCAAAAAAATTCCTGCATCACGATATTTGTTGGTCACGATATTAAAAACTCAATATTTCTGCATTTCGATATATTTTTACTCAATACTTTATCTGCATACTGTGTGACCTATCAGATTTTACCTCATCGAGACCCCTACATTTGCTGTGGCTTTGCAAATATAATCCTTTGATTGACTTCGGAAAAGATACCATCGCGCTTTCACTCACCACTTGTGCTCAAAGTTGCTTTCTCAGGGAAGGACTGAACTGGGTCCTTCTTTAACCAGCGGTGACATCCAACAAGATCCAGATCAACAGAAGACTATAAAAAGTTTCAGGACACATTGAATAAGACTGTGGCCAATCAATTGTCCCCTCATCACCTCTATGACTGTCCTACTGACCCTATCCAGGAGCCAAGATTCTGCATTTAAGATTCTACTCTGTGCAGGAAGACACCGTACTTCAGAAGTACTGAATGTAAAATTTACAGAAGGGTTCAATCCATCATTCCACCTCACAACAGGAGCCCCTATATTCTTCATTCTTAAAACAGAAGTAGAATTTTGACTCTATATAGTTAATAGAGAATTCAATGCCGCAATGTTCAATAGCACATATACACTCCTTATTTCAGTGTTACTGGATGAGAAAAAAAATCAAAATTGTATCATCAGTGGTCCTAAGATCTGGGGTGAATGGAGATAAATCGAAAACTACCTTCAACACAAAATAAGGACACTTGGAGTATCTGGTGATGCCATTCAGTTTGTGCAATGCTTTGATGGCATTTCAGCACTTTGTAAATTACATCCGAGACACCCATATTTATTTCAAATAGGGCGGCCGAGCATTCGTCAAAAGGACGCGCTCCCTGTGCTTCTGCCTGATGCGGAGTAAGCGGTGAGAGGCACAAACACCATAGCGACTCCCGGTCCCGAGCTGCCAATCCAGAGTGCGCCCCTCCCCCAATCCCGCCCCCACGTGGAGAGTTGAGGAGCCAGGAGGGGTGGCGTCAGAGGGAAGACAGCAGAGCTAGCATCGCAGGAGGACTGAGGGGAGACTGGGGAAGCCCCATCACCTGCACCAAGTCATTTTTTGAGACAGAGGGAACGCGGGCGTGGGTGCGGCCCCTGTCCCCTCGCTGAAGTATTGTCTGAGAAGTGAGGCTAATCCTGCCCTGTTGGATGCCCCCCCCAGAGGGCGGATGCAATGTGGGCCTGCTGACCATACCGACGAGGCTGACAGATAACACGCCACTGCGGTAGATGCACCAGCAGCGCTAAATGCACCAGGCATGACAAACCGGGCTGAAATCAGGGACCAGTGGTCGGAATATTGTTCCCTCCCTCCTTCCGAGGACCACATTCCCCACCCTGCATTGCGGCAGGAGCTGCATACTGCCATGACCCCTGACCCCAGGAGGCGCTTAAGAACTGCTCGGGGGCTCCCGCTACCCGGGAGCCTGTCATCGCAAACATCACCAGGCACCAGGAAATCTTGCTGGGGACTATATTTCCCACTCTGCATTGCGGCAGGAGCCACCAACAGCCGTGACCCCTGACCCCAGGAGGCACTTAAGAACTAGTCAGGGGCTCCCGCAATCAGAAGCCCGTCATCGCAAACAGCACCAGGCAATAGCAAATCTTGCTGGGGACTATATTTCCCACTCTGCATTGCGCCAGGATCCGCCAATAGCCGTGACCCCTGACTGGCTGGGCTGGGCCCACCTTTTTGGTTTCTCTCACCTTTACACCGGGATAGAGGTGCCAAGTTCCAGTCTGGAGGAGCTGTGTTAATGTAAAAGCTTTAATCTTCCCTAGTTGCGTACATATAAGGCACATTTCACTATGGGGAAACGGTAAGCCACGCCTGCTGTTAAAACCAATGACGCTAGCTTAGATGGCTTCCTTCAAAAGGCGGTAGGGGCAATAATTAAGGAAATAGAACTGGCTGAGTGAAGACTTTCAATAGCCCCACTTCCTGAACTATCTGCCCCCCGCCACCGGGGACTCCAACACAGTTACGGCTGAAATAGATCCAGAACAGAGGCCACAAGCCCCACTTTCGCCCACTGGTATAATTCTGAGTCAGGGTGCCTTATGTGCTATACATGAGGGAGATGAGCTCACCTCTCATCCAACTGTGGAAAAAACTGGGTCTCAGCGCAACTAGAGGGAAGAGGAAGCGCACTGACTGGCAGGGGCTGACTACCGACTGAAGGGTCAATCACCAAGGGTCAAGAGAACTAAACAAACCCACTCTCTAGGAAATGCCTGTAGATCCCATAATGGTGAAGGAAAAGCTACTGCACAGACAGAAATGGATACATTGACTGATAAAGTCAGCAAAGTAGGGCAAGTGGCCTTGGAACCTATTTTTTCCGGGTTTATAGAAGAGCATCTTGCCCAACTATTGCAGGCTTCAGGGAAATTAATGGCACCCGAAAAGTAAAATGATATGACCACCTTATCTAGCTGCATAGATAAAAGGGTAGATGATGCTCTCTTTAGTTCCCCTATGGGTGGGTTGGCCCCCACACGTGGATCATCTATAATAAATATTCAAGCCACATCTCAAGAGCTTTCCCTTACTAATGCCAATGCCAATAATAATTTAACGGTCCCAACAGCATGGTAATCTGGGCTGGATGGAATTTCCAACGAGGATAACTGAAGGTTGGGGCACGGGCCACATATCAATGAAGATCTGGCCCTTGTAGTGGGAGGAGACTGTCACAAGAAAACAGACAAACTGGCCTGAATATATCATCATGGCATGGTGGGTGAGCTGGTTGGGTTACACATTTAAATGTGTGGAAGTGGATTGTGTAGTGGTCAATTTTAATAATGCTTGGTGTTAGCATTTTGCTTTGAAGAATCTCAGAGATTCACCTACTGTACTGATAAAGGCTCGTCCATTGGGTTTTTTCTGTCCCCCCCCCCCCCCAACAGGGGACCATTAAGAGACAACAGCCGTCATGGCTAGGTCCAAATAGATACCTCCCCCTCCAGCCCTCTCCATTTATTCACCCTAACCGCATTGATGCTCTCTGTGGCTTGACAGAAATTGACTGACTACCAGTGCCATCTGGTAGCCCAGCCGAATTGCAAAGAACAAGTCCACAACATGTCAACCTAGCGAGAGACTCACATGCAGTTGCCATTGGTAGCAGGCAGCTTGCAAATTCATCTGGTCCAATTTTGCAAAACTCCATCAGTACTAGTAACAATATAGATACATTTGAAACCTGTTTTCAGTCCTCTAGTTTAATCCTCGATCAAAATCATGGAGGGGAGGGGTTTGGCCTACTAATCCCGTTCACCATGCCTACCACTAACTGTACTCAGGTAGATTCGGAGAACGAGAGACACACCACTCTTCCATTTAAAATTATTTCCTGGAACTTCGCAGGTGTCCATATGAAACGGTCTAATGAGGTATGGTTAGAGTATATTAAGGGGTTTGATATCATCTGTCTCAAGGACACATGGCATAATGTCAACATTGTGTTGTACGGTTACCGTTCCTTCACTGTCAATGCAACACCTTCACCGGCAGGGAGGGCAAAAGGAGGGCTGGTGACACTAATTTCAGTTAAATATGGGTCCATTCAAGCCCTTGTTGTAAGCACCTCACCCTGATACCAACTAATCTGGATTTCCAACCTTATTCAGATAAGGTTACTACTGGTTAATTGGTACTATAACATCTTCGACCAAAATTGCTGTCATGTTATTGAATCCCTACATGCGGAGATCAATAATTTTGCGGGGAAGTGGCAGCCCTTATGCATCCTCTGGGTGGGGTATTTAAACTGTACCACCTGTCCGTATAGCACCAAACGAGTCTGTGGGCTGCTGGACTCAGAGGGTCAACCCCAGCCGCATTTTATCCACACACCACAGGGCGAGGCTCTAAACTCCATTATTATTGAAATTGACCTGGACTTATTAATAATTTGGTCAGCAGCCCCTTACCACAGTGTCCTACTTATGTTGGAGGAGGTAGGGAAAGTTTTATTGATTTTATGTTAATCTCAAGAAAGTTTTCACCGCTTGTTGGCGACTTCGAGGTGGAACCAAATAATACCAGTGACCATAATCCCCTCACCATTTCCTTCAGTATAATAGCCCAGGAAGGGAAAGGTAATAGTTGCCATATTTACTATAATCGCAATAAAGGGGTAAGATTAAAATGGGGTCAAATAAACCCTACCCAATTTGAGGAGAAAACCGTCAAGGCAAATTTAAACCCTATTATGAGATGCCTCCAACATGACTCTCCCCCCAACGAGGTTGTTCCGTATTTTGAATTGATCTGTGTAGATGTCGCTAAAAGTCTAACCAGATCAGTACAAAGAAGGGAACCCCAGGAGATAGGGTGGTTTAACACAGAGTGCTCTAGAGCTCAAAAGAACCTTAATATGGCCCTCCATGCTAACCCTGTGACAGAATCCCAATTAAAAGCACAAGATAGGCTTATAAAAGCACTATCAATCAAAGGAAAGAGGAACTGAGGAGATTAGCCTGGGAAGATCTGGAGAGGGCCAGTGCACTCAAAGACACTAAGAGTTTCTGGAACATCATTAATCGCCCTCTATTCTCGGACGAGGTTAGGCGCGTGGATTCACTGATTCTGGGGGAAGCTTGGGAATCCCATTTTTTGGCCATATTTAACCCAAATTGTGTCCCATTAGAGGAGAAAGGTGGGGATTTGCCACTAGATTTAACTTTGGCCTCCCAATTAAGTGCATCCCTTAAAGTGGTCGAGGTTGAGGAGGCTTTAGCAAAGGGAATCTGTTAAAAGCCCCAGGCCCCAATGGGGTCCCAGTATACCCGTTTAAAAGCAATCCCAACCTTTGGGCACCCCTGCTGACCAATGTTTTTAAAGCAGTGGTGAGCGGCCCCATCCCAACAACTTGGAACGAGGCCATCATGGTTCCAGTGCATAAAAAGGACAACAGGAGCGACCCCGCCTCTTACAGGTCAATTTCCCTTATTGACACCACTGTAAAGGTATAGGTGAGGGCCGTCCTTGCACATCTTGACACCTTGGCGAACAACACATGGATCATGTCAAAAATGCAATATGTCTTTAGGAGGGGGATGTGTACCACAGAACTGTGCGTCAATTTGTCCCTGATTATAGGCAAGAACATGAAGGCCAGGAGGGGTTCTATCCACCTGGCCTTCATGGACTTGTCCAGTGCTTTTGATACCGTCAATCGGGAGAAATTGTGGGGACAAATGGAGAAAATGGGTATTGAAGAAGCTCTCATCTCCCTTCTGCATAGGCTTCACGCTTCCACCACTGTTGCCATAAGATATGGCCCACGGGAGGAAAAGACTAGACCTATTGTCTCCACAGGGGTGCTTTTTAGCTCCTTTTCTATTTTTATTATTTATTTAAGCGAAAAAAGAAGGGTTTGGGGCAAAGCACAATTGCACCTATCCCTAGTGGAGTTTTATATAAACAGGGTGCTAGTGACCGGAGATCCAAAACCCCTAAATCTCCTGAAGCTAAACACTTCAAATAATCATAAACACAATCCAATGGTCCAGCACCCAAAATGCAATTCAAGTATTAAACATTGTTATGACACAAGTAAATGTCAACGGATTATCTTCCATAAGAAAACATGGACTTTCAGCAGAGTTGTTTTTTTCTTCGATCCTTTATTCAGAAATTTCTTTCAAACATGTTAAAACAGACCATAGCCAACGCGTTTCATCCTCGCGGACTTCTTCAGGGCTATAAATAATACATATATATTTATAAAATTAATATACATTATTTACAAATTTTTTATAATACACTTTGTACACTACAAACAGTCATTACATCTTGTTTTATAAAATAAGCAAACCATGTTGTTTCAAGTTTCCTAATTCCTTCTAACGAATCAATAATTCAACAATTCCTTTAACATGTAAAATAATACAAAAGGCTTCTAATATAGCTACTTATTTCACCCATTCTTATTCGTCTTATTTATATAGGATCTTGATCACTCTGCTGATTTCAATATTAAAAAGGAACAGTTTTATACTACATTCCTAAGACATATCATTTTCTTACATTTATGTATATTTTTGCATAAATATTTTTAGTCATAATGGAGCATCACAAAAACCTTTAACCATTAACACAGTAGTATCAATTCCATATCGCTTACCATTAGTTAGTGACTTTATTTTTCAGTGGTCTGTGCTCTACCGATTAAAATTGCAGAATTCTTTCTTTATGGTCTTTTTGTGTTCTCTTACGATATCTATCAAGAAAATCATTTATTTTTTTAGGGCACAACACATATATGGCTTAAATGACATACTGTCAAAATATATTATTAGTATTTTTACTTTTTTACTTTTTTTCATGGACATTTGGTAGAGTTCACTATCCGTACCTGAGGGGGAGTTATGGCGATTAGATGCTTCCTATTCTTGATTTTCACAATTTGTTAGATTATTCAGTATCAGCCATCCCTCAATCAGTAGTCATCTATCCATTGAAACAAACAACATTGAATATGTAACTACTCATATCCATGAACATCCCAATCTAATATACATAGGTCTCTTTACCGCATTAAAGAGCATATTAATTTAAATAGAAATACTTGTCTAATTTGCTCAGTTTTTATAACAATTTCTCAGATAGATAGTGATAATTATTTATCTAAAGCGAGATAAATTTAAGTCCCAATCTCATACTTTTATATGAGTATAAATTAAGCACACCCATAATAAGGCTGCCAGCTCATAAGGTATCCCTCCATCCCGCTATTTGGTTCAGTCTAGTACACATAAAACTCCTCGTTACCTCAAAACATTTATTTTAAGTTAAGAGAATACTTGTCCAACTCGCTCAATTTAAAAAGAATTTTTTTCTAAATGGACAGAGTTGATTGTCTATCTGTAACGTCATTGTTAGAAGTCATAGTCTTACTTTTTTATGTGAGTACAATGTTTAATACTTGAATTGCATTTTGGGTGCTGGACCATTGGATTGTGTTTTCTATTTTTATTGTACACTAATGGCCTAAAGGCATTTTTAGTAGAGAAGGATTTTGATTTTCCCAGAATTGGAGGAAATCCGATCCCATTGTTATCATATGCGGACGACACCGTGCTAATGGTTTTGACAGCTAACAGCCTCCAAAAATACCTCAATTAATTCACAGATTTCATGTCAGCACTGGGCCTAAAAGGCAATTTTATTAAATTCGGTGTATTAATTTTTTTTCGTAACTTACCTGAAATCGGCCGTATGCCGCATTTTGCAACCCCCCACCCTGCCCCTCCTCTACGCCACGTCACCGCCCGGGTAAAATGCCCTACACGGCCCGTCACTGTCCGCTTTGCCTGTAAGCTAGGCCACAAGCCGGTGACAGAGCTGGTTACTGTTTACAAAGCTAAATGCTTATCTGTCGCATCTTATGAGGCAGGAGTGTGGGGTTACCACAAAAAACACCACTTACAGGTCCTTGAAAACAAATGTATAAAACGCTATTGATGACCCCAAAAAGTGCCCCTACACTTTTTTGTCATCATGAGCTGGGGCTCGATTATCTAGAGGATCTAATAAATATTGCCCCTTTGCTTCTTTGGGCCAAAATATGGCTGTGTGAGGACTTAATGTTCTCAAGGGACGTCATTAAGTATTGTACCAATCTTGATAGCGCATTGTCGATTCCTTGGCTCCAATTCGTGAGAAACAAACTCTATGAGATAGGCCTGGTGCACTACTATGACAACCCTTCTAGTATCCACACACAGCCATTATAAAAGAGGCACATTATTCTGGGGCAAATATGTGCCACAGTGACAGGTCCCTCAGGTTTGTTCCCGTTCAACAGCAATTTTATCTAACTGTTACCACCAACATACAGACACCATTTTTTTTTTACCAGACTCCGCCTACGCACTTTGCACTTTTTAGTGGCAGTCCCCAAACAATCAGGATGGGTTGTTAAACTCACGCCTTGCCCATGTGATAATTTGGCAGCCCAGAGCACTCTGCACTTTACGTTCATCTGCCCTCTTTGTAAAGAGCTGAGGGGACAATTTTAAGCCCCACTTTTGTGGGAAGTCCGGCCCTGTACTTACATTGCCTGTTTTAATGTTTTGCACTCTTTGTCTACTTTTCCTATTTTTGCTGCTGTCTCCAATTATATTAAAATTGCAATGTCCATAAGAAAACGCTATGAATCACAATAGACGAACAAGACTTTTTTTTCTTTTTTCTTTTAAACTTTCCAAATAACAATTACTCATACTAATGAAACTGTATGGTTGGCATCATAGTCTGTCATATTGGGTATTTGCTTCTAGGGATTTTATCCGTTTTTTAATTGTCTGAATGCTAAGAATTGTTCGTTTTTATTGATTTTATCTATGCTATCGCACATACATGACATGAAAATGTTAAAGTGTAATGTATGTCTGTCACACTTTTATGGTCTCTGGAACCGAATAAAGTTACATTGTCTATTTCAAATACATATTTACTTTGTAAACATGTGAAGAACGTGCTAAGACATATACACATATATTCTTTCTTTGCCAAAAATGAAAAGGACATTTTTGCCTCATTGTTACTCCTGGGATATTGAAGTTGGACTAAGGGATCAATAGTGACACACCTCAAACTCTTCAAACAAATTCACATATTCCTGGCAGCTTTGTCCAATTTCTATCAGAATCCATTCCAGATTTCCAAGGTTCAATTACTACATTGACTCGAAAAGGTGTTCATTTTTACTGGGAGTAGGTTAAAAGATCCCTTCAATATTGCCCTTATTTTAAGTAATCCTGATTGCATTCTTTCTTTTTTTGTGGAAATGGTTGCTGATTATTTTGTCATCTTAGACACTTAACCTCAAACCAGCACCATCCATCAAGTTGACTATTATTCTTGAAGTCAATCCTCTTCAGAAATAAATCATACCATCTATGACCAAGATTTATTGCCAATTAGGTAGGCTTTAGGACACTGGGGGAACTGGGCCTGATTTACAAACTGCATTTTGTTGTACATAAAGTAGTACTACAGCAGTACTACTTATGTACTACAAGAAGAAATACACAAGTGGAAGTCTTCTTCTCTACCTCTCCTATTTTTGGCTTGGGAGATCCTCACACATGTATGTTTACTAATTAATAGTAAATGTGGGAGGGACCTGGGGGAATAGCTGAAATATGGAGAATGCTTGCTACTAAATGGGAGGGCTAACATCCAGCCACAAAAGGGTAAGCCCATAGCTATTCACAAACTGCACGTCTGAAGGTACAACTGTCATAAGGTCCCACAACTGTGGTAAATGTACTCCAGCTCAGACCTGGAGTAAGTCCAGTGCCAGACCAACCACTGGTACTGCAACACCCTCCCATAGAAAATAATGGAGGCAGGGACTTAAAAACCCCATAAGAAATAATGTTGAAAACATATTTGGTTTTAAAATAAATATATATAAAAATAACTTAATGGTAAAAAGTTATACATACGTCAAAGGAAATATTAATATATGCTAAAATATGTAAATCAATTTTTTTAATAAAAAATCAAATGTAGGTTATTTTATTGAATAATTGAATTCATTTAAATTAATTGTGTACTTAACTTTTACATTTTTTAATAGATAATAGGTAAATATCGACACGTTACTTTAGGTGGGATTTAAAAAAAATATATATCGGAGAAATGATTTAATTTATTTAAATTAATTAAACATTACATTTAAAATTAAGTTACTAGTGCTTTAGCATTTTTTATTGTGTCTACATTAAAAAAATATATAAATTATTTTCCTTTAATTTTTAAAATAACACAGCCTAGGATTCTAGAGCTCCCTCCAGAACACTTAATGACACCTGATCAATACAGCTGAGTGCAGCCAGAACCCCTAAGCTCAAACAATCAACCAGCCTCAGCCTCCCAAGTAGCTAGCACCACTGGTGGCTGGTGAATGAAAATAGTTGTGGGGAACAAATGCAAACAGAAATCCACTGTTCGAGTGAGCCGCCTCACTACCCTCTTACTTCCATTCACCTACTCACCCACCTACATTCAACAATTCTCACACCCACTGCCTGCAGTAACCTACCCATTCACTTATCTACATTAAGCTATCCACTGCCATTCACCCGACTCATATACCCTGCCCCCCACATTTACTCAGTCAATCTCTGCAATCACTGACTCATCGATTCACACACATGCACATAGACTCACCCATCCAGTATCCAGTCTGCCTTCTTCATGCACTGCTAATACCCTTTGATATTATATCACTTGTAGTACTTTAAAGCATATCATTCATAACAACACTCATGACATCTGCAATTACATGTTTCAAGAGAAGACTGTGCATGGTAGAGTAACAAGTTACAGTTAATGTACTATGTCTAGCGAGGTATCAACACTGGGCCCTATTCACAAATAAAAAATTTAATACAGAGTCTCCGCACTCAGGGCAGAGTCTCCGCACTCATGGCGCAGTCTCCACACTCATGGCAGAATCTCCGCACTCACGGCGGAATCTCTGCACTGTGCACTACAGTGCAGAGATTCCCCCGAGTGTGGAGATTTCACCACAAATGCGTAGGCTCTGCACTTGTAACTTTGTGAGTCATAAGTACCTTTGTGAAACGGGACAATTGAGTAGAGAGGTGCATGAGTTATAATATGTTTTGACCGGGATACAAATTATAACTGTAAGTTGTAACTATAACTGTAGAATTTCTAATGTTTGTATAGGTTAAGTTGGTTTATAAAAAAAAAATGAAAAAAGTTTTCTTCATTATAACATATCCTTAACCTTGTTTTTTAATTGAATTTTAATTTCTTTTTGATAAAAATGTGTTTCAAGTTGTAGAATGGAGTGTCGTTGAGTGGAATGTCATTAGGTGGAGTGTCACAGAGAACAGTGGAGGAGATTGTTGTACAGTAGAGAGTCATAGAGTGGAGTGGCGTGGTGTGTCATAGAGCGGAGTGAAGTGCTGCAGAGTGGAGTGGCATGCTGTACAATGTTTTAGAGTGTAGTGTTGTGTTGTAGAGTGTATGGGGCATATAGTTGAGTAGTGTTGTGTAGTGCAGTGGCATAAAGTTGAGTGGTGTCTTGTGGAGTACAGTGGAGTGGCATGTCATAGAGTGGTGTGTTGTACAGTGTGGTAGAGTGGCATGGGATAGAGTGTAGTAGGGGAGTAGAGTAGAGTAGAGTTGAGTACTGTGTCATAAAGTACAGTGGATTAAAGTGACATGGAGTGGTGCAGAGGGAGTTGTGCAGTGTGTCGTAGAGTGGAGTACAGTCTTGTAGAGTGGCACAGAGTGGAGTAGATTGTCATAGAGTAGAGGGGCATAGAGTGGAGTAGAGTAGAGTGGCATAGAGTACAGTGGAGTGCCATATAGTAAAGTGGCGTGTTGTACAGTAGATTGGACTGGTGTGTCATAGAGTGGCATTTCGTACAGTGTCTTGGAGTGGGGAGCATAGAGTTGAGTGTCATACAGTGTAGTGGCATGTCATACAGTGGTGTGGCGTAGAGTGGAGTGGCATGTTCAAAAGTGAAGTGGCGTGTCATACAGTGGAGTGTCATAGAGTGGAGGGGAGTGTCATAGAGTGGAGTGGTGTGTCATAAAGTTGAGTGCCGTGTCATAGAGTGGAGTGCCATGTCGTACAGTATTATAGACTGGAGTACAGCAGAGTGGCGTAGAGTATAGGGGCATAGAACAGGGTAGAGGGTTCTAGAGTTCAGTGGCATAAAGTGGAGTGGTGTGTTGCAGTGTGAAGTGGAGTAGCATGTCATACAGTGTGTTGGAGTAGAGCATGGGTGTAGAGGGAAGAAGGATTGTGTCATAGAATATAGTGGAGTAAAGTGGTGTGGAATGGCATGGAAGGGGCTGTGTAGAGTGTTGTAGAGTGAAGTACAGTGACATAGAGTAGAATAGATCGTCATAGATTAGAGTGGCATAGAGTGGAGTTGAGTGGAGTGACATAGAGTAGAGTGGAGTGCCATGGATTGGAGTGGCATGTCATAGAGTGGTGTGTCATACAGTGTCTTAAAGTACAGCGGTGTATAGTGTAGCAGCATGTTGTGTGCAATGGCGTGTTGCAAAGTGAAGTCGCGAGGAGTGTCATTGGGTGTAATGGAGTGCCATACGATGGAGTGGTGTGTCATAGAGTGGATTGCTGTGTCAAAGAGTGGAGTGCTCTGTCGTAGAGTGGAGTGGATTGTTAGAGTGGCATAGAGTGGCATAGAGTGTAGGAGCATAGAGTGGAGTAGAGTGTTGTAGAATGCCGTAGCTTAGAATAGAGAGGTGTGTTGTAGAGTACAGTGGAGTGGAGTGACATAGAGGGGAGTGCCATACAGCGTCATAGAGTGGAGTATATTACATTGCTTGAAATTGTTACGCCTCCAGAAAATCTTTTTTTCTCCTCATTATTTTCTCTTACTTTGAAAGAGAAAAATGTTTCAAAGGTTTGTTTTTGTGCAGGAAAGTATGCATTGCATGAGTAGGTAGGAAATCAAGCCCTTAATTGCTGGCAATTAACCTTAGGTAATATATTTCTATAGAAGAGAGTCTAGGCAAGACCTTAGCAAAACATCTGCTGAGACACATTTTCCTTGATAGCATCCATTGCCTAAATGTATGTTTTAGAGTGCTTGTTTCCAACGAGAGCAGGGTGCATAAATGAAAAAAGTGTTTTTGATGAGATAATGAACCAAAGAGGCATGGAGAGTGTGGGAAGATCTGCCCACAGTCTGTCAGTATCTGCAAACTCAGAATCCTTTATGCAATCCCAAACACTTCTTTTTCATTCTCACGGACAAAGTAAATTCCTTAATAGCATTGAATACTAACAAAGGATTTCTTCCTGTGGTGCTTTATTGATTTTGTGGAAGATTATGTTGCATAAAGACTCCCGAAAACTTAAGGAGACTTAAATGCCCTTATTATTAAAAGCAATTATACGAGCAATTTATGATTGGACACAATTATAATGTTTCAGAACTCTCACTTTCAAATAAGAAATAAGGTTTTAGTAGAAAGTGTAGCATTGTGAGCGTCTGCATGTGGAGCCGATGAAAGAAAGCAGGAAAACATACATTCCCTTATAGTGCTAAAAGCTTGTAAAGGTTTTCAACTTTTGCTGCCTTATTGTATTTATAGAAGAACGTAATGCAAAAAGACAGCCCTAATAATGAAGGTGCATTATTTTTTCCTTAGCAGTATCCTATGCATTCACGTACGAACCAGGGAAAGAAATAATGCTTATGCTTCAGAATGCTCACTTCTAAAGGCATGTGATGAAGCTAAAGGATAAAAGTAAAGATGGTTAACATTGTGAGTTATACTGAAAGCGGTGGCCTTACTAGAATGGAGCTTTTACTTCGGTTACCTTTTCTAATTATATGGAATATGGCATCCTTCTTAGAAAGCAGTGGCGGCTGGTCCATTAGGGGCGTTGGGGCAGCGCCCCACAAAAGAATCGGCCAGTAAACACTACAGGATGGAATGTAAACAGACGAATTGACAGGCTCAGTTTACAATTCGTCTGTTTACATTTCCGGGCCGCCTGTGCGCTTCAATGCCAGTGAAAGTGCGCTGTGCGCATGTCACGCACAGCGCACGCAGGCAGAGACGAGCAGGAGTTAATAAGATGGTCTGCGCATGTGAGCGAGGAGCAAAGCCCCTCGCTCACATTCACAAACCATTAGGTTTGCTGCGCATGCCCTGTGTAGAGCAGGCGTTTGTAGATAGGCTCCTGCTCGGGCGGTGATGCGTTTTACGCAAAGTTGCCCCATGCCCAATTAAATTCCAGGAAATTAAAGAAGGTTCAGCCGCCCGGCCCCCCAGTCTCCTGATTGGCAAATGAAAAGAGCGGGGAGAAGTTACTTCCACCACATTGCAGAGACGTGATGCGACCGTCGGGACCGGAGCGGAGGAGAATCAGGAGATGCCTGCCTGGTAAGTTCTTTAATTCATTAAATTACCCCCCCCTCCCAGCGCGTACCCCCCTCCCCCCGCGTGTACCCCCCTCCTTCCCCCTCTCATGCCGGCCGCGCCTGTCTATAATTATAAAGTGACTGGTGGGGTTTATTTCCGGTAATTCGGAGAATGCAGCGCGGTAATGACTCTCTCTGTTTGTTCTCTCTAATTGTAAGGTGCTATGCAGACACGCGTGATTACTCGGGGGGGGCTCGAGGGACAGCTGTGCGCCCTTCACAGGCCCTCCCCGCTCAGATACCCCGTGCGCCCTGGAACAGAGTGCAAACGGCGAATCAATTTTCCACCAAACCTAATTTCACTCCTGCATATTCAATATAACTAACTCGGATATTACTGTACATTATTAGATCAGAGTTGTTCAAGGAGCCCCACAAGGTACTCCCTGCAAGATAACGCAGGGTCAGGGGGTTACGTAACCCCTAACGTCATATACCAGCACAACAAAGAACCCAGAGCATCGGAAGCACAAGTTCATTTAAATTTAAGTGATATCGTTTGTCACCGAGGGGCCTGTGTGGTCTTTCGTGCTGGAAACGTGTGCTGTCCCCAGCTGCTGTTGCAGGATTCATTTTGCAAGATTAAACTATGCAATTTTAAACACACGAGTGAAGGGTGTGATGCTTTTTTTTATTATGGTCATGGTGTCTCTTCACTTCTGGAGTTCGGTATGTGGGATAATACAATGCGCTTTTGAAAAGCGCACTTTTCCCCGGGGGCCTCTCGGCGCTATTGACTCCAGATATTTACTGTAATCCAATCCAACTCAGTAGTTTAATTTATCAACCCGGAGAGGATGAAAGTTGCCACAGAGGGATTCACATTTGTGTTCATGCATGCGGGTTTAAGCCCAAATCTGCTCAGGCAATGCATTAGTCCACTGAAGGCTTGGCTCACAACAGAATACTCTTACTCATAAAATATTATTAAATAGAAAAGATAGCCTGAGTTTGGATTCTTGACCAGTGCTGATTATTTCGAACATTCTGTAAAGCAAATAAAGAGAGGTCTGTGTAATAATTGTTAATCTGTGTGCTCCAGAATATATGCTTGTTTAAATGTGAATAGAGGAATTTTGAGACAGTTATGTCATTCCGAGTGAATAGCATATTTCTGCGGCTGTTCCAAAATTAGAACCATTTATTATATCCATAGGTATCCTTCGAACATTTACATGCCACATGGCGAGGATATTAGCGCAGTCGTTTAAAGGCTCCCGCAGTTTCTAGTAGAAGGTATTAACATTTTTGTAGCTGTATAAAGTTGCTTCTTATGGAAATCTGTGTGATACTTTTAGTATGAACTGCAGTCTGTAGATACCATTACGCCATCATTCTGAGTCGCCACTACCACTATAAAAATCACCATGGGATTTTCCACGTGCTGTGTTTGCGCTGGTGTCTGAATTTTCCTGCTTAGATGAACGATAGCCTGGCTTGGTCTTGTCAATATAGTGAAAGTTTATATTTGACATTTTTTTTGCATGGCGCAGTCTTGACAAGTGACTGGGCTTCTAGGCGCTGTTCAGAGGCTGGCCAGTTCGAGCCCTTTGTGTGTTGTGGATCATTCCAGAAGAAAGTGCAGAAGGTGTTGGGGAGTAGGAAGGAAAGAGGAGGGAAGGAGATAATAAAAGCGATGACGAGAGCACGAAAAAAACTGGAGAGAGTTTGCGAGTCCTGAAACTAGAGCATCATGAAGATACATTCTAGTTTTTGTTAAGTTTGTGATTGGACGTTCCACTTGACACACCAAAGGAAGCATGTAGTTCATGAAAACACACTGTTCATGTCAAACACAGACGTAATGTGTGTTTCCATTTCCCAGTAAGTTGCATTTAAGTTTACAGATCTCTTTCAGTTTGGGAAACAATGCATCATCAAAGATGGGAAAAGGGAAGAGGTCAAAATCAATTTGTTTTCTACAGTAGTTGATTCCGTGCTTTATTCGTTTTGACATTTCTTAGCTATGAAGCAAATGTTAGCTTTGAAAAGCCATTATCTCCAGCTCTTTCCTCAGCTTTTCGGCCATCCCCCTGACGTGTCGCTTTGGTTGTCTGCCTCAGCTCAGCATGCAGTAGCATTTGGCAAGTGAGTGGGCACTGTTTGCAGCTCAGTTTGACTGTATAATTCAATAGTGCTCCTGTTGCAGGCTTCACTATGGCATATTTCATTACCTATTCGTGTGTGCCTGAAGCTGGGCTGTCGCACCCTGGGCCTGGCTCTCCCAGGAAGGCCTCTCTGCAACGAGCGGCATAGGACGCCTTTGAACCCCGTCCCCATTGAACCCTGAAGAGTACACCGTCTGGCCACGCCACCCATGGGCGCACAAGCCCGGCTGCAGCTCTGCACACGTCCAATAAATAAGGAGAATTAATATGTGCGGAGGTGCTGCTGTCAAAGCGGGCAGCCTTTCAGATGGCGCTTCCCAATGTCAGGAAACAGGGAACATTTATTTATTTGTTAATATGGCGGTTGTGCAAGGGGGAGTGAGTTGCTGGCTACTCTACTTTCTATTACCTTCTGTGTGGGGCCAAAGCTTGACTTCCTGATCACAATGGCTTTGCTTTACCTTTGTCACTTTATTTTTCACTTTTTACAAAGAGAGGAACAGAGAGAGATGGAGCTAAGCAGAGCCAGAATGAGAGAGTGTGGCAGAAAGAGAGAGGGGCATAACGGGTATGTTGAGCTAGAGAGAGAAAAAGAGGGACATAGGAAGTAAGACAGATATAGGTATGAGCATACGTACACAGTTATCTCTACTATAATCAGACACTGAAACAGACCATTGAATGTTGGAATGTAAAATCTTGTCCCGCTTTGGGGTAACTTAAAATTTTGTCTGCTACAGGAATTTTTAAATATGAGAGAATGTTACTTTGCTTTGGCAAGTCATGCATTGTAGATTGCACTTAACACACATGAAATGACACATGGGAGGCCTGCTTTGGCAGTGAATTGGATCTGGAATTTCTGAGTTTGAGTTGCATGGTCAATATTTGTGTGTCACTTTCATAGTTATTTAGACTGTGTTTCTGTTTTATACTGTTTCTGCCTACATATTGAGCCACAGTTTTGGTTGATTTTGATTGCAGTGGCTCAGTTTATTTGGTGATTCACAATTCCAATCATGGGTAAAACATGGCTTGTTGAACATAGATGAGATGTACTTGAAAATAATTGTTGGATTGCGTATTGCAGTTCAGGTTTTCAATTTGACAAATCTTTTTACTTCTTACCACTGAAATATGAGTGTCTTCCTGGTCGAGGACCACACTGCTTTTTCTCTTATCTGTCTTGTATCAAGACCCTGCTGGACTATGGGGTGAAAGAAAGCTTGAATAAGCAGCTACCTATGTTATTTGACATCTCTTTATTAATGTAATAACTGCACTTTCACAATTGCTTTATTAACCTTCCTGCTTTCTCAAATTTGCTTGAAAATGCACCATTTGTCCACTCGTTTTTCAAAATTTTCTCGGGGGGGGGGTAATCCCCCCGAACCCCCCTTAGGTTGTTCGGGCTCGCTCGCTACGTTCGCTCGCTGCGGTGCAGTATGCCAATACTTTTACGCCCACCACTTTCAAATGTCACCAGCCGCCACTGTTAGAAAGTGATATTTATTACCATCGATGGAAACCCCCCTCAACCCCATTCTGAAATGGCAGCCATTTATTCTTAAACCTGAGAACCTATTTTGCAAACACCCAGCGATTTAAGGGAATGGCTACAGTGGCACATACACCCAACTACATTGAAAAATGACAATAGCACACACAGCCAGTGACCTAAAACAAGTACCACACCGGTACATAGAAGATAAAGAGGAAATATAGAATAATTTTGTTTCATGTCCAAATATTCATTGGCCTGGTTGTCAACTGGTTCATGTCATGGGTGATACATTCAGACAGTTCTGTGTTTTCTAACCAATAGAATGTTAAATCTGGCACTTTATATTTTCCATTTACTATGGTAAGGATCGGATTAATAGTAAGCTACTACTGGCCCAAAAATCCAGGTTTGCCTGAAAATGCTACAAATTACATAGGATGCATTTACATGATTCGCCTATTGTACATAACCATGTGAACTCACTGTGTTCGCAGCTGTACATCGCTCATTGATCTCTAGTGCACCACACCCGCACTTCT
The DNA here is from genome assembly GCF_964204655.1 of Triturus cristatus. NCBI lineage: Eukaryota > Metazoa > Chordata > Amphibia > Caudata > Salamandridae > Triturus > Triturus cristatus. Next base: position 304,343,890 of record NC_140582.1, on the reverse strand, counting down.
ATTTCATAAAGTTCGCCAGGGGAACAACAGTCATGTGCTCCCGATGTCTGCACCCAGAGGCACTTTGGTATTACAGAAGAGGCCGCAGACACTTGTGCTTCACCTTCTGTGAAACAGATAACTCCAGGGCACAAATACTGCTGGCGCTATCCTGAGGGGGCAGTCCCTCATGTTAGTTGGGGGTGGGGCTCCATGTAAATGAGCAAAAATCTTTACCTCTGCAACTGCACAGTATTCTATAGGTGAATCCAGCGACAAAGAGGCTGTCAGGAGGCACACTGACTGTGCAACACAAAGACATTATACACAGCCAGTGCACTGCCTGAGGGCAACCTTAACAAGGGGTCCCACTGACCCCCCAGGCATCCTCCTGTTGATGGGTGACTGTCCCTGCCTACAGGGTGAACGCTTTTCGCCTTTAAAGTGCAGGGCCAGATGCTTCCTGCTCTGTCAAAGACACAATGCACAGAATCCAACAACTGTAAGTTTGGGGGCAGTGTATTATCTGCAGTAGTGTCCCTGTTTGTGCCCGGCAGACCCTGTTAAAGGTGTGACATGTCACAAACTGTGACTGTGTGCACTATCTGTAATCCAGCCCCCTGTCTTCATTTCTGATAGAACACTGATTTCCCCCCCAATGCACATCACGCAGTGCTTCCATGAGGCGCCAGGGGGATACATTGCACCAGGGTGTACATGTCAATGTGTTTCACATCTTGTGTTATTTTTTCAGTCACTACTTCTACAATGTACAGCACATTTATTAAACTGAACCCTGGAACTATCTTGAATTCTGCCTATCTACAATAAGTGCTTGAAAATGTGTCAGTGTGTCATGGCCTATATTTGTGAGCCTTCACTCAAAGCCAGTTCAATTAGTAAGAAATCTTGGGGCCACAAGTACAAAAGTTTGAAATAGCAAGTTCCCAATTGCGATTTCTTGTGAATCGCTATTAGGAAATCGTTATTTCAATTATATGAAACTCTTGAGTTTCATTTGCGACTCCCAGAAGGTCGCAAATAGACCTACATCATCAAGATTAATGAGGTAGGTCTCGGTTTACGACTTATTAGAATCATTAAATCACAGGCATGGTGGCCTCTGGGGTAAATAGAGCTTTTTTTTTTTTTTAAATGCAGATGGTTTTACTTAAAGGAAAAGGGGATTTGTATCAAAAACAAAAATGAAAAGTTTTCTTTTAATTTTTTAATAGTAGCTGCTTTTATAAACATTCATAAAAGGAAAAGGGTCCCTTGGTAACCCCTTCCCTTTTGTGAATGGGTTACCACCAAATTTAATTTGGTTGTATAATTCAAATGTTTTGCGACCGTATTTCGGACACAAACCATTCATACATACCACTGGGATTCGGTATTAGGAAGGGACACCCTCAACACGCCCCATCCTAATACCGAATCGCAAACCCAAATTGTGATTTGATAACAGGTTACCGAATTGATATTTGGGTTTGGAACATGTCAAAATGCCTTTTTGCGTTTGCAAACGGTCCAATTCAGCAAATCGGCCTGTTAGAGGCTTCAAAAAGGCTTCATTCATTTGGCCCTTGATACCTACTGGACTCTCAATCATCCAAATTTTCTACTGTGACCAAATCCTACTTTTTACACCTGAGAATTTCATGACCAAAAACACCCTTTCTAGTCTACATAAAATGAAAATAAAACTCTCTGGCCCATATCCACTTTCATATGAGAAACTATTACCATGTAGCATGCAATCTCAGACATTTTCACTAAATTCTGGTGGAACAAAAGTGTTTTTCCGTTGTTTATGGAAAGTGTTGCTTTTAATATTGCTTGCTTTATGCACTGATTGGGTATGATATATAGACAGTGTATGTACAGTGTATATGAGGTCCAAATACATTTTTGCAAATCAAACTTATTGCAGTACACCATACAATACTTCTTCAGTGAGTCTTTGTTCATGTGCGCTCGCTCTTTCCTTCCCATGTAAAACCTTTTCAATGAAAAGGCCCTCTCAACATTGGCACGTGAGACAGGCAACGCCAAAACAGCCAGTACACAATTTGCTAACTCTGGCCACTGACATAGCTTTCCCTGCCAATACTTGAGCACTTGAAGATTGTGATTCTCTGGGCAGGTTCTGCAACATTTGCGCTGAACTGGGCGCCCTCAGAGTTATTGAAGCAGTCAAAACTGAAGCAGCACTTTTGTAACTAATTCCCCTTTATGGAAGGGATCTAGAACTTGTAAGAGTACCACAGTGAAGTTTCATTGACTTGAAATGCCATGGTTGGTGAAGGGACATTTCTATGCATCATTGCAAGCCATTTCTCATACATTGTAAAATAAAGGTACCTGAATTGCTCTTCAACATTGCTTTGCTTACCAAGCACTCTAACATGGAACATGTCGCAGTTCCAAGGTCACTAAAGGTGACACCTAGCCTACTCTCAAGGAGATGTTTCACATATACACCAATTATGCTGAACACTTGGCAGACAAGGGTATTTTCAGACTCTAGTTTTTTTTATTATGTCCACTACAGCAGTTATGTTTTCGTGTGAAAATCTAAGAATGCAGTACAGTATACTTTTTTCACATCACTATCAATTTGAGACCAAAGATCCTCACATTTCTTGCCTTTGGCATCATCACTCAGCAAAGATTCTGTAAACGGTTGCCACATGGATAATATAGCATTCACAACCCCTTGGACTAAGAACCATCAGCTAAGTTACACAATTGGGATGACTCTTTCTTTGATGCCACACAAAGCACAAAATGAGAAATATTTGCGTTTTAGTTCCCGCACATAAAACAGTGCACCAGAATGGACTAAAAAGTTAATAGAATTCTTTATTAACTCTGAAGAATGTAAAGAGGCTTTCAGCATACCATCCAACAAGTGGCAAGTATCTCTTACAGGGAAATACTTCAGCTCAATTATCCATTATGTCAGGTCATCACACAACTTGTTCATATACGTAGCTGAATCACTGCAAATACAAACAAAATCACTAGAATCTTTGTTTTGAACTTGGAAAGAACCTTATAGCAGCAGCATTCCATGTGACACTGCTTTCCATATTTTCCAAAAGTCAGGTGTCATGTTTTCACCACTATCCCATATGCTTGGTGATAGCACTATTTTCACATATACTTGTTACTATACCTTGCATTGAATGTTTAAAGCCTGACGTGTTGGCAATTCACCTACTATCAATACTGACTCATTAAAAACTGGGGGCTGATGTATCAAGGGTTTTACCCATTTTCTGTGGGTAAATGTGATGGCACATATTGAGAAAGATTCTTATGAAACCAGAGATTTTACATCCAAGTGAAAGACTTAAAAGCAGGCAAATTATCAAATATGATTTTGATATTTCCTGATTCTGAGTTTAAAAAATAATTGAACAAGACCTAAAACATGCTTCCTTAGACCACAAAACCGAAAAAAGGAGACGAAACAATATTTTAGTGACATCCCTAAACAACAAAACTCAAACAGAATAATGTTAGTCCAGTCTTTCTTGCTGCTAGCTTGTATAACAAAATTAAATTGTGTAGGCCCCTTCAGGAAGAAAAGAAATTACTCTTTTACTCTTCTTTTCCTTTCTTTGAATGGGATTTATTTTGTGGTTGTGAGGTGTTTCTTCAGTGTTTATATGTTTACACTGGTGAGGTTTTATCAGTTATTATAGGTTTAAACCTAAAACCGGAAAACCTATATATAATTTGTAAGAAAACATGAGGCTGGAGAGACATCTAAAACAGTCTTTTGGTCAGACCAAAAAAAACCACATACAAAGATAGAACATAGGCAGCAGGTGAGCAGGGAGTCCTTGAATCAAACACAAAGGACATACAACACAGGTCAAGAGCATCACAATCTTTGCTAAAAGACATGGAACAAGCATGACGATGCAGTCATAATCCGTTCAAGCTTCCTTCAAAGTCATGGATCAAGTATGCTACTGCAGGGCCAGTTAGTGCAAGTGTCATTCAAAGACATGGAACATGTGTGGTACTCAGGGCCTGTTCAAGCTGCTTCAAGGACATGGGACAAGTGTGGTACTGCAGGGCCAGTCAGACAAACTTCCTTCAAAGCCATGAAATACTTGTCGTATTGCAGAGCTACTGTAAGCTTCCTTTAAAGACATGGAACAAGTGTGGCGCTTGGCAGCGCCATTGTTGGAAACTGGGCTTCTTTGCAGATGCCCCCCAACTTTTTGCCCAAATGTAGACTGCTAGCTGCTGCTTTTTGACTCTGATGGTGCACTATGACCTGCTAACTAGGCCCTGGTGCCTGTGCTCTTTCCCCTAAAAGTGATGTGAATTGGTACACACAATTGGCAAGGTACCTTGCCCCCCCTTATAAATCCCTAGTATATGGTACCAGTGGTACACAGGGCAAGGGTGGAAAACGAGTCACCAGGGTATTGTGCCACCCTGTGTGAACAAAGTAAAAGGGTGTCTGATGGTCAGCCACTGCAGACCTGCACAAGCAGCTTGTCTGCATGAGAGTAACTCTGCACACACCATTTGCTGCAGAGCCATACCACTGCCTTAATATAAGTAAGTCACTCTTAAGGTTGTCCACCTAAGCCCAGGAGGTAGAGTGCATTATATTGAAGGTGTGGATATACATGTTTATACATATATATCTTTACAGTAACCCTGTAAAGCAAGGTTTTACTGTAAGTGAAAGGCGGTCCATAGTGTAACATGGACTGGCTACTGAGAAAACTCGAGATAGCTAGCTCCATTATGGAATAAATGAATTGTGTCATGTTGGGTGTCAAACAATGTGCTTTTTCATTCTCAACAAAATTATCATGTCAATGGGGAGTTGCCATGCACAGGGGATGCAATCCTGAGTGGGTGCCCTCGAGGATACAGTAACCCAGTTCCTTGGGAGGCTTCACTGAGCCGTTTTCCACCAATATAAGAGTCTGCCCTCCTGGTGGGATGTGCTAGCACTTCCCCAGGATGGTGGCAAAGGCCTGGGCAGTAAGGAGGTCACACCTCCTTTCTCCCAGGATGGCTAGTAGTTGTAGTCATCGAGGCAGTGAGCCTCAAAGGCTTTCACCACATGTGATGTGTAATTCCTTGTCCCCCACTTTAGGACAACGCCTTTCTCACCCTGTTCTGCCTGACAAGCAGAACATTTCGTTATTCAGGAGGCTTACACCTCCAAAAGGTTAGTCACACCTTTAGAGAGGGCTAGGAGGGCTGTACAGCCAAGGAAGGTTTCTGCCATGTTGGAAGAATCTAAATTAGAGGACTCTGGGTAGGAAGGTGATGCACACTCACAGGATGTTGTCACTACAGGGGCGGATTGGCTGCAGGGCCCAGTAGCCCATTGGCCACTGTCCCTCACACTCTTAATGCCCCCGAAACTAGGATTTAAGGGGCTCCTTTGACACCAGAACCTCAGTTCTGACTTTGAATCCGAGAAGGGGTACCAAGAAGTCACCAACAACAGGGCCTTGGACTCTGCCGCTGTGCGAAGATAGGACACTTAAGTGCCCTGAAGAGACTATATACTGGAACCGAGTGTTTGACATGTGTCCTTGGCAAAAGCTCATTGGTCTCAGCAAGAGGGACTCCAGTGGATGCCAGAAACCCAAAGCAGATTCCCTTGGATTGGTGGGATAAGCCCCTTGCAAGCTGCAGGAAAATCAACATGCTGCGTGACAAGAATTGCGTCCCACTGGATTTGCCAAGAGTGACACCAAAGAGATATGGTGTTCTGCAAGCCCCCTGTAGTAGCTAAGCTTTCGCCAAGTTTCAAGGGGCTAATCTAATCCTGTCAACCTCCAGCTGCCAAAGTAACCGTGGACTACATTTGCCGCAGCCATGGGTTGGTGATTTCCAGTCGGGTGATCGACCCCTTGAGTGACACCTCCAGCTAGACAGCAACTCACAGCAACAACGACTAACATTGGCAATGACCCCGCTGCTGTGTTCCTACATCCTGAAGTTGGAGTCATGGAGTGTGTGGCAAAGCATCTTTGGCCTTGTGATTGACATCAGTGATGTCACTGACCATGTCATGAGTGATGTAATATGTGACGTCATCAGCAGTGCATTGCGGGGGCACGAGTTATAGTTAGCTCAACTAACTATAACGTCTGAATTTCTCTGGTTTTGTACGACTGAAATGTCCAACTAACTATAACGTCCCTGAAATCTGTGTTTTTTTCAGTGAATTTCTAAGATTTTTTAAATGCTAATTCCAAACTATAATGTCCCTGAAACCTATGGTTTTTCAGTGAATTTCAAATGGTTTTTTAACTGCTAATTCCTACCCATAAAGTCCCTGAAACCTCTGTTTTTCTCAGTGAATTTCTAAGGCTTTTTAAATGCTAATTTCTAAATATGCCTACATAGGTAGGACAGGTGAAGAAAGAGGAAGAAAGGTGCATAAAGAAGCAAAAGAAGTGCAGAAAGAGGCAACAGAAGTCCATAAAGAGGAAGAAAGGTGCAAAAAGAAGCAAGAGAAGTGCAGAAAGAAGCAACAGAGGTGCAAAAAGAGGCCTACTTCGACTGTACCTTTCCACAGACTCATACAAAGTAGCCTAATCACTAATCCTTCTTCCAAGATATCTTAAACCTCGCTTTTCCCTTAAAGGTTCACTATTCATTGACTGTTCAGAATGTTTGGCCTACCAAATGTAAAACAGCAATCCTAACCATATCACTGTTGTAAGTCTGACCAAGTTTGTGAAGGTATGCATGCGTGTCTCTGCTTTTACCTGGTGACATGTTACAGAAAAATTTACATACAGAAACTAGAATATCTGTGTTACAAACATCATACTCTGTAAATTTCTGTACAAATAGATGCATGTATTTCTTTCTGCTCCTAATACAGGGCTCAATAGTACATCTGAGGGGCTCTATAACACCTATATACATAACATATGTCTGCCTGTGTAACCGAATAACAGAGCAGAACTAACAAGATTTGACCACCTAAAAGAGAAGCTACCCCCTTTTTAAGCTACCATCTTCAGATCCATAACACGTGAGAATACATGTACAAGTATATATGTACCTCAGTCACGAGAGCAAACAGACCTTTAAACTTAACAGCTTGCACTTCCCATTTCAATATAGAAACAGGCAAGAGAAGTACAGAAAGAAGCAAGAGGATTGCAGAAAAAAACAAGAAGGATGCAGAAAGAGTGAGATATGTGCAGAAAGAGGCAGGAGAGAGGCAAGAGAAGTGTAGAAAGAGACAAGAGAAGTGCAGAAAGAGGCAAGAGAGGAGCAGAAGAGGCAAGAGAGGTTCAGAAACAGTAAAGAGAACTGCAGAAAGAGGCACGAGAGTTGCAGAAACAGGCAAGAGAGGTACAGAAAGAGGGAACAGGGGTGCAGAAAGAGACATGAGAAGTACAGAAAGAAGCAACAGAGGTGCAGAAAGAGGCAACAGAAGTGCAGAAAGAGGCAAAGCAGTAAAGAAAGAGACAACAGAGGTACATAAAGAGACAAGAGAGGTGCAGAAAGAGGGAAGATGAGTGCAGAAAGAGGCAACAGGGATGCAGAAAAAAGCAAGAGAGGAACAGAAAGAAGCAAAAGAAGTGTAGAAAGAAGCAACAGAGGTACAGAAAGAGGCAAGAGGGCTGTAGAAAGAGGCAAAAGAAGTCCAGAAAGAAGCAAGAGAAATGTAGAAAGAGGCTAGAGAAGTACAGAAAGAGGCAAGCGGAGTACAGAAAGAAGCAAGAGAACTGCAGAATGAGGCAAGAGATGCGCTGGAAGAACCAACAGAGGTGCAGAGAGAGGCATGAGGGGTGCTGAAAGAGACAAGAGAAGTGCAGAAAAAAGTAACAGAGGTACAGAAAGTGGCAAGAGAACTGTAGAAAGAGGTAAGAGAGGTGCAGAAGGAGGCAAGGGAGGTACAGAAAGAGGGAAGAGGGATGCAGAAAGATACAAGAGGGGTGCAGAAAGAAGCAAGAGTGGTGCAGAAACAAGCAGGAGAAGTGCAGAAAGAAGCAACAGAGGGGCAGAAGGAAGCAAGAGAACTGCAGAAAGAGCCAAGAACTTTGCACAAACAGGCAAACAAGGTGCAGCAAGATGGAACACAGGTGCAGACAGAGGTACAGAAATAGGGAAGAGGGGTGCAGAAAGAGGCAAGAGGGGTGCAGAAATGTGCAAGAGAGGTGCCAAAAGAAGCAAGTGGAATGCAGAATAAAACAACAGAGGTGCCAAAAAAGACAGGAGGAGTACAGAAAGAGGCAAGAGAAGTACAGAAAGAAGCAACAGAGGTGCAGAAAGAGGCAAGAGAACTACAGAAAGAGGGAACAGGGGTGTGGAAAGAGGCAAGAGAGTTGCAGAAAGAAGGAAGAGGGGTACAGAAAGAGGCAAGAGGGGTGCAGAAAAATGCAAGAGAGATATAGAAAGAAGCAAGAGAAGTGCAGAAAGAACCACCATAGGTGCAAAAAGAGGCCAGAGGGGTGCAGAAAGAGGCAAGAGGGGTGCAGAAAGAAGTAACAGACGTGTGTGCAGAAGGAAGCAAGAGAACTGCAGAAAGAGGCAAGACAGTTGCACAAAAAAGCAAACAAGGTGCAGAAAATAGAACAGGGGTGCAGACAGAGGCAAGAGAGGTGTAGAAATACGGAAGAGGGGTGCAGAAAGAGACAAGAGGGTGCAGAAATTTGCAAGAGAGGTGCCAAAGGAAGCAAGAGGAGTACAGAAATAACCAACAGAAGTGCAGAAAGAAGAAACAAAGGTGCAGTAATAGGCAAGAGAGCTGCAGAAAGAGGCAAGAGAACTGCAGAAAGAGGGAACAAGGATGCAGAAAGAACCAACAGAGTTACATAAAGAGGCAAGAGAGGTACAGAAAGAGGCAAGAGGGGTACTGAAACAGGCAAGAGAGGTACAGACAGAGGGATCAGGGGTACAGAAAGAGGTAAGAGAGGTACAGAAAGAGTGACAAGAGGTAAATAAAGAGACAAGAGGGGTATAGAAAGAAGCAACAGAGGTGCAGAAAGAAGCACGAGAAGTGATGAAAGAGACAATAGAGTTGCAGAAACAGGCAAATGAAGTGCACAAAGAGACAAGAGACATGCCGAAAGAAGTAAGAGAGGTGCTGAAAGAAGGAAGAGAAGTGATGAAACAGACAAGAGAGTTGCAGAAAGAAACAAGAAAGGTGCAGAAAAAAGGAAGAGAAGTGCAGAAAGAGGCAAATCAGTTGCAGAAAGAGGCAGGAGAGGTGCAGAAAGAAGCAAGTGAGGTGCAGACAGAGGCAAGAGGGGTGCAGAAAGAGGGAAGAGTAATGCAAAACGAGGGAAGAGATGTGCAGAAAGAGAGAAGGGGTACAGAAAGAGGCAAGAGGGGTGCGGAAAGAAGTAACAGAGGTGCAGAAAAAGGCAGGAGAAGTGTAGAAAAAAAACAGTGGTGCAGAAAGAGGGAAGAGGGTTACAGAAAGAAGCAAAAGAAGTGCAGAAAGAAGCAAAATGGGTGCAGAAAGAGGCAAGAGGGGTGCAGCAGGAGGCATGACAGTTGCACAAATAAGCAAACAATATGCAGAAAGATTGAACAGGGGTCAGACAGAGGCAAGATAGGTGCAGAAATATGGAAGAGGGGTGTAGAAAGAGGTAAGAGGGTGCGGAAATTTGCAAGAGAGGTGCCAAAAGAAGCAAGAGGAGTACAGAAAGAACCAACAGAAGTGCAGAAAGAAGCAACAGAGGTGTATAAAGAGGCAAGAGAACTGCAGAAAGAGGCAAGAGAACTGCATAAAGAGCAAACAGGGATGCAGAATGAGGCGAGAGGGATGCAGAAAAAAGAAAGAGAGGCGTGGAAAGAAGCAAGAGAAGTGCAGAAAGAACCACCAGAGGTGCAGAAAAAGGCAAGAGAAGTGCAGAAAGGACCAACAGAGGTGAAGCAAAAGACAAGAGAGGTGCAGAAAGAGGCAAGAGAGGTACAGAAAGCGGCAAGAGAACTGTAGAAAGAGGTAAGAGAGGTGCAGAGGAGGCAAGAGAGGTTCAGAAATAGGGAGGAGGGGTGCAGAAAGGGGCAAGCAGGGTACAGAAAGAAGCAACAGAGGTGCAGAAAGAATCAAGAGAAGTGATGAAAGAGACAAGAGAGTTGGATAAACAGGCAAAAGAAGTGCACAAAGAAGCAAGACAAGTGCTGAAAGAAGCAACAGAGGTGCAGAAAGAAGCAAGAGAAGTGATGAAACAGACAAGAGAGTTGCAGAAAGAAACAAGAAAGGTGCAGAAAAAAGGAAGAGAAGTGCAGAAAGAGGCAAGTCGGTTGCAGAAAGGGGCAGGAGAGGTGCAGAAAGAGGCAAGTGAGTACAGACAGAAGCAAGAGGGGTGCAGAAAGTAGGAAGACAAATACAGAAAGAGGGAAGAGATGTGCAGAAAGAGAGAAGGGGGTACATAAAGAAGCAAGAGCGGAACAGTAAGAAGCAACAGTGGTGCAGAAAAGGGCAAGAGAAGTGCAGAAAGAGACAAGAGAGGTGCAGAAAGAGGGAAGAGGGGTGCAGAAGAGGCAAGGGGGTGCAGAAAGAAGCAAGAGAGGTACAGAAAGAAGCCAGAGAAGTGCAGAAAGGAGCAAAATGGGTGCAGAAAGAGGCAAGAGGGGTGCAGAAAGATACAACAGACGTGCAGAAGGAGGCAAGAGAACTGCAGAAAGAGGCAAGACAGTTGCACAAATAAGTAAACAAGGTGCAGAAAGATAGAACAGGGGTGCAGACAGAGGCAAGAGAGGTGCCAAAAGAAGCAAGAGGAGTACAGAAATATCCAACAGAAGTGCATAAAGAAGCAACAGAGATGCAGTAAGAGGCAAGAGAACTGCAGAAAGAGGGAACAAGGGTGCAGAAAGAACCAACAGAGTTACATAAAGAGGCAATAGAGGTGCAGAAAGAGGCAAGAGGGGTACTGAAACAGGCAAGAGAGGTGCAGACAGAGGGATCAGGGGTACAGTAAGAGGTAAGAGAGGTACAGAAAGAGTGACAAGAGGTAACGAAAGAGACAAGAGGGGTACAGAAAGAAGCAACAGAGGTGCAGAAAGAAGCACGAGAAGTGATGAAAGAGACAATATAGTTGCAGAAACAGGCAAAAGAAGTGCACAAAGAGGCAAGAGAAGTGCTGAAAGAAGCAACAGAGGTGCAGAAAGAAGCAAGAGAAGTGATGAAACAGACAAGAGAGTTGCAGAAAGAAACAAGAAAGGTGCAGAAAAAAGGAAGAGAAGTGCAGAAAGAGGCAAATCAGTTGCAGAAGAGGCAGGAGAGGTGCAGAAAGAAGCAAGTGAGGCACAGACAGAGGCAAGAGGGGTGCAGAAAGAGGGAAGAGTAATGCAGAACGAGGGAAGAGATGTGCAGAAAGAGAGAAGGGGGTACAGAAAGAGGCAAGAGGGGGGCGGAAAGAAGTAACAGAGGTGCAGAAAAAGGCAGAAGTGTAGAAAAAAAACAGTGGTGCAGAAAGAGGGAAGAGGGTTACAGAAAGAAGCAAAAGAAGTGCAGAAAGAAACAAAAGAAGTGCAGAAAGAAGCAAAATGGGTACAGAAAGAGGCAAGAGGGGTGCAGAAAGAGGCAAGAGAGGTGCACAAAGAAGTAACAGATGTGCAGAAGAAGGTGACCACTTTACACCGACCTCGCTAGCGCTAGCTGCGCTTTTCGCTTGCTCAATAGCTTTTAAATAACCCGTTTTTGTATTTACTTTTATTTCTGTTAATTTACCTTGTTTTTATCTGCAGCGACCCCCCTGGCCTCATTCTGCACTTTAAAACCCCCCTTGGGGACCACCACCACTGCCTTTGGCGGGTCCGGGATCACGGGGTACCGGGGACGAATTTTAGCGCCATCTTGGATCGGGCTCGGGCACTCTCGCGCATTCTCGCGAGATTTCGGCCTGCTGAGCCTACTTGAGGCAGCGAGAGACGGTAGGTCAGCCTGGAGAAGGTGACCACTTTACACCGACCTCGCTAGCGCTAGCTGCGCTTTTCGCTTGCTCAATAGCTTTTAAATAACCCGTTTTTGTATTTACTTTTATTTCTGTTAATTTACCTTGTTTTTATCTGCAGTGACCCCCCTGGCCTCATTCTGCTCTTTAAAACCCCCCTTGGGGACCACCACCACTGCCTTTGGCGGGTCCGGGATCACGGGGTACCGGGGACGAATTTTAGCGCCATCTTGGATCGGGCTCGGGCACTCTCGCGCATTCTCGCGAGATTTCGGCCTGCTGAGCCTACTTGAGGCAGCGAGAGACGGTAGGTCAGCCTGGAGAAGGTGACCACTTTACACCGACCTCGCTAGCGCTAGCTGCGCTTTTCGCTTGCTCAATAGCTTTTAAATAACCCGTTTTTGTATTTACTTTTATTTCTGTTAATTTACCTTGTTTTTATCTGCAGCGACCCCCCTGGCCTCATTCTGCTCTTTAAAACCCCCCTTGGGGACCACCACCACTGCCTTTGGCGGGTCCGGGATCACGGGGTACCGGGGACGAATTTTAGCGCCATCTTGGATCGGGCTCGGGCACTCTCGCGCATTCTCGCGAGATTTCGGCCTGCTGAGCCTACTTGAGGCAGCGAGAGACGGTAGGTCAGCCTGGAGAAGGTGACCACTTTACACCGACCTCGCTAGCGCTAGCTGCGCTTTTCGCTTGCTCAATAGCTTTTAAATAACCCGTTTTTGTATTTACTTTTATTTCTGTTAATTTACCTTGTTTTTATCTTTAGTGACCCCCCTGGCCTCATTCTGCTCTTTAAAACCCCCCTTGGGGACCACCACCACTGCCTTTGGCGGGTCCGGGATCACGGGGTACCGGGGACGAATTTTAGCGCCATCTTGGATCGGGCTCGGGCACTCTCGCGCATTCTCGCGAGATTTCGGCCTGCTGAGCCTACTTGAGGCAGCGAGAGACGGTAGGTCAGCCTGGAGAAGGTGACCACTTTACACCGACCTCGCTAGCGCTAGCTGCGCTTTTCGCTTGCTCAATAGCTTTTAAATAACCCGTTTTTGTATTTACTTTTATTTCTGTTAATTTACCTTGTTTTTATCTGCAGCGACCCCCCTGGCCTCATTCTGCTCTTTAAAACCCCCCTTGGGGACCACCACCACTGCCTTTGGCGGGTCCGGGAACACGGGGTACCGGGGACGAATTTTAGCGCCATCTTGGATCGGGCTCGGGCACTTTCGCGCATTCTCGCAAGATTTCGGCCTGCTGAGCCTACTTGAGGCAGCGAGAGACGGTAGGTCAGCCTGGAGAAGGTGACCACTTTACACCGACCTCGCTAGCGCTAGCTGCGCTTTTCGCTTGCTCAATAGCTTTTAAATACCCCGTTTTTGTATTTACTTTTATTTCTGTTAATTTACCTTGTTTTTATCTGCAGTGACCCCCCTGGCCTCATTCTGCTCTTTAAAACCCCCCTTGGGGACCACCACCACTGCCTTTGGCGGGTCCGGGATCACGGGGTACCGGGGACGAATTTTAGCGCCATCTTGGATCGGGCTCGGGCACTCTCGCGCATTCTCGCGAGATTTCGGCCTGCTGAGCCTACTTGAGCCTTCTATCGGCCGCGCAGCGGTGACGCGCAGCGGAGCGCCTTCATCGCGCCTGAGTCCAGCCAGAGTCCTGCCCGTCTGCGCTCGTCCGTGCTAGGCAGGGCCTGGCAGGGCTCTTTGCCATTTCAGGATGTTATCTTCCGAAGATCTACGCGCGTTGCGTCGCGGGGTAAGTGGATGCCGCCATGGTACCTTGGATCCTCTTTGTGGTCCTTATCAGTGCCCTATTTGTTCCTTCACTCTTCCGGCACCACAACCCATCCTGTTCTTTCAACCTAAATCCCCGAGAGCTCGCATTACTGGTCCCGTACGGGCCCCTGATATCTGTTCGCCTCTTAAAATATTTCTTTTGAATGTAAGGTCATTGGCCTGCCACTCGCAAGAAATCTTTTCACTGATTATTGATGAAAATCCAGATATTTTCTTTTTCACCGAAACGTGGCTTCACGATAATTCTATGGCTGTGATTAACTTAGCCCTCCCAGTAGGCTATACCATGCACTCATCCCATCGTAATGGCAGAGGTGGCGGCATCGCAGTCGCGGTAAAAACTTGCTATTCGTGTGCCTGGTCACCCACCACTATAGCTGGATGTGAGAGCGCGCACTTCAACATCACTGTAAGTCCCCACTTCACCTTCGCGGGACTTTTAATCTATAGGCCTCCCGGTCCTGATGGAGCTTTTCGTGTCAGCCTTCCGGATGTGGTCTCTTCTTTAGCTCTGAAAACCAATAATTTTACGGTCATTGGTGATCTGAACCTCCATATGGAAGCACTACTTTCCAACCCAGTCCAAAGCTTGCTTTCTGATCTTGAGGCATTTCAATTAGTCCAACTGGTTAAATTTCCGACTCATATCGGCGGACACCTTCTAGATCCTTTTCTGACAAACATCTCCTCTAATATTGAAGTGCTCCAGCCCAAGCCTATGGCCTGGACTGATCACTATCTGATCGAAACGCATATTGCTATTAACATCCCTCTAGCCAATAACAACTTGCCTAAGACTCTCAAGCGTCCTTGGAGAAACTTAAACCTAGAGCACTTTCACCATCTGTTGCTGCAGCACCAACCTCAACCTCCTCAGGAAGTTTCCCGTGGCTATGACGATTTTTGTAAGTGGCTTGACCAGTCTCTGGATATCCTTATATCAGCTAGGTGGAGCAAGGCTAAATCCGGCTCCCCCAGTCCCTGGTATGACAAATCTCTTAGGGTACTGAAAGCATCTTGTAAAAAAGCAGAACGCGCTTGGCGCAAAAACTATGATACTGATCTTAAAGCAGCCTATAGATCTTGCATCAGGATATATCATAGGGCCATATGTTCAGCCAGGGCTGCTTTTTACTCACAAGAAATAAAAAACAGTACTAACCCTACCAAGACCATTTTTAGGGTGTGCAAGGACCTCACCAACAAAAGAACCGCCTCCACGTTCATTGCCTCTATGACACACTGCGAAGATCTGGCCTCGTTTTTCGTTGAAAAAGTGGAGGCTATATACAGGTCGTTTGCTATGCCTTTCGTTAGTGAAATTAACAGTGCCCCTCTGACCTCTAAATCCTTATTAGCCATTCCAGGTCCTACCCAAGAGGAGTTCCTAAATTTGACGATCAAAGTTAAATCAGGTTCTCCGGATGACCCTATGAGACCCATGCAATTTCGTGATTTCGCCGATTGCTGTTACCCGGCGATGCAGAGCTTAATTGATCTCTCTTTTAGAACTGGTAGTGTTCCCACTGCTTGGAAGCAGGCCACTATTATACCAATTCTAAAAAAACCTTCTCTTGACCCTTCCAAATCAGAGCATTACCGACCTATTTCCCTCCTTCCTTGGATGGCTAAATTAGCTGAAGCTCACGCCAACAGGATTTTATCCCTCCACCTGCAAGAAGCAAACATACTAGATAACTCCCAGAATGGGTTTCGAGCTGGTCATAGTACCGAGACCGCTCTCTTGGCGGTGGTGGAACATATCAGGAAAAAACTAGACCAAGGTCAGACGGCGGCACTGATCCTATTGGATCTAAGTGCCGCTTTCGACACGGTCTCCCACCACATCCTTTTACACCGCCTCGTGGAGGCAGGAGTTGGAGAACAAGCGCTTGACTGGTTTCGATCATTTCTTACGTGTCGAACCTTTAAAGTTTCTACTCCTCCCTACATCTCTGCCCCACGCCCCATTCTGCAGGGAGTTCCACAGGGTTCGGCCCTCAGCCCCACCTTTTTTAATTTGTATGTTGCACCGCTGGCGCAGGTAGCTGCCAGCTTTGGTCTTACAATAGTGTCATACGCCGATGATACACAGCTGGCGGTATCACTTAATGGCGATTCCAACATGAACGCCCCCACCTTTCAGGCAGCCCTCAAAGCTGTCGCCGGTTGGATAGCGAACAATCGCTTACAACTCAACGCCACCAAGACGGAGGTCATTCTTTTTGGTAGAGACAGCGAGCTCTGGGGAGACCAATGGTGGCCTCCTGAATTGGGTCCTATCCCTACTCCAGTCGCCGAAGTCAGAAACTTGGGCGTATGGCTTGACGATCAATTGTCTTTTATTCCCCACATCAAGCGTGTCGCGGGAACTTGTTTTGGTGCTCTACAATGCCTACGGCCTATTTTTAAATTTTTTGACGCAGACACCAGGCAGATCATAGTCCAAGCTCTGGTGCTGACCAGATTGGACTACGCCAGTTCCCTGTTTCTGGGTGTTAATCAAGCTGAGCTTGCCCGCCTTCAGCGGGTACAAAATGCGGCGGCCAGGATGCTGGTCGGCCTCCCTAAATTTGTTTCTGCTCGCAGCACTATCCATGATCTCCATTGGCTCCCAGTTGGCCAAAGAATCAAGTTCAAGGCTTTGTGCCTTACTTTTAAAATTCTCAATTTGGCCTCCCCTCCTATTCTCACCCAGACCATTCTCCATTATGTCCCCTCAAGAGCTCTTCGGTCTGCAGGGTCCAATCTGGCCATTGTTCCTCGTTTTAAAAAGTCCAGAATGGGTGGACGCTCCTTTTCGGTGATGGCGGCTACATTATGGAACTCTTTGCCTGCCTCACTTCGTTCCATCCACGATTTGTTTCCGTTCAGAAAACAATTAAAAACCCATTTATTCTCCTCTGTATAGTTCAGTGTTCTGGTCTTCATTGTTGTGTTGTGTGTTCCATCTCCTAAAGCGCCGGGACGCCTCTTGGCTGCGGCATCTGTGCGCTATATAAGAAAATAATAACATAACATAACATAACATAACAGAAGGAGGCAAGAGAACTGCAGAAAGAGGCAAGACAGATGCACAAATAAGCAAACAAGGTGCAGAAAGATTTAACAGGGGTGCAGACAGAGGCAAGAGAGGTGCAGAAATATGGAAGAGGGGTGCAGAAAGAGGTAAGATGGAGCAGAAATTTGCAAGAGAGGTGCCAAAAGAAGCAAGAGGAGTACAGAAAGAACCAACAGAAGTGCAGAAAGAAGCAACAGAGGTGTATAAAGAGGCAAGAGAGGTGCACAAAGAGTGAACAGGGGTGCAGAATGAGGCAAGAGGGATGCAGAAAAAAGAAAGAGAGGCGTAGAAAGAAGCAAGAGAAGTGCAGAAAGAACCACCAGAGGTGCAGAAAAAGGCAAGAGAAGTGCAGAAAGGACCAACAGAGGTGCAACAAAAGAAAAGAGAGGTGCAGAAAGAGGCAAGAGAGGTACAGAAAGCGACAAGAGAACTGTAGAAAGAGGTAAGAGAGGTGCAGAGGAGGTAAGAGAGGTTCAGAAATAGGTAGGAGGGGTGCAGAAAGGGGCAAGCAGGGTACAGAAAGAAGCAACAGAGGTGCAGAAAGAATCAAGAGAAGTGATGAAAGAGACAAGAGAGTTGGATAAACAGTCAAAAGAAGTGCACAAAGAAGCAAGACAAGTGCTGAAAGAAGCAACAGAGGTGCAGAAAGAAGCAAGAGAAGTGATGAAACAGACAAGAGAGTTGCAGAAAGAAACAAGAAAGGTGCAGCAAAAAGGAAGAGAAGTGCAGAAAGAGGCAAGTTGGTTGCAGAAAGAGGCAGGAGAGGTGCAGAAAGAGGCAAGTGGGGTGCAGAAAGAAGCAACAGAGGTGCAGAAAAGGGCAAGAGAAGTGCAGAAATAGGGACCAAGTGTGGAGAAAGAGGCAAGAGAGGTGCAGAAATAGGGAAGAGGGATGCAGAAGGAGGCTAGCGGGGTACAGAAAGAAGCAATAGAGGTGCAGAAAGAATCAAGAGAAGTGAAGAAAGAGACAAGAGAGTTGCATAAACAGGCAAAAGAAGTGCACAAAGAAGCAAGACAAGTGCTGAAAGAAGCAACAGAGGTGCAGAAAGAAGCTAGAGAAGTGATGAAACAGACAAGAGAGTTGCAGAAAGAAACAAGAAAGGTGCAGAAAAAAGGAAGAGAGGTACAGAAAGAGGCAAGTTGGTTGCAGAAAGAGGCAGGGGAGGTGCAGAAAGAGGCAAGTGAGGTATAGACAGAGGCAAGAGGGGTGCAGAAAGAGGGAAGAGAAATGCAGAAAGAGGGAATAGATGTGCAGAAAGAGAGAAGGGGGTACAGAAAGAGGCAAGAGGTGTGCAGAAAGAGGGAAGAGGGGTGCAGAAAGAGGCAAGGGGGATGCAGAAAGAAGCAAGAGAGGTACAGAATGAAGCAAGAGAAGTGCAGAAAGAAGCAAAGTGAGTGCAGAAAAGGGCAAAAGAAGTGCAGAAAGAGGCAAGAGAGGTGCAGAAAGAGGGAAGAGGGGTGCAGAAAGAGGCAAGGGGGTACAGAAAGAGGCAAGAGGGGTACAGAAAGAAGCAACAGAGGTGCAGAAAAGGGCAAGAGAAGTGAAGAAATAGGGAACAGGTGTGTAGAAAGAGGCAAGAGAGGTGCAGAAATAGGCAAGGGGGATGCAGAAAGAAGCAAGAGAGGAACATAAAGAAGCAAGAGAAGTGCACAAAGAAGCAAAATGGGTGCTGAAAGAGGCAAGAGGGGTGCAGAAAAAGGCAAGAGAAGTGCACAAAGAAGCGACAGACGTGCAGAAGAGGCAAGAGAACTGCAGAAAGAAGCAAGACAGTTGCACAAATAAGCAAACAAGGTGCAGAAAGATAGAACAGGGGTGCAGAGAGAGCTAAGAGAGGTGCAGAAATAGGTAAGAGGGGTGCAGAAAGAGGCAAGAGGGTGCAGAAATTTGCAAGAGAGGTGCCAAAAGAAGCAAGACGAGTACAGAAAGAACCAACTGAAGTCCAGAAAGAAGCAACAGAGGTGGAGAAAGAGGCAAGAGAACTGCAGAAAGAGGCTAGAGAACTGCGGAAAGAGGCCAGAGAACTGCAGAAAGAGAGGAACAGGGGTGCAGAAAGAGGCAAGAGAGGTACAGAAAGAGCGAACAGGGATGCAGAAACAGGAACGAGATGTGCAGAATGAGGGAAGAGGGGTGCACATGGAGGCAAAAGGGGTGCAGAAAAAAGCAAGAAAGGTGTAGTAAGAAGCAAGAGAAGTGCAGAAAGAACCACCGGAGGTGCAGAAAGAGGAAAAAGGGGTGCAGAAAGAAGGAAGAGGGGTGCAGAAAGAGGGAAGAGAAGTGCAGAAAGGACCAACAGAGGTGAGAAAAAAACGAGAGAGGAGCAGAAAAAGGCAAGAGAGGTACCGAAACAGGCAAGAGAGGTGCAGAAAGAGGGAATACGGGTGTAGAAAGAGGCAACAGAGGTGCAGAAATAAGGAAGAGGGATGCAGAAGGAGCCTAGCGGGGTACAGAAAGAAGCAATAGAGGTGCAGAAAGAATCAAGAGAAGTGAAGAAAGAGACAAGAGAGTTGCATAAACAGGCAAAAGAAGTGCACAAAGAAGCAAGACGAGTGCTGAAAGAAGCAACAGAGGTGCAGAAAGAAGCAAGAGAAGTGATGAAACAGACAAGAGAGTTGCAGAAAGAAACAAGAAAGGTGCAGAAAAAAGGAAGAGAAGTACAGAAAGAGGCAAGTTGGTTGCAGAAAGAGGCAGGAGAGGTGCAGAAAGAGGCAAGTGAGGTATAGACAGAGGCAAGAGGGGTGCAGAAAGAGGGAAGAGAAATGCAGAAAGAGGGAATAGATGTGCAGAAAGAGAAAAGGGGTACAGAAAGAGGCAAGAGGTGTGCAGAAAGAAGCAACAGAGGTGCAGAAAAAGGCAAGAGAAGTGCAGAAAGAGGCAAGAGAGGTGCAGGAAGAGGGGCGCAGAAAGAGGCAAGGGGGATGCAGAAAGAAGCAAGAGAGGTACAGAAAGAAGCAAGAGAAGTGCAGAAAGAAGCAAAGTGAGTGCAGAAAAGGGCAAAAGAAGTGCAGAAAGAGGCAAGAGAGGTGCAGAAAGAGGGAAGAGGGGTGCAGAAAGAGGCAAGGGGGTACAGAAAGAAGCAACAGAGGTGCAGAAAAGGGCAAGAGAAGTGCAGAAATAGGGAACAGGTGTGTAGAAAGAGGCAAGAGAGGTGCAGAAATAGGGAAGAGGGATGCAGAAGGAGGCTAGCGGGGTACAGAAAGAAGCAATAGAGGTGCAGAAAGAATCAAGAGAAGTGATGAAAGAGACAAGAGAGTTGCAGGAACAGGAAAAAGAAGTGCAGAAAGAGACAGAAGAAGTGCTGAAAGAAGCAACAGATGTGCAGAAAGAAGCAAGAGAAGTGATGAAACAGACAAAAGAGTTGCAGAAAAAACAAGAAAGGTGCAGAAAAAAGGAAGAGAAGTGCAGAGAGAGGCAAGTGAGATGTAGAAAAGAAGCAAGACAGGTGTAGAAAGAGGCAAGAGAGGTACAGAAAGAGGAAAGTGAGGTGCAGAAAGAGGCAATAGGGATACATAAAGAGGGAAGAGAAGTGCAGAAAGAGGGAAGAGACGTGTAGAAAGAGGGAACAGGAGTACAGAAAGAGGCAAGAGAAGTATAGAAAGAGACAAGAGTGATGCAGAAAGACATAAGAGGGGTGCAGAAAGAAGCAACAGAGGTGCAGAAAGAGGCATGTGAGATGTGCAGAAAGAGGGAAGAGAGGTGCAGAAAGAAGGAAGAGGGGTGCAGAAAGAGGCAAGGGGGATGCAGAAAGAAGCAAGAGAGGAACATAAAAAAGCAAGAGAAGTGCACAAAGAAGCAAATGGGTGCTGAAAGAGGCAAGAGGGGTGCAGAAAAAGGCAAGAGAAGTGCACAAAGAAGTGACAGACGTGCAGAAGAGGCAAGAGAACTGCAGAAAGAGGCAAGACAGTTGCACAAATAAGCAAACAAGGTGCAGAAAGATAGAACAGGGGTGCAGAGAGAGTTAAGAGAGGTGCAGAAATAGGTAAGAGGGGTGCAGAAAGAGGCAAGAGGGTGCAGAAATTTGCAAGAGAGGTGCCAAAAGAAGCAAGACGAGTACAGAAAGAAGCAACTGAAGTCCAGAAAGAAGCAACAGAGGTGGAGTAAGAGGCAAGAGAACTGCAGAAAGAGGCTGGAGAGCTGCAGAAAGAGGCCAGAGAGCTGCAGAAAGAGAGGAACAGGGGTGCAGAAAGAGGCAAGAGAGGTACACAAAGAGCGAACAGGGATGCAGAAACAGGAACGAGATGTACAGAATGAGGGAAGAGGGGTGCACATGGAGGCAAAAGGGGTGCAGAAAAAAGCAAGAGAGGTGTAGTAAGAAGCAAGAGAAGTGCAGAAAAATAACCAGATGTGCAGAAAGAGGAAAAAGGGGTGCAGAAAGAGGGAAGAGGGGTGCAGAAGAGGAAAGAGAAGTGCAGAAAGGACCATCAGAGGTGAAGAAAAAGACGAGAGAGGAGCAGAAAAAGGCAAGAGAGGTACCGAAACAGGCAAGAGAGGTGCAGAAAGAGGGAATACGGGTGTAGAAAGAGGCAACAGAGGTGCAGAAATAGGGAAGAGAGGTGCAGAAGGAGGCAAGCGGGGTGCAGAAAGAAGCAATAGAGGTGCAGAAAGAATCAAGAGAAGTGATGAAAGAGACAAGAGAGTTTCAGGAACAGGAAATAGAAGTGCAGAAAGAGGCAGGAGAAGTGCTGAAAGAAGCAACAGATGTGCCGAAAGAAGTAAGAGAAGTGATGAAACAGACAAGAGAGTTGCAGAAAAAAACAAGAAAGGTGCAGAAAAAAGGAAGAGAAGGGCAGATAGAGGCAAGTGAGATGTAGAAAAGAGGCAAGACAGGTGTAGAAAGAGGCAAGAGAGGTGCAGAAAGAAGAAAGTGAGGTGCGGAAAGAGGCAAGAGGGGTATATAAAGACGGAAGAGAAGTGCAGAAAGAGGCAAGTTGGTTGCAGAAAGAGGCAGGAGAGGTGCAGAAAGAGGCAAGTGAGGTATAGACAGAGGCAAGAGGGGTGCAGAAAGAGGGAAGAGAAATGCAGAAAGAGGGAATAGATGTGCAGAAAGAGAGAAGGGGGTACAGAAAGAGGCAAGAGGTGTGCAGAAAGAGGGAAGAGGGGTGCAGAAAGAGGCAAGGGGGATGCAGAAAGAAGCAAGAGAGGTACAGAATGAAGCAAGAGAAGTGCAGAAAGAAGCAAAGTGAGTGCAGAAAAGGGCAAAAGAAGTGCAGAAAGAGGCAAGAGAGGTGCAGAAAGAGGGAAGAGGGGTGCAGAAAGAGGCAAGGGGGTACAGAAAGAGGCAAGAGGGGTACAGAAAGAAGCAACAGAGGTGCAGAAAAGGGCAAGAGAAGTGCAGAAATAGGGAACAGGTGTGTAGAAAGAGGCAAGAGAGGTGCAGAAATAGGGAAGAGGGATGCAGAAGGAGGCTAGCGAGGTACAGAAAGAAGCAATAGAGGTTCAGAAAGAATCAAGAGAAGTGATGAAAGAGACAAGAGAGTTGCAGGAACAGGAAAAAGAAGTGCAGAAAGAGACAGAAGAAGTGCTGAAAGAAGCAACAGATGTGCAGAAAGAAGCAAGAGAAGTGATGAAACAGACAAAAGAGTTGCAGAAAAAACAAGAAAGGTGCAGAAAAAAGGAAGAGAAGTGCAGAGAGAGGCAAGTGAGATGTAGAAAAGAAGCAAGACAGGTGTAGAAAGAGGCAAGAGAGGTACAGAAAGAGGAAAGTGAGGTGCAGAAAGAGGCAATAGGGATACATAAAGAGGGAAGAGAAGTGCAGAAAGAGGGAAGAGACGTGTAGAAAGAGGGAACAGGAGTACAGAAAGAGGCAAGAGAAGTATAGAAAGAGACAAGAGTGATGCAGAAAGACATAAGAGGGGTGCAGAAAGAAGCAACAGAGGTGCAGAAAGAGGCATGTGAGATGTGCAGAAAGAGGGAAGAGAGGTGCAGAAAGAAGGAAGAGGGGTGCAGAAAGAGGCAAGGGGGATGCAGAAAGAAGCAAGAGAGGAACATAAAAAAGCAAGAGAAGTGCACAAAGAAGCAAATGGGTGCTGAAAGAGGCAAGAGGGGTGCAGAAAAAGGCAAGAGAAGTGCACAAAGAAGTGACAGACGTGCAGAAGAGGCAAGAGAACTGCAGAAAGAGGCAAGACAGTTGCACAAATAAGCAAACAAGGTGCAGAAAGATAGAACAGGGGTGCAGAGAGAGTTAAGAGAGGTGCAGAAATAGGTAAGAGGGGTGCAGAAAGAGGCAAGAGGGTGCAGAAAATTGCAAGAGAGGTGCCAAAAGAAGCAAGACGAGTACAGAAAGAACCAACTGAAGTCCAGAAAGAAGCAACAGAGGTGGAGTAAGAGGCAAGAGAGGTACAGAAAGAGCGAACAGGGATGCAGAAACAGGAACGAGATGTGCAGAATGAGGGAAGAGGGATGCACATGGAGGCAAAAGGGGTGCAGAAAAAAGCAAGAGAGGTGTAGTAAGAAGCAAGAGAAGTGCAGAAAAAACAACCAGAGGTGCAGAAAGAGGAAAAAGGGGTGCAGAAAGAGGGAAGAGGGGTGCAGAAAGAGGGAAGAGAAGTGCAGAAAGGACCATCAGAGGTGAAGAAAAAGACGAGAGAGGAGCAGAAAAAGGCAAGAGAGGTACCGAAACAGACAAGAGAGGTGCAGAAAGAGGGAATGCAGGTGTAGAAAGAGGCAACAGAGGTGCAGAAATAGGGAAGAGAGGTGCAGAAGGAGGCAAGCGGGGTGCAGAAAGAAGCAATAGAGGTGCAGAAAGAATCAAGAGAAGTGATGAAAGAGACAAGAGAGTTTCAGGAACAGGAAATAGAAGTGCAGAAAGAGGCAGGAGAAGTGCTGAAAGAAGCAACAGATGTGCCGAAAGAAGTAAGAGAAGTGATGAAACAGACAAGAGAGTTGCAGAAAAAAACAAGAAAGGTGCAGAAAAAAGGAAGAGAAGGGCAGATAGAGGCAAGTGAGATGTAGAAAAGAGGCAAGACAGGTGTAGAAAGAGGCAAGAGAGGTGCAGAAAGAAGAAAGTGAGGTGCGGAAAGAGGCAAGAGGGGTATATAAAGACGGAAGAGAAGTGCAGAAAGAGGGAAGAGACGTGTACAAAGAGGGAACAGGAGTACAGAAAGAGGCAAGAGAAGTACAGAAAGACATAAGAGGGGGTGCAGAAAGAAGCAACAGAGGTGCAGAAAGAGGCAAGTGAGGTGTGCAGAAAGAGGGAAGAGAGGTGCAGAAAGAGGGAAGAGGGGTGCAGAAACAGGCTGGAGTGGTGCAGAAAGAGGCAAGAGAAGTGCATAAAGAGGCAAGAGAGGTGCAAAAAGAGGCAAGTGAGGTACAGAAAGAAGCAAAAAAAGTGCAGAAAGAAGCAAAATGGGTGCAGAAAGAGGCAAGAGGGGTGCAGAAGAAGGCAAGAGAACTGCAGAAAGAGACAGGAAAATTGCACAAACAAGCAAACAAGGTGCAGAAAGATGGTATGGGATGCAGACAGAAGCAAGAGCGGTGCAGAATTAGGGAAAAGGGGGCAGAAAGAGGCAATAGGGTCAAAAACATTTGCAAGAGAGGAGCCAAAACAAGCAAGAGGAGTTCAGAAAGAACCAACAGAGGTGCAGAAAGAAGCAGTGCAGTGCAGTTCGCTTGCCTCTTTCTGCACGAAAGAGGCAAGCGAACTGCAGAAAGAGGGAACTGGGGTGCAGAAAGAGGCAAGAGAGGTGCAGAAAGAGGGAACAGGGATGCAGAAACAGGCAAGAGAGGTACAGAAAGAGGCAAGACGAGTGCACAAAAAAGCAAGAGAGGTGTAAAAAGAACAGAAGAAGTACAGAAAGAACCACCAGAGGTGCATAAAGAGGCAAGAAGGGCGCTGAAGAGGCAGTTGAAGTGCAGAAAGAACCAACAGAGGTGCAGAAAGAGGCAAGAGAGTTGCAGAAAGAGGTAACAGGGGTGCAGAAAGAATCAAGAGAAGTGATGAAAGAGACAAGAGAGTTGCAGAAACAGGCAAAATAATTACAGAAAGCAGCAATAGAATTGCTGAAAGAAGCACCGCATGTGCAGAAAGAAGCAAGAGAAGTGATGAAACAGACAAGAGAGTTGCAGAAAGAAACAAGAAGGGTGCAGAAAAAAGGAAAAGAAGTGCAGAAAGAGGCAAGTGAGCTGCAGAAAGAGCCAAGACAGGCGCAGAAAGAGGCAAGAGGGATACGGAAAGAGGGAAAAAACGTGCAGAAAGAGGGAATAACGTGCAGAAAGAGGGATTAGGGTTACAGAAAGAGGCAAGAGGGGTTAGAAAGAAGCAAGACAGTGGCAGAAAGAAGCAAGAGAAGTGAATAAAGAAGCAACAGAGGTGCAGAAAGAGGCAAGAGCAGTGCAGAAAGAGGGAAGAGATGTGCAGAAAGAAGCAAAAGCGGTGCAGAAACAGGCAGGAGAGGTGCAGAAAAGGGGAACAGGGGTGTAGAAAGAGGCAAGAGAGGTACAGAAAGATGGAAGAGGGGTGCAGAAAGAGGCAAGAGGGGTGCAGCAAAAGGCAAGAGAAGTGCTGAAAGAAGCAACAGAGGTGCAGAAAGAAGCAAGAGAAATGATGAAACAGACAAGAGAGTTGCAGAAAGAAACAAGAAAGGAAGAACAGTGCAGAAAGAGGCAAGTGAGATGCAGAAAGAGGCAATAGGGGTGAAGAAAAAGGGAAACGAATTGCAGAAAGAGGGAACAGAAGTGCAGAAAGAGGGAAGAGACACGCAGAAAGAGGGAACAGGGGTACAGAAAGAGGCAAGAGGGGTGCAGAAAGAAGCAACAGAGGTACAGAAGGAGGCAAGAGAAGTACAGAATGAGGCAAAAGAGGTGCAGAAACAGGCGCGAGAGGTGCAGAAAAAGGGAACAGGGATGCAGAAAGAAGCAACACAAGTGCAGGAAGAGGCAAGCAGAGTACATGAAAAAACAAAAGAGGTGCAGAAAAAGGCAGGAGACATGCAGACAGAGGGAACAGGGGTGCAGAAAGAGGCAAGAGAGGTACAGAGAGACAGAAGAGGGATGTAGAAAGGCAAGAGGGGTGCAGAAAGAAGCAAGAGAGGTGCAGAAGAAAAAAGGAAGAAAGGTTCAGAAAGAAGCAAGAGAGGTGTAGAAAGAAGGGAGGTACAGAAAGCAGAAGAGTTGTGCAGAAAGAGGCAAAATAAGTGCAGAAAAAGGAAGAAAGGTGCACAAAGAAGCAAGAGAGGCACAGTAAGAAACAAGAGTGGTTTGTGCACCATTAGTACCAATTTAACACCCACATTTAGCAAAAAGTAACAGGTGATCATTCCAGGTTTGCAAAGGGCCTTCCTTCACACTGTAACACTTCTCGCTGCATTTTTGGTAACATTTGAGCCATTTGAGCTAAAAACAAGTTTTTTTTAGTTCAAATCTGCAGATTATGCAGCAGATAATGGATTATGTGGCAAATGTAGAAAATGTCTAACTATGCGAAAATTGGTGCAGCCGAACAATTGCATAATTCCAGTGGCCCTGCTCATACCTCCGACTAGGTCCAGAAGTGCTCCTCAGTGGTTCCTTCTTTTTTTTATCTCATTAAGTTTATAGTTTAGCTTCTATGGAAATGAGGAAGACTAAACCTGAGGTTACCACTCCACAACACAGACTACCATAGCACATAATTACTCTCCATAACACATAATCTCACTTTACATAATATCTATACACTAAATACCACATACTTTCTATCCACATAAATTCACTGCACAACATACCACATAATTCCAGTACACACAACGTACATCCACTCCACTCCCAAAAACATTAGCAAAAAACTTTAACATTTACAATGTCAATAGCCGTAGCTTTCGCGAATGTGAGACCTATTAAATTCCAAATGCTTCTTTAACTAGTAGTCGCGTTTGCAGAGTGGTGGAGAAAAGGGGCTGGGCCTCCGACCAGTGCTCAGGAATTCCACTGTGTAGGACTTACAGAAGGTACCAGGAGGGTTTCTTGGCCCCCAAAGTCCCTCAGGAGTAAAGTGGACTTCATCCGCCAACCCGTAGTGTGCCAGGAGGCACGCTTGCAGAGTGGTGGAGAAAGGGGGGGGTGACCTCCTAAGACCTCTTAGCAATACCACTGTGTGGGACTTACTGGTGGTAACAGGAGGGGTAGTTGGCCCCCAAGGACGTCATTGGGGGCCAACTACCCCTCCTATTACCTCCAGTAAATCCCACACAACAGCATTAGTAAGTTCTCACAGCAGGCCATGCCCCTTTTGCCCACTACTCTCCAAACACGCTCCCTGGTGCACTCTTGGATGGGGATTAAAGTCCCCATCACTGCAGGGGTTCCTTAGGGGCCAACTAGCCTCCCTGACACCTCCAGTAAGCCCCACACAGTGGGATTGCTGAGAGGTGGACACAGGCCATGCCCCCTTTCTGGACCACTCTGCAAATGCGCCTCCTGACATGTTCTTGGTTGGGGGTTGAAGTCCCCTTGCCCCCTGAGGATCCCTGGGGGCCAACTTGCCCTCCTGTTATCTCTAATAAGCCCCACACAGCTGGATTGCTGAGAGTGGTCTGAGGCCACGCCCCTTTTTTACACCACTCTGCAAACGTGCCTCCTGGCGCACTGCTGCTCGGGGGATGAAGTCCACTTTTGTCCCGAGGTCCTCAGGACACAAGAGCACCTCATCACCCCACCAGCAGTGCACCAAGAGGCCCGTTTGCAGAGTGGTATAAAAAGGGGCATGGCCTCGGACCACCTCTCAGCAATCCCACTGTGTGGGTCTTACTGGAGGTACCTGGTGGGCTAGTTGGCCTCTAAGGACCCTTAGGATTCAAGGGGACTTAATCCCCAATCCAGAACGTGCCAGGAGGTGCATTTGCAGTGGGGTGCAGGGAGGGGGCTGGTCCTCCGGCGAGATGCCGGTTTCTCCTTTCTTTTAAAAAAAAAATGAATACAAATAGTATAAATATCAAAATACATTTAAAAATAAAAACAAATAGAATAAAATATAAAAAATAAAACAATTAATGCTATAAAATCTATTTAAACAATATTATGAAAACTATTGGAGTCTAATATTAAATATCCTATTCTCACTTCAGTTTATGCAACAGTGACGACACCCTAAGGATCATGAAAACCATCCACTCCAGAGTCCCCTGGGACCCCTGGCCCCACCACATTTCAAACTGACCTGGCACCACCATTGACCCCCAAATACGCAGAGCTCAACCCCCTGCTGAAAAGCCCTCTGCCAACCTAACGGACCTAAAAAATTATGGACCCATCTCTCTGCTCCCCTTCCTAGTCAAAGTCATTGAGAAGGCCATCAACACCCAACTCACGGAATTCATTGAAACAAACCACACTCTGGACCCCTCGCAATCAGGCTTCAGAAGCAACCACAGCACCAAGACTGCACTCCTCGCAGCAACAGACTACATCTGCACTCTCCTCGACCGAGGCAAAACCGCAGCCCTCATCCTCCTTGATCTCTCTGCCACCTTCGACACTGTCTGCCACCACACCCTGAGCACAAGACTCCATGACGCCGGCATCTGCGGCAAAGTCTTAGAGTGGAACATCTCCTTCATCACTGGCTGAACCCAGAGAATCAAGCTCCAATCGTTCTCCTCAGAACCTACAGAGATTAGCTGTGGGATTACTCGGGGCTCCTCTCTGAGCCCCACCCTCTTCAACATCTACATGTCCCCACTTGCAGCCATCATCAAAAACCATGAACTCAACATTTTCTCCAATGCCAACAACACCAAGCTGATTCTCTCCCTCAACGATGAACGTACAGACGCTAAGAGCAACTTTCACAACGGGATGAAGGCAGTCACCGCGGGATGAAGGACAGCTGCCTCAAACTAAACTCCAACTAAACCGAAGTCCTCATCCTGGGCACCACTGCCTCTGCCCTGGATGACTCCTGGTGGACGCAGTGCTCATAAACCCCCATACTCACCGGCCATGCATGCAACCTCAGCATCATCCTTGACTCCTTGCACTCAATGAACAGCCAAATCAACGCCGTCTCATCCTTCTGCTTCCACACGCTCCACTTGCTTTGGAAGATTTTCAAGTAGATCCCCACCGAGTTCAGGAGAACCATCACCCAGGTGCTCATCAGCAGCAAGCTCGACTATGGCGAAGCACTCTACGCCGGCACCAGACAAAAACTCCAAAAGAAACTGCAGAGCATCCAGAATGTCTCCACCAGATGTATCCTTGACATTCCCCACCACAACCACACGTCGGTTACCTGAGAGACCTTCACTGGCTCCTGAGCAACAAAAGAATCACCTTCAAGCTCCTCAGGCATGCCTGAAAAGCCCTCCCCAACACCGGAGCTGCATACCTCAACCACCACCTCTCTTTCTACACACCCACCAGACATCTCCGCTCCACCCAACTGGCCCTGGCTACTATCCCACAAATCCACAAGATCTCAGCTGGAGGAAGACATTCTCCTACCTCACTGCAAAGTCCTGGAACTTGCTACCTCTACATCTGAGGTAATCACCTTCACTGACTCAATTCAGGAAGGACCTCAAGACGTGGCTCTTTGACTGAACTGCAGAAAGCCCCTCAGCGCCTTCCGACCCTAACGGGTGATTAGCCATGCTCTATAAGAACCCTGATTGATTGGTTGATTGATTGAACAGCAGTGAAAGTGTTGAACTTCGGAGGGTTAGGTTTACTATTCCTACTGCAGTCATTTCAATGATAGGTAAAGTATTTGATTTCAGAGGAGTTAGATTTACTAGTCCTATTCCAGTAGGGAAGGTTTTGGACTTCAGAGGGGTTAGATTTACTATTCCCACTCCAGCCTAAGCAACAATAGGGAAAGTGTTGAACTGCAGAGGGTTGAAATGTACTATTCCTACTCCAGTCTAAGCAGCAGTAGAGAAAATGTTGGATTTTGGAATTATTAAATTTACTATTCCCACTCCAAACAGCACAGCAGCAGGAAATCATTGGATTTTGGAGGGGTACATTTTACTATCTTTACTCCAAACAGGGCAATAGTAGGGGAAAGCACTGGATTTCAGAGGGGTAAAATGTAAAAATGTAATATTCCCACTCCAGTCGGTGCAAAAGTAGGGAAAGAGTTGGACTTTGGAGGAGTAACATTTAATAATCGACTCCAGTTTGTGCATAGTATGGAAAACATTGGACTTCAGAGTGGTTAAATGTACTATTCCCACTCCTGTCAGCACAACAGTAGAGAAAGTGTTGGACTATGGAGGGGTAACATTTACTACTCCCAATCCATTCTGTGCAACAGTAGGAAAAGCGTTGGATTTCAGAGGGGTGAAATGTACTATTCTTACTCTAAACGGGGCAAGAGTCGGTAAAGCATTAGATTTCAGAAAGGTAAAATTTACTATTCCCACTCCAAACAGCAAAGCAGCAGGGAAAGTATTGGACTTTGAAAGGCTAAAGCGTACTATTCCAAGTCAAGTCTGTGCAACAGTATCAATACATTTTTAAATAAAAACAAATAATACAAAATATAAAACAAATAATGCTGTAAAATCTATTTAACCATTATTATGAAATACATTGGAGTCTGAGAATATTAAATATACTATTCCCACGCTAGTATATTTTATTCAACAGTAGGGAAAATGTTAGACTTTGGAGTGGTTAGATTTACTTATCCTACTCCAGTCACCGCAATGATAGGGAAAGTGTTTGATTTCCGAGGAGTTAGATTTACTATTCCTACTTTGCTCAGGGTAATAGTAGGGAAAGTTTTAGACGGGTGAATTGTACTATTCCCTCTCCAGTCCAAGAAAAAGTAGAGAGAGTCTTGAGCTTCATAGGGGTAAAATGTACTATTCCCACTCCAAACTGCGCAACAGTAGGGAAAGCCTTGGATTTCCGAGGAGTGAAATTTACTATTTCCACTTCTAACAACAGTAGGGAAAATGTTGAACTGTGAAGAGGTTACTTTTACCACTCCTACTGCAGTCTAGGCAATAGTACATAAAGTACTTCACTTCCAATACATTACATATATGAGTAACCCCATGAATGTAGAAATAAAGTTAAACCCAATATAAAAAATACTAATTAACATAAAACATATCCATGTATTAAAAACGAAAAACAATTGATTAATTGACATAATTACTATTTAATAAAATATGTAATTATTAATAAATAATTGTTATTCAATTAGTAATTAATTAACTTTCCACTCTGTTCCCCTACAAACCTAGCAGCCCACACCTGAAATATAACTAAAACTATTCTATAACTTACATATTTAAAATCAATTATATGATTAATGAACAATTATTAATCGTTATATAATTATTACTTAATTAACTTCCCACACTAGACCCCTACAAACTTGGAATCCCACAACAAAAATAAAATTAAAATAAATGAGTATTCCCCAATTTACATATTTAAAATTCAATTAAATAAATATTTACTGATAATAATTAATAATTAATAAAGTATTCTTAAATGTACTTCCCACCCTACACCCTTACTAACCTAGCAGCCCACAGCTAAAATGTAAGCAAAATAAATACTATTCTTTATATGTTATATATTAATTGTTAATTATTATTTGAGTAACTTCTGACTCTTTACCCCTACAAACCTAACAGCCCGCAAATACCATATAACAAATATAAATCAGCATTACATAATTTACATAATAAATATCAATCATATATTAAATACAATTCATTAAATAATTCTTACTTAATTACTACCTAATTAACTTCCCACCCTATTCCCCCAAAACCCAACAAACTGCAAGAGACTATAAATTACCATTCAAATTTAAATAAAAATGTCTAAATCGCTTAAAAATTGCAAATTACATTTTCAAAAACAAAACAATTAATAACTTTTAATTAAACAATAGTAACATTAAATTAATCTATCAACTAAAACACATTAACATTATTAAGAAATAATATATTTAACCATTATATTAGTGAAAACAATATTAGGAACATCGATATTATTTTAAACTACATTACTTACCTCAAAAAACGATATTCTTGTCAACAATATTAGTGCAAGTGGAAATTTGTGACAAGATAGTTAATTTCCGATATTTTTGTCTCCCAATTTTTTTATCTCAACATTTTTTGAACACCGCTATTTCACAGCCTAACAGACTATGTCCATTTGAAACTGTTCTTTATAAAGTTCTCATCTTTTTACTATGCCCGCAATGAAGTGCTTTTAAACTTGTAAACCAATTTAGTCTGTATGTTCTGCTTGTATGGCTTTCTTGTTTGCCATCAGTGCTGTTGCATGTCATGTTCATATAGACATTTATTACATCACTAATTGAAGCTGTGTATATAGTCTAATTTTGGGGTGGATTCATATATTGCCGAATTTAGAAATGACCGTGAAACTGGTGGTCATTACTATAGTATTGTCAGGAACTTACATCACAGCAGTTCCTGTCAATTCTTTTCATAGTTTGGTGCAGAGCTCCGTCAAGATGACAGAGACTTGCAACAAGCTTTTTTCCTTTTTATTTATCCCAAAGCGGGATTTTCTTTTTGAAGACAAAAAAGATAATACCCCCCTTGCCTGGGATGTCTTCTCCCATGGAGAAGGAAGCATTTTGTCTTTTTTACTGTCCCTTACCACCAGGGTTTTCCTGGCCCGTGATGGACAGTAAAAAACTAGCTATATGTCCACCCATCCTAATTGGATAGACGAACATATAGCCAGTTCTCTGAGCCCTTAATCCATCAGGCCGTCGGAGAAGTTTGGCTACGCCAATGAAGGAGTAGTCACCGCCTTAGCCAAACCTGTGGTCTGCCCACATTTTAATCGGGTGGGTGGACCATCGTGGATGTGGGGAGGGAATACTGTCATCACTGAAACTGAGTTCCCTCCCTGCCAACTTCTAAATTGGCCCATTTGTGTTCTGTCTGTCTATCTATCTATCTATCTATCTATCTATCTATCTATCTATCTATCTATCTATCTATCTATCTATCTATCTATCTATCTATCTATCTATCTATCTATCTATCTATCTATCTATCTATCTATCTATCTATCTATCTATCTATCTATCTATCTATCTATCTATCTATCTATCTATCTATCTATCTATCTATCTATCTATCTATCTATCTATCTATCTATCTATCTATCTATCTGACTAATTGTGCACCGGCACAAGGTAAAGAGAGGAGGAGAGTGCTTTATCTTTGCAGATGGTGTATTCTTGCTCTCTCCTTCTCACGCAGTGCTGCACAGCATACATGGCTGTTACGCTGAGTTGTGTGAGAATTCAGTAAATAGACCCCTGCAACAGCAAAACATACAGTCGCTCGTCACTGTGATGAGACTGCACCGTTAATCGCAATACAGCACTTGTGGGAAATAGGTCGAGACATTTTAGTACTAAATTGTCACAAAGTGAGAGTCAGTTACACGAGGCCCTGCCTTGGCGTCTTGTATTTTCAGCTGGCGTAGTGGTTTTCAGGTCTCTCAAACCTCATATTCGAGTAGCCGGTGATAAGGCAATGTCTTCTTACTTCAAGGGATAATAAAAAACTGTATGATAGCGCGGGTGAAGGAGCATGAGAGAACACGTTTATAAGCTCGATTCCTTTCGCTCGAGTTTCTGTTTTCTTCGCTGCACCCCTCTCCCTTGGCGGTGTAAAGGTATAACGCGGCTGCTGTCAACCTGCTGGTACAGAGGATGTCTTCAGCCACCCACCTGTTCTCTGGAGCCTAGAATGTAATTAAAACTGCAGCGTTGCATAACACAAAGCAGGCACTTAGGGATGATGAGTAATAATTGTAAGTATAGGTTTTTAGTCCAGATAAAGCTGCGAGCTTCCTCCTGCTGACTCACTGGGACCTCGAACGGCTGCTCTCCGATGATAACAATCATTAGATCGATCTCGAGCCCTGTGATGCGAGGCTTCCTTCGCACGAGGGGGTTTTATTAGATCCGTTGTTATCATTTATTGTACAAGTAAGGGCACAACAGTGTGGCTATCTATATTTTGCATTGAAGCGCTCATTATGAGTACTTTATCGGAATTATAAGTTCGGCTGGAACACCGCTGGTAAGTGGTATTCCACTCAGAGATTGCATCGGCTTGACATCATAACATAACGTGTATTTGTAAAGCGCACATTTACCCAAGAGTATTCTTGGCGCTTAATAACAGATGTTTGTTGTTACCCAACTCAATGGTACTCATTTTATCGACCTCAGAAGGATGAAAGGCTGAGTGGACACGCCAGGATTTAAACTGTGACCATGAGGTTGAACACAGGCCCACAAAGGGCCGGATTTAGAAGTTAATGGACTGAGCAGTGGCGGCTCCTCGTGGGAGTGCTGCTGGGCAGTGGGGAGGTGCGGGGGAGGGGCAGGGTTGGGGGTAGTAAACTCCGGCATACAGCCAAACAGAGTTAAGTACATAAATAAATAAATAAAACGAACTAAGTTGCACGCGCTGCATCATCATTTGGCGTTGCAGCACGCGCAATGTAATTCATTTTTTTATTTATTTATTTATTTATGTACTTAACTCCATTCGGCCCTATGCCGCAGTTTACTACCCCCAACCCTACCCCTCCCCCGCCCTGCACCACTACCACGAGGAGCCGCCACTGGGACTGAGTAGTGTCTATGGAGATGGTGGAGGACATTAAGCCTGCTATTACGATTGTACTATGTCGGTCAAATTTAGAGATCACTACCGCCCAGTGTTCATCTCTGTACCTTGAAAGAAACTGCAGTCATGGCAATTCTTGTCAAGCTACAAATGGTTTGCAGGGCAGCTGCTGTAGGTGTTGACAACCGTGCACCAAACATTTAACTTGATTTTTCTTTTTCATGCACAACCTCCCAAATTTCGCATTATACTCCAAAGTCCAAACCTACTACACTCCCTGGAGTAGGCTTGACCTTCTTTCCCTACCTACCCCTGGAGAGTTAAGTGTACAAATGAAATTAACTTGGTTAGGTATCCCATATTTGATCAGCTTGTTGGTGGTTCCATATTAAGCAGAAATATGTGAGCCTGCTTGTGATGTCTTGCATTGTATGATAAGGGGATGGGCTCTTGCCCTGGCTGCTGCTTCTGAGATGAATGCAGTGCACCCCACCCAAACCGGAGTTATCGGTCACCTAGTCAAGGCAGGCAACTGAGAGTTATGGCCCTTAATGTTCGGTCTGCAAACACTCACAGTTACATGGCCTTTTACAGGTGAATTGGGACATGTTTGTTCCCTCAGAGAAGTTGTACTCAGATTCTTATGTGGTTAAAACAAAAGCTGAATGTTACACCATAATTATCGAACCTCTTTCATGCAGAGAGGTGGTGGGGTGGCACTTATTGTAATTTGAAGTGTCTAACAGGCACATGCATCAAAAGAAAAACCGGTCGCAAACGGGCAGATTCTCAGAATCTGCCCCTTTGCGACCGGTATTTTTGCATTTGGGATGCATCATCCCAAATGTAAAAATCACAATTTAAGTAATCTCTAAATTGTGATTACTTAAATTGCGATTGCATTTAAGGAATCTCAAATTGAAATTCCTTAAATGCAAAGCATTAAAGAAATAAAATTAGCGATTTCGCTAATAGGGGGCGCAAATTACCATGAAGTTGAACTTCATGGTAATTTGCAAAAACCTTTGAAAAATGCACTTTTGTGCATTTTTATGTCTCGTCTGACCCAGCGCATGCGCTGTTCTGGCGAGACTTATTGAGAGGGCTCCAAAAAGTGCTACCAGGCCAGCCTAGAGCTACAGTGCATGTGCGCGGGCGCACGTGCCGCTTTTACCGCGATTACTTTCACTTTCGTGGCCGCACTGCCGCTTGGCATAGCCAATAGGTCTCGCTTTTGGGACCTTATAAGTTATGCAACTGTTGCATGGCTAAATGCTTATAAGGTCCCAAAGGCAAGACCTATTGGCTATGCCAATGCTTGTTAAAAGTTTCATGTTGCGCACGCACATGCCCTTAGGGCATGTGTGTGCGCAACATATGTGCACAGGTCAATTTCAGGGATGCAACAGGGTGTCCTTATGACACCCTTGCACCCTGAAATTGCATGCGCAATTTGCGAGTACCAATTGGTACTCGCAAATTGCGCTTGCAATTTCCAATTCATTCCTATGGGCCTGTAGGCCTATAGGAATGAATGGGAAGCTATTCCTTATTTGTGGCTCGCAATTTGCGAGTCGCAAATAAGGAATCGCTATTATTATAGCGATTCCTACATGCATAGGATTTTGCGAGTCCTTAATTGCGACTCCTTAATATTCGCAATTAAGAACTCGCAAAATCCTAGCTTGATGCATGTGCCAGTAAGTGCCTTATTTAGAGGTTGGCAGATGCAGGATATCCACAAAAGAGGCATATGTCCATTTGTCCTATTTAATATGGACAGAGCGCCATACAATTCCAAATATGGAGAAGGGGATATATTCTACTTCTTGACACTTGTCCTACATCTGCCAAACTCTTTATATGGGCCTACATCTTGACACTCAATGGTCAAAAAGGGAGTATGCACATAGTCGATGATAAGTACACAATTCCTAGAGGGAAAGGTTATGTATAAGTGATGGGGAGTAAAGCATTTGCTTCCTAGATGTTCTGCTCATACAGACTGAAATGCCAAGTCAGGGCGTGAGTTTTGAGAGATATGGGGTATTTTGAAAGGCTGGATGCTGGTGCTGTCCCAGAAAGACCCCTGAAAGTTTGAGAGACATCGGCAATCACACTAATTTGGCAAACTCATGACTGTGAGGTGTACATAAAATACAGGTTTGGGAGTTGCCTGATCCATCTGGGTGTCCTTTCCTCTTGGCTCTGGAGCTGTCTGTCTGTGGTCAATGGGCAGTATCCATGATGGGCATAGGCATTCATGTCAGACAACTCAAGGCATCAGAGACTATTTAATTGCATCTGGATAGCCAAGCTACTCCATTGTTTACATAAGCGAAGTCAAGACTTACTCCAGGAAGTAGTAGAGAGTTTGGAAAGCACATACCATATGTCACTGTGGAGACTCTTGTTAGCCCTTCTCATCAACAGTCACAATTCAGAAGGATAAGTGTGAAATTCCGAAGATGACACTTTCCCACTTCTCTGGCGCAGAGCAAAGAGGAACAATGTGAAGCAGCAGTAGGTGCCAAATTTAAAATTATGGAAGCCTTCATAATAAAAGGGAGCGAAGCAACAAAGGAGCGAGGAGAAAACCAAACCAAGTCATAAAAACCTGCCACGAAAGAAAGAAAACTCCTACTAAGAAAACAATTGAATATCAAAGAAAACAGGGGACTACAGTGTAATGGGGGTGATGCACGTGCTGGAGATGAGCTCACAAAGTATTGCATTACATTCAATAGCTACTCACTTTCTGTAGTCTTAAATTATCTCTTCCTGTGCTGACCTGGAACATCATTTTGTCATAGTGGTATAGGAAACACAAGGCCAAGCAATAAATCTTCCATATTGTTATTGGTCTGCCTGTAAGTAAGACGACCCACCACAAGATGGTCCTCTAAGCTTTTCCGCAATCTGCATTAGCTGGTGTCCAGCCATATGATGTTTAAGAATGTTATTTTGCCCTTCCTATAGAAAGATTCTTATATTTATGCTCTGTTACATCAACCAAGATGCCATCATCCTATACTTTATTTTCCAGCCTCAAAATTGCCCATGAAGCAAAGTGCTTATTTCCAGCATTGCGGGGATGTTTGCTGCTGGAGATAAAGCATGTCTTGTCTTGTGGTACAGGGGCTGTGAGAGCCATGGGATGACTGAAAATGAGTAGCAAACAGTCAGAGTAGCTTTGTATGACACAAGTAATTATGCTCAATGAATTCAACATCCACTCAGAGCTATATATTGGAAAAATCAATGCAGCAGATTTACCAAGGACTTGCATTGTCCTTGCGTGATTCAAGTTGTTGCAAGGCAACGCACGTCCTTAAATGGGATTTACAAAGCCACACAGGGGGCTATTCTCACCACCTTGCATGACTTTGTAAAGAAATGTAATGCAACACAATGGCTCGCACTATGACTTGTGGATGAAGCTGCACGTTAGATGCACATCCTGGCTTACATAAATTATTGTTTTGCAGTCAAACGTCAACAAAAAACATAGGGGACGATTCACAGAACTAATCTGAGATAAAATCCTAAACTTACTACTTTTGGTATTCACAGAAGGCATTTAGTAGTAGTAAAATTAGGACTACTAACTTTACTACTACTAAACTGAGACAAAATCCTAACTTTACGACTTTCGGTATTCACACAAGGCATTTAGTAGTAGTAAAGTTAGGAGTTCTAACTTTACTACTACTAAATGCCTTCTGTGCCAAAAGTAGTAAGTTTAGGATTTTATCTCAGATTAGTTCTGTGAATCGGCCTCATAGTGCACTTCCTTTATATCACATTTTGTCACAGCCAAGGATGGAAACAAACAAGCAGGTCAGAAAAAATCACCTGCACCAGGACCTCCTGGTTGTCCAGTGAGATCCCCTAGCCAGTCATTAGGGGACTGATTACTAGCCTCTAATACCTCAAGGGTGGTCCCAAGCTAAGAGGGCACACTGTAGAGAAAAGCGTGTTGATTTCTTCGAAGGGCAGCAGAACACCTCAACACCACTTGATAAGCTTTGGGTTCCAAAGTACAAGTGAGAATTGAACCTATTATTTTGCTCCACTTGACCTTAAATGAACCCCAAGGCCTCCTATGTTGTGCTTGCAGGATAATGGAGTGTACTTGACGCCAACCTCTTGAGCTAACACCTAGTATGCTCAGATACATGACAGGAACCCTGTCAGGGTGGAAAAATAGTGTCACTATTCATGCCTGCTAACTTGTGACTGGATGTCCCCCTGCAGGGGAATAACTGAGAGAGTGAGATGAGAAGGATCTGGAAGTTTCTAGACAGTTCAAGTGTTTACTTTGGATGGGCAAGAGAAACAACATACTGGAGAGCCAATCTGTCCTCGCTCTTTTTTCCTACCAGTGGAGCTCTACGCGTTAAATATCTGAGTTGGATCCACAATAGCTACAATACATTAAAGAGAGAAGTTTACTTTGTGTTCACCCTATACGTTGGAGCAAGATCTAGCAAGTCAGCCTGTTTTCTACAAGTTGTTGCCCACCACTGTGTCCTGCGTGCATGTGCATCTCATAGATAAGATCAGTTGATGCAACAGCGGCACGGTGCTAGGAAAGTGTCTTATCCTCACTCAGAAAAGTGCAAGATCAAGCTAATCTGAGGCTGATGAGAGGAACTGCTGTCTGTGAGATGAGCCTTTGTAAGTATCAGAATGTCAAATCAATTGCCCAGTTGGACCAAGATAAAAAGCATGCTCATGGAGATTGCGTCTCTGCCTCTCTCTTAGTGGCTATCCTGTGACACTTTTCCACCTCTTGTTCCAAGGATGAAAGCTCCGGGACAAACCCTTGATCCCATTGCATGTTTACTCAGGCTCTCTTCCTTCCCTCTGCTATTGCTCATCCATCCATTGTCCTAGTAATCACTCTTGTGTTTGCATGTTTGAAATTATCCCAAACTGAATGTCCCCAAACATCATCCACCCATTACGAAGGCCTTAGTTGGCCATCCCCAACAGGCATTGCTGCTGTTCTTCAATGAACATGAAAACCAACATAGGACTCCACCGCCCTTGATTGCATAGATTCCCCATGTGTCACTAAAACCTTCCAGACAGATCACCCAGTCTGCATCCAAGCCATTATCTGTCATCAGAGGACAAGTAAAAATGGCCTGAAGATGATATTAAAACATTTATGATCTGCTTGCTCTTACACCAGACATGTAGCACATAGCCACATCAGTCAGGCACACACAGTGGAATGTATGACTTTTCAACCCACACCTTTACTATGCATGCTTTTACGACACATTATTTATCACACATGCTTTTACCATGTATATGCCTTTATCATGCATGCCTTTACCATGCATCCCTTTAGCACCCACGCAAGATAAGTATAGTTAAGGGAAGTTGAATCCTTACATATCTATAAACACATATATTTCAATAGGTTTTAGGGGTGGGTAGGGGGATAGGATGGCAATGGTATTTTTAGGATTTAGGAGTGGGCTTCCCCGCAATAAGGAAAAAATATATAGTTAATATTTTTTCAAAGTGTCTATATACATATATGTGAGTATAGATATGTATGTATGCATATATATATATATATATATATATATATACAGATATTCACTGAAAATAACATAGGTTTCAGGCCTGATATAGTTAGGAATTAGCATTTAAAAAACCTTAGAAATTCACTTAAAAAACCATAGGTTTTAGGGGTGTTATAGTTAGCTGCACATTTCACTCGAACAAAACCATTGAAATTTCTCCGATATAGTTAGTTGTACTAACTACATCTCGCGCATCGCAATTTAAATATGTATTATATATATAGCAATTTGCATTGAAGAATGAGTGGATACATAAAAATAAATATCTGGATGGAGGATTTAGTAGCAGTGTGATTGACTGTCTACTTGACTAATTTATAGTGTCTCACTAAATATATTGGATAGTGACTAAACTGTGTGAATATCTGTATCACTTTGTC
This sequence comes from Triturus cristatus, assembly GCF_964204655.1. NCBI lineage: Eukaryota > Metazoa > Chordata > Amphibia > Caudata > Salamandridae > Triturus > Triturus cristatus. The sequence goes on along the minus strand of NC_140582.1, from coordinate 304,303,559 downwards.
AGTTGTTGTGTAAACTGCTTCTCCAGTTGGTTACTAGCTATGTGAAAGTCTATATTAGTTATTGATTAGTTAACTGAGTATTTGTATGAGAGAGTGAATGTGTGTGTGATTCAGTGGGGACTGCCCAAAGATGTGTGAATAGTTGATTCAGTAGGTATCTGAAGTTAAAACTCCATGTTGTAACAGTTGTTTGGGTGAGTGAATATGGGTGTGGCGATGAGCAAATATATGTCTCAATGGTACATGTCCAACAAACTAGAAAAATAAAAGCCAGTGTATGTTTCAGTTGTTGTATATAAATAAGTATACATAAGACTCAGTGATTGTGTGAGTGACTGTATGGATAACTGTATACTTGCAATCGTGATTTTATAACACACTAAGTATGAGTTATTATCTATATGAATAGATGAAGCGGTGTTTTTATAAGTGTATAGCTAAGTAAAAGTAAGTATGATCCATTGTTTGCATAAGTGAGTAGGATGACTTCATAAGTGATTAGGATGTGTGCTGGTGTGTAAGGTCGATATAGGTGTATAAGTATATTTGATAGTGTTCTATTGATCATTGACAGCATGTATGAGTGAATCTATAGGTAAGTGATTAGATGTGTGTATAGATCTAGGAATCACTGAGTGGGTGTTTAGAAACTTGTATTGGTGTGGCAATGGTTTTAAATCTGGCACTGTATTTTACAGTGAGTGATGAAAGGTAATACTAGTGTATGATGAGGTGTACCTGATTGTCACATGGATGATGTCATCAGTGATGTCATTTGAGATGTCATCAGTGATGTCACTGACCATGTCATGAATAATGTAATATGTGACATCATCAGCAGTGGATTGCGTGCGCGCGAGATGTAGTTAGTACAACTAACTATATTGGAGGAATTTCAATGGTTTTGTTCGAGTGAAATGTCCAGCTAACTACACCCCTAAAACCTTTGTTTTTTTCAGTGAATTTCAAAGGTTTTTTAAATGCTAATTTCTAACTATATCAGGCCCGAAACCTATGTTTTTTTCAGTGAATTTCAAAGGTTTTGTAAATGACAATTTTTAATGTATTAATTGTTATACTGATTTTTATATACTGATTTACTGCATTTTTTAAACTATTTATTTTTAGATATTTTATTTTTTTAATTACATTATAATTACATTATACATTACAATACAAAATATACTTTCTCAGAAGGAATTACTTTAGTTTAAATACTTTGCAAATAGGCAATAGACTTTTAAGTACAGTAGTTACAGTTGTTGCAATGGGCAACACAATTTCAAACACAATGCAACTTTGAGCTCAATGTGAATTTCTAGACAAATGCAATTAATTACTTTATGGATTACTTTTCTAACCACAGGACTGGATCCTAGATCCAGTCCTTGGACATCTCCTGTAAACAGTTGAGTAAAAGCATTTTGGTTACAGTAGTGATTTTTAAGGAATATTATTGTATTTTAAAAGTCGACATACATTTTTTCACATAGAATCACCAATGTTATCCTATGGCAGAAAATTCACTTAGCAGGTAAGTAGTGTTATCGTTACTTTTCTTACTCAGTGGTGGATCCTGGATCCAGCACTGGTGAATCCCCTGTAAACAGTTGAAAGAATGTGTTTAAGTCATACAGACGATTTTTTAGGAATATTTTTAGTTTGTGAAAATAGACACTTAGAAACTTTTCTGCTGAAAACCACACAATGGATTCCTATGGAAGGAAATACAAGTTACTGGTAAGTACGCTTAGAATTACTTTTCAGGATCAGTGCTGAGCTAAAAGATGCAGCACTGGGTTCTCTCCTGATAAAATGTGAGTAAATTGGAATTCGTAGTTCGGCTGATTTTAGAGGAATATTTGTACGTTTCAAAAATGGACACAGAAACTTTTCTGCTGAAAACCACACAATGGATTCCTATGGAAGGAAATACAAGTTACTAGTAAGTACACCAAGAATTACTTTTCAGGGTCAGTGTTGGGATAAAGGATGCAGCACTGGGTTCTCTCCTGATAACAGGTGAGTAAATCGGAATTCGTAGTTCGACTGATTTTAGAGGAATATTTGTAAATTCCAAGACATTTCCAAGTGAAAGCAGTCAATGTTAGCCTATGGAAGGAAATTCAAGTAACTGGTAAGTACGGTTAGAATTACTTTTCAGGATCAGTACTGGGCTCAAAGATGCAGCACTGAGGTCTCTCGTGATAACAGGTGAGTAAATCAGAATTCGTAGTTCGGCTGATTTTAGAGGAATATTTGCACAATGGTGAAGAAAGGGGGTGAGGCCTGCACGCCCTGTGGCGCGTTTAAAGTTGGGGAATTAATTCCTCTTCAATCCTGAGGTCCCCTGGGGGCCAACTAGTCCACCAGGTACTTCCAGTATGCGCCAGGGAGCTGCGTTGCAGAGAGGTGTTCAGAGGCCACGCCCCTTTTTACAACACCTTGCAACGCAGCCTTGTGGCGCTTACTGGAGGTACCTGGTCAGCTAGTTGAACCCCAGGGACCCTCAAGATTCAAAGGGACTTAATCCCCCAACTTAAAACGCGTTTGCACAGTGGTGAAGGTAGGGGGTCCTTGTGGGACCCCCTGAGCAGGCCTAGGGGGTCAGAGTGTTTCTACCCTGCCCCCTTTTCGCATTTTGCACGTTTGTTTCTGAGGCTTCTTGTGCCTCGGTTGTACCGAGGCACAATATGGCTGCCAACACTTCCTGATTTGGAGTGTTGACAGCCAATTAGAATACAGCTTGTGCACGGCAGGGTGCGCGCTGGGTGCACATAGGGTGCGCGGATCTTCCGAGGCCATAGATATATATGTACATTTAAATGTCATTTTCTCAGGAACTACTGAACGGATTTACACCATTTAAGCAAAAGGCATGAATCTGAACTAAGGACTACCTCTTTGCCAAATTTGGTGTAATTCCGTTCAGCAGTTCGGGCTGTAGCTGCGGCTAAAGGTCCTATGGGAAATTGAATGGAGAAAAAGCGTTTTGGGACCCCCCTTTTTTCTTGGCCCCCGCTTGACGAATCACCGTGAAAGGTTCAGGATAGGAGCGGAACGGAGCTGGCCAAAAGTTTTGAAATTTTCACGAAGATTCGTCAATCGGCGCCAAAGTTATTCCAAATAGAATGTTGCGGATTTCCTATGGTAAATAGGTCCTAACTATATCTACCTACTGGCTATTCCTTTTGAATGGGGGGACGTTGTTCGAGATATTTTGGTGCAAGGCCACTTAGCACCTTGCGCACCCCATCCTCAAGTAGTACAGCAGGCGAAGTGACAAAACTTTGGTGGCTTTCAACGTTCTTGGAAGCACTGCTGTACTGCCACCATTCCAGCAATCAGCAACACTTGTTGGGACCGACTTCGGTCATAAATCCATGTCTGGATTTCCCGAGGGACTAAATGGCGGTAGGATGAAGGCTTATGGGAACGGCAGTACGGTGCGCAAAGAAGTGGTGTCATTGGCGGCAATGAGGGCGCCACCCACATGGGGAAGGTACTTCCCTGGACTACCCGAATCCATGCCACTCCCACCATGTTCGGCTCGCCTATTGAAGCGAAGCTGGTGTTATAAAGATCTGGACACAGACAACTCTGGTTGTTTTAAAAGGTATCCGAAGAAGGAATTTAATCCAAAATGCATCATGCCAGTTCAATAAAGCTGCTTCTGAATGGGGGGACGTTGTTCGAGATATATATATATATATATATATATATATATATATATATATATATATATACACAAAAAAAATCCTTCACCTTTACCAAGAACGTTTGTTTTATTTAAAAGCTGTTTAACACCAGAGACGTGTTTCAACAACTAAATTTAAATGTTCAGTTCATTTCAGTAAAAATGAGAACAGCACTCCATGTATTTCTTTTAACAAGCTGGCTTCCTGGTTGACTACATTTTCCAGCCTGCCCCAGGCAAACTTCTCCGTTCCTGTTCACATTGGAAAGGCCACCACCCCTCGTCTTCACTGTCTCACAGTGCCCTCCTCAGAAGTCCTCCGCACAGCAAACCTACATACCCAGGCATCCGGCTTCTGTGTGAGGAGCCTGCAAATCTCGCGGTGAGCCCCTCCAGCCTCTCCGTCTAGGTATGCCGCTGTGCAAGTTACGGGGGCTGAGAGGTTGATACTTCGCTTTCCCTCCTTCAAAGCGGTCTGCCTCTCTGCACCAGAACGCAGGTGGTGCACTTGGTGGCACTACCGCTATTTATATTTTCCTTATTGGTGGGAAACCCACTCCTAAACACGAAAATTACCCTTGCCATTTTATACCCCTACCCACCCTAAGACATAAAACAATTGTACCCTTACCCACCCCTAAACCCTAAAAATACCCTTACCACCCTATACCACTACCCATTCCAAACCTTGAATTAGGTTTTAGATGTTCTCCAGTTACTCTAAAATGTGTACAGTCAGAATCGAGCAATTTCTGGCATAGTCATCATTCGACCCTCTGTGATTACCTAACAATAGCTCTAAGAAACAATGTTGAGAGTGCTTGTTATGCAAAGATTGCAAAGGGTTGGACATAATAACAAGCCATTGATTAAGGCTTAGGCCTGATTGACCATGGAAAAAGTGATGTCAGATGACATTGGTCTGTATTTTTTAAAAGTTTACAGTAAAGACAGCATGCCTGACTTATTTCTTGTGGAAAGCTGTATGTTAAAGTCAAAAGGCCATTAAGAGTGGATTTGTAATACACTGTGTTAAAGCCTGTGGACAGGTATCTTGTTACATCGACCCTCACAGATTACTGGACTAAGCAAGGGATTTGGTGTTGGTTAGCCTCTATGGCTGACCCTAGAGGTAGAAGACATGCCCTGTGATTATCCTTTTTATGCCCATTAAGGAGGAGCCGTGTATTGTTTTGTCCACTGTAATTTTATGACTCGATGGCTGCCTTGTGGGGAAGCTTATGCTCAATACCCTAAAGCAAGTTTGTTAAGGTGACAATCTGATGGCACAACCTATAGCCTTGATTGGTTCATTGAGAAAAGTTATGTTAGGTGCCACACGTCTGATCTGCTTATTATGATAAGTAGTGACAAAGGCAGTAGGCCTAACATATTTACTGTAAAAAAAAATATAGGGTAAAACCAATTGGATTTTAAGAGTGAATCTATTGTACACTGTGTTAAATCTTGTCAACAAGTATTTTATTACATGAAACCTCACAGGATAGTAGGCAAGAGTTTTGTTGATTACCCTGTCTGACAAACCACTGGGGTTGAAGATTTGCTCTGTGATAGCCTTTGCTAGACCCTCTTGGGAGTGGGGAGGGGATTTATCTGATGTTCTGCTAACTATAACAGGTCCTTCTGATAAAACAATCATTAAAGAAAATTCCAACACAGACATATACATTCTTAGAAGAGCTTAGGGTCAGCCCTCATAGGACATTGTTCTGTTTTACTGTCATTTACATTGTTCTTCCACCATGACAACATACAGTGTGAGGCAATGACCCAGCCATTGGCTCTATTCAACTGTGAGTTTTGGCATTTAACCTCATTATTTGTGTTTATCCGCCTGAAAATGAATGCACATCAGTATCAGGGGTGTTGCCCTATTGCTTTAGTTTTCTTTAGAGCTTCCCGGTATCTTTAGAGAAAATGTTAGTGATCTGCTTGATTGCTTTGTACTGTTCACACACTGAGCGCCCATTTTGACTGGTGTCTGGTAATGGAATGGTATAATTCTCCATAGTGTATCATTGTTTGCCACCTCTGATTGGTGCAAAAATAATTGATTGTGCATTCAGAGCTAGCTGCCCCATGCAATGTTTTCTAACAGCCCATTTCGTAGTGATATTTACATAGCGTATATTTGCTTTACTTTTCTAATATGGCCGGAGCATTGCTTCTAAATGGGAAAGCCATGCTCAACCATTACAATAATGAAACACTATGCACAATAGCACTACAAGATGGGGTTGTATGAAGGAACAATGCATGCAGCTACCATGCATGCCGTTACTTCGCCATCAGTACAACGCATGCGTCATTACCACACATGCATTTACCACAAATATAAATGCATATGGCTTAACCATGCATGCCTTTACCATGAAAATTCCATTGTAAAGGCATGGTTGATAAAGAAATATGCATGGTAAAAATGATCACATGCACGCTGACAGCTGAACATGCACAACCACGCTGCCGTTACTTACAATTGTTGGGCTTCAACATCACTAATTTCTTGTCTTCTAATTGGTTATAGGCTCCGCACACCTCTAATTTCACTTTTTCTTGGCCTGCTGTCCTGGTGTTGCTTGCTCTTTCTTGCACTCCTCACCTGGCATAGGAGGTCTTGCTTCCTCCGTCCACTCTCCTTCTGCCATCGTCTCTGGTCTGCTTCATCCCTCCCACCCTCCTCCTGTCCATCGTCTTGCTTTTTTCTACTGGGGGCAAGATTCGTAGATGATACAATTAAGAGGATGTGGCTTTGTGTCCAGAGCGACGGAGTGAGGTACAGGAAGCGTCACTGTTTGACTTAATTAAATCCAGGTGGCTTTCCTCGACGGACATCACTACATAAGTTCTAAGAACCATTTTTTCGTTCACAAGACCACATTTCTGATTCTGCTCAGTAGAATCATCGTTAAACGTCTAAAATTAACAGCTCAGAAACACCCCTTGAACAGCTTTAGTTATACAGAGGGGGTGGAATCACATGTTGTGCATGGCAAACACATACAATATTTTATTTATTTCAGAACTTTCTATCGTATAGATGGTTGCGAGCAGCTACTTCAGCGCATTGTAATCAAATGCACCACTCAGAAAAAAACGCAAACGTTCTGCATTTGGGCCCTAGCAGCACCTGGCCGGACAAGGCGGGTCCTTCTAGCATTCATGGTGTTTTTTAAGTAATGTGCTGATTTAGATGCTACTGCAATGAGGAAACAAAGACGGGAAACAGAAGGCAAACTAGAGGTGGAAAACAGCCATAAAAACGTGGCCATAACCTTGCATGTCCATTACCAGGAATCCTTTACAACGAACATGCCTTTCCCACACATGCCTGTGATTAAGCAGATAAACTGCTGAATCCCTTTAGCTAGCACATAAAAGCAATTATGACACATCTGAGAGAAAATGACAAACGTGTACCAATTATGCTAACAATACGTTGAAGAATCATGAGAAATAGTTCATGAGAAGACTTACTTACTGGATCGTAAAAGCATGCAAATAAATTGTAGAGTAGATGGAAGCATATACATTAAGTAATATAGGTTTATAGTTTAACCTGTTTCAGTTGCTAATAACATGTGTATCAATAAAAAGGGTAAATGTGATGTATTTAGGTGTTATAGGTTTCTAACAATTCTTTTCAAAATAATGATGTATGTGAAGAATTTAATGAAATCTAATATGGTTTAGAGATATTTACGTGAAAAATTAAAAGGTTTCATGTTTAAATGTGCACCCAGTGAGAAAAGAGAAAAGGGTGCTGTACGTTTATACTAAGACCAAATACTGTGAAACTTCTAGATAATAATCTTCCTATATGTACTAATGTGAATTACTAGAAACAATCTTAATAATTTATGTTTTGAACTACATTTATACATTGGTCTTTGAAAATGCACTAATGTGTCATGGTTACATGTGATATTTACAACGAAAATAAAATACTTTGTGAGTGCAAATAAGTTGGAAGAATACATATAAGGCCTCAAAGATTCTAAAGGAAATGTATATTTCCATTATGTTATATTCTGTATTTTATGAACAGGATTCAATTTAAGCCTACATTTTCCTTACTTTACTTGATTCTGTTCTCATGGAAAGGCTTCGTATTGGTATCTCTATAGTTTTCAAAACTTTAGTTTGTATTTTTCAATGTGTGTATCAAAGTTTATATTAGGATAAGAGGAGGTCTGCCACTCTTACACAAGGATGATGTCATCAGTGATGTCATTTGTGATGTCATCAGTGATGTCATGAGTGATGTCACTGACCATGTCATGAGTGATGTAATATGTGACGTCATCAGCAGCGGATTGCGGTCGCGCGAGTTATAGTTAGCTGAACTAACTATAACGGGGGAATTTCAATGGTTTTGTATGAGTGAAATGTCCAGCTAACTATAACATGTGTGAAACCTATGTTTTTTTCAGTGAATTTGCAAGGTTTTTTAAATGCTAATTCCTAACTATAACGTGTGTGAAACCTATGGTTTTTTCAGTGAATTTGCAAGGTTTTTTAAATGCTAATTCCTAACTATAACGTGTGTGAAACCTATGGTTTTTTCAGTGAATTTGCAAGGTTTTTTAAATGCTAATTCCTAACTATAACGTGTGTGAAACCTATGTTTTTTTCAGTGAATTTGCAAGGTTTTTTAAATGCTAATTCCTAACTATAACATGTGTGAAACCTATGTTTTTTTAAGTGAATTTGCAAGGTTTTTTAAATGCTAATTTCTAACTATAACGTGTGTGAAACCTATGTTTGTTTTGTGAATTTGTAAGGTTTTTTAAATGCTAATTTATGTATGTATTATTATATTTTTTATATATTTATTTTGCAATAAAGTACCTATGTATATAGTTATAGATTGACTGTATCCTGTAATATGGAATGGCTCAGCTCTTTTTTTTTAAATTTGGATAAAGTTGAACAGCATAGTTAATATCTTCTATAAACTTATAAACAGTGTAAAATGTCATTTTCTTTTTAAGGGTTTTTCACGGTTTATTAAACGAAATGGTTTTTTTTGATTTACGAGGTCCTTTAGGGACCCCCTGAGAAGGCCTAGGGGGTCAGGGACTCTCTACCCTGCCCCCTTTTCACGTTCTCCACTTGTGTTTTTAGCTCTCTTCTGCCTCTAAAACTAAAAATGGCGGCTGGGGGGTGCACGCACCGTGCGCGCACCCCGCGATTTTTTGAAAAAAAATAAAATGTTTTTTTCACCCTTCGGGGTCCTTCAGGGGCCCCCTGACAAAGGCTAGGGGGTCAGGAACTCTCTACCCTGCCCCCTTTTCACGTTCTCCACCTTTCTTTTTCACTGTCACACACAAAATGGCGTCCGACACTTCCTGATTTCGACCGATTGGAATGTTGACTGACATCTAACCACCAATCAGAATTACGCTCGCGGACATTTGGTGCGCGCACATAGATATTTATGTACTTTTAACTGCAATTTTCTCAGGAACTACTGAACAGATTGACACCATAGATGTAAAAGGCACATGCCTGACCTGAGGACTACCTCTTTGCCAAATTTCAAGTAATTCTGTTCAGCCGTTCGGGCTGTACCTTCGACTAAAGGTCCTATGGGAAAATGCATGGGGAAAACGCGTTTTGGGACCCCCCTTTTTTCTCAGCCCCCGCTTGACGAATCACCCCGAGACTTTCAGGGTAGGAACTGAGCGGAGCGCCCCATTAGTTTTGAAAATTTCATGAAGATAAGTCAACCGGCGCCAAAGTTATTCAAAATAGAATTTTCAGATTTCCTATGGGAACTCGGTCCTAACTATAACTATCTACTGGCGACCGCCAGTAGATAATATATATATATATATATATATATGAATCTTATTATGAGTTTGTAGGTCAGTTACCCAATTCCTGCTCCTCATTGGATAACAGAATTGTATCCCCTATGTCAGACCCCTCTCGGCACGATTAGTGCTCCATCAGAGGACCAAATGAACCCAAAGTGTAGTGCAAGGAGAAAAGGGATAACAAATTTAATGGGCCCAGTGGTGCTACAACACCTGATTTTGTTGTAAATGCATGTGTGGTGAAGGCATATTCGTGGTAAAGAATTTGTGGTAGTGGACATGCGTGATAAAGGCATGTTCATTGTAATGAATGCATGGTAATGGTCATGCTTGATTGTGGCCTCATTGTAATGTCAGTTTCTCCAAGATGGCTGATATGCACAGTGGTTTACATATTTTTATTTCAAGTATATGACTGTCATGCTTAGGTGGCAGCATTACTCTTCTTTCCAATGTTTATTATTTTCATTTATTATTAAAGTATGTATGCAACAAATTAATAAGTCAAGTAACAGCAGTGTTGGAACATCACTGGCAAAAGTCTTCAGCTCATAATGCATCCTGGCAACTGACCACCCAATTAAAGAATGTAGGGGGGCGTGGCCAAGATGGCGGCGAGATAGGACGTGTTTTCCTATCCCTCCAGCACCGCCAGCCATCAGCTTGGTTCAATCACCCTCCCTGATACCCATCCGCGCTTACCAGTGAATGGGATGCTGCATGCTGCTGTCCTGGCATCGGCGACGGGCTCCTTTCTTGATTTCCAAGTGGCTTTTTTCCGTGATTCGGTCTGCCCAGCCCAGGCCTTGCTGCGGCCCGGCAGACCTCGAGAGGGTCCCCTGCGGTGGTGAGCTTGTGGAGTTTGCGTAATTGGAGGCGCCTGAGGGAGTGTATTGATGTCGGGACATACCTGGTGTGCTGCCTCGTAATCAGAACTCCGGCCCGCAGTAGTTGCTGGCAGGTACGGGCTGAGGAGTTGAGGAGTGCTACGGAGTGCCCACCATTTTGTGCTCTCGAGAGCAGCAAGTCGGCAACCCTCCGTGCGGCTGCTGGCGCCTGAGTGAACTGCGGCGCTGATATCACCAGAGGGCTGTGGGCGCCAGGGCGAGACGCTATGCTGGTGGAAACGAGGGACCATCCGGATCGGCCCGGCAGCTGGAGGAGTCCCGTGGTGCCCTGCCCGGTGAAATGGCAGCCTCCCTGGAGCGGTTGAGGTGAGGAGTGGAGGGGCGGTAAGCTGACGCCCGTGGTGGTGCTCGGTCCGCATGTCGGCGGATGGCGTTGACACTGATTGCAGGTGAGAGGTGGGGGCTGTCTGCTCCTGCAGGTCCCCCCCCGAGCGCCTAGCGTATTGGTGCCTGCTGCGGTCGAGAGCGAGTAGCGGGAGCAGAGACTGGAGTGTGGGACTCGGCCTCTGGCCCTGATTACAGTGGGGGCACTCGAGCCTGACAATTTAGCCACAATAGTGACGGGCATGGGGATACCATTGGTGGTGCCCGCACAGAGCAACTACTGAGGCCTGGTGCCCGTGGCCTACTGAACTTTAGTAACAGTGAGGCCTGTCTTTGGCCCATAGTTCGGCGGGCGGAGGTCAGCACGACTGGGCTGTGGACTGGTTTTCTTGATCTGTGGTAGTCCTGGCCCCCCTTGCAAGACACGGTGGACATAGCATGGTTGCTGCCAAGGCATAGTGGATAATTGAGAGGTGCCTCCTACACTTCCCATGCATGCTCCTTGCTCCTGGTAAGACACGGATCTGAGTAGTGACTGTACCTGCCCCCCAACTCTTCAGCGCTGAGTCAGCAGCTCCTCTTCAGGCCCGACTCCTACTTCGACCCATAGCTCAGTGGGGGGAGATTTCCGCGACAGATCTGGGCCTAACTTAACTGACTTGTGGTAAATCGTTTGTACCTACCCTGCACTTCTGTGGCACGGAGACAATATCACCGCTCAAGGTCGTACTTCTACTTCGGCCCGTACCTCGGCAGGCGGAGATTTATGCAGCGGGTTTGGGGGCTAGCTTAACTGTCCAGTGGTAGTCCTGCCCTCCCTGCCAAGGCGCAGTGCAAATAGTGTGATTGCTGCAAATGCGTAGCTGTTAATTGAGGGGTACCTCTTACACTCTCTATACATACCCCTTGCCCCGGCAGGACGCAAATCTAGGGGCTACTGGTGCCTGCCCCCCGGCTCTGTGCCGCTGAGACAGCAACACCTCTTCAAACCAGAATCTTACACCAGCGGGCTGCACCATCCTCCTGCGCCCAGAAGTCTACAGTGGCAGAGACCTGGTAGCTGGCTCACCTGCGCAATACTGGATCCTTGACGCTGGCTATATGCCGCGGTGAAGCGCAGACTTCAATCCTACTCCTCCTGACTAGATTGTTGATCAGTTCGCCTGGAAGAGACGGTCCTGAGTGGGGTCAGAGCGGTTCCCCCCTTGATTCATTCGGAGGGTGCCTTATAGCAGGCCACAACCGACTTGCAGCAACATGTCATCAGCTAGAGGTAGGAAGGACAAGCGCCTGAAAGACCTTTTGCAAAAAACAACAGGCCAATCCGCCTCTCAACCAGACGCCAAGACACCACAAGTGGAAGATGAGGATGCGCCAGCGACAAAAGCTTTTATGGTTGAGTTGTTCACAGCCATTAAGGAGGATATACAAGATCTGCGCTCCCAACTCTCATTGGATCTTAGAGAAGTTAGGCGGGATATCGACGCCATAGGAGAACGAGTCGCGACTTTAGAGGAGCATGACCTGGGAAGAGAGGACGACCTGCACCAACTTCAGCAAGAGATGATTCGGCTCAAAGAACAGAATTTGGATCTAAAGACTCATACAGAGGACTTGGAGAACCGCTCCAGATGTAATAACATTCAAATACGGGCGGTTCTGTGGAAGGAAGAGGGAGACGACCTTCGTGCCTACATTAGCACCCTGTTTCAGCAGATCCTCGGAGATGAAGAGAGACAGGAGATCCAAATAGACCAAGTTCACCGGGTGGGACTTCCGCGCGGTGCTAAGGCTCCCCCTCCGGATATCCTTGTCTGTGTGCATGATTTTCAACTTAAAGAGTGAATCCTCCGCAAAGCTAGAGACCTTCATCCGGTGCACTTCCGAGGTCAGCAACCCGCTCTATACCAGGACTTGGCTGCCTCCACGCTGGTTAAACGCAGAGAGTTTAAGCCTATCACCAGTCATCTCCGAGAATGGGGCATCCCTTACTCTTGGGGCCATCCATTCCACTTCATCTTCAAATTTAACGGCAAACTCCTGCAGATCCACTCCCTAGAAGATGCCTACACCATCCTGGGCCTGGAACAACCCTCTGCCCCGCCTGAGAATGCTCTCCCTCTTCCTCGGTGATGCCGACGCTCCTCGGAGTGGCAGCGAGTTGGGAGATCATCGCCTAGCTCCAAACCGGATACATCTGCTGGAAAGCTTGAGAGAGAGGCTGCCCTTTTGTCGGTGTCACATGTGACCGACAACACTGACGTTCCTTGATTCGCACCGATTTGGCATCCTTCTGGGTTCAGTTGCTGGCGCTGGAGGGAGGGACTAGCCCGAAAGCGAGCAGTAACTCCGCTCTCTGACATACGGGGAGATTGCTCTGTACACCATGGTTCGGACGGGGAATGCGCCGTGCCCCCTTGAGCATTTGACCATTGAGACGAACTATTGTCACATCTTTCGACTTCCTGTTTTTGCTTTCTTGCTTCGTTGGTTTTTCTTACTAGTGGGCTGGAGTTTTTGTGGGAGACAAACATTTGTCATGTTTCCTTGTTTGCTCACTGTTTTGTTTTTTTCAAGGGTTTTTTCTTGGTTATGTATAGGGTCTTATTGGGTAGTATTTTGGGACTTGGCATCAGTTCATGGGCTAGAGGGGTGGGTCACTAGTTTGAGTAAGATGGTCCTGGATTGAGTAAGATGGTCCTCACTACCTTTGAGGCGGGTGGTCTGGAGCGGATGAATAGCCCTTCGCCTCCCCACTGCTGCGATGGGTAAGGACCTGAAAATTGTTCGCTTGAATGTATGGGGGTTAAATAATCCTGTAAAACAATCTGCGGTCCTCTCCCTTTTAGAGAATGCGGGGGATGATGTCTTTTTGCTCCAAGAAACCCACCTGTTAGCTAAGGACACTAGGCGCATGAGGGATAGACGCTTCCCACAGCAGATATGGTCCTCGGGGCCATCTAAGAAAAACGAGGTGGCGATTCTCTTTAGTGCAGGTTGTTGGCTGTTAGGATACAATGTTTGACAGTGGGGTCCTTATATGCCCCGAATGAGCGGCAAGAGACCTTTTTGCGCCTTGCTCTGTCCGAGGTTCTAGCTTCCCCGAACACAGCACTTTTGATCGGAGGGGACTTCAATGTGGTAATGGATCTAGCATTAGATAGGTCGGAGCAGAGGTCTAGTTAGAAAGGGGCACTGTCACAGGCTGGGAAGCAGTGGTTGTCCGACTGTGGGCTGTGTGATGTATGGCGAGTACAACACCCTAATGTGCGTGACTACACTTACTTTTCAGTGGCACATAAAACATATGCGCGTCTAGATAACTTTTTAGCCTCCTCGTCTCTTCTCCCTCTTTTGCATGCGGTGGATATTACCCCCCCGCTCCCTCTTAGATCATGCTCTTATTTCAGTCCTGCTCCCTGCGCGATGCGCGCGTTCAACACCCCCAGGCTGGCGACTCCGCGATTCCCTTCTTCACACTGATGAAGTCGTTAAGCGGATCAGAGATACTATTGTGCATTACCTGTCTGAGAATGACCAGGAGGGCACTCCCCTAGCGTCGGTGTGGGAAGCTTTGAAACTAGTGGTGCGGGCGGAGTTTATTGCGATTGCAGCATCCTATGCGAAGCTACGCAAAGAGAAGCACGCAGAACTGGAGAGGAGGTGGGAGAATTAGAAACAGTTCATAAACGGACCGGGGCGCCAAGAGTGTGGAGGGAATTTGAGACGCAATGGCACATGCTAAAACATCTGGACTTGGACAGGGCTGAGCATGCTCTCCTGCGACTACGCCACAAATTCTACCTCAGTGGGGATAAGTGTGGGAGAATGCTCGCACATAGGCTACGGGCACAAATGCAGATGTCTGCAATCCACTTCATTGGAGACCAGAACGCGGTGGAGCATACCACAGATGCCCTTATTGTCGACACCTTTCGACAGTTTTACCAGCGCCTCTATGTGAAGGACGATGCTCACTTGCAGGACCCAGGGGAATGCTTGAGCTCTTGCGATATTACTCCCTTAATTGAATCGTCGGCAGCCAATCTGGACTCCGCCATTCGCGAAGTCATATTGGCGATAGTGCGACTAAAAACTGCTAAGTCTCCAGGCCTGGATGGCTTCCCAGCCTTGTTTTATAAAACATTTTGCGTGGAGTTGGCTCCCCTTTTAACGAGGCTTTTTAACTCCTTCCTATACACCGGGGAAGTGATGCCCTCAATGTCTGAGGCGGCAATCTGTGTAATTCTCAAACCTGGGAAAGAACCTACAGAATGTGGATCGTATCGGCCAATCTCGCTCCTTAACATTGACGCGATGCTATTCGCGGGAGTTTTGGCCTCACGACTCAGCCCCCTTATGGATGATATTGTAGATCCAGACCAGTCCATTTTATTCCGACGCGGCAAGGAGGTGATAACACTAAGCGCATACTGCACCTCATTGACCTTGTACACCGATCGCCCACGCAGGCCTTCCTGCTCTCGATCGATGCGGAGAAGGCCCTTGACCGCGTTGATTGAGAGTACTTATTTGCGGTACTGCGCACCTTTGGGTTTGGAGATAACTTTATCCGGTGGGTCCGTTGCTTATATGCCTCCCCCACTGCAGCGGTGCGGGTAGATGGTTGTAAGTCGTCCCTTTTCCCCATTGCCCGGGGCACGAGACAGGGCTGTCCCCTAGCCCCACTCTTATTTGCGCTCTATATGGAGCCTTTCGCCCAGCGCATTCGGTCAAACCCTGACATTGTGGGCCTTAAATTTGGAGCTGACAAACACAAAATTAGTATGTTTGCCGATAATGTTATCCTCTCACTTACACAGCCTAGGTCAACTCTACGGTATTTGACCAAGGAGCTACCTGCCTTTGGGAATGTGGCGGGGTTTAAGGTCATCTTTACAAAGTCGAAAATCCTTAATATTTCCAATCCGGAAACTGAGGTGCAGGATTTACAGCAAGACTTTGCTTTCCAATGGATGCACACGGATATCATGTACATGGGCATTCGTCTGACTGCATCCATAGCTAAGACAGCCGCTCTCAATTATGCCTCGTTAATGGAGCAGACGACCAAGGCACTGGCGGCCTGGTCACGCCTCAAGCTGGCTTGGTACGGAAGGATAGCGGCGGTGAAGATGACGGTGCTTCCTCGCATCTCGTACATTCATATTGTGACAAGCGATATTTACTGACTCTTTTCTCCCTAAATATCTTCTTTAAAGCCGATCTGAGATGAATTAGAGCCAGCCCCAACTGTCCATATCATCAGTGCCCCTCAACACTGCCTCTGCATGTTGGTCTTCTGCCACACGTATGGCTATAGTTGTTTCTTTAATTACATTTCTTCTGTCTTTGTTTGGCCGCCAAATATATTGTTGGGTATAGCCTCTAATGACAGCCTTACATACTATGGGAGAAGCTGACCCTATGTTTTCCTTAAAAAAAGCTTTAAGTTGATCCCAGGTCTTGGCCACATACTCCTCGTCTGATAATAAATACCTAGGAAACGAGAAAGACCTAGGCGCCTTATTCTCATCAAGGATCATAAATGTGAGAAGGATAGGATTATGGTCAGAAGTAACTTTCGGATAGATTTCTATGTCAGCCGACCATAAACTTTTATCTGATGCCCAAGCCATGTCTATTCGGGAATATAATTTGTGTGGAGCAGAATAGTACGTATAGCCCGGTATATTTGGATACAGCGTTCTCCACACATCCCTAATAGCCTGTAACCGACCCAATTCCCTGATTGCAACCCGTGTCATTCGCATCCTATGAAATGTGCCCCTTCTTGTTGTAACAATCCCATAATCCATAATACAATTAAAATCACCCATCACCACCCGTTCCCCCTCCCAATTCAGCATTTCAATATTAATGACATCAATAATAGTAGGATCGTCTGTATTAGAACCATACAGTGCGCAAAATAAGTTTTTCTTTCCTTTTATCATTATATGAGCTACAGCCCATCTCCCGCTTTTATCAGACTTTGTCTTACAGACTACCCCCATGAACCGTTTGTGCTTTAATATAGCGACCCCCCAAAATGGATACAAGCCTTATATGATAGACCATGTGCTAAACTAGCATATTCGGGTTGCAGTCATCTATTTTCCCGGTGCTCTGTGGTACTCGTCAGGGATGCCCCTCGCACCTTTATTATTTGCCCTGTATATAGAGCCATTTATTTCGGTTTTGCAAAGTAATCTCAAATTTGTGCTTTTACATCAGGAACAAGCTCCCTTAAAGTCATTGCATATGCAGATGACATAGCGGTCCAGGAGAAGCATTAAAAGCGATAACAATAGCCGCTAGGGGGTTCGGTCTAATCTCTGGCTATAGATTAAATGTTAACAAGACCCAAGTTCTGCTTAACTATAAATCATCAGTCCCTGTGCAGGGTGTTTGCTCAGTTGCTACTTATCTGGGGATTAGGATGTCGACACAGATAGATAGGATATTTACTTTAAATTATGAAGTACTGTTAAAAGAGACAGCTAAGTCTCTAAAAAACTGGCATAAGTTGCCCTCAGGTATTATTGGTCGAATCAATACCATAAAAATGAAGATCCTGCCCAAGTTCCTTTATCTCTTCCGTTCTATTCCATTACTCGTTCCTAATTCATTTTTTAAACGATTAGAAGGAACGCTAGGCAGTTTTATATTGGAATACAAGAAAGCAAGACGAGCGATAGATCAGTTAAAACTCCCTTTCAGCCAAGGTGGTCTTGAGTTCCCTGATTTTAGAATATACTTTTGGTCAGCTTTTTTGGGCCGCTTCCGTAGTCTCATTAATCCTGCTAACACTATTTTCTGTCACGAGTTTATGTTGGGGGGGAGCAATATGTTTCTCTATAGAACTAATGACCCAAATTATTTTAAAAGGGTCAAATTCAAGACTGTACGGGATAATATATTTATCTGGCACGCTATCTTGCTCAGAGGTAATGTTTCCTCTTATCATGACAAGTTCCCTTTTTGGCACAATCCAGGATTGCCGGAGATATTTCATGATGCCGTGGTTAAAAGCTGGGCGAGATGTGGAGTTACATGCTTAGGGGATCTGTATGGCTACAGTGGCTTTGTCTCTTTCAAGAGACTACAGATTAAGCATGAATTACCAGGCCAAATGCTGTTTAAATATTATCAGACCCGGGACTATTTTTTACGACATTTAAATTTGATGAATATATCCGGCTCTGATATTTGGGATTTTATGTACGATAGAGAGTCAAAATCTTTGATTAGCAGGGTGTACAAATGGTTAAATAGCTTTAGATCAGATGATAGTGAGAGACTAGCTGATCGCTGGAGTAAGGTGTTAGAGATGCCGGTAGCGGCTAGTACTATATCGCGAGCTCTCAGTACTATAGATAAGGTTGTGCACTCTACCAATTTGCGATTACAGCAACATTGCACGATATATCTTCAGTACTACACACCAGAAAGAATAGCTAAGTGGTCATTTAATAATAACACAATTAGAGACCGGACAAAATGTCCAAGATGTGATCTATATGCGGCCGACATCAAACATATGTTTATAACGTTCCCAGAACTGACAATATTTTGGCAGAAGGTTGGCAATGTTCTCTTTCAGAAGCTGTGGTTAGTATTACCCTTGTCGACTATGGAAATCATGATGGGTTGGAGGACTATGAGCTCCAAAGGTAATGGTCTGCTTGCTATTCTACTGGTTTCGGCAAGATTAACAATTGCCAGGGTGTGGATATCACCAAAACCCCCTACTGTCATGGATTGGTGGGTGTTAGTAAGACAAACATATGAAATGGAACAAGCGCTGGCAAGGACAAGGGGCGTTCGCTCTGTAGTCAAATGCAATACAATCTGGGGATCCCTGTTCTAGGTTATATAATCAGTAACATATGGTGTCCAGATTGGTTTAATTATGTCCTTCAGTATATGACTGAATTTATATATTAATTTACCTGTTTTTCTCTATTTGTTTTCTTTTTTAGACGTGTAATAATAACTTTTGATATTTGTATATATTCAATACTGTGTATTTTGCTTTTTGTTTATTACCCTCTGGTTTACTAATAAAAAAGTAAAAAAATTATTATTATTTTTTTTAAATGAATTAACAAACATTATAAATTGCCTTATGTATTAACATGAGGACATACTTTAAAATGGCACGTAGTTGAAATGTGCAAAATGCACCAGGCTGTCATTTTTGTTGGTAGGCCTCAGTTAGATTTCTCTTTAATAAATAGAAGACTTTAGAAATTGCTGAACCATGCAAATGTATTTGATAGCTCGACCTTAATATGGCTTGCTTAGATTTTGACATAGTTGCAGAATTTTCTGAGTGTATAAAATGTATTCCTTTCTTAAGATACATATTCTTGATGAACTTTATATCTATCTCATGTTTATATAATGCTGAATAGAGAATCACCTATTTTAACAATAACATTCACTTACAAGAAATACGAAAAATATTATTTAACTAAAAATCCGCAAGCAAATGTTTCTGTCTTTAGTGCAGTCCATTGTTACTCAGTGAAACATTGATTAAATGATAGAGTAGACACTGCAACACCACAGTTAGTCTTCCTAGCTATACAAATGTTTAGAGATGTCTCTAACACATTTGATATTAGACCTTGATCTCCATATGATTGTCGTGGAAAAGGAAGAATGAAGCTGCTCACCATCAAAAGAAGTCTTCCCATTGGACTGGAGTGACCTGATCCACCACATTGTTATTCACGTATTTTCTTGTGTTTTATATTAATGCCATATTTCTAGTTAGAGAGACAGATGCAGAGCACCACTTTTTTTACCACGGACTCTCAATTTCCCTTGCAACCAAAGCTATTTGCTGTAAGCTACTGCTGACGACGATTGTTGTTACCTGCCACTTTGGAGGTGACAATTTTTGTTTCTCTTTTCCTACTCTGACGGGTGTAGCTACTGCTGCATCTCTTCCACCTATATTTTTCCTCCTGAGGTTTATTTTGTACAACTTGCTACTCCAACTGTATGCTGATGATTCTTGGAGATTGAGACTCGGATGAGTTTCACTTAATTTCTAATTTATGGGAGTTTGGATACTTGACTTTGATTTCAAACTTCACGCTCCTGTAATCTCACTCTTTTCCTGAACTCTCTATGGGTTCCATTAGTCTTGATACCATTTAGTTAGAATAGGTACTAATTCCTTTATGGAACATGCTTATTCATTTGCATTATTGATGACTCTCATCATATATTTCCTGATAATTTCTGTACCCAGATTTATCAGATTTAGTAATTCAAGAAAAATCATAAAAAATAATTTACTAGCTTCTCAAACAGAATAAAGGTTTTTGAATTCTACTTTAAAAAACTCTCATCATTGACTGAACTCAAACTGCTAATCATAATATAATTTATTTGATTTGATTTAGCATCCATTCATAAATGTTGATAAAAATATGTTGCCTAAAAAAGAAGATATAGTGCAGAGTTGCCGCCCATTCTTGTACGTTATTGGTTGAAATGGAAAACTGGAAAGTACAATTTGGGCTCTTTCCGTGCTATCCCTGGCAAACCAGTGATCTGTCATACAGAATCCTCAGTGAATGCACCTCTACCTGGAAATTTGACCAAAAGCCAGGCACACTAATGAAGGTATTGATTAATAAACCAAACAGGAAGGGTCTTCTGGGCACATGTTGAATGAACACAATGACAAGAGCATTGTACACTAGGAGAAGTGTGCACAGGGTGAGATATTAGTGATGTACAAAGCATGTGCGAGTCAATGTCTGCAGTATTATCTCCAGTTCTGGGGGGAACTTGGGGACAGTGTAGTCACACCTTTAAAAACATAATTGTTCATTTTGGATAGACTAGTGTCAAGGGTTAAAGTGCACACTGCATTCCTAAAGTTAAACCCCACATGAATATATGGTTTAACTTTAAAGACTTTCTGAACTCGGCGCATGACATGGGAAAGCGCATGTTAGATTGGCAAGCTGTTATAAACCAGAAAGGCTGCTGAATTAATAGAAGATGCTTGGGATAAAACCATATTGTTACCTATGCTGACAATAGCCATATAACACAAACATATTTCTCTTCACTTGTCACTGCACTGAACACCAAAATAATTCTACTTCTTTTTCAGACCTTCTGAGCTGGTAATTTCCCTAAATAGAAACAAATGAATAACATGCATCATGGCCGTATCAGTAAATTATTTAAATGGATAAGTAGATTTCCTTGATTTCAAAATCTTTCCTGGACAGCTTTTGATCTTCGTGTAGTGGGCAGTGTGGTCTTCCTTTCCTTGGTACAGTCTCTACAATCCTCTTTCCCTGACATCAGATGGAGCAGGTGGGCCCTCCTGATGGTCTAACGCCATAGGCTGTGGAGGATTACCATGTCCTCATTAGTAGGCGCAGGTTGAGATCACGGAGTTCTGCTATGCAGAACTTCGTGAAGTGACCAAAAAACTCCGCCAAGCTACGCAGTGTCCTGTAAGTGGCAGAGCGCGTTAGATCGCGCCATTAATGCTGATTTTTAATGCTGGGAGATTGTCCTGCGCAAGAGGGTGCTGCTTCTTTCTCCCACTCGAGTAGATGTTCTGTTCAAGCGGCAGCTTCCTCAGCGCAAATGGAAGATGTCTCAATGCGAGCAGTTGCGGCCATCCATGACCGCCCGCTTTGAGAAATCTCACCAGGAGTTGGTTTGGTGTAAGATTTACCTTGCTTGCCAACATAACGTGGGCCAGTTCAAGATAGGAAAAGCTTGGCTGCGCGGAACAGAGTTTTTCAGAATTCTGTGTGCTACGAAGAGCACAGAGTGGGAAAAACTCCACGAGTAGAGCAGAATTTTAAGCCCCGGCCTACTCATTAGACACCAAGGCGCAGATTTACTAACATTTGATGAAGCGCAATGAAGCAATACAACTTGGAGAGGACAGGAAATCTACAAAGATATGGCACATTGCTGCCCTTTCTCTCCGTTGGTGCACTAGTGGCTGCCATGCATCTGTGCAGGCCCCCTTGCAATATGATGCAAGGAATTGTTTAAGAAAATATGCAGCACAAGAGAAAAGCTAGGAGATATAAACATATTTCTCCTTGTTGCGCCTCTCCTGGGAAGACATAGTATTACTAGGATTACTATTATTAGTAAATCTGGGAATGTGCCATAAGCCATGGGTGGATGCATGGAAAAACCTATGCCCCACCCATGGAACATCTTCCCAGGGCAGAGTAACGCAAGACAGCAACTTGTGCTGACTTGCGGTACTACAGAGTTGCTATGTCAAGCAGAGCTGTGCAAGCTGGCTCTGCTTGGCAGAGTAAATCTCATTTAAGGGCTTGTGTTGCCCTTGCACCACCTTGCGTGAAATGAGCAAATTCATTTCAGCCCCACCTAACCCTGCTTGCCTCTGTGAAAACCAGCCAAGGGGGCCTGCTGGTGGTCTTCTAGAGAAACAAAAAAAGAACCAGGAACAAGTACTTGCATCACAGCTGTGAGCCGGACACAGTTGTCTCAACAGAACAAGTCAAATGGCAAGCATCTGAAACTCACTGCCCAGCATGAAGGGCCTGCCCCTGCTTGACCTCAGTCTTTGTAGGGAAGATTTGAGTATACTGGCAATGGAGTGTGGATATTTGGGACTGACGTGTGATGCTCACTCGCACATACAACTCTGCATTGCCAGTACTAAAAAAACAGAACTTGTTCCTTAATGTCATCCACTGGGTTCAAAATGTGTGATCTTATGCAGAAACTCAATGTCCTATTTGTCCTGGTGCATACTAAAATAAGATGTACGTTTTGAGCATGTAGTTTAAGTAAGCACCGTGGGCTACAAAGATATACATTAAGGGCCTGATTATGATGGCAGTCAGACAAGCGTCCGACCACCATTGCCTCGGGCAGGAGACCGCCTGACAATTAGTCGGTGGTCCCAACTGCCCTATCATAATGAGACCGCTGTAGCGGTGCTCAGAAAGTGCTTTTTTCTACTGAGGCTTGTGCTGCAGCCTAGGAAAAGTGCTGAGCACAAGCCTTAGTAGTAAAAGGCACTTCTTGCACAGCCATACACAGTTGCCAGGCACCATGGGATGCCTGGCACACAATGCATTGATGTGTGAGGGGGCACTACATGTGCCCCCCAGGCCGCTTAGCAGTAGCCCACGGAGGACAGGGGCCCTGCAAGGGGCCCCCAAAGTCTCTTTCCAGCTGCCTTTCCATGGCGGTTGGACATCCATGAAAAAGCAGTCAGAAAGGGACATCCTAAGCCCTATGGCAGTGCCTTCACAGGCACCGCCCACATGGTAGGGATAGGAGTCCGATTACCGCACTGACCGGATCCTTGATCCCATTGGAGGCGGCGGCCCGTCCGTCAGCATATTAATGCAGCCGTTAGACCAATGGGTGGATGTCAGTGGGACCACCACCGCCAGCCCGCCAGTGGAGGTCCCACCGACAGCCAAATGAGGCCCTTAGCGTTTCCAGTGGACTCAAATGGATACAGAATAAGAAGTGTATCCATTCCAGGAGCATGGCTGTCAGTGCTGAAGGAGGTGAGGTGGCACTGGGGTCAATACCCACGGGTGACCACTTGAACCCCAATTATGGCTGCATTTCACTACTTAGATGCATGCTTTAGGGGTTGCCTCAAGGCACTCTTGCTAGGCCACTGGGCTGCTCCTGAAGCTGATCACTCGAAGTGCCTTTTGTATTGAAGGGTTGGAGCACTGGAATCAGAACTCTGTGTACTTACTCTGAGCATATTCCATCATCACTGTCTTGGCAAGTTGCCTTAAATGACATGAACTCGCTGTACATGGGTCCCAGGGTCATACTTCATCTCACTAATCAGGCAAAGCATATCTGACATAGCTTGTCTTCCAGTTCAGATGGGACATGGTCTGGTAGCCCAGGCTTGACAAAGGCTCAGCTGCATAAGGGCCCTATCTGTGATTGACACATTAACCAAGCATTTGCACAGCCAATAGGTCTCAACTACGCAAAGATTTTTTGCTTTCTCTTATGTTTTTAGGCATATTGTACAGCAGCGTGGCTGCTGTTCAGCATGACTGAAAGTAAAGGGAAAACAAGTGCTATTATGTGGTCAGTGCTGCCTATGTTGCAGCACTTTTTTTTATCTTCAGCAGCAAACCGGACATGATCACACACGTCAACGCCATCACTGCATCCTACTTCCACACCCTGAATAAGATGAGAAAGAGCTTTAAATTACTCCCAAGCAACACCAGAAAAATCATCTCTTGCGCCCCATTCAACAGCAACTTGGACTACAGAGCACCCCCTATGATGGGATCACCAAGCAACTCACCAGAACACTACAAACCACCCACCCATAAGTCAGCAGTCAAACTTATCCTCAACGTCACACACAAAGCACACATCATGCCACATCTCAGGGATATCCACTGGCTCCCGATACACATATGTGCTCATTTCAATCTAATCATGCACCCATTCAGGGCACTACACATCTTAGGTCCTACTTACCTGAAGAGTTGCATCTGGTTCTACCAACCACATGCCTCCACTCTGCAGGACTCCTACTGGTACACATCCCACGCATTCAAAGAACCAGACTAGAAGGACTGCCTTCTCTCTTACATCGCTCTTAAACAGTGGAACGACCTCCATCTCTACAGCAGAGCCTCCTCCTCGCTTTTCTAATCCTGCAAGAAGCTAAAGACCTGGCTTTTCAATTATCCAACCTACCCTAAGCAGGGCCAGGCACACACACCTGTTCAGTGGCAGCAAACCCTTGCAGGTGATAGTGCACTTCACAAAAATAGCATAAAATTAGATAGCATAACATAACAATGGTGCATTATTCAGTGTACTTTTGATATATAAAATAGTCCCTTTTTCATTGCAATGAAAGCACTCCATAGGAGACAGAATGATAGGCTAAACAGCCAATGGTATGAGGGTAGAGAGCCCTTCTCCTCTCGGTGGAGTAAAAGCCCACTCTATGTATATTTTAAAGAATTGTTAATAATATGTTTTGAAGGCAGCTGTGCTGACAATTCAGAACTCAAAACATCAGCATACATGATGAAAAAACACAGTGGAAGGGCAGAAGGTTTGCAGTGGTAGACACTTAGAGCTGCCCCATTAGTCATAGCAACAGAACAAGGACTACTAGAAGTGTTTTTCCCATGTTTATTCCAAGGCAGAATGGCACTGTAAATCAAAATACCCACTGCTGGACTTGGCCCTTCTGGCAGGTTCACCCCTAAACTTTTTGCTTTTACTGGTGACCTGGTGGTAGTGATTTTTGGTTTCTGCGCACTTTCCCTCTGTCCCAGAGTAAAGTGCGTGCGCACTCTGAGTGCATGTGGTGAGATAGGCCTGCCCTCCCATAGGAATGCATGGGGAATGTATGTGTCCCTGGTAGTTCCTGATGCGTGGGGTGTGCAGGGTCAAGGTATGTACAGATTCGTGTGATGAAATGCTGCGCGATGATGTGTGCGGCGTGCATGTAGCTAGTGTGGAAGTGCCACTTCTAGACGCTGGCATAAATGTGCAGTGACTGCCTGTCGCATGATTGGCTGGCTGAGGTCAGGTGACGGGCTAGGGAATCCCCAGAGTCAGGAGGAGTCACCCAGTGGTGAATAGGGAGATCAGCAGCTAGATGGGTGGGAGGAGTACACTTGGGTCCTGAATAGGGCTGGGCTTTCCCCACACAATGCTGGCTCCGCCCCCTGTGGTGCGGCTGATGACCCTGGCCTGCTCTCGGAATAGGGAGAGGGGCTGAGCAAAACAAAGTGCTCAGGAACCAGTTGTAACTGGTTCGCCCCTTCCCTGCACCTTGAGACAAAGGGAAAAGATGTATAAAAATGGGGCTGTGTCCCCACAGATTTTGTTCTCTTCCCGGATCCTGCCTGAGGGGGGCTGCTGCTGGACCAGAGGACCGCCACTTGGACTACCTCCCTGCCTGGAGGCCCAGTGAGCTGGCTCTGGGTCCAGCCTTGCCCCCCCCACCCCTGCGTTGCTGTATGCAGGGGAGAACCTTGCTGGACTTTGTTTTTATCCTCCTCTAAGCGCTGGGAGCGCTTTATTTGTATCCCTAAGCGCCTGGAAGCGCTTTTACTGGACTTATAGCGCTAGGAGCGCTTTATTTGGGCCCCCAGCATCAAGAAGTGCTTTCCCTGAAAAGCGCCTTCATTGGAGCCCGTAGCGCGGCGCTACGATAATCAAGGAGGGAACCCCGATGTAGGGATTCCCCCGCTTTTGCCGGATTTAAGGCGGGTGCCCACCCCGCATTGTGGCACTCGGTGGCTGGTGCCTACCCCGCTTATTTAATTATTTCACATACGGGTGCCCACCCCGTATCGCCTCCCTCGCGGGTGCCTACCCTGCTGTGTGTGCCCCGAGACGAGGAGCCACTGTCGCATTTTTATTTTACCTGAAGGCGGGAGCCCACCCCGCGCTTCAGTAAAGGGAACAAGAGAAGTTCCTCACCGCCGCCGGAGGGTTGCCTAGCGACCGGGACTCCTACCGCCGCGTCATCAGCACGCAGGGCGGAGGCAGGAAGTCCCGGCTCCAGGGAGATCGAGGCAGAGAGGCGGAACATCGAGGAAGTGACCGGGGCTCCCGTGAGCTGAGGGAGCCCCGCGCGGTTACCGCCCAGGTGAAGAGCGGAGAAATCCAGGCGGAAGCCCACCCCGCACTGGATCTTAAGGAGAGGAAACGGCCCCGGTGCAGGAGCACCCGATACCCATCGAGCCCCGGTGAGTGAGGGTGCGGAGTGTTCTGGTCACGAGCCGGCGAAGGCTCTGACGAGCGGGGGCATTGTGTGCTTGGTTAGAGCGCTCGTGCGTACGTATAGCCCGGTATATTTGGATACAGCGTTCTCCACACATCCCTAATAGCCTGTAACCGACCCAATTCCCTGATTGCAACCCGTGTCATTCGCATCCTATGAAATGTGCCCCTTCTTGTTGTAACAATCCCATAATCCATAATACAATTAAAATCACCCATCACCACCCGTTCCCCCTCCCAATTCAGCATTTCAATATTAATGACATCAATAATAGTAGGATCGTCTGTATTAGAACCATACAGTGCGCAAAATAAGTTTTTCTTTCCTTTTATCATTATATGAGCTACAGCCCATCTCCCGCTTTTATCAGACTTTGTCTTACAGACTACCCCCATGAACCGTTTGTGCTTTAATATAGCGACCCCCCAAAATGGATACAAGCCTTATATGATAGACCATGTGCTAAACTAGCATATTCGGGTTGCAGTCATCTATTTTCCCGGTGCTCTGTGGTACTCGTCAGGGATGCCCCTCGCACCTTTATTATTTGCCCTGTATATAGAGCCATTTATTTCGGTTTTGCAAAGTAATCTCAAATTTGTGCTTTTACATCAGGAACAAGCTCCCTTAAAGTCATTGCATATGCAGATGACATAGCGGTCCAGGAGAAGCATTAAAAGCGATAACAATAGCCGCTAGGGGGTTCGGTCTAATCTCTGGCTATAGATTAAATGTTAACAAGACCCAAGTTCTGCTTAACTATAAATCATCAGTCCCTGTGCAGGGTGTTTGCTCAGTTGCTACTTATCTGGGGATTAGGATGTCGACACAGATAGATAGGATATTTACTTTAAATTATGAAGTTCTGTTAAAAGAGACAGCTAAGTCTCTAAAAAACTGGCATAAGTTGCCCTCAGGTATTATTGGTCGAATCAATACCATAAAAATGAAGATCCTGCCCAAGTTCCTTTATCTCTTCCGTTCTATTCCATTACTCGTTCCTAATTCATTTTTTAAACGATTAGAAGGAACGCTAGGCAGTTTTATATTGGAATACAAGAAAGCAAGACGAGCGATAGATCAGTTAAAACTCCCTTTCAGCCAAGGTGGTCTTGAGTTCCCTGATTTTAGAATATACTTTTGGTCAGCTTTTTTGGGCCGCTTCCGTAGTCTCATTAATCCTGCTAACACTATTTTCTGTCACGAGTTTATGTTGGGGGGGAGCAATATGTTTCTCTATAGAACTAATGACCCAAATTATTTTAAAAGGGTCAAATTCAAGACTGTACGGGATAATATATTTATCTGGCACGCTATCTTGCTCAGAGGTAATGTTTCCTCTTATCATGACAAGTTCCCTTTTTGGCACAATCCAGGATTGCCGTAGATATTTCATGATGCCGTGGTTAAAAGCTGGGCGAGATGTGGAGTTACATGCTTAGGGGATCTGTATGGCTACAGTGGCTTTGTCTCTTTCAAGAGACTACAGATTAAGCATGAATTACCAGGCCAAATGCTGTTTAAATATTATCAGACCCGGGACTATTTTTTACGACATTTAAATTTGATGAATATATCCGGCTCTGATATTTGGGATTTTATGTACGATAGAGAGTCAAAATCTTTGATTAGCAGGGTGTACAAATGGTTAAATAGCTTTAGATCAGATGATAGTGAGAGACTAGCTGATCGCTGGAGTAAGGTGTTAGAGATGCCGGTAGCGGCTAGTACTATATCGCGAGCTCTCAGTACTATAGATAAGGTTGTGCACTCTACCAATTTGCGATTACAGCAACATTGCACGATATATCTTCAGTACTACACACCAGAAAGAATAGCTAAGTGGTCATTTAATAATAACACAATTAGAGACCGGACAAAATGTCCAAGATGTGATCTATATGCGGCCGACATCAAACATATGTTTATAACGTTCCCAGAACTGACAATATTTTGGCAGAAGGTTGGCAATGTTCTCTTTCAGAAGCTGGGGTTAGTATTACCCTTGTCGACTATGGAAATCATGATGGGTTGGAGGACTATGAGCTCCAAAGGTAATGGTCTGCTTGCTATTCTACTGGTTTCGGCAAGATTAACAATTGCCAGGGTGTGGATATCACCAAAACCCCCTACTGTCATGGATTGGTGGGTGTTAGTAAGACAAACATATGAAATGGAACAAGCGCTGGCAAGGACAAGGGGCGTTCGCTCTGTAGTCAAATGCAATACAATCTGGGGATCCCTGTTCTAGGTTATATAATCAGTAACATATGGTGTCCAGATTGGTTTAATTATGTCCTTCAGTATATGACTGAATTTATATATTAATTTACCTGTTTTTCTCTATTTGTTTTCTTTTTTAGACGTGTAATAATGACTTTTGATATTTGTATATATTCAATACTGTGTATTTTGCTTTTTGTTTATTACCCTCTGGTTTACTAATAAAAAAGTAAAAAAATTATTATTATTTTTTTTAAATGAATTAACAACCATTATAAATTGCCTTATGTATTAACATGAGGACATACTTTAAAATGGCACGTAGTTGAAATGTGCAAAATGCACCAGGCTGTCATTTTTGTTGGTAGGCCTCAGTTAGATTTCTCTTTAATAAATAGAAGACTTTAGAAATTGCTGAACCATGCAAATGTATTTGATAGCTCGACCTTAATATGGCTTGCTTAGATTTTGACATAGTTGCAGAATTTTCTGAGTGTATAAAATGTATTCCTTTCTTAAGATACATATTCTTGATGAACTTTATATCTATCTCATGTTTATATAATGGTGAATAGAGAATCACCTATTTTAACAATAACATTCACTTACAAGAAATACGAAAAATATTATTTAACTAAAAATCCGCAAGCAAATGTTTCTGTCTTTAGTGCAGTCCATTGTTACTCAGTGAAACATTGATTAAATGATAGAGTAGACACTGCAACACCACAGTTAGTCTTCCTAGCTATACAAATGTTTAGAGATGTCTCTAACACATTTGATATTAGACCTTGATCTCCATATGATTGTCGTGGAAAAGGAAGAATGAAGCTGCTCACCATCAAAAGAAGTCTTCCCATTGGACTGGAGTGACCTGATCCACCACATTGTTATTCACGTATTTTCTTGTGTTTTATATTAATGCCATATTTCTAGTTAGAGAGACAGATGCAGAGCACCACTTTTTTTACCACGGACTCTCAATTTCCCTTGCAACCAAAGCTATTTGCTGTAAGCTACTGCTGACGACGATTGTTGTTACCTGCCACTTTGGAGGTGACAATTTTTGTTTCTCTTTTCCTACTCTGACGGGTGTAGCTACTGCTGCATCTCTTCCACCTATATTTTTCCTCCTGAGGTTTATTTTGTACAACTTGCTACTCCAACTGTATGCTGATGATTCTTGGAGATTGAGACTCGGATGAGTTTCACTTAATTTCTAATTTATGGGAGTTTGGATACTTGACTTTGATTTCAAACTTCACGCTCCTGTAATCTCACTCTTTTCCTGAACTCTCTATGGGTTCCATTAGTCTTGATACCATTTAGTTAGAATAGGTACTAATTCCTTTATGGAACATGCTTATTCATTTGCATTATTGATGACTCTCATCATATATTTCCTGATAATTTCTGTACCCAGATTTATCAGATTTAGTAATTGAAGAAAAATCATAAAAAATAATTTACTAGCTTCTCAAACAGAATAAAGGTTTTTGAATTCTACTTTAAAAAACTCTCATCATTGACTGAACTCAAACTGCTAATCATAATATAATTTATTTGATTTGATTTAGCATCCATTCATAAATGTTGATAAAAATATGTTGCCTAAAAAAGAAGATATAGTGCAGAGTTGCCGCCCATTCTTGTACGTTATTGGTTGAAATGGAAAACTGGAAAGTACAATTTGGGCTCTTTCCGTGCTATCCCTGGCAAACCAGTGATCTGTCATACAGAATCCTCAGTGAATGCACCTCTACCTGGAAATTTGACCAAAAGCCAGGCACACTAATGAAGGTATTGATTAATAAACCAAACAGGAAGGGTCTTCTGGGCACATGTTGAATGAACACAATGACAAGAGCATTGTACACTAGGAGAAGTGTGCACAGGGTGAGATATTAGTGATGTACAAAGCATGTGCGAGTCAATGTCTGCAGTATTATCTCCAGTTCTGGGGGGAACTTGGGGACAGTGTAGTCACACCTTTAAAAACATAATTGTTCATTTTGGATAGACTAGTGTCAAGGGTTAAAGTGCACACTGCATTCCTAAAGTTAAACCCCACATGAATATATGGTTTAACTTTAAAGACTTTCTGAACTCGGCGCATGACATGGGAAAGCGCATGTTAGATTGGCAAGCTGTTATAAACCAGAAAGGCTGCTGAATTAATAGAAGATGCTTGGGATAAAACCATATTGTTACCTATGCTGACAATAGCCATATAACACCAACATATTTCTCTTCACTTGTCACTGCACTGAACACCAAAATAATTCTACTTCTTTTTCAGACCTTCTGAGCTGGTAATTTCCCTAAATAGAAACAAATGAATAACATGCATCATGGCCGTATCAGTAAATTATTTAAATGGATAAGTAGATTTCCTTGATTTCAAAATCTTTCCTGGACAGCTTTTGATCTTCGTGTAGTGGGCAGTGTGGTCTTCCTTTCCTTGGTACAGTCTCTACAATCCTCTTTCCCTGACATCAGATGGAGCAGGTGGGCCCTCCTGATGGTCTAACGCCATAGGCTGTGGAGGATTACCATGTCCTCATTAGTAGGCGCAGGTTGAGATCACGGAGTTCTGCTATGCAGAAGTTCGTGAAGTGACCAAAAAACTCCGCCAAGCTACGCAGTGTCCTGTAAGTGGCAGAGCGCGTTAGATCGCGCCATTAATGCTGATTTTTAATGCTGGGAGATTGTCCTGCGCAAGAGGGTGCTGCTTCTTTCTCCCACTCGAGTAGATGTTCTGTTCAAGCGGCAGCTTCCTCAGCGCAAATGGAAGATGTCTCAATGCGAGCAGTTGCGGCCATCCATGACCGCCCGCTTTGAGAAATCTCACCAGGAGTTGGTTTGGAGTAAGATTTACCTTGCTTGCCAACATAACGTGGGCCAGTTCAAGATAGGAAAAGCTTGGCTGCGCGGAACAGAGTTTTTCAGAATTCTGTGTGCTACGAAGAGCACAGAGTGGGAAAAACTCCAAGAGTAGAGCAGAATTTTAAGCCCCGGCCTACTCATTAGACACCAAGGCGCAGATTTACTAACATTTGATGAAGCGCAATGAAGCAATACAACTTGGAGAGGACAGGAAATCTACAAAGATATGGCACATTGCTGCCCTTTCTCTCCGTTGGTGCACTAGTGGCTGCCATGCATCTGTGCAGGCCCCCTTGCAATATGATGCAAGGAATTGTTTAAGAAAATATGCAGCACAAGAGAAAAGCTAGGAGAAATAAACATATTTCTCCTTGTTGCGCCTCTCCTGGGAAGACATAGTATTACTAGGATTACTATTATTAGTAAATCTGGGAATGTGCCATAAGCCATGGGTGGATGCATGGAAAAACCTATGCCCCACCCATGGAATATCTTCCCAGGGCAGAGTAACGCAAGACAGCAACTTGTGCTGACTTGCGGTACTACAGAGTTGCTATGTCAAGCAGAGCTGTGCAAGCTGGCTCTGCTTGGCAGAGTAAATCTCATTTAAGGGCTTGTGTTGCCCTTGCACCACCTTGCGTGAAATGAGCAAATTCATTTCAGCCCCACCTAACCCTGCTTGCCTCTGTGAAAACCAGCCAAGGGGGCCTGCTGGTGGTCTTCTAGAGAAACAAAAAAAGAACCAGGAACAAGTACTTGCATCACAGCTGTGAGCCGGACACAGTTGTCTCAACAGAACAAGTCAAATGGCAAGCATCTGAAACTCACTGCCCAGCATGAAGGGCCTGCCCCTGCTTGACCTCAGTCTTTGTAGGGAAGATTTGAGTATACTGGCAATGGAGTGTGGATATTTGGGACTGACGTGTGATGCTCACTCGCACATACAACTCTGCATTGCCAGTACTAAAAAAACAGAACTTGTTCCTTAATGTCATCCACTGGGTTCAAAATGTGTGATCTTATGCAGAAACTCAATGTCCTATTTTTCCTGGTGCATACTAAAATAAGATGTACGTTTTGAGCATGTAGTTTAAGTAAGCACCGTGGGCTACAAAGATATACATTAAGGGCCTGATTATGATGGCAGTCAGACAAGCGTCCGATCACCATTGCCTCGGGCAGGAGACCGCCTGACAATTAGTCGGTGGTCCCAACTGCCCTATCATAATGAGACCGCTGTAGCGGTGCTCAGAAAGTGCTTTTTTCTACTGAGGCTTGTGCTGCAGCCTAGGAAAAGTGCTGAGCACAAGCCTTAGTAGTAAAAGGCACTTCTTGCACAGCCATACACAGTTGCCAGGCACCATGGGATGCCTGGCACACAATGCATTGATGTGTGAGGGGGCACTACATGTGCCCCCCAGGCCGCTTAGCAGTAGCCCACGGAGGACAAGGGCCCTGCAAGGGGCCCCCAAAGTCTCTTTCCAGCTGCCTTTCCATGGCGGTTGGACATCCATGAAAAAGCAGTCAGAAAGGGACATCCTAAGCCCTATGGCAGTGCCTTCACAGGCACCGCCCACATGGTAGGGATAGGAGTCCGATTACCGCACTGACCGGATCCTTGATCCCATTGGAGGCGGCGGCCCGTCCGTCAGCATATTAATGCAGCGGTTAGACCAATGGGTGGATGTCAGTGGGACCACCACCGCCAGCCCGCCAGTGGAGGTCCCACCGACAGCCAAATGAGGCCCTTAGCGTTTCCAGTGGACTCAAATGGATACAGAATAAGAAGTGTATCCATTCCAGGAGCATGGCTGTCAGTGCTGAAGGAGGTGAGGTGGCACTGGGGTCAATACCCACGGGTGACCACTTGAACCCCAATTATGGCTGCATTTCACTACTTAGATGCATGCTTTAGGGATTGCCTCAAGGCACTCTTGCTAGGCCACTGGGCTGCTCCTGAAGCTGATCACTCGAAGTGCCTTTTGTATTGAAGGGTTGGAGCACTGGAATCAGAACTCTGTGTACTTACTCTGAGCATATTCCATCATCACTGTCTTGGCAAGTTGCCTTAAATGACATGAACTCGCTGTACATGGGTCCCAGGGTCATACTTCATCTCACTAATCAGGCAAAGCATATCTGACATAGCTTGTCTTCCAGTTCAGATGGGACATGGTCTGGTAGCCCAGGCTTGACAAAGGCTCAGCTGCATAAGGGCCCTATCTGTGATTGACACATTAACCAAGCATTTGCACAGCCAATAGGTCTCAACTACGCAAAGAGTTTTTGCTTTCTCTTATGTTTTTAGGCATATTGTACAGCAGCGTGGCTGCTGTTCAGCATGACTGAAAGTAAAGGGAAAACAAGTGCTATTATGTGGTCAGTGCTGCCTATGTTGCAGCACTTTTTTTTATCTACAGCAGCAAACCGGACATGATCACACACGTCAACGCCATCACTGCATCCTGCTTCCACACCCTGAATAAGATGAGAAAGAGCTTTAAATTACTCCCAAGCAACACCAGAAAAATCATCTCTTGCGCCCCATTCAACAGCAACTTGGACTACAGAGCACCCCCTATGATGGGATCACCAAGCAACTCACCAGAACACTACAAACCACCCACCCATAAGTCAGCAGTCAAACTTATCCTCAACGTCACACACAAAGCACACATCATGCCACATCTCAGGGATATCCACTGGCTCCCGATACACATATGTGCTCATTTCAATCTAATCATGCACCCATTCAGGGCACTACACATCTTAGGTCCTACTTACCTGAAGAGTTGCATCTGGTTCTACCAACCACATGCCTCCACTCTGCAGGACTCCTACTGGTACACATCCCACGCATTCAAAGAACCAGACTAGAAGGACTGCCTTCTCTCTTACATCGCTCTTAAACAGTGGAACGACCTCCATCTCTACAGCAGAGCCTCCTCCTCGCTTTTCTAATCCTGAAAGAAGCTAAAGACCTGGCTTTTTAATTATCCAACCTACCCTAAGCAGGGCCAGGCACACACACCTGTTCAGTGGCAGCAAACCCTTGCAGGTGATAGTGCACTTTACAAAAATAGCATAAAATTAGATAGCATAACATAACAATGGTGCATTATTCAGTGTACTTTTGATATATAAAATAGTCCCTTTTTCATTGCAATGAAAGCACTCCATAGGAGACAGAATGATAGGCTAAACAGCCAATGGTATGAGGGTAGAGAGCCCTTCTCCTCTCGGTGGAGTAAAAGCCCACTCTATGTATATTTTAAAGAATTGTTAATAATATGTTTTGAAGGCAGCTGTGCTGACAATTCAGAACTCAAAACATCAGCATACATGATGAAAAAACACAGTGGAAGGGCAGAAGGTTTGCAGTGGTAGACACTTAGAGCTGCCCCATTAGTCATAGCAACAGAACAAGGACTACTAGAAGTGTTTTTCCCATGTTTATTCCAAGGCAGAATGGCACTGTAAATCAAAATACCCACTGCTGGACTTGGCCCTTCTGGCAGGTTCACCCCTAAACTTTTTGCTTTTACTGGTGACCTGGTGGTAGTGATTTTTGGTTTCTGCGCACTTTCCCTCTGTCCCAGAGTAAAGTGCGTGCGCACTCTGAGTGCATGTGGTGAGATAGGCCTGCCCTCCCATAGGAATGTATGGGGAATGTATGTGTCCCTGGTAGTTCCTGATGCGTGGGGTGTGCAGGGTCAAGGTATGTACAGATTCGTGTGATGAAATGCTGCGCGATGATGTGTGCGGCGTGCATGTAGCTAGTGTGGAAGTGCCACTTCTAGACGCTGGCATAAATGTGCAGTGACTGCCTGTCGCATGATTGGCTGGCTGAGGTCAGGTGACGGGCTAGGGAATCCCCAGAGTCAGGAGGAGTCACACAGTGGTGAATAGGGAGATCAGCAGCTAGATGGGTGGGAGGAGTACACTTGGGTCCTGAATAGGGCTGGGCTTTCCCCACACAATGCTGGCTCCGCCCCCTGTGGTGCGGCTGATGACCCTGGCCTGCTCTTGGAATAGGGAGAGGGGCTGAGCAAAACAAAGTGCTCAGGAACCAGTTGTAACTGGTTCGCCCCTTCCCTGCACCTTGAGACAAAGGGAAAAGATGTATAAAAATGGGGCTGTGTCCCCACAGATTTTGTTCTCTTCCCGGATCCTGCCTGAGGGGGGCTGCTGCTGGACCAGAGGACCGCCACTTGGACTACCTCCCTGCCTGGAGGCCCAGTGAGCTGGCTCTGGGTCCAGCCTTGCCCCCCCCACCCCTGCGTTGCTGTATGCAGGGGAGAACCTTGCTGGACTTTGTTTTTATCCTCCTCTAAGCGCTGGGAGCGCTTTATTTGTATCCCTAAGCGCCTGGAAGCGCTTTTACTGGACTTATAGCGCTAGGAGCGCTTTATTTGGGCCCCCAGCATCAAGAAGTGCTTTCCCTGAAAAGCGCCTTCATTGGAGCCCGTAGCGCGGCGCTACGATAATCAAGGAGGGAACCCCGATGTAGGGATTCCCCCGCTTTTGCCGGATTTAAGGCGGGTGCCCACCCCGCATTGTGGCACTCGGTGGCGGGTGCCTACCCCGCTTATTTAATTATTTCACATACGGGTGCCCACCCCGTATCGCCTCCCTCGCGGGTGCCTACCCTGCTGTGTGTGCCCCGAGACGAGGAGCCACTGTCGCATTTTTATTTTACCTGAAGGCGGGAGCCCACCCCGCGCTTCAGTAAAGGGAACAAATGAAGTTCCTCACCGCCGCCGGAGGGTTGCCTAGCGACCGGGACTCCTACCGCCGCGTCATCAGCACGCAGGGCGGAGGCAGGAAGTCCCGGCTCCAGGGAGATCGAGGCAGAGAGGCGGAACATCGAGGAAGTGACCGGGGCTCCCGTGAGCTGAGGGAGCCCCGCGCGGTTACCGCCCAGGTGAAGAGCGGAGAAATCCAGGCTGAAGCCCACCCCGCACTGGATCTTAAGGAGAGGAAACGGCCCCGGTGCAGGAGCACCCGATACCCATCGAGCCCCGGTGAGTGAGGGTGCGGAGTGTTCTGGTCACGAGCCGGCGAAGGCTCTGACGAGCGGGGGCATTGTGTGCTTGGTTAGAGCGCTCGTGCGCTCCAACGAAAAGGGCACAATTGTTTAAGAGTCCGTAGGGACTCCAACTACGGGGGCATTTTCCTTCTTGTGAAAAGAGCGGCCCCGGAAGGCAGCGGGCCGCTCCACCGTCTTGGGGCATATTTGTTTTAGAGCGCTAGGCGCTCCAACATAACGGGGCAGTTGTCTGATGGTAAAGAGCAGCCTCGGAAGGCAGCGGGCCGCTCCAACGTTGCCCCCACATTTGGTCCAGAGCCAGAGAGGCTCCAACAGGCCATATTTGTTTGCTAACGGGCCAGAGAGGGCTCAAGAGGCACGCCGGTGCCAGGTTCCTTTCTCCAGCTGCCCAGCACTTAGTGGGCAGCTGCAACGTTTAGGCTGTGCCCTTTATGCTTGGGCTTGCGCAGCCAGCGCAGCCTTGCCCTGACATTGGGACATAGGGCGTCATAG
Source organism: Triturus cristatus (assembly GCF_964204655.1). Classification (NCBI taxonomy): domain Eukaryota; kingdom Metazoa; phylum Chordata; class Amphibia; order Caudata; family Salamandridae; genus Triturus; species Triturus cristatus. Next base: position 304,266,346 of record NC_140582.1, on the reverse strand, counting down.
CCCCCCTACAAGGCCAGTGGGCCTAGGGAATGCCACAGGTGGTGGCTAATGTGAGTTTTGCGCTATTGTTCCTAACCTGCACCTCTGAATGTGTTTTATGCGTCATGTGTAATGTGCTTATACCCCTACAGGTATTGTGATACTTAGGTGGTTGTTTTCTCCTAGTACAAGTGGTGCTAGTGAGGTCCTGGTTCCCTGCGTGACATTTTCCTAAGGTGGTTAGGGTTGCGTAGGTGGTACTTACCTGTTACCAGTAGTTACTGGTTGTGTGCTACATGTGTTATTTTTTGCTACAGTAATTTCATATCCTATGTTCTAAGTGCTAATTTCTACAAAGTGCTAATTCCTGACAGTGGTCCATGTGGCCCTGTCCCCTGTACATATAATCCCTTGTAAATTCTGCCCGTGCCTGTTGGCACATTGTAAAGTGTGTGTTTTTATCTAATGTGTTTTGGTATAATACAAAGGCTATTTTTATATAATACCTTGTGTGGAGTTTCCTTTGTGTCGGGCCTTGGGTGTTGTTGCTGGGTGCGCGCGCAAACGCTTTACACATTGCCTCCGGGATAAGCCTGACTGCTCGTGCCAAGCTACCAAGGGGGTGAGCAGGGGTTATCTTTGGCGTGTAACTCCCCAGCCCTGACTAGAGTGGTGGTTTATGCCTGGCTTTGGCGCAAGTTCTAGCCAACCAGAAATCCCATTTCTAACACCCACAAAATGAATTAGGATCGGACCCAAACCCGTTGCTTGCCTTTGCTTGCTTCAATTAGTACTTGAGACTCGAGTCTTTGAGGGCAAAAAAAATGCACTTGGCACACCAAAAGGGATGTTGTGCCATTTCTTTAGCGGCCATGATTGCTTAGTAGTTTCAGTTCAGCTCTGTCATTTAGAAATAGTTACTGATGTGCTCTGTCACAACTTATTAGGCCTCCGACAATCCTACCACTATCAGAGTTAGTGGAAGTGTGCACTGTTACGAATTCACACACCAAAACAGGCATCACAAGTCAAGCAAAGTCTCTTTCCGTGGAGCCTGACCTAAATCAGTCTTTCCCATCAAACAGGATTGTGTTACATGTTATTTAGCAGATTGATTGCTGCTATGGCAACCGCACCCCCTGCATTAATCCTTGATAGCTCCTTGCCTTTGTTGCCAGTTAAAACAAGCAGAAATTAAAATATGTTTGATGGTTTAATTTGTTTTGACACGGCTGCTATCAAACCTGCATTGTTTTTGTAGAGATAAAATGAAGCGTTAGGTGTTAAATAATATTTACATTTAGTCTGAAAGTGGTAAGCCGCTGAATGGCACTCACTAATGCTACCGAAACCAGAACATCCATCTTCCTCGCAGAGGGCTGCCTGTTCTTAGCTCATGTCACTTCAATTTCCAGGGGCCTCTGCCTCGGCATGCTCACATGTTTCCATTATGTGCCCATGTTTTGCTGATAGCAGAGTCCACGGAACAGAAAAGAAGAGACGGTAATGGCTATGCGAGTGTGAGACAACGAGGTAGCCATTATCCGAGACAAACAGAATGCAATTTATCTAGAAATGAAACGTTTAAAATAGCCTAAATAGCCCCACACTGTAAACAAAATGAATGATCAGCTCAATTAAAAATCGTTTCTGCTTAAGAACAAGCGGTGAACACCAGGGTTTTTTCAATTTTTTTTTGGGTAGTTGCGGAAGTTATAGAAGGCAGGCTGGTTGTGGTGTGTGCGTGAGGGCATTCATAGTGGGCTCAATCAGGTGCTTGTATAGCGCAGCTTGTGACTCTTGAGGGTATCCGGGTGCTGGGCGGTGAGATTCAGTCCAAAAGCCAGGTCTTGAGTTTTCTCCTGAAGTCTGTCAGAGTAGGTGATGTTTGGGGGTGGCTGGGGAGGGAGTTCCAGGGCATTGCTGCGAGGTGGAAGAAGGAGCGTCCACCTGAAAGGTGGCAGTGGATGCGCAGGGTCTGTGCAAGGGTGAGGTGGGCGGGGCAGAGGTTTCTGGGTGGTTGGTGGAATTTCAGGCAGTGGTTCATGTATGCATGTCCCATGTCATGGAAGGCTTTGTAGTTGTGGATCAGTAGCTTGAACTGGCATCTCTTGCGGAGCCAATCAGGTGTTGGGTGATGTGGGTGCTTTTCAACAGGTTGAGGATCAGTCTGGCTGCTGCATTCTGTATTGTTTGAGGTATTCTCATGAGCTCCCTGGTGGTGCCTGCACAGAGTGCATTGCCATAGTCAAGACGGCTGGCGATGAAGGCCTGCAACACTGTTTTTCTGGTGCTGAATGGGAGCCATTTGAAGATTCTGCAGAGCATGCATAGAATGTGGCTGAGGAGGCAGCATTGACCTGTCATTTAATGAAGAGTTCATTGTCTAGGATGATGCAGAGGTTCCGGGCATGGTCTTTCAGTTTGGGGGTGGGTCTGAGTTCCGATGGCCACGTGGTGACGTTCCATGGGGAGAAAGGGGGCTGCAGAAGATCAGAATTTTGTTTTTTTCTGTGTTGAGCTTCAGGCAGTTGTCCTTAATCCAGGAAGATACATTTTTCATACAGTTGTGGAAGTTGGGTTTCGCAGTGGTGGGGTACGCTGAGAGTGAGAGGACGAGCTGGGTGTTGTTAGCATAGGAAATGATGTTGATGTTGTGGGCTCTGGCGATGTCTGCTAGCGACATCATGTAGACGTTGAAGAAGGTAGGACTAAAGGATGAACCTTGAGGTATGCCACAGTGCATTTGGGTTGTGAGGTGAAGGGGAGGAGACGGATTCTTTGGGTGAGACCTGTGAGGAAAGATGCCATCCATTTAAGGGTATCATCTTCGATTCCAATTTGGTGTCGTAATTTGATGAATGTATGGTGGTAGACGGTATTGAAGACTGCAGAGACCTCTAGGAGGCTCAGGGTGGCAGATTCTTCTCTGCTAAGTAGGGTGTGCATGTCGTCTGTCGGGGCGATCAGGGCCGTCTTGGTGCTGTGGTTGGCTCTGAATCCTGATTGGGAGGGGTCTAGTAAGTTCTTTCTCTCCAGGTTGTTTCTCTCCAGGTGTTGCATGAGTTGAAGGTTGATGGTCTTCTCCAGGACTTTGGAAGGAAACTGGAGCAGCAAGATCTGGCAGCAGTTCTGGAGATTGCTGGGGTCTGACCTCTGAGTGTTTCCAGGCATCAGGAAAGGTGGCTGTGGTGATGGAGTCATTGAGGGCTTTGGTGAGCTGGTGGCTGATGGCTGATTTTGTCACTTCCAGGTTGAAGAGTCGGTGGGGTAATGGATCATAGAGTGCTCTGAGTGGATGGAGTTCATTGGGGTTATAATATTTGGTGTGCTGAACTGTTCCCATGAGTTGAGCGGGTGGGTGATGGTCCTCGTGGAGGTAGGAAGGCTGAGGATGTCGGTGAGCTGGAGATTGAAGTTTCTGTATATGGTGGCTATCTTGTTGTGGAAGTGTTATGCTAGAGGGTCTCAGAGTTCCTGTGAGGTGGGGATAGAAGTCTCGGTGACAGATGGGCAGGCAAACTCTTTGACAATGGTGAAGAGTTCCTTGGTCTGTGTCAGAACAACCAGTGGTTCCCAAGAATTCACGGGAGCAGAACGAAGCTGAGTCCCAATGCCCCTCCCGGGTGGCTTCTCAACTCCCTCTGATAATAACAGGGGGTTAAGAATTCCCAGAGGGGGAAGTGGATAAAATAACAAATAAAAGAAGAAACTGCCTCGTCCCTCCTCCTAGGAAGCTCAATGGTATCTCAGAACATGTTCTTTTCTGACACACATTTGCACCCTGCAAGAAAAGGCAACATAAACATTTTATTCTCTGCCATAACTTACTAATAGCTCATGACCTTTTAACTTTAATTTTTTTATTACACATACCCCTTGAGAGGACGGGCTTAGCTTCTCTTTTATAACTGGTTGGCGTATTTTGAATCTGTATAAACAACGGAACCTGAAGGATAGATGAAAAAGAGCCTAAGAACATTACTTAGTCGCATGCAAACATATACACACTTGATACAAAGTGCTAAATAGGCTTGGATATCATCTATGACAGTTCAATGTGTTAAGTGCATTTTAACAAATTATCAGATTCTAACAACTCTTGTTCTATGTATTCTCATCTCTTTTAAGGAACTTGTGTGTCCGCCTCGGCAGAAGAACACTGGAACCCCCACAGGAAACAGCAGGTAAGAACTGGAGGGGCGAAGAGAATAAAAGGGGAGGGCAGGGGATTGACTGGAAATCTTAGTACCTTCAACAGAATATACTTCCTCAATTGGCAAAACTACGATAATAAATAATTTCTTTCTCGAGTGAACCCGGTATTAGAGATGACAGCCCGACGGCCAGAAACTCTCCCTCAAAACTACACTAAAAGGGGAAAACTGAGGAGACTCAAACGTGACACACTAATCCCTGTGAATTCTTTGGTGAAGTGCGCAATCACAGCGGTTGCGCTCGCGCTTTACACAATCTTGGCTCTCGAGTGCCCGCCGGCTGATCAACTAGACCTCTAACCTGATCAGTGGTATACGCAGCTATTCTTAACGCTCTTTGTTTAACCAGCAACCTTCAAGGTAATCCAAACCTTACTATGCTGACACAATGAGGGGGGTCAATGCCTTGTCTTTTCTGATTCCTGACAGCCTGGTTGATGCGGTATGCTACAGCCTCTCTTTATGCGTCCCTGAGTTGGTGGTGGCGGGATTTAAGGCCCGGTGAAGGGTTTACAGATTGGTGGAGAAAGTGGGTGTGGCGTCCAACTGCCTCTCAGCAATCCCACTCAGCAGCCAGAAGGACTTCATCCCCCAACTAGCAGCAGGCATGAGGCGCGTTTGAAGAGTGGTGGAGAAAGGGGGCTTGGCCACCAAAAACCTCTAAGCAAACCCACTTTGTGGGACATGCTGGGGGTAACAGGAGGGGTAGTTGGCCCCCAAGGACCCTCAATAGCCAAGGGGACTTTATCTCCCTACTAGTGATGTCATTAGTGATGTCACTGACCATGTCATGAGTGATCTAATATGTGAGGTAATAAGCAGTGCATTGCAGGGATGCGAGTTATAGTTAGCTCAGGCAACTATAACTGCTGAATATCTCTGGTTTTGTATGAGTGAAACCTGAGCCTAAATATGGCATCTCAGTATCCTTTTTTTCTTTTAGTAAAACAAAAAAAATATATATATATATATATATATTACCTACTGGCGGTCGCCAGTAGGTAGTTATAGTTAGGACCCTGTTTCCATAGGAAATCCGCAACATTCTATTTTGAATAACTTTGGCGCCGGTCGACGAATCCTCTCGAATTTAGGTGGGGCGCTACCCTCCGCTCCTACCCTGAAAGTCTCGGGGGGATTCGTCAAGCGGGGGCTGAGATAAAAGGGGGGTCCCAAAACACGTTTTTCCCATGCATTTTTCCATAGGACCTTTAGACACAGCTACAGCCCGAACGGCTGAACAGAATTACTTGAAATTTGGCAGAGAGCTAGTCCTCAGGTCAAGGAAGTGCCTTTTGTAGGTTTGGTGTAAATCTGTTCAGTAGATTCTGAGAAAATAGCCTTTAAATCAATATATATATCTGAGCCAGCTTACGGTGCGCTTACGGTGCGCTTACCGTACGCGTACGGTGGCGTGCGCGAGCGCGATTCTGATTGGCTCTTAGATCTTAGTAAACATTAGAATCGGTCGAAACCAGGAAGCGGCGGCCGCCATTTTCTCTCTCGCTCTCTGAGTTGGGCAGCAAAAACGAAGCCAAAAAATGGCTAAAGAGGCAGTTTCGTCACATCCTAACCACCCAGCATTGATATAGGGGTCCCCAAACAACACTCAAGCCCAAAAAAAAAATGTTTTTTTTTCGGAAATTCGCCGATTACGCTTACCGTACGCGTACGGTAAAAATTATAAAACAAAAAAATTATCCACATTCTCCCCACCCCGTGTGCAAATGGTGCCCGAAGGGCACCATTTGTGCATGGCACATTACACATATCAAATTAACAAAGAATACATTTCAAAAAGATGCGCATAATATGTCCCCCATGTGCGCACGGTGCCACCCCGTGTGCAAATGGTACCCGAAGGGCACCATTTGTGCATGGCATATAACAACAATAAAATTAACAAAGAATACATTTCAAAAAGATGCGCATAATATGTCCCCCATGTGCGCACGGTGCGCGAAGCGCATTGTGCGTACATGGCCCATCCCGCATAATATGGGCACGCAGTGCGCGCAGCGCACCGCGTGACCACCGTGTGTGCACGGCACTAACTGCATAAAGTGGGCGCGCGGTGCGCGAAGTGCACCGCGTGCTCACTGTGCGCGCACGGTGCGCGCACGGAACGAACTGCGTTAACTGGGCGCGCAACGCCACGAATGGCGTAAAGTAACTTAGCATTTAAAAAACCGTACAAATTCACTGAAAAAACCATAGGTTTCACACAAGTTATAGTTAGGAATTAGCATTTAAAAAACCTTGCAAATTCACTGAAAAAAACATAGGTTTCACACATGTTATAGTTAGCTGGACATTTTACTGATAAAAAACCAATGAAATTCCCCCGTTATAGTTAGTGCAGGCAACTATAACTCACGCGACCGCAATCTTCTGCTGATGACATATGTGTCTTTATGAAAAAAAAATATTTGTAATATATGTATAGCTAAAAATTAATGGAAGAAGACATGGGCAAATAAGTGTCTAAATACAGTATTAGCATCAGCAGAGGATTGCGGTCGCGTGAGTTATAGTTGCCTGCACTAACTATAACGGGGGAATTTCATTGGTTTTTTATCAGTAAAATGTCCAGCTAACTATAACATGTGTGAAACCTATGTTTTTTTCAGTGAATTTGCAAGGTTTTTTAAATGCTAATTCCTAACTATAACGTGTGTGAAACCTATGGTTTTTTCAGTGAATATATATATATATATATATAGATATAAATATATATAGATATATATTAATATATATATATTCACTGGAAAAACCATAGGTTTTAGGGAAAGTTATAGTTAGTTTGCACACATGTCACCTCAGGCCCCACCCCCTCCCTTCACCACTATGCAAACGCGCCCCATGGCGCGTTTTATGTTGGGGGTTTAAGTCCCCTTGAATCCTGAGGATCCCTGGGGTCCAACTTGCCCACTAGGTACCTCCAGTAAGCGCCACAGAGCTGCGTTGCAGAGAGGTGTAAAAGGAAGCGTGGCCTCCGAACACCTCTCTGCAACGCAGCTCCCTGGCGCATACTGGAGGTTCCTGGTGGGCTAGTTGGCCACCAGGGTCCCTCAGTATTCAAGGGGAATTAATTCCCCAACTTTAAACGCGCCAGGGGGCGTGTTTGCTGAGCGTTGCAGGAAGGGGGCGTGGCCTAGCCGATTCCAGCTTTTTTTTTTTTTAAGGGTGGCTGTGTGGCCCCCCTTCTCTTGCCTTTTCTGTGGGCCCGCAGCCTTTTTTTTTTTTAAAATGTAAATGCGAGAGTGACCACGTGGGCCCCCCTCCCGTGGGCGACTCCGGCCCCGTCGATCCCATCCCCCGGGGCATGGCCAAACATATTCTTTTTTATAGGAAGGGGGGGTTGCATGGCCCCCCTCCTAAGGCCTCTATTGGCCCCGGGGACCCCATCCCCCGGGGCCTTCCTTTATTTTTTATTTTTTTTGGGGGGAGGGGGGCCGTGTGGCCCCCCTCCTGGGCCACTTCTGGCCCCGGGGACCCCATTCCCCCAGGGTCTGGCCATCCTTTTTTTTGTGTGAGGGGGGCCGTGTGGCCCCCTCCTCAGGCCAAATATGGCCCCGGGGACCCCATTCCCCGGGGCCTGGCCTCTCCTTTTATTTATTTATTTTCAAGCTACATGGGAGGGGGTTACATGGCCCCCTTCCGGGCCTCTTCTAGCCCCGGGGACCCCATCCCCCGTGGCTGGCCCTCTCCTTTGGGGACCGTGGGGGGAGCCCCAATGCCCCACGGTCCCTTCCGGCTCCCGGCTTCCTGCGGGAGCTTGCATTGCTTTTCCACACGGGGAGCTGCTGACATGCAGCTCCCCGTGTGAAAAAGCAATGTGGTTTGGATTTTGAAAGCAAGAGCAGGTTTCCTGCTCTCTCTTTCAAAACCCAAACCAGAGTTTACAACGCGGCTCCCGCCCTGTCATTGCAAACAGCAGTGTCCCGGGGTGGGCACCCCGGGACACTGCAGGAGCCGGCCCTGGGGGGTGGCGGTCCCCAGGGCCATCACTGGCTCCAGGAGGGGCTCCGTAACGGACCCCCAAATTTGCATAGTTAGTGCCCCAGGGAGGTGGCGGTCCCTGGGGTGTGGGGGGGGATTGAGCCCTCCACACAGGTAGTTGTTTTTTTTTAAACAAGCCCGGGGTGGCGGCCCCTGGGACTGTGGGGGGGCCATGTGTATTTTAGGAAAGCCCCGGGGGTGGCAGTCCCCGGGGCTTGGGGGGCCCACCCATTTAAAACACAAGCCCGGGGGGTGGCGGTCTCCGGGGCTGGGGTGCCCCTCTGGGCCCTCCATTACAATATAAACATTGCCCCCGGGACTTGGCCCACCCAGGGGTAAAAAATAACAAAGCACGGAAGCCTGCGCTTCGTGTTTTTTATTTTTGCGTCCGGATTCGCGCTCCCAGCGCAAATTCGGCCGATTTTGTTTTTAAAACAAATGCTTTTTTTGCCTTGGGGTCCTTGTAGGACCCTTGAGCAGGCCTAGGGGGTCAGGGTGTTTCTACGCTGCCCCCTTTTCTTATTTTGCATCTTAGTTTTTCTGTTTTCTTGTGCCTCGGTTCTACCAAGGCACAAGATGGCTGCCAACACTTCCTGGTTTGGAGTGTTGACAGCCAATTAGCATGGAACTCGTGATCGGGAGGGTGCGCGGATCCACCGCGGCCATAGATATCGAAACTTTTATTTTTTGATTTTCTCAGCAACTACTGAACGGATTTACACCATTTAAAAAAAGGTCTTTTTCTGAACCAAGGGCTACCTTTTTGCCAAATTTGGTGTAATTCCGTTCAGCAGTTTTGGCTATAACCGTGTCTAAAGTTTCCTTTGGGAAATTCATTTTTTGACCTCTATTTTTTGAATTTCTCAGGAACTACTGCACGGATTTACACCATTTAAAAAAAGGTCTCTTTCTGAATCAAGGGCTACTTTTTTGCCAAATTTGGTGTAATTCCATTCAGCAGTTCGGGTTGTAGTCGTGTCTAAAGTTTCCTACAGAAAATAACATGGAGAAAATGTGTTTTGGGACCCCCCTTTTTTCTAGGCCCCCGCTTGCCGAATCATCCAGAAACTTTCAGGATAGGAGCTGACCAGAGCGGGCCAGAAGTTTTGGAAATTTCGCTAAGATTCATCAACCGGCGCCAAAGTTATTGGGAAAACAAAAAATGATTTCCTATGGAAACGTGGTCCTAACTATAACTACCTACTGGCGACCGCCAGTAGGTAATATATATATATATATATGTATATATATATTTATATGTATGTATATTATCTACTGGCGGTCGCCAGTAGATAGTTATAGTTAGGACCTATTTTCCATAGGAAATCCGCAACATTCTATTGGGAATATCTTTGGTGCCGATTGACGAATCTTCGCGAAATTCTCCAAACTTTTGGCCAGCTCCACTCCGCTCCTACCCTGAAAGTTTTGCAGTAATCCGTGAAGCGGGGGCCGAGAAAAAAGGGGGGGCCCAAAACGTGTTTTCCCCATGCAATTTCCCATAGGATCTGTTGTCGCAGCTACAGCCCGAACCGCTCAACGGAATGACACCAAATTTGGCAAAGAGGTAGTCCTCAGTTTGGACTCATGCCTTTTGCATATTTGGTGTGAATCTGTTCAGTAGTTCCTGAGAAAATGAGGGTAAAAAAGTTAGTGATATCTATGGCCCCGGAGGATCCGCGGACCGTACCCACACCCTCCCCGAACGGAGCGCGCACCCTCCCGATCACGCGCTGAATGCTAATTGGCTGTCGAGCGTCTCTCTACATTCGAAACCAGGAACTGTTGGTGGCCATTTTCTGCCTCGGTAGAAGCGAGGCTAAAGATGGAAGGGGAATAAGTGTGTAAAAGATATAAAGGGGGCAGAGTGAAAATACTCTGACCCTCTAGATCTGCTTAGGGGGTCACAGAATGGAATGGAATGTGGCCCCCCTTTTTAAAAAAAAAAAAGCAGCGAAATGCACCCACGGTGCGTGCATCCTATCGCGTTGGATGCATGGATTCTCTCGCGGTGGGTGCGCGGATCCACGGCAAAGTTTTTTGAAAAACGACAAGAAATCATTGGTTGTATAACAACTTTCTACACTGAAATGTAGGGTGTATATTTTTGTTTTTTAAAAGTATGATTGTTATTGGTTAACAAAAACAGATTGTAAGGAACATTATATATGATAAGCTGATATGTTGAAGAGTCAAGCACACTTCCTGTCTTGTGTAGGAACATTGTGTGCTGAACTTGTGACCTGTGAGCTCAGTGCAGTGTTCCATGACCTGTTTCTATGGTAACAGGCAGAAGGCAGATTGGGGGAAGGGTTGAAATGTATTTCAATTGGAAAGGGTTGAAATGTTTAACCAATAGAAATGTGTGTTTGCTTTTGAGTTTATGTGCGAAGGATTGTGATTTGATGTTTACATCTATATGTGTGGAAAATGAAAGGGAAACTTTTCCATTCTTTGCTTTTGCTGAGAGGTGCACAGTGCAGAGATTCTGTAAAAGAAAATATGGTGAGTGATTGATATACTCCTTAATCTACAAAAGAACTTGAAAGATGAGTTATTTAATTGTGAGGGATGTATGTGGACTATTTTGATTTTAATCAGACTAATGTATTTTTCCTGCTAAAGTGTAGTGAGTACTTTTTTTCTCTACAATGTGTGTGCATGTAGGAACCATTCTGTGATTGGCATTTGTGTTTTTCATGTGTTTGTAGAGAGATATCTGTGCAGTTTTTATATTTTGGTAGAATTAGCAACAAGTCATTGTTTATGAATTTGTGAAATGAGTTATGTTATGTTTCTATACTAAAATGTAGTACTACTTCTAGATGAAGAAACGTGTTTTGATATAGTGCAAGGGATAGTGTTGTTTGTCTAGAACCACACAGTGAGTCTGTGTGCATTTGGGAACCACTGTGAGAGAAGCATTTGGTAATATCGTGTATTTGCTGACAGATAAGTGTTTTAAAACCAGTCAGGTTGTCAAGTTTTAGAAGCATTAGAAGACAGTTATGGCCTATGCTTTCATTAAATGAGTGAGGCATTGACAGTAAATTGCAGTCGAGAAATATGTAGATTGTGAGCAGTTCCCTTACCACTTGCACTGTAGTGAATGAGTTTTGGTAAGCTCATAGGGATAGTGGTGCTTGTCTAGAATCACACTGTGAGTTAGTGTGTATTTGGGATCAGTGTGAGAGAATCATTTGGTAACATCATGTATTTGCTGACAGATAACTGTATTAAAATCTGTCATGTTGTGAAGTTTTAGTAGCAGTAGAATCCAGTCTTTGCTTATATGTTGATTAAATGAGTCATGCTTTGACACTGATGTGCTGTACTTAAATATGTAGATTGTGTGCAGTACCATTAACTCTTCCAGACTAGTGAATGAGTTTTGGTAAACTCCTAGGATAGTGTTGCTTGTCGAAAATCACACTGTGAGTCTGTGTGCATTTGGGTAAGGATTGTGAGAGAAGCATTTGGTAACATTGTGTATTTGTTGACAGATAACTGTTTTAAAACCTGTCATGTTGTCAAGTTTTAGTAGCATTAGAAGACAGTTATGGCTTATGCTTTCATTATATGAGTCAGGCATTGACACAAAAGTGCAGTCCTGAAATATGAAGATTGTGTGCAGTTCGCTTACCACTTCCACAGTAGTGAATGATTTTTGGTAAACTCCTAGGTATAGTGGTTGTTGTCTAGAATTACACTGTGAGTTTGTGTGCATTTGAGAACCACTGTGAGAGAATCATTTGGTAACTTCGTGTATTTGCTGACAGATAACTAATTTAAAACCTCTCATGTTGTCAAGTTTTAGTAGCATTAGAAGCTAGTCTTTGCTTATGCATTGATAACATGAGTCAGGCTTTGACACTAAGGTGCAGTACCATGTACTATTCTGTTCACTGTGGCAGAACTGAAAATTTAAAAGTTTTACCTAAGCACTGTCCTAGAAGTAGTCTGATTATTTAGTCAGTTTCTAAGTACCAAATAGATTGCTTCAAATAAAAGTGTTCTGACATACTATACACTTGTCTTTTACACCTTCAATTCCCTAGTCAGTATCCATACACTTCCAGGAAACATCATGTCACTTCCTTTGCAGTCCTCTAGAGACCCATTCAACAGCATGTACTAATCCATTGACTGTGCCAAAACTCAAACACTTATAAATTCACTTAGACACTCTCTTTCCAGTACTCTAATGATTCAGTCACTGCCTAAGAATTCATGCACTGAGCCAGTTCTTAGCACAAGGACTACGTCACACCCATATCCACTACGCATGCAGTCCTCTAACCACCTACACACTTGTCTTTCATACCTTCAATTCCCCAGTCAGTATCCATTCACTTCCAGCAAACACCCTGTCACTGCTGTTGCACTCCTCTAGTGACCCATTCAGCATCATGTACTAATCCATTCACAGTGCCAAACCCTAATAAATTCACCCAGGCACTCTCCTTGCAGTACTCTAATCATTCAGTCAGTACCCAAGTACTCATCCAGTGACCCAGGCCTTAGTATATGGACTGCTTCAAACCCTTATCCTCTATGTATGCAGTCCTCTAACCACCTACACAATTGTCTTTCACACCTTCAATTCCCTAGTCGGTATCCATACACTTCCAGGAAATACCCTGTGACTCTCTTTGCAGTCCTCTAGTGACCCATTCAGCACCATGTACTAATCCATTCACTGTGCTAAAACCCAAACACTTATAAATTCACCAATATACTATCTTTGCAGTACTCTAATCATTCAGTCAGTGCCTAAGTATTCAGACACTGAGCCAGGCCTTAGCACATGGACTGCTTCAAACCCCTATGCACTATGCATGCAGTCTTCTAACCACCTAGACACTTGTCTTTCACACTTTCAATTTCCTAGTCAGTATCCATACAGTCCAGCACTTGTCACTGCTTTTGCACTCCTCTAGTGACCCATTCAGTACCAAGTACTAATCTATTCCCTGTGCGAAAAGCCTAGCACTTATAAATTCACCTAGACACTCTCCTTGCTGTACGATAATCATTCAGTCAGTACCCAAGTAGTCATGCAGTGAGCCAGGCCTTAGCACATGGACTGCTTTAAATGCCTATGCAGTATGGATGCCGTCCTCTAATCACCTACACAGTTGTATTTCACACCTTCTATTCCCTAGTTAGTATTCATACTCTTCTAGCAAACACCCTGTGAGTCACCAAGTGTGTCTCCTTATACTACTGTAATCATTTAGTCAGTTAGCATGTAGTCTTTTAGTGAGGTAGGCTTTAGGGCATGAACAGCTTCAAAGTAGTATGCACTATGCATGTAGTGTTTTAATGATCGTCACACTTGTGGTTCAGGGCTATAGTTTCATAGTCAGTTGTTATATAAAATTTGTTTGTACAGTAATGGAATAGTATATATTTGAAAGTTATTAATATACATTTATTTGTGATTCTTTTTTACAGATACAGAACAGGAGTGTTTCTCATCTGTTTGCACTCTTCTCGTGCAAGATTGTTTGGATGAAGGGTCCTTAGGTGTTTCATCATACTTGCTGTGCCGCACGAGTATTTTTTGTTAGGATCTCCTCGTAACAGAACTCTTTGGCAAATCTTGCGAGTGACGAAGGTGGCATTGGTCTTTGTTTGCTCCTTGGAAAAAGTAAAAAATGTCCTCACCACTGAAGAAAAACGTTGTTTGTGTGGTGCCTTCTGCAAAACATTTTCTTCAGATTCGGTAAATATTTTAAAGTGGCAACATTTACAGTTTTTGTAAGTTAAACTTATAAAATGTTGTTAGCTGTATGCATTTTATATATCTGTGATTTGTTTCTTGTGGTATTTTGTTGAGAATACCATGTTGTTGTTTTTTTAACAATCTTTCTTATTTTCCAGGTCTGTCGTCGACATCCATTGTCCCCACAGTACTGTTCCGCCTTGTTGTTTTTTATTATTGTTGTTACATTTTGTTTATTAGTTTATTGTTCATATATATGTTAATAAAAAAATAAAGTTTGAAAATAGTTTTTCGTTTATATATTTATTATTATAAAAAATAAAGTTTGAAAAAAAAATTAATAACGTTTTTGGTTGTTCTCTTAACTGCTGTGTGACTCTTTCTTGTTCTTATTACTGTTATTTGATGGAGTCCACCATGGTGTTAAATTTTGGGGGACTTATCGCTGGAATACTGGTGATATCTGCAGTTTGCACCAACTTCAGAATAGTGTGTTAGATTTATCTCAACTTTACTTCCGTTAAAGTGCTGATAATGAAATGGAGAGTAGCCGTTCCCGTGCAAAAAGACACGAGGTGCACTTTTCCGATTTATTCTAAATACTAAAATCCTGTATTGAATTGCACTGAGGTATTGGCTGCACTTACAGTGTACACACAAAATCTATTAAGAAATCTCATTGTGGAGGAGGAGCCTAGCGCGCAACCAAGATGGACGCGTAGGCACAGGGCTCCCCGGACCCTTGCCGCTCCTCGCAACTTATCCTGACATTATCCTGGATTTGTGAACGGATTCTGGAAGATGAACCTTGGCTGAATCCATAACTCTTTTCAGAACGTAAATCGGACCTGGGAGACCTGAAATATAGCGTCTTGCATTTTGGAGGCCCACCTGGAAGCTGTGCCCGGTGCTTTGGTGAACTGTGGGGCCGGGGAGTAGTTGAACAACAACGGCATCGGAGCCTTGCCAATGACCGCGCCCCCACTTTCAGTTTCGCTTTTGCACTTCTGCATGGCCTGATCGAGGAGCTACTTCGCGCGGCTGGGGCGCCCTCCGGCCTTTGTACTGGACTGATTTGTGCCTTTTTCTCCACTTTTCCGTGCGGGCTCTCGGGCAGTCTGTGTCTGATCTGCTGGCACCCCTTTGCTATCGGTCCTGGCGGACCCCTCCGGTGAGCATCGCTTAACATGATGGGCAAGGGGGATCCCGAGAAATGGAGGACCAAGACTTCCCACCGTGGGGGACCAGTCCAGAGTAACATCATGGATCGTTATACCCAAGGCAAAGGATCCCCCGGGCCAGCAAGTGCCGCCGTGGAGGACTCCGGTGGTGGCCCGTCCGTGCCCACGGAATTGTCGCTGCAGGACGATATGGGCGCCATCAACGGCATAAGGGAGACCATCGCCCTGCAGTACGAGGCTCTGGCCCGTAAAATTGACACGGTTGCCATTGATGTTACGTTAATTCGGGCGGATCTCTCTAAGACTAACGAGAGGGTTCAATCGCTGGACTTGAGGACATCCACTCTTGTCACGGATGTATCAGACCTCCAGGCAACTCTTGGCGATCTAAAGTCGGCGAACGACACGATGTCCCGCCGGCTGGAGGATTTCGAGGGTCGGGCACGACGCAATAATATCCGCGTCATAGGTGTGCCGGAGACTCTCGACAATCGTCCGGTGGACCTCATGGTCGAAGATCTCGTCCTCAATCATCTTGCTCCTTCAGGCCTGAGCAAGTTCTTCGCCGTGGAGCGTGCCCATCGTGTCCCGGGTGGTAGGCCTCGCCCAGGAGCTCCCCCGAGGCCTATCATTGCAAAACTTTTTCATTACAGAGATCGGGATGCGATCCTGCAGGCCTCGAGGGTGCACGGCCCAGTTCACTATCAGAATGCCTCCGTTAACTTCTTTCCGGACTTCACCCAACTCGTTCAGAAACAGAGAATGGGCTTTCAGGGGGTGAAGCGCCGTCTTCGAGATTTGGAACTTAAATACTCTATGCTTTTCCCTGCCAGGCTTCGTGTGGAATATGAAGATCGGACTATCTTTTTTGAACACCCTGACATTGTGAGTGACTGGTTAGACTCCCTGCCGGACCGGGGCGAACGATCTGGGCGTACTGGCGGTGCTGAGGGCGGAGGGCCTCCACAGGAAGGATTCTTGGTCCTCTACTTTGACATTTCCTTCTGCGCCCAGCCAGGTTCTACTTCAATTGTATATTTTGTCTATTAATGTTCTGTCTGGATGCGGGCAGGGACGGGTCCCTTTCCTCCTCTAGGGTCTTTTTGTAGCATGGGATTGTTAGGGCGACAGGCACACTGCAAGTTGGGGGGGCTGTATAGTCCGCAGGGGTGCAGGGTGGGGGGAGTTGCAATGGCGTGGGGGTGGGAGGGGGGCATTGGTTGTTGGGTTGTGTGCTTTTTCTTTTCAAGGCGGTGTGTTTGTTTCCTTTCAGTTTTAGGTGTCTGGCTGCGTGCCCGGGGACTCCAGCTTCTTGTGTTGGGATGGGGGGGACGGGTTGAAACTTATGTCTTGGAACGTCAACGGATTGGGGGACCGTATCAAACGTGGGGTGGTGTTGCAATATTTGCGCCGATTGGCCCCTGATGTGGTATTTCTTCAAGAGATGCACTTGGTGGGTAATGTATGTCATGCCATGAACAGGGGGGGCTACCGACTGGTTGCACATTCTGGCTTCACCACTGGATCCAGAGGGGTGGGCATCTTGCTGCGATCTTCCCTCCCACTTGAGATTGACAAAGTTACTCTTGATGATAGAGGGCGCTATGCGTCCTTGACTGGACGGTGGGAGGGTCAGACTCTTTCATTGTTCTCGGTCTATGTTCCCCCGGGCCTCCAGACCTCCACTTTCTCTGATGTGGGTCGTATGTTACTTGAACTTCCTGATAGTCTCTTGCTTGTGGGTGGGGATTTTAATTTCGTGATTTCTGGTGAGTTGGATCGTTACCCTCCCAGAGCCCTCTCTGCCGCCCAGGCGTGGCTCGGCGGGTTCTTGGACACTTTTGGCCTAGTGGACTGCTGGAGGTTGATACATCCGACACAGAGTCAGTACACATTTCACTCCGGGGCTCACGGGAGTCTCTCCAGACTAGATTACTTTCTTATGCCAGCGGCCCAGACCACCCGGGTCCGGGAGGTTAAGCACCTGGCCCGGGGCATTTCTGATCATTCCCCATTGTGGCTCCTCTTCGATACCGGGATGCGATCCGCCGGGCGGGTCGCCCCCATTAATCCCTGGTACCTGCGTGACCCCAACATCCGCAAGGGTCTCATTAAGTCGCTTGACCAGTATTTTCTTGAGAATGAGGGGTCCGTCTTGTCCTCTGTGTCCTTGTGCGAGGCTTTCAAAACGGTTCTCCGAGGACACGCCCTATCCCTGATCGTGGAGGCCAAGAAAGCTAAGAACGGGGAGGTGGTTGCGTTGGAGGCTGAGATATCGGGGTTGGAGGCTACCTTGGAGACGGCTGTCACTCAGGACGGGCTCCACGCTCTCAGCCTGAAGCAATTCGAATATAAATCCCTTGTTACGGAGGCTGCTCGGACAATGTATAGGGAACAGCAGGGTAGGCTGTATGATGCTGGGGATAAGGCGGGTAAATTGATTGCTTGGCTTGATAAGAAGGAGAGAGTGAATCGAGTGGTCCCCGTGCTTCAGACGTCGGAGGGAGTGAGTGTGACTGACCCTGGTGAGATTGTGGAGTGTTTCGCTGATTACTTCCGTGCTGTGTACTCCCCGGTGTCTGATAGAGATGAGGCTGACTCCCGTCACTTGTTGAAGGATATTGCTTTGCCGTGCCTGTCGGTGGATGAGCGGGAGCAGTTAGATGCCCCGTTGTCGGTCGACGAGATTGCTACCGCGATTCGTTCCCTTCGCTCAGGCAAGGCTATGGGCCCCAACGGACTCCCTATTGAACTTTACAAACTGCAACCGGATAAAATTGCGCCATTTCTCCGTCGTATGTTTTCGGAGTCGCTTGAACTTGGTTCTCTCCCTGCTGACCAACGTTTGGCCACTATAGTCGTGATTCCCAAGGATGGTAAGCCTCGGGACCGTTGCACCTCGTACAGGCCTATTTTTCTGTTGAACGCCGAGCCGAAAATCCTTGCCAAGGTTCTTGCTAATCGCCTGCTTACTGTTATCTGTGACCTGGTGCATCCGGACCAATCCGGTTTTATCCCGCACCGGAATACGGCCCTTAACTTGCGGCGCCTACATGGCGTACTTGCAAGGGCGGAATATCTCTCAGAGCCGGCCATCTTGGTTTCCTTGGACGCCACGATGGCCTTTGATACGATAGAATGGCCGTATCTTTGGGCCTTCGTTCTTGGGAGGGGCACTAGGCAGGGATGTCCGTTATCTCCCTTGCTCTTCGCTCTGGCTTTGGAACCGCTCGCTGCTTGGCTTCGTTGGGAACCGTCAATAAGAGGGATCCAGTGGGCCCCTGGCTTCGAGGATCGAGTTTCGTTGTACGCGGATGACATTCTTTTGTACCTCACCTCACCACGTCAGTCACTCAATGTGCTCTTTGACATCCTTACTTCCTTCGGCAAGAACTCTGGTTTGATTATTAACTGGTCCAAATCTTGTGTCTATGCTATATCCGGTGGCTTCCCTCTCTTGCCTTCTCATTTTCCTATTAAGGCTTCCCACTCCGGCTTTACGTACCTGGGGGTGTACGTCTCATTGGACCCGGCGGCCCGCTACGAGCATAATCTCCTCTCTCCACTTCGGAGATTGAGGTTAGACGTGGCCCGTTGGCGTAAGCTTCCCTTGTCTCCCCTCGGTCGTGCGGCGCTTTTTAAAATGATGTCTCTTCCCCGATTCCTTTACGCACTTCAGAACTCCTTTGATATTATTCCGACGGCCTACTTCCGGGAGGTGGAGAGCTTACAGAGGAGGCTTGTTTGGGATGGTCGTGCACGTATTGCTCTTGCAAAACTGACTCTCCCCTGGTATGACGGGGGCATTGCGCTCCCGGACATCAGGAGGTACTATTGGGCCTCCCAGCTGTCTGCTATTAACCATGCAACGTACGCACCTGGTCTGAATCCGGCTTTCGAAATGGATAGATTTTTGTTGCCGGGTGGAAACTTTAACAGAGCGCTTTACTCTCGATCGGCTGGGAAGAACTTAACCGGTCCCACTAAGATTGCTGTGCGCGTGTGGAGGGCTGCGAATGTGGCCATGGGCTGGAATGAGCGTTTGACGGGTGCGACCCCTTTGTTTGCGTCTGAAAGATTGGGAATCCTCTGGACGACGAAGGGCTTTGAGCGTTGGGACACGATTGGCATCAGTAGAGTAGGTGACCTTTGGGTGAAGGGTGCGGTTAAATCCTTTGCTGCGCTGCAGAGTGAGTACGAATTGAGTGAGCGGGAGTTCTTTCGGTACGTCCAGGTTCGGCACGCCTTGCTCTCGGCTTTCGGGGCTGGGACTGCAGTCCCTGTGTCTTCGCCACTCGAGGACCGCATACTCGACGGTCACTTGCCCGACAGTACTATTTTCCTTATCTATAAAAAACTAATCAACGTTCGGGCGGATCTCCTCATGCGCCTTCGTGAGGCGTGGACCGGGGATGGTGTGGAACTGGACGATGAGGATTGGCAGTCTGCACTGTCCTCCCCTAAGGAAGTAGCCATACCCGCACGTCTCCGTCTTGTCCAGCTTAAAATTCTCCACCGTGTCTACGTGACGGGCCCTCGTTAAGTTTTGATGGGTTTTTCTGAAGACGGGCTCTGTAGGCGCGGCTGTGGGCTCAGCGCCACTTTTCTCCATGTTCTCTGGGAGTGCTGTGAGGTGGCGGAGTATTGGCGCCGGGTGCATGCTGTCATGGAATGCGTCACTGGGGTCGCTTTGTTGCCCGAGGCTCGCCGATGTTTGTTGAACGTGTGGGAGCCTAACGACTATAATGCGGCTCAGACTCGGTGGGCGGCCCTTGGGAACATGATTGCTAAGAGGGACATCGCACAGCGTTGGGGTTCCCGACGGCCTCCCACCGTGTCAGTATGGAAGGATAACATGGATTGGTGCATGTGCAGAGAGAAGACTGTGTATGTGTCTCGGGGTAAGCCGGGGGCGTGGGGTAGAATCTGGGGTCAGTGGAACGCGTACCGAGGGAACATCTGCACGCCCCCCCTCGTGGACACATCTGATGCTGCCTTGTCCCCCTGAACCTGAGGTTCCCGGACTCTTACATTTTACCTGTAGACGGTTGTGGTTCTCCCGTCGCCCCCACCTCCCTCTTGCTTATCCTCATTGTCCACCTGAGGGTGGAGTATGTATTGTGTAGTTCCCCGGATGTGGTTAGACGCCCCCTTTTTTTGATGGTTTCCGCCTTGCTGTTTGGTGTTATTTTATTTTTCTTTGTTTGTCTTTCTAAAATTATGTATCCTGATAACCTCTGAGGTACACTCAGTAATTTGTTAATTCGGCTGGGCCCCAGGGGGCTTGTTGCTGCCTTGATGTTGTTGACCATGTACATATTAGCGGCCGGCCCTGGTGGTTGTAGGCCCATGTTTGTATTGATTTTTATGTACAATAAAGGTTTTCGCAAAAAAAAAGAAATCTCATTGTATTTATATTGATTGGGAATAGTGCGTCAGGTGCTGGATCTTGATGAGATACACTACTCAGTCCGTATATTGTTCTGCACACGAAAAAAATCACATCACAACTTTCACACCAATTGCAATGCGAAACAAATTCCGGCAATAAGACACGTTAGCACCAGGTATTTTACACCTGCTTTCTGCTGGTGTTAAGCAGGACAACTACCTGCACCATGAAAGGGAACACA
Organism: Triturus cristatus; assembly: GCF_964204655.1. NCBI lineage: Eukaryota > Metazoa > Chordata > Amphibia > Caudata > Salamandridae > Triturus > Triturus cristatus. The sequence goes on along the minus strand of NC_140582.1, from coordinate 304,245,606 downwards.
GCCAAGAGCCACACCAGAACACCACAGGTACCATAGAGTCAATGAGCATGATACAGGACATTGACTGGGTGTGAGTGTTTGATTGGTTCTGATGCTCCGTCCATCACCACCCCCTTTTGTACTGCTTTGTTCGCCATAAGTTGGCAGGGTATGCTCAGACGTGAGTCCCTTGCTCACTTTGCCACTGGATTCAAGCAAGCCTGGCTGAAGACGGCTGAAATGCCAGAAACCGGTCCTAGGAAGCTTGTTTCTGGTCCAGGGAAGGCATGGCTTGGCAGTTCGGGCTGGACTGTTCCCATGAGGCACAGGGTCAGACTGATTTGCATATGGCCATGTCTGAACTGGGGTGGCAGAGTGGGCTAAAGAATGGTGATGGATCAAACCCAGATCTTTTGACTGGGTGTGAGTGTTTGATTGGTTCTGATGCTCCGTCCATCACCACCCCCTTTTGTACTGCTTTGTTCGCCATAAGTTGGCAGGGTATGCTCAGACGTGAGTCCCTTGCTCACTTTGCCACTGGATTCAAGCAAGCCTGGCTGAAGACGGCTGAAATGCCAGAAAACGGTCCTAGGAAGCTTGTTTCTGGTCCAGGGAAGGCATGGCTTGGCAGTTCGGGCTGGACTGTTCCCATGAGGCACAGGGTCAGACTGATTTGCATATGGCCATGTCTGAACTGGGGTGGCAGAGTGGGCTAAAGAATGGTGATGGATCAAACCCAGATCTGTTGACTGGGTGTGAGTGTTTGATTGGTTCTGCTGCTCCGTCCATCACCACCCCCTTTTGTACTGCTTTGTTCGCCATAAGTTGGCAGGGTATGCTCAGACGTGAGTCCCTTGCTCACTTTGCCACTGGATTCAAGCAAGCCTGGCTGAAGACGGCTGAAATGCCAGAAACCGGTCCTAGGAAGCTTGTTTCTGGTCCAGGGAAGGCATGGCTTGGCAGTTCGGGCTGGACTGTTCCCATGAGGCACAGGGTCAGACTGATTTGCATATGGCCATGTCTGAACTGGGGTGGCAGAGTGGGCTAAAGAATGGTGATGGATCAAACCCAGATCTATTGACTGGGTGTGAGTGTTTGATTGGTTCTGATGCTCCGTCCATCACCACCCCCTTTTGTACTGCATGATACAGGAATACCCATGAGGGCCAGAAGACTCATCTCAACAACTTGTTGTGTCCAAAATAATTATCCCAAGGGCCACACTTACCATTGGCCCGCAATATTAGGTAAGAAGGAGCAGTTGGCAACGTGGAAGGTTCAAACGTTTATTAGCCACCACAGAACTCTATATAGAGGAGCCTCGTCGATCCTCACCCATCAGGTGCGCCGAGGAAGACTGCTGGCTCCTTGACAGTAACACACTTTTATACATTATCAGTACAGCATACAAAACCATATATGTGGAAAAGTACCAGTTAGTCCTGGCGCCCCTAATGAGCTCATGCCCATTTCTAGTTTCGGTTACACTTACAAAGGGTTACTATCTTTACAGAGAAGGTCGAAAGGGTAACTCCCTTCTCGTCCCAGGCCTAGAGGAATTCGCCTGATACTCCCTTTTAGCAGATGTGACCTTGCTTCTCAGCAACTCAGCCTGTCTTCTAATTAAATGCAAGGAAAGGGGAAAGCAGAGGGTGTGCGGAAAAGACCACGTGACTCCCAAGTGAGAGAGAGAGCCGCAATCCAAGATGGAGGCGGTTCGGTTTCTCGGCCCTTTTTGTCGTACTAAACACAATCGGGGATCTCGAGCCGTTTAATACACCATAACGAGGTAAACTATCATTAGATATACTGCGCTAATCATATCGTAATATCTTGAATACCTCAAACTCCAGGACCGCCAATGCCCCCCAAACCCACATCTCAGTAAGTGTGTTCCTGTGGTCATTGTCTTAGCATGATAGGCACGAGCCCTGCAACATCACAGTGTGCTGTCACCTCAGCGTTGGCAGTGAGCCTGGATGTGTAGCTACGCACGCATGCTCCTGCATGCACAACTGGCGTGTGCTGGTCTGGGGTTCACAGGTCAGTGCAGGGGTGTGCCTATACGGCAAGGGGAACAGGGTGTCTCGGACATGTCCGTGTACAGGAAGTGCGGTGTATCTCTGTGTTCTGGTGTGGCCTGCTACAAGAGCAGTTGATGTTGTAAACTGGCATGCACCACCTCCAAACGGCACTGTGATGTTGTAGTTGGAATGTTGAACTCGACCATGTGCCACATGCTGGGCATCTCATCCATGATGACCACGGTTGCAGACATCCCACAACACCAACGGCTGGCCTTTGTACACATCCTGTATGAATGCAGCGTGGTTTTCACTTCTATGCTCGTTCAGTGGTGTGATGTTGGCGGGTTGTGTGACTTGTGCTGCTTGTTGGTGTGTTTCATTTTGGCCATTGTTAGTCTATATGTGTGTTGTACTTAATTGTGCATGTGTGCCATTCTGCCCATCTCCCCCCTCCCCCCACTCCCTGCTTCTTCCTCTTCCTAGTGCTGTTGTGTCTATAATTTTGTTGCTGCATACATAAATACATGTAAAGAATAAATTAGAATAGTTCCTTGATTCTTTTAGGTTTCCAAACTTCTCTATTGGTTTCTTTTTAATTTTCCATATGAACCGTTTTTTTAATATTGAACAACAGATAAAAGTCAGAAGTGCAACGTATTCTATCAACACACTTTCTAGAACATTCTACAACACGTGCAGGTTAAAAGTTCATCAATTTTTTAAAACTTAACGATATTTTTTTGTAACATTTTCTTGAATATTTAACGACACGTGCATGTTAAAAGTTGACGATTGTTTTAAGTTCGAACAGTGCCTTTCAAATGCAAGTATCAGGTGTGGTTGATCTGAGCAAATTTTATCCTTTGATATGTACTCCACGTTGAAACTGCTTTTTCTTAACCAATCACAAAGATGCTTTTCCACAAAACTAACGTGCACCCTACTTTTAAAAAAGAATGCTTTTTATGATATCTTCAGAGATAAGTAATAGATAGGAATTAGCATTTAAAAAACCTTTGAAATTCACTGAAAAAACCATAGGTTTCAGGGGCATTATAGTTAGGAATTGGCATTTAAAAAACCTTGGAAATTCACTGAAAAAACCAAAGGTTTCAGAGGCATTATAGTTAGCTGGACATTTCCCTTGTACAAAACCCTAGAAATTCCCCTGTTATAGTTAGTTCAGCTAACTATAACTCGCGCCCCCGCAATGCACTGCTGATGACGTCACATATTACATCACTCATGACATGGTCAGTGACATCACTGATGACATCACTCATGACTTCTCAAATGACATCACTCATGACATCACTGATGACATCATCCATGTGATAAATTAGTGCATCTTCTCACATCCTAATATAACCTTTGATACACCGACTCAAAATTTCAGACGGCCATTTTGAAAATCATAGATACTCCAATACCAATAACTACATACCCACTCATTAACTCTTAGGTCTACATACACCTCCACTCACTCACCTGTACAGTCACTCATACTTACAGTCACTCCGTACAAGACTATCATATGCATTTATACACCTATATAGACACTCACACACCGCCAATCATCCATTGAGGTACTGACACACCTAGTCAGTCGTGCAAGTAATTAAACACAGTCCAATTTACTCACCTATACAGTTAAACACACTCAAGTTCACTTACTCGTGAAAATAGTACCACATTCTTAGGCTCTAATAGAATCATTGATACAAGCACACACTCATCCATACAGCCACTCTCACAATCACACACTCTCACATATACCCACTTATATACTCTTACACACATATATACTTTCTTTCACATATGTAGTTAGTCACACATGTACCACTGAGACATACATTCAATCCCTAACACACCCATACATACACTCACCCAACCATACAGTCCATCACAGATGCACTCTTAAAACCATGCACCCATAGAATCACCCACTCACACATATATGCATAGAGTCACACACACCCTACCCACACAAACACTCAGGCACCCATACAGATACTCAGACAACCAATCAATAACCCATATAGACACTCATATAGCTATTCACAAAACCATGCAGTCACTTATACACCTACACACAGACACATACAGACATTCACACAGTTTAGTCACTAGTCTGCAGTAAGATACATTTAATGACTCACTTAAAGAGTCAGTTACGCACCTACAAAATCATCCATTCACACACTTGTACACCCACTCATTCTTCAACAGACCTTTCCCTATATATGTTAAACATATTAAAACTGTACAGAAACACATACCTACTGGATGATGTCATCAGTGATGTCATCAGTGATGTCATTTGAGATGTCATCAGTGACGTCACTGACCATGTCATGAGTGATGTAATATGTGACGTGATCAGCAGTGCATTGCGGGGGCCCGAGTTATAGTTAGCTGAACTAACTATAACAGGGGAATTTCTAGGGTTTTATATGAGGAAAATGTCCAGCTAACTATAACGCCCCTGAAACCTTTGGTTTTTTCAGTGAATTTGTAAGGTTTTTTAAATGCCAATTCCTAACTATAACGCCCCTGAAACCTATGGTTTTTTCAGTGAATATATATATATATATATATATATATATATATATATATATACTTGAAGATATAAATATATACTTCCAATCCCGCTTTCACACAAAAAACGGGTCTGATACTTGCTTAGGCTGGTCAACACAATTTTAATGCCTCCAGGGTGCACATAAAGAATCGACGCGATGTCCATGCCATCAGCTCCTGGCAGACGCGTTTCGGCGGATGCCTTTCTCAATGCCGGGCGTTTGGCTGAAAGTTCAAAAGGGTAGGTTTTCGCGGGTCTTTGATAAAGATCTTTCCGAGGGTTCCTATTGGCTAGAAGTTGTAGTAACAGAAAGAGGACAGGGAAGGTTCCACCTAGTCAGTACTAGCCTCTTTCTAATCAAAGGATCCTCGTATGTTGTGCATGACCTCCCACTAGAAGAAACAGGACAGTCCATAGTTCAGAGCGCGGTGCAGTGACCCGCTCTCGTATATGATAATACATTGGTACCGCCAGCTCCTTGTAGAATTGTGGGAAACATCCTGGCAGACTCCATCGTTGCTGGTCAGCCCACTAGCAGTCAATCTGCTCCCTCTCCCCGATACCTCTACCAAATCCAGGTCGGGGGGCGCCGCGTTGTGCAGTCCATGCACACAAGCCACAAAATTTGCCGGCAATACGTGGGGCTCCAGACCGAGGGGCGTGCCAGATAAGCGGAGCCGACCACCGCTTCACATATACTTCCAATCCCGCTTTCACACAAAAACCGGGTCTGACACTTGCTTGGGCTGGTCAACACAATTTTAATGCCTCCAGGGTGCACATAAAGAATCGACGCGATGTTCACGCCATCAGCTCCTGGCAGACGCGTTTCGGCGGATGCCTTTCTCAATGCCGGGCATTTGGCTGAAAGTTCAAAAGGGTAGGTTTTCGCGGGTCTTTGATAAAGATCTTTTCGAGGGTTCCTATTGGCTAGAAGTTGTAGTAACAGAAAGAGGACAGAGAAGGTTCCACCTAGTCAGTACTAGCCTCTTTCTAATCAAAGGATCCTCGTATGTTGTGCATGACCTCCCACTAGAAGAAACAGGACAGTCCATAGTTCAGAGCGCGGTGCAGTGACCCGCTCTCGTATCTGATAATACATTGGTACCGCCAGCTCCTTGTAGAATTGTGGGAAACATCCTGGCAGACTCCATCGTTGCTGGTCAGCCCACTAGCAGTCAATCTGCTCCCTCTCCCCGATACCTCTACCAAATCCAGGTCGGGGGGCGCCGTGTTGTGCAGTCCATGCACACAAGCCACAAAATTTGCCGGCAATATGCGGAGCTCCAGACTGAGGGGCGTGCCAGATAAGCGGAGCCGACCATCGCTTCACATATACTTCCAATACCGCTTTCACACAAAAAAACGGGTCTGACACTTGCTTGGGCTGGTCAACACAATTTTAATGCCTCCAGGGTGTGCATAAAGAATCAACGCGATGTCCACGCCATCAGCTCCTGGCAGACGCGTTTCGGCGTATGCCTTTCTCAATGCCCGGCGTTTGGCTGAAAGTTCAAAAGGGTAGGTTTTCGCGGGTCTTTGATAAAGATCTTTCCGAGGGTTCCTATTGGCTAGAAGTTGTAGTAACAGAAAGAGGACAGGGAAGGTTCCACCTAGTCAGAACTAGCCTCTTTCTAATCAAAGGATCCTCGTATGTTGTGCATGACCTCCCACTAGAAGAAACAGGACAGTCCATAGTTCAGAGCGCGGTGCAGTGACCCGCTCTCGTATATGATAATACATTGGTACCGCCAGCTCCTTGTAGAATTGTGGGAAACATCCTGGCAGACTCCATCGTTGCTGGTCAGCCCACTAGCCGTCAAGCTGCTCTCTCTCCCCGATACCTCTACCAAATCCAGGTCGGGGGGGTGCCGCGTTGTGCAGTCCATGCACACAAGCCGCAAAATTTGCCGGCAATACTCGGAGCTCCAGACCGAGGGGCGTGCCAAATTAGCGGAGCCGACCACCGCTTCACATATACTTCCAATCCCGCTTTCACACAAAAAACCGGGTCTGACACTTGCTTGGGCTGGTCAACACAATTTTAATGCCTCCAGGGTGCACATAAAGAATCGACGTGATGTCCATGCCATCAGCTCCTGGCAGACGCGTTTCGGCGGATGCCTTTCTCAATGCCGGGCGTTTGGCTGAAAGTTCAAAAGGGTAGGTTTTCGCGGGTCTTTGATAAAGATCTTTACGAGGGTACCTATTGGCTAGAAGTTGTAGTAACAGAAAGAGGACAGGGAAGGTTCCACCTAGTCAGTACTAGCCTCTTTCTAATCAAAGGATCCTCGTATGTTGTGCATGACCTCCCACTAGAAGAAACAGGACAGTCCATAGTTCAGAGCGCGGTGCAGTGACCCGCTCTTGTATATGATAATACATTGGTACCGCCAGCTCCTTGTAGAATTGTGGGAAACATCCTGGCAGACTCCATAGTTGCTGGTCAGCCCACTAGCAGTCAATCTGCTCCCTCTCCCCGATACCGCTACCAAATCCAGGTCGGGGGTTCGCCGCGTTGTGCAGTCCATGCACACAAGCCACAAAATTTGCCGGCAATATGCGGAGCTCCAGACTGAGGGTCGTGCCAGATAAGTGGAGCCGACCACCGCTTCACATATACTTCCAATCCCGCTTTCACACAAAGAACCGGGACTGACACTTGCTTGGGCTGGTCAACACAATTTTAATGCCTCCAGGGTGCACATAAAGAATCGACGGGATGTCCACGCCATCAGCTCCTGGCAGACGCGTTTCGGTGGATGCCTTTCTCAATGCCGGGCGTTTGGCTGAAAGTTCCAAACGGTAGGTTTTCGCGGGTCTTTGATAAAGATCTTTCCGAGGGTTCCTATTGGCTAGAAGTTGTAGTAACAGAAAGAGGACAGGGAAGGTTCCACCTAGTCAGTACTAGCCTCTTTCTAATCAAAGGATCCTCGTATGTTGTGCATGACCTCCCACTAGAAGAAACAGGACAGTCCATAGTTCAGAGCGTGGTGCAGTGACCCGCTCTCGTATATGATAATACATTGGTACCGCCAGCTCCTTGTAGAATTGTGGGAAACATCCTGGCAGACTCCATCGTTGCTGGTCAGCCGACTAGCAGTCAATCTGCTCCCTCTCCCCGATACCTCTACCAAATCCAGGTCGGGGGGGCGCCGCGTTGTGCAGTCCATGCACACAAGCCACAAAATTTGCCGGCAATATGTGGAGCTCCAGACTGAGGGGCGTGCCAGATAAGCGGAGCCGACCACCGCTTCACATATACTTCCAATCCCGCTTTCACACAAAAAATGGGTCTGACACTTGCTTGGGCTGGTCAACACAATTTTCATGCCTCCAGGGTGCACATAAAGAATCGACGCGATGTCCACGCCATCAGATCCTGGCAGAAGCGTTTCGGTGGATGCCTTTCTCAATGCCGGGCGTGTGGCTGAAAGTTCAAAAGGGTAGGTTTTAGCGGGTCTTTGATAAAGATCTTTCCGAGGGTTCCTATTGGCTAGAAGTTGTAGTAACAGAAAGAGGACAGGGAAGGTTCCACCTAGTCAGTACTAGCCTCTTTCTAATCAAAGGATCCTCGTATGTTGTGCATGACCTCCCACTAGAAGAAACAGGACAGTCCATAGTTCAGAGCGCGGTGCAGTGACCCGCTCTCGTATGTGATAATACATTGGTACCGCCAGCTCCTTGTAGAATTGTGGGAAACATCCTGCCAGACTCCATCGTTGCTGGTCAGCCCACTAGAAGTCAATCTGCTCTCTCTCCCCGATACCTCTACCAAATCCAGGTCGGGGGGGCGCCGCGTTGTGCAGTCCATGCACACAAGCCACAAAATTTGCCGGCAATACGCGGAGCTCCAGACCGAGGGGCGTGCCAGATAAGCGGAGCCGACCACCGCTTCACATATACTTCCAATCCTGCTTTCACACAAAAAACCGGGTCTGACACTTGCTTGGGCTGGTCAACACAATTTTAATGCCTCCAGGGTGCACATAAAGAATCGACGCGATGTCCACGCCATCAGCTCCTGGCAGACGTGTTTCGGCGGATGCCTTTCTCAATGCCGGGCATTTGGCTGAAAGTTCAAAAGGGTAGGTTTTCGCGGGTCTTTGATAAAGATATTTCCGAGGGTTCCAATTGGCTAGAAGTTGTAGTAACAGAAAGAGGACAGGGAAGGTTCCACCTAGTCAGTACTAGCCTCTTTCTAATCAAAGGATCCTCGTATGTTGTGCATGACCTCCCACTAGAAGAAACAGGACAGTCCATAGTTCAGAGCGCGGTGCAGTGACCCGCTCTCGTATATGATAATACATTGGTACCGCCAGCTCCTTGTAGAATTGTGGGAAACATCCTGGCAGACTCCATCGTTGCTGGTCAGCCCACTAGCAGTCAATCTGCTCCCTCTCCCCGATACCTCTACCAAATCCAGGTCGGGGGCGCCGCGTTGTGCAGTCCATGCACACAAGCCACAAAATTTGCCAGCAATACGCGGAGCTCCAGACCGAGGGGCGTGCCAGATAAGCGGAGCCGACCACCGCTTCACATATACTTCCAATCCCGCTTTCACACAAAAAACCGGGTCTGACACTTGCTTGGGCTGGTCAACACAATTTTAATGCCTCCAGGGTGCACATAAAGAATCAAGGCGATGTCCAGGCCATCAGCTCCTGGCAGACGCGTTTCGGCGGATGCCTTTCTCAATGCCGGGCGTTTGGCTGAAAGTTCAAAAGGGTAGGTTTTCGCGGGTCTTTGCTAAAGATCTTTCTTAGGGTTCCTATTGGCTAGAAGTTGTAGTAACAGAAAGAGGACAGGGAAGGTTCCGCCTAGTCAGTACTAGCCTCTTTCTAATCAAAGGATCCTCGTATGTTGTGCATGACCTCCAACTAGAAGAAACAGGACAGTCCATAGTTCAGAGCGCGGTGCAGTGACCCGCTCTCGTATATGATAATACATTGGTACCGCCAGCTCCTTGTAGAATTGTGGGAAACATCCTGGCAGACTCCATCGTTGCTGGTCAGCCCACTAGCAGTCAATCTGCTCCCTCTCCCCGATACCTCTACCAAATCCAGGTCGGGGGGGGCGCCGCGTTGTGCAGTCCAAGCACACAAGCCACAAAATTTGCCGGCAATACGCGGAGCTCCAGACCGAGGGGCGTGCCAGATAAGCGGAGCCGACCACCGCTTCACATATACTTCCAATCCCGCTTTCACACAAAAAAACGGGTCTGACACTTGCTTGGGCTGGTCAACACAATTTTAATGCCTCCAGGGTGCACATAAAGAATCGACGCGATGTCCACGCCATCAGCTCCTGGCAGACGCGTTTCGGCGGATGCCTTTCTCAATGCCGGGCGTTTGGCTGAAAGTTCAAAAGGGTAGGTTTTCGCGGGTCTTTGATAAAGATCTTTCCGAGGGTTCCTATTGGCTAGAAGTTGTAGTAACAGAAAGAGGACAGGGAAGGTTCCACCTAGTCAGTACTAGCCTCTTTCTAATCAAAGGATCCTCGTATGTTGTGCATGACCTCCCACTAGAAGAAACAGGGATTTTACACCTGCTTTCTGCTGGTGTTAAGCAGGACAACTACCTGCACCATGAAAGGGAACACAGCCAAGAGCCACACCAGAACACTCACAGGTACCATAGAGTCAATGAGCAAGATACAGGAATACCCATGAGGGCCAGAAGACTCATCTCAACAACTCCAGGACCGCCAATGCCCCCCAAACCCACATCTCAGTAAGTGTGTCCCTGTGGTCATTGTCTTAGCATGATAGGCATGAGCCCTGCAACATCACAGTGTGCTGTCACCTCAGCGTTGGCAGTGAGCCGGGATGTGTAGCTATGCACGCATCCTCCTGCATGCACAACTGGCGTGTGCTGGTCTGGGGTTCACAGGTCAGTGCAGGGGTGTGCCTATACGGCAAGGGGAACGGGGTGTCTCGGACATGTCCGTGTACAGGTAGTGCGGTAAGTGTGTCTCTGTGTTCTGGTGTGGCCTGCTACAAGAGCAGTTGATGTTGTAAACTGGCATGCACCACCTCCAAACGGCACTGTGATGTTGTAGTTGGAATGTAGCAGGACATGCGCAAATAGGCATTACAATGGTGTGCTGTACGAGTGTACGAGATACAACAGCGCACTGTACAAAAGTGTGGGGGCTCGTGGGAGGGAGGTGCAGCCGTTTGGCAACATAACACACAGTGAACTCGACCATGTGCCACATGCTGGGCATCTCATCCATGATGACCACGGTCGCAGACATCCCACAACACCAACGACTGGCCTTTGTACACATCCTGTATGAATGCAGCGTGGTTTTCACTTCTATGCTCGTTCAGTGGTGTGATGTTGGCGGGTTGTGTGACTTGTGCTGGTTGTTGGTGTGTTTCATTTTGGCCATTGTTAGTATATATGTGTGTTGTACTTAATTGTGCATGTGTGCCATTCTGCCCATCTCCCCCCTCCCCCCACTCCCTGCTTCTTCCTCTTCCTAGTGCTGTTGTGTCTATAATTTTTTGTTGCTGCACACATAAATACATGTAAAGAATAAATTAGAAAAGTTCCTTGATTCCTTGATTTCCATATGAACCGTTTTTTAAATATTGAACAACACATAGAAGTCAGAAGTGCAACGTATTCTATCAACACACTTTCTAGAACATTCTACAACACGTGCAGGTTAAAAGTTCATCAATTTTTTAAAACAACAATATTTTTTTGTAACATTTTCTTGAATATTTAACGACACGTGCAGGTTAAAAGTTGACGATTGTTTTAAGTTCGAACAGTGCCTTTCAAATGCAAGTATCAGGTGTGGTTGATCTGAGCAAATGTTATCCTTTGATATGTACACCACGTTGAAACTGCTTTTTCTGAACCAATCACAAAGATGCTTTTCCACAAAACTAACGTGCACCCTACTTTTAAAAAAGAATGCTTTTTATGATATCTTCAGAGATAAGTTATAGATAGGAATTAGCATTTAAAAAACCTTTGAAATTCACTGAAAAAACCATAGGTTTCAGGGCGTTATAGTTAGGAATTGGCATTTAAAAAACCTTAGAAATTCACTGAGAAAACCAAAGGTTTCAGGGGCATTATAGTTAGCTGGACATTTCCCTCGTACAAAACCCTAGAAATTCTCCTGTTATAGTTAGTTCAGCTAACTATAACTCGCGCCCACGCAATGCACTGCTGATGACGTCACATATTACATCACTCATGACATGGTCAGTGACATCACTGATGACATCACTGATGACTTCTCAAATGACATCACTCATGACATCACTGATGACATCATCCATGTGATAAATTAGTGCATCTTCTCACACCCTAATATAACCTTTGATACACCGACTGAAAATTTCAGACAGCCATTTTGAAAATCATAGATACTCCAATACCAATAACTACATACCCACTCATTAACTCTTAGGTCTACATACACCTCCGCTCACTCACCTGTACAGTCACTCATACTTACAGTCACTCCGTACAAGACTATCATATGCATTTATACACCTATATAGACACTCACACACCGCCAATCATCCATTGAGGTACTGACACACCTAGTCAGTCGTGCAAGTAATTAAACACAGTCCAATTTACTCACCTATACAGTTAAACACACTCAAGTTCACTTATTCATAAAAATAGTACCACATTCTTACGCTCTAATAGAATCATTGATACAAGCACACACTCATCCATACAGCCACTCTCACAATCACACACTCTCACATATACCCACTTATATACTCTTACACACATATATACTGCCTTTCACATATGTAGTTAGTCACACATGTACCACTGAGATATACATTCAATCCCTAACACACCCATATATATACTCACCCAACCATACAGTCCATCACAGATGCACTCTTAAAACCATGCACCCATAGAATCACCCACTCACACATCTATGCATAGAGTCACACACACCCTACCCACACAATCACTCAGGCACCCATACAGATACTCAGACAACCAATCAATAACCCATACAGACACTCATATAGCTATTCACAAAACCATGCAGTCACTTATACACCTACACACAGACACATACAGACATTCACACAGTTTAGTCACTAGTCTTCAGTAAGATACATTTAATGACTCACTTAAAGAGTCGGTTACGCACCTACAAAATCATCCATTCACACACTTGTACACCCACTCATTCTTCAACAGACCTTTCCCTATATATATTAAACATATTAAAACTGTACAGAAACACATACCTACTGGATGATGTCGTCAGTGATGTCATCACTGATGTCATTTGAGATGTCATCAGTGACGTCACTGACCATGTCATGAGTGATGTAATATGTGACGTGATCAGCAGTGCATTGCGGGGGCGCGAGTTATAGTTAGCTGAACTAACTATAACAGGGGAATTTCTAGGGTTTTGTACGAGGGAAATGTCCAGCTAACTATAACGCCCCTGAAACCTTTGGTTTTTTCAGTGAATTTCTAAGGTTTTTTAAATGCCAATTCCTAACTATAACGCCCCTGAAACCTATTTAAAAAACCTTGCAAATTCACTTAAAAAACCATAGGTTTCACACAGGTAATAGTTAGGTGGATATTTCACTCGTAAAAAACCAATGAAATTCCCCCGTTATAGTTAGTTCAGATAACTATAACTCGCGCGCCCGCAATCCACTGCTCATGACGTCACATATTACATCACTCATGACATGGTCAGTGGCATCACTCATGACATCACTGATGACATCATCCTTGTGATAGAGTGGCAATCACCCCGAGACTTTCAGGGTAGGAGCTGAGCGGAGCGCCCCATTTGTTTTGAAAATTTCGTGAGGATTCGTCAACCGGCGCCAAAATTATTCAAAATAGAATTTTGAGATTTCCTATGGAAACACGATTCTAACTATAACTATCTACTGGCGACCGCCAGTAGATATATATATATATATATATATATATATATATATATATATATATATATATATATATATATATATATATATATATACTACCTTACTACCTGCTGCCGATCGCCAGTGGGTAGTTATAGCTAGGATGTAGTTTCCGCGGGAAAAGTATTTTTGGCGTAGTTTGATGAATTCCCCATAGAAGTGCGCTGGTATTTCTTGTTGCACATGGAAAGTGTTAGGGTGATCTGTCAAGTGGGGGCTGAGAAAAAGAAGGGGGCATAAAAACAGGAGACGGGCCGGCCGGACGGATGGGGTCCCCGGGGCTGAAATCGGCCATGGAGGGGTGCTACTTGGCCTCCATCCCTCTAATTAAAAAAAATAATAAAACAAAAAAAAGGCCGGGGTCCGGGGGTTTGGATCCCCAAGGCCAAATCATCCAAGGGAAGTGAGGCCATGCAGCCCAACTCCCCTAATAAATATTTTTTTTAATATAAGCTGACGACAAGTCAGGGGAGGACCTGCCTCCTTACTCTACCACTCTGCAAATGAGACTCCTGGTGCACAACTGATTGGAGGATGAAGTCCCCTTTGCTGCAGAGGGTGCTTGGGTACTAACACCCCCTCCTGTTACCTCCAGCATGTCCCACACATGGGGATTGCGGAGAGGTGATCAGAGGCCTGCGCTATTTCTCCACCACTTTGCAAACATGCCTCCTGGTGCACTACTGGTTGGGGGATGAAGTCCACTTTACTCTTGAGGGTCCATGGGGCCACTACCCCTCCTGTTACCTTCAATAAGTCTCACACATCGGGGTTGCTGAGAGGTCATGAGAGGCCATGCCCCTTTTCTCCAACAGTCTGCAAATGTGCCTCCTGGTGCACTACTAGTTGGGGGATGAAGTGCCCTTGGCTCTTGAGGGTCCTTGGGGCAAAACAAACCCTACAGTTACCTCCAGTAAGTCCCACACAGCTGGATTGGTGAGAGGTTGTCAGAGGCTACGTTCCCTTTCTCCACCACTCTGCAAACGTGCCTCCTCGTGCACTGCTGGTTGGGGGATGAAGTCCTCTTGCCTGATGATGGTCCTTGGAGGCCAACTACCCCTCCTATTACCTCCAGTAAGTCCTACACAGTGGCATTGCTGAGAGGTCTTCAGAGCCCATGCCCCCTTTATCCACCACCCTGGAAACGCACCTCCTGGTGCACTACTGGTTGCGGGATGAAGTCACATTGGATGCTATGGGTCCTTGAGGGCCAAGAACCCCTTCTGTTACCTCCAGTAAGTCCCATACAGCGGGATTCCTGAGAGCTGACTGGAGGCCCGCCCCCTTTCTCCACGACTCTGCAAACGTGACTACCAGGTAAAAAAAACATAGAAGTTCACTTAAAAACCCAAAGGTTACAGGGACGTTAGAGTTAGGAAATAGAATTTAAACAACCTTAGAAATGTACTGAAAAAAAACAAAGGTTACAGGGGTGTTATAGTTAGGCTCAGATTTCACTCATACAAAATCTGTGAAATTCAACAGTTATAGATACCTGAGTGAACTATAACTTATGCCCCCGCAATGCACTCCTTATGACCTCACTTATTACATCACTCATGACATGGTCAGTGACATCACTGATGATACCTCAAATGACATCACTCATGACATTACTGATGACATCATCTAAAAAAACACTCACACATCCACTCACACCCTCATGCAACCTCTGGTATACCCACTCACACACCCACACAAACCCTTACATACAAATTCTCAGACCCATACCAGTACTCACACACCCACTCACTTCTCCATAGAGCCGCTCACACACCCACTCTCTCACTCATACAGCCACTCACACAACCATTATCTCACCCTTACAGCCACTCATACAACCAGTCACTTACCCACACAGCCACTGTTTAGGGTCGAAGCACATGCCCTTTAGCACTGGTTAGCTGTGGCAAAGTGCTCAAAGTCCTAAGGACAACAAATAGATACAGCAAAAAGTGAAGGTAAGCAGGAAATAATCCGGGGGAAGACCACCCTAAGGATGACAGGTTTAACAACAATGAACAGTTAATTAAGCCAAAAATAATTCCACACACATTTTACAATGGGGAACTAATAAAAACAGATTCAATAGAGATCTGATTTGTTTGGGAAATGTATTCTTTAACTCTAGCACTACTGCAATGCTGGGTCATGGATTTACATGATGTGATAGTAACCAGCCTTGCAGTTGAGAACCAGGTCCAATTTTGGCCTAGTGATATGAGACCCCTAGATAAGTAGGTCTGAGTTGACTGGGCGTTATGGCAGAGCACCTCATTGCTCTGACGCAGGGAGGCGCAGCAACTAGGTGTCATCCTACCCTGGCTCTGGTCCCCGTGACATGTAGTGCTAGAGTTAAAGAATACATTTCCCAAACACGGTCCTGATGAATTGCCACTAGACCTGCTAGAGGCTATCTTTGGCATGAAACATGTCAACCACATGCACCACACATGCCCTGTAGGATCATTACATCCAGCTGTGGCTATTTTCTTCTGCTTAGGCCAGTGCCCCTTAGGAATAAAATTATTACGAAGGGTTCCCCTCGACCTATTTTAAATCTGTTTGCACACTCATTACACTACCCAGCCCACACACCTGCACACATCATACGGCTTCATCAACAAAAGATCTCCGCTAAAGAGCCCCTTCGCGGGTGCCCCTCGGGCATGCAGTGCCAGCCCGACGAGGAGCATGCCCAATGATGAAGCATGACATCCTCCGGGGTGTGTGAGGGCACTTTCTAAAATACCTGAATTCTCCCCTACACTTAGGAACTGCATACCCTCTTTTTCACATTTATGACTTAGGAGTACGTATTCCGGACCTGTTTAAAAAGCTCCTGGTTAATATTGTTTAAAAAAGAAGAAAAAAGTGGGGTCACCAAATTTGTTATTTCTTTTCTATCAGCCGTCCAGCCATTCAGATCTGTTCACAGGGTCAAACAGTAGGCCACATCCTTCTTCTGTTCTTCCACAGGTCCAGAAAGTGTTCTGAAGAGGATGTCTTGGAGTGCCACATTTATGGTTGGCACTAGCTGGTGAGGGAACATGACACCTGGCTCCTTTATAACTGATGTGGTAAAGGTCCCCACATGCAGCCATACATAATTTGTCAGCAGTTCCTGTTTGCACTACCGCAAACAATCACACAGTGCACCTTACTCCTAAAATCCAAGATGGGGAAACCCTTTCTAGCTTGTGCAGAGCCTGTGTGCCCACCCAGACCTGAGCCCAGGGAAATGAAAAGGTCCTTCCTTTGGGGTCATTCACAACTTGTCCTCAGGATGGCTTCCCTTCCACTGAGTCTGGGACCAGTCTGGCAGTTGGTACAAAAGTTTGCCTTCGGCAGTTCTCATCTTACATTTACTTGTGAAAGGGCAGGCCATTTACAAGTTAAAGAAGTTCCTGTATCCAGTCTAATTGGTGTTCCTGCAAGGGAAAGAAAAACATCTCCACTGACCCAGGTAATTTTTTCCACTCATCGAGGCTGGGGGCTGAAATGGCAGTTGTTAGCAAGCTACCGCAATGTAGTCATCAGGAACTTCAGGTAGGGAAAAGATAGTATATACAAATATTTAGTATGTATCTAACTTTACCATCAGATTAGACTTTTAATAAATATTAAATATAATGGTTGAATCATTATTCTAGCTGGTCCCAAAATAACAGAATTGATATTTTAATTTGTACTCCAGTTTTCCCAAAGTTAACCCAGAGCCTTCAGCAGTGAAAACAGCTTTTGTGGGTTTGTCACTACAGAGACATGCTAACAATACATTTCTATATGTATTCTTTTAAATACCGTGCACTCCGCCCTGTGGACACTTAAAAGGGAGTTGTTTCTGTGTCAAAAAGGGATATTTTGACAGGTCAGACTGGAGGTTTAACTGCAGCAGTCAGGCTTCGCTGATAGTCCTGAAGTCATGTTTTCCTTTGCCACACAAGTGGTAAGCACAATAACTGCTGCAGACCATGGGTTATATTTAACTTTCCATGCTATCCTAACTTTCCTATAAGGTCATAGTATATGGTGCAGAAGTACTCTGCACCATATACTATGGCCTTATCGGAAGGTTGATGTACCAATCAGGATCGTACCAATTTTTACATGTTTAGGTGTCAGAGCATATACACCGAGTACTGGAAAGTAGTCTAAAAACCAGCAATACAATTCAGCAAAAAATGGAGGTGCCTATGAAAAATGGGGCATTTGTTTCACACTAATCATAAAAATAACTATGCTGCTGTCATAGTATAATTGGGCTGCAACCTAGAAAAGCCTAAAATAAAGCCATCACAGGCTAGTTACAGCCATCATACTCCCAAGCATAGCTTAATGTTCAGGCACAGATTTGGATGCCTAAGTAGCATCACTTCCATGAGACCAACCATAAAAAGCCGTACAGATATCCTCAAAGCCAACTCATAACCTCAAATGCCCAGCATGTATCAGTAAAGTATTAGCATTAAATAGAGGCTGATCCTACTTGTGCAGGTTCTCCTTATCGTAGACAATCAGAAACTAGGCTGAACAGACCCAGCCTTTTGCACAAATGTGGCCAAGCAAAAAGGTAGACACCCAACTCATACGCAATGTCCGCTTCTTTGCCCCTTCCCTTATCGCAAGTGGGTGCATGCACAGCAAACCTGGGCGCCTATTATTGGAAGAGCACATTTAATCACTGATTTGTGGAGTTTATAGCAAGCCTATGTTGGTTTTCTGTGGTCGCATGGTATCCAAAGGAGATGACATATGGGTAGATTCATGTCAAAGTTTTCAAATAATCGATAAGTAAAAGTTGCATTTGTGTTAATTTTATGTAAAATTATTTTACGATCATGTCATTAAAAATTTGGCTTGGATTGAGCCTTCCTTGACGTATGTTAGAAACCCGCACACTCATTATATTATCCATTTATAAAGCACAAGCTTTAAACAAAATTGTCTCTTGATAGTGGAATTATTAGGTGTTATACAACAGATCACTTATTATTGGCTTCCGAAGGATGAAAAACTAACTCACCCAGGCATGAATTTCAACAAACCAGGACAATTGAAGAGCAAATGCAAAATGCTTATGATAAGCATGTTTTAAGATGTGACTAATGGACACAAAGACAGGCTTTCACAAATGTGCACTTGTGCATGTTTGTGCGTGCATGCATTAAACCTTTAATGCCGAACCTATTGGTTTTTCCAATGATTGTATTTTTTTACGTTTCATAATCCAGTTGGTGAGAGTGATGTTCACAATGATGGCACGTTTATTGCAAATAGGTATTTCTGTGCAATAGGTCAGAAAGATTAACTCAGTTTCATCCTAGGGAAAATTGTGTGGGTCACCGGCATCTGCAGTTTAGTATCCATTAAAGGGACTGCACCAGCAGCACCCTATGTCAGTCACTGGCCATCCCTGTCACTGCTTTGCTTATGTGGCCTTACCTATGAGTGTAAGTTGCATAGGATTCATATAACCCTATCATTTTTTGATTAACACTGTGGTTGTATGGCTTCTTTGGTAATCCCTAAAATCTGTTTCTGCACTTGCTAATCACCCGAGGAAGGCAAAATGCGGATTTTGTTTTTCACAATCAAGGTTGAGTATCTATCAGATTACAAGCATGGCAACCAGAAAAAATGCCCACTGCATGACCTCAGTGGTAAACAAAATGGTGCTTTGTTTGGATTCCATTCTTACCGACAAACAGGGGAGACTGGCGTGAGATGCAGAAATCTGGGAAAACGTCCAATGGGAGAAGCATTTGTAACAGCCCCTGGCTTATAATGGAGTATGTCATCGGTGATCTTAGCTTGCTGTATTGTGTACCAAACCCCAACTACAGAGCTTCGTAAACTTAAAATGATGACTCTTGTTGTTACTTCAAATAAATCAAGACTATAGAAAATGGGAATAGAAAAAACACATTACGCCTCTTCTATTCATTTGTTTCTGCATCTGTTTGTTTTGGTGTTTATCAGATTGCTTCTTACAGCCGGGCGTGTGATTAAACACTATTTACCAAATGCATTAAGGTTCCTCTGGGGCCTATGGCTATGTAGCTTTTCACAGGAAAAGTGCATAGATTAGGTGTGGGTGCATAACCTGGCGCCTGGTTGTTTCAGCACTATCTATATGCTGCTAAAGTATAACTGGGAGAACAGGACTGCAGCTTTACTGTCTCGGGCCATGAAATAGCCCTCACTCAAAAGCAGCCCCTCCCCTTGCCTGAAAACTAGCAAAAAATTAAAACTAAAAGTGAAATCCTTGGTGTAGGTGAGATTAAAGGCTGAAGTTCACGGGTTGCAGCTGTGACCACTATTGACCCCTAAATTATGTTTATGCCAAAGGCAAGGCTGTGCTCAGTCAAGCTTGGAAGTCCATAGAAGGTCAGGTGCAAAGAACTCTTGCACGTGGAATATGGTTTAAAAAAATCACAAAAAAGACAAATGTTAAATTGAAGTTATGATTAGCTTTGGTTACAATATTTCAACATTATTTTTAAAAAGACCTCAGAAGTTCTCCTAAAAAGACACAGTAAACGTGTAGGTATGTTTATAAATGAAAACCAAAAAAGCACAGAAATTCACAAGTTATCCTTAAAGGCACAATCCATAATTCTCCCAACAGCCATGCAAACCAAGACTCACACATCAAAAGCACGGCTTCTGATCATCAAAGCTGCCTCTGTTTTAAATCACTTGGAAAGCAGGAGCCTTGTGTCAAAAAGGCAAAATTGCTCTGTTGCAAGCTGCAATCCAAGAACCTGCATTACTGATACGCACTTTTCAGTATTTTTATCTAAACAGACTGTGATCTATAATTAAGCAATCTTTCTTTGTGAATAGGTAATTCTTGTTTTCAGCATGCTGAAGCTAGCCTAGAACTTTGATGGCACCAGTCAGTGCAGAAGTGTCCCACATCTCATAGTGACTAATTAGCCATGTGTCACTGTGTCTCTTAGTGTCACACTTCAAAGAGGCACAAGTTCACAAAGAGTCAGTGAAGTATTGCAAACATCATTAGTGCAAACACAAACTCAAAGTTCTTTGATAACACTCGGTGTCTGTGCAAAAATGGGAAAATAGCATTGCTCTGCTATTGCCATCTCACGCGTTCAGTGGCATGGCACAGATGCTATGGGCCCTAATGGAACAAGGGGAAATGAAATGCAAAACCTGATGTCGCTATTCGAGACAGGCAAAATATTGGTCCGGCCAATGTATTTACTCTAGTGTAGCTAGCATTAAGTTAATCCATTGCCACAGGAGTTTTTTCCCACCAACTACAGATGAAATGAAAAATGCATTTATAAAGCGCATGGCTACCCGGGGGCATCCCAGCGCTAACAAGAGGGAAGATAAGCATGGCCACCAGACTAAGGGAATAGCCAGGTCTTTTACAGTTTGCGTAAAACAAGATGGTTAGGTTCTTTTCGTAGGTAAAGAGGAAGAGAATTAAAGAGCTTCGATGCATTGTAAGAGAACATACACCCCCCACTTCTGGCCTTCTTAATCCTAGGAAGAATGGCCAAGTGCAGGTCATCTGAGCGAAGGCGTCTGTTGGCACGATAGGGGCGAATAATAGAATGATTAATGGCCGGGTCTTTTCCGGCCAACAACTTGTGCGCAATGCACATTGCCTTGATATTAACTCTCTACCTGATAGGAAGCCAGTGAAGGGATTTCAGGTCAGGTCTTGCTGATTGGAATTTTGGAATATTCAGAAGAATTCTGGCTGCCCAATTCTGTACCGCCTGGAGTTTGCACATTGGGCACCTAAATAAAGGGCATTACAGTAATCCAGACGCGACAGAATAAGCGCCTGAACCATAAGTTTCCTAGCCTGGAAAGGGAGGAGAAGGAGGACTTTCTGAAGCATCCTCAAGATACCATTGCACGTGGCTGCCACATTGCGTGCCTGAGCCTTGAAGGTCATATCTTGGTCTAGCCAGATATCCAGGCTCTTTATCTGGGGCTTGGGAGTTGGAATAGAACCCAATGTATTCGGCCACTTTGTATTGAAGTCAACAGGTGACGATTCCCCAGGATCATCAACTCATTTTTTCCCCCTTTAATTTCAGAAAGGAGTCATTTAGCAGTCTCTTCCAAGCACTGCCGAATGTTAGGGGACGAGTTGTCGGCATGGTTGAGTCCCACCACAAGTTGGGTATCATCTGCACAGGTCACTATGTGTTCACCAAAAGCCAACACCAGCTTTGCTAAAGGGCTTATATAAATGTTGAACAATGTGGGACTCAGGGATGACCCCTGAGGAACCCAGCAGCAGAGGAGCACCTGTTTTGAGGCCACATCAGCATTGAAAACCTGAAAAAATCTATCACTCAGGAAAGATTGCAACCAAGCCAGAGCGACCTCGCTTACCCCCAATCTTATAAGTCTTTGGACCAGGAGTTGGTGGCTAACCACTTAGAAGGCTGCACTGAGGTCTACGAGAATGACCACAGTGATGCCTCCGGAGTCCAAGATTTTTTTCAACTCTTTAACAACTGAGAGCAGGGCCATTTCAGTACCTTGCAGTGGGCAAAAGCCCGTTTGAGACAGGTGAAGGAGTTTATGGGTCTCCAAAAAAGTGGACAGCACTGAGTTTACATGTTTTTCAGCTATTTTGCTATTTCCTGGGAGAAGTGAAATGGGACGGTAATTTCCCAGGGAGTCAGGGTCTAGGCTGGGTTTGTTGAGGAGTGCCCTCACAATCGCTTCCTTCCAGGGCGGGGGGACCAGTCCAGAGGCAAAAGAAGCGTTGATCAGCTCCAAAATAATAAGGGGGAATGTTCCAGTCACTTGTTTCATCATTTTTAAAGGTGCTGGATCTTTGGGTGATCCGCTCTTCACTTGACACAGGATGCGATCAAGTGCCTCACTATCCATCAGGGAAATAGTTTCCAAATAGGAATCTATACTATAATGACTAGAATCGCGAATTCGGCTCTGTGTCTGGGGGAATGAAGTGTATATAGTTTGAATTTTATTGAGGAAAAACTGAAAGTTTGTTGCAGCGTGAGCCTGAAGTATCGAAGGTCACTGGAGGAGGGGGAACTCTGAGAAGTGTTTTAGCAATACGAAAGATCTCATACGCAGAGTTACCTGCCAATTAGATCTGCCCCATTCCACTTCAAATGTAATGTGGGGAAGACCTGCAAACATTCACATCTTTGAATCAGGGTGAGTATGCCCATGAGGCTCTATACCACCAACAACAGAGGGCAGCAAAAAGCACTGTATTATGCTGGGATCACTTTCAAAGGCCACTTTGATGAGAATGAGTGACACAGGTGATGTAGCCGAAACCTAATTTTATTTGTAGGGGTGCATTATAATCATACATGTAGAGCGCACCCACATATAATCCTTTGTTGTAGTAAAATAAAGTGTCATGAAATGTAATATGGTGACCCATAATGTATTTGCGCCATTGAGTAGTAACTTGCAAGATTAACGTAGAAAATAATTGTAACTAGCAGGAAGCATTAACATGAAGAACCCGTATCATGCAACTGACAATCGTACACTTATTAATTGTGTTTATTAATGTGTTATTTTACAAGTAATTAGGAATATCAACTGAACTTGCCTTATTTCTTAGGAAATTTTGTGAAGCTCATGTGCCATTTTCTTATGTTAGCTGAATCTTGTAGGCCTGAAATGCAATTTCCCTGGAAGCTCTTGCTTTAGAATTAATAGTTGAGTTTCAAATGTGCCTTGGAATTTGTTCTTTCTTACGTTTGAGTTGAAGGTGGAGGAAGTGCCTTTGTTAGCTAGAATAATGCCTTTGTTTTATTAGTTAGGCCAGGAGAGAAAAAGATACATCGCGAGCAAAGGGTGATAAGAGAAATTGTTGTGTTTCACACCGGAGAATGCCAGGGAATCAAGGTCGACGGGTTGTAGTTCAGGAACATCCCTATCCCATGGAAAGTTCCCCATGAGTTTATGTTCGGAGCGGATGGTGAGACCCGCAAGGACTCTTGGAAAGATACCTGTAATATTGGAACATTGTAAGTAGGGAAAGCAGGCCACTTTTTCTCTTACTCCGTAGAGAGAGCATCCTAGAACAAATTCTGTCTCTATAGCTTTATGCTATCCAACCCATCGGTGGTGGAGAGACTTCTTAGGAAAACTCCACATGCTGACACCTTCCATTTTTTTTCCTTGAGAATGCTTGAGTAGGAATGTCATTGTAATGCTAGTGGAGGGATAGATTGATGCTTTAGTCTCATTAACCCTCAATGCAGGGAAACCTGATCCTCTGAATCTTATTTCTTGAGCTAATTGGTTTTTGCATGTTACACCGTCTCAACTTTATTTGCAGATTTGGCTTTATGCTGATTTCTACAGGCTCATTTTGAAGTGTTTTTATTTTCAGTTATTCTTGGCTTTGTAATAAATTAACTAACTTTACATAGTTGTCCGTGGTTACTATGCGTCAAGAGAATTTTCTGTTGAACTGATTGGCATTAATAAAAACTATCTCCCCTCTACGCTTTCATGCTGCTAAAAGGAACAATTGGGATGTGTCTCTAGAACAGATCCAGAACTTATGGGCCCTTTCACAAGCAAAAATGCATTTGTGGCTGTGACACTAATAATCCTTGCACTCTTTCTCCTTTTGTGTTAGTGCAGTTTAATCACCTCACTGGATCACGCAGTCTTTAATCAGATCCATCAGATGCCCCCTGTTAATGACAGCACCATTATGAGATGAATGTCTATGCTTAAAGACGTTATGCAGCTACCCACTTCTGAGTTTTCTCCATTGGCTTGGTGTTAGAACCGGCGGTCTCTAGTTGGCAGAGGTATACACTTCTGACAAATAGGGACCAACCAACTCTAGTCAGGGAAAGGGGATTACACACTCAGATAACCCCTGCTACCCCCTTGGTAGCTTGGCAGAGCAGACAGGCTTATCTCAGAGGCAGTGTGTTAAGCATTTATGACCACATACAGTAATAAAGTGAATACACTACAGATGGACACGACACCGAAGTTATTATAAAAATAGGATCTTTATATAAGGTTTAGCACAAGACCAAATAACGACAAAAATATATCACAGTCTTAATAAATACTCTTTGGAAGGAAAAATAATAGTTCAAGTAAGGTTTCTTCTTGGCAAATAGTTCTTTAGCAAAGTATTCTTCTGAGCACAGTTCTTTGGCAACAATGTAACCCCCACGGGAGTCACACGACGTCGAGTCTACAAGATTCCCAAGGTTCGGCGTCGACCGCGAGGAGCGCTACGTCGAGCCTGGAGTCGCAACAGACCCCACAAGTACAGTACCTTGAGAAACGAAGAAAACGATGATCCACGGCGTCGAGATGTCGGCGTCGAGGTCGGCGTCGATCGTGCCTCGGAGTCGGGTCAATCAGCAGCGGCGTCGGGACGGGGTCGCTTGGAGGCAGAGCCGATACTCACTCCTCACTGGCGTCGATACCGGCGTCGAGACGGGGTCACTTGGAGCCGGGGCCGCTACCCACTGCTCACTGGCGTTGCTGCTGGCGTCGAGACTGCAGATTTTCCCTTGTGTACTGGAAACAACACTTTCCAGCAATTCAGCAATTCAGTAGATGGTGAAGTCCTTTGGCCCTGTGACTTCAACAGGAGACTGGCACTCTTCCAGTCCTTGGAGATTTCCTAGCAAGTGTTCAGAGAGTACACACCAAGTTCCTCTCTCCTTGTTCCTTGGCAAAAATAAAGAAGCAGCTTTCAGGTTCCTCCACAGCAAAACAGCACTCTGGCAGAAAGGGGAGGCAAGTCCTTAGATCAGCAGGCTTCTTGTCCTTGGTACCGGTTTCCTTGTCAGAAGTGATCTGAGTTCTTGGTTCAGGGGTCCTTCTCTTATACCCCTTTTTCCCTTTGTTCCCTTTGTCCAAGCAGGGCGATTCCCACCATCTCAGGTTTGTTGTGGGTGTTGCCAGGCAGAGGCACCTGGCCTATTCACTGGGCAGGGCAGAGTCCTCAGCCGCCCAGCAGGAGGCGGAGCCAGTATTGTCACTGGTAGGAGCAGGGCTATCAGTCGCCCAGCAGGAGGCGGGGCCAGTATTGTGTCAGGCAGGGCAGGCTACTCTTCCCTCACTCTACGTGTAAACGCCCCATTCACCCCACACTGACTCACTCAGACCTCTGGAGCCACTCAGCCCCTGACACACACACCAAACCAGCAGAGACCGGTAGATAGTTGGACAAGAAAATAGCCACTTTCTAAAAGTGCTATTTTCAAACATAGAATTTAAAAACCATCCATCCTAAAGGGTGTGTTATTAAATTCTGAGTTCAGGGATACTAAACTCGACTTGCTACCATGCTCCCTGAGTCAGATAGATTATAATGGAGTTAATAATCAGTCTGCCCAGTCTGGCCTATTGGAGGCAGGTAGCCCTTCAATAGTGAAAAACGAAAATGGCTGTAATTCACTATTAGGTCATGCCACACACATCAGGGCATGACCTACCTTTTACCAACAATGCACCCTGCCCTAGGGCCTACCATAGAGGTGTCTGAAAGGTGGCAAAGTGAAGGTTTAGAGACTGGCAAGTAGGTTTCCTTACCAAGTCGACATGGCAGTCAGGGACTGCACGCAGGCGCCGCGGTGGCAGGCCTGAGACACATTTTGCACGCTGCTTCTGTGGGTGGCACAACCAGTGCTGCAAGCCCACCAGCAGCAGTTAACTTACACGCCCTTGGCACGCGCAGTGCACTAGACTAGCGTCTGAACAGTAAGTCAACCAAGCCAATCATGGTAACACCAATCAACGTAACAATTTAGCATAGGGAGCACTTGCACTGTGGCACTGATCAGCAGTGGCACAGTGCCCAAAGCAATAATCCAGCAAAAACATCGTAAACAGAGGAGGCAAACAGAAAAAAATGGAGGAGAGACTCATGCCAATGATGCCAGGTCTAACACGTGTCCCCTCCAGCTGAAATGTGGGGAGAACTACCCTTCACCCAGGGAGTCCTCATCACTAAGGCGGAAAAATCTGGACAGACCATCAGCATTGGCGTGATCTGTACCAGGGCGGTGCTCCACCGTAAAGTCCATCCCCTGTAGGGAAATGGACCACCTCAACAGCTTTGGGTTCTCACCCCTCATCTGCATTAACCATCTGAGGGGCCTGTGGTCCGTCTGAACCCGGAAGTGAGACCCAAACAAGTAGGGTCTTAGCTTCTTCAGCGCCCAGACCACAGCAAATGCCTCACGCTCTATCGCACTCCACCTTTGTTCCCTGGGAAGTAACCTCCGGCTGATGAAGGCTACAGGTAAGTCTCGGCCCTCCTCAGTCATCTGTGCTAGAACAGCCCCCACACCATGCTCTGAAGCGTCCGTCTGGACAATGAATTCTTTTGAAAAGTCGGGTGCCTGGAGGACCGGTGCTGTACACATTGCAGTTTTCAGGGTGTCAAAGGCTTTCTGACAGGCGTCAGTCCAGATCACAAGTCTCGGCTGCTTCCTGGAAGTCAGCGAGGTCAAGGGGTGCACAATGTTGCCATACCCCTTGACAAACCTCCTGTAGTAACCCGTGAGACCCAAGAAGGCTCTCACCTGAGTCTGGGTTTTGGGCGGTTCCCAAGCCAGGATGGTATCTATCTTGGGTTGCAGGGGGGCCACCTTGCCGCTCCCTACTTGGTGCCCCAAGTACACCACTGAACCCTGCCCAATCTGGCACTTACTAGCCTTGATTGTGAGGCCTGCTCTGCGCAGGGCCAACAACACTTCCTGGAGGTGGCGCAAGTGTTCCTCCCAGCTGGCGCTGAACACTGCTATATCGTCCAGGTAGGCGGCGCTGAAATCTTCCAGCCCGGCCAATACCTGGTTAACCAACCTCTGGAATGTGGCAGGGGCATTCTTCATCCCAAAGGGCATCACACGGAACTGGTAGTGCCCATCTGGTGTGGAGAATGCAGACCTCTCTTTTGCCCCATCAGTCAAGGCGATCTGCCAGTACCCAGACGTTAGATCAAACGTACTAAGGTACCGGGCAGCCCCCAACCGATCGATGAGCTCATCAGCTCTGGGGATGGGGTGCGCGTCAGTCTTGGTGA
Source organism: Triturus cristatus (assembly GCF_964204655.1). Taxonomy (NCBI): domain Eukaryota; kingdom Metazoa; phylum Chordata; class Amphibia; order Caudata; family Salamandridae; genus Triturus; species Triturus cristatus. Next base: position 304,218,001 of record NC_140582.1, on the reverse strand, counting down.
CCGAATTGAGTCCTCGGTAATCCACACAGAACCGAAGTTCTGGTGAAGCACCAGGCGCTGCAGCCTTTGGGACCAAGACCACTGGGCTGGCCCAAGGACTGCTAGAGGACTCAACCACCCCTAAGGCAAACATCTTGGAGACCTCCTCCTTGATGTATGCTCTGACCTTGTCAGTCACCCTGTAGGCCTTGTGCCTCACAGGAGTGCTGTCCCCGGTGTCCACATCATGGACACACCACTGAGTGACACCAGGGATTAAGGAGAACAGATCAGGGAATTGTACCAACAGATGGCGACAATCTTGCTGCTGCTCAGGGGTCAGTGTGTCAGAGAGGGCAACACCATCCACTGACCCATCTTTTTCTTTTGCACACAGGAGGTCAGGAAGAGGCTCACTCTCCTCCTCCATCCCAGCATCTGTGGCAAGGAGCATGCCCACTTCGGACCTTTCTAAGTGGGGCTTTAACCGGTTGACATGCAGGACCCTTAAGGGGTTCCTGGGAGATTTCAAGTCCACCAAGTAGGTGACATCGCTCTTCTTCTCCACAACCTCAAACGGTCCAGTCCACCTGTCCTTGAGCGCACAAGGTTCCACAGGGGCCATGACCCAAACTTTCTGACCAGGTTGAAGCTCAACCAGAGTGGCATTCTGATCGTACCACCGCTTCATCTCTTCCTGGCTGGCCTCCAGATTTGCCTGAGCAAGATCTCTGAAGCGCCGAGTCTGGTTCCTAAAGGCCAGCATGTAACTATATACATCCTGGGGAGGTTTCCTGGGAGATTGCTCCCAGCCTTCTTTGACCAGACTCAAAGGTCCTCTTACCGGGTGACCATACAAAAGCTCAAAGGGGCTGAACCCTAGAGACTTCTGTGGCACCTCACGGTAAGCAAACAGCAGGCATGGCAAGAGGACGTCCCATTTACGCCTCATCGGTTCTTCAAGACCCATGATCATGCCTTTTAGGGTCCGGTTGAATCTCTCAACCAGCCCATTACCTTGAGGGTGGTAAGGAGTGGTAAACTTGTAGGTTACCCCACACTCCTTCCACAGGGACTTCATATAATTCGAAATGAAGTTGGTGCCCCGGTCTGACACCACCTCTCTGGGGAACCCCATGCGGGAGAAAACACCCATCAGTGCCCGTCCCACCACGGGGGCCGTCACTGTTCGGAGAGGGATGGCTTCCGGGTACCGGGTGGCATGGTCCACCAAGACCAGGATAAACCTGTTGCCCATGGCTGTCTTGGGGTCCAGTGGCCCCACAATGTCAATTCCCACTCGCTCAAAGGGGGTACTGACGACGGGAAAAGGTTGGAGGGGAGCCTTCTGCTTCCGCCCACTTTTCCCACTTGCCTGGCAAGTCTGACAGGTCCTACAATGGATATCTGAATCCCTTCTCATCTGAGGCCAATAAAAATGGGTGACAAGCCTGTCATAGGTCTTGTCCTGCCCCAGATGTCCAGCTAACGGAACGTCATGAGCCAACCCCAGTAGGAAGGCTCTGAAGCGCTGGGGTACCACCAGCACACGGGCTGACCCAGGTTCAGCAGCCTTAGGCTCGCTATACAGGAGGTCGTTCTCCCAGTAGACCCAATGTGATCCTGACTGATCACCTGTCGTTTGGGCTGAGGCCTGCTGCCTCATACCCACAAGAGAAGGGCACACTTTCTGTTCAGCACAAAATTCCTCCCTGGAGGGACCACCATCCTGCTGCCAATGGGTCAGCTCGGGCAGGTCTCCCAGTTCGGCCACTTGTTCTCCTGTCGGTTCCAGGGCATCCCCCTCAGGGTCTGCTCCCTCCTGGACCGCGGGAACGATGGGGGACGGTTTCCCGCGCCCCCTGCCTCTTCTCTTCACGGTTGGGACCTGGGCCATACTTTCAGGCTCCGGGCCCCCATCAACACCCTTACTGACTGACATGGACCGGGTGGTCGCACACACCCACTCAGGCAGACCCAACATTTCCAGATGCGCTTTTCTCTCCACCTTAGCCCAAGGGGAGTCCTCCAAATCATTGCCCAAGAGACAATCAACAGGCATGGCGGGCCTCACAGCAACCTGAAGAGTACCTGAGACCCCCCCCCACTCAAAGGGAACTTGAGCTACCTCACACTGACTCTGTGAGTTGTCAGCAGCTACAACAGGGTAGAATGCATGAGGGACCACCTGCTCTCTGGACACCAAGTGACACTTGACAGCTGTCACACTCGCTCCGGTGTCTCTGAGAGCTTCCACCCTATGGCCATTAATGGTCACCCACTGCCTATATTTCTTAGTGTTACTAGGCAGAGGGGTTGGAGGGACCATTTCCACGTCTCCTAAAGAGACCAGGGACATTTCTGCGGGACCCCACCCACCGGGGGCACCCATCTCATCCCCTCCCAGGGCTACACTCGCTACCTGACGAGGGGGTGCACGCGGCGGTGCATTCGAATCCTTCATGGGACACTGGGGATCATAATAACGGTGTCCCACCTGCTTACAGGCATAGCAGGTCATGGGGCCCCTGTGAACAGGTTTACCTGTCGGGGCCTCTGGCTTCTTTACAGGGGGAGGCTGGGAACCCTTCCCTTGGTTCCCTTGGGGACTACTTTGGGGTCCTTTCTGAAACTCCCTCTGTTTACCCCTGTCCCCCCCACTCTTCTGCTGGGGACCCTGCCCACCTTTGGCTGAGTCTCCCACTGGACCCTTGTGGACCCTGGTACTGACCCAGCGGTCCGCCTCCTCAGCAAGTTTTCTAGGGTTAGATAGCTTGCTATCAACAAGGTGCTGGCGTAGCTCTGGAAAACAGTTATTAGACAAGTGCTCCCAAGCAAACAAATCATAAAGAGCATCATAACTATCAACCTTGCTACCCTTTATCCAACCATCCATGGTTCTGCAGAAAAAAGACACATATTCAACCCACGTAGTACCAGGCAACTTCTTACATTCTCTAAAGGTTTGTCTGTACTTTTCTGGGGTTAAGCCATATCTCAGCATTAAAGCATCTTTCATATGAGTATAAGACATCCTATCCTCAGCAGGAAGGCTCAACAAGGTATCTCTCCCCTCGTTTGTAAAGCGGCTCCACAACCCCGTTCCCCAATCCTTCTCAGGGACCCGGTGGGCCAACAATGCTAACTCATACGCTTTAAACCATTGGCTAATATCTTCATTCTTACTGTAATCTTTGATCACATCCTTAGGAAAATAAAACCTACTTTCTGCAGGCACGGATGGAGTGCTGCCACCAGAGGGATTCAACTCTAAACTCTTAGTTTTAAGCTCCATCTCCCTCACCATCTTCTCACGTTCAAACGCTAATTTCTCTCTCTCAAAATCTAATCTTTTGCTCTCCATTTCAGCTTCTCTCTTGCTTCTTGCATTCTCTAATTCCAACTGCCCTCCTAATTTAAGTTTTGCCATTTCTAACTTGTACCCCCTCTCCTTCTCCCTGTCTTCTAATTCTTCGGGGGAAAGGCTCCTAGAGGACGCACTACTGCCTGGAGATGACACTGGCCCACCTGTGGGCTCTTCCTCTTCCTCTTCTTCTTCCTCTTCCGGTACCACCACCGGATCAGAGGGATTTCTGGCCTCTAACCAGGCCTTCAGCGCTTTGAGGAAGCCCTCTTTCTTTGAGACACCTGTGGTAGGAACTTTAAACTGCTTGCAAAATCCTTTTAGATCTTTTAGCGTGTAGGAATCTATCTTCTCCTTATCGAATTCCCCCACAACATTCTCCACAGGTGTAGCAGCTCCGGCATTCTCCATGGTCAAAACTGGCAGTGTTTAAGAAAATAAGCTCCAGGAAAGCGGAGAACAAAAATAGAATATCCTACCAAACAGACTGTGGCTGCGTTATGGTCTGCTTTCACTATGTAGCGTACACTAATCACTGCACATGAGTCATAAATGCAAAGTTCAAATCCTCACCGCTGACCACCAATGTTAGAACCGGCGGTCTCTAGTTGGCAGAGGTATACACTTCTGACAAATAGGGACCAACCAACTCTAGTCAGGGAAAGGGGATTACACACTCAGATAACCCCTGCTACCCCCTTGGTAGCTTGGCAGAGCAGACAGGCTTATCTCAGAGGCAGTGTGTTAAGCATTTATGACCACATACAGTAATAAAGTGAATACACTACAGATGGACACGACACCGAAGTTATTATAAAAATAGGATCTTTATATAAGGTTTAGCACAAGACCAAATAACGACAAAAATATATCACAGTCTTAATAAATACTCTTTGGAAGGAAAAATAATAGTTCAAGTAAGGTTTCTTCTTGGCAAATAGTTCTTTAGCAAAGTATTCTTCTGAGCACAGTTCTTTGGCAACAATGTAACCCCCACGGGAGTCACACGACGTCGAGTCTACAAGATTCCCAAGGTTCGGCGTCGACCGCGAGGAGCGCTACGTCGAGCCTGGAGTCGCAACAGACCCCACAAGTACAGTACCTTGAGAAACGAAGAAAACGATGATCCACGGCGTCGAGATGTCGGCGTCGAGGTCGGCGTCGATCGTGCCTCGGAGTCGGGTCAATCAGCAGCGGCGTCGGGACGGGGTCGCTTGGAGGCAGAGCCGATACTCACTCCTCACTGGCGTCGATACCGGCGTCGAGACGGGGTCACTTGGAGCCGGGGCCGCTACCCACTGCTCACTGGCGTTGCTGCTGGCGTCGAGACTGCAGATTTTCCCTTGTGTACTGGAAACAACACTTTCCAGCAATTCAGCAATTCAGTAGATGGTGAAGTCCTTTGGCCCTGTGACTTCAACAGGAGACTGGCACTCTTCCAGTCCTTGGAGATTTCCTAGCAAGTGTTCAGAGAGTACACACCAAGTTCCTCTCTCCTTGTTCCTTGGCAAAAATAAAGAAGCAGCTTTCAGGTTCCTCCACAGCAAAACAGCACTCTGGCAGAAAGGGGAGGCAAGTCCTTAGATCAGCAGGCTTCTTGTCCTTGGTACCGGTTTCCTTGTCAGAAGTGATCTGAGTTCTTGGTTCAGGGGTCCTTCTCTTATACCCCTTTTTCCCTTTGTTCCCTTTGTCCAAGCAGGGCGATTCCCACCATCTCAGGTTTGTTGTGGGTGTTGCCAGGCAGAGGCACCTGGCCTATTCACTGGGCAGGGCAGAGTCCTCAGCCGCCCAGCAGGAGGCGGAGCCAGTATTGTCACTGGTAGGAGCAGGGCTATCAGTCGCCCAGCAGGAGGCGGGGCCAGTATTGTGTCAGGCAGGGCAGGCTACTCTTCCCTCACTCTACGTGTAAACGCCCCATTCACCCCACACTGACTCACTCAGACCTCTGGAGCCACTCAGCCCCTGACACACACACCAAACCAGCAGAGACCGGTAGATAGTTGGACAAGAAAATAGCCACTTTCTAAAAGTGCTAGTTTCAAACATAGAATTTAAAAACCATCCATCCTAAAGGGTGTGTTATTAAATTCTGAGTTCAGGGATACTAAACTCGACTTGCTACCATGCTCCCTGAGTCAGATAGATTATAATGGAGTTAATAATCAGTCTGCCCAGTCTGGCCTATTGGAGGCAGGTAGCCCTTCAATAGTGAAAAACGAAAATGGCTGTAATTCACTATTAGGTCATGCCACACACATCAGGGCATGACCTACCTTTTACCAACAATGCACCCTGCCCTAGGGCCTACCATAGAGGTGTCTGAAAGGTGGCAAAGTGAAGGTTTAGAGACTGGCAAGTAGGTTTCCTTACCAAGTCGACATGGCAGTCAGGGACTGCACGCAGGCGCCGCGGTGGCAGGCCTGAGACACATTTTGCACGCTGCTTCTGTGGGTGGCACAACCAGTGCTGCAAGCCCACCAGCAGCAGTTAACTTACACGCCCTTGGCACGCGCAGTGCACTAGACTAGGGTCTGAACAGTAAGTCAACCAAGCCAATCATGGTAACACCAATCAACGTAACAATTTAGCATAGGGAGCACTTGCACTGTGGCACTGATCAGCAGTGGCACAGTGCCCAAAGCAATAATCCAGCAAAAACATCGTAAACAGAGGAGGCAAACAGAAAAAAATGGAGGAGAGACTCATGCCAATGATGCCAGGTCTAACACTTGGGATGAAGGTTAAAATGTAATGTCCTATGGTCAAGGTCGGACTAGGACAGAAAATAGACCAAGGCACAAAAATAAAAGTGACTCCCATTAGCGAATTAGATTGCTGACAATGTGCACACATTTGCAAATCAGGGGTGTTTTGAACTTGTAAAAAAAAGCGTATATGTGTTTTATAAGATGTGGACGACTGAATGTATTTGTGGTTGCTAAAGGCAATGTTTGTGGTAATACCAGAGAAAAATGCAGCCTATCAGACAATAAAATCGCTCACAAACAGCCAAAAAACTAGTTCACAAACTGAGATGTCAGACCAGCCCTTCAGAAACCGCCAGAATGCCTTATGGGTCAATCGGACCTTGCCTATGTTTAAACTTCATCTGCTTGTCAGTTACTCCCGGTCTTATCCTCCTTTAAGTTTACGCTTGTTCTGAAGAGAAATGTACAATCTGCTCATCTCTGCCTACTTCGAACTCCTCCACCTTGACGTGTCCCCAAGAGGACTCAGACTGTTTTGACAAACTATAGCATCACTACCTGTACACAAGCACAATGAATCAAATGTGCTGGCAGTTAGAAATGACAGATGGTCTCATTTATAGTATGGTGAGCTGGTTGCAGTGAGACAGTGGTGACAAAATCTTCTTGGATTACGTTGAAGCTAGCCCCTCCATACTTTAAGTTAACCACCAGCAGGGTTTATTTTGGCAATTTTGTACCTGGTAGAATGAGAAATATCAACACCAAAAAATGACCACTCCACCTTACTGTGCTGGCATCACAGTCTGGTTGACACCTTTGTAATTATCCAATGACAAACATCAAAAGTAGGGGGCTGTGTTTGAGAAAATGAAATATTCCTAATGCATGGTGTGTATTCTCTTAGCAAGAGAGAGAATTTTGTATTACTGCCTTCCAACACAACATGGCAACAAAAACTCAAGTGGAAATGACGTCAGAGGATTTGCACTAAAGAGGATAGCCCTTCCTGTAGCTATATAACCACTATTCTGATCATTCTGAAAGATGTGGGGGATAGGAGGCCTGGGCAGACGTTGCATTTGGTCTCATTACTGCCAAACTCTGTTTGATGCCCATCAACCTATTGCTCTTTACCTGTGCCTTTTGTCACAGACAAGACGCCATGTACACGGTTTCCGAGGTCTGCATGACTGAATTCACTCACTGGATGAAGATCAACTGTCTTATGCTGAATACCAACAATACATGATCATAATTGTCAGGAAGAGCACTTCACAGTGGGACTTCACCTGGTGGCCAACAGAGCTAGGACCGACCCCCACCCCACCACCCACGCTAAGAGCCTGGGACCATCAACAGCAAACTCAACATGATTGATAAGTCAACGCCATCACCGCCTCATGCTTCATTACCCTGAAAATGCTGAGGAAGATTTTCAAATGTCTCCCAATCAGCACTAGTTGCAAGCAATCTGGACTACAGGAACACCTTCCATGCTGAAAATCAACAACACACTCACCAGAATGCTGCAGACCATTCAGAACTCTGCAGCCATAATCACTCTCAACCTCCCACACTGTGCTCAGATCACAACACACCTGAAAGAGCTTCACTGCCTCCCCATATACATTGAGGGAGCTCCACTGCCTCCCAATACACAAACAATCACAATCTAAACTCCTCAACTACACTTCCAAGGCATTACATAACACTGGCCCAGTATATCTCAACAATCGTATCTGCTTTCACAAACTTTTAAAACACCTCCTCTCATCCGGACTACTATTCACATCCCATATACATGGAAACCCAGCTATTTCCTACATTGCTCCTAAAGCATGGAATAACCTAGCTCTACAGATAAGCGCCTCCTCGTCACTTCTTGAATTCTGCAAAAAGCTACAGACCTGGCTTTTTGAGGAGTCCCACTAGATCCTAGGTTTGTCTACACTCACTTACTAAGTGCCACCCGGGGGATATTGAGTTCTACAGAACTGCATAACATAACATGTGCAAAGTAATACAGTATTTTTGACACATTAAAGATAAGGCATTATTTGGCAGAGTTCAAGACGTGGAGTCATGGTGGTGAATTCACCGTGATACCTCAAACCCACACTTTTGCATCTGGCCTTATTAGTGCACTGCTATTTCAGAAGTTATGTCAGCTCCTATAGGAGACGTAACACCTCTGACACATTGATGGAGCAGAGTTCACCACAACTAGGTCATAAAAGCAATCTGCAGAATGGAGGATTCATTCACTGTGTGGACTAAATGCATTCTGGAAAATAGTCACCATCAATGCCATGTTTGCCAGTGAAAAACTGTTTGCCATGGTAATGATTGTCTACCATAATGGAGCAGGTAGACATTTGTATGTCATATGTTTGTGTTGTAACTTTGGCGTGTTGAGCCCCTTTTTGATTGACTAAAATGTATCTATCTTATTCTTATCTAATTTTACCCTGTGCTCCTGTCAAACCTCTTTGGTTATCCGATGGATCTTGTTTTGTGCTGAAAGAGACTGGAATATTCGGAGGATGAGAATTTATTGAATGAAGACCAAAAATAAGATAATTGCTATTGTATGATTTTATACACTCATTAATCAGAATCTCACATATTTAACCCAGATAGAAACACTAGTCAAATGAATTTACCCACAAGTAAACAATGAGTCATAATCAGCACAACTACTTTAAATCTCAAATTTTAGTATTCCATAGGAACTTCAAATGAATGACATACAATCCTAAATTAAAATGCAATCAAGTTTTATTAAATCATTAGTAAAATCCGTAATATCCAAGTATATAGGGATTGATCTTCTTCAGCCAAGGGAGATTAGTTATCAAAGCAAAATTTGGTCAGCAGGAAAAATCGGTTGTGCTTCATACTAACCCTTAGTTACTTAGACTTCAGTGTGTTCCAAATTAGCAGTTTCAGTTCATTTCAAACAGAATCTCTGTCTCTGTCTGACACTGCAGCTTTAATGTCATAGCTGTATGACCGAAACCATTTTAGCCGAAAAGGTTCCACAACGCTAACATACCAGCCAGCAGCAGATCTCAGTATCACGTCACAGTTTGCGTTGTTCCTGGAAGTCCAACATGTCAGTCTCTGTGCCGCAAGATGAGTAAGCAAGCCTCATTCCCCATCTGTTCCAAAATCTGAGTAATTATACTTCATATGTTCCAGGTTTACACCGCTTGACATCACCGAATTTGTCAGGCCACTCTGTCTCATTGGTCATTGTGATAGGATGAAATGATGTAGTAAGTAAGAAGTATACAAATCTGGGAGAATTAAGTAATCCATAACTCGTGATTTACTTAGGATCATTATAGTTTTAGTCATATGAACAATGCGGCATTCAGAAAATAGACAAGTTTTTGCTCTCATCCCTTGTTCTAACATGTAACAGTTTTTGTTGCGAGTCTAATGAAACTGTGCTACAAATGTAAAGGGAAGCAATTGAAAGTTAGAGCACAAGTGCTAACTTTACGAAAAGTTCCCATAAGCTTCAGACTACTCAGTTAATACGTTCATATTTGAAAAAGAAGCAAATTTGAGGCCTTCATGAAATACAGCTCATGCACGATGAAATTGTGCTCAAATATGAATGATACATTGCATAGCATGATGTATTAATCTTTCAAATAAATGTATAAACATAATTTCAATCATATTGGGCTCGATTCCCAAAAGTAATCTGAGACAAAATCCTAAATTTACTACTTTTGGTATTCACAGAAGGCATTTAGTAGTAGTAAAGTTAGGAATCCTAACTTTACTACTACTAAATGCCTACTGTGAATACCAAAAGATCTAAGTTTAGGATTTTGTCTCAGATTAGTTCTGTGAATCAGCCTCATTGTAATTAGTTCATGTAAGTATAGGGTGCTCATAAAATTTTGTAAACGTCATTGTCATTCACATATATTTTTGTAAGTTTCTTTTGCACATCATATGTTATTAAAACATACATTTAAAGACACATTAAAGGAAAGATTTACAGAATGTAATTTAGCTAAACTCTCGTGGCACTTACTTTTCTTTTGTCATTTTCAATACACATGTTCCACATTTTATTGTACTGTTTATCTCTAATAAGTGAAATGTTAAATTCTTACACAAAACTTTCTCAGTTACTGTTATTATCACATTATCAAATCACAAGATCACATCAATAAAGTGTTAAAACTCACATTTATTTATGAAATTTAAATGTAATCATAAACTCATTCTAACATTCTGCATGCTTTTACAATGCAGTTGAGCCTGTGAGGAGTTTGCAAAAGCAGTGGAGTGCGTTAGAAAAATGCAGTTTGCTGTAATTTTCAGCGCTGAGTGTTTGTCCACGCTGTGAAATTATTGCAAATGGTAATGGTACCATGCACAGCACAAGAGGGTGCTTCATTCTTTCTGCCGCTCTTGTAGATTTTCTCCTCGAGAGGCAGCTTTCTCAACACGAACGGATGGTTTCTCAACGCGAGCGGTCATTCGCATAAAGAAATCCGACCGCCCGCAAGCAGAGTTCACCACTCAGGGTTAAATGTAGTATCTAAATCAGAACTACATTTTGTCATTTCTGGAAACGTGGAGTTTAACACGTTTTGTCTTTACCATGTAAAGTAGAGTTACAAATGATTTCTCTTTGTGAATTGCCATATATTTGTAAGAGGAAAACCTCTGCTCTATCATTTGTATGCAGTGCTGGTAAGGTGATATAAATATGTTTGGGTTTTATCTCAGTCCCAAAAGATGTCAAGACCTTCTGTTTTGTTTTCAGCATTTCAATGACCCTACACTTCCCATCTGCAAGGCAAGGCACATCTTTTTAAGCGATGTGGCCCTGACCTGACATTGAGTTTAGTTGTGTGGTGACTGTGGCATACACTAGCTGACTTGCAAACCTAATACTGCTGCATGGAGTAGACCTTGGCTGCTCAAACCTAAGTTTAGGACAGAGGAAGAAATCTTTTTAGTCAAGAGCCGATTTACTGAATGTTTACTACTGTGTATGAAAGAGCACAAACCTATTGGTCTTTATGGACAGAACGATATATTAATACAGCGAAATGCCTTAGTCAAATCTGACCAATTCGAAAATTGCATCAATTAGTGAATTAACAAATTAAATTGTTAGGCAATTTGTTTTCTATTTTTGTACTCTTTTTGTGGTGAATAGATTTTGGAGCAAGTAAAACACGTATTTACCAGAAATACTGTATGATTGCCCATATTTTTAACAAAGATCTTCAGTCATAATGTGGGTATGAGCTGGTTTGTGGGCAGGCCTGGCAAGCGGTCTCTTTTAGGATGGAATTCTATAAGACGTCTGTTTGGGATTCGTAACCAGGGGAGATGCGCAGCACATCCTTAAAGTCCTGTATAGTCCTGTTTACTGTAGGACACAAAATAGGAGGAGCAACAATGAGAGTCGCTGAATGACTACACATAGGAACATTCATAATTTTATTTTGTCAGCATATACCATAACAATTGCATTCATGAAACACTAAATACCATCAATAAAAAGTACAAATGTATTATAAAAAAGAGCGGGTATAAGTCATACATAGCACCAATTTCATAAATCAAGGTTACGATTTGAAGTGCAAGTCTAGTGACACAATATGTAACATAATATGACTAGCCTAATGAAGGTGACACATAGGTAGCTTGTTATCAACATATACATGAAAGGTGTATCCCTTCGATGGCAAAGTGCAATGTGTTATTACATGTTTAAATTGAGAACAATTTAAAAAGGGGCACTAACAATATGTGCCACAGATGTTGAGTTTTAGTGCAAAATAATAAGAAATGTAATTAAGTGTCGTGACCCCTAATCTTACAATCAAAAAGTTCGCTAATGGATTGGTTAGCTGAAAACCTAGACTAATACACTCTAGTAGGGACAACTCTCAAATGAAATTTGACTTACAAAGTGTGACCTACCTCTGGCAAAACTACATTAAAATAGGGCTCTAACACCCACGTGTGCTTGATAAAAAGGTGGCCAGAAGTATGAGATTTTACTGGATATGCAATACATGTTTTTAGTGAAAACTAAAAAATTAAGTCCTTGACTTTAGAGCTGGCATCAGAAGTTATGATAGCTGGGTTAGATCAAAAATTATTATACCCCAGATCGATCATAGTTCTTTTAACGTAAAGTGAACATGCATTATTGGAAAGCTTGCTAGGTTCAGTTATTTCGACTGGCACTTTAAAATCGATTTCTCCAAGATGGTTTCCATGTAATCGGAAGCAATACGACACAAGAGCGAATGCAATAACACCCGATATGGAAAAGATATCAGACCCAAAAACAGTGAGGTAAGCGGATTCCCAAGCCCAAGCTTTAACAGAGCTCTTAAAAATTATTCTCTGCTATTTGCAACTTTTTACGTTGCTTTATCCCCATAGTTCAGAACCATTTATCGCAGATGCTACTGCTTTCTGGCTGTGTAGCTGTGCAATAACACTCAAGCAATGGTTTATGATTCGGCAGGCCTAAAAAAATCTATTCACCACTCCCAATGTCGAGCTAGTTTTTAAAACCTATGTTCTGGTAAGTGAACTTAAGCTGGAAAGGAACAGGTGTTCTGTTCATTCAGAAAGTGAATGAGCAATAAAGAAGCCATTAAATCTTGTTTTTATCTTGACATGTTTGCAGTCTGTTCAAGGAAAGAGGTCAAATGTCAGTTTGTCTTTTTACTAATTGCTGCTGGAAAATGGAGTTTATTTTTCTTTCTCTTACTACAGTTCAGGGTTTTTTGTCAAATGTGCTGTCTGAAGATGTCAGTTTTTTTCTAACATTAACCATTTCAAATTAGCCTTTAAGTGGAAGTACACATATTTCTTAATATATCAGGAATTATGAAAGCACATTTTTGGGGGAAATAAAAAGTTGGATGCAACCAAAGATTTAAATAGGAGCAAAACAATTCAGAAAACTTCACTTGGCGATGTGCAAATGACACATATCTGCAGAAATTTGATTTCCAAACATTGTCTGTACACTGTATAATTTTATCAGTAATTCCACATCTATCGGAAATTGTGTGGCCACTTCAATGTAAAATCTGTTGATTGCAAATGACAGTGTGCTACCACATCATGCTTTATTTATACATTTATTAAAAGTGATAGTTTTAAAACTTGATTTGAGGAACATTCCTGCCCTCGCTCTGATGAGAATGCTGTTAACGAACTAAGAGGCAAGTCAGGGGTCATGTGTATCCTATATGTGGCTAGATTTGTATTATATGTGGAGCAAAGGTTTAGTATATTAAATCAAACAAAAGAGCTTTTTGTACAGTAAACATGCTGAACTCCAATATTTGAATTTGCACTCATATGTGATAATGAAGAAAATGATGGCTCAGTGAATTAAAGTATTTGCCTAGAATCACATAATTTGAAACTAGTTTATGGGTCAAAAGCATTCCAACTAGGTCAAGAAGATTACTTAAGTCACCAGACCTGCAGGTCTCGTAACAATTTTATGATTTTTTGAGGCCTGTTTGGTTTTGAGATGGAGGGTGGCATTTGGTGTGGGTTTCAAGATTGCTACTGCTATTCAATATGGTTGCTCCAATCCAGTTTGTAATTAAGGTGGATACCCAAATAGTCATTTGAAATGGCAGCATCAACGGATGGAATGCAAGCCCGTGGAGACCTCATGAAGGGTGGTGAAGGGTACATTGTCATTATGTCTGTTTTTAAGAGATTCATTTCAAGATCATTCTCACAAAACCTTTCCCAGCTGGCTAACGATTTATGGATTTAGCTTTGTGTCCTTGATAAACTAACTGCATCATCAGCAAAGACTAAGATAACTATATTTTTATTGCACAGTTTCAGTGCATCAGGCTTCTTCTTTTCTAAATACCTTTCAAAGTCATTCAGGAAGAGGGAAACAATAATGGTTCAAGCCGTACTCCTATCGGGCACCAGAGGGAAAAGAAAAGAAGTTGCATCATTCCCATGCAGCACCATATCAAACAAAAGCACTGGTCTCCACCTGCAGAAAGTTTATGGCTGGACTAATGGTTTCTTGATTCCAAAGAGTTTGGGAGCTTTGCAAAATTTCGAACTATTCACCAAATCAAAAGCCGATTTAAGATCTATGAAGGATAGATAGAGCAGAGTCTTAAGTAACTTTGGATACTAGTTGCAAATCATATGCAATCTAATTGCATGGTCAGTGGTGCTGATTCCTTTGCGGAAGCCCACCTGGGTATCAATAAGAATGGAATGTTGATGAACCAGGCCTGCAACCAGTGTGTTTCCCCAGGAGGCTGAAGAGATGAGGAGGTTTTGCATTGGTGAGGGCCGGTTTTATTACTGGGGACCAATTTTGCAGCAGTGCTTCAATATTGGTCCCCAGTAACAAAAGCAGAAGTACTTTACACTCATTCCCCGGAGGGTGGTCTGACAAATTTGACAGGGCTGCTTTAGGTTCTCAGTCCGGCCCTGCCTGCAACGTAATAAGCAGGGCACAGATTTTTACCACAACATCAAGGAGTGAAATAGGCCTGCAATTGACAGGTATTAGTTTAATCCCATTTTAAAATAGGGGCCTTTTTTACAGCAGGGCACTAAGAAGATACTTTGTGGTCAGTGCTGCATAGAAGAACCCCATTAGGACAACTGACCATAGATTTGGATTGGCATGAAACGTATATACTGGGACTATATACTGGCTCTTTGTTAGGCTTCTGTGCATTAATTGCCCTTTCTATTTCTGTGTGCAACAATTTAGGGAAGCCAGCCAACAATGGGTGGACCTGAATTTTAACATATTTTTCCTGAGGCTGAACATAATGGATTTCACCTGTTGAGCTTCCACTGGTATATAAATTCTCATAATGCTCCATACAGGTAGTTGCACCAATATCTTGGTTATTTTCTCCACCTTCCACAACTTTTGATCTTAGGCCCCAGAACTCTTTACTGTACTTTTCCACCGATAGCTCTTTTAAATCCTCCCAGATAGCTTGATGGCAAGATAAATTCTTACTCCTAAGGCAGGCTTTGTACTTTCTCCTAAAAACTTTAATGTGCTCTTCATTTGATGGAGACATATGGCATACAAAGTGTGCTTTGGATAGTGCAACTTTCCTATCTCTGCAGGACTTATAAAACCAACTATCACTCCTCCTTTTTCCAACAGTCTTGTTCTTGAGAGGTGCTGACCAAAACACAGAAATCTCTTTTGATCATAATTATCCAAGCTGGTTTTTGGACCTTGGGTCTCAGTGTTGCAAATGCTATCTATTTGATCTTCAAGATTTGGTCACAATGCATGCCCTTCTTTAAGAAATCTTTCCGCATTCCATCAGACAGCTCCTCTATTGTTGATGTATATAATCTTGGGATATAAAGACTAGAAGCAGCTTTAAAATGTACTTTGTACCTAGCACACAGGGTCATATCACTCTCCAAGCACTGGACTTTCTTCATATCCACTGCCAGGCCCCAAGATTAATCGTTGAGCAGTATATAGTTGATCAGACTCAATCTTGTACTGCTCCGAAAGGTTGGAACCACTCAGCTATCTGAGAAATTTTAGCCATCGAGGAAGTTAAGCCAGCTGTTAAGTCACAGATTTACAGATAACTTTCCTTTCCGTGTGTTACATAGCTTAATGCCATTTGAGATGCCAGTTGGAGGAATGCCCTAACTTGCCTCTTCTTCAACAATGAAATCATCCCAAATTCCTTCCGGGGGGGTGAGACATCAAAGTCTCTGCACACTATCACCACGTATTCTGAAGCAGCATTCATGCGGAATCTAATCACTGAAGAGTGTTTCTTCGAGGTGTTCTAGTTGGCCAACTTCTTCTCCATGACAATCAGGAGTTAGATAGGCTTTACATAATGTTTACTATTGGGGGGTGGGGCTTTCTGGGCCCGAAGATGGTCTCCATCTCGGTGAGCTCCTTTGGTCGTAATTTTATCTTTGATCATCCTAGTGCTTAAAACAGGTGAGAGACTGCCAAAATCACCTGTATAAAACTCTCAGCAATTTGAGTACTTGGCAAGCCAAAAGGAAGAGCGGATCGACCATTTCAGATGGTCTACTGATCCTGGACAGGAGGCCGTGTGGTTGAGTAACTGGCTTCCAAAGTGACCTGCGAATAGAAGAGGTTTGAGGTGGCCTGGCACAAAGGAGTCGGTACCTCGAGGGTAGCTGGGACTCAGCCTGGGGATCGTCAGGCAGCCACGATCAGGGGCTGAAATCTGGCAAAGAGCATAGTTCTATGAGCTGGCCTGGTGCGGCAAGGCTAGAAAAGAGGCCGGCGCAGATGAGCGTGGCCCCACCTGGCTCTGGAGACTGTGGTGTAGCTGTGCGGGCCTCTGTGTGATGTCAGAGGTGCAGCATGAGGCCTGCACAGGGATGGAATTGGGTCGAAAGCCTTCAGGAAAGCCTGAGCCCCACTATAGTGGAGCACGATCGAACCCTGAAACCCAGGACTCCTTTCCACGGGCCTGCAGTGGCAGCTGGCCGAGCTGTCAGATAACAAACACAGAGGTATGCAGGGCCCAGCAGCGCATAATTGTCTGTAGTTGGTGACAGTGGGTGTCTGCTCCATGAGGGTTGTCCTGTGATTCACCCTGCTGGGGTTTGCAGTCTGCAAAATACTTCAGAAGAGGGGAGAAACAATGGAGGCCCTTAACTTGGGCCTACACCCAATAACAAGGCCATAACGCAGGCTATACCCTGCAAGGCAACCTAGGCACTGTATGCATGAGGGGGGTTATGTGATACTGCATAGGAAACATGATCCTCCGAGATGCAAATACGTCCGGTATACAAGGAGAGCCACACGGCCAATGGAGGATTGTATCACACAGCCCTCCGGAACATACCCGCCTTTGTGCCTTGATGATACTGCGTATGTGTCCACGCTAGTAGCGGCCTGGTAGACATTCCTAAGAGAGGAAAGTGTGGTGTTTGGCCCTCTTGGACTTCATAGTCTTTGGAGTGCTTTCGTGGTCGCATAGATTGTGTTGGGGTGTGCACAGACCTCACGACAACTAATCATAATAGGAGGCATAGAGAGCTATGCATGAGACCCTGGTGATAAGATGCATGCCCCTCCTACTATTTGCGTGGCTGCTGCCTGCCTCATCCGAGTGGTGAAGCTGGTCCTGTGGGGTTGGGTGACCGAGGGCAACTGGACTTTGGGTGCGGTGATTTCTTGATCCTGCTGGATTGTGTCACAACCCCACTGCCTAACTTGCTGGCTGCCTCATCATTATAGTGCAGGACGCTCCTTGAGGTCTGGTGTGGAGCCTACTAGACACATCCTGCAAAATGGGCAAAACCGACAAATCACAATCTAAGCTACAGGTTAACATGCGAAAGACACCCACGCCCCAGGAGAATGGTCGTGCGGCTGACTATAGCCAGGAGGTAGGGGAGCCAGAGGTGGCACCGAACAATGGCAAATCTTGGCAATAATGCAGCACAGTCTCGCTAAAATAGATGGTAAGATAGATGCCCTGTGTTTTTGGATGAATCGCATGGTGTAGTGCCCCAATAAGCACACTGAGTGCCTAGACATGCTTGAATAATGCAACTCGGAGGCAGAGATGAGCAGGTCAATATGTCAGCAACGCAGAAGCGACTGTACAAGGTGGTACTTACACTGCAGTTGAAGACTGAGGACCTGGATGTCAGATCACATCCTAACAACTTCCAAATCATGGGACTGGCGGAATCCATGGCCATCGACAAAATGGAGAGGTTTGTGGAGAGACGTCTTGCAGATCTACTGAGGCGAGAGACTTTGCCTGATATTTTTGTGGTTGAAACAGCCCATCAAACACTGGCACCGCGACCCGTGCCTGGGGCAAAGCCTCGCCCCATCAGAGCGTGCCACTTAAACTATAGGGATTGTGACTCAACACTCTGCAAGGCAAGAGAACTCAAAGTGCTGCAGTACAAGGGTAAGGAACTGGTGCTCTATACCAGCTTTACTCTGGCAGGCCCTTAAGCAATTAATCTCAGCCAAACACAAACTGCAAGAACTTCAGTTAGATGTCACATGCTTTATCCTGCACATTTGCAGGTGATGGTTGATGGAAAAACAATGATTTTTGGAGACCCAAAACAGCTGAATCCATTTATCAAACATCACACTGCTGCAACTATGAGGCAGTGCTCTACCAGATCAGAGGATTCAGATGGTGCAGCTTCCCAAGAGCTGGATGAATGAAGTATTCCACAACGCAATGGATGGAAAGGGGCTTCACTTTGTGTGACGCCCGGTTAGACACTTCAACTGGCTGGACATCATTTGCTATACTGGTAGCAATCAGGAGAGTCCTGGGCTGCCACTGCTCGCTGCTGAGGATATATGCGTGCATTGTTGGGGATGGGGGTAAGCTGGCTAAAGATGGCTGAAGATGGGTGATGTTCGCACAATCTTGAGATGAGTATATATAAATGTCATCTGTTTCTCCCATTATCATTGTATTGTTTGCTTATAATACTGGGAGGTAAAGACAGCCCTGCTAACAGTGGTGATATGGGTGACAGAGGGATTCAATGCACCACAACTGTCATGATGCTATTATAGCTCATATTATGCATTTCACACAGCCCCCTGCACTGTTGAGTTGGGGGATACTGGTGCAGCAACATCTATCACCATGTGTGAACCACCTCACTGTATTTTGTTGTCTGTGGGTTTAGTATTGGGAGGGTTAGTGAGGGTAGAATTCTCACTCTGCATGTTCTAGGGCCTCGCAGTGTGAGAGGGTAGAGGGTTTCTTTTGGTTCAGTTGAATATTGTGCAAGGACAATGGCCGCAGACTGCTAATGTTACACTTGTTGCTGTGGAGATGATGGCTGAGATGCGTGGCAACAGTGGATGACATGGACATTAATCAGGATGATCATATGGAACCTCCAGGGTCTAAAAGACTGTCTAAAATTGCGTACAGTTGTGGTGTACTTGCAACAGCATGAAATAGATATAGCTATATTACAGGAGACGACCTTGCAATCAGAAGCAAAATGCTAACACAACGCGGAATGAGGGTGTTTGCTGCGCTGCTGGCTTTACCTCACATGCTAGGGGTGTGCTGCTTTGGCTTCGACCGGGTTCAGGTAGAAATCTACAGGAGTTATGCACAGATCAGAGCGTCAGGTATGTAGTGGTGTGCTGCACTAAAAATGGCATGACGGGAATGTTGGTAGTGGTGTATAGCCCTAATTATTATGACCCTAACTTTTATTACACACTGAACGCCACTTTGGCAAAATAGGGGGACCTTCCACAGGTCTGGGGTGGAGACATCAATTAGGTGTTGAACCCGGACCAAGATCACACCAGGGATCCACCCCAGTGTCCCTCAGTGGCAGCGCCAATCCCCCAGCAGCATTGCATTGTTTACTGGATGTTTGGTGTTTTGAGTACCCCACGGGCTGTGGTTATATACACTAATCTACGGCGCAAATCTAAATCTAAATCCGATATTTGTAAAGCGCAAACTACTCACCCCTAAGGGTCTCAAGGCGAGTGAGCTATTCCCGAGAGTCACATGATGCTGAGCTTAGCTGCCGCTGGGGATTCAACCGTGAGCCCTGCGCTCTGGATTCAGCCGCCCTGGCCGCTGCACCACACATGAATTGACTTTTGGCTGATGACACACAGCTTGATACAATGTGTGCATGGTTGTGAACCCTGGACACACACATACTCTGATCATGCACCAGCCCCGCTTGAGCTGGAGTTAAATGGGCCACGCCCAACTGTATTCACGTGGTGGTTCCCACAATACTCCCTACTGAATGCAGTATTTAAAGAGGAGCTTGTGCAGGCGACAGATGACTTTTTCCGTCTTAATATTGTCTATGTACCAAAATTTGTGATGGTCTGGGAGTCTGGGAGACATTATGGGCCCGATTCACAGAACTAACTTTAGACAAAATCCTAAACTTACTACCATTTTGGTATTCACAGAAGGCACTTACTCATTTTGGTATTCACAGAAGGCACTTACTCATTTCGGTATTCACAGAAGTTAGGAGTCCTAAGTTTAGGACTCCTAAATGCCTTCTGTGAATACCGAAAGTTAGGATTTTTCTCAGTTTAGGAGACCTAAAGTTAGAACTTTACTACTCCTAAACTGAGAAAAATCCTAATTTTAAGACTTCTCTGAGAGGTAGTACTTTTTGGCAGACACTCCGGTTTGTGCATAAATTGGAACATGTTTTTAATACTCCGACTCACAGCGGCAACGACATTGGTGCTGCTGGAGTACCCATTGCAGTGGACCACGGACTTGGTGTAATACTTGGGAATACAGGTGCACTCCGAACCAACTGTGGTCATATGATCCATTTCGAGTATATTACTAGATTGTATTACACACTAGCTCAATTGTTTGGCTATGGGTCATGGGACAGCGCAAACTGTACCCATTGTGGGGCAGACGATGCAGAGTTTGCATATGTGGCGTGATTTTGCCCAGGTTTTCAAAGGATTTGGCAGCTAGTGCAAGTTGATCTTGAGGCAATAATAGGCAAGAGTATGGAGATGACATCTTTACTTGCCTTACTGGGTTACAACAAAGAGATACTAATACTACGTCTGTACACGCTGGGAAAGACTCCAGTCCTTTGACAAACGTTATGTAACTGATCTTAGTGTTGTATGTAACATTTTTCTTGAACACTTCAGCACCGGAGTTCACAAGATCATAGTCATTATACACTTAGTTTTGACTTTCACTTATTGGCAATTAGATTTTCAGTTTTTCACTTATTTCACTTTGGATGTACACATTTCGAGTTGTTTGGTTGATATCTTTGAGAGAGCCTAAACATGTCTTTTAAAATGTAGCATCACTAAAGGAAAACCTGCCTTCAGAATGTAAAATGCATTTGAAAAGTGACACACAGGCATTTTGTGCTGCAAAGTGAAACATGAGGCTTTGAAATTCACATGCTTGGTCAGACGCTTTCCATTTAGCAATTCATGTAAAGCATTACACAAGTAGTTCATAGCTTGACTTAAATGTATTTAGTTTAGATTTTGTTCTCACTATGAAAATGTGATTCTAACTTGTGAAAGTGTTAAATGTGCATTAGTAAAATATAACTAGAATTAGCACATGTTATAATGTAGAAAACAGGACAAGCTTGTGAGATTCTGTTGGCCTTCAAGATAAGCAGAGGAATTTCTCTCTCCGTGTGAAGAAATTACAGTGGCATAATTTACAGCTGTGACCTCAGTTGGAGCTGTATCTCTGTAGTTGTTGGAAAATGTTGAACAAAGCATCATTTAATTGTTTGCTTTCGTGAGAATAGAAAACACACGGTATTTTAAAAGTGCATTATCATGTTGTGTTTAATGTTTCTTGCCTAATTAAAAAGGTATTTTGCAGCTCATGTTATGTTTTTAGTTAGAAATGAAATGTCTTTTTGAAAGGAAGGTTAGGAGATGAAATATATTAAACAAGATGCAGAAAATGCCATAGGAAGGATCTTCGCCTGTCTGATAAGATGACGTATGCAGCGTGCTGAGGACGGAGGCATCCTTTTGGAGAATGCTGGATTTCAGTTGGAGGAAGACGAAGTCTCTCTACATGATTTGTAACATCATTCTCTGATGAACACATTCTTTGTTAGGGGTTTCAGAACACTTGCAGGAACACTTTCAGCGCCTTTTGAGAGAGACAGACAGACAGATTTAGAGACGGAAGGCTGCAGAGGAGTTTCAGACTTCGACGCAGAAATGAAGGGAGGAGAGCAGAAGTGATTTGCAGAGGCAGGGAAAGAGAGGGCAGACCTTGATGGAGGGCAGAATGGAGGCAGACGTAGACAGATTAGATGTAGGTTTAGTTCCATTCTGACTTTCTTAAAATCCCCAAGTATTATGCTTTGACTAACTGGCTTTGCCAAGGCTTATTTGCTCTAGGTATTATTTATCTTCATGGGAGATTCTGAAATTAATAATGATTGATTTGGCTTTATGCTAAGCTCACTCTTGCCTCTAGAACTCTTCATGAGTTCTGACTTACATCTTTTGTGCCTCATTGTCTTAGAATAGGAATTATTTTCTTTATGGAACACTTGGTTTAGCAAATTTATGAGATGTTAGTACTAACTTAATTTTTCCATTCTCAATTCTGTAACCTGATTGATACCGGACTACTGAATGAAGAGTCAGAGATTCTTAATTTTGATTGGAAAATGAATCCCTTTAAAACTACTCACAACTCTTATTATTGGCTAAAAATGTTATTTGCATTTTATTAAGTGGTCATGTTTAGGTAGGAGCTCCCTGGTCATGAACGGTGGCCAAGATCTATCGACCTTAAGCCGAAACAAGGGTAACAGTAATCAAAGGTAATGGTGCCACATTTCCTACATTTTCCAAAGAGAGATTACTGTGGGATTTCCGCTCCAACAGGATGGTATTAGAGGTATGGTTATCCATCTTGACCAAAAGGAGCAGAGTTTACGTTAATGCCCTGAAAGGAGCTACAAAAAATTGCCCAAGTTAGAATAAGGCCCAAGCCTCAAAAAGTCCTGATTTCTGATTCCAATGCCCAGAACTTGAAGACTGCAAAGCGGTATTAGAAGGCAGTCCAAGAAGGTGGTTACTGAAGAAGGTGTGAGTACTAATAGGGAGCAACGCATTTGTGGTAATTTTTTATTGTGGTAATTGCATTTACGGTAATTGTGTTGCGTTAGATCATGGTATGCGGTAATTGCATATGCTGTAATTGCATTAGATTAGATTGTGATATGCGGTAATTCCAGCTGCGGGTATGGCGGTTGCGGTAATTGCATGGAATGTGTTAGACTGCAGTGATGATTTGATTGTGTGATGATGAGAGTCGAGTGAATGTGGTTTTGGGCCAAAAGCACGTGGTCCATGTGATATGATTTGATGATTTTGATGTCAGGCTCGACGAGTAGCCTGAGATCCCAGGATAGATTTGAGGTGTTGAAGTGATGTAATTGTCTGACCAGTGATCGTGGGAGTCGTGAAGTGTGAGTGAGTTTGAAAAAATAGCGTGGAAAGCTAGTGCACAAGGGCGGACCACATTGATTCGAGTGGCCCACGCTGGTTGTGGGTCACTGTGTGCGAATGATTTTGAGCGATTGGATCCTATCAATTTGTCTATGACTGTCTGGTCGTTTCGTGGACAGGCGGTCTGCGGTGCAGCTGTCCAGTCCTTTCGCAAACAGACAGTTGCCAGAGGTGAGGCAGACAATTACTTGAGACTGTCCGGTTGTTTTGTGGACAGACAGTCGAATATGTAACTGTCTGGTCATTTGGAGGATAGACAGTTGCTAGATTCTATGAGTGAAGTGTATGAATGCGTAAGGTGAGATTGTGCAGGCGGGTGAACCGCTGTGAGGGGAAAAAGTGACATCAGAGTGTGCTGTGCTGTGATATATCCATTGTGTCATTACCATATTGAGATTGGTTGAAAGTCTTCAAAAATTTAAATTGTAACAGGACTGGAGGGAAAACCTTTGACGTTAACGAATTTGAATCTAAACATTGGATTCAATTATTACAGAAATTAAATTGCCTAAAGGTTTAAGACACTTCTGAGAGGTAAATCGACAAATTCAATTTGGGTCAGTGACAAGACCTCACATGATGGAAGCCTGCATATATTATGTTAACGCATTTGGGATTATTTTCATGTTTTTGGATTCGCCAATGGTGCAAGGTTAATGAAAAAGAGGGTCCTTTGAGTTTTCCAAAATATCGTACTTATGAACTGAAAATTATTGGCAGATTAAGAGAAAAGTTATCTGAAATAAAGTTACCATCTAGAGCCGCCCAATTTGAAGCCTTAAGCTTGTGGGAAAAGAAAGCAAGAGACAAAGAAAGAGAGGACGACAGGGTAAAGGATCAGATACAGGTGAAGGAAATTATGGATGACAAAATGCCTCAAATCGATAGTGATTTAGGGGATGGAATATGAGATGCATTGTTAACTGAGTGTAAACCACCTTATGTAGTCCCCACTACAAATACTGATAATAGTGTACCAGCAATTACTATAGTGGCTTCTGCTTCTGTTGAACCAAGAGAAATACAGATTGAGAGAACTTTACAGACATTTCAGACTGCCCCACCACCTGTTGACTCAATACCGACAGTGATACCTCCAGGTGTACTACTCCAATTGGGACTGATTCGGTACAAATACTACAAACTGTAGCTGCACAAACAATGCATGGACAAATCTTGACTGTACAAATCAATATGGTCCCAACCCAAGAAGCTCAAAGAACTGTAGAAGGAGTAATTACATCAGGGTTTATCTCAACATCTCAGAATTCACAGATTATAGAACAGAAACTGCCCCAGATGGTTCAAGCATTAAAAGACAGAGGCGGTATTGTCTTTACAACACCAATAGGAAAGGGAGAAACACATTTAATTGAAGATGGGATTTTTCGGCCATGGTTTGAGGAAGCAGCAGAGATTAAAAGGACAGAGAGTATGGTAGAATGAATTGACCCAGAACCCGAAAAAGAGAGACTACTTAATGTTTCAAATTTAAAAATTGAACTTGGAGAAATTATCAGGGAAGGTTTAGATTTTGGGCATTTGAACCAGTATCAGGAAAAAGACTTAATTTACCTGAGTAAGGACATTACAAAATGTACAGAAACTATACATGAAAGACTGACTGATTTGGCACGAAAATATGAAATTGAGGTATCAGAAAGATTTCCATTTCAGAAACGTTTCACGGGACAGATGGATGATGAAGCAATTGAGACATTGCGTTCTTCACGAATGTGATTACACATTACATAATTTGTGAAATGCATTTGTAAATGGAAGGGTTTTGAGAAATTTAAGAGACAAGTGGTCAAGGAAACATGAAAAGAAAAAGAAACCACCAGACCTAGCAAGGAAATTGGAAAAGAAAATGAAACCACCAGACCTAGTTGAGGAAAACAGTGAACAGGATGAGGGAGAAGCTTCAGCTTATCCATTGAGAGAAATAGTGGGAGAAGTGCATGTTCATGTACCATGGGATGAAGGTGAACTTGCAGCATTTGTAAACACATTCCCAAATTGAGAGACAAGCCTGTACTGTGGTACGCACAAGTTGATGCATTCATTGAAATATCAATGGTGTTGTGTATTAATTTCAAAATGTTCTTTGACACTACAAAGCCAGTTGTTGTCTGAATGTAAAGTTTTTGTGCATGGGCCAAGTGAGGACACAACGAGAGAGTCTTGCACTTATGCACCATCTTCTGTTGTTATGGAGAAGAATGAAGTAGTGATTACTTTTCTGAAGGGGCGGGTGCCACCATAAGATCTTAATTGGGTAAAGATCAAAAGAACCTCCCAAGAACTAAAAGAATCGGTTCATTACATTTGTGAAAGAGTGTGTCAGGAGCTTCAGCAGCACAGTAAGAGTGTACTGATGTCAATGAAATGAGATTCTTTGTGTCTCAATATGTTATTAGATTAATGATCTTTGGTCAGATTTGTGTGCACATTCAGCAAAGTGTGGTTGGTTGGCAAAGAGAGTTGATAGATGGGATTGCGAATAATGAAAGTGAGATACAAGGTGTGGTTTCACAAGTCGGAGTACAAGGTGCTCAAGGAGGATTTGGTGTTTTACGGGACAGAAATAGAGGAGTTTTGGTTAGTCAAAATTCAGGTATGGTTGTCTCAATGCTGAAGAAAGTGACGTGTTGCCATCTTTGTAACAGATTTGAGCATTGTAAGAGGAAGTGTAGACTTAAACTTGATGAAGTAAATGGAAAGGCGCAAAAACAGGGGGAAATGCAGATGCTAAATGTGCCAGTTCAGCAAAAGCAAATGTCAATTCAGAAACAGGCACCAATGACACAACTTCTCCAAGTCCATATTGTCCAACAAAATATGGAAAACCCTAACATTAACTTAAATCAGTTGACCAAAAAAATTTGAATTATTTTCAGGACCAAAATCAGAACAAATTTCAACGGTCTGCTGTATTTAAAAGTGACAGTTTTAGCCCCAACATTTCTTATATCACCAGATCCATTGAGAGGACAGTGGAATTTCCAGACCTACCTTACTTAGGGAAAAAGGCCCAAGTTGTAGGAGTTCTAAACAGACAGATTGCAAATTCAGTTTGGAGAAGGTTGTAGCAAAATTAGGTTCATTTGAGGAATGTTGCCCAATTGTTCTTTGTGACTCAAGTAATGTAGGTCTGCTAGGAAGACATTTGTGATGCAAGTTAAACTGCACAATTTACTGTACACCAGATGATATTCAACACTCCTGATGAGGAAGTACAGTTTAAAATGGCCCAAGCAGAGACAGCTGTATGATTGGTTTCAGAAATGACAGTTGAAAAATCATCCTCTGATTTGGAAGAAACAGTGAACCCAGCCGTATGGGAGTTCACAGAGAAAGATGTCAGATTAATAAAAGTTGCACAACCAGTATTAGTCAAATTAAAATCAGACGTCATGTATTCAGCAACACCATCATACAATTCGACCGAAAGACAGTAGCAGGAATTTCACCCGTAATTGAAGATAAACTGAGCGAGGGACATTTGGAGGAATTGATTGGAAGTTCATGTAACTCTCTGATCACAGGTTTACAGAAACCCAATGAGGGGTACAGAATAGTGCAAGAGATTAGCAGCTTAATTGTTCTGTGTTGTCCTGTGGAACCGAATCCAGCCAATATACCTTTTCAAATTCCATGTATTAAAGAATAGCTTACCGTTATTGATTTTGTCAGGTTTATATCATAGTGTCATTACATGAGGATAGTCAGGAGTGCTGCCAAAAAGGAGATCAGTATCTGGGACACTTACTTGAAAAAGGAGCTAGAAAGGTGTCACCAGAGTGAGTGGAAACAATTCACCAGATGAATCCACCTCAAACTCAGAGAGAAGTCAGGATGCTTTTGGGAAAGGTTGGCTATTGTAGACAGTTGACACCAAACCTTTCCCTAGTGGCTAAGCCTTTACTGAGGCTGACACACAAGGATGTGTCTGATCCGCTTCCACTGGACAACTATTTCACAAGAGCATACCTAGGGTCAAAAGAGAAAGTGTGTTGTGCTCCGACACTAGGGATGTAAGTTTATTTGATAGAACATACGCCAATTTGCAGTGAGAGGAAGATCGGCGCTCTCTCAGTGCCTGTTCAAAAACATGAAGATGTTCAAAAGTCTGTGATGTGTTTTCCAATGACTCTTGACCCTATCATCACAGAAATGCCCAGCTGCCTTAAATTAGTAGCTGCGGTTGATCTCAGTCACAAAAACAGTGAGAATATAATGATGGAATGTCCAGTAACTGAAATGGTCTCTTATTTTGTGGAATTGCTACTGAAACATCTGGTGATTAAGCATGTCTATTGTCAAATGTATTGAGTCTACTGCCAGTAAAGGAAAATGTTTGTGAAGAAGCTGAACCTGAATGTCTAGGTGTCATGGATCTATGAATGTAGCCAAGGTTAGGCACTAATGATGAACCCCTGATTGAGCACGATCATGTCCATTTTGTGGAAGGCCAATGTTTAAGAGGTAACAATGGCACATTAGGAGAGCAGCTTGCATCATGAATTATCTTGCAGAAGCTTCATGGCTTCAAGAAGTTACCTTAGCACAAGATACAAAATTGGATGCCCTTACCATAGCATGCAGTCTAACTGCTTAAATTGGATTCACTATTGTCATGGGACAAATAGATGGTAATTCAGTTTTCCAATATTGTGTCCTGCTAGCCTACAGATTTAAGGGAATTTCACATGTGAATCTGAGATGGACACTGTCTATCCAATGTTGATGTCAATATCGGACACTTGTGAAAAGTCGAAGGGGGTACAAGAAAATGTTTCAGAGGCAGAACAACAAGGGTGGATCAGAACAGATTTTGAGAAAACTGGAAATGACATCCAAATGTCAGCTGAGGGGGATCAGCGTTACCAGACAGATTGTCTTTTCCAATGACATGATAAATGCATGGACATACACACTCAGAGAGGGATTCAATTAAACATCTCTTAAGAATATATACAAGCAAAAGTTTAGGTAGCTTGGAGAAAAAGAGTGTCATCTAGATGTGACATGTCAACAAATGAATGCAGGGAAAAGAACACATGCTACATTGAGTCACATAGGGATGCCTGATTCCTACACAACCAGAAGAAATGACAACCACATGATAGCATATGTGTTATTGCAGAAATTGATCTCCAGGTATAGGTTGCCAGTTTCTCTGAAATAAGATCAAAAGACCCACTCTATCAATGAGGTCCCCGAAAATGATGTGTGCAGAACTACAGACTGAACAAGGATTGCACTGTAGTTATCGACCTGAAGTTTCAAGCATAATTGAGCAACAGAAAGTCACCACAGAGTCTTGCTTTGCAAAAGTCTGTGTCTCAATATCACTGAGGTGGGTTGATGATGTACCTGTAAAAGCACTTGTGACAATCGCAGATGAGATGATAAGACATTGTTCCGAAGGATTGACTGATGTAGTGCATACAATTCATTACCAAGTTGCAGCTGCTACACAAGATCTGCATAGTGAACGGTGCAACAACCTCGATCTCAGAGAAGATATTGTGATCGAGAATGACTTTCTGAAGGCTTGGTTAAAACCCAGATGGAAAGGACCGTTCCAAGTGATCTTGTTCACAATGATTGCTGTGAAGTGTGGTGGCCTTCCGAACTGGGTACATGTCTTCCATGCTTGTAGGGTCCAGTGTCCCCTTGATGAAACAGCTCCTCTTCCAGAATAGATGCCAGGAGTGGTTGAAAGGCCACCGGAGAGGGTCAGTCAAGCTGTAGAGGAACAAACTGAGGGGCATATTATCAAGACAGGTGAAACAATTATCACCGCTTTAGCGGCAGTAAACTGCCGCTAAAACTGCGATAATGGGTTTGATAATATGCTCTATGGAATTCCAATTGAAGCCCATGTTAGATGTGAAGGACATCTAACATGGGCTTCAATTGGAATTCCATAGAGCATATTATCAAGCCCATTATCGTCGTTTTAGCGGCAGTTTTCTGCCGCTAAGGCAGCGATAATTCTATCCCCTGTCTTGATAATATGCTCCTTGGTCTGAAACTGCACTAAAGCAAACCAAGGTGGGACTAGAAAAGCAAGAAATGGAAACAGGCTCGGATGACACTGGTATCGAAGTGGTGACTGAGCCAGGTCCAGCCTCTGTTGAAAGAACTAATGCTGTGGGCACACGAGTGTGGGTGGAAGAAAGCTAGTTAAAGGGGTATACAAAAAGTCTGCAGTTGTCCCATTAAAAAACATTTGCACTCATAGCTGAAACATCTGAATCAGAGCAAGGTGAAGGCAAAGGTGGAAGGCTTAGATTGAGAAAGTCCAAAAGATCGATGGTGCTCTGTTGGAGTTATTCAGCACCTGGTGGTCATATTGCATGGACAAAGCACTGAACACAATGGATGAACTGTGTGATGCAGGATTTAAAGTCTATAAACCACCCTGATTTCAAGCTTGAGACTAAAAGAACTGAGAAAAGCTGAAAACAATGACTAAGAGCAATTCATGTAAAGCATTGCACAAGTAATTCATAGCTTGACTTAAATGTATTTAGTTTAGATTTTGTTCTCACTATGAAAATGTGATTCTAACTTGTGAAAGTGTTAAATGTGCACTAGTAAAATATAACTTGTTTTAGAATTAGCACAACATTTTATAATGTATAAAGCAGAACCAGCTCGTTTTTCACCTCTTGCTCTGTGAGATTCTGTTGGCCTTCAAGATACGCAAAGTAATTTCTCTCTCAGTGTGAAGAGGTCACAGTGGCATAATTATTGCTGTGACCTTGGTCGGAGCTTTATCTCTGTTGGTGTTGGAAAACATTGAACAAAGCATCATTTAATTCTTTACATTATTGAGAACAGAAAATATATGTTATTTTAAAAGTGCATCCTCATGTTGTGTTTAATGTTTCTTGTTTAATTAAAAAGTTATTTTACAGCTCATGTTATGTTTTTAGTTTGAAATAAAATTTATTTTTCAAAGGAAGGTTAGAAGATGAAATTATATTAAACAAGATGCAGAATATGCAGTGGGAAGGATCTTCACCTGTCTGATAAGATGACATATGCAGCCTACTCGGGGGCGGAGGCATCTTTTCGGAGAATGCTGGATTCCAGTCGGAGGAAGACAAAGTCACTACATGCTTTGTAACATTATTCTCTGATAAACCCGTTCCTAGTTAGGAGTTTCAGAACACTTTCGGAGCTCTTTGAGAGACACAGACAGACAGATCTAGAAACGGAAGGCTGCAGAGGAGTTTCAGACTCTAACGCAAAAATGAAGGGAGGAGAGCAGAAGTGATTTGTAGATGCAGAGAAGGGGAGGACAGATCTTGATGGAGAGCAGAACAGAGGCAGAAGTAGACAGATTAGATGTAGATTTAGTTCCATTCTGACTTTATTAAAATCCCCAAGTATTATGCTTTGACTAACTGGTTTTGCAAAGACATATTTGCTCTAGCATTCTTCCTCTTCATGGGAGATTCTGAATTATTAATGATTGATTTAGCTTCTTGCTAAGCTCAGTCTTGCTTCTAGAACTCTTCATGAGTTCTGACTGACATCATTTGTGCCTCATTGTCTTAGAATAGGAATTATTTCCTTTATGGAACGATTGGTTTGCAATTTATGAGATGTTTGTACTAACTTAATTTTACCATTATCAATTCTGTAACCTGATTGATACCTGACTACTGGATGAAGAGTCTGAGATTCATAAATTTTGATTGGAAATTAAATCCCTTTAAAACTACTCACAACTCTCATTATTGGCTAAAATATTTATTTGCATTTTATTAATTGCTCATGTTTATGTAGGAGCTCCCTGGTCATAAACAGGGGCCAAGATCTATCGATCTTAAGCGGAAACAAGGGTAACAGTAATCAGAGGTAATGGTGCCACATTTCCTAGATTTTCCAAAGAGAGATTACCTTGGAATTTCCACTCCAACATCTTCATACCCTTTACTTCACGACACAGGAGTTTTCCCTACAATTTCCCTGAAATCTGTATCGTCATCTACAAGGAATTTTCTCAGATTTTTCACAATTAACTGTTCACGATTTTAACAAATGAGTCACTGCTATATTCAGTAGACTTTTTTATTTCATTTTCTTCTTTTTCAACTCACCTATACTTTTCTTGTAGGCCAAAGCGATTCCCACTGAGCTTGCTTTTTTATCAGTTACGGAAGCTGCATCACTTGGATTATTGATTATATGTATTCTGGTTATATTGTAGGATACCTTTCCCTGTTGAAGGGCTTGTCCCGAAATGCGTTGGGATTTGTTCAACAAAACAGAAAATTGATTTACACTTCAATGTGTCACCACTTAACACGACAAACTTGAAATATGAAAAAATGATCAAATAAAGAATTGTATGCAAAAATCAAGGTGATATGAATGAACATGAATTATTGGAGGTAATTCATTCAGGAGTGTTGGTCTTGTTTAATACATCGCAGACTGTGTGTGCCGTGAATTATTACCACTGTTCAGTCATCCAAAAGACATCTGGGGTCCTTACCAGGCCTACCTGCTGCACATTGGGCCGGACAAAGGGTCTAGCATGAAGGAAACTGAACTAGTGACTAGTTCATAGCAAAATGTGGGGGGTGATTAAAACAATTATGTCTACTGTTAGAAATTGGCTAATTGGTTTACTGGGGTATTTGCCCCGGTCAAGCGGCAACCACAATTTTGGCAGCGTAAGAGGCAGGCAAAATCTAAATTAACCTCTGTTCACCCTCTGGTAGCTTGGCACAGAGCAGTACTTCGAGGCAATTTGTAAAGTATTTGTGCAACACTTCGAACAGTAAAATAGTACAAACACCAGACAAAAAGATGCCATACCAGGTTTAGAAACATAGAGTAGACTTTAATAAATAAAACATAACCAAAATGACAACAATCCAGTTAGTAGAACTTGAGATATTGATTTTTAAAGTTTATAGTGATAAATAGCACCAAAAATCACAAAGCACTTTTGCGGGACAGCTGGCTGTGCCAAAACAGGACAAAGTTACAAGTTCAGGCCGACCGTAATGGAGCGTGAGCTGGCTACAGGGACCCAGCTAGGCCCATTGAACAAGGTACCTTAAATCCTGGTTGCAGAGCATTGCGTGGATCGCATAGCAGAAGGAATGCGATGAGGCTGCGGTGCGAGATCCTGATGCATCAACGTCGAGGACAGAGCTTGTGATGTGAAGTCTGGTGTTAAGGATGCTAGGCACAGTCAAGGGGATACGTTAGTTCCAATGAGTGGTGAAGCTGCGATGGAGAGTTTTTGCGCATTCGTCAAGGCTACTGTCGACAACGAGGGATGCGCAGAGCTTGTGCCAGGAAAAGTGATGCATAGTGGCGGTTCTGAAAACGATTTGTCAGTCACAAAATGATGGAGGCAATTACAATGCAATTGTTTTGCAATGGGTCCAATCCACGCTACAGCAGCGATGAGGCAGTTCTGCTCAGGGATGTAACGCACAGCCAAGGACATGTGTTAATTCTCCTCTGGGATGCGTTGCTCAGCAGAGAAGATGTGTTGGTTCCATTGGGAAGCACTTTTGGCCCACTTAAAATAGTCCATGACTGGGGTGGCACCTCTTGATGAGGCAGAGTCCAGGTGCAGGTTTTGGAAGCTTGTTATGTCACTGAGGCTTCAGATCAGGAGACTAGTCAACTAGCCGTCACTCTGGGGTCAAGTGATGCAGGTCTTGACCTACTCATCCAGATAGGAGGACAGCAGGCCAGCAGGTCAGCGCAGCAAATCAGGAATCCAGAAGTGTAGCAGTCATTCTTCCTGGCAGAGTAGCCACAGGTCCAGAAGTGTACTACCTTAGTGCTGTCTGAGGTCCAGTACTTATATCCATTGGTGCCTTTGTAGTGGGGGACACTTCAAAGACATGATTCAGATGCCCAGTTCCTCCCTCCCATCCTGTCAGGATAGCCCACTCAGTCACACCTAAGTTCCCATTGTGTGTGGCTGCCTGGGAGTAATACACAAAGCCCAACTGCCAACTACGCCCAGTCATGTGATTAGAGACAAGTTACAGGCACAAAATGGCTAAAGCAAGAAAATGTCAACATTTTCAAAGTGGCATTTCCAGAATCGCAATTTAAAATTCGACTTCACCATAACTTTGAATTTTAAATTGTGATTCCAGAGACGACAGACTTGAAGGGTTTATCTCTTCCCAATTGGAAATTATAACATGTAATAAGGTAATACCAATATTATTCTATGGGAGAGATAGGCCTTGCTGGTTTTTCACAACCAGGATACAGAAAACCTAAAAGTGCATGTCCTGCCTATTAAATACATTGCACCCCGCCTTCTGGTTGATCCAGGGCCTAACTTGAAGGTGTCTTATATGTAAAAAAAGGGAAGGTTTGGCCTTGGCAAAAGGTTTATTTTACCAAGTCGAAATGGTAGTGTAAAACTGCACATACAGGCTCTGAAATGGCAGGTCTGAGATATGGTTAGAGATGCTACTTAAGTGGGTGGCACAATCAATGTTGCAGGCCGACTAGTAGCATATAATTTACAGGCCCTGGGCACATTTAGATTACTTTACTAGGGACTTATAAGCAAATTAATTATGCCAATTGGAGATGAGCCAAAATTAGCATTTTTAGGGGAGAGAGCACAAGCAATTTAGCACTGGTTAACAGTAGTAAAGTGAGTAGAGTCCTAACACTAGCAAAAACAAGGTCAGAAAAGTGGAGGAGGAAGACAAAACTTTGGGGTGAAGACCACCCTAATGCTGTCAGGTCTAACATCTACTATTTGCATTGGATCCAACTCTTTGGACAATTGTTAGAAATTGGGTTATCGGTTGACTGTAGGGTGAGCCCTGGTCAATCAGCAACCACAATCATAGTCAGGGTAAGGAACAAGCAAACCCCAAATTAACATGTGCCCGGCCCCCCAGTAGCTTGGCACAGAGCAGTCAAGCTTAAATTAGAGGTAATGTGTGAAGTATTTATGCAACACTTCAAACCGTGAAACAGTGGAAACACCACACAAAACGATACCACACGAGGTTAGAAGAATAAAGTTTAATTTAATAAGTAAAGAAGACCAAAACAACCAAAATCCAAACAGTAGAACCGATATTCTGAATTTTTAAAGAATAAACTGAAAAATAGAGCCTAAAAGCATAATGCACCAACCAAGGAAATTTGGACGCGCAAGACCCAGTCAAATTCAAACGTTCCAGCGGACCGCGATGGAGAGCAATTCAGATGCAGTCCAAGATTAGTCCAGCTGAAGGTTTACCGTTTCAAGTTCTGTGCCAAGTGTCCCATCTGCATGGAAGAAGATCGCAGGGAGCAAGGAGAGTGTCACTGGCAGTGGCTGCATGGCAGGAGGAGCAGGCCAGGTGTCGCAGACAGGCAGGTTAGTGCTTCACGTTGGAGGCCCACGCGGGCCATTGATTTTGTTAGATTAGAAACAGCTTATGCTTATGCAGTGCTCTATTTAAGTTAGTATTTGCTGCGCCATTTTCTATGTGGGGGCCATTTCAAGCTACTCATAACTGATCCAGTTCAATTCTGAGAAATGCCCTTCTGTAAGTTTCGATTCTTCCTTTGTGTCCTGTTTTAGTAATGAGCATACCGTTCATATTAGCACATAGCTTTCTCACTAGATAGAGGCCTTCTCTTCCTTGTCTGTTGGCGGGCCCTGGATGGAGCACCTTTGGATTACGATACTTTGTGTAAGATAGGAGCGCTGAAACTGTTTTTTCTCTATTTCACTGTTTAGCTGCACCTGCTTGGAAAGTTCCAGTGTGGGCGTGTTTTAGCTCTGTTACAAACGTACCTAATGTATCTTTATGCTTGTCGATTTCAGTCCTCTCTGCAGCACTCCTAGCGACTGGGCAGACTGGCCTCTGCTCTGAGTGTATACAAATAAATAGCTATTGATTTGTATTCTCGACTGTCTGACCAACTCTTCATTTGGTATGGAAGGCTGCGAGGTGGTCATTAGTGACCTTGGTGGCACTAAACAGGTCACTTTCTTCAGTTGGTGCCCGAACAGGAACTCCTTCGGGTGATTGATCCATCCCCTTTTTGCAGACAGGCGGGAGGCCGAGGACATTGTCGGGTAGGACTGATGGCTCAGGGATCCCTTCACGAAGAGTTTTTATTGCTCGCAGCTGCCCCTTCTGTCCTGCCAGACAGTGCCTCGCCCAGTGTTCATCCCAACTGGAGTCCTGAACGGCAAAACCTTGTATCTGACCGTTTGGTTTGAAGAGTCGGCAGTGGAGAACTGGTTTGTTTGTACTACTGATAGCAGGTGATTTTTGTTTTGGTTCTTTATGAATATGGTACTATTGTGGTTTGAGTTTGGTGCGGTCTGAGGACTGTCTTGATAAAAAGTATTTGCAACTACTTTGCCAGGTAAAAATAATGAACTGGTTTTCTTTTTGAAATGCATGGCCTCAACAAAGTTTGGAATTTGTGTTGTTGTTCTGCAGATGCTCGATTGGAAGAGACTCAGCCGGCGCTTCCCGAAGGTAGCCCTAATTTTGATATGTATGTGAAATTCGGTCTTGGCCCTATTATGTTTAGTACATTATGGCACAAATATACGAGGAAAAATGCTGAGTTGCAGTGGCCATTAATGGGCACTTTTGATTAACAAAAGATTGGGTTTTTACAGGAACAGTTGTTCAAGAGATGAAGTAGGCAGTCGATGTTTGATTTTCTTTGAACTTGGCAGAAGGAGACTAGAAAGAGAAGGTTAAAGATGGAAAGAGATGCACAGAAGGTTAAAATGCACACATTGACACAAAAGGCTATAGTGCATGATAGAGAAAAGCAGTAGTTAGCGATTG
This sequence comes from Triturus cristatus, assembly GCF_964204655.1. Lineage (NCBI taxonomy): Eukaryota > Metazoa > Chordata > Amphibia > Caudata > Salamandridae > Triturus > Triturus cristatus. The sequence continues at coordinate 304,182,040 of NC_140582.1, read as the reverse complement.
AATGTGAAGACAGAAGATTTCGGTTGCATATTGACAAATCTTATCTGGCCAAAGAGGAAAATGATGCTTTTGTAGAGGAGTTGCTAGATACTTGACCCCCGCCTCCTTACGCCTTGCAGAGGATATATCCCACTGTTCCTTTACAGTCACAGCAGCTTGTTTCATCAGCTTCGGTTGTTTCCGTATCTATGGCTGTTCCTTCAATGGCTGTGGCTACAGCGCCTCCCGTTCTTTCTTTGTCCTCCCCATCTTTGATGACTGTGACTTTCAGTATATCTAGTAGTTCAACTTCTGTATCGTCTGTTTTTTCTCCTCCGGTGCAAGCGTTTAAAAAAAAAAACAATTGTACCTGTTACTTCTGTTGCTTCTCCTATGGTTTTCCACCCTTCGACATCTTTGAATACTGAGACGTCTGTACGCGGGTTTGAGGATAGAGATTGGATGAAATGCAGGGAACGGATGGGTCAGTTGGTGTGCTTTGAAGTAGGGTAAGTTGAGAAGGAGGTGCTGACCAGACAGGCTATGAAGTGGGCTAGTAATCCGGTTTATGGCGCTGAAGACATTTGGCAGGCTGTGTGTGAATTTGAGCCTTTTCTACAGCAGCATGTTCTCCAGCATATGTCTGCTACATTGATCAATCTCTGGCGCATACATATTACAATTGAGGCTCCACAAGTGTTATTTGATATTAAAGATTGTGTTTATATCGATGATTTAGACCCAGGACTGGTGCTCGCAAAGATTAATATTATAGTTTTCTATAGAGTTTTTTTTTTTTTAAAAGAGTCCCACTAAAATTACTAAGTTCCCTCTGCGTGAGGTTCATCCAATATATCATCCAGAAATTCCTGAGTTGACGGATCAGCACGGTAATGTCACTAGAGCAGCCGTGGCCACTCGTTTTCAGGAACAGTGGGTCTATACTCCTTGCTAGAGAAGCGAGGTTTTAGCCTTTAAGGCTGCGTTGCCCTACCCTAGGAAAAATCTTACAGTTCATTATAAGGAATTAACAGAGGCTGCTTCTTCTACTGTAATGACTCTTGCTGATATTGCAATGTTTTTTGGTCTTCTTGTTCCGGTCTTCTTGTTCTGGTTGCTATTGAGGTACATACTCAAGATCATGTTGCAGAATTGGGTGGAACATGGGATGTGATAATTGGATGGGATCAGGAAAGGAAGCCAGGTGATAAACCCTGTGCTGAAATACTTGCTTTGCCCGGTCGTATTATTACATACATGCACACACTTATTCCACCTAAGAAGGTCAGCTGGGACAGATTTACGGCTTGTCAACAGAAGAAGGATGAGAGTGTGTCCAACTTCTTTACTCGGTTTGAGGATACATTTTTGGATTATGGTGGGCAGGATATGTCCACTGAGGGGTTTGTGGACAGGTTTGTTACTAATCTTCTTCCTGAGATAATGACTTGTTTGCAAGTGTCAGAGAGTACTTGGTCTACGTCTTCCCCTCTTTTAATTTGAATATGGCCTAATATTATGAACATTGAGATCATGAAGAAAAGGATAAAACAGACAAGAAACATTAGGACTTAAAAACAACGGTATTGCTGCAGCAAGCGTTAAGGTGAAATAATAGGGTACAAGGAGGTCCTTCTAGACAACTTCCACGTACTAGGCAGCCTTCGACGACACCTTTAGGACAGAATCAGTGTGCTTATTGTAAGGAAGAAGGACATTAGTGCAACCAGTGCCCTGTGCACTTACAGAAGGTTTAGTCCCCTAGAGGACGTGGTTCTGGTGGTAGAGAACGTAGGACCCACAGAAATCAGAATGCTGCGACTCCTGGGGGCTGTTCTGATCCTAATTATTTTGATGAACCCAGAGACGGACAGTATTATCATGATGGTTATGACATGGAAGATGTAACAGGTATGTCTTACAGCTAGGACAACCAGGGACAGGGTGAGGGACCAATTGAGATACCTGTAGATCAGCGTGGTCCTTATATCACAAGGGATTTGCAAGGTTAAACTAAGGAATTTTTGGTGGATACAGGTGCAACAAAGAGTTCTGTTTCTCGTCATATGGTCCCTGGAGCAGCTCTGTCTGGCCATAATAATGTTTCGGTAGGTTTTTCAGGTGTACCGGTTGTAAGGACCATTTCATGACCACTTGCGTTGACTGTTGGTCCTTTTACTGTGGAATCTTCGTTCTTATTAACGTGTAATTGTGGTGGAAATTTGATGGGTTTGGATTTGTTGAAGAGATTGCATGCTACTATTTATTGCTCTCCTGCATGTCTCTATATTACTATGGTCCAGATGTGAGTACTAAACAGTGTTTGCCTCAGGATGCACCCCTCCAAGCTGAATTTGCTGAAGTACATGGATGTAGGGCTGTTGCATATACCACCAGTTTCTATACAGGTTAATGATTATGCTATTTTGCCGCGCATTCCTCAGTATAAAATACCTCAGGCAGGAGAACGGGCCCTTCTTCAGATTATTCAGGATTTGTTACAAAAGGGAGTGGTTGAAGAAACATCTGCTAACATTTGTAATAGTCCTATCCTTCCGATCCTTAAGAGGACACTCTCAGATTCCTCTAAGACTCTTGACGATGTTTATCGCTTTGTAACTGATTTGCGCGAGGTTAATAAAATTGTAGTTCCGCAGTTTACGGTGGTTCCTTATATCACTACGCTTTAAATGATGATTCCATCTACTGCGAAGTTCTTTTCTGTCACTGATCTGAAAAACGCATTTTTTTGTATTCCTATCCATCGAGACAGTAGGTATCTGTTTGGGTTTACTCTGACTGGCAGAAGCCTTCTATTCTGTTGCGCTCCTCAAGCTATACAGAGAGTTCAGTATTTATAGTCAAGCATAAAAAAGTCAGTTGGATTCCTTATCGCTTCCCTCAGGTAATGTATTGGTGCAGTACGTTGAGGATCTACTCATAGCTTCCGATACAGAACAAGGTTGTAAAGACAGAACAGTCAAATTGTTGCTGCATTTGGCTCATCATGGACATAAGTTTTACCTTTCCAAATTTCAGTATTGTCGACAGGAGGTCACCTATTCAGGTCACCTACTGTCGAAGGAGGGTAGAAGGTTGACCCCTGTGCGTATTAGTACTATTGTTGAAATGCCCATTTCACAAACTCAGAAAGACATATGTGCTTTCATAGGTATTACTTCCTACTGTTGACAGTGGATACCAAATTACTCGCTACTAATCAAACCTTTGCATGCATTAACAACAAAAGCAGTGCATGAGCCTTTGCCTTGGACAGTCTTTTGAACAATTAAAAGATGCGTTTTTTTCGGCCCCAGTGTTTGGCTCTATGTCCACGAGATGGCTGGTTGTGCACTTTCTATCCTAACACAAAAGTTTGGGGATAAGTAGAGTCCGTGCGCTTATTTTTCTACTGTGCTTGACCCTGTTGCTAGAGCCCTTCCGAGTTGCCTGACAGCGGTCGTGGCTGTGGCTACTTTAGTCAGACAATTAGCTGGACTCGTACTTGATACTGACCTCACAGTTATGGTACCCCATGCTGTAGATACACTTTTAACTTAGACGAAGACACAGCACCTCACCAGTGCAAGTCTTAATGGTTATGAATTGACATTGTTTGCTAAACATATTACGATCAAAAGATGTGCCACTCTGAATCCGGCCACCTTACTACCCCTCCCTTCTGAGAATGATGCAGTTGATAAACATGATTGAGATGAAAGGATTGGTAGACCTGACTGATGTTCCCTTATCTGACCCTCAAGGGGAACTATATGTTGATGGCTCTAGTTTTAAATTACCAGATGGCACCACGACTGCAGCTTATGCTATCACTATATTGCGCACGGTGGTAGAGACATCACGGGTCTCTTATCAGTTGGCTCAAGCTGCTGAGCTCACTGCCCTTATTCGAGCTTGCAAATTGAAAGAAGGACTGGTTGTCAACATTTATACTGACAGCCAGTATGCTTCGGGGTTGCGCATAATTTTGGGCGGCTTTGGGCTGAGAGAAGGTTCCTTAGTTCTCATGGCACCAAGATTCAGCATGGGCACCTCATATTGATGCTTTTGTCTGCTTTAATGCTCCCCAAGAAATTTGCCATAGTTAAGTGTAGTGCCCATAGGAAGGTTACTGATGATGTAGGTAGAGGAAATGTTTTTGCAGATCAGACAGCTAAGGAAGCAACCCGAATGAAGATGAAACGCATGTTTTTAGCGGGCCCAGCTAGGTGGGTTCCTGAAGTTGCAATGTTTGAGAATGGCTTTGAGAATGTAAAGGAGCTACAAAGTGAAGCCACAATAGAAGAATACGTGGAATGGCAGGAGAGTACAGCACAGTTGAATGAGGAAGGGTGTTGGATTGATAAATCTGGGAAGCAGAGATGGATGTTGCCAGGTGCATATGTTCTTCCTGTGGTTTCTATGGCATATGGTCCAGCTCATATTAGTGCAAAAGCCATTTGTAAACTGTTAGCTCCTGTATGGCAGAATGAAAACATTTCCAAGACGCTGCGCATTTAGTAAAGTACTGCATGGTCTGTATGTGCATTCCGAAAATGGGTTGAGGCCTACCTCACTAAAGATAACATAGCTATTACGACTGCGAAGGTACTCCTTAAGGAGTTCTTTCCTCGTTTCGGTTTGCCCCGAATTATCTGGAGTGACAATGGAAGTAATTTTAATGGGAAAGTGATTACATTGATTTGTGAAGGTCTACATGTAAAACAGAAATTTCATGCTGCCAATCATCCACAGTCAGCGGGTTTGGTTGAGAAGTACAATGGTACTCTCAAACTGAAACTGGCCAAAATTCAGGAGACAACAGGGTTAAAGTGGCCAGATGCTTTACCATTAGCTCTTTTGTCAACAAGAACAACAGCTCATTCTAGGACAGGATTGTCTCCTTACGAGGTCTTGTTCGGGCGCCCGGAAAATGTCTGGGGCATACGGCGTCCTCGTAAGTATTCTGATATTGAGTACCCACTGTTGCTTGATTACCTTGGCCAGTTAACAGAAAATTTACATTCTATTCACCAACAGTTGCGGGAATCTCTACATTCCACACCAGAGGGACCTGGCCATGACATCCAGCTTAGTGACTATGTGTTGCGTCGTAATTTTCAGAGGAAGTAAAGTTTGGAGCCACGCTGAAAAGGTCCTGAGCAGGTTTTGTTGGTGACACGAGGGATGTAAAGTTTCAGTGCTCTGTCCATCATCTCCTTGTGTTTGCTTTGTTCGCCCAAAGTTGGCAGTGTATGCCTAAACGTGGGTCCCTTTCTCACTTTGCCACTGGATTCAAGCTTGCCTGGCTGATGAGGGCTGTTAGCCCAAAACCGGTCCCAGGATGCTTGTTTCCGGTCCAGGGAAGACATGGCTTGGCAGTTTGGGCTGGACTGTTCCCATGAGGCACAGTGCCAAAACTGATTTGCATATAGCTGTGTCTGAACTGGGGTGGTGAAGTCATCTAAAAAACGATGATGGATTCAACCCAGATCTGTGACTGGGGGTGAGTGTCTGAAAAGTTTCAGCGCTCCATCCATCATCTCCTTGTGTTTGCTTTGTTTGCCCTAAGTTGGCAGGGTATGCTCAGACTTGGGTCCCTTGCTCACTTTGCCACTGGATTCAAACTAGCCTGGCTGATGAGGGCAGTTAGCCCGAAACCAGTCCCAGGATGCTTGTTTTTGGTCCAGGGAAGACATGGCTTGGCAGTTCGGGCTGGACTGTTCCCATGAGGCACAGGGCCAAGACTGATTTGCAGATAGCTGTGTCTGAATTGGGGTGGCGAAGTGAGCTAAAGAACGATGATGGATTCAACCCAGTGTTCCGTCCATCATTTCCTTGTGTTTGCTCTGTTTTAGTAATGAGCATAACTTTCATAATGGCACATAGCTTTCTCACTAGATAGAGGCTTTCTCCCCCTTGTCTGGTGGCGGGCACCGGATGGAATGGCCTTGGATTATGATACTTTGTGTAAGATAGAAGTGCTGAAACCGTTTTTTCTGTATTTCACTGTTTAGCTCCACCTGCTTCAAAAGTTCCACTGTGGGCGTGTTTTAGCCCGGTTACGAAACGTACATAATGTATCTTTATACTTGTCAATTTCAGTCCTATCTGCAGCACTCCTAGTGACTGGGCAGACCGGGCTCCGCTCTGAGTGCATATTATTAAATAGCTATTGGTTTGTATTCTCTACTGTCTGACCGGCTCTTTATTTGGTATGGAAGGCTGAAAGGTGGTCTTTAATGACCCAGGTGGCCCTAAACGGGTCACTTCCTTTAATGCTTTCTATGCAAGGAGACAGAATTGTGGCAGCATGTGCTGATGATCCATGCAAGCAGACTGGTACCAGTGCGAACGGACCCTTTCACTGTTGCAAAGAGCCCAAAAGCTTGAATTTAAGAGCTTGAGAGCCACACAAAGGGCCCAGGACCTGAGAGGCACCTCTTGGGGTCAGAAACTTGCTGAAGATGGGCCGAGGAGCTGTGGGGAGCCTGTTATGTCCATGAGGCTCAGATCAGGAGGCCAGCAGACTAGATCATTAAATCAATCTGGATTCCTGGGTTCAAGATGGAGTTGCAGGTCCAGTTCTTCTTCCACAGGCATGCAAGCAGTAGGCAGCAGGTCAGCATAGCAAGGCAGAATCTCCTTCAGAGTAGCAGTCCAGCAGAGTGGCGGCCCTTGTAACAGCACAGCAGTCAATCTTCCTGGCAGAGTACTCATAGGTCCCGAAGTATACAGAAGTGATGGTGTCTGAGGTCCTTCTTTTATACACTGGTGCCCTTGTTCTGTAGGGTAGGAGAAGCTTCTAGACAGTGTATTTGAAGTGCATGGAATTCCCTACCTCCCCGGCCCTGGCTCCAAGCCCGCTTAAGTGACAATTCTGGGTCGTTAGGCCCTTTGTGTGGATACAGGACACAGCCTATTCTCCTGTAAGTGAGGCTGGGCCCAGCTCCTCCCTCTAATTCTGCCAGTGTTTTTTTTTTTTTTTTATAAAAACCTTTATTTATATCAGTCTGGAACACAGCTATTCAGCCGACATCCCGGAGGTTCGGCAGCCAAGTAAGGACAACACATGGAAGTGCCCATAGCTCTGGTGCAGGAAAAGACAAAGGTTCCTTTTTTTAAAACAACCTAAAATAAATAACACAAGCAAGGCAGTGTACCCAATAAACACGTGAAAGTTCCCAGTGGGAGCGCAGCCCCATTCTCAAACACAGAACAAAACCACCGATCGGGCGGATGAGGGAGAAGCAGAGGCACTAGCAATCTAACGTAAGATCCTCATAGTAATCCAAAGTTGGAAGTAAGGCTAGGGGGAAAGGTGCTCCTCCAACGGTTCAGTGGCCGGGGGCAGACATATATCCCCCCTATACTGGTTCCATCGCCCCCATATCTTATGCCATTTCTTAGGCCGCCCCCGGGCACAGTACGCCGTCTTCTCCCTAAACATGCTCCAGTCCATATTTTCCATCCATGCTTCCACAGCGGGAGGTCTCTGAGAGCCCCACAGTTGCGCAATATCACGCTTCGCCACCATATTTCCCAGGGTCACCCATTGAGTCTGCGCAGCATCATAGTCAGTAGGACCCCAGACATTCAAAAGACAGCGCTGTGCCTCTGGCAACAGTGCAAAGCCCGTGACCTCCTGCATTACTACATGAATTCGCTTCCAGAACTCCGCAATCACACCACATTCCCATATGATATGTAAGAAGGTGCCCACCATCCCGCAGCCCCTCTTACACAAACCATCCTCGGAGAAACCCATATGAATCAGTCGGGGGCCCGTGACATAGACTCTATGAAGTATCTTAAGCTGCACTAGCCTTAGCCGTGCCGGGATCGCGACCTCCTTAGGAGAGGAAATGGCATACTGCCAGTCCTCATCATCCAGTTCAAGACCGTCCCTAGTCCACTGATCACGCACCCCGAGGAGGAGGTCGGTCTGGACGTTAACAAGCTTCTTATAGATTAAGGAGATTGTACTCTCCGGCATATGGCCATCCAGAATCCGTTCCTCCAAAGGAGAGGACTCGGGCACAGCCTCCCCCTCGACGAGGACGGACCGCAGTGCGTGGCGCACCTGTGCGTACCGGAAATATTCCGTAGCCTCCAGATCGTACTCCGTCCGTAGCTCATCAAACGATTTCACTCGTCCCTTAACAAGAAGATCCCCCACTCTGGAAATCCCAATCAGGTCCCATTTCTCAAACCCCTTCGTGTGCCAAAGTTTCCCCAACACATCGGAATCAAACAACGGAGTGGCGCGGGTAAGCCTATCCTTCCAACCCAACGAGTTCGTAACAGCTTTCCACACGTGTACCGCTGTCTTGGTCGGTCCCGTGAGGGACCCATCCATCGACCTGGAGTAGAGTGCTCTAAAATAATTACCCCCGCGCAGCAACCATCGGTCCATAGCAAAGCCGGGGCTCAGCGCCGGTCCGTAGACGCCGTGGTTGATAGCACTTAACTGGGTGGCCCAGTAGTATCGCCTGATGTCAGGAAGCGCGATACCCCCATCGTACCACGGAAGGGTCAGTTTTGCGATAGCTATACGCGGTCGGCCCTCCCACAGCAGCGAGCGCTGGAGGCTCTCAACCTCCCGAAAATAGCTGGCCGGGACCAGCTCCAGAGTATTCTGCATGGCATAAAGAAAGCGGGGAAGAGCCATCATTTTGAACAGCGCGGCCCGGCCCTGGAGGGAAAGCGGCAGCCTCCGCCAACCCGCCACATCCCGCCGCAAGCGCGTCAATGGAGGGAGCAGGTTTCTCTCATACCGAACAATCGGATCGGCGGAGATATAGATCCCTAGATACAAAAAGCCATCCCGGGCGATCTGGATCGAACAATTCCGCGGGAGAACAGGGACGTCTCCATACAGGGCATACAGGTACGACTTACCCCAGTTAATGGTGAGACCCGAGTTCCTACCAAAAGAGGCCAAAACGTCACAGACTACTATGAGAGACTTCCTAGGGGAGGTGAGGTATAGCAAAATGTCGTCGGCATAAAGAGAGATGCGGTCCTCATGATCTGGTGACCATCGGATCCCCCTTATGTCCGGGTGCCATCTTATCCATGCCGCCAGCGGTTCAAGGGCAAGAGCAAACAACAACGGCGACAGGGGGCAACCCTGCCTGGTGCCCCTCCCCAGCTCGAACGGACAGGACGCCCTACCATTGACCGCGACTTTGGCCAAGGGTCCTTCATATAGCAATCTCACCCAGCCAACAAAGCCAGGCCCAAAGCCGAATTTTGCAAGTGCCGCCCACAGATATGCCCACTCTACCGTGTCAAAGGCCATCGTGGCGTCGAGTGCAGCCACAACGGTCGACTCCTGCAGCGTCCCCGTCCGCGCGAGCACGCCGTGGATGCGCCTAAGGATCAACGCAGTGTTACGATGCGGGATGAAACCGGATTGGTCCGGGTGAATCAGGTCCCCAATCACCCTAATCAAGCGGTTGGCCAGTATTTTAGCAAGGATTTTCGGCTCGGCATTAAGTAGCGAAATCGGCCTATAGGAGCTGCATTTATTTCTGGGCTTGCCGTCTTTGTGTATGACCACAATTGTCGCCAGACGTTGGTCAAAGGGAAGGCATCCCATTTCTCGCGCCTCCACAAACATAGCTCGCAGATGCGGAGCAATCTTGTCCGGACGGAGTTTATAGAACTCAATTGGCAGACCGTTCGGGCCCGAGGCCTTGCCCGGGCGCAGTGAACGGATAGCACCCGCGACTTCGTCAGCTGTGATGTCACCATCCAAATCGTCCCTGTCTATATCAGAGAGGCAAGGCAGAGCCAGATCGCACAGAAGCTCACACGAGTCCTCAACCGGCCTGTCCGATACCGAGGTGTAGACCGTACGGAAATAATCCGCGAAGCACTGAACTATGCCATCCGGCTCAGTAACACTAACGCCACCCTCTGTAACAAGTTCTGGCACAACACGATTAACCCGCTCTTTTTTATCCAGCCACGCTATTAATTTCCCGGCCTTGTCCCCAACATCGTACAGTCGCCCCTGCTGCTCCCTACTCAGGGCTTTGGCCGCGTCCATCACCAGGGCCTTATACTCCGACTGCTTAAGGCTCAATTTGTGCAGCGTTGTTGCCAGAACTTCCCCCTCCAAGGCCACCTCTAGAGCCGCTATCTCCGCCTCGAGCTGTACGACCTCCGCATCCCTCCGACGCTTGGCCGCCGTTATCAAGGAAAGGGCCTCTCCCCTCAGCACAGTTTTGAACGCTTCCCACAAGGACACCGCAGATGCGACCGAGCCTAGGTTTTCCTGGAAGTAGCGATCGACCGCCTTCAGTACAGCGCTACGAGTCCTAGGGTCACGGAGATACCAGGGGTTAATCGGGGCCACCCTACCCCCCATCTCTCGACCAACATCCATACAGATCCACACCGGCGAATGGTCCGAAATACCCCTAGCCATGTGCCTAGCCTCAGACACAAAGGAGGCGTGTGCAGCCAAAGTAAGTACATAATCAATTCTGGAGAGACTGCCGTGCGCCCCTGAGTGAAAGGTGTATTGTCGCTGAGTGGGATGCAGCAGTCTCCAACAGTCAACCAGACCAAGGGTATCCACGAAATCCGTAAGTCATTTCTGCGCCCCCCCAGTGCTCCTAGGTGGGTGTCTATCAAGCAATCCGGAGCCAACCGCATTAAAATCTCCACCCACCACCAACATCCCCTCTGGAAGATCCAGCAGAGCCCTCCCCAGGTCCTCAAACGTGGAGGGCTGCAGCCCAGGAGGGACATACACAGAGACCAGGACCAGCGTCCTGCCCTCCCACCTCCCCGCCACAGCCGCAAATCGCCCCCTTTCATCAACAGTGGTGGAATCAACCTCAAACGGCAGTGAGGCCCTGACAAGTATTCCAGCCCCTCTGGAGCCCGAGGAGAACCCCGAGTGCGCGACAAATTTATAGCCCTTCCTGTTGAGCGCGTAGCACATGTTGCCTATCAAGTGCGTCTCTTGCAGTAGAACTATATCAGGGGAACATCGTTTCAAGAATTGCAGAACGATCCCTCGCTTAATGCGATCCCCTAAGCCATTAACATTCCAACTGAGTACCTTTAAGCCCCTACCCCATCCCGAAATGTAAGGAGACCACCACCCCCCCCGAAGAACCGCACTTGAGCTACAGAAGCTTGCATCACTACGCCTTGCAAAACAAAAACCAACAACAACCATCCCAACAGTCCCAGTCCACCCCCCACCCTGCACCCCTGCGTAAGCTTGAAAAGCCCCCCCAACTTGCAGTGTGCCTGTCGCCCTATTCTAAGACTAATCTACAAAAAGAAACCCAGAGGAGGAGAAAGCTCCCTTCATACCCCCGCCACCCCCCGGGTTACTACACTCCCGGAGAAATCAAAAACTGCGAATCACTGTCCGGGGCAAAGTCAAAATAATCTTGCACCAGAGTCCTCATTCCTGATCCACACCACCACCTTCTGCTCCACCAGCATGCTCCCCGCCGGCCCGTCGCTGGGGCAATGTTGTCCAGCCATTCTCCAGCCATGTCCGGTGAATCAAAAAAGAAAGTCCGCTCTTCATACACCACGCGCAGTCTGGCCGGGAAGAGCATGGCGTACTTCAATTCCATCTCTCTAAGCCTTCTCTTAACCGCCAGGAAGCTCTGCCTCTGCTTCTGCACAGCCTGAGTAAAGTCGGGGTAAAAGTTCACAGTGGTGTTCTGGAAGGCCGTCGGGCCGGACACTCTTGATGCTTGTAGAATGGCGTCCCGGTCCCTGAAATTAAAGATCCTTGCGACAATCGGTCTCGGAGGGGCCCCCACCTTGGGCCTCCCACCAGGGACTCTGTGGGCCCGTTCAACAGTAAAGAACTTACTGAGGCCTTTGGGCGCCAGGTGGTTAACCACCAAGTCCTCCACGAACAGGTCCACAGACTGTTCCTCTGAGTTTTCCGGGACCCCAATAATGCGCACGTTATTGCGCCGTGCCCGGCCTTCAAAGTCCTCCAACCGTCGGGCAAAGAGGTCGTTCGCGGACCTCAAATTGCGGACTTCCAGCTGCAGGTCGGAGACATCACCCAGGAGGCCAGAAGTTTTAAGGTCCAGGGATTGAACCCGTTCATTGGTTTTCCCCAGGTCTGCCCGAATCAAGTTAACGTCGATCGAGATGGTGTCCACTTTGTGCGCCAAGGTCTCGAATTGCCACCCGATAGAGGCCTGCATTCCCTCGATGGCACCCACAACGTCCTGGAGGGTTGGTTCCGTAGCGGGGGGTAGACCGTCCTTCAGGGCTTCCAGTGGCCGACCCGAGCCGCCCGGCGACTCCTTCTGATGGGCATAACGGTCCATGTTGTTGGTTTGGGTGTTCCCCCCCCGCCTGGTGCTCTTGGGCTTCTGTTTTTCGGCTTCCGATTTGGTTGACATCGTGATCTGCAGCCGAGAGCAATACCCTTGCCCATCCAGAGAAGACAGTGCGACAAATGGTCGGCGCGGCGCACTCCCAAGCCAGGGCGCGATGAAATCAGGAAAGTGAAAGTGAAAGTGATGACACCGTCCTTCCAATGGCTCGCCCCACACTCAGCCGCTGTTGTTCAATTAGTGTTCGGGCACCGTGCCAGCGCAAGCCCTGGGCATCTTCCGGGGAGCAGGCCGCGACCTTCCGTGTGGCACAACTTCGGCGTCCGGTGGGCGATTTTAGTCCGGACAGCGACAATCACCTCAGCAACGGTTCGCCTTCAATATTCCGGGTGTGAAAGACAGGATTCGTCACATGATATTTGCCGGAGGGTGCGCGGGTCTCAGGAGCTCCGGGCTCACGCGGCCATCTTGGTCACGCGCTAGGCTCCTCCCCCTCAATTCTGCCAGTGTTGATCCATGCAGTCACACCTAAGCTCCCATTGTGTATGGCTTCCTAGGAGGAATACACAAAACCCAACTGCCAACTACACCCAGTCATGTGATCAGAGACAGGCTGCAGGCACCAATTGGCTAAGGCAATTAAATGCCAACTTTAAAAAAGTGCCATTTTCAGAATAGCAAATTAAAATCCGACTTCACTGTAAGTTTGGATTTTAAATTGTGATTGCAGAGATACCAAACTTAAAGGGGTTATCTTTTTCCATTTGTAAATTATACTTATAAAATGTAGTAAGGCACGTCCAATGTTATCCTAGGGGAGAGATAGGCCTTGCAGTAGTGAATAATGAATTTAAGAGTTTTGCACTACCAAGATATGTGAATGTTAAACGTACATGTCCAACTTTTATATACAATGCTCCCTGCCCTCTGGGCTGTCCAGGCCTACCCTAGGGATGACTTATATGTATTAAAAAGGAAGGTTTAAGCCTAGTAAAAGGTTGATTTTACCTGCTCAACATGGCAGATTAAACTGCACACACAGGCTCTGCAATGGCAGGCCTGCAACAAGTTTGAAGTTCTACTTAAATGGGTTGCACAATCAGTGCTGCAGGGCCACTTGTAGCATTTAATTCACAAGCCCTGGGCACACGTAGTGCACTCTACTAGAGATTTATACGTAAATTAAATATGCCAATTAGGTATAAACCAATGTTACCATGTTTTAGAGAGAGAATACACACACTTTAACACTGGTTAGCAGTGGTAAAGTGCACAGAGTCCTAAGGCCAACAGAATTGAATTCAGAAAAAAGTAGGAGGAGGAAGGCAAAAGGTTTGGGGGCGACTGCAAAAAGGGCCATTTCCAATGACATTCTTATATGGAGCAGATTTGATGACATTGTGGCCATAGGAATTTGAGTAGCTTTGTAACCCAGTGTCACAGAGATCCAGGTGGAGAAACCCCACATTGTCCTACCTCTACTAGTTGTTAATTGCTTCAGTTGTAAATTCAAGGTATTCGGCTGGTACAAAGTCAACTAAATTACTATCCGTCATTCGCAACTCCTGAAATCAACAGATCTCATGAGCTTTAAAAAAGGACAACCAGTCTTCATCTTCATACTTTGCTTGGAGGCCAGTAATATACCAAGACAAGAGAGAAATTCCATCAACTGAATCTAAATTGCTGCTTCCAGAGGTTTTACAGTATTTGTTCCCAGGAGGCAGGATATCTACAGTGTTAAAACAAGGGAGAGAATGTTTCTTTCTTAATGCTCTTGATATTGGAAAAGATTTTTAAGGCCGCAGATAACCAGCCCCAGTTACAATCTTCTTCGCATATTGTTGAGCCAAGATCGGCCCTACGTGACAAGCGTATCACTACTGCTCTACCATTATTTTCTTTTGAGACAGTACTATCCTTAGGTTCTGAGATGAGGTGCCTTGCCAATTTATACTCCTCCTTCAGTTGTACTGAATGTTAATAGCATCCAACCGTACCTCTGTAAGGCCCTTTTGCCCTAACTTGGTGTTCCAATCATTCTGGGGAGGTGTCTTGTCTATATCCATAATATGTAGTTGTTCTACATTGTCCATAATTAGCTTTGGAATGGCCGGTGTATGGATTCAATTTCACTTTCAGCCGCACTATGCTAACTCTTGGAGAAGATGTGATAGTATGAACTGGAATTCGCATAGTTGGTATAAACATTAATTAAAATTAATTTATGTTGCTTGATGTCAATGCCAAAAGCAGTAAGGTGGGATGGAATGTCATGTCTTTAGAGCAACGTTCTTCTGCATATCAACAGAAGCTTCCAATCTAAAAAGTTCCGCCAGAGGATTGAGTGGATTTGCAGGCGCAGTGATATCTCCATTAGGGTACTCGGCTAGATTCCATTCCTCTGCCCTCCTGGTGATAGTACTCCATCAGTCACTTGTTCGGTCATATTTGTTGCTGGATGTTCATGCAACGTTATTTTTTCTTGCTCATCTTTACTATTAAGTCTTCCTCTATAAGGCGTTGCATTGTTATTGTTTTTTCCCCGCCTATTGAAAGCCTCTTTCAGTTTTCCTTTCCTTTTGGATTTCGGTTTAATCTTGGGCTCAGTTCCATCGATAGCTGAGGTGGACACAGTATTGGTGGGACCACCTTTCTCTTTTGGTAGAAATATAGGGTACACAAACTGGGGCCCTTCGTAATTCTCAGATGGTTTGCTGGATAGATTCGTTAGACAAAATACTTGATCGCCCATTGCTGCCTCCGGAGTGGAAATAATAATCTGTCTTTTGCTTTTCACACTCCTTTTGTTTGTTCTGCATCCTCGGAACGGGCACACTACTTGTACTCTTCTTGCTACTTATTATGACTATTGGACATAGTTATTTTTTCTTCCCTTACTCAGTGTTTTTTAAAATCTTATTTCCAGAGTGTGTTGGTTCAATTTACCTCTCTGTTATATTTGCAGTGCTTGTTGGACTTAATTTATTTGTATAACCTCCAACAACTGCATTCTTTGGGCGGACATTTTTATTGCTGGAGATATGTATGGTATTCATGCTTTCGGCACTGACAATTACTTGACTTTGTGTTTTTTGTTATAATTGCATTAGACAATACGTTTATCGTCGATTCCACCAATACTTTCGACGTTGATTCCTGCTTCTACTTTTGGAATTAAAGTTAGACAGAAGGTTGGACAAGAACTCCCCTGAGATGCTTTTTCATTTTCATGAGACTCAAGAAAATGTATATCGTTGGTAGCCTGGGTTGCCAGTGGCTGGTATGCCCAGACATGGGTCCCTTGCTCACTGTGCCATAGGACTAAAGGTATAAGTCAATGATGAGATCAAAGCAGGTCAAGAGCAAGTCTGGGGCTGCTTGTGGTCCCTTCTGAAGGGAGCCTTGCCTGGCAGATGGACTATTCTCATTAGAAGAAGAGTCAGTACTGGTTTGCATAAGGCAGACTTTTCTCTAAAGTTGCATGGTGGTTGAAAAACGATGGACTGGAATACGGTCCCCATCAATTGCCAGTGGCTGAGTTTAACTCAACCATTCTATCCATAAACGTCTAGTTGTTATATAGTTGATGGGGATTGCAGCCAAAATATCGACTAAAGTTCACCACCAGCACTTACCTGGTTAAACACCACATGCTATCCTCTAATTGAGCATATTAAATAGTGGTCCTAAAATGCATCCTTCTAGCCAATTGGAAAAGAACCCTACTGTCTGTAGCAGTAAACATTTAGGGGCTTATTTATGAGCCCCTGCCTCACTTTTGCGCCGCCGTCGCATCACTTTTTTTGACGCACCGGCCACGTAAAATGTGTGCCACATTGCCCTCTATTTACAAAGTGACGCATCTATGCAGATGCGTCACTTTGTAAAGCCCTGCACCACATTATACCTGTGCCCGGTATAATGTATGCGGGATGGACATTCCCCCCGCAAAAAGCCTTGTAGAAGTGGCGCATTGAAATATATGAGATTTCAGTGCGCCACTTCTAGGATGCCATTGCATAAATATCTTACGACTGCCTCACAGCAGGCGTAAGACTGACGTATCTGTCATTCCTTGTGACATGATGCGTCACACAGTAAATATGACGCATCCATCATGTCGCAAGGAGGGCGCACTGAGAATTTACGCATCGCTGTTTTCACGCAGCGATGCGTCACTTCTCATAAATATGCCCTTGAGGCTTACCAAGGGTTGAAGTTCCGTAATTTGATTGAGTATTTGAATATGTAACAGTTTATTAAACACAAAAAAACAACGCTCCTAGCATGTACTCTGTGCCTGTATTTCACAAGTCGGTTTCTAGGGCTGCTCTTGTTAGTTGATATATTTGTCCTCCAAATAAAAGAAGCTGCTGTCATATTTTGAGACAGGCTTTACACGGCACGCTGCATGGTGTTTTGTGTTAAAGTAGCTTCTATTGACCAGCAAGGATTCTTGAGATAGGAAAGCGGTGATTAAGCCCAGGGGTGTTTTGCAGTTTCACAGAAATTTTAGAGCTATTTGTGAGGGTCAAATAACAAACTATCAAGACGGCCTGTCTCTGCTGAGACACAAAACGTGCCCTGTAATCCTTTCCAAATCGCCGGCCCATCTCAGCAGTCATCATTAAAATGTCCTAATGGCAGGCGAGCATTTTATCACAAAGAACATGGGAGCATCACTTAATGCAGTGAATACAACCGTGGCGCATTTGCACAGCAGTCATTGTAATTTGACAAAATCAAATGATGCCTCTTCAAAGCGCAGAGAGGCCTTGCACGCCTCCCCTGGAACCAACGTCCTATATTTTATTCATCCTCGCCATGGAATGTAGAACGAAGATGGTGTTGCAGCTGGCACACAGAAGCCCCAGGCTACCCATCACGCTGATAAGGAGCCATGGACAATGCTTACTGCGAGCTGTACTTATCTGCCTAATAAAAGTATTAAATCTTAACAAAATCAAGTTGGGAGAACCTGTTTCTTCTAAATGCCTAAAATATGTTTCCAGTGAGCGGGAGATTCGTATCTTGTTCCATCCAAGGCTATTTAAGTTGTCGTTTCTGAAATTGTCTCCTGGAAAGTCCTCTTTATTCGGTTCCAGAGCAAAGCCGATTCCCCTGCTTTTAATTTTTATCAATTATCATGTACTCAGTGCTCTATATTGAGGGCGTTTAAAGCCAATAGAACTGAAGTTCCAAAATCTCTGCTCCCTGGCTATGTGTGTGAATCATGAACGCCTTTTGATGTTGAACTGATGGTATTACAGCAAGGTTTCCTGTTGTGTCTTGTTACATATTTGTTGTACAAATTAAATTTCAGAAACTGTGAGAAGGTAATATTTTTGTAATACATTTTATGGGGTTTTGGGTCCGAAATACAGCTTGAATCTTGAATTTGAATCAAGCATTGACACAGCCAATCAGTTTGGCCTTTTTTAAAACTGAAGAGCTTCTTCGTTGGTTGCTAAGTTTATGTGCAGTTGTGTGGATAGCTAAGTAGATGAATGTGAGAATGAGTGAATAGGTGGATGAGTAGAAAGATCAGTGAGGGTAGCCATCGCCATAGCCATATTCTTTCTAATTACATACCGCGCTGAGCGGAGCTCTGACTGATACGGTTCCTGCTCACATACGCAATTTACCTTTACGCTGCTGCAATTTAATTTGAATTTTAAAAATCGTCGACTGACACTCACTTAGAAGTGTTTGCTCACTTTTTAAATTGTCACGTTTTTCTGCTTATGTCACACTGTAATTGATTTGAGAATTTACTTTGTGCATTGGTGTGTTTCCCCGTTCCACCACCAATTGTTTGGCTAGTGTGGAGGGATTTAGCGCCTAATAGGAAGTGTGTTTTCCTCACTTCCGGTTTGCCGCAGAGGTTAGCAGTCCAGCTGCTCGACCCTACCGGCATAAAAGCCCTTGAAGCCTTCTGCTCGGGGATTCTTTCTAATTACATACCGCGCTGAGCGGAGCTCTGACTGATACGGTTCCTGCTCACATACGCAATTTACCTTTACGCTGCTGCAATTTAATTTGAATTTAAAAAAATCGTTGACTGACACTCACTTAGAAGTGTTTGCTCACTTTTTAAATTGTCACGTTTTTCTGCTTATGTCACACTGTAATTGATTTGAGAATTTACTTTGTGCATTGGTGTGTTTCCCCGTTCCACCACCAATTGTTTGGCTAGTGTGGAGGGATTTAGCGCCTAACAGGAAGTGTGTTTTCCTCACTTCCGGTTTGCCGCAGAGGTTAGCAGTCCAGCTGCTCGACCCTACCGGCATAAAACAGGATGCCCCCGCTGACGCGCAGCGGGCGCGACGCGGGCGCGCCGAAGGCGAGCCCGTCTGCGCCCGCCCGCGCCGGCTCCGGGCCCAGGGCCACTCCCCCTGGCCGCGCAGACTTGGCCTACCAGAGCACCAGGATACGTTACTCCCATTCCCAGCTGATGGATCTTAACTCAGGGACCCCTAGTGATCGGTGCTTATGTCTGCCCCCCGCTACCTGTCTAATATCCGTACCCGCCACATGTCCAGGCTGCAAATTTGCTCTCCCCCGTCCCTCCCCTGTAAAGCACACTCCTGGCCCAGGACCCTTTCGCCACATCCAAGTAGCACTCATTAATGCCCGCTCTCTCCCGAGTCATTGTTGGGAAATAAGGGAATTTATTACAACTCAGGAGCTTGATATCCTGTTTATCACTGAATCTTGGGGAGATGCTTCCTCGGGTCCGGATTTCTGTTCAGCTACCCCGGAGGGCTTCTGTGTGGTGAGACAGGACAGAACTACCGGGAGAGGAGGTGGCTTAGCCATAATTCATAAAGCTGACCTAAGAGTTAAAACTGACCCTCTAGATCGACCAGATTGTGAAGCGTTTGTTTTCTCTATTTCACTCAACCACAATCAGGCCTTTAAAGGGATTTTGTTATATCGTCCCCCTGGCCCACAATCGCGCTTCCTTCTGGCCCTGGAAGAATTTGTAGAACTCTCTATAAGCCATTCGGATTTCACCATCCTAGGAGATTTCAATTTCCATTTAGAGGATCTAGGGGATAAAGATACTTCCCAACTAATAGCTGACCTACACGTGGCCGGCTTATTGCAACTGGTGGACGTCCCCACACATCAAGCTGGACACACGCTGGACGGGTTGTTTACCAACAACCCCAAGCTTTCCCTCTCTTCATTTAGTCCTGTGGTATGATCGGACCATTCCGCTGTAATCTTCACCATCCAGTCTAACAACCGCAACCTCTCCAAACCCATGCCCCGCATTCCCATCAGCTCTAGAGCCTGGAAAAACCTGGATCACTCACTTCTATCCCAGACTCTAGTAGACTCCCGGTACGAGGTTTCCCCTAATCCCAGCGTAACGTCCAGCAGATACCAGGAATGGATTTCTGATGCAGTGAATCATGTGGTCCCGGCTAAATCTTTTATTTCGAACAGGGCATCACCATCTGCTCCATGGTTCACGGACGATCTCCGCCTACAGCGCCAACACTGTAGGAACCTGGAAAGGCGGTGGCGAAAGCACTATAATCCTGTCGATAGGCAGACTTATAAAGATGCCCTAGCACTATACAAAAAATCCATTGTAAAATGCAAAAGTATCTTCTTTCTGGCCCAAATTGAATCAGCTCAAAACTCAGCCAGAAAGCTGTTTCAGGTAGTTGACACCCTGTCCAACCCCCCTACAGGCCCTCCGACGGAACCCTCTCAAGTTCTGTGCAATGCGCTGGCCAGTTTCTTTTTTACTAAGGTCTCCAGGATCTACTCGTCATTTTCCCTCCCTACACGTTTCGCTGCCCCTGATCCCCCTTCTCACACGCCCAAGTTCACCAACTTTCTTCCGGTCTCAACCGAACACATTACTAGGTTGGTTACTTCTATCAAGTCCGGCTCCCCTTTTGACCCATGCCCCCCCCGCTATACTGAACACTCTCACTGAGGTCATAGCACCTCCCTTAACTGACTTTTGTAATTCCATTTTCCAATCAGGCATCTATCCGGAAGTCTGGAAAAAGGCAGTTATTAAACCGCTATTGAAAAAACCGTCTCTAGATCCTACTGACTCAGCCAGCTATAGGCCTATTGCTTGCCTACCTTTCCCGGCCAAAATATTTGAGTCAGTTATGAACCTGCAACTATCCGAGTTCATTGACCATCATAATTTTCTAGATGATACTCAGTTCGGGTTCAGGAAATATCATGGCACAGAAACGGCCTTGATAAAGGCTTCTGATGAGATCAGGACCATCATGGATCGGGGGGGGGCGGCGGTCCTGGTGCTCCTTGATCTGTCCGCCGCCTTCGACACGGTCGACCACTCCATCTTGGTCGACCGTGTCGCATCCATGGGGGTAACTCATCGCGCAAAAGATCTCATTGCCTCGTTTCTGGCCAACCGAACTCAAGCGGTGAAACTGGGTAATTTCTACTCACCCACTTTCACTCTCCTCGCTAAGCCCCACATTATTCAATATATATGTGGCGGACCTGGCGAGGGTTATAAAAGCTCACGGGCTGCGGCTAACCACCTACGCTGACGACACCCAACTGGTGCTGTCTGTTCAAAAAGATGGTCCCGCAGTCGCCGCTAGATTCCAGGAAGGGATGATGGCCATTAGCTCTTGGATGGCGGATAACAGTTTAAAATTGAACTCGGATAAGACCGAGGTGCTGACCTTTGGCAGGCTTTCTCCAGAGTGGTCTGCGACCTGGTGGCCCAGCGATATGGGTCCCCCCCCCACTCCAGTAACCAAGGTCAGGAATCTCGGCATCATGTTCGATAACAAACTGTCTTTTAAGCATCACGTCAACGCTGTGGCGGCATCCTCCTTCTATATGTTGAGGAAAATCAAGAAGTTGCTGCCATACCTCCCCTCAACTGCAGGAAAAACCTTAATTACCACCCTTGTTTTTTCAAAAATGGACTACGGCAATGGCCTTTTCCTCAATGCTCAGGAGCAGGTTCTAGCCAAGCTGCAATCAGTACAGAACGCGACAGCTAGATTACTGCTCGACGTTCCATTTCATCACCCTACATCCGCAGCCATACACCATCTGCACTGGCTGAGAGTAAAGAGTCGGATAAAGTTCAAGGCTCTATGCATTGCCTATAAAGCCATTCATGACTCAGGACCTAGGTTCCTGAAGGACGCTTTCCGAATCTATGTTCCCAAAAGAGCTTTACGATCAGCCTCTACGCACTTGCTCCCGGTGCCACGCACCAGAACCTCTACATGGGGAGACAGACGCTTTTTGGTAGCAACCCCCAGGCTGTGGAACTCTCTCCCATTGGCTATAAAAACTTCCCCCACTCTCATCATGTTCCACAAGCTCTTGAAGACTTGGTTATTCAACCAGTGATCCCTTCAGATGCCTTCTGTTATTAGGAAGTTCTGCATGCGCCGAGACACCCCAGGGTATTCGTGCGCAATAAAAATCTCAAAAACATAAACATAAACAAAACAGAAACAGGGCTCTGCTCCCTATACAGACTCACAACTGCTCCATCAGTGAAAAGGCCATATCTCAGTAAAGAGGAAAGGTTGCACACGATATGAACTGTGTTTCCCACAATCGCTGTGAAAGCTGAGGCACCAGGGTCGGACTGGTCACCAGGGCAGTGAGGCAGTGCCCGAAGGGCTGGTCACACGGGTCAGTGCGTGGGCCAGTTTTTGGTCTGTTTGTGGGCCTGTTTTGTGGTATGGTGGGCCCGTATCTACTTTTAATTTCGGTGATATTAAAACAAACATTGCCTGCAGCAAGCTCAAATCCATAGTTTCCAAAGCTTTGCAAAATACTTCTACAGCGTGTCTTTAAAAAGTCAAAACTGCACCGATTTGCAAACAATGGCCACTTTTTTAGTTATCTGGTTCGCTAACGAGGGACAATTTTATTTTGGTGCTCAGGCTTATTTTCTGTCCAGTCCCACCCTGCTGTGGTCTGCTCGAACACTTCAAAGCAATTTACAACAACCAGTGGCTGAATGAGACTGCCATCATGTTCCTTTCCCTGTGTATTGCATGTTGATGGTATACACTTCAGAAAAAGTCTAAAGTCGCTTTTAGCCTGGCCTAAAAAATAGAAAAGCACAAGTGAAGCTTAAGAAACCCGTATAAAGCGTAATAGGAAAATAACAAACTGTTTTGTGCAGTCACTGAGATCTCTCATGCTGCTTAATAAGCAGTATTTCAACTAGCCATTTATATATGAGATTTTTATATTGTTACATGACCGATTAGGGGTGTCGCTGTGCTGTACAGATTAAAAGGCTGCAAATGGAAAAAGCAGCCCAATCTACTTCTCGGCATCTGCAGAGGTATAGCAACATCTTTTGCATCTTTGAACCTAGGATCATGGAGAAACCCTGCTGCTGCGTCCTGCCTTGGAGATGAGCAGTGTGATTGCTCCTAGAGTAGATGATCTGCCCTGACATCGAGGACAAGCACAAGCTAACTGAGATATGTGTAGAGGATGACATGTGGAGACAGTCATCACAGAAGCCACGAGGCACGCCAGCCAAGCTGGCTTGAGATGGACTGAAGTTGAGAATCAAGTTCAATATCCACAGCCCAAGGGCACTGATGATATACCAGATACATGAAAGGGATGTGCCTGCTGATGAGCGATTGATGACTTTTCAACCTGCCTCCCTTTACACTCCTCGACAGTCCTAAAGTAAGAACATGAGCTCTTGACTCGGTATTGGGGAGTGAGACTGGCCTAAAGAAGGTTTCAGAGTTCCTCTGAATTTGTGGGAGCTTGTATCATGCTTCCTGGGAACAAGTATGAAGTCTTTCTGACATGAACTGTCACCCTAAATCCCTGGGCTGTGTTCTGGTGATGAGGTCTGGTTAGGCTGAACCAAGAACCTTTGGAACTATTGGACTACATCCAAAGACTCTAGAGTTATCAGAGTAAGAAGATATGATGTCACATTGAACCTAATGTTTGGTGTCCTTATTCTTTGTGGGTGCCAACAAGCCCAGAGAGAACCTCGCCACGTGAAAATCATGATGAAGCAAGTAGTTTGTGAAATATAACATACTGTTCTCAGCTGGCACTGATGACCTTAAGGCCAAAGTCAATTTAAATACAGGGTATCAGTTCTGGCGAGTCAGTACTTATCGAAAACAAGGGTGTAAGAAATCGAATTGCTAAATAAGGGAAAGAGAGGCTGAAGTCATGATGCGAACTATGGCTCAGCTTCCATATATTTAATGCAAACTAGCGCTTAATAAGAAAACCGGCTTCTGTGAGCAATCTCCAGTTTGCCCTTCATAACTTGACACAAGCAATCCAACCTCTCAGAGAAAATTACATGTGATAAATGTGCAATAACAGCACAAAAATATTGCAGTTTTTCAAATAATTAAATCAAAGCTTTCCAAATAAAGATATTTAAAAAGAACAACATGTAATGATAAAGGGAACCCTAACACAACTTAAATCGGAGGTACAGATTAAGATTCCTCACAAGGCAAAAAACATACCCCAAAAAATATTATGAACTTAAAATCCCATGTTGATGAGTGGGATGTATTCTACTGTCACCTAGACCCTCTCCAAGACTGAACAACAATGGAACATAGTTGGATACACCTGTTAGCTTGCCGTGGTCAATAGCAATAAAGGAGCGAGTCCCAGGAGCCATTTGCAAATGACCAGCGGCAAAGCAAGTTCAGACAGGAGTTTCAACTTTATCCTGATCTAAAGTTGGGCCTGATTCACAAAGGGCCTCTGCACTCGGAACGGAGGCACCGCAGTCAAGGGGGAATCTCCGCTCTAGGGCAGTGTGAGAAGTTGGCCTGGTATATGCTGTCCACTAATTAGAGTGGGCACCTTGCACCAGTCCAAACGACCCTTATGATGTATGAGGTCAGATATAACCTTTAGAAAGCTATCCTAGTGGTAGCTGTGGAGAGCAGCCTTCAGGCTTAATCTTGAAGGAATGTAAACCAGCTTGTTTTACCAGAATATCACCTCCTATATTGACTAAATGAAAGGAGAACCACACAGTAGTTATATAAAAGTATGTATGTATTAATATAACACTCTTAGTATCCTCTACACAAGAATAGAACTCAAAGCACACAGTGCGAGATCAATAGAACAGTTGTAAGTAGCACAATACACAGTGGGCTCCAGGGGAAGACCAAACCATATACTAAAATAGTGGTATAACAATCACAACTTGAGTCAGGACACAGTCTAGAGCACGTAGAATCGCTGGGACCCCAAGAAACCACCCAAGGTGAGAAGATGGGCACCGCACGGAGGACGGGTGCAGTGTGCTAACACGACCGCAGGCTTCGTACATTTCTATGGGAAAGTCGCAGTTACAGTTTTAAAGTTTAAGGACCCTTCTAAGAGGACTTCAAGCAAACCCTTTGGGACTTAAGAGGTTGGAGAGCCACCCCACCCATGGATACTGTAGTACCCGAGTTACCTATCCCGGAGGAACCGGGTGCATAGGTCTGGAGTGGTGTTGGAAACCGCAGTCGTTCTCAATGGAGGGCTGTGAAGAAGTACTGCTGCCGTGAAGGTGAAAAGGGTACAGAGGATTCCAAGCCTGGATTCTGGAAGGAAGGAACCTGAAAGCAGAGGGGACGGAAGTCTGTGTCACTTCAGAGTGACCAGCGGCTCGGTAGACAAATGCCCACCGATGTTGGGTGCTTCAGGTGCAAAGAAGGGATGCTTGACTCTGCAGCCACGAGGACCAGGAGATGTCGAGGATGACCAGGAGCCGGAGGTGAGCTGTTCCTCAAAGGATGTCGAGTGCTGAGGGGTCGGTGTCCGGCGGGAGCAAAACAAGCCTTGGCAAAAGCAACCCACGCAGGAAAGTCAAGCAAGTTACGGTGTGGACCAGCAAGGTCCAGGAGACTCACCAAGCAATGGGGAGTCAGGGCACATCTGGCGCAACGATGAAAGCCCAACAGAAATCAAGATGACCCTCAAGGGGACCCACAGGCCAACGGACCAGGAGTCGCAAAGGGACTTCGAGACAGATTGCAAAGTAACAGCCCGGGAATCACTAACAAGCATATGCAACTGCAAATGGACGCGGTGCACAGGGGTTCAAGTTACGCAGTCCACCCGAGGGATATTGGCCTCAGACTTGCTGAGAGGGCAGATCAACCTCAGTGACCTTCGAAGACCCACTTCTATGTGTCTGAAATCTTCGGAGTCCACAGGAGCTCAGGAGCAGCAGACCGGTCAGTTGCGTTAAGGTGCCTGCAGTTGCAGGTGTGTGACTCCTTCACTCCAAGGGAGATTCTTCAGTTTTACTTAGTGCACCACAGGTCCTGCACAGAGCCTGTATGGAGCAAGGGCACAGACAAAGCTTTGGACAGAGAGGGAGATGAAGTCGGGCCCAGTCGAAGTCCAGCGAATTCCAGTTTCCAGACGGTTGAAGGTCAGGGGTTTCTTCGTGTAGAATCTTGTCCACTTAAAATCTAAAGTCTTACAGCCAGGTAAGCCCTTTTGTACCCATGGGAGAGGGTTGGACAGATTCGGGTGACCCTCCCTGGAGAGGGTCAGGACAGAAGGGTGGTTACACCCATGTCCTTTGTCCAGTTTCCAGCCAATGGCTCCCAGAACTGGTTCAAGCTGGAATATGCACAGGGACACCCAATGTGCCCCCAGTGCAGACTTTCAGGCACTCTCAGAGTGCACCCACCCAGCCCCAATACACTAAATCCTGTCTGGGAGGTGGTCACACCTACCTGTGACAGGATGCCTATTGTGCTGCCCTCCTCTGCTCGAGGTTGCCTCAGCAGTAGGAGGGCAGGAATGTGTCTCTGTTCGGCAGCAACCATTTTGTGTTGTCCGGGACTAGAAGGCTGGTACCGGGAACTCCAGAGACCCAACGAAGCTCGCTTCTGAGGGGTGGAATCATACCTCATACCGGTGGGTATGATTCCAAGGTGTTTGATACAAAACACGATATGTTTATATGTAGCCGTTTTCGAGATAGCATTTACCGCGAGGTTATAATGCACCTCTACCTATATGTCCGGCTTAGTCACAAACAACCCAGGAGAATGGTCTCTGAAGGCTGCAGAGGGGCTCTGCTCATGCAGGGACACCCTCTCACTAATAACCCAGCACCCTGTCTTCAGGATTGGTGAGGCCTGCTATAGGGGTGACTTATACGTTTTAAGTGTAGTGACCTATAAATATAGTGAACCTATATCTAAAGTAAGTGGTGCAAGCACCATCTTACACAGGTTGCTGTAGCAGACCTTTAGTTCCATTTTGCATGGCCTCTCATGGGTTGCATAATACGTGCTTCAGCCCATGGCAGGCCTCTGGGGTACCTAGGCCCTGGGTACATGTGTACCATATATTAGGGACTTATAAGGGTACCCCAGTATCCAATCTGGAGTGTTCCAAAGTACATGTGTAACAATTTAAAGGAGAAAGCAGATAGACTGGGGTCCTGTTTAGCAGGATCCCAGTCAGACTAGTCAAAAACCAGCAAAACACCAGGCAAAAAGTGGTGGTAACCATGCAGTCAGATCCTATCTTCCTGCAGGCAGGAATTTCCCGAATGAGAATTCTCATTGTGGAGATTCCTCCCCATGTGGGGAAACTCCCCCACGACTGCGGGGCCTCGCCACAAGTGCAGAGGCCATTTGTGAACCAAGCCCTTACTTACTAATTTTGTCAGATTTCGGAAAATCAAGTATGATACACAGGGCAGGACAATGTGCGAGGTGTGAGTAGAGCTTTGAGGTGAAAGGTAAACAAATTCAAGTCAGACAAACAAAGAAAATATAGCTACCAAAGATGTATCTTCTATCACAATTTGGGGCCTTTTCCACTCCAAGGGGCATTTTTCATTGTTTTGCCTTGCCCTTGCGCCACGCAAGGCAACGTAGGGGGATGCAAAACCTAGAATCAGATTTACCATGCAACGCAAGGCTGTGTGTAACATTGCAGGGTTGCTTGCGTTATACTCCATGGTCACTTGCACTACACTGGGCCACCTTGAATTACACTGCATGGTGGAGGCGTTATGTGGGTGTTGCTATGCATCCACCCATGCATTGTAATGCATTCCTAGATTTACCAACACTAGTAGACCTTGGAATGTGTCAGAATTGTATGACTTCCCATCAGAGGCGTAATGAGGAGAAATATAATTTTTTCTCCTTATTGTTTCCTCTAAATCTGCTGCATTCTAGAGCACACTTGCAAAGAGCTAATTGCCTCTAAAGATTGTTTTTGTGCAGGAAGGTTCTCTTTCTGCACAAAAGCAATCCTACCTGCAATGCAGGCACTCTTTCACCATGAGGCAAGGGTCCCTGAGTTGATGCTAGGCTGCACTGAGTTCACTGGCGCAACAAGAGGACAGGAACAATGGTAAAAATGGCACATTCCTACCCTTTCACACAGCACAACACCGCAAGTTCTCTTGCTGCGTTGTGTGAAAAACTGACACATATGGGCCTAAGTGTTTTACATGCAGAATTTGAAACTTTTGAAGCATCTTCAGGGACAAGAAATAAAAGGCGTCAGCATATGGAGTCTTCCTACGAAGTCTCTCCACCATCGATGGGTCAAATAGCATAAAGCTATTAAGACAGAGCTCTCTCTCCGAAGGCAGAAGGAGAAGTGGGCACTTTCCCTAATTTCAATTTAGCATTATTACAGGTATCTTTCCCAAGAGTCCTAAAGGTAACTATTCATGGGACCTCGGAGTTCTTCTTCTCACCACTTCTGTCCTTGGTTCCCAAGCCTACTCCTGTGTGAAGGACAACGGCCTTTCCTTATCGATTCAGACCGAACGATGTAACTTTTTCTCTCCTTGCCTGACTAGTAAAACAAAGACATTATTCTAGATAACAAGAGCGCTTCTTTCACCTGCAATACAAAACGTGAGAAAGAATAAATTCCACAGCACACATGAAATTCAGCTCGTTATTTTTAAAGCGAGAGCTTCCAGGGAAAATGCGTTTCAGGTCTACAAGATTCGGTTAACATAAGAAGATGGCATGTGAGCCTAATGAAATTGCATGGGAAATAAGGCACATTCAATTAGTATATTTATCTACATGTAAAATGAAAGATTAATAAACACACTTAATAAATGAATGATGGTCAGTCACACAGCACAAGTTCTTCACATTAATATTTTCTGCTAGTTACACTCGCCTTCTACATTATTCTCCATGTTACCTTTAAATGGCCTAAACACATCACGTTTCATATTATTACATTTCTAAATTCTAACACTACAAATACTACTAATACGACAAAGATTATATGCAGGTGCGCTCTAAAGGTGTGATTATAATACACCCCTAAAATTAAATTGCAGTTTCTGCTACATCAGTTCCCCCCTCTGATGACGTGGTGTCATCACAAAACACTTTATCCCTGTAGAGTAGACTGACCTAAACAGATGTTGTAGCTAGTCTCCTCTGTCTGAACATTCTCCAACCGCTTAAGATTCTCATAATGACAGCCCTGCAGTCTTTCCACCCTTATTTCCATCTCCCTAAAGTAATCCTCAACTTGCCTTGCCTTATGCCATTTCTATTCTCTTGTCATACCTAGCAAAATGATAACACAACCACAACAACTATGATTGGGTTCAAGATATATCCAAGATTTCCTTTCCTGGGTTAGCAAACCAACTTCCAACTGTTCTAAATCCTTTTCCATTCTTATGCCCAACTGCCTCAGTTGCCAAGTCATGTATCTCATAATAAAGCTCAATGATGTTACTTTTATATCCCCTCAGATCTTTACTTTTATCATTAATGTAAGTGCAACACTCTGATCCAACCCGCTTTTCCCTGATCTGTTACTTCCATTTGCAAATACCTGACTTCATCCCATGTGTCTGCAACAGCTAGCCTCATGCTGAGTTCAGTCTTCTCTCCACTCTCGCCAAAATATTCCCCATTGAAAATGCATGCACGTGTAGCACAGAAAAAAGCACCTTTATCTGCATAGCGGTTTCCCATGGTGACAAAGTCATCTCCCTTCCCATGTGCAGCACACTTAATGACTGCTACTTTCTTTGGTAATTACAATGCTTCCAACAGTTGTCTCACATAGTCCCCATTCCTAATGGGAGAGCCTGACGATGTTAGAAACCCTTTCTGCGACCATAGCTGCCCGAAGTCATGAACCACACCAAACCCGTACTGGCTTACGGTATAGGTGGTGACTTGGATCTGCTCAGAGACAAGAAATGCACGGGTCAAGGCAATGATTTCGGCCACTTGTGCGGAGTGTGCTCCTTGTAAATAAGCAGCTTCCACAACTCAAGATGGTACAAACAGAAAATTCTGCTCTCAGATTACCTTCATTGTCTCTTAGGAGTGAAACATCAACAAAAAGGAACTGATCAGGATCAGGCAATGGCTCGTCGACAATGTCAGGTCTAAGCTTGGTGCAAAGCTCAGTAACGTGCAGACACTCATGGTCTTCACAATCTTTCTTATCAGCATTTGGAACAGGTAACAAGGTAGCGGGATTTAACACAGAACAGCGCTTCAGAGTTACATTTTCTGCTGTAAGCAACACATGTTCATATCTTGTCAAATGCTGTGTTTTGGTTCTTGTCATCAAGCGTTCAACTGAGTGTGGTACATATACAGTAAGTGAATGGCCCATTACAATGTTTTCACAGCGTTCAACACTGACACCTGTTGCAGCAACGGATTTAAGACATCCGGGCAACGCTGAAGCTACAGGATCTAATGTAGCTGAGAAATAGGCCACTGGTCTACGGGCACCTCCATGTGTCTGGGTGAGTACAGAAAAGGCACAACCCTCCTTTTTGTGGCAGAACAGTGAAAACGCTTGGTTGTAATCAGGCATTCCTGAAGCTGGAGCGCAACAACGTCACTCTCCACTCCAAGAAAGCAAGCAAGTAGTCGTTATGCCAAGATACTGGATCACTCACATACTTGTGGGTCAGCATCTGCAAAGGCTTTGCCATCAAAGAGAAATTCAGAATCCATTGTCAGCAGTAGCCAACTATTCCCAAAAACATCCTGACGTCTTTCTGGGTAGTAGGCAGATTCATTTTCATGATCGCCTCCACTCGTTCGTGTGACACCTTCCTCTTGTCTCTCACAATTCGATGACCCGAGTTTTGAACTTCAGTCAGACAGTACTGAAGTTTGCTTGAAGACACCTTATGCCCATTGTCAGCCAGATGGTTTAGTAAAGCGATACTGTCATCCCTATAAGCCTCCCATGTTTCAGACACAAAGAGGACTTCATCCTCTTTGTCTTAACTAGTACTTGACACAAAATCAAGCTCTCAAGGTCTTTCTTCAAGACCTTATTGAAGATGGATGGACATTCAGTATACCCTTGAGGGATACAACACCATTTTAAGACATGATTTTCCAGACGGAAAGCAAATAAAAATTAGCTTCCCTCGTGCAATGGAATGGAGAAAAATGCCTGACAGAAGTCAATCACTGTGAACCAAACAGCTTCACAAGGAATCTGAAATAGGATCACAGATGGATTCAGTACCACAGGACAATATGAAATCACAATGTTATATACCTTTCTATGGTCCTGAACTATGCAATACTTTCCGCTTGGTTTTTGCAATCCCATGATGTGCGAATTGCATAGTCTTCCTATAATCTCCTTCAGAATGCCCTGCGCAATCATGGATTCAATTACAGGGGTAATCCCTGCCACAGTTTCCAAGGTCAGGTTGTACTGATGTGTTCTCGGTAGTTCTGCATTAGGCTTGAACTGTGTGCGGACTGGCTCAACTCCTCGAATCAGTCCAATTTCCAATCCTGTGAAGTCCTATACCCCTGGGTGTCTCTCTAGTCCAGCGGTATGTCTTCCACTGTCAGTTAATGATACATAGCTGTGTAATGACTCTGATTTGCCAATTTGACAGCAATGTCTTCATCATTAGTCTGCAATTCAAGTTCTTCCGGCGTGCAATTGATTTTACAATTCAATTTACATAAGAGATACCTCCCTAGCAAACAGACTGGAGTCGAATCACATATTACGAATGGGTGATGATCCTGAAAGTTTCCAATTTCCACTGATACCTCTTCCATCAAAGGGTTTGTCATTCTTTTGTTAGCGACTCTTACAACTTGGATCGATTTTTCCGAGAGGGGTAGGTTTGGGACTATTGCAGATCTCATAGTAGAACAGGTAGCACCAGTATCAATCAAAAATTTAATGGGAAGACCATCTATGTCAGCTTCTACATATGGTCCACTCTTGTCTACCTCTAAGACTGAGCCAAGCATACAGTCTCCCTCCCCATCAGACACAGTTATAAGGGAAGGTCCTGATGATCAAATCCACCCAGCGCTTCCATTAAGGGCATCTGATGGTAGGTTCGATTGCCCTGAGAGATTCTCAGAGATTGAGTCCCTTGCATTAACTGGTTCTGATCCCTCCCCCTGCATTAAGGGATCTTGGACTTATCACCATTGGTAACTGATTTACCACATTGGTCACCAGATTTAAGCGGCACTCAGGCTTCCAATGCCCGATCTTGTGACAAAATTGACAGGCAGTTGTCTTTTTCAATGTAGCAACGTCTATCCCTGTTTTGGGATCCATGGGAACACCTCTTCCTCGTCCCTGTCCCACCGGACCTGCAACTGATGTAGCCTGAACACCTCCTGGGACATTGCCTTCATTGCAAACTACAGTTCCTCTGGTTGCCTGTACCCGTTCTCCCTTCTGCGCATTTCTCATTTGAACCAACATTAACTTCTCCTTCATCCCCCTATATTTGGAATCCACCTCATCACTGCAATACCTGCATACCATAGAATTTCGCCCACTGACTTATTTTGCCAGCAGCTCAAATTTTGATGGATCATGAGGCTGATTTCCGGCCTCAGTCCTGTCACAATTTTGGAGACGAATTGGCCCATGTCTTTAAAGTCGAGTCCATCCCACTGTACTGCTTAAAGGGTTGCAAGAGCCTTTCGTAAGAGGCATGTACTGACTCTTTAGGCTCGTGGGTCGTTCGAGCTATTTTAACCCAATCAATGTCTTGAGGGGCTATTTTGGACCACAACCATGGGATCAGCTGACCATACTTCCTCATAACCAAGGGCGAAGAGCCATGAGGTTACAGGATCCATCTCTGGCTCAGCAGAAGGCCTCTCAATAGCAATTTTACATGCAGATCATAGATCATTAGGAACCATAATTTCGAACAGAGTATTTAAGTTCATTCACAACACTTTCGAGATATTAATAAACCAATCAACTTGTTTATACCATTCATCAAGTTTCTCTCTCAACCTGGGGATATCATTTCTGAATGCCGCAAGGTCACCTTTACTTCGTGGAACATGCACATATCCTCCGTTAGGCACCTCTCGTAGCAGATATGCCTCAACTTCCAACAATCCCCCTCCTGGAGGTGATGTTTCCCCTGTCACCCTTCTCATACTTTTCCTCTTAGACCACCTTTCCTCCCACTTATCCAGCATACTCCAAGCCCTTATTCCTATAACCAACACTCGGATATGTGTTTTCAATCCTGCCACTCTCTTGTCCTCCACCTCCAGGTCACTGTACTTAAGCCTATGATTTCCCTGTAACGTTTTTGTTCGAGATAGGTCTACTTCATACCTCTGAGCTAGTTCTGACAACTTCTCATGCACTTGTCTCACTGTGCGGGTGACATCCTTCGCTACAAACAGCAGGTCATCTGGCTCATAGGTATCTATTCTTTCCAAAGGTAAATTCCCACTCATGATCTCGTCTACCCCAACCTTCAACCTCACCATATCCAATAGTTTCACCTTTACTGCAGCCTTGATGGTTCCTTGACTTGATGTACCACTCTGACCTTTGCTGCGGTTATTATGATCTCTCAACCAAGTCTCTAAGTCTGCAACATCTCAAACATGTTGATTTCCAGCGGCTCCCTGACTTGCACTCACTTCTGAAGCTGCACCCATTGGTCCTCTCACTGGAGTTCCCCACATCATCAGGTCTGAGCTAGTGCTTGCCATAGGTACAGACCGTATAGTACTGGAACCAATGCGTACTCCCAAAGCATTGGCAGTAGCTGGGAAAGGGGTGCTAGATTCCACAGGCACTAGGGACGGACCATTCCCATTTGTACTCCCTGAACTTCCCAATCCAATTCCTTCCACCTGCAAGGACTGTCGCTAACTAGGGTTTCCCACTGAGTTCAGTCGTACACAGAAACAACAGGACCAATAGTGACCAGTACTGTAAGAGCTTACAGTAACCGTGAAGCAGCACTCACTCTGTGCTGTTCCCTACCTCCTAAGGCAGACTCTCCTGTTCCCCCTAATCCTGCGGATATCCTTCCCACAACTCCCATACTAGGACCTGTTTGAGGTACTGACACACTTTCCATATTCACTGCATTCACCACATCTCTCCTTCCCTCTTCTGATTGGGGATTATAAGGTGGTGGATGCACGGATAACAACCCATCCAACAAGCTGTCCTCAGTATCACTCCTGTCATTTCTATTTTCCCGTCTATTCCTGTTCTGAGAATCTCCCTATCCTACCAGCATTAGGTACAACCTTTCTCCCTCTATGGTATCCACTCTCCACCTCTTAAGCTGTGCATCCATTGCACTTCCTGACATGCCCTCAAAGCTTTCCTCATCTTCCTGTGGTATATCTCCCTTTTCTGTGCATGTTCTACACGTATCCATGCGTCTAACACCTCAAACAGTGTTGGTCTAGGCAAAGGTCGCAGCACAAACATCACTCCTCTTAATTGGTGCAACACATACAATCAAATTGAACCAGAATGTGTAAATGACAATTCAACCTCTTTGTCAGTGATTTTATGCCAATTTTGAAACCAAATTGTTGTGTGGAGCCCTACTTTGGCCCAGCAGTTCAGACTGGGCTGGTCCCATTGAAGCCGGATCAAGACTGATTTGCATTTGGGTGGGTCCAAACTGAGGTGGCATGGTGTGCACAAGAACAATGGACTGGATTGTGGCCCCAAGTAATTAACTGTAGCTGAGATTCATTCAAGCATTCCATCCATCACTGTTTGTATACTTCAGAATGTGTATGAGATGCATCTCCTCATGATACTGTGTGAGGAACATTCATCCATCCTGTCCACTAAAAAATATAAGCAATGGGATTTACTAACATTTTGCATTGTGCAATGCTAGTAGATATTTCGTAACCCCACAAATGGTGATGTGCTGCTTTGCACAGACTTATTTAGAAATGTAACGCAATGCACCGCTTGGCAGGCTTTCCATGGATGGAGCATGGGCGTTCCTGTGTATCCACCCATGTATTTCACGCAATCCCAAATTTACACAGGTTTGTAAACATGGGATTGTGTAAAATTGATAAACATCCCATGGGATGGCTTAACGAGGAGAAAAATCTTTTTTCTCCTTGTTATTTTCTCGTTCTATGTGTGCTGCAATTGCCTCGAGGGATTGTTTTTGTGCGGAAGGTATCTCTCTTCCTACACAAAAAACCTATCTCCTTGTAACACAGGCACTCTTGTACCATGGTGCATGGGTGCCTGCATTATTGCTAGGCTTTCCAAAGCAGTATGAGAGAGCAGACGAGCACCATATCTTAGCAGATATGGAACAATTCTGCTCTCTCCCTTTCACACAGGTTAGTAAATTTGGCCCCATGCTGCATAAATTGGTGGGTCTCTTATTGGCAATAGCTTCCAACAGATTTCATCAAACTGTAATGCCTTTTTCAAGATTTATTGTTCATATTATATTTGTCAAGGAATCAGAATCTTTTAGTTTCTGTTTCATTTGTAGTAGAAGAGAGTAATAAGCCCTCCTAAATATTCATTGCATAACTTTTTTATGAATATCTTTTATATTTATTATAGTATGGTATTTTACAATTTATGTTTATATTTAATCCTCATATGAGATTGAATAATCTAGTTAATTATTGTAATTCTTATTAGAACAGCTATACGGATTGGTAAATACCTTCTCACCTTTTCTACCTTTTTCTTCTCACTTTCATTTTATTTCTTCTTATTTTTAAATCTCCTCTCTTTTTTCTTTTTCATTGTTTTCATAAAATTATTACTTCAGACCTGGCCCGCCAAGGGGCTTAATTAAATGAACCACGGAAGACCGCACTTTGTTTTTAAAAATTTTCATTGGGATTCATGAATCCACCGCGATTCCCGTCTAAATTGTTTTTAAAAAAATGCTTTTTTTGGCGGACCCCCTAACAGGCCCAGGGGGTCAGGGTGTTTCTATCCTGCCCCCGTTTCTTGTTTTTTCATGTTTTGTCTTGTGACTCGGTTCAACCGAGTCACAAGATGGCTGTCAACACTTCCTGGTTTGAAGTGTTGGCAGCCAATCAGATCCCAGGCACAAGATCAGGAGGGTTGTGGATCCACCGAGGCCACAGTTGTATATCGGAGAAATCTTTACATTTCCCAGTAACTACTGAACGGATTTACACCATTTAACAAAAAGAGTGCTTTCTGAACCAAGAGCGACCTTTTTGCCAAATTTGGTGTGATTTCGTTATTATTTTTTTTATTAAAGCTGTATTCTTTTTCATACCTTAGCTTTGTAATTAAGTTTATAGCAAATTATAATTGAATGTTTCCTTGTTATATTTTTTGATATGCATTATTACTTGTAATTGTCATGAAGAGGGGCTGGAAGTACTGCTTACCCTTTACTGTGGCTCATGAACAGGAAACTAGTACTCCAAGGGCCATATTCTCACGGAGCCATCGCCGAGTTAATGGCACTTTATCGCAGCCAAAGTCACGATAAATTTACCACCCCATTCACAAACTGGTACAAACAGCCTATATCACCAGTTAACCAGCGATAGCAGCCGCAGAAAACATCGCCACAGATGACCCCGGCAACTATGGCTAATGAGATGCAGAGTAGGCATACCCGTGCAAAAAGCTGCAACAACACCACTCCACAGCATACTCAACGGCCAGCCAGATCGGTGATATGACCACAAAACATGAGATAAGGCGCATTAGCAGCAGGAAATTAACACCTGCTCTGACCTGTTGTAAAGTCGGACGGCAGCCAGCACCACAAAAGGGAGCCCAGCCCACAGCCACACCTGAAGAGCAATAGATGCCATGGAGCTACTCATCATGCAGCTCGGAGCCCCAACAGGCCCACAACACCCACAGCCACCTCCCCCAGGCCCGCACCCACCCCCAGGACCCCCCCACACCACCCCCCCGGACCACCACAGAGGCAGCGCAGACACAGACCGCGGGCCTTACGAAAACGCACCAGCCTCACAGACATGGCACCAGAGTATGTCATTGCCCACTACAGACTCAAAAGGACAACCATCCTACACATCCTGAACATCATTGCCCACAGGCTGATGGTACCAACACAGTAGATAACCAACATCCCACCTCAGACAAAGCTGCTGGCTGTGCTGCATCGGTTGGCCCCTGGGACCTTCCAACCAACAACCGCCAGAGCCGGAAGGGTTTCACAGCCAGCCCCATCAAAGTTCCTCAAACCTGTCCTGGATGCCATCCTCAGCTTGGAACCCCAGTACCTATACTTCCCCCACACTGCGCAGGAACAGCTGGAGACCAATCAAGGCTTCTACGCCATAGTTGCATTCCCGCACATGTTGGGCGCAATTGACTGCACACATGTCCTACTTGTGCCCCCTGCCGACACTGCACACAACTACAGCAACAGAAAGAACATGCATTCCATCAATGTGCAGGCAATAGCGGACCACCGGGGACTCTTCACCAATGTCGTCACCAACTACCCAGGCAGTGTGCATGATTCCTACATCTTCCGACAGTCCATCATCAACCAGCGCTTCCAGGATGGCACCCACGGAAATGCCCTGTTTGTTGGTAAGTACCAAATTAACACACCACACACCTCAACTCTACAATCGTGCAACTCACAACTCTGGGAATGCACATGTTACAAACTCACATGCAACATGCCAAACAACATGCCCACCTACCAGACACGAGATCACAACTTACTGTTGTAACCTGGGCTAGCCATGTACATGACCCATCAACGGCATAGCACCTCAGCCACACAATAGCAGATTGAGGGGAGAGGTGGGAACAAGGCATGTGTGAAGGAGGCAAGTGACCCATTAAAAAGCATGTACACAAGGCCAAGTGTGGCGTGGATGTGCTGGCCAGACTGCAGTATGCAGACCACACACACATCCATGTCAACACACACCGCTGGTGTATGGAGTGTAGTGAACAGTGGACGCAACCAAGTCACCCCAGCCAGTTGGGAAGATCCTGGAAATGTAGCTTGTTAAGTCCCCCCTGTAAGCGTGAGCAGAGTGGGCTGGCCAGGCATATGACAGTACTGCGTAGGGGTGTGGCTCCTATACATGTGGATCTGGGTGTGGTTCAGTGTGGGCCTTGACAAGGATGTGGCTGATGCGTGTGTCTCTGTTGTAGTGTCTGCGCCACCCATTTGACAATGTTGCTATGTGGCATGTCCCCAGTGTGTGTGGTCGGCCGAAGGGGTACATGGGGGGGCATGCCCGCTCGGGGTCAGGGATCACACATGCCAACTGTTGTGTGTGTCGCTATTAGCGCAGCATGAGCCAAGGATGTACCCTCACTGGCATGTCGAGTTCAGCCAGGCAGGTGCTCTACATCTGTGTCAGCACTGTCCTTGTAATGGGCCTACACACACGTGGCAGGCCACATACTGTGCAGCATAATGACTGTCGTACTCTGGCCTGTAGACATGCGCAGACAGGCATGTCAATGGGGTGCCGTAGGGGTGGATGTGATGTAATCGCGCTGCGCACACTGGTGAATATGCTTGGGGGAGGTGCAGCAGTGAGGCTACGTAGTACACAGTGATGCAGCTCATTTGCAACACGCAGTACATGTCATACAGGACTGACTAAGTCACACATCACACAACAATGAACCAGTGAGCCTGCCAACACATCATGCAGTATGTAGTTGTGACTCTTGTCTCTCTTCACTGTCACAGGTGACCAAGGCACTCTGTGCTTGGATGATGACACCCCTCCGAGCCCCGAACACACAGGCCCAGAGGCAGTACAATTTGGCCCACAAACGCACCAGGGGCATCGTGGATCATGTTGAAGGCACGTATCAGGTGACTGGACATCACAGGTGGTAAGCTCCTGTACAGTCCAGAGCTCGTGTGCAAGACGATCGTTGCATGTTGTACAACATATGTGTACACAGCAAAGCCCCATGGATACGAGTGCCAGATGCACCGGACGATGATGATGAAGATGAGGCAGGTGGACCACACCCCACTGTAGCTGCAGCAGGAATAGCCCATTGGGACTACATCATTGACAGTTTTTTCTCTGGTTGACGTCACATTGTGTGGGTCCTTCGCAGTAATGGCAGAGTACGTTGAATGCCACGGGCACTGCATGTACTAATTAAAGCATTCCTATACACATTGCCTGCGTGCATATCACTCATCTGTACAGGCACTTCACTCAGACAAGTGTGGGTGCGACATGTTGTGCTGTCAATTGAGGGATTTGTTGATGGATGGTGGGTGTGTCACCTCTGTGTAGTGGGGCTGTTTATGGTGTCACGTATTCTAACTGCCAGTTCTGTGTGTCACAGTTGTTAGGGTATCCCACTCTTCGGAGTTTCACATGTGTCCCATGTCATTCCATTTTGACTGTCATTTGTGGCCTACAGGTGACAACAGGGATTTGTTTGTGCTCTGATAAGTGCCGCCATGATGCAGGGATGCACCCTGTGACTCAAAGCCCACGACATGGGCAACATGTGCGTAAGGGCGAGTCACGACCCCTGCATTGGTCCGTACTTTCATTCTTGTCTGGTCATGTACATGGCACGTCGGTGTGCAGGGGGTGTTGTCTGTCCCTCTGCAATGTGAGGGGGAGATGCGGTTTCACAGTGTGTACCATGTTTGTTTCCGGATTGGCGCAGATTACATACTGAATACATGTCTATGTGCATTGTGGCTGTTTGTGGAGAAATGCCTATCTGATTTGGACAATTGTCATTTGTTCTGCGTCACAGCTGTGGGTTTGTGCTCGCAGGTTGTAATCTCGCGGTTTGTTTACTCTGCCTTTCTGTTGCATTTTCACGCCAGACGTGTGGGATTTGCATGCAGGTCGCTGGTTTTCGGTGCTTCTTGTACCGCGATTGGACTCATCACATGATTTATTACGTTCGTGTTTCGCATTTTTGCGTCATGACGTTGATTTTAACGCGGTCAGTTGACGCATTATCTGGTGACTATCGCATGGTACCGCAGTGTTGTAAGTACCTGGTTAAAAAGGCGTTCATTTCCCGCGGGGCATCACCCGTTCTTGAAAATATGCCCCCAAATTGGCTCATGCTAGGTTCCTTTTAGCAAAAGAATGGCTGACGGTCATCTCGCAGTACTGTCGGTGTCTGGACTGAAGCTGCCGGTGTGTGAAAAACACACTTGCGGTAGCATGCTGGCAATGAACTATGATTCCCAACAGAACCCAAACATTTGCATATTCTAGAGAGATGGTAGCCATCTTTGATTATATGGTATCACTTCCCCTTGTAGATCACAGCATCATTTGCTAGACAATTGTGATACAATGTTTCTCCAGTCAAAACCTACCCATGCGGATCTTGGATTTTCATTACAAAGACTTACTGCTTCCTTAAGGATTTCTCCGATAGACATTGGAAATACAGAGAAGTATCCTGCAAGTTGTTCATTTAATGAAAGCAAACATTTAACTATTTACTTGAACAGGTATCTTAACTTCTATTTTACTAAGTAACACCCTGTGAAGAAACAGGAAGGATTCTTAGAGTGCAGTATTAGAGTTTTACATTGAACTGAGACATATTTTGTATATACTTAGTTTTCCAATTTCATATTAAGGAACAGAGCTGGTTATACAAAGATGTTGCTAAAGTATGTTCATTCACAATTCCAGTTACTCTCAGCATACCTAATGATACGTTGGTTAAGATCTCAATGTCGTATAGAGATCAAATAAACTCTGAATACCTCTTTGGCCAACAGGTGTAATGTGGCAGAGTGGTGGAATTCTATGTTTCTGTTTTTGCCCTTGCCCCATTTCCCTTTCCCTGTTTCTATCACTGGCCTGCATATTCCTGTGCATGTGGTCAGTGGTGGTGGTGGTAAAGGAAAAGGATATTACATTTTTTATTTCTATATTGCACATGGATAGTTGTTTTTTTTATCAACTTTAAATGTAACTTTTTAAATATGATATTTTTACTGGCAGGCAGAGACAGTTCTTAGGATTGTACATGTACACCTCAAGAATGAGGTGTGCAGTGCTCAGGTGGGACCAACTAAATAGATCTGAATCCATGTGCCTTTCCCTATTCTTGAAAACAGTTTTTCACTTAAATTGGCAAATTCAGCAATTATGGGAGTCGCCTGTAATATGTGCATTTGTCAAATTCCAGACAGAAGATGCAGAGAAAGCTTACTATGCTTACATCTTCAACATAAAATGAAACATGGGCTTGAAAACAGTCATATAGCAGTACAGTCCTGTTCATTAAAAGAAAAAGAAAATCCACTTTTGCATTAGGTGTGTGGAATGAAAAAATCAATGGCACATTTGATTTATATTATCTACACCCCAAAATTGACGTTTCTAAGGCAGTAACATTATTGTCTAAACATTTGCCTAGTCCTAACTGGTGGCTCATTCCCTTCTGACTAGCTGAGCCTCCTGAGTCTCAATGGTAATACTCTGGGATGTGAGGTCAGCTAGCTTTGGATGGTGTTTAGTCAGAGAGGGATAAACTAAGAAAGGCTTAGAGATGCTATTTTGAAGCATGTCTTTACAAGGCCCTATAGGATAGCCTTTACAGTGAAGTAACTTTGTAAGATGGGGAATGGATCACACCATGTGCAAACCATACCATTCAACTCTGCCTGGTATGTCTTATGGTACTTTCATTTTGTGGCTCATCAGATGGTGCAATTTACTAACTGGCAAACCACACTCTGGTAAGACTTTGCCACATCATATTGAGTACTACCCAGGCTGATCTGACTATGAAAAGATTGGTCTTTCCCACCCATGCAGATGACGT
Source organism: Triturus cristatus (assembly GCF_964204655.1). NCBI lineage: Eukaryota > Metazoa > Chordata > Amphibia > Caudata > Salamandridae > Triturus > Triturus cristatus. The sequence goes on along the minus strand of NC_140582.1, from coordinate 304,140,632 downwards.
ACCTGGTATGGTTATCTACAAAGATTCCATAGAGGGTCGGGCATGAAGGTTGAATCTACATTTTCTAGGACCATTCCCAAACCAGAAATTATACTTGACACTAGTGTGCACCTCCATCTACCAGCACACATCAGGCTGCGCCCTCCACTTTACATCCTATTGAACACTCCTGTGCAACACACAGCACAGTTACACTGGTCTTTGCTGTTTACTGCTTACTCATTTGTGACTACATTTCCTCACAAGAAAGGAACGGCTCGTGCGCTATCATGGCCTGCATTAGTTGTAGAGCAGCCAAACTCTCATCTCTTCCTACGAACCCCACAAACATTGTCCATTGTATCACCAAACCAAGAAACATGGAAGCTGGAGGCTGATATGTGGCAGGTGAATGATGTTCCGGGCATATCAGCATGATAGGCAGGAAATGCTCTCTTCCAGACAAAGAACGGATTGCTGCATCATGAAGTCTTTGTCCCTATCCTCCACCAACTTGAAGCATCAAGCACTATTTGTGTGTTACAATACTTCTTTTGCGTGACATTGTGGTATGGAAAGAACCTGCTACTCCCATGCTGTCCTTTTCAATCAATCAATCAATCAGTGACACTTGTAAAGCGCGCTACATACCCGTAGGGTCTCAAGGCGCTGGGGGGGGGGGGGTGCCGCTACTGCTCGAACAGCCAGGTCTTCAGCTTCTTCCTGAAGGAGAGGTGGTCTTGGGTCAGGCGCAGGTCGGACGGGAGGGAGTTCCAGGTCTTGGCGGCCAGGTAGGAGAAGGACCTTCCTCCTGTAGTTGCTCTGCGGATGCGGGGGACGGCGGCGAGGGCGTGGTTGGCTGATCGGAGGTGGCGTTTGGGAGCGTAGAAGTTGACTCGGTTGTTGAGGTAGCTCGGGCCTTGGTCGTGTAGGGCTTTGTGTGCGTGGGTGAGGAGGCGGAAGGTGATTCTCTTGTTGATGGGGAGCCAGTGAAGGTCTCTCAGATGTCCGGAGATGTGGCTGGATCGTGGGATGTCGAGGATGAGTCTGGCTGAGGCGTTTTGGATCCGCTGGAGTCTCTTCTGGAGCTTGGCGGTGGTCCCGGCGTAGAGGGCGTTGCCGTAGTCCAGTCGGCTGGTGACGAGGGCCTGGGTGACGGTCTTCCTGGTCTCTGTGGGGATCCACCAGAAGATCTTCCGTAGCATACGTAGGATGTTGAAGCACGCCGAGGAGACGCTGTTGACTTGCCTGGTCATGGAGAGGGAGGAGTCCAGGATGAAGCCCAGGTTACGTGCATGGTCTGTCGGTTTGGGTGCGGTGCCCAGGGCGGGAGGCCACCAGGAGTCGTCCCAGGCGGAGGGAGAGGAGCCCAGGATGAGGACCTCCGTCTTGTCCGAGTTCAGTTTCAGGCGGCTGGTCGTCATCCACTCGGCTACCTCTTTCATCCCTTCGTGTAGGTTGGCTCTGGCGGCGGCGGGGTTGTTGGTCAGGGAGAGGATCAGCTGGGTGTCGTCGGCGTAGGAGATGATGCTGAGGTGGTGTTTGCGTACGATGGCCGCGAGGGGGCTCATGTAGACGTTGAAGAGGGTGGGGCTCAGGGATGATCCTTGGGGGACGCCGCAGATGACTTCGGAGGCCTCTGACTTGTAAGGTGGTAGGCGGACTCGCTGTGTTCTTCCGTCGAGGAAGGAGATGATCCATTCCAGCGCCTTGTCCTGGATTCCGATGTTGCTGAGGCGCCGTATTAGGGTGCGGTGGCAGAACGTGTCGAATGCCGCGGAGAGGTCTAGGAGGATGAGGGCCGCTGTTTCTCCATTGTCCATCAGGGCTCGGATGTCATCGGTGGCGGCGATGAGGGCGGTCTCGGTGCTGTGTTTGGCTCGGAAGCCGGACTGTGAGGGGTCGAGGGATCCGTTCGTCTCGAGGAAGGCGGCCATCTGCTTGTTGACGGTCTTCTCGATGACTTTGGCTGGAAACGGGAGAAGCGAGATGGGGCGGTAATTCTTGAGGTCGGTGGGGTCCGCTGTTGGTTTCTTGAGTAGAGCGCTGAGTTCGGCGTGTTTCCAGCTCTCGGGGAAGATGGCGGTGTCGAAGGATGTGTTGATGATGTCTCGCAGGTGGGGTGCGATGACAGCGTCGGCCTTGTTGAAGATGTGGTGGGGGCAGGGGTCGGTTGGTGATCCGGAGTGGATGGAGTTCATCGTGCGGATGGTGTCTTCTGTGCTGATCGGGGTCCAGGCGTGGAGGGTGGTGGTGGGGGGGGCTGGCTGGTCGGTCGTGGTGTGCGTTGGTTGGTTGTTGAAACTGCTGTGTATGTCCGCGATCTTGTTGTGGAAGTATGAAGCCAGGGAGTTGCAGAGGTCTTGCGAGGGTGATGTCGTTGTTTCCCGCGTTGGGGTTGGAAAGCTCTTTCACGATGTTGAAGAGTTCCTTGCTGTTGTGTGCGTTGTTGTCCAACCGGTCCTTGAATGCTGTTCTCTTGGCGGCGCGGATCAGCTGGTGGTGTTTCCGGGTGGCAAGTTTGTAGGAGGTCCTGTTGTCCGGTGTCGGATCCCTTTTCCAGACTTTCTCGAGGGCTCGGCAGTTCTTCTTGGAGCTCTTGAGTTCGTCGGTGAACCATGGGGCCTTCTTGCTGCCGGGTCTGCTAGGCGGGGTCCTCAGCGGGGCGAGTTCGTCCGCGCAGTTGCTGATCCACTTCGTGATGTTATCGGCGGCCTGGCTGGGGTTCGCTGAGCTGGCAGGAGGGTGTTGGCTCAGGGAGGTGGCGAGCTGGTCTGCTGTGATCTTGTTCCAGCTTCTGCGGGCGGTGTGTTGCTGGTGTTGGTGGGTCGTTGTTCTCTTGAAGGTGAAGTGGACGCAGCTGTGGTCCGTCCATTGAAGCTCTGTGGCGTGGCTGAAGTCGATGTCTGTGCTGGATGAGAAGACGGCGTCGAGTGTGTGTCCGGCGAGGTGGGTGGGGGTGGACACCAGTTGCTTGAGTCCCAGGTTGGCGAGGTTGTCGAGCAGGGTGCTGGTGTTGTGGTCGTTGTTGTTCTCCAGATGGAAGTTGAGGTCTCCCAGGAGGATGTAGTCAGCGGAGGGGAGGGCGTGCGGGCTGACGAAGTCGGCGATGTCGTCGCTGAATTGCGTGCGTGGTCCAGGGGGTCGGTAGATCAGGGTGCCTCTGAGGGTGGTGTTCGGGTTGGTGTGGATCTGGAAATGCAGGTGTTCGGCGCTGGTCAGGGTGTTGTCGGTGCTGGTCGTGAGGCGGATGGTGTTCCTGTGGATGATGGCGATGCCTCCTCCCATCTGGTTGGCGTTTCGGTCCCTCCGGACGATCTTGTAGCCCTCTGGGATAGCGATGGCGATGTCGGGAGCTGAAGAGGCGTTCATCCAGGTCTCCGTGAGGAAGGCAACGTCTGGGGCTGTGGTGTCGAGGAGGTTCCAGAGTTCGATGGCGTGTCTGTGGACGGAGCGGGTGTTGAGGAGGATGCACTTGAGGTGGGTGCTGCTGGAGTTCGACTTGGCGGGTGCTGGTGCGGGGCTGGTCCGGCTGCAGGAGAACTTGCAGGCGTGGCAGCTGAATGGTCCGTGGGTGCGTCTTGGAGTGGCTTGGTGGCATTCTGGGTGTCGGCCGGTGTTGAGAGCGGTGAGGGTGTCGGCTGAGTACGTCAGGCGGGTCGGTCGGGCTCTACGGGGGCCAGGGGTTCTGGCACTGGGCGCGGTCCAGGCGCGGACGGGCGTAGACGGGCTTACCTTTGGCGCGCCTTCGGCGCACAATCGGCGCGCCCGCTGCGCGTGACCGCTGCGCGTTCGCACGGTCGCCATTTAAGGCGAAGTGCGCGGGTGGGCGGGGCAGCTGGGAGGCGGGAGCGGGGAGGGTTACAGAAGAAAAAGGGGCGGGGACAAGCGGCGGTGGCGGGAAGGGAGGGCGGGGGGCGGAGCGGTAGGCAGAAAACCAGGAAGGAGGGTACACACGATACAATACTGAACAGGCACAAAATAGCGACAAAAACGGGGAAAAGCAGAGAAAACAACAGATCAGTGAGACAAGCACAAATACCTGACAAAACAACCAAAACAAGGGGAAAAAGTGCTCGCAGCGGCGGCAGCCGGCGAACGAGGCAAAAACGAGGCAGCAGCGAGGCAAGGGGCACACGCAGCAGCTGGTGGCCGTGTGGCGCGGGGGTGTCCCACAAGTGGGTCACACTCACCTGCGTCGCACGGTCGCCATTTAAGGCCAAGTGCGCGGGTGGGCGGGGCAGCTGGGAGGCGGGAGCGGGGAGGGTTACAGAAGAAAAAGGGGCGGGGACAAGCGGCGGTGGCGGGAAGGGAGGGCGGGGGGCGGAGCGGTAGGCGGACAACCAGGAAGGAGGGTACACACGATACAATACTGAACAGGCACAAAATAGCGACAAAAACGGGGAAAAGCAGAGAAAACAACAGATCAGTGAGACAAGCACAAATACCTGACAAAACAACCAAAACAAGGGGAAAAAGTGCTCGCAGCGGCGGCAGCCGGCGAACGAGGCAAAAACGAGGCAGCAGCGAGGCAAGGGGCACACGCAGCAGCTGGTGGCCGTGTGGCGCGGGGGTGTCCCACAAGTGGGTCACACTCACCTGCGTCGCACGGTCGCCATTTAAGGCCAAGTGCGCGGGTGGGCGGGGCAGCTGGGAGGCGGGAGCGGGGAGGGTTACAGAAGAAAAAGGGGCGGGGACAAGCGGCGGTGGCGGGAAGGGAGGGCGGGGGGCGGAGCGGTAGGCGGACAACCAGGAAGGAGGGTACACACGATACAATACTGAACAGGCACAAAATAGCGACAAAAACGGGGAAAAGCAGAGAAAACAACAGATCAGTGAGACAAGCACAAATACCTGACAAAACAACCAAAACAAGGGGAAAAAGTGCTCGCAGCGGCGGCAGCCGGCGAACGAGGCAAAAACGAGGCAGCAGCGAGGCAAGGGGCACACGCAGCAGCTGGTGGCCGTGTGGCGCGGGGGTGTCCCACAAGTGGGTCACACTCACCTGCGTCGCACGGTCGCCATTTAAGGCCAAGTGCGCGGGTGGGCGGGGCAGCTGGGAGGCGGGAGCGGGGAGGGTTACAGAAGAAAAAGGGGCGGGGACAAGCGGCGGTGGCGGGAAGGGAGGGCGGGGGGCGGAGCGGTAGGCGGACAACCAGGAAGGAGGGTACACACGATACAATACTGAACAGGCACAAAATAGCGACAAAAACGGGGAAAAGCAGAGAAAACAACAGATCAGTGAGACAAGCACAAATACCTGACAAAACAACCAAAACAAGGGGAAAAAGTGCTCGCAGCGGCGGCAGCCGGCGAACGAGGCAAAAACGAGGCAGCAGCGAGGCAAGGGGCACACGCAGCAGCTGGTGGCCGTGTGGCGCGGGGGTGTCCCACAAGTGGAAAGAACCTGCTACTCCCATGCTGTCCTTTTGGTGGTACTCTAGAGACACCGCTTGCCACAAATGCATGGCCACCCATGACATCTGTCTTTGATAAAAGCTGGGAGGACGGAAACTTGTTGAGGCTTCACCAAATCCTCCATCATCAAAGCACACCATCTCCCAGAACCTCATCGTAGATCTGCCTCAGGATCAGTGGTTCAATACTATCCTTGTTTCAGTAAACATTTAATCCAATATGTTCCACTGTGTTCCACTACAGGGAATCTCTGACCCCTAGGCTAGTGGGCATTTGTGTGCCGCAAGTGATAGGCCTAAACAGCTTGCTATCACATATAAGCTCAGATTTTCTAAAAGTTGCAACATGCTGTACTGGGTGATAGGGAAAAACTCAAGGTCAGATTTACTAACATTTGGCGCAGCACAACACAGCAAGACAACTTCCTGCACTCTCACAGCGTTGGTGCACTATGTGCTGCTTAGAGCCAATGCAGGCACCCTTGAGACATGGTGTAAGGGTGCCTGCATTGCAGCAGGATTGTTTTTATTCAGGAAGAGACACTTTCCTGCACAAAAACAATCCTTAGAGGCTTTTTCCTCTTTCTAAGTGTGCTGCAGAATGCAGCATACTTAAAAAGAGAAAACAATGAGGAGAAATAAAGATATATCTCCTTGTTGCACCTCTATTGGGAAGTCATACACTTTTGGCGGATTCCTAGGTTTACTACTCTTAGTATGTCTGGGAATGCGGCAAAACATCATGGGTGGATGCATGGGAAAACCCATCTCCTCCCAGCGCAGATTAACGCAAGACAGCAACTTGTGCTGCTGTGCATTACTTTGAATTTACCAAGCCACAAAGGGCCATGCAAGGTGGCTTTGCATTGCTTAGTAAATCTGACTTAAGGATTGCTTTGCCCTTGCGTCACCTTGCGTGGCTCAAGGGTAATGCAATCCTTTAGTAAATCTGGCTGTCAGTGTCTATTTTGCAAACATGACCATTTAATGCTACTCTAACCATTACATCATGTCACAGAAACAGGTGAGCTCTGTCTAGCACATAATGTATACCCCAAGTACACCCTCCACTCCAAATTTCTGCCTAAACACAACTACCCAAGGGTAGATAACATAATATGTGTCACTTGAGTGGCATAACAAATTATGGGGATGAAGAGCGTGATATTCCGCTTGCCCATTGTTCACGGCCTACTTTCATTTGGCGCTAGTTTTTCATGCAGATTCACATTTTGCTCATTAACTAAATTTTGTTTTATGTGGATTCCCATGAGTGCTTGCACTAAGCCCACCCTCATATGCCCTCTTTTCATACATTAAGGGGGTTTTGGCACTCTGCAATAAAAAATGCTTATGTTTTTGGTACTGTACTTGTGGCAACTTTCAATGCTAAATATCTTTTATGCATGAAAGTTGATTGATTCTTCCATTTACACTGTTAGGTGTCACAAAATGCTTGATGAAAACTGTAGCAAATTTGGGCCATAGTGTCTAACTACACAGTACAATTTGTCTCCCTCTTGTAGGATACTTTTGTGTAAACATAATTAATGAATCTCCAAACTATGAGCCAAAATTGCTTAAGTAAACTACAGTTATACATCATATGTCAGAGATCTGCTTAAGACTGTAAATATAAACACCATTTATCATCAATATGGGTATCAGATATATTCAACAATAATCAAGCTCATAACAAACTGTTTGTAGTGAAAAAAAGTGTTTGTGTTGTTTTTGCCACTTTAGATGCAGAATACATTCTCAACCAACTTTTCCCACAGCTGAACAGACTTTTTAACATGAAGATTTTGTTCCAAGTGCTGTTCTATAATAGATTTTTTCACAGACATTAAAATTTACAAAAGTAAAGCTTTTTAAAACATTATGGCAGTTGGATATTGTGATAGGCCACAAGAATATTTGAAAACATATGATCATTAGCAAAGATATATTGGACAATCTTGTAAAGATGTCCGCAATAAGTTTGATGTATTGAACAAAACTACTATTAGATAAGTTATATAGGTCTATTAAATGTGAAAATGTTAGCAGTGCAGCACTCTAGAATAATATCCACTCAATCCAATTTTTATCTTCTTACCAATACATACCTCCCTTGCTTGTTTTAACATTCTTATTATGCCATATGAGAGAGTTGAAAAACATGTATCTCTCTTTGAAAGACCAGATAGCAGGAACAGACATTACATTTGGGAGTAAAATAGAACAAGTATAATTGATAGTGAGTAAAATGTAGGACTTAAGTTTATGAGAGATCAATATCACTTCTTTAATAAAAAAAGAAGCAATAAAAGCTATCCTTATTATCTCAAATTGGTTGATTCATATTTGGTACATCACTTTACCAAATCAAAGCCTAATGGTATAAGAAACCTTTTCGATCCAAATTATTGTCTGGGATTTAACGCCACCTTACTATTTTAATTTTGTTAAATTTTGACAATGAGATACATCTTTTTATTTTTCCAAAAGATTGAGGTTGTAATTTATCAATATATTTAAAAACGTTTTGTCAGAATTTTGACTGTTAGCATGGAAATTGTACATGAAATTATAGGAGGCAATATCATCTTAAAAATATCCAGTCTTCCCGACCTGGCATGACAAAAAGGGGATTATTTAGTACTGAATGATTCCAACTTAGTTTTTTCTTTATACAGATTGAATTTTATTGTATTCTAAACTAAATCATAATTATCAAATATTCTCTTTAAATAGATTGTATTCAATTGGAGAATAGCCAATTTTTCAACATAAAGACTATGTATTGATAATGTGGACAAAAAACTCTGGTAAAGTATTTACCGGATCCGAAATATCCAAAAGAATATGTACAACATATGCTGATAATTTAATGTATCTTTCATAGGAAATCCTTTTATTTATACATTTATTTATACATTCTGTTTTATGGATAAAAAAAAGGTTTCAAAGTCAAAATAAACAGCAATGTGGATGAGGACATAGCAATTGAAACTAGTGGGGATAAAATGAGGAAGACGGACATCATTGTCTTGCATCTCTAGCAAGTGTAAATAGTGGAGATGAAATCCAGTTCATAAACACAGCTTTAGGAAAACTATAACCCAACAGGAAAATATTACAAACAATTAGGACCAAATGCAGCCCTGGGGAAGAATAGTAAATCCTTCTGGGAATTAGTAAAACAAATAAGATCAAGGAACTCCCCCACTAATCCTCTTTTTCACAATAACATTTTAGGCTCAGACTGGGTCACTCACTTTGTTTCTATCTACCATATTGAAGAACCCTTCTGTGCAATGGACTACATAATTCTTTACCCCTCTTAATATCCTTACAGGAAGTGGAATCAGACATTCAGCACAGTAAGGGCAGGAAAGTGCCAGGCCCAGACGGGCACTGATGGATTTGTTGAAATGTATGCCTGAGATATGGGGTCCCCTCATTACTAATGTAGTCAACTCTTGCTTAACAACTAATATTCCTCATTCCTGGACCACAGCAACGTTTATTGAAGTTTTAGAGAAAAGAACATTAGTAATAACAGCAATACAATATCGATATTAAATAACAACCAGTGGAAAAACAAAATAGTGAAATAATTCAGAGAATTGAAATGAGCAATACCAGTCATTAAAAATATACTTATTATGTTTTATGACAATAAACGTGAAAGGGAGAAAAGAAGAAGAGGAGAAAGAAAGATGGTAAAAAAAATAATAATAATTTGTATAGTAACTAAGAGATAGATGTGTGAGTAGAAAGATATGAAATGAAAGATAGCCACAGTAAATTAGATTTTGTTTTCTTTGACAATGAGAAGGAAGAAACAGTGGCTATTCTATGTTCATCACAAATAAAATTCCACCAAGTTTATATAGATAATTTAGAGGTATCTTTCCAACAAGAGAGAATCCCTTTAAAGGCAAGAGCAATAAAAAGATCAAGTAACATACGTTTAGGAGAAATAATGCCAAAATGCGGTGAAGCAGTTCCGAAGAAAATATTTTGCATTGATAATGTAATACTACATCGAAATATTTCTAAACATTTTGCCCAAATAGATTCCAGGAATTTCAACACATTAGAACAATAATATGATAGGTGAATTAAAGTCCCTGTGAAGGAAGAACAAGACCAGCATAAAGGAGAGGAGGTGGGAGAAAACTTGGATATACATTCGGAGTAATGAGAGCTCTGTTATAAATAAAGAATAAAGATTGTGTAACATGAGCTGCTTTGGATGGTATAAATAATTTAAGCCAAAAGTGAAATGGATAAATCGACCTACCACATTAGCTCAATAGATGTTTTGGATCTTTCAGGGATGGGTGATAATAAGATCTTGTAGAGAAATGCAGCCTTGGGTATAGAGTCTTGGGAGACGTTGTGTAACAGTGTAAGGGGAGTGAGTGGTACAATGGTTGAGGGAAAGTTATTAGTTGTTAAGTAGGTCTGCAAAGAGGATGATATTAAAATATATTCATGAAAAAACGAACTTGGTAAATTATAATCTAATTGCAGTTGGGAAAAGGGAATAACTGAATTATGCTGGACAAGCTGATAAATAAACATATTACCGTTCTCCTTCCAGTGTATAATAGAATGACTTGTGCTGAAATTTTATACATTTGTTATACCAAATAGAGGAGGCAAAGAAACATGGACGTGAGTCGAAACTTGCAGAAAATACATTGTGTAATACTTTTTGGGAGAAGAGACCATAAACAAAGTATTTTTTTGAGTGTCGTTGTTAATGCATTAAACATACAACTGATTGTGTTGGAAACAGAGGAGAAAACCAAATTCCAAGGTATTTTATTTTGTCGCGGCACCAAGTAAACTTTGTATTAGCAAACATATATTGGTAAAATGAAGGATTTAAGGGTAATATTTCAGTTTTGGAGAAGTTCAGTTTATATCCAGAAGTGATAGAGTATACATTAATTTCCTGTAAAAAGGGAGATAAGGAGGAAAGGGGATTGGACATGTACATCAAAATATCATCAGCATAGGCCGACAGTTTAGGTTCAGTGGAATTATGTACAAAACCTTTGATGAGTGAGTTAACTCGGATGCGTTTATAAGAAAGGTTCGAAACATAAACCAAATAGCAGAGGGGACAGATGAAAACCCTGTTGAGTACGTCTATGTAACTGAAAATATTGGGAGAAATGAGTATTAACAAAAATACTAGCACGTGGAGCAGAGTATAATGATTTTACAAATGAAATTAAATTAGGGCCAAAAGCATACCATCGAAGAGTAGAAAACATAAATTGCCAGTTAATACAACAAAGGCCTTTTCGGCATCAAGAGACAATGCAGCTAGAGGAAATTTACTTTTTTTACCAAAAGCAATAACATTAGAAAACATTCTAGTATTATCAGTAGCCAGTCTGCCGTTAACAAAACCAGATTGATCGTTGTTGACCAATAACGGGACAATAGTATCAAGACAAGACGCAAGGATTTTGGCAAATATTTTGCAATCATAATTAATTAATGAAATAGGACAATCATTTTTACAAAGTGAGTGATCTTTATCAAGTTTGGGAATAAAAACAAGAAAGGCTTCTTGAAAGGAACCAGTGGCCTTGGATTCTACAAGAAAAGAGTTGAAAATTTGAAGTAGTTTAGGGGCAAAACTGGAGGAGAAAGCAGAAATAAATTCAACAGAAAGGCAATCAGGACCAGGAGCCTTGACTTTTTTTAAGGATCTGGTGGCATCCATTATTTCCTGGAGAGTTACCTCAAGTTCTAATAAATCAAATTTATCAGGTAAAGATGGGGGATTAGGTAGGCCACTAAAAAAGGTGTACATATTTTTTTCTGCGGGATTAGTGTCATCAGAGTACAATAACTGGTAATATTCTTGAAAAATAGTACAAATATCTACATCAGAAGATACCATTTTGTTGGAACGTCCATTTAGAATGGAACCAATATTTTTACTTTCAGATTAGATTTTTTTTAAACTGGCCAACATCTTGCCCCCCCCCCCCTGTTTTGACCTCTATGATATATAGATTTAACTTTAACATTACAAGCCTCAACAGTGGCAAGTTTATTAAGAGCAGACCTAACTGATTAATTCATGTAGTACAGAACAGGATTTACAGAAAAAATAAGTATGCTCTAATGTTTTGAATTGTTGCAATAAAGAAGCAAATTTGGCATGGTTGTTTTTTTTCCTCCTTGCTGCATATGCTATAGTGAAGGCACGAAAAGAGGCCTCGAAGACATCCCAAGTGTTAGGAACAGACGTGTCCAAAGGTTGATTGATTAAAAAGTTCAATAATAAAGGTAGTAGCTTCAGATAAAAAATTATTTTCGGAAAGGAGAAAGTTATTACATTTCCATCAGCCAGTTTTAGAATTGCTCAGAGATCAGTCAAATGAAGAAAAAACAGGAGCATGATTAGAAATAAAAATAGAGATGATTTCTTAGGATTGGATGGAGGGAAGTAGAAGTTTGCGAACCAAAATAAAAACAAAACTGGAACGAGTATGGTAAACATTGAAGAAAAACCTGATTTCAAAAGAATCAGGATTACAAGTTTTCCAAACATCAAATAATGGACAAGTGGTAATGGCAGATTGAAATGCTTTGTGAACTTTGTCAGGATTAAATTTACATTTAGACTGTCTGTCAGTAAATGGATCCAACCACTGATTGAAATATCCTGCAACAATAATGTTAAGATTGTTGGGAGAGGTTAATAAAATCTTGATGCTGTTCCAAAAATCTGGTCCATTTTAACTGGGCCATAAATATTAACTAAAAAGATTTCCCTGTTATAAATGATAACCTTAGACATTACCCAGCATCCATCACGATAACATTGAGTTGATAAAATTTGTACACGCAACGATTTATAAAAAAGAATAGCAACACCACCTTTACGGTTAATCGCAGGAGAATATATCAATTGCCCTACCCATTGTCGTTTCAATTTAAGAGATTCTACTTCATTAAAATGAGTTTCCTGCAAAAAAGAAGCATGTGAGTTCAATCTGGTCAAGTGAGAGAGTACCTTTTGTCTTTTGACAGGATGGCCCAGACCACGAACATTCCATGAGACAACGTTACACATAATTAGGGAGTGGGATGAGAGATACAGGAATGCAGGTAATACACTTCATTGTCACTGTTGAAAACAGAAAGACACCATTTAGTCAATAAATATATAACAAATACATAATGTAAACAGAAAAAAAAGGAAAAAAGAAAACGAAAAGATCGTTCATAAATCAGTAAAAAAAACGAGTAAAAAACAACTAGAAGGAGATAGATAAAAAGTGATAGTAGGAGAAAGAGATAGATCAAGGAAAGTAATCCAGATCAAATACACAACAACACCAAGAAAAAGAAGAGCACCAGAGGGAGAGAAATTAAGATATGAAGGAAGTAACAGCCATATAAAAATATTATAGAGTGGTGGAAGGCATTATTAGAAGTTAGAATAAGTTAGGAGCGCTGGGCAGGTGTATCCACAGAGTATTGTGAGATACTTTGGAGAAAAGATTTTAATTAGACAGTATCATCAAAGGAGCGTGTAACGCCCTCATGAGTAATTTTACATAAACAATGTTACAAAATGCCATAACGGATATGTAATTGTCTCATTAGGAGACGAAGAGCAAGAAATTCTTTCCTTCTGGCATAGGTGGTATTGGAGAGATCTTGAGAGATATAAATGGCGTGACTAGACCAGATAAGACGACGTTTCACTTTTACTGCCTTCAACACACACGAGAGCTTTAACTTCCCAAAAGAACCTTATAATTCCTCTGGGTCTGGTAGACTGAGGTTGGAAACCACCAAGACGATGTGCACATTGAATATTCAATGGAGTATCATGCTGAAGGTCCAAAAGTTCTGGCAGGAACTTCTTCAATAAGATATGATGGTCCAGGTCCTCCAAATTTTCTGGTAGACCAAATAAACGCAGGTTATTACGTCTATTTAGATTTTCCAAGATGAGATTGTTGGTAGTAGCATGGTGTAAATCTCTTATACGTTGCTCCATGTCAAACAATTTTGCTTCCATAGTAATCCATCTATCCTTAATTTGTTGAAACATTTCATTAGTAGCAGACATGAAGGGTTTTAATCCCCACACCTCATCAAGAATAGTGCCAAGAACAGGGTTATGCAATGACAGAATGGGAGAGGGGTGTCATTTTTCACCCGCTTAGGCTTTGTACCTGAGGAGGAAGGTTTAGCAGAAGCTAATGGATCACTGGCCATTGTTGCGTGACAAAGAGGACAATAAATCAGCTTTGGTACATTCTGAGTCTGCCAATAAGCTGTGTGAACAACACTCAGAAGCATGCAGACGTGAAGTAAAATAATGTAGAAGCTTTAAGTCCAATATCCTGAGCAAAGAAGGCATTTACATATACTTAAAAAGTCAGCATGAGAAAAAGGTAGCACTGTTTATATATAAAATGCTGTGAAACTACAGCAAAAATGCATTAAACTGACATTATATAAGGGAAATGTAATGAAAATTGCCATTAGAAGATAAAAAAGCATGAGAGGAAGAAAACAAAAAAAAAAAAACATTGTCAAGCGTTTGAGTGTTGAAACACCGATTCTCCTCAGTAGGGGACCATTAAGACATGAGCGGCAGGTTTATGTAGTGGCGGCCGCCCGCAACTGAAGAGGCAAACTTACTGCCGTAGCTCCTGGTCAGGAAAACCTGCAGAAATGGTCAGAGCAGCTCAAAATGCTGTTCTGACCACCAAGGACATCGCAGGAGCAAGCAGAGCCCCAAAGCCAAACCGAAAGGCTGCAAACGAGGAAAGAGCTCTGCGCTCGAGCGGAGCGCAGTTGAACGTTGCCATCTTCTCATGCGCGTAGACCACTCCCCATTGTCGTATTTCTTTGATTGGAAATTCATGAAGTGATGGACTTTAAATATCTTCATGAAGTACATGGTTCGGTTGTGCAACTGATTGAAACTGATTCTGCTATATTTTATAAGCGCCGCTCCGCCCCAACGCGTATTCCTGAGGATTGTCTATAAGGCAAAAAATCCACATGACAAAAAATGTGGCAGAAATGTGCATTGCCCTTTGCAGGTCTTTTAGAGAGCGTTGATGCTTGGTTACTTTAGCAGGTGTCAGCTCTGCAAGAGAGTGTGTGCCCCAGGAGCATTGACAGCACAACACAGGGTGGAAGAACCTGAATTCCTGGCATGGGTCAACACTGATTCCATCCACCCATCCCTACTTGCAAAGAACTGTAAGTAACCAAAGCGCAAAGGAATGCTAGCCGTGATCTTCTGCCATTGCCATGAATGTAACATGGATGTAATCTTCTACAATGGCTGTAACATGGGCCTATTACTTTAGGGTACTGTCCGTCACAACAAGGAAGCACTTTATGTAACAACTTGCCACATTAATCACTCTCCCATGCCATCAATATGTTTTATTAGTTCAACCTTCACCCGCTCTACACCAATATCAGACGAAGTTGTCTGTTTTATGTTTCTATTAGCTGTCTCCATTTTGGATTGCCGTACATTTTTGTTTTTGTTGATCGGTTGTCTACTAAGAATACTTCTGAGGCAGTCTTTATTGGAGGTGGCTCTTGGCATTGGAATGATAGATTAATTTTATAAGTTAAATGAAAATTCACTTGACCCATGGTTTCCATCAGACATGGCCGCTGTGAATTTTAGCTTTCCTTAGCATGTTTGTTTCTTGAACTCACAATGGAGACTTGCCTTGTTGCAGGTGCATTGTACAGCATTTCACTATTTATAGACCAAGCGGATCAAATTGTGAAGCTGTGAACTTCATATCAAGGTGAACAATTTTAAAATCAAAAAAGAGATTCCTGAAGCTCTTTTCACCTCTGTCTTTAAACATTTGCTTGATGTTTTTAACAGGGCGTTCGGTTCATGCACTTTCATAAATACTGGTCAGTGTGTTTTCACCTATAATAAAAGTTCATGCTTCTGTCTCTGCTCATTGGATGGGGTTAGAGGTAAAAATCGGCCCGAAAGGTTCTACCGCGTTATTGCGGTGAATCGGACTGAGGTCAACGCCAGTCACGTGACTCATATGCTGCTTTGTTGCAAAGTGATGTTTTCTTTCCTAACAGAATGAGCTCATGCAGGGATGGTCGAACTCTTGTGATACAGAGCCCTAGTACATAAAAAAAAAGCATGGTAACTGTGATCCTGAGCACAAATAAGGGTGAAGTCAGTGAAAGTCAGGGCGAGATCAGATAACTAAAAACAAAATATTCTATAGTTATATTGTTGGGAATTCCTCGAGAGTAACTGCATATAAAGTATAATACACATACTTTAAGTGAAAAACTAAACAGTGCAGGAGACCCACTCCTTTCCTTCCAACCTGACGCAACACTAGGTTGTCATTATCCGTGCAGGAACAGTTATTCCTTGACAAAAATATGGGAACTATTTTCATAAAATAAAAAAAAAAAGCATTGGAACGTAGTTTCCAATTGTTCTCGCCCACGTTGACCTCTGACCCTAGTGCAAAAAACTGGTTGCGTGCAGCATGATATACCAAGGTAATGCACATTCAGTTGATTGCGTGTGATCACTTTGTCATACTATGCATGAGTTCTGCATCTCGCATCCAGGATAAGGTGGCTGCTCGTCCTAGCAAACACTGGAAATGTAAGCATGTATATAGAGTAATTTGATTATTCAATTAGATCCTAACAGATCCTAAGGTCCTGAGACATCACTGGTAACTGACATTTTCCATAATTAAAATGTTAGTGGCACACCTACTGCCGCTGATGCACGACCCCCTGCACCAGATATAGCACTGAGGTGCTATCCTGCAAGGTAATATTCCCCCTTAACACTGACTGCAAAAATAGCGATCTATCAGAATATCATGGCAAAACCACCTACCACAGATATATAATTATTCAAGGTACGTTGAGGTGGAGTTAAAAATAGCAAATCTATACTTACCTATATGCTCTTGCCTTCTTGATATATATATATTCAACATATGTTGAGGTAGAGTTAAGAAAAGTAAATCTATACTTACCAATATGTACTTACCTTTTTGATATGTATATTCAAGGAAGATTGATGTGGTGTAACGAATAGTAAATCTACACTTACCTATGGCACTTGGTTTCTCCAGATATAAATTCACATTATGTGATGTAGAAATACGAATAGTAAATTCATACTTATCTATATTCACAAGCCTTCTTGAAATGATATTGTGGTAGCCCGACATTCTTGCTGTCACTATTTTGACATACAATCTCCCTGCTATGTGAGTGAATCTCTAACAGAACTCTTGCCTTTTCCTCAGGAAATTAAATTTCTGCTTGATAAAAAATGTATGTGCTACAACATTGTGAATTTAGAGTAACAAGAAGCTGTTGTAAAGATTGTACACATGGTTCTGGTGCAGGAGTTTGAATGTGCGTGGATACATACTCAGATGTGTCAGTATTTAGTAATGTAGAATGTAATATGAAGAGTTACAAAGTATGTTTGTAAGGGTGCTGTTTGGACTTTCTGTTTCTGTTTAACTAGATATATATACACATATGGCACAGTGGTGAATCGTGTGCATTTGAGGGGTAAACATGAGCCACATTTGAGGAACATATTGGTGTTGGCTGAATGAGGATAGCATGTATTGTGACCATTGCTACCATTGAAAGCACTATGCCATTTGTATTCTCCACATAGTATATGTGCACCTCTACCATTCCAGGCATCTATGTGTAGTGCTTCCATATGTTCATGTCTAGACAGTCCTAACATTCATCTTTCATAGTCCTCAATTGGTCATGGCTGCCGCAGCCCTATCCCAAAGTAGGATCAACTGAAATAACTTTGAACATGGTCTAATAATCTGTTCCTGGAATATCAACGTTCTTTCGTCGAAACTGCAATCTCCAGACACACTTGGATTCTTAAAAAAACACGACATAATTCTTCTCCAGGAAACTTGGCTATAAACCAGCAACCCAATTGAAGGGTACCTGGAATTTATAGCGCCCGCCACAAGACAGAGCAAGTTCGGCAGACTGTGCGGTGGGCTGTCTCTACGCGGCTACCAGACTGTCAGCACGTATCAAACAGCTAAAATTTGAAGTTGACTGGGTCGCTGGCATTGTGGTTGAAAATCCCACTTCAGAGAGCAAGATACTACTGCTAACTGTTTACATTTCTCCATGCACCAGTGAGAAAAAATCCAAACTGGACTGCTTGATTGAAATATTATGCAACATCTTAAGCACATATGGCAGTATACCATGTTTAATATCTGGAGATTTTAATACCAACCTCTTTCACAACCAGTTTGAAGACCTAGGGATCATCCTTCCAGCGGTCCCCTCACATTACCATCAGGATTCAGACCATCTAAATTGGGTGAATATGCAGTCCTCCAATTCAGCAGAATAGGTTATATAGTAACAAACAGTCGCTCATCCACAGATACCCCCCTGGCCTGGACAAGAACTAGCGTCCGAACCTATTCATTTTTTGACTTTCCATTAGGAAACAGTGAAATGCTCACCTTAATTGAGTGCCATTACATCGCAGCACAGGGGGAAAGTGACCATGGACCCCAAATAATAACATTATCTCTTAACATGCCTAACCATCAGGCACTCGCTCATAGGATACCAGATAGTCATTCGGAGAACCTAAGGCAAATGAAATGGTCGTCCGGCGTGTCCCCCAATGTTACCGGGAAATGCGGTGTCTTTCTACGTTTACAATGCGAAAAAGATGTCCCTATCATCGACAGCTGGGAAGCGCTTGTGAATAGTTTATTAAACGAATTTCCACCCAAATCTTACCCCCACAAGACCCACCACAACTTCGCTTTTCACCTGCGAAATTTTTTTTTAAATCTCAAAGAAACGCTGCTCTACGCCGGGCCAGAAAAAGCCAGGGAAATGTAATTTTATTTAACCTCTACCAGCAAGCTCAAAAAGCTTTCAAGGCATCCGTGCACAGAGACAAACAATCAGCGTCAGACCAGTTCTGGTTGAAGTTAGTCTACGCCAGCAAAAGGTCTAGCACAAAGTTATTCTTGTCCCTTGTGAACAGAGACCCACTAGGAGGCGGAGGACACAGTAGCGCAAACATAAGTGCTGACAACAGGACCAAGTTTCTATTCAATCACTTCAGTGAACATTTAAGCAGGACAGAACACCCCAGCCCCCATTCGACATCCAAATCTTGGCCACCACTCACTGAAAGCTGCTGCACAGGCAACACCAGGTCCACTACCACAGTTGAAGGCACCCCGGATGCAACAACAATTGAGAGAAAAGAGCCAAGAAACGATTCAACCCCAGAGATGCTGACGACACACGGAGTCTTAAGAAACACCATCGCCCGAATAAGTAGGAAAGGCAGGTCAGACGGAGCCCCTGGCCCCAATGGATTACCTCAGGGCTTGTTCAAGTCAGACGAAACGTTGTGGTCGGGTCTCCTTGCACCTCTGTTTTTACATTGCAGGCTCAATACCCACATCCCGGATTCCTGGAAAGGAGCTATCATTCATCCCATCTACAAGAGTGGTAAAAGAAATGACCCAAATAATTACAGAATGATAGCCCTTCTTGATATCGAATCCAGATACTACGCCAGCATTTTACTAGAAGAATTGTCAATCTGGGCCGAATCAACACAGTGTCTCCCCTTCAACCAGACCGGCTTCGTAGCTAATTCAGGCACTACCAGCAATCTACTGACAGTAACTGTTTTGATGGAGAAAGCAGACGTTCGTCGTATCCAACTATACTGCTGCTTCGTCGACTTCAAGGCGGCTATTGACCGGGTGCCACGCGGCCGCCTATGGCTAAAATTAGAGCGCTGGGGTATAACCCCGCCCTCCTTCAAGCCATAATCCAACTCCACACATGGACCTGGATAAAAATAAAGTTGGGCAATGGGTCCCATGTTTCAAAAAAGATCCAAACAGGAAGCAGTGTTAAACAAGGCTGCGTCTTGGCGCCCCTACTTTTTAACCTGTTCATCTCGGACCTATCCCCCATACTTTACAAGGTTAACTCCCATCCGCCTCAACTGGACGGAACTCGCATCAGCAACCTGTTATACGCTGATGACCTTGTGTTACTGAGCCACACAAAGGTAGGCCTGCAGAGGCTTCTCGACGAACTCCTTTCCACTTGACAATGCTCTCGAATTGAATCTGTCAAAAACAAAAATAATTCATTTCAGCAAACAGAAGCAGCAGAAAAGTAGGTGGTTTTTCAATAATAAAAGCATCGATACAGTGTCACACTATAAATATTTGGGAATCTTCCTTGACTCCAGAGGTTCCTTCACCAAACAAAAAGATGCCGTCAAGGCTAAAGCACTGTCGCTTGAGGTTGTGTTGGCAAAACTCTCAAAACATCTACTAGGGCCAAGCCTAATTCCACTGCTAAAGGTGATGTAGGCCAAGATCACCAATTCTTTATCATACGGACACAAGATTATGATGGGCTCAACAAACATCTTATTAAATAAATCAACCACCAGAATCTTTAAGCGAGCATGGCACCTGCCGAGGTCTTCATCTCCGGCACAAGTCAGTATGGCTCGTACCACGACAGTGGACAGATACATAGGGGTGTGTGCCTATCACTCCCAGCAGTGCCCAGACATATGAGGGTTGTGTGCCTATCAATCCCAGCAGTGCCCAGACATATGAGGGGTGTGTGCCTATCACTCCCAGCAGTGGACAGATACATAGGGGTGGGTGCAGAGGACCCCCAGCAGTGGACAGAGACATGGGGGTGTGTACAACACCCTCCGATGAGTAAAACTCCATGGGTGCATGAAGGCATCCACAATGTCCGACAATGTTGAGAGTGCCATGACAACACATCACTGACAGCAGTGTCCCACTCCCATGAGGATGGATGTCCTTCCCCCACTGCATGACACACCACATGTGGGTGTGATGACAAATTACACATGCATACCCACCCCTGGCGGAGGCAGCACAATACACACACTGAGATCATGCAACAAGACTGTATCCTCATGTCAAACACCACTAAACTAAGAGAGCATAAGGGAACACACACTGTCACCTACATTCCAGGACTGATAGGAATGTACAGGTGCCGGGGCAGCCAACAAGTTGTAGCCTCCCATGGAAGGAAAAGGGTGGAGTACACACAGATACAATGCCCACAATTGTCAGTCAGGTGCCCAAATACCCTGCAGAACACGTAACACATGTGTGTGAGGCAGGGAGTACACACATGCATAGTGCGTAAAAGGGAAAATGTCCACATGAAGTCATGTCAATATACTCCATACACAAGTACAGTGTCCAGCAAGGATGCCACAAACGATGCAGGTTTGATTTTGATTTTATAATTTTATACAGCGCTGAATCACCCCAGGGGGTATCTCTGCGCTAGCAACAGCAAGCTAGTCTTAAACTAAAAAAGATATGTCTTTATGAGCTTTCTGAAACGGAGAAGGGGCATTTCCATGCGGAGGTAAAGGGGAAGACTGTTCCAGAATGTAGGAGCTAAGTACGAAAATGCCTTACCACCTGAACGGGCTTTATTTATTCTAGGAACAGAGAGTTTTTTTGATCCTGATCTAAGAGAGGATATGGGATGATACATTTCCAGTTTCCTAGTGAGATAGTGAGGACTAAGTTCGTTTATAGCCTTAAAAATCATGCAGCCTGTTTTAAATTTTACTCTTTTCCTAATTGACAGCCAATGTAATTCATGCAGTAAAGGCAGCGAGGGGGTCCTAGCAGGAGAATCGGTTACCAGGCGAGCGGCCGTGTTTTGAATAACCTGCAATTTGTCCAAGGAGGTGGCATGAGCAGAGAGGAGGAGAGCATTACAATAATCAATCTTGCTCATTAGCAATGCTTGAATTAAAGTCTTCCTGGTGGAAAGTGGAAGCAATGGAAAAACTCTTCTAAGTAAACTTAGGATGTGATAGCAAGACCCAACAGTGATATTAACATGGGTTTGCATCGTGAGTTTCTTATCAAGCTTAATGCCTAGATTTTTGACTACCTCTTTAGGAGCAGGGGCTTTACCCAGCTCCTCAGGCCACCATCTTGGTGACCAGCAGATGTCTGCACCTCCAAACAGCAGGATCTCAGATTTCTCAGAGTTTAACTGGAGATAGTTAGTTTTCATCCAGGAGGCAATAGCCATCATACCCTGAGAAAAGATGATTTGTATATCAGATCTCATTTTATCGAAGGTGAGGAGGAGCTGGGTATCGTCTGCGTAGGAAATGGGATTAAACCCCAGATCCCTCATCAGTTTAGCCAGAGGCGTCACATAGATGTTAAATAGAGTAGGGCTCAAACATGAGCCCTGCGGGACGCCTCTGGTGACCTGTGTGGGAGCCGATGAAAAAGGCCCCATTGACACTGCCTGAGTACGGCTAGACAACACATTTGACAACCAGCTTAATGCAGATCACTCCACACCAATCTCCAGAAGTCTATGTAGGAGAACTTGATGGGAGATAGTATCAAAAGCTGCTGATAGGTCAAGCAGCACCAAAAGTGCCGCTTGGCCTCGATCCAGAGCCATTCTGATATTGTCCACTACCTCCACCAAAGCGGTTTCAGTGCTATGTTTAGCACGAAAGCCTGACTGAGAGACATCCAGAGCCTTAGAAGACTCGAGAAAAGCAGATAGATGTTAATTGATATGTTTCTCTGTGATCTTGGTCTGTAGCGGGAGCAATGAAATCTGGCGATAGTTTGACACTTCCTCAGGGGAGATGTTAGAATTTTTGCGGATGGGGATAATTTGAGCGTGTTTCCATTTTTGAGGGAGAGTGGCAGATTTTAAAGAGGCATTGATTATAGAGCAAACTGGGGATGCCAGCTGGGCCGCAAATCTAGAAGAGATTTTAGCAGGTAGAGTATCCAAAGGGGATCCAGATCTGGTACATTCCAAAAGTGTTTGCACTTCAGTGATGGTAGTAGCAGGAAATGTAGTCAGACGAGGTCCATCGGTAGTGGGTTGTAACGTGATCTCTGCAGGAATCGAAGCAAAAGTATTGGATAAGGTGATATTATGATAGATCTTCTCAATTTTTTGTACGAAAAAGGAGATATTATCGCATAGTGACTGAGAAAAACTATCCCTAGTCTGGCAAGATTTGGGGTTCGTAAAATCGTGTACAATTTGAAAAAGTAATCTTGCATTGTTACCTGCCTGCTCCAAAGTCACTGCAATATAGGATTTACGGGCCAATTTAACATTTTTATGATAAATTACCATAGCTGCTTTATACATAGTTTTAGCACGCTCATCATGTGAGCGACGCCAAGTCCGCTCCAATTTTTTACAAGCGCTTGTCTCAGCACGCAGGTCAGCCGTATACCAGCCAGTAGCAGAGCTTTTGGGTGAGTATCTAAGAGGTTTAAGAGGAATTACTTTATCCAGTAGATTACTAACTCTCAAATCAAAAAGATCGAGCTGTTGATCTACATCCCCTTGCGTACTGTTCCAATCCCACTCAGCAAATAGTAGGGAAAGATGATTGGCGGCTAATTTATGCCAAGGTCTGTACTGACGAGTGGCAGGGGTATTTTGTGTCACCGGAAAAGAGTCCCTATGACCCAACACTTGGAAATTTATCATGGAATGATCAGACCATGTAAGCGGTAAAGTTTCACCACATTTAATATCCAAGGAGTTGGAAAGGATAAGGTCCAGGGTGTGCCCAGCAATCTGTGTAGGAGCGGTATTAATAATCTCTAAACCTCCTGCAGCTAGATCTTGTAGGCATAGAGTGGCATCTTGATTAGAGGCATCTTCACTATGGATGTTAAAATCCCCAAGCAGGAGAAATTTACGTGTAGCAATTAAATGGGGAGAGATAAATTCGAGCAGCTGATTGGTAAACTTTGATATTGACCCAGGGGGTCTATAAACTAATGCGCCTTTCCAAATGCAACATGTAGAGAGGTCCAATCTAAAAAAAATGCATTCAAATGCTTCCTTCCCCATCTGATCAAGGATGGTAACAACCAGTTCCTCTTTATAAATTAAGGCTATGCCCCCACCCATTTTGCCTATTCTATCCCGCCTAAGAATCCGATAGCCCTCAGGTATAGCTAAAGCAATAGCCGGGGTGGAAGAGGGTTTAAGCCAGGTCTCAGTTATGAAACCTATGTCAGGCTTCTGATCGGTTAAAACATCCCATACATTTGCAGAGTGCCTAACCAAAGATCTAACATTGGCTAGGATACAGTTCCATACTTGGTGCTGCACAATAGGAGACGAATAACTAGGGGGCTCCGACCTCAAAGAGTTAGGTAAGCAAATACAATCAAGTGAAGATGAGGTGAGTGAGATAGAGCAGTGACAATACATGCTTTGAAACTTACAAAGCAAACATGAGAAGGGGCCCTCAAAAGGATTGTAGCATAGACCCTTACAGCACACCCCATTTAAAGATAGCAAATGCTCACGTGAGAATATCCGCATTGGATTATACGCAGGTCTAGATAACTGCAAACTATCAGGGTGTCTGGCGGCTGGCGGCGTCCTGGCGCGGACAGGCGCAGACAGGCTTGCCTCTGGCATGGGTGTGCTCTTAAAGCCCCCGCAGTGCGAACGCTAGAGCGCTGACCAAATGGCGCCGTAAAATGTACTTGTCCCTCAGAAACCCCGAAAGACTAGGAAGTAGCGAGGAGTGAGTCAAGTTTTAATGTGCAGGTAAGAGGAATTAACACAAGAATAAAATGTAGATATTTAAAACAGAAAATAGTGCACTTCACCTGAAGTACACAAAACACGAACAGATACACTTACAAGCTCCTTCCCTACACATTAAGGGAGGGAGGGCGGCTAAGAATAGTTAAAACAGATTTACTGCAGTTTTACGAGCAGTTACAACGTTTCTGTCAAGCATACACAATTTCCTTCAATGAGTCAGCTGTTGCGCTGCACGCTGGCATGGGTGTGCTCTTAAAGCCCCCGCAGTGCGAACGCTAGAGCGCTGACCAAAATGGCGCCGTGAAATGTAATTGTCCCTCAGAAACCCCGAAAGACTCGCGAAGTAGCGAGGAGTGAGTCAAGTTTTAATGTGCAGGTAAGAGGAATTAACACAAGAATAAAATGTAGATATTTAAAACAGAAAATAGTGCACTTCGCCTGAAGTACACAAAACACGAACAGATACACTTACAAGCTCCTTCCCTACACATTAAGGGAGGGAGGGAGGCTAAGAATAGTTAAAACAGATTTACTGCAGTTTTACGAGCAGCTACAACGTTTCTGTCAAGCATACACAATTTCCTTCAACGAGTCAGCTGTCAGGTGGAGACATTGCAGAGCATGCATGGCCAAAGTCGAAGGGATGTGTCACACACCGAGGAAATGTTGACACAGCTCAGCACAACAATTGGGAAACACCCTGCAGGGAAGATGTCAGGTGCCACAGAGGAAGGAACACACCTTGGGACAATGTCACCATGCAGTAAGAGCTAACATGACCTACGAATATATGCAGACACCTTGTGACAGCATGCAGATACCAGGGTCAACCCCATGAGCAGCACACTACAACATTTCCCAGACACCCAACACATTATCACCACCCCAACTCAGGGAGCAGCAGAACCAACAGCAATACCAGAAAAGCAATAGTGTGCAAGCGAAAAACAAAAAACCACATTCAGCATTTCGAAGAAAATTAGCTACAGTACACTATTCACCAAGCCCAGAGGCCACGCCAGATGCGAAGTCCTGGGGGGGAAACGTTGGGCCGCGTCTCCCCTAGCTTGCCTGCACAGTTCACTGTACCATATCATCTACAGAAGGGGGGGGCATCATGTGGGGGGGAAGAACCAGGCACTGCAGGGACAGGAGGGGCACGGGTAGGTGTCGTGGGTGCAGGGACGGACGACTCCACCACAGGGGGTGGGGCAGCGCCAAAGGAGGAGGTCAGTATGGCGCTGCACATGGCCGCAAGCTCTTCCAGTGTCTCCCCTGCACCCGAAGGAACCACAGGTCTCAAGGAGGGGGGGGGGTCGGAGGGATGGGTCGCAGCGCAACTGGGGGAGGGTGTGGACAGGGGGGGACTCAACTACCCTGCCCGGGGAATCCCTCAAACGCTTGCGGGGTGGTGTCACACTGGGGCTGAGGCACAGACTGGCCATGAAGGACTCTCTGTCCGACTGTTGGGCAGGAGAGCCAAGGGGAGTGGTTTTGGAGGTAGTGGGTCGTGAGGACTGCGGACTCCTACTGTGACAGCGTGGCTGCTGTTTGCCCCCCGACCCAGTGGCTGTGCCTACTCCCCCCTGTGTGTGCGTGACAGGAGGTGTGCGCTTGGCCTTCCCTGGTGGTGTGCTGCCTGTGTCTGGTGTGGTGCGTGATTGGGGACGTCTGGGTGTGCATGGGACAGGCATGGGAGTGGGAAGTGTGGATGGTGCCGGGGTAGGGGGGGCGGAGCGCTGCAGGAGACCCACTGCTGCCGTTAGTGGCGAGTCCATGGACCTCAGCAACATCCGTTGGTCAGACATCGCTGATGACATGCCCTCCATGTACGACACCATCCGTGTCAGCAGACTGGTGTGGCCATGGTGGACACGCAGCAGCGATGTCTGACCAACCTGCAACTGGCGCTGAATGTCCACAGACTCTGCATTGACGGCAGCAGGGGAGACAGGGGCAGGGGGTTCGGCGCCTGGCACGAAGGAGACATGTTTGGTGTACCACAAACTCCCCTCAGAACCCAGAACCCCTTATCCGACTAGCTTAGTGTCCCATTCGTTAGCCGAGGTTGAGCTCGGCGGTCCCAATGTATAGACAACCCAGAACAAGCGACTGACAATATTCTCAGGAATGGTGGGAATCAGAAATACCTGTTCGTCATTATTCTCAGATCAGTCCACAACAGAATAGACAAAGACACGGTAAAGTTGAAAGAGTTCATTCAATGAACCTCGCGTCCTAAGATGCAGTACTGTGGCTAACATAAGCAGACAAATGGTTAAGTTCAGATGCATCAGCATTGTTGCAATATCATAGACAATGAAAGGAGCAATCATAAGAAAATAACAGTGGAAACTGCAACCTTCCTGTCGCCAGTAAACCAATAGTAGTATCATTCGACTAATAGAAGGTCTCTAGGCTTGAATGGGGGACCCCCCACTGTACAGATCAGCTCAGTGGAATCACATCACAGGATCATCTAGTCTCTTCTCCTGCGAAAGTTCTCCATCACAATGAAACTAAAACGTGATGCACTGCACTATGGCAAGCACTCGTCCATCAGGTATCTGCAGCTGCGTGCATGTAATGGCTAAATAGTGGGACGATCAACCTGCACACAACATGCACCGTCTAGTCACCCAGACTGTTTGTGTACACAATGTACAGTACAAGCTCGCTGCTCACTGTGAAGGATGTCAAACAACAGACAGTTCTCATGTGAAGCAAACTCGAGTAGGCATTTTTCAATTAATAACACGCAACTACAGTGTCGCGTGCAAAAGCAGCAAAATTGGCAAGATGGCTTTCTAACAACTAACGCGGTGGTGCCAACTTAGTATTGTACATAGGGAGATAGGAATCATCACTACACCCCCCCTTGTTCGTACCACTAACCACTAGCGGCGCAAATTCAAGAACGCAGAGTTCAAGTTTGATAGAACGGAACCAAGGGCATGAACTGGAAGTCCATAGAAGGGAAGCGAAAAAGTCAGAAAAGAAATTTCAATAATAAACGATGTTGTAGGGAAATTAACCATGTAAAAGGGGAAAAAATATAACATCGATGGATGCACCATGAAATGAGCAGGGCTAAAGTCAATCCATCAAGGTATAAGCACAATAAGTTGCAACAGCTTCCAAGAGGAAATCATTTGAACGTTCCGCAAAAGTATCTGCCATCCAGTTCAGCAGGGGGAAAGAACACACGTGTTCCTCAACAATCGGGGCATCCAGCACCATTTGTGGACAACAGGTGGGGACATCAAGATAACTTCTGGATAAGAATTCAGTTGCAGCCGTTCCGATGTCCCAATTCCCTAGGATTCCATGTGCTGCAGCACAGGCCATAATCCTGACGCCAGAACAGTCCAACTCATGAGCCACTAAGGGGCTCATCAGTCGATCATAATCCGGGTCAGGAGACACCAAGTTAGACAGGCACAAATCCAGAGCCCATTCGAATGGACAATCTAGGCAATGAAAGACAGGTTGCACGCAGGTAAAGAAGGGAAACCGGAAGGACAATCCATAGGCAATGCTTAAGGTCGCCAGCGGCAGAGTGCCGTAGAATTCAAGCATCTGTTTCCGAAGATGGAGCAGCCGGTGCATGCTGTCTTGTAACGCAAGTTGTGCAGCCATAGCGTAGTACGCAGATCAATAATAGCACCCCAGCTACGAGGCCGAGAAGCAAAGGGAGACCTCCGAAGACACTTGAAAGAATCGAATGATGAAATGCGGGGATCACACCAAACAGAGTTTGGAAGGAGGTCACGAGGCCAGAGCCCACAATTTAGAAAAAAACAGCCAGGCCACTTGTTGACGAGGCATGAAAGATAGTCTGAATCAGAGTCCCAAAATGTAGTGGGAGATCAGTGTTCAAAAGCGCTTGCACCTCTGTGCGCGTGTTAGCTACGTGAAGTGTGGTAAATATTTCATTACCGGTACTATTTTTTATGCGGTAAAGTCTAGTAAGAATAACTCAGAAAATATAAGAGGCAGAATCCGTGGTATTAGAGGTTCTAAAAGGCTTTATTCCTCTATAAAGGAATTACAGTTCGAACTGTAGGCTTCAAATTCCATCACCACGAAGGTTCAGGAAGGGAAGGCAATACATTATTGACAAGTAATGATATTTATATGAAAAGTATTACATTAAGACAGATGCAAGAGGCGTAACAGCTGATAATACAGATAATGATACACATACGTAATGAAAAAAGGCGTAAACATAGGCGTAACTAAATACGTCATTAAACATGATGTCACAAGTGGGTGGATCCATAAGAGAATCCTGCAATGTCAGCAGAAATACTTGGCAGAGATGCACGCGCAGCCGCATGACGTGTGATTGACGTGCAACTAGAGGGTGAAGGAGACTTGACATTTAGCTCTACATGTGGAGACAGAAGTCTGAGGGGTCATGTCAACCTAATCCCAAATCATATCTAATATCTTATGTTTAAAGAACTGTATTATCCAAAAGGAAAGGTCTCTCGGACGGAATCTATTCTATACTGACTGTTAGTGTGTGTACAAGCGTCTAAATGTCTACATGAGATGCGAGGGGGCAGGAATCTTCCATGGTAACAGGAGCTATGAATTACTTGCATGAGGACAGTGAGGCCTGGCCCTTTGCACGGTAGCTGGAAGAATGTTTACCTAAACTACTAGACAGGAATGCATCGGATGAGGAGCGGAGCAGATAATCTTGAAGGTGAAATACAGTTTTTGGCAGGCAACAGGCTGGATCAGGCACCGTTAGCCGCGCAGGGAGTAGGACAAAGTTCATGGATACAGATGCAGGTTCGGACTGGAGCTTTCAGAGGCAGAAGGCAGGAAAAGGCTTGATGGCAGAATTCAGGGCCTACTCACCTGAATCTGTAAAAATGTGGAAAGTGAACCACATAAAGTCGGTGGCCTTTCATACTTAGGAATGGAATATCTGACCCATTTATGGCGGATCTGAAAGAGGACATGTTGACGGTGGACGCACATGTATTTGCGTCTTCATAACTGGAACTGGAGGGAACATACATGTACTTGTAACATGCACATGGAGCCGTTGGGGTCTACGATAGGGGACATAACTGATCACAAAATTCATATTTCCTCATTCCCTCCTTGTCCCCTACGGACCCTCAGGAGATATCGATCTTCATCAATCCATCGATCTGTTCATATAGCATCATTTGTTCTTCTTTCTTCTTCCGGGATCTTGAACGAAAACTTGGATGCGGGATACACGATGTGGCACACAGACCACAAATCGCTGGCCCACATTGTAGACATAAGCAGCAACTGAATAGTATGAGAAAGCCAATACCTAGGAAGGAT
The DNA here is from genome assembly GCF_964204655.1 of Triturus cristatus. NCBI lineage: Eukaryota > Metazoa > Chordata > Amphibia > Caudata > Salamandridae > Triturus > Triturus cristatus. Next base: position 304,111,182 of record NC_140582.1, on the reverse strand, counting down.
AGGATCCTCCATCCCCAGGCTGACAACACGCTCCAGAACCAACCGGACCAAGTCCAGGTGCCTGGACTCTGGTGTATCTGGCTTATAATCTTATGAAGGCGAGTTATGGCTTTATATACTGACGGCGAGTTTTCTGGTATGAAAACACAGCAACTTGATCCGATGACCCTACAAGCTCCGCCCCTATCGGCCAGGATGACGTCAAGGACAAGACGATTTTGAAGCACAACAATCTGCATCGCAGACTGCTCTTCTGTTAAATTTCCTAAGGCGGAAGTAGTCTCGTTCACTACTGCTTCAAGGGTTCTAGTTAATCTACGTATCAGCTTACTATTAGTGACTGTACCTATATAGGGAAAGAAACCTTTATTGAAATCTGTGTATTGTTCCCATGCCGTTTCAGTGTAATCGACAATCGGGAGATCTCTCTGCTGTCTATTGTGTACTAAATGGGTATTTCTGTGATAATCAGGAGGGGCTAGGAAAACAGGTGGCAGAAGGAATGCTATGTAACAGGTACCATCCCAATCTAGAGGTAGACGTATATATGCGGTCTGGCCACATATGAAGTAGGAATGACGGGAAGCTCTAAATGTAGACTTGCCTTGATCACTGAATTTTATTACAGTGGTGCATTTACTATGGCCCATGTGTATGGAACCATTCTTTCTTACACATAATTCCCCTTTAACTGGGAATACTGACATAACGGATAAGATTGGCGTAGCTTCGGATTCAACATTCAGAATCAGGAGGTTAAGTGTAAAATTACCTAATCCATATACTTCATTTTCTAGATCAGTTCCTGTTCTTTTGGGAAGTCCCTCCTTGTTAGGGTAGCAGACTTTAAGCAAAACTAGGTTCAGGTTTCCCCATACCCAGTTGTCTTGATAAACTACGGGATTTGAATCTAGGGAATTAATCAAACTAAACCATGCTCCACAGGAGCCATTGTGTGTGAACGGATACGGAAAGAGGGGCAAAACTCCCTTATAGTTCTGATAGGGAGGGAGTCGGCCACATATCCAACAATTTGTAGCATTGCTGGTCTGATGGGAATGACGTAACACACTAATGAAAGTGTTGTTGCGCAGCGCAAATCTATAAGACAACTCATGCGGAGGTAATTCGCTAAAAGAATGTTCTGCGGTAACATTGTAAGCATGCTTAGAAATAGGGTAATACATATGTAACAATACACTAGAAATGATGATCAAAAGACTTAGAAAAAACAAAATTAATAATGTAACTGTGCAGTGACTACGAAGCGATTTACAGTACGCATGTTTTTTAAGCTTTATCTGTCTATTTCTCTCTCTATTTCGGTCTAGAGGATACATGTCAGAGACAAATTCAACCGATTCCCCTTGGAGAGGACTTAAACAATCAAATTGTCTGACTTGCTAGACCTTAATTTCAGTTTATAGAGTTCATTTTTTGTCTGTTCAACCAAGGGGAGCTTTGAGTCTGTCTGTGAGGGAATGCAGGGCTGAGTGTTCACATCGGACGGTAGTCCATAAAATTTCTTGATATGACTCGAGTGTAACCACCCTTTACGTCCCTCAACCTTCACGGCTGTCCTTGTTGTCAGCAAGACGAGTTTGGGCGATTTCCACCTGGGCTCCAACTGGGTCTTCCGGTCGAAGTTCCTCACAAGAACCAGATCACCTGGAACCACGTCATGGGGCTTCACCTCAGTGTTATCGGGAAAAGCTGCAGCTACCTGTGAACGACAAGATTGTAGTGCAGACATCAAGGAAGCCAGGTAATCTGTCAGCATATTACAGTCAACATCAGTGATTTTGCGAGGTATAGGCGTCCCCCACATATTTGGTGGTCTACCGAAGATCACCTCGTACGGGGATAGCCCTGTTCGAGAATGTGCTACCATTCTCATATAAAAGAGCGCAACTGGTAAGGCTACTATCCAATCGACACCTTTTTCTCTACATATTTTGGACAATCTAATTTTCAGAGTTTGATTATGACGTTCCACAAGACCTGCTGCCTCGGGATGTCGAACACAGTGGAATTTCCATTGGTAACCTAACAGAAGTGAAACGTGTTTCATTAGTTCAGATGAGAACGGCTGGCCGTTATCTGAGTACACGACACGTGGTAAACCGAATCGTGGGAAGAATTCTCGAACTAGCTGTTTGGCAGTAGTCGGGGCAGTGTAATCTGAAACCGGGTAGGCTTCTGTCCAACGGGAAAGAGCACAGACAACTACGAGAACATATTTGAATCCTCGACATCGTTCCATCTGGATATAATCCATCTGGAGGACTTCAAAAGCATGATCGGGAGGTTGAAATCCACCCTGCTCTACGGGGATGCTTTTACCTGGATTAAACTGACAACATATCATACAGGTACGTACTTTCTGTTTGGCTGCTGCTCGCAAGTGTTTGTTGAACCAAATGTGTTGAATACTGTCTAGCATAGCTTTTTCTCCTAGGTGCGCTGGACTATGTATTGTGTTAATGATGACTTGAACCATGGAGTCGGGAAGAAACCATATAGATTTTTCCTTCGTCATCCATCCTTGATCCGTTTGGATCCCTCCTAATTCAGTCCATTTCTTTATTTCTTCTGGTGTAGCATGTGTCTGTATGTCAATTACATCAAGGGCGGGATCCTTAACTGTCATGCAATGTGTTGGTGTCGGAACTATTGTCTTTGTCGTGTCAGTTGTATGGGTCTGATTCTGAGCAGTCTGTTTAGCTGTTCTGTCAGCTAGGTCATTACCCTGAGAAATGATATCGGTAACTTTTGTATGGGCTTTGCATTTCATAATCGATATTGCAATAGGTAGATGAATCGCGTCTAATAGGGCTTGAATGAGGGGTCCGTGTTGGATGTGGGCACCGTGAGAAGTTAAATAACCTCTCTCTCGCCACAGTACGCCGAAGTCATGGACGACTCCGAATGCATAACGTGAATCTGTGTATATGTTGACTTTCTTATTTTTGGCTTGAATACAGGCTTGTGTCAGAGCGATGAGCTCTGCTGCTTGAGCTGACAAAGTGTTAATACAATTTGTTTCAATGACTTCAGTGTCTGTTGTGACTGCGTAAGCGGCCACTAACTCTCCTGTACTTGTTCTCATACATGAACCATCTACATACAATGTCAGGTCTGGATCTGATAAAGGGATGTCTGTCAAGTCTTGTCTGGGTTTCGTTGTGATAGTAATGACTTCAATACAATCATGTGCTAATGGATCTGTTCCATTTACGGGCAAAAGTGTGGCAGGATTTAACGTATTACAACGTCTGATTTCTATATGTGGCTGAAACAATGTTAATTCATAACCGGTGAGTCTTGCTATAGTCAAGTGTTGTGTTTGTGTGCGGTTCAAGAGAACCTCTACTGCGTGTGGTACTTGTACTGTCAATTGATGTCCTAACACTATGGCATCGCTTTGTCTGATTGCTAAAGCTGTTGCTGCCACTGATTTCAGGCACGCAGGAAGAGCCTGAGCTACTGGATCTAATGTACTAGAGAAATAAGCACATGGTTTGTGTGATCCTGCTTGTTCCTGAGTGAGTACTGACAAGGCAGTACCTTCGCGTTCTGTAACAAAGAGTGTAAAAGGCTTACTGTAACATGGTGTTGTTAAAACAGGTGCTTGGCATAAAGCTTTCTTTAAGCTTTCAAAGGCATGTGTATGTTCTTGAGTCCAAGGGAGGACAGTCGATGTGGCTGCCTCCTGTGTTGTCAACTGGATGAGTGGTTTTGCTAGAAATGCATATTGAGGGATCCACTGCCTACAGTATGAAGTGAGACCTATAAAAGCCCGCACCTCCTTTTGTGTCTTTGGTGGTGACATGTTAGCAATTAACTGGATGCGGTCGGGTGTAAGCTGTCTTCCCTCCTTGGACAGCGAGTGCCCAAGGTAAACAACTTGCTGGACACAGAATTGCAGCTTAGAAGGGGACACCTTGTGCCCCTTGTCGGCCAGAAATCTTAAAACCGTCAGTGACGCTTTTTCACATTCAGGTTCGCTTCGGGCGGTGATCAGCAGATCATCGACATATTGAAGCAAGGTAGTGTTAACTGGCATGTGGATACTGTCAAGTTCTCGTTTCAGTGCTTGGCTATAGATGCTGGGGCTTTCTGTAAATCCTTGAGGTGCGCGTGTGAATTTAAAACTTCGTCCATTCAAACTGAATCCGAACAAATATTGACTTTCCGGATCTATTGGGACGCTAAAGAAGGCATTCTTGAGATCAATTACAGTGAAGAACGTTGCTTCTGAGTCAATAGCTGTTAGTAATGAAGAGATATCTGGGACCACAGGGTATTGTGGTACAATACATTTATTTAATTCGCGCAGATCAATAACTAATCGATATACTGGTGATGCTTTTGGATCCGTTCTTTTAAGAATCGGAATTATCGGGGAATTACATACATTGGAGTCGGTTTCTACAACCACTCCTTGTGCAATGAGCTCGTCAATGATTTGCAGCAAAGCCACAACAGCATCTGGTGGTAACTTGTATTGTCGCATTCGTGGTAGTACTACTCCTGTTTTTAGTGTGACTCGATATGGTGTAATGTTCATGCAACCAACATCAGTTGGGCCTTGTGCCCATAGATGTGTAGGTAAATTCTGCAGCCGGTGATCCATGTCTCTGGACACGTAGTGACCTTTGAAATCACGTAAAAATAATCGTACTCCTTCCGGAGAACAACATATTATAGCTCCTAGAGCTTTCAATGTTTTATACCTAACAAGTTTTCTGGACATGATTTAGTAAGCAATAAATCTGTGGTTCGTGTCAATGGACCAACCGTAAGTGGAAGGGGTTGCGTTACTTCATTAATGATAGGCTTTCCTGAGAATCCAAGGGAAATATTCTGTGAGCCTGAGAGGGGTGCCCCTGGAACTTCACTGCGTCGTATAGTTGTTCTGCTTGCCCCTGTATCAAGTAAAAACTTTCTGTCTTCCCCTAATAGTTCACTATGTACATAAGGTCCCTCTTGATCTACAGGAACCTCGATAAGGGGTAAGCCAACTTCCCTCTCTAGGCTATTTCATGTGTATCGCTGATAATCGGGATAGTCATTTTGTGCATACTGGTACATCTGTTGCGTTGTTGCTTGTGTGGCAGCAATAGGCTGCGCTTGTGGTGGTGCTACGGTCTGTTGTAGAGCTGCCTGTTGCGGAGCTAGTTGTTGCGGAGCTGACCTAGGTTGTGCATGCTGAGGGATTTGTTGTTGATTCTGATCCTGTCTAGGTGGACGTGGTCTTTCCTGTGTTCTACCCGTGGCGATATTATGTTTCAGAACTGGACAATCGTGTATATAATGACCTTGTTGCTTACAATAGTTGCATGTCCCTTTCGTCGGACCTGCGGAATCACCTTTTTTATGACCATCAGCTGGAACTGACTGGGCAACAAGCATTTTCATTTTCGTATCTTTCATACGTCTTTGTTCATGTTCTTGTTCTTCTCTAATTCTATTGTGGTGATATTGTAACATCTGTAACATCTGTGACGGGGTGTTACCTTGCCAGGTACTCTCAAATTTCAATACTCTATTCTTAACTTGCGGCAGGGAATTTTCAACTAATTTTGTCACAAACAGATGTGGATATGACTCGCTACTTGCTTTTATGCCACTATTGATACCAAAACATTTTTCAAATCGGGAATAGAAATCACTAGTGTCTTCATCTTGCTTTTGTTTACAGGCTGAGATTGCACCCCAGTCCTCCTTTTTCGTAGTTAATAAACGTGGCAGTACCTGTACTAGTAATCCTGGTAGTGCTGTAGTCTTTTCCCCAAGCCCTGATCCTGCAGCTCGGGCCTTTTCTTCGTTTTCTAATGCTGTCCAATCTATCTTTTGGTCTCCCACCTCCCATTCCTTTTCTTTGAGTTTCTCGTAAACACCGGCAGGCATTAACACTTTCAATATTTTCATAATGTCGGGGTAGGTATACTCTCCCATGAGCAACATGTCTTTTATCTCACGGTGGAAACCTGCTGGATCCTTGTCATGGCTGGGTACTACTTTCTTCATTTCTAATAATTCAATTTTAGTTATAGGCGTGTACACAAACACGCGTGTAAAGTTATTATCTTCACCTCTGATTGGGTGTACTTCGCGTAACGGATTCTGTCTATCTATGTGATACATTTTTCTTCCCATAGTGGGATTTGGAACGTGTTCTGGGTATGCGGAAACTATATACTGGTTTCGAAATTCTAGAATTTCTTTAATCAAATCAGTACCTGACCCTCTCCATTTATCCGTGAGTAGTTCTGTCAATATGTCAGGTAAGGGTCCAGGATCGGAGTGTTGGCTTTTATATAATATAAGGAGGTGTTGAATCATGTATATACTAGCTAAACGCTGTTCGTCTGGGGCAAGATTCAGAAACGTGTGTGCTAGTGCATCATCACTGTATTTGCTGGGACTGTCAGCCCATTGTACTGCTGACCTGGCTAATTCTTGTTCATCCATGGAATCGAGCATATGGTACCCCCTTCGATCTCGGAGTAATTTATCAGCGGCTTGGAATAGGTGTTCAGGGGACCTTGTATTTAACATAGGGGCTTGAAAATGTCCGTTACATTCTGGACGTATCGGACGTATCGGATCATTAAAGCCTCTAGTATTATTATGGGGTCTTCCTCTACCTACGTAAGCTATCGTATCTAATTGTTCTGATTCTTGCTCCTCCTCTCCCTCTGATTCAATTCTGTCTGCTTCTCGTCTTTCTTTATGTATTCGTTCTACTTCCTTGCGGATCTTTCGATACATGGCGATTATACACGCCTGTCTATCATGTTTCTCGTCTGATATGTTCTGACCCCATTTGGCAAGTTTTTGCATGGTATCATGATCTGCCTCAGGCCTGTCTTGGTTCCTGATCACGCAGTTTATGAAAAAACGTAGTAGTTGTCTTTGTACATCCACTTTCTGGTATTCCATAGCTTTGTTAATACTTTCTGGGCCTCGCCCTGTTTGGACAAAGTGATATATATTGTCTAGGTGTTCAACCATTCCTGGTATCGTCATTAAATACAATGTAGCTCGTCGTATACGTAGTGATGATAGTAGCAATCTGTCCTGTTTACCTGGCACTGGATCGTATCTACAATCCACAAGGTGTTCTTTAAACATGTCGGATGTCGCTAGTTGGGGTGTACGTTGGAGTGCTAAATCTCTAAGGGTCTGTTTATTTCGCGGCGGGGTGGCAAACATGTCTGTCGTACCTCCTGTAGGACCATCTGAGGTGCTGGGCAAGAAAGGATTTGTTGGATGTAAGATAGAAATTGTAGATGCGGGAAAAACGGTAGAAACGGACGGACCTGTGGGAATGGGCGTAGGAGTTTGTTGTTGCGGGGATACAGACGGATGATCTTGGCGTTGAGCACCATCGGTGGGCTGTGCGTGTGGCGGAGCATTAGCATATTCAGGAGCTACATCATCTAAATAGGAAGAAAGGAAAATATCTTTTGCTGTTTTGAGATGTGCTTTTATCGGGAGCAATGGGGGTGTCAAGTTTTTCGGTATTTCCGGGGTGGCCTGAGGTAACCCTTCGGCCAAAAGAGGATACATACCATTCATAAGAGTGTTTCGTTGTCTGTCTACTTGTTCTGCTTTTACTCGGGTACCTTCCTCAATTAATAAATTTTCTCGGGTTTTATTCGAATTCTCCCTACCTTTCTCTTCTTGTCTGAGCGCTTTTTCTGTACGTCTATATGATTCTTTACGCCATAATTCAATGGCATCTTTCTGTGACTGTCTGGCTTTCTTTTTCCATAATTCTTCTTCTACTCTCATGATGCAATCTGCATCCCAGGTCCCCGCTGCGGGCCACCTCTGACTTTCTGGCAACTCTTTGGTGTAGTCCACCCATAAATCAAGAAATAACACGGCATCTAGGCCATGCTTATGATACATAAAGTATCCTGGAGTGTCCCTAGGTGGAATGGGAACAGCTTCTTCGAGTACCCCTTTTCTGGTTTTGATCTGTCTTAGTTTTGAAAAGAGCGGCATTTTTAGACCTTATTATTTGAACACACTTAATACAATAAATACAATAATGAACAATCATTCACACCACAATATGTAGAACGTATTAAAACATTTAACATTTAATGAACGATGATAATTAATAGAAAACTAGTTACTGACATAATACTGACACTAAATAATACTGAATTATATGCAAGACATACTAGATATACTGCTAAACAGTACAGATACACTGCTAAAACAGTGCAGACCGGATTTGTGTACCCAAACCCGTCTTGACCGGCACAACCTATGTGCACGTTTAGATGCCTCCCCGGCAATGGTACTCACCGGGTAGCGCGGAACGGAAGGCCTCGGAACTGAACTGAAACTGGACCGGACTGGACTCGACTGGACTGGACTCGGAACTTCGGAACCTGGTGGGCCTCTGTATACCTCGGATCTTGCTCTCTCAGCTAGGCTCTGGTCGGGATACTTCGCACTTCTCACCGCCTCGTCTGGGTGTTGATCGCAGCCTCAGTCGCCCCCGCTTGGCCGGAGGGAGATACAGGAAATCCTGCAGGTACGCGTTTTTGTCCGTTCAGCTGTGGCAGGAGACCGGGCCTGCAACGCACCTCCGGCGCGTGAGATGAGAAAGTGTCCCTGTTCGGGCGCCAATTTATGTGGTAAATATTTCATTACCGGTACTATTTTTTATGCGGTAAAGTCTAGTAAGAATAACTCAGAAAATATAAGAGGCAGAATCCGTGGTATTAGAGGTTCTAAAAGGCTTTATTCCTCTATAAAGGAATTACAGTTCGAACTGTAGGCTTCAAATTCCATCACCACGAAGGTTCAGGAAGGGAAGGCAATACATTATTGACAAGTAATGATATTTATATGAAAAGTATTACATTAAGACAGATGCAAGAGGCGTAACAGCTGATAATACAGATAATGATACACATACGTAATGAAAAAAGGCGTAAACATAGGCGTAACTAAATACGTCATTAAACATGATGTCACAAGTGGGTGGATCCATAAGAGAATCCTGCAATGTCAGCAGAAATACTTGGCAGAGATGCACGCGCAGCCGCATGACGTGTGATTGACGTGCAACTAGAGGGTGAAGGAGACTTGACATTTAGCTCTACATGTGGAGACAGAAGTCTGAGGGGTCATGTCAACCTAATCCCAAATCATATCTAATATCTTATGTTTAAAGAACTGTATTATCCAAAAGGAAAGGTCTCTCGGACGGAATCTATTCTATACTGACTGTTAGTGTGTGTACAAGCGTCTAAATGTCTACATGAGATGCGAGGGGGCAGGAATCTTCCATGGTAACAGGGGCTATGAATTACTTGCATGAGGACAGTGAGGCCTGGCCCTTTGCACGGTAGCTGGAAGAATGTTTACCTAAACTACTAGACAGGAATGCATCGGATGAGGAGCGGAGCAGATAATCTTGAAGGTGAAATACAGTTTTTGGCAGGCAACAGGCTGGATCAGGCACCGTTAGCCGCGCAGGTAGTAGGACAAAGTTCATGGATACAGATGCAGGTTCGGACTGGAGCTTTCAGAGGCAGAAGGCAGGAAAAGGCTTGATGGCAGAATTCAGGGCCTACTCACCTGAATCTGTAAAAATGTGGAAAGTGAACCACATAAAGTCGGTGGCCTTTCATACTTAGGAATGGAATATCTGACCCATTCATGGCGGATCTGAAAGAGGACATGTTGACGGTGGACGCACATGTATTTGCGTCTTCATAACTGGAACTGGAGGGAACATACATGTACTTGTAACATGCACATGGAGCCGTTGGGGTCTACGATAGGGGACATAACTGATCACAAAATTCATATTTCCTCAGAAGGACAAATGTTTCTCGGGATGAAGTCAACACGACTTGTTTTTGAGACAATAGAGCCCTTATTCTGCTCATCTTGTTGAACTCTGCTTTCAAGGTTGGAATGGAAGGCCAGATGGATACATCGAGCCGGCCATGCGGGGGTGGGAAAGGACGTTATTACAGAAAACCACTCGTAGTGATACAGTCACGATGTGAGGAATTCCCACCAGCATCCCACAGCAAGCTAGATCATTGAATAGCACATAACTACCGTTAGCACGCAGCATACAAGACGGGGTCATAACTGGCACACGAATCCCTTTCAGAATACAAGCTAAATTATGAGCGTGTATATTACAAGCACCATGCAATTGAATGTGCCTACACACCACAGAATGATCCGGAGTGGAAGTGCACCCTTCACCTTTTAAATACACCTCCTTGCCGTCTCTCACGCACCTGTTGTCGCCTAGCACGGACACAAGGGACCCGAGCAAGTGGGTGGGCGGTGATGGGAATGGAGGGTGCGGCAAGAGATGGAGTGCTGCTTTCAGCTCTGGGAGCAGTCTCCGTCCCCTCTGGGAGCTCTGCCTCGGACCCGTCAGCATCATAGTCGGTGTTGGGACTGGACAGGCCCTCCGCCTGACTCCCCTCGGCCTACGTGCCACTTGCTGCGCCAGACTCCCCAGCACTGGTGGCCCCGGTGCTGGATCCCTCCCCCACGTCCGTGCCAGTGTCTTCCTCGGTTTCCCCCGACGATGCTGTGGGCAAGGTGAAGTGACAGGAAATGATCAGACACCTGTATACATATGACACATGAGTCCAAACTACATAGGACACAGCGCATAGCATGAACAGCAACATGAGTAACATCTGCAATACTACAAACATATGTAGGCCCTGCACCACACAGTTGGTTTACCCACCATGCCACTGGGAAACAATGGGGAGCATGACACAACAGCAAATTACTTGATATCAATTTATACAGAGGAGCTACTCTCTGGGGACAGTAGAGCACTGCATCACTGGCATGGCACAGTCACCTACACCCGCAACTGTCCCCTGATGCCAGGGACACGGATAATGACACCTGACATGTAACTACCGGTGTTGCACGATGTGACTATGTCATGTGTGTGTCATGTGTTCCCATGAGCTTGCTGTAGTTGTTCCGTGACATGCATCTGCAGTTGCTGCATCCAACATGTGTCTGTGTGTCGATGGGCATGGCACACTATTACGCACACCAGGCCACATGTGGAATCAGACGTAACGGGTGTATGTATGCATCGCACATGGACTTGCGAGACAAGGACATATCTGTGTAGTCTCAATGTATGTGTGATCAGTCTTGACATGTACCCCTTCATGGCAAGGTGTGTGGACTGTCCTATTTCAAGGACATGTGACCTGTGCCTCTAGTGTTCCGCAACCTGTCTGTATGATAAAACATCCTTCTCTTGAACATATGTGGTTGTCTGTCACTCCTGTAATGCGTCTGCCTGTTCACTTACACTGGCCCACAGCTAGTTTCATGGCATGTCATGTTGACCTTGAGCACCCACGTATGTAGCTGACTCTTGGTAGGAGTATCACCTGGCTGGCATACGTGTCCTGGATGCATTGCACACAACAGACTCTGTATGTAGCATATGTGTATTAGCTGTTGAACATGTGCTCAGTTCATTGACATTGGTGTAGTGCTGTACTCAATCTTCGTTATTCCTTCCAAATTTCTGCAGGGCACCGCCTCTCCCCCGACCAATGACAGACTTGGCTGCCATGAGGGAACGTGACTGTATACGCCGCTACCGCTTCTCCCAACCGTTGATTGACAACTTGACTGCAAGGCTGGCACCACACCTCCAACCGCTACACAGGTATCCTACTGCACTGACACCCAAGACGAAGGTTATGGCAGCCCTACATTTCTTTGCCACGGGTACGTTTCAATTGACCATAGTTGATGTAGGTGGCATGTCCCAGACCATGTTCAGCCGTGTCCTGCATGATGTGTTAGAGGCCATGTTGGTACACCTGGATGAATTTATACATTTTCCAACTCGTGAGCAGTTGACAGGTGTCAAGGGTGAGTTCTATGCCCTGGGAGGAATGCCCCATGTCATTGGGGCCATTGATGGGACACATGTGGCTTTGGTACCACCACAGGCACAGGAGGTAGCCTTCCGTAACCGCAAACATTACCACTCCATCAATGCCCTTGTGGTATGTCTTGCTAACATGCTGATATCCCATGTCTGTGCCCGTTTTCCAGGATCAGCACACGATGCCTACATCATGAGGCGTAGCAGGGTGCCTGAAATGATGCTGCAGCTGCGCAACGAACGTGCATGTCTTGTTGGTGGGTATACTCTGTTATTCCTGTATTTAGCGGTATCTTAATATCTTACTACTTCTCCTGACCCACTTCTGTCCATGATATTTCCATGTAGGGTCGCTGGCTATCCCAACATGCCATGGCTGATGACGCCTCTTCGCAACCTCAGAACAGCCGCAGAACACCGGTACAACGGCACCCATGGGCAGAAGAGGCGCGTGATTGAGAGGACGTTTGGACTCCTGAAGAGCAGATTCCGGTGCCTCCACAAGACCGGCGGCACACTCCCATATGCCCCGGTGAAGGTCTACAAAATCTTCCTTGTGTGCTGCATGCTGCACAACATGGCAGTGGAGAAGGCCATGCCACTCATCCTGGATCCGGATGAGCAAGATCATCCACCCGTGGAGGATGAAGGGCTTGGGCACGGGGCAAGTGAGGATGAGGAGGAGGATGAGGATGAGGACATTCGGAGTCAGCTTATCCGCAACTTCTTCTCATGATGGTGAGTCCCTGTGTCTGAGTGTGCACGCTTAGAGCCTTGTGTGGCATGTGTTGCAATGTATGTGTCGAGCTGACTGTGTGCTAAGTGACTTGGAGGTGTGTTCTGATGTGTCATTCAAGTGATGATGTCATTCCACAAATTTTTGCGGGAACACAAAATTCATTAATAGCATGGTAACAACATCATTCCTGTAGAGTACATGTACATGTCTGCGGATTACTAGCTCTTCGCTGACTTGTTGTGTGTCTGTCCTCCCCAGGTTCCTGCGGCTGTCGTCTGCTCATGTCATCATTGTCCTCCTGCTATTCCTCATGAGTATTGCAACGTGTGCTGGATCTGAGTTACATGCACAGACATGGTGAAAAGTCATTTTGGGTAAGGAGTGCAGCAAGGCGTTTTGTGGGCGGTACGTGTTTGTGATATGTGGGGACTGCTCCTGTGCATGTTGTGTTACCATTCATACATGTCCACTCACCATGGGCCACATGACGTGTTGCATGGCTCCCATGAATTGATAGTCACCCTTCCTGACAGTCATCTGTCATGGATTGTGGATTCTGATGAAGGCATCAATGTGTGTATAACGTCCCTCAGGAACATACGGGATGCTAATGGTGGACAAGGTGTGGGACATCCCTATGACAGCCTCAATGGGGAATTGCAGCCTCTCAGTGTGCAGCAAGGGGTGTGAGGCTCAACCCCTTCACTTGTGTGCCAGCTCAGTAGGATTTACCACATCTGTGTGTTGAAGGGGGTGTCCAGTGTAGGTCACACATGTTCAGCCAAATGACCTGTGAGTCTGTTCCAATGGATGCATTTCCATTAGTGTGAGGCTGAGTAATAAAGGTGTTCGTCACACTCCAAGGTGCCTCATCTCTGTCAATGCAGATCTCTTGCCAGTTTGCATGCGGCATCTCTGGCATACTTGCTGTAGATAATGCATAGGAGTCCATGTGTAGTTTAGCGACATGCATGCAGTTGCTCATGGATTAGGCTCCCTATTGGGCATGAAGTACATGGTTGTGTATGTTTTTTAGCAAGGTCGACCACACAATGGGCCATCAACAGCTGCTGAGGGTGTGTCTCCTGTGCGCAGGTCGCCCTTCAGTTTCCTGATCAGGTGTAATGGCTCTTTGGTGATTGTGCATGCATTGTCTCTGGGTGTGCCATGTGACACTGGACACTCCTTACTTTACACATGCGCCTGTTGCAGTTGTCCTTCTGACATCCTAGTCTTTGTGTGCAAAATGGGGCATTTTGCAGGGAGATGGCGCCTGCTGCTGCGGGCCCTGCACAAGCACCCAGTGGCCACACAGACAAGATGGTGTGCATCATGTTTGGCTCACTCACATATGCCATGCTGGTCCACAGCATCTGGACCTCATGCTGCAACACCCTCTGCATTATGCACATGATCCACAGATAGATCCACTCCAAGTTACGACAGACTATCCCCCAGGTCCATGACAACATCCGTCTCATATACTGCCCTGCCCTCTACGGAGCAAGTACATCCAAACTCCAAGGAAACTGGTCCACTTCCAGGGGGCATCTGCACACCTCAGCTTCAACACCCTGCGCCCCAGCCACCTCACCGTCCACCATAGATAGCTGCAATGGATCACTGTCTGCTGCAGGGTGACCTCCACACTCCCCACCCACACTCAGGAGGCAGTCCACAAACCCGACCCCACACCAACCTTGTACGTCTGTCATCCTAGAACCCGTTGGTCCATCTCCGTGCATCCAACCTTGCCCTGGCCACCGTACTCCAGCATACAGGACATTGTTCTCCCACCTGGCCACACATACCTGGGACACCCTCCCCGGGTACCTCCACATGGGCCATGACCTCTACGCCTTGATGATAATCTCTCCAAATAGGTCTGTCCGCACAGTTTAGCAAGCACCCCCTCAGCAGCCAGAGGCCATCACAGATGAGTGTTGTGCTCCATGCCTACATTGAATGATACCTTGTGACCCATGTGTGTCCTGTACCAGACTCTGATCCCAGGGTATGGATGGCTGGAGTTAGTTCAACACTCAGGCATAGTTAGACATTTCCACACACATATGTCGTTGAATAATGACAAATGACAGCAACATCTCATGTGCAGAACAATAAGAATTTATTTTTGGTGGGGTGAGTCTTTTGGTAGATGTGCTAAGGTGCTCTACCGGGTGCATAGAATCCAAAGTTCACAGGGGGAGATGGCATCCTTGTCAGTTGGAGTCATCAGAGTCCAGACCACAGTGTTGGTCATCATTGGTCAGACTGTGACCAGCAAGTCCATGTGGCAGAGAATGTCATTGGATGAGGTGCTGCTGTTGCGCCAGAGGGCCAGGTGCCAGGCCAGGTGACCTGGGAGATGTGGATGGTCCACTGACTCTCACGGTCTTTTCCGTGGACGACCCACCTTCCTCCGGGGACCCTCAGATGCAAGCCTGGTCCCAGGAGGGCCTTGTGCTGCATACAGCAGGGCCCAGTGTCAGCTACCTTGTCAGTAGTTTGCCAGTCCCTGTGCATTGTGCATGGGTATGTACCTATGCCATATGGGCTGAGGGCATTGTTGTCTGCGTCTCATTTTCACAATGTGTTGTGTGGGGCCCACCCTCCCAGCCTCCTGGACATCCAGTCTTTTGTTTGTGGTTGTTGTAGCCTTGGACATGGCCTTGCCTTGATTTGTGAAGGGTGCATGGTGACGTTAGTGGCATGGGCGTGGTGTCTGAGTGTGGTTGTGTGCAGTAAGTGCTTGGGGGTAGGTGCGTGCATTTGTTGTAGTTGGGGTGTGGATGCCATTCCCCCCATGTTACGTGAGTTGTTTGTGTACTCACCAGGCTCTGCGACTCCTTCGACTCCGTGTACTCCCACCGGCGGTAGCATGGCCATCACCTTCTCCTCCCAGGGATGGTAGTGTACGGGTCTGCAGGGCGGCCCACCTCCAGTGATGTTAGTCTGGGCATATTCTTCATTCATTTTCCTCTTGACCGCCCTGTGCAGATCGTACCACCTGGCTTGGCATTCATGCCTGGTTCTTCGGATGGGCGCAACAGCATTCACCTTGTCGACAATCCTCTGCCACATGGCAGATTTTTCAGCTATGCTGGTCTGTCTGACCAATGTTCCAAACAGCTGTGGCTCGACTCTGATGACTTCGTTGACAAGGAGGTCCAGCTCCGCCGTTGTGAACTTTGGATTCTTGTCTGTGGGCATGGTGTGGGGTGTGGGTGTGGATGGTTGTGGGTGTGTGGGTGTGAATGTGAGTGTGTGTGTGTGAATGTGAAGAGGGGGATGTTTGTGGAGGAGGTTGTGTGAAGGTGTGTGAGTGAAGGTGTAGCGAAGGTATGAGTAATGTGGGGTTGTTTGTGTGTGGGCTCTGTCAGCAGTAGGTCTGTTGCAAAGGCTCATGGTTTGTGTGTGTGGGCCCTTTTTATTGGTCAATTTTTGGGTGTGGCTGTGTTTGAATTTTGGTGGGTGTGTTAGAAGAGGTGGTTGTGTTTGGGGCCTCTGTTGGCCTGTTTGGATGTGGCAGGTCAGTCATTGAGATGTATTTAGTCGTGTAGACGTGTTTTGTGTTGTTGTGCGAGTCGATTTGACCCTCCTTGTGCTGTTTTACAGTGTCCTGGTTCTGTATGAGTCTTTTTCGCGTAGGTACGATCCGTACATACGCGATGCTGGGTGAGGGTGCTGGGGTACGGTGTTGGTGTCCGGCGCGTACATGCGGTGGGGGTACGGTGTGTACATGAGGTGGTGGGGCTGGGGGTACAGTGCGTACATGCGGTGGGGGGTGCGGTGCGTACATGCGGTGCTGGGGTACGGTGCGTACATGAGTTGGTGGGGCTGGGGGTACAGTGCGTACATGCGGTGCTGGGGTACGGTGCGTACATTCATTGGGGGCTGAGGGTACAGTGCGTACATGCGGTGGGGGTTCGGTGCGTACATGCGGTGGGGGGGCTGGGGGTACAGTGCGTACATGCGGTGGGGGTACGTTACGTACATGTGGTGGGGGGGCTGGGGGTACAGTGCGTACATGCGGTGGCGGTACGGTGCGTACATGCGGTGGGGTTACGGTGCGTACACGTGCGGCCCTGGGGAACGGCGCGTACATGCGGTGGTACGGCGCGTACATGAGGGGGTGCTGCACGTACATGGGGGGGTACGGGGCGTACAGTTGCGGGGCTGGGGTGCAGTGCGGACAGGGTGGTGTACGGTGCTGACATATTTGGGGGTGGGGGGGCTGTACGGCTCGTACACGGGCATGAGTTTACCCATGTACATGTGTGCTACTGCGTTGGCTCCGTACGGGCCTTTTTACGTGCGATTGTGTATTCGGACGGACGGTCAGGATCGTACTTGCGCGCTCGGACTTGTGTTTTACGATCTGTACGTGAACCTGTCCGGATCACTTTCGTACACTTTTCCCGACGATATTCGGACGTGGACACTTTCCGACGCACTCTGGTAGACTTTTCCCGACGCTATTCGTAGTTATTTGTCACAGACGAATCGTACTTGCCAGTTTGTACGGTACTTGTACGACTCGTACGTAATAAAATACGGATACGGGTCGTACGCAAATTATTTTTACCGGATCGGAATCGGCACCTAGCTGTCATATTTATTTGTCCCTTCTTTTAGACTTTCTTAAAACCATTCCGTGACTGTTATGTTATCCAATGAGCTTGAGCTGTAAAGACAAATGAATATTCGTATACTTTTTAATTTCAACCCATTTTTATCGCAAGATTACTGCGCTGTTTTTGCACTAACCGGCGTCCTTTTTAGTCTTTTTAAAAATGTTTGTATATGTATTTGTGAGTTACATGGTTTAAACATTTTGTTTTGGTTTTTAGTATCCAAACAATAAATTGAAATTTGAATTTGAATTTGAAGCCTGGATTGTCATATCACTGCAGCAGACTTGTCAATGTCTGCTATTGTAGCCATATTCTTGAATATTTTCTCGCAAAATGTCAGGGGGTTACTTAGCTACCTGTGGTCGTACTGGTGTTGATATTGCACGTACACGGCAGTGGGTTACTTGTCATTGTCTGTCAGCCTTTGTCCCATAAGCTTGATGTTTCAGGGGCCACCTAGAAGTATCAAAGATCAGGACATAATGTTTTCTGTACTGACCAGTATGCTAGGTACTTGGTTTGAGATAGTTTTGTGAAGCAACCTAACTCATGAGAGGTGGTCCAAAGGTTGAAATTAAAGTATAATGCAGTTATCACAAAAACAATACAAATGATATTTCCAGCCAGAAAGGATATTTTGAAAAAGAATATTATTGAGAAAGAATACTTTAACAATACCTTCTAATTATCACACTTGTCACAAGAAAACAAATGGTAAGAAATCAAAATTCACAAATCTACAAATCATTAAAATCAAATACTGTTAACTTGTACTAACAATCAATTTTTTGCTTGTGCAATCACTCACTGTGCTCTTTCATATCCACCGTTGTAAAAAACTTATGGATAACAATCGCATCTCTTATCAACAATATGCTGGTGGCACCGTAGATAAGAGGATCTGACTACTTATTGTGGATCAAAATCTGTTGAGTCCTATTGCAATGTTGAAAACACACTGCAATGTAAAAATAAACATCATATTTGTTATAAAACCTAATAAAACACTTACAAAAATAAAATGTAAAACATGAACCTTGGTTTCTTTGTTCCTAGCTTAAGGGCTACAGGGGTCCTTAGGTTCCATAGTTGCAGTACTGATATCTCATGGTCAATCTAGTTCCACCTTCAGCGGTTTTGATGGAAAGGTGATTGGTCTAGCCCAAAACTTTAAACGAATATACTTCTTGAACTCTGGGGCCTATTCATGAAAACATTTTAGTACATAATGTAGTACTCCAGTGGTATTATTTAAATATGTATTTGGTCAAAAGTTAGAGCTTTACTCCAAAGGGGTGCTTTTTGTGATTTGGTGTATATCCGTTCAGCCATTTTCAAGAAATTTGTGTTGAAGAGATGATCAGGGTGGTCATGAAGGGATTAAAAATGTGTATTTCTTGAGTGTTGGTGTCCAGATATGCTCCGATACAACACTTTAGAGAGACTTGTCAAGCCTGAGTCGCTGGCCAAATCCTGAACAATATGTTGTGGCAGCCATTACAGGACTCAAGGACACGGTCACTCTGTCCTGAAAATGAATTAAAAAAATATATAAGGGGGCGGGATGACCACACCTGGAACCCAAGAGGCATGTTGGGGAGTGCCAAAGGGACCCCCATGATTGGCTGGCCACACCATGGACATCATGTTGTAGCAGCCATTACAGGACTCAGGCACATGGTCCCCATTGAAATGCATTTAAGAGAAAGCCTGTTTTTGAGGCTCACAAAAAGAAGCACAGGTTATAGTCACAATATAAATAATTTGTTGTTGGTACCATACTAAGAACCAGATTCTCAACAACAACATGGGACGCAGCACAGCAGCCAAAAATGATGCGCTGCATTGCGTGACAGGGAGCGAACAGGAGAGTGCCATATCTACAGAGATATGGCTCTCTCCTCCCCTCTCCCTGGCGCTGGTGCAGATTTCATCTGCTATGCGCCTGGCACACACCTTAGCGCCATACTGCTAGGGTGCGTGCCTGAGTCTACCAAAGGTTTTGTACTGGAAGGGTACCATTCCAGTACAAAATACTATGCTTAGACACATGTTAAAACGTTCTCTACAGGGTAAGTGTGCTGCACACTGCAGCATGCATGCAAAGTTTGAACAATAGGAGAAATAAGACAATTATGTCTTTTAATGGCTCTTTTCAAATGGGGTTAACTTTTGGCACTTAATCCTGTCTACAATTGTTTATAGATAGGGTTTTGTGTCAAAAGGCATGAGTGGTGGCATGGGAACACCCATGTGCAACCCATGTTACTCCCCCCTTTGCTCTAAGTAACACAAAGCAGTGCTGTGTACTGCTTTATGTTACTGTTCAGAGCAAAACAAGTTTTGCACTGGAAAGTAAATTAGGAAAAAAACATTTTGTACTGATTAACTTCACATTTGTGATGACAACCCATGCAAAACATTTGTGAATATGCCCCTAAATTTAGAAATTGTGGTGTGTTCTAATGTGATTTTACCCTGTGAAAAATTCTGATCCTATGCTAGATTAATCATTTTTGAGTAAAAACTGTTTTCTCATAAAGGTTATGTAAGGAGCTCCAGAAGATAAAATGAGAGCACATTTTGAGTAAATGAACACTAACTTCTTGAGCTCGGCAAGAATACAGTCTGCGTTCTGAGGAAAACATGTAATTCAAACAGCACCAGCAGCCTGTCGATTTCCCAGTGTTCTATTGTAGTCCCACTTACTGTTCTAAAGAACACCTAGATCATTAACATTGTAAGTTTATGACACAACTGTAGGATACCAAGAGCCATCTTGAAGCATTTCATTTAGAAATGAAGAAAATGAGTGGGTTCTCTTTTTCATAGAAATTATGGTTAGTGCTCCAGAAATCTAAGATGAGGACACATTCTATGAGTTCCTCAAATACCTTCCTAATTTAGTACAACATTCTGACATGCAGAGTGAAACATGCAGTCCAAACACCAGCAGCACTTGGCTTGTTAACTTTCTAGTAATCAACTACAGTTTCCCACAATGTTCTAATGAACAACTAGAGTTCTTAAATTATGACAAATGTGTGGCACACCTGAACGCCATCTTGTTGATATCACAACTATAGAACTGAAAGCATTTCCTACATAGGATACTGCAGTAAATAAAGAAATGACAGGTTTCTTTTTTATGAGAGGAATTATGGATAGTGCTCTAGAAAGCTAAAAGTAGGTCACATTTTTTATGAGTTCTCAAATATCTTCCTCATCCATTTCAGTAAAAGATTCTGACATGTAGAGTCAAACATCTACTTCCAACACCAGCAGTAGTTTGTCAGTTAACTCCCCAAATATTCGCTTGCTGTATCACCACGGTGTTCTAATGAACAACTAGAGCGCTTATATTTTGTACTCAAGACAAAAGTGAGGCACATCTGAATGCCATTTAATTGGAATAATAGCAGTTAAATGTAAAGCCTTTCCTGAAGGGCAGGGCCCAAATGTGTACACTTGGTCCCTGTATGCTGTGTATGACTATGGAATTATCACTGATGTTATCAATGATGTAATCAGTAATGTCATCCATATATAATATAATTTAGCATGTTATGAGTGACGTAATATGATAGGTCATCAGCAGTGTATGGTGAGGATACAAGTTATAGTTACATCAATAAACTATAATAGGTAAATCTCAGAGTATATTGGGTTTTAAACATTAGTTTTAACCTCATTTAAACACTTAACAATAATGCCACTCTAATCACTAGCTAGAGAGCTAGATGGCTTCAATGTAAACATACGTGGTGTTAAGTAAAGTAAACCTATACTTACCAGTTACCTCGTCGATGTTTGGGTCCCCTATATTTTGTCCATGATTTTAGTAAGATTACATTCTTCAGTAGATGTTAAGGTGAAATATCAATAAATCGTGCTTGTTAGGGATAAAAGAGAAGGTAGTGGGAATGTTGGATGAGAGGTTGGAGAGGTGAAGAGTTGGTATTGGGCAGAGTGGAATAGGTGAGTGGCGGAGCAGAAAAACGTCTTTGTAAGGGTTTTCCTGAATGGGGCTTAAACAAGTAGGTAATCGGGCGATATATATCGGTTGACTAGGTCCGTGAATAGACTGATATAAAGGGGATAGTCATGTGCTTGTGTAGGGTCAGGTTGTTGCGTATAGGGAAGCTTAGAGGTGGAGGAGTGTGTTGGTGTTTGTATCAGTGAGGCGGGTTAATTAGTTGTGAGGCAAAGTGTCAAGTGCCAGTACCTGTTCTCGTTGATGATGAATGTGAAAGACTTTTTTAATATGTCAAGCTTACGCCCTCTCATCCAAGCCTCTGTTTTCAGATGCTGAAGCTGATGGACACAGGCAGAATCATGATGGACGGCTCATACTAGATGGTTACCATACAGCATCCATTCTGCTTTAAAAGAAGGAGTGGGGGCTATAGCATTCAAAAGGTGATTACCAGACAGCTAAACAGTGGCACTGCAGCGATTTTTAGAGTAGGGGTGCTGGCCAATAATCACACTTCAAGAAAGGCATAGGGGATATTTGACAGGGTTTCTTTAAAAATACAAAATTCTGCCAGAAGAAAAACATTTGAAGACTCCCTTTACTGTTCATTCTATTTAAACTCTTTCACAGGGCACAAGTCTCGGGTATACGCAGGAGAGACAGCTTCCACCCACTATTTTTCCAGGGTGGACACGGTCCATCCTGCCAAGATGTTAGGCCCCACTGAATTATGCTGAACTCGTCCCGGTGTCATTTCCTGACACCTGGACACATTCAGCAGTGCCTGCATGTTGTCTGCTTTCCTTTCTGGGCAGCAATATGCAGGCGGAGATGGGGCTTTGTTATTTTAAATTCATGCAGGGCCCAAAACAAATGCCTAAGTTAAAGGGCCCTCAGGCCTCCTTTTGTTAGAGTATGCTGGCTTGGAGCTATCTGGTGCCTCACACCTAAATGCAAAGGAAATGGAGTGGAAACAATAACTTATTATTCACAAGTATTTAAATGAGGCAAGGTTCTGACTTTCTTCAGTCCCTATATTTAAGAGATGTGCATTTACTGAAAAAATGTCAGATGTGTTGATCTGTCCCAGTATTTACACAAGTACCAATTTAAATATCATTATTTTGTTTTACTTCTGACATAGTGCTACTCGTCCCAATGCAGGGTGTCAGAGCGCTTTACATCACACGTATATATAATATTCACTGAAAAACCATAGGTTTCAGGCAAGTTATAGTTAGGAATTAGCATTTAAAAAACCTTAGAAATTCACTGAAAAAACCATAGGTTTCAGGGGCGTTATAGTTAGCTGGACATTTCACTCGTACAAAACCATTGAAATTCCCCCGTTATAGTTAGTTCAGCTAACTATAACTCGCGCACCCGCAATGCACTGCTGATGACGTCACATATTACATCACTCATGACATGGTCAGTGACATCACTCATGACATCGCAGTGGCGCTTACTGGAAGCACCTTTTGGGCTAGTAGGCCCCCAGGGACCCTCAGGATTAAAGGGGAATTATTTCCCCAACTTAAAACGCGCCACAGGGCGTGTTTGCACACGTCACCTCAGGCCCCGTCCCCTCCCTTCCCCACTGTGTAAACATGCCCTGTGGCCGTTTTAAGTTGGAAGATTAAGTCCCCTTGAATCCTGAGGGTCCCTAGGGTCCAACTAGCCCACTAGGTACCCAGTAAGCGCCACAGAGCTGCATTGCAGAGATATAAAAAGGGGCACGGCCTAGACCACCTCTCTGCAACGCAGCGGCGCTTACTGGAAGCACCTGGTGGGCTAGTTGGCCCCCACGGTCCCTCAGGATTGGAGGTGAATTATTTCCCCAACTTAAAACGTGCCACAGGGTGTGTTTGCACACGTCACCTCAGGCCCCGTCCCCTCCCTTCACCATTGTGTATACACGCCCTGTGGCTGTTTTTAGTTGGGATATTAAGTGCATTTGAATCCTGAGGGTCCCTAGGGTCCAACTAGCCCACTAAGTACCTCCAATAAGCGCCACAGAGCTGCGTTGCAGAGAAGTGTAAAAAGGGGCACGGCCTGGACCACCTCTCTGCAGAGAGGCGTTCAGAGGCCATGCCCCTTTTTACAACACTCTGCAACGCAGCTCCGTGGCGCTTACTGGAGGTACCTGGTGGGCTAGTTGGCCCCCAGGGACCCCCAGGATTGAAGAGGAATTAATACCTCAAATTAAAACATGCCACAAGGCATGTTTGCACACATGTCACCTCAGGCACCGCCCCCTCCCTTCACCACTGTGCAAGCGCACCCCGTGGCATGTTTTAAGTTGGGGGATTAACTGCCCTTGAATCCTTGGTCCCTGGGGTGCAACTAGCCCACCAGCTACCTCCAATAAGCGCCACAGAGCTGCGTTGCAGAGAGGTGTAAAAGGGGCATGGCCTCAGAACACCTCTCTGCAACGCAGCCCCCTGGCGCATACTGGAGGTTCCTGGTGGGCTAGTTGACCCCCAGGGACCCCCAGTATTCAAGGGGAATTAGTTCCCCATCTACAAACGTGCCAGGGGGTGCGTTTGCAGAGTGCTGCAAGGAGGGGGCGTGGCCTCCGGTGAGATGCCGGTCTTTTATTTATTTATTTATTTAAGACGGGGAGCTGTGTGGCCCCCTTCTTTCTCTAATTTATTGGCCCCGGGGACCCCAACACCCAGGGCCTGCCTCCTAATTTTTTTTTTACAAAAAAATAACATTTGGAACGGGGCCGCGTGGCCCCCCTCCCGAGGCCTTATTGGCCCCGGGGGACCCCATCCCCCGAGGCAAGGCCTTTTTTAAAAAAAATTCTTTAGGAGAGGGGCTGCGTTGCCCCCCTCCTCAGGCCACTTATGGCCCTGGGGACCCCATCCCCCAGGGCCGGCCTTTGCTTTTTATTTATTTATTTTTGTAATAACATTTTGGGGAGGGGGGCGGTGTGGCCCCCCTCCCGGGCCACTTGTAGCCCTAGGGAGCCGGCGTTGCTTTTCTACATGGGGAGCTGCTAAGATGCAGCTCCCCGTGTGGAAAAGCAATTTGGTTTGCATTTTCAAAATCCAAACCAAGTTTGCTATGGCAGTGCGGGAGCCGCGAGTCTCCCGCCCTGCCATAGCAAACTACAGAGTCCCGGGGGTGGGCACCCCGGGACACTGCAGGAGCCAGCCCTGGGGGTGGAGGTCACCAGGGCCATGACAAGGCTCCCCTCCCACAATTTACAAAGCCCGTGGTGGTCCCCGGGCCTGGGGGTCTGTCACGGACCCCCCAATTTTAATATTTAGAGCCCCAGGTGGGGGCAGTCCCCGAGGCGTGTGGGGACTGCCCCCACCTGGACCCCCCCCCCCCCCCCCCCACACACACAGGTTTCATTTTTTTTTTAAAGCCCCGGGGGGGTGGCGGTCCCCGGGGCTGGGGGGGCAGTGTACCCCCGCAATAACAATTAAGTAGAGCCCCAGGAGGTGGCGGTCCCTGGGGCTTGGGGGGCCCCTCTGGGCCCCCCATTACATAAAAATATTGCCCCCGGGACTTGGCCCCCCTGGGGGCTAAATAGTATTGAAGCGTGGGAGCCCGCGCTTCATATTTTTTTTTTCCGCGGCTGGATCCGCGGATCCTCTGCGGATTTTCCTGTTTTAAAAAAATATATATTTTTTTTGGGGCCTTGTGGGACATCCTAAGCAGGCCTAGGGGGTCAGGGTGATTCTACCCTGCCCCCTTTTTGCGTTTTGCGCACTTGTATGGCTGAATTCTTGTGCCTCAGTTCTACCGAGGCACAAGATGGCTGCCAACACTTTCTGGTTTGGAGTGTTGACAGCCAATTAGTATACAGCTCGTGATCGGGAGGGTGCGCCGATCCTCCGCGGCCATAGATCTATATGTGTTTTTACTTTTGATTTTCTCAACAACTACTGAACGGATTTACACCATTTAACAAAAAGGGTTCTTTCTGAACCAAGAACTACCTCTTTGCCAAATTTGGTGTAATTCCGTTCAGCAGTTCGGGCTGTAGCCGTGTCTAAAGTTTCCTATGGAACATTGCATGGGGAAAACATGTTTTGGGACCCCCCTTTTTTCTCAGCCCCCGCTTGCCAAATCACCCCGAAACTGTCAGGATAGGAGCGCACCGGAGCGCCCCACAAGTTTTGACAATTTCACGAAGATTCATCAACCGGCGCCAAAGTTATTGGAAATAGAATGTTGCGGACCGCCAGTAGATAATGTTGACCAAAAAATCATATAAATGTGTAAATCAATGTACAGGATCTGTTACATAAGACAGTGGGAGTTACAATGTGTAGGAGTCACGTGTCCTTCATAGATTGCTGTGCTATATTAGAAAGATTACAATTTATGAACTGTAAGTTACAAAAGGATCTCTATGTTAAATGCAGTAACTCACTTACCTAGCTACATAAAATATACATCTGTCACCTGCATGTTATATGAGACACATTAACCCTTTTGTGCTACTGTGATTCAAAACTAGGACTGGAGAAAACAGAAATCAACTACTCGGACTAGACAAAACAGAAATCTCTCCAGGAAATACGTTAACCTCCATTGTTATCTTGCCATTCTTATAAGTAGAGGCCCGCATATTGCGTCACTTTTTTGGCACAACCCCAACACCAAATCTCATTGGTTAAATCTCATAATGCGCTCAAATGTACTCATGATAGACATGCTAAACATATGTGTGGGGTGTTAAGATCTGTCACTTCTTGTGATGTCACTCCCGGGAAGATCATGGGTTGTTATGCCACTTCCTGTAATGTCACTTCCTGTGATGCCACGTGCCATGTCACTTGCTTACTGCCTAACTTGGTTAGTCCCCCCAATTCTATTTTTAGAACTTGTACCCTGATCTTTCAGGTTTTATGAGGGTGCTGCAACACCTCCCGCACCAGAATGTATAAAAACACTTCCTGTGTTGTTATATGGTTAAGGCCTGCTTTTATGCGTTGTTTCATGTGAGAGCGGCCTATCTTTTGCTCACACTCCAGAAATAACCTGCACGCTTCCATAGCCCTGACAGCGCAGTAAAGCATTGAATTATGCTAACAACTGCCCAGCAACTGTGTTGTGTGATGTTCCTTTTGTACGGCAAGTTTCTATTCCAAGCTGCTGAGGGGAGAGATAACAGAGCAGTTCTCCTTTTTCTAAGAAGCCAGAGTATTTAGGGAAGTCATGGTCTGCTAATAGGTAGCCTTTCCTTTTAAGCCAGCAGTTACTTAGATGTACACAGCAATCTATATGCAAATAGGCATGCCATTTATTTCTCCAGGAAAGTGGTTCTATGAAAAATGGTAACTGTCCTCCTCCTCTCGTTCCCACATTAGTGAGATGGACTAAAAAATGTAAAGGCTGCAAAATGGGGTTTCGAGTGAATGAAAAACGGAACCTGGATTCTTCGGGGAACACATTTACAGATTCAGAGATGTGACAAACACAATTGGCTTTCATGCTGTTAGATGACAGCTCTACCGCCGACCATTTTTTTCTCCGAACTGCAAACAAACACACCACACACACCAAACCGTGTTTGAGGGAAACCGCGGACAAGACAGTTTTTCAGCTCAGTTAGCAATTGATTTTAAGGCTATCTGAAGTTTCCAGGCCCTCTGCTCTGTACGATGACCCGCAGAGATTGTTCTGCAGGCCCTATGGCTAATGCTGAAAAGCCCATCACAGCTTTCCAGGAAAGGTATCTGAGAAACTACAACAGCAGGGAGACTTAATTAGTCGCTGTCACAATGTGACATTTCAACAGTCTGTCTGGTCGTTAGGAATCTCCTTCAAACCACATTAAGCATCTCTCTGTAGGTGCCTAGGCCCTGGAACAGAATCACAAATTGTGATTTTTGATCTCTACTAGCAGGTTGTGTGATCTTGGACATTCCACAAGGTCTTTCTTTCCCTGTCAGTGAAGTTTTTTTACGGAAAACGGGCTGCATTTAAAAAAAAAAAAAGTTGATTTATTAAAAAGCAGTGCCAGACATGGTGGTCTGCTGAGCCCAGCAGGCCACCATCCTGGCAATTTGCGACCCCATTGGGAATCGCAAAACAGTGTTAACACACTGTTGTACATTTCATTTAGTGCCTCGCAATTTGCGACTCGCAATGTGTCACAAATTGCGAGGCGCTAAATGAAAGGGTCGTACATTTGGCCCAATGTCTTTAAAAATGACAAAATGGTGAATTGAAACTGCCATAGAATGTGGTACATTACACCAAATAATTTGTCTTTTCTTGACACATAATTTACTTAAACCTGTCACATAATTAGTTCCTCTGGTGACGCATAATTTCTGTGGGCATGAGTTTAGCTCACTATTTGCACCATGAGAAGACATCAGTTCATACTCCTCGCCTACTACCGCTGCCACCTGCGCCAGACAGAGAATAAATGCCAAATGGTCTTTTAAGAGGTATTTTAAAAAATTGTACAAAAAACGTCAAGAACTACCAGCTAAGAACATCTTTGACATAAACCCTCCTAGAATTTCCATGCTGACCAGAACCAGTATTCCTGCACATAATACAATTGCTTGTGGTCTTGGATCGCAGGTGCCATAGATACTCTCCTTATGCATGCTCTTTTCGCACCTACTTTTATAGTATTCCTTCAAAGAGAAAATATTACCTCTGGGTATAGAGCAATAATACATGTATTTTGACAGCAAATCAACTCACCTCTTATTAGCTGAGGGGGGATGGAGCAAAACATAATTAGGTTTGGGCTTTGCCAGCGCCTTTTCTAGTTCATAATCTTTAATGAAAGCACCATTTTGCCAGCGACCTGGGGATATGTTTTATACCAGCACTCAAGTGAGGCAGCCTCCGACTGACAGCTGTTTTAAGAAATACAAATTCAAGGTCACTGTTTTGATCCCTCAAACACAGAGATGCACAGTGAGGCTGTATGGCGTTCCGTCAGTGGGCGTCTCAACAAGTTGAAGCAGAGTTCCACTTCTATAACAACCACCAGGCAGCACCCCCACGGTGACAACATGCCCCAGAACTGTACCCAATGCATCCTCTGGCCAGACATGGCCAGAGGCTATATAATAAATGGGCGGAGACAGCACGTGGTCTTATGGCTCACACTCTGTCTGTGCTTGTGTCCAGGGCCGGCTTTAGCACTGGTGGCGCCCAGTGCGACAATCATTTTTGGCGTCCCCTACACCCCATGACCACCTCCCTAAAGCCAGCCCTGCCTGTGTCATTGCTGCTGTACAGCATGCGCAGGCCTAGTGCCCAAAGTGCGGGCCTTGTTTCACTCTTTCATCTGCAGCGCTCTGTGCTCACAGCACATTTAGTGGGAACAAGACCATTCATCGTTAATTTACCTCAAATCACCAATTGTTTGGACAGGTGTTTAGCACACCTGCCCAAGACTCTCAGTGATTACATATAACTAATGACTGATGGCCTGATTACAAGTGGGTCAGTTAATTTTCGCCCATTAGTAAATCCCTGTTTACGCTTGGGTTGGAATTACCAGTTTGCAGGTATTTACAGATCAGATAGTTATCAGATGCGTTAAATACCTCAAGCTTCATTCAATTTCAGCAGTTCAAACCTGCTGAAATTTAACAAGGGGAATATGTTTATTTATTTATTTATCTCATTTATAAAGTGCTCTTTCACCTCACTGGCATCCTGGCGCTGACATCAAAAGTGCACATTGAGAGTAATGCTACACGGGAAACTGATAACAGGTTATGCATTGGGGAAGAGCCAAGTTTTTAGTCTCTTCCTGAGAGGGAGGAGATCCCTCAGTTGTCTCAGCTCTAGTGGGAGTTTATTCCATAGTCGGGCGGCCGAGACACTGAAGGCTCTGCCACCAGATTGCGTTTTTTTTAATCTTGGTAACTTAACCAATCTGGCCGAGGAGGAGCGAAGGCTTCTCTCAGGTACATACCAAGCAAACTTCCTCTGCATAGGTACTGGTCCAAACCTATGCAGGGCCTTGAAGACTATGCAGAGGGATTTTAACTGAATTATTTGCATTATCTGGAGCCAATGCAGCTCAGCCAAAGCCGACGAAGTCGAGGAACATCTGGACCTCCCCAAGGCTAGTTTGGCTGCTGTTGACTGAATCCTCTGGAGCCTATCTATTAGATATCTCGGGGACTCCAACAACAGCGCATTACAGTAATCCAATCTGCTTAATATAGTACTTTGTACTACCAGCGCTCGTGCGTGAGCGGGCAGCAGAGGAATAATCTTCTGCAAAACTCTAATAATAGCGAAACAGCTTCCCACAGTTTTGTTAACCTGTGACTCCAACGTCAGTTTGTTATTGAACATGATGCCCAGATTTTGTACCTTCTCAACAGGCCTCAGTGCAGTGGATGTAACTAGAGGCCAAAAGTTTACGGGCAACGCTGGTGGGACCTTCCCCACTGAGCAGTAGAGAACCTCGGTTTTATCAGCATTAAATTGCAATGAGTTCTCCCTCAGCCACTGAGCTGTGGCTCACAGGCAATCATGAAACACTTCCAGAGATGTACCATACCATAGGGAACTTGTGTGTGTGAACACCAAAATCTGTAGGTTTTTCCCCACAAACTTGTAATAGGTACTATTTATCTCACCTGATAAATACTGTACCTCGTGGCATCATTATTTCTCAGGTGTCCTAAATAACACCCATACTTCTAATCAGGGCCTTAGTGTATGTCCCAGAGAAGAAAAATTAAATGAAAAAAGATGCGAGGTACATTTTGGGAAATGGTATACAATCATTACATAAGAGAGGAACATCACAGGGAGGATGGGTCATCTTGTTTAATGCATCGAGGCGGTGCACAGATGTCTCCTTGGCAGGCATTCCATGGGCCCCATATACGAGACCACTTTTAGGGGCATCCCCTTGCCAAGTATACTGTCTTCTCTCTAAACATGCACCAGTCAAGGGTTCTTTCCCAGGCTTCTAGTGTGGGTGGGTGTCGCTCCATAGTTTGGCAATATTTCTTTTCGCCAGCATGAACCCTAGCGTGGCCGATTGTGTCTGGTGAGTGTTTAGGTCTGTGGGCTCCCAAATATTTAGGAGGCATCGTCTCACCTCCGGGCGGAGACATACATGTACCACCTCATTGATCGTGTCATGTATCTTGAGCCAGAACGAGCTGATATGATTACATTCCCAGATAATGTGCATGAATGTTCCCCTAATGCCACAGCGCCGTCTGCATTCTCCAGTGTCTGACCACCCCATGTGTACTAATCGGGGCCCCGTAATATATATCCTATGAAGAATCTTAAGCTGCACCAACCGCAGGCGTGCTGGGATAGCCACCACTCTGGGGGAAGACACTGCCACCTGCCAGTCCTCGTCATCTAGCTCGACCCCATACTGCAGCCACCTATCCCGTAATGTTTGGAGGGGGTCCATCATGTGGTTGATTAACTTCTTGTAAATTAAGGAGATAGTTTTGTCGGGAAGGTTATTGTCTAAAATTCTGTCCTCCAGGGGTGAAGCCTCCGGAGGAACAGTCCCTTTAGGCAGAGAAGATTGGAGAGAGTGTAGGACCTGTATGTAGCGAAAGCGTTCTGTGTCTGCCAGCTCATATTCAGTCTGAAGCGTGTTGAAGGACTTAATCCCTCCACCTCCCCAGACATCTTTAATATACGAGATCCCAATAAGGTCCCACCTGCCGAACCCCTTCGTTTTCCACAAATCACCCAGTTTTTCAGAGTCCCAAAGAGGGGTGGCTAATGTCAATCTATGTCTCCATCCAAGAGAATTAGTGGCGTTGTGCCAAATTTGAACCAAGTGTTTAGTGGGGCCAGTTAAAGTAAATGGTTTAGGTCGGGAATACAATGCTCTATTGTAGTTACCACCTGGAAGAAGCCATCTATCCATGGCATAACCGGGATCATCAGCGCGACCATACGTCCCATGGTTGACGGCTGCAAGATGAGATGCCCAATAGTATTTTTTGATATCCGGGAGGCTAATGCCTCCATCATACCAATTTAGCGTTAACTTACTCAGGGCGATTCGAGGTTTGCCGTCCCATAGCAGGTCCCTCTGTAGGCCTTCAATCTCCAGAAAATAGCGTGCCGGAACTGTGTCAAGGGTCTTCTGTATGGCATAAAGGAACCTTGGTAAGGACATCATTTTGAACAGGGGGAAGCGACTTCCAACTGGCAATGTCCTTTTTGAGTTTGCGGAGAGGGGGAAGGAGGTTTTGGGCATAACGGATCAAGGGTTCAAGTGAAATAAAAATCCCCAGATATTTAAACCCAACAGTGTTGATTTGTATTGGGCAGTTTCTCGGAGGGACGGGTGGGTTTCCCATCAAAACAAATAACAGGGATTTTCCCCAATTGACAGAAAACCCAGAGAATCTACCGAACACTGCGAGAATGTCCAATGCCACTACAAGCGATTTCTCACGGGAGGCCAAATAAAGTAAAATGTCATCTGCTTAGAGTGAAATGTGGTCCTCCCAGTTGGGGGACCATCGCAATCCCCATATCATCGGATCCCAATGGATCCAGGCTGCAAGCGGTTCCAGGGCCAGGGAGAAAAGGAGAGGGGACAGCGGGCAACCTTGACGAGTTCCCCGACTAAGCAGAAATTTAGCCGATAATTTGTTATTTACCACCACTTGAGCCAGAGGTTCAGTATATAAAAGATACACCCATTGGATGTATTTCGGGCCGAATCCCATCTTTGCCAAAACCGCCCAGAGGTAGGGCCACTCAATGATATCAAAGGCCATGGTCGCGTCTAAAGACACGATCACAGCTGGCTCTCGGAGGGTGTGGGCCCTATCTAGTACTCCATGGACTCCGTGCAGATTCAGGGCCGTGTTTCTATGAGGCATAAATCCAGATTGATCTGGATGCACTAAACCACTGATCACTTTAACCAAGCGATTAGCTAAGAGTTTGGCTAATATTTTAGGCTCAGCGTTTAGGAGAGAGATTGGCCTGTACGAGGCACAGTCTGTATTGAGTTTTCCTTCTTTATGAATAGTGACAATGGTAGCTATCCTCTGTTCCCTGGGCACTACTCCTGCCTCCCTGGATTCTTCAAACATAGATTTCAAATATGGGGCGAGTTTATCCGGTCGTAGTTTGTATAGTTCAATGGGGAGGCCATTAGGACACAGAGCGGATCGCTTGCGCTATCTCATCCGTTGACAAGGTACTGTCCATATCGTCACGGTCTTCAAGGGAGAGGCAGTGGAGCTTAATGTCTCGCAGCAATTCTTGAGAGTCCACCTCAGTGAGTGAAGTCACTGTTGTATAGACAGTCTGGAAATGACGAGAAAACCTGTCCACTATTTCCTGTGGCCCCATAATCGAGATGCCTCCTCCCACCTTAAGCTCTGGGACCAGCCTGCTCACCCACTCCCTCCTTTCTAGCCACTCTATGAGCTTCCCTGCTTTATCTCTGTAGGAAGGTGGATATCTGACTATGGTTACCCCCAAACTTTTTGCCTAGTGTCTCACTGGTTTTTGACATATTGAGGCTGTGGGCCTGCTAATCAGACCCCCAGCCTGCTGTTCTCTCTAACTAAATTGACACTATGCACCCTAGGTGCATAACCAATTGGAATTGGATCACCCTGTGAGCCCCTGTACCAGTGTACACTAGGTACCCAGGGCATTGGTGTATCTAAGGCCTACCAGGGGCTGAAACATGTATTATGCCACCCCAGGCCTGGCCTAACAAATTTGACACAACTGGATGATCACTCAGCTGGGGTACGTTGGTGTAACCACCTCTTACTTAGGTGTAGTATACCTAACCTTAAATGGGACACCTGGTAACCTATAAGTCACTCCTATGGCAGGCCTTGACAATCCTGAAGGCAGAGTGCTTGGTTCCATGTGAGATGGTGCTCTGGCATGAGCTGAGCCTGTCTGCAGTGGTCGGAACAACTTCCTTCTACCGTTTCCAGATATCGTCATACCATATACTCTTAAGTGCATTATGAACCTCGCGGTTAAATGCTATCTTTGGTTTGGCTTTATCAAAACATGTCGTGTAAGGTGTCATACGAATTGGAATACTAATCCCTCGCCAATTCTGGCGACGGGGTTAGCATTCCACCCTTCTAGAGGGACACGACATGTACAGTACCTGAAACCCGGGTAAAATCAGACATAGCCTCAGCTCCACAAAATGGATGCTGCCACCACAGACACAAGTCTGCCCTCCTGCTGCTGGGAGTCCTTCCAGCTTGGGAGACGTGGACAAAGGGTTTCCTGCCAGGGGAGGTGCGAGCACCACCCCAGACAGGATTTTGTGTATTGGTCAGGTAGGGCTTGAAAGGAAACAGACATGCCTGAGGCTCACAAGGAGCCTCGGTGCATATGCCAGTTCAAACCGGTCCTGGGGCACACCAGCCCCGGACCTGGGGCGAGCTGGACAAAGGATTGGGGGTGTAACCACCTCCCTTCCTGGTCCCACCCTTAGGGAGGGACCTAGCAGGTAGTCCGGCCCCTAGAATCCGGTTAAAGGTAGGAGCTGTGTCCTAAGACTTCAGACATCCTGGAATCAACTTAACTACAAGAAGAAGACGGGAACTTCGACGCTCTGCTGCACAGAGGACAGATGAAAATCTCCCCTATGGTCAGGGAGTGACCATCTTGCTAACGCAAGCACCAACCAGCTATTCGACGTCTGCTTTGCCGCCGCCTCCCGCCGGAGCCCGAGCCCAGAGCCCGACAAGACCTAGACCTCCAGACCTCTCACAGCCCGATCCACAGTCCCTGCAAAGAGGGAATCCGTGGAGGCAAAAAGACACGTGGAGCCAGCCATCTTGAAAGACCAACGACAAGCTGCAAGCGCGACAACAGAGGCTCCCTCCAAGTTGTGCTTTGGGTCCTGAGAATCCCATTATCCGAGCAGCATCTGTACCAAAGGTGAGCCCTCCAACATCTCCACGATCTGCGTGGGGCCCCTCTGCACTTTGCATCTTGACGCGCCTGCCCGGTCCCTGGCCCGATGGCTAGTGGCCATTTTGACGACCTAACTTGAAATCAATGATGCTGGTCTGGTTGCTCCAGACTGGCCCCAGCTGCTCTCCAAAGGAGCAGCCCCTCTGACCTTGCTGGTCAGGACAATCAGCTTACTTCTCTTTCCATGACTCCTGCCTTTGCCAAGGCTTGTTTGCCTCTTTCGAGTCGCCGATACCGCCGACAGCGAGAGCCTGCGTGGGACAGCTCGTGAACCGACTCCTGGACGTCGTCGACCTTCAGGGACCACGTGGCTGCGGAGACAAGCTACCCTTCCTCACCTGTTTGCACCCGACATCGCCTGGTACCTACCTGGTGCCACGCCGGTCACTGGCTAGTGACTGTGAACACTGCCCCCTCTGCTTTCAGGTCTTCTACAACTCTGATCCACTCTTGGATCCACCGCATCTCTTCTGGACCGACCGCCTGCAGCATCTTTGTCATCAGGCTCCATTGAATCGATAGAAGAAACCCGACGCACTTCGAGACCTATGCACCCTCTTCCTGTGGGTGAGGTAAAGCTGGCACTCCGGTGCCCAAGTGTAGAGAAACATCTCTAGTGTCTGTGTTTTGAATCTTAAATTCGTAGTCCATCCAGAAGACCCTTCTAGCAGTAACTTTTGAACTTTTACGCACCCATTGAAAACCTATGGGAGCACGCGTGTAACTTTCCTCACTGCACACGCGACCCGTGGACCTCCTGGTCACTAACTGAAGTTAGCTCCTTGTAGGCCCAGCGATTCTAGAGGCCCTAGGCCTTTTCCCTTTCCTGTTCGTGGTACTTATACCACTATTTTAGTATATGGTTTGATCGGCCACCAGGGCCTATCCATATAAAGTGCAACTTCTGTATATTATAACATTGTCTTGTTTAACGATTGTGCTCCTGTGCTCATAAATAGTCTAGGGGATACTTTGAGTAATAAATACATATATATTTTGAATATATATCTGTGTGGTGTCCTTTCATTGGTATAAAGGGGGGTTACATATGGTAAAACAGCTTGCTTAACACGCTTTAACGAGTTTAGCCTCAAAGACTGCTTAGCCTACGCTACCACTAGGGCAGCTAGTCCGAAAAGGTTGACTTACAACCACACCATAAGGGTTGCTTGGCATGGTACAAGGTGGTCACTTTAACTAGTGAACAGCATATACCAGGCCAACTTCTCACATTGGTGAGCAGCGGTTGGATTTGAGCTTGCTGTGTTTTACCTCTGTAATCTCTTTGTTACCAATTGAAAGATCATACAGGTACCTTTAGGTACAAATAAAACAAGATAGATATACTTAAGTTCTACTGAACTTAGTTTTTGTAGAGCAAAGGGAGTAGCACACCCTGACTACAACTACTAGATAGGTTTAGTAGGAAAACCCAAGTGTAGGTAGTTGCAACACATCCACTCACACTTAAGAGCAATGGCTGGGGCAGAGGGGTCCAATGTACCCATCTCTGTTGAGAGTGACCCCCAGAGGGCACCATCCATCTTTGCTACCCTAAACCAAAATGAGCTCAGTCAGTTGGCAAATATCAGGGGCCTTAAACAGCCCAAGAACCCTACCTCTGCTGAACTCACAGAGCTCTTACAGGCTAATGAAGATCAGAAAGCTCTCAAGAAAGCCTCCCAGTTAGGCCCCTTAGGGACTGGAACAGGAGGCCCCCATTCTGAAGATGCTACTGAGGTACCCCTTTCCAATAGTCACCCCTTAGATGAGAATCATACTGCAGAGGATGAAAGTGATAAGGGTACTGATACAGAAGGTAGTGGGGATGAAGGGAGAACTAGCCCAGTGCCAAGTGTTATACGTGGCCCAGCTAACCTAAGGCTACTGGGGACTGACAATGGGATCATCCCATTGGATCTCCCTAGTGGACTTAACCAGGGGTTTGGGAGGCAAAGGAATCACTCAGGTGAATCTAATGCTTCTCATGCCTCTAGAGGCTCTCAAGGTCACTCCAGAAGAAGGATGACCAGCCCTCAGAGGAGGGAGCATGAGGCCAGAATGAAGGAAGCTCAGCTGAGGATCAGGAGACAGGAGCTAGAAGTAGCCCTGATGGAAGAGAAACTGAACAAGGCTAGGCAACCTAGAGAGAGTGGGTCTATACCCACTGGTGGCAGCACTGTCCCTAGGGACAAAGATAGGGTCTTTGACAATAGGAACCTGTCCAAGGTTGTGCCCCCCTACAAAAGTGGGGATGATATCCACAAGTGGATGACTGCTCTTGAGAGAGCCTGCAAAGTGCAGCAGGTTCCTGAAGACCAGTGGGAAGCAATCTTATGGCTCTCCTTTGAAGGTAGAGGCAGAGATAGACTCCTCACTGTTAGAGAGGAGGATGTCAGAAACTACAGAGCCCTGAAGAGTGTCCTGGTTGATGGGTTAGGCTTAACCACTGAACAGTACAGGTTAATGTTCACAGATACCCAGAAGACACAGACTCAGGACTGGTCTGAATATGTGGAATGTGCCACTAAGGCTTTGGAGGGTTGGTTGCTGGGAAGTAAGGTGTCTGATTATACAGGATTGTACAATTTGATGATGAGAGAGCAGATTTTAAGTAATTGTCAAAACCAGCTTCTCCATCAACACCTGGTAGACTCAGATTTGACCTCTCCCCAAGAATTGGGAAAGAGGGCAGATAAATGGGTCAGGACCAGGATCAGGCCTAAAAACCAGGGTGGTGACCAAAAGAAAGATGCCACCAAGCCTCAAGAGAAGGGTGGGGATAAAGCAAAAGAGAAATCTTCCTCAGGGCCTCAAAACTCCACACAGGGTGGTGGGTCCCAAGCTCCCTCCTCTACCACAGCTAAAAAGCCTTACTGCCATGAATGTAAAATTCCTGGGCATTGTAAAACTGACAGCAGTTGCCCAAAGGCTAAAAACAAAACTGTTCCTCCAATTACTCCTGTCACACCACCTATTACTGTCAGCAGTAATCCCCCAGGTGGTGGGAGTGCCCCCAGAAATCTGGGTGGGTTTACTTGGGGAACACAGGGGGACCCTGGCTTAGCCAATTCCCCTACAGCAACTACTCTTGTCTGTGATGGTGGCATGGGGTTTGCCAACTTCACTGCCTGTCCCAACACTTTGGGTAGGTACAGACAGGAGCCCTACATCAATGGTACAAAAGCTGAGGCCTACAGAGACACTGGAGCTAGCATCACTATGGTGGCCCATAGGCTAGTTCCCTCTGAGCAGCTTTTGCCTGGTTTCTCATACCAGGTAACTAACATTGATGGCAAACAGAACAGTCATCCCATGGCAGAGGTATTTCTCAGCTGGGGGGGTGTCACTGGCCCTAAAAGGGTGGCAGTGTCCCCAACCTTGCCTATAGACTGCTTACTGGGAATGACCTAGAACTCTCAGCTTGGGCTGGAGTTGAACAAGACACCCATTCTAAAATGGTAGGCCTTTCACAAAAGGGTAGTGGGGTTGTGCCATTCACAACCCCTGTCCAAATAGATTTCCTCCCTGGAAAGGTTGGAAGGGCAGTGGTAGCCACAGCCCAGGCACAGACAGATTTCCCTGTAGAGACTGGCAGAGCTGTGACAGTCACAGCTCAAACACAAACTGAGTGCCCCCCTGAAAAGGTTGACAAGGCTGTAATGGTCTCAGCCTATACTCAGACTGACATAGGTGTAGTGAAGCCTGAAACTATGGATCACTCCACACAAACAGAGAGTAGTGGGGAGGAAGAAAAGTCTCGCTCTCCCCAGACATTAGGAAAAGGTCAGCCTTCTCAGGGATCTGACCTCACCCCTTGTGAAGGAACTGCCCCAGAGGTAGCCAGGCCTGGCCTGGCAGAGCCTCTGATGTCAGTGGCCCCTTCCAAGGTGGGACCCAGTCTGGTGCAGGTAGCCTGCCTCTCTCTACCCTGCCTCAGTCAGCCCAGGGCTGCAGAGGTCAGGGAGGCCAGTGACCCCCAAGAGGGCCCCTATCCACCAGAACCCCCCCATCAAAAGAATGAGGATTGCCTGGCTAGTAGCCCTAGCCAGGTGATGGTTAAAAACATTCCTGAGGGATCCCCTTTACAGGTAGTTAAGGACCTCCTCCAGAGGGATTCTGATGGGCACAGGCAAACCTGGGACCTTAGGGCCCCAAACCTGACCTGTCCCTCCAGTAAGCCCACAAAAGGGACCCAGCCTCCAGCTTTAGGTAGCCAGAGGCTGACCCTGAGAGCACAGTGCAACTCAGTTAAGGAAAGAAAGGCATCCATGGTGGAGGATGATTGGAGGAAGCGGAGGCCTCACTTTGAGGACACTCACTTCAGTACTCCATCTCAACACCAGCCTTTTTCTTTGCAAAGACACACCAAAGGTAGAGATTCCCTATGGTGGAGACCCTATGATACCTTTAGGGTGAGGGATTGCTTAGTGGACCATGAGACAGGGGGTAACCATGCCAGTGCTGGTTCTTCCTTATATTGCCATTTGGGCAATATAGGCTTACCTGGTCAAGGTCAGCCTTATCTCCCTTCGTTTGGGGGGGGGGGTTGTGTAGGAAGGTGGATATCTGACTATGGTTACCCCCAAAAATGTTACCTAGTGTCTCACTGGTTTTTGACATATTGAGGCTGCGGGCCTGCTAATCAGACCCCAGCCTGCTGTTCTCTCTAACTAAATTGACACTATGCACCCTAGGTGCATAACCAATTGGAATTGGATCACCCTGTGAGCCCCTGTACCAGTGTACACTAGGTACCCAGGGCATTGGTGTATCTAAGGCCTACCAGGGGCTGAAGCATGTATTATGCTACCCCAGGCCTGGCCTAACAAATTTGACACAACTGGATGATCACTCAGCTGGGGTACGTTGGTGTAACCACCTCTTACTTAGGTGTAGTATACCTATACCTAACCTTAAATGGGACACCTGGTAACCTATAAGTCACTCCTATGGCAGGCCTTGACAATCCTGAAGGCAGATTGCTTGGTTCCATGTGAGATGGTGCTCTGGCATGAGCTGAGCCTGTCTGCAGTGGTCGGAACAACTTCCTTCTACCGTTTCCAGATATCGTCATACCATATACTCTTAAGTGCATTATAAACCTCGCGGTTAAATGCTATCTTTGGTTTGGCTTTATCAAAACATGTCGAGTAAGGTGTCATACGAATTGGAATACTAACCCCTCGCCAATTCTGGCGACGGGGTTAGCATTCCACCCTTCTAGAGGGACACGACATGTACAGTACCTGAAACCCGGGTAAAATCAGACATAGCCTCAGCTCCACAAAATGGATGCTGCCACCACAGACACAAGTCTGCCCTCCTGCTGATGGGAGTCCTTCCAGCTTGGGAGACGTGGACAAAGGGTTTCCTGCCAGGGGAGGTGCGAGCACCACCCCAGACAGGATTTTGTGTATTGGTCAGGTAGGGCTTGAAAGGAAACAGACATGCCTGAGGCTCACAAGGAGCCTCGGTGCATATGCCAGTTCAAACCGGTCCTGGGGCACACCAGCCCCGGACCTGGGGCGAGCTGGACAAAGGATTGGGGGTGTAACCACCCCCCTTCCTGGTCCCACCCTTAGGGAGGGACCTAGCAGGTAGTCCGGCCCCTAGAATCCGCTTAAAGGTAGGAGCTGTGTCCTAAGACTTCAGACATCCTGGAATCAACTTAACTACAAGAAGAAGATGGGAACTTCGACGCTCTGCTGCACAGAGGACAGAAGGAAATCTCCCCTATGGTCAGGGAGTGACCATCTTGCTAACGCAAGCACCAACCAGCTATTCGACATCTGCTTTGCCGCCGCCTCCCGCCGGAGCCCGAGCCCAGAGCCCGACAAGACCTGGACCTCCAGACCTCTCACAGCCCGATCCACAGTCCCTGCAAAGAGGGAGTCCGTGGAGGCACCGAGACACGTGGAGCCAGCCATCTTGAAAGACCGACGACAAGCTGCAAGCGCAACAACAGAGGCTCCCTCCAAGTTGTGCTTTGGGTCCTGAGAAGCCCAACATCCGAGCAGCATCTGCACCAAAGGTGAGCCCTCCAGCATCTCCATGATCTGCGTGGGGCCCCTCTGCACTTTGCATCTCGACGTGCCTGCCCGGTCCCTGGCCCGTTGGCTAGTGGCCATTTTGGCAACCTAACTTGAAATCAACGATGCTGGTCTGGTTGCTCCAGACTGGCCCCAGCTGCTCTCCAAAGGAGCAGCCCCTCTGACCTTGCTGGTCAGGACAATCAGCTTACTTCTCTTTCCACAACTCCTGCCTTTGCCAAGGCTTGTTTGCCTCTTTCGAGTCGCCGACACCGCCGACAGTGAGAGCCTACGTGGAACAGCTTGTGAACCGACTCCTGGACGTCGTCGACCCTCAGGGACCACGTGGCTGCGGAGACAAGCTACCCTTCCTCACCTGTTTTCACCCGACATCGCCTGGTACCTACCTGGTGCCACGCCGGTCACTGGCTAGTGACTGTGAACACTGTCCCCTCTGCTTTCAGGTCTTCTACAACTCCGATCCACTCTTGGATCCACCGCATCTCTTCTGGACCGACCGCCTGCAGCATCTTTGTCATCAGGCTCCATTGAATCGATAGAAGAAACCCGACGCACTTCGAGACCTATGCACCCGCTTCCTGTGGGTGAGGTAAAGCTGGCACTCCGGTGCCCAAGTGTAGAGAAACATCTCTAGTGTCTGTGTTTTGAATCTTAAATTCGTAATCCTTCTAGCAGTAACTTTTGAACTTTTACGCACCCATTGAAAACCTATGGGAGCACGCGTGTAACTTTCCTCACTGCACACGCGACCCGTGGACCTCCTGGTCACTAACTGAAGTTAGCTCCTTGTAGGCCCAGCGATTCTAGAGGCCCTAGGCCTTTTCCCTTTCCTGTTCGTGGTACTTATACCACTATTTTAGTATATGGTTTGATCGGCCACCAGGGCCTATCCATATAAAGTGCAACTTCTGTATATTATAACATTGTCTTGTTTAACGATAGTGCTCCTGTGCTCATAAAGAGTCTAGGGGATACTTTGAGTAATAAATACATATATATTTTGAATATATATCCGTGTGGTGTCCTTTCATTGGTATAAAGGGGGGTTACATATGGTAAAACAGCTTGCTTAACACGCTTTAACGAGTTTAGCCTCAAAGACTGCTTAGCCTACGCTACCACTAGGGCAGCTAGTCCGAAAAGGTTGACTTACAACCACACCATAAGGGTTGCTTGGCATGGTACAAGGTGGTCACTTTAACTAGTGAACAGCATATACCAGGCCAACTTCTCACAATCTCCCAGGTCGTAGATCCTACCTTGTTGTCCCTACTCAGGGTCTTGGCCCTATCGGAGACTAGAGCCTTGTAGTTGTGTTGTTTTAGGCTCAGTAGATGGAGTTTCTCTGGCGTCACCCCAGATTCTAGGTCACTCTCCAGTCTATAAATTTCAGTTTCGAGAACTTCTTTGTGTTTATCTTTTTTGGAGCCGGAAATCAATGACAGAGCCTGCCCCCGAATTACTTTCTTGAATGCTTCCCACAGGGTCTGGGAAGAGGATCCGGACCCCACATTGTCGGAGAAATATTTGTCCATGGCTTTGATAAGGTCCTTCCGGATTTTAGGGTTACGGAGGTGCCAAGGGATAATTGGGGCTAACCTTCCTACTGTGCTCTGACTAAGGATCATGTGAACCCATACGGGCAAGTGATCGGAGATGCCTCCAGCCAAGTGTTTGATTTTGTGTATGTAAGTGACTTGTGCAGCTGGTATAAGACAATAGTCTAAGCGGGAGAGGCTGTGATGTACCCCAGAATGAAAGGTGTGTTGTATCTGGTCTGGATGATAAACTCTCCATCCGTCAACCAATCCCATCGCTTCAAGCAAATCCGGCAGCCAACAGGCAGAGGGCCCCACCTCCCGTGGGGGATATCTATCTAATGTGCCCGAGACCATGCATTAAAGTCTCCCCCTAGAATTAAAAGGCCATCCAGAATGGTGGGTATGACCACACCTAGGTCAGCGAAAGTAGTGCCCTGCATTCCTGTTGGGATGGATGCGGACATAAAGGTGATGAGACGGCCCTCCCACATCCCGGAAACACCAACATAGCTACCTCGATCATCTACCCATGTGGACCTTATGGCAAGTGGGAGCGGGTTTTTCGCCATGATACCCACACCTCTTGAACCAGAGGTAAACCCCGCATGTGCAACCATCTTGTATCCCCCCTATGCATTGCCTTACACAGATTTCCGATCAGGTGTGTCTCCTGGAGCAGAACGATATCCGGTGCCTGCCGCTTAATGTATTGGAGAACCACACTACATTTGATTTTGTCCCCGAGCCCGTCGACAATCCAACTCAAAATT
The DNA here is from genome assembly GCF_964204655.1 of Triturus cristatus. Taxonomy (NCBI): domain Eukaryota; kingdom Metazoa; phylum Chordata; class Amphibia; order Caudata; family Salamandridae; genus Triturus; species Triturus cristatus. The sequence continues at coordinate 304,068,604 of NC_140582.1, read as the reverse complement.
TTAAAATTTTTGTTCCCCATTGCACTTGCCATTCAGTTCGTAAGTCCCGGAATCCTCCATACTGACACATTCGGCAACCCTTCTGTGGGTGAACCCATATATCGCACCGATGTAACAAATACAACAATAAACAAATAAAATGTCCCCCTCCTAACAACCCCCCGCCCTGCTGCCCTGAACTCTGGGCATGAAACTGGCCATTCTAAACTTGCAGAGTGCTTGTCGCCCTAGTGAAAAAATAAAAGGAGAAAAAAAGGGAGGGTGCAGCTCACCGTCCTCCAGCCCCTCTATCCCAAAGTAAATGGTAGAACCTCAAGGGAAAAAACACACATCAAAGTCTTGGATCTCAACAGTCATGGAGAAGTTCCTCCCCGATCATTAACAGCGTGTCCACCCAGTACCTGACACAGTCCCTTTCTGGGCCGAGAAAGCCAGGATTGGTATCACCTCATCGTCACGGTGTTTTCATCCAGTAGACTGCAATGCTTCGCCGTTCCTGGAGCGCTGATCCTGTGGGCTTCGGGCCTTCCTGTTCTCAATCCAGTCTGCTGCCTCCTCAGGATATTCGAAGAACCAGGTTCTCCCTTCTGCCTCGACCCGGAGACGTGCAGGAAACAACATAGAGTACTTCAGGCCTCTTTCCCTAAGCTCTCTCTTCACTGCAAGGAAAGTTCGTCTCTACTTTTGCACCCTCTGTGTGAAGTCTGGAAAGAAGGAGACGCCTGCATTCTCATATCGGAGTGAGGCCCCCGCCCTATCATTTTGGAGAATAACATCCCTGTCCCGGAAGTTTAACACTCTCGCAAGCATCGGTCACGGAGGGGTCCCGGGCTTAGGACGCCCCCCCCGGCACTCTGTGGGCCCGCTCGATGACAAAGAATTTGCTAAGCCCCTTGGGTTGGAGGTGCTTTAGGATCAAGTCCTCGACAAAGAGGTCAGGAGACTGCCCCTCCGCCTGTTCTGGGACTCCCAAAATGCATAGGTTGTTGCGCCGAAGGCATCCTTCGTAATCATCTAGCTTCATTTCGGTGAATTTGCAAAAGTTCTGTAGGTCTATGACTTCCCCTTGAAGCTGCGTGACATCTCCCGTCAGACTGGTTGTAACGATTTCAGCCTGTTTGACTTTCTCATTTAGTTTGGTAAGGTCTGCTTTGATCAGATTGATGTCGATAGCAATAGTGTCCATCTTGTGCTCCTGGGAGGTTTTAACACTTGTAATAGCGTCCATGACATCTTTGAGTGAACGTTCCTGTTCCTCGTCACCTTGTTCCCCTAGGGATGCACCTCTAGACTGGCGGCTCTGTATCATGTCTTTGGGCAGAGTGTAGCGGTCAAGTTTGTTGGTCTGCGTTACTTTGGGCCCTCTGGAGCCTGAGGGCTTATTCCTCCCCATTGCAGCCAGTCCTTCCTTTGCAGGTTTTCAATAGTGTCTAGGTCTGACTGTAATGGGGGAGATATGAGGGGAATGAGTCGCTCCCCTCCTAGACAAGCAAAGGAGGCCAGCAATTCAAAGAGAGAGGGGGGAAGGGACGGTGGGCTAGTGCGCTTGATCGACCCACCCGCGCCCGACCCTCGGCGCAAGAAATGGTGTGGAGGTGACGAGCAGTTAACCGGTCGAAGCGGAGGTCGAGGGCCCGCTAAGTCACACTACGGCTCTAGGTACTCACAATCTCAGGGTATAGGGCAGGCTGACACATCCACTATCCCGGTCCACTGGTCAAGGAACTTCGATTTTCAGGGGGCCCCTGGATTTTAGTGCTAGCTTTCAATGTGTGTGGGGGGGCCACCACCTCCTGCAGGGTAGCACCTTCTGCCCGATCAGAGTGTGCGTCACTCAGTTAAGTCCTGGACCCTGCCGGTGCTCAACCGCGCCTTCCAGTTCGCATCACAGTCTAATGAGCCGACATCACGGAGCAATGGCGTCCCGGCCAGTAGCTGCTCACTCAGCCTCCGTCTTGGCTCCAGGCTGAAGTAGGCTTCTCTCCTCAGGCTCAGCTGCAGGCATCAAGTCCCTATCGTTGCCGCATTAGCAGGGAATTAATCCCGAGGGGCCGCCGTCCAGGCTCCGGGTTCTCGCAGGCCTCAGACGGGTCCACCTCGCCTCAGCTACGGCACCTATCGGTACTGTGGGCCCCGGCTTCAGGAAGCCATACAGGCCTCGGGCGGTCAACCCCGTCAAATCAGTCCGCAGGTGTCGGTCGAGATCAGGGTGAACGGGAAACTACTCCGCAGGACCTCCGGTGTGCTTTCACCCCTCGGGGGAAACGGATCAGTGTGGCGGATAGACGTGGGGGATGCAAGGATCACGGAGCCGTGGAGTTAGGCGGCCACCACGGTTGGCTGCTAGGCCATGCCCCCGTTTTAGTCAATTGAACTGAAAATTCTGCTGCAGTATTCACTAAATAGCCCTAAATATTTTTTTTAAAATTCTCATGAGGATAGCCTCCTTCCCTGCACCTCCCAAAACAGTTGTGTACATTAGGTTTGCTTGCACAGCGATATTCGAGAAAGATACGTTCACCAGTTGACACTGAAACTTAGCCATAATCATCAGAACTGTACAGACTGTGGTGGGTACAAATACTTTTTATGGTCAAGGGTAGACTGTCAGGATAAGAATGAATAAAAGTTCACAGAGGGCACAGCGGGATATGCGATATTGCTGAAGAGAAGAGAAGAGTAAGGTGGCTCCTGTAGATCTGTACTGGGTTTTCATTCTAGATTCCTGGGGCATAGCAGTAAAAGACATGCTATCTGGTTTTCTCATTTTTGCATTTAGTGCTCTGTAGTGTTTCAGTGTTACTTCTGCAGGAATCGCGGGGTGACCTTGGCTGCTAGTTATGGTGGGATCTTGAAGATAATGGAGCTGGAATTGAATATGTTGAAGGCCTTAAGGAGAAGTCAATGGCATTTGCTGATATGGATGAAGAACTAGATTACATGAACTGAAGTGTGGAGGACATTCTTCAGTGGGAGGGGATGAAAACAGAAGGACATTTTCTGTCGAGGTGGGGTAGAACTAGAGCATCTGTTTCTGACAAGAAAACCTTCCTTTTGTGGAAAAGTGGTAATCTGTACTAAGTAATCTTTGTCTTGTGGGAGATGTGTTTCTTCAAGATGAGGGGAGGTTACAGGTGAATGTAGCTCCAGAAGGACACACACAGATAAATGGACATTTCGAACAGTTCAAGGACAAAGGAAACAGCAAAGCTACCATAGTGAATATTTATTGCATATTTTTAACAGGTACCTGCCCTCTCATCATGGTTAACATTATATCAATAAACAATAAGGGGCAGATTTACAAGCCCCTTGCAACACTTTTGCACCACCTTTGTGTCAATTTTGTCATGCAGCGGCAGCGTAAACAATGCAGCCAATTTACAACGTGACACATCAGAGGAGATGCTTCACGTTGTAAAGCCCTGTGTTACTTTATACCTGCGTCAGGTATAATGTATGCAGGGTGGGCGTTCCCAAGCAGGAAAGCCTCGTAAAAGTGCTGCAGTGAAATCTACAAGATTTCATTGCAGCACTTCTAGGATGCCACTGCATCAAAACCTGATGCCTGCTAGAAGTGTGACACAGCATAATAAGTATAGGCCTCAACATGCATTGCTGGAGTTGCGTTGTGCTTGCGACACAACTCCAGCAATGAGTGACTTTTGGGCCAACAGAGGCGTCAGAATGTCTGACGCATCTGTCAATCCTTGCGCTGTTGGGCGCCGTATTGTAAATACGACGCATCCATGGTGGCGCAAGGGTATCGTAGGCTGTCGTAGGGAAAATGACGCATCCCTACAGATACATCAGTTTCTTGTAAATCTACCCCTTAAAGGCTCTACACTGCAAGCAACATTGTCAGGCTATAATGCTCACTGTGTGACAAACATTATGATATAATAATACCATTAAAGAAAATGTGCATAACGTGTATTAAAAATAAAACATAACACTTCAGGGAGCCTAATATCCAACTGCATTCAATGCAAAATAGCAATCAGCAGAGCATACGAACCAAAGACAATTGTCATTTCAACTGACCCGGGTTCTCACTATTAAAATGACAGTTTTAGAATAGTGCTCAAATACACAGAAATTTAGACCAGTATGTATGTGCCTTCTCTAAAAACAAGTCAATGGAGCTTAATCACGGGAAGAGCAAAAAGATATCTAATGAGTAGGTGGCAGGATCTTCTACCCAAGGAAGCACTGAATGTCCCAGAGGAGAAAATATCATTCATATAGATTAATCATTCTCTTGAAGTCCTGCTTCCACTTACCAAGTTTCAAAGCGAGGTTGTGTTTCTAGGAAATGAGGAAATGTACAAAACTCTGAGAATTCTGGCTTCCAGGCCTGCTTGAACCACAAAAAATAGCAGGCATATGCAAAGCGACAGGAAGCTCCAAACTATGATAACATGGTATCCATATTCAATTATAAAATATTGGCACATTTTTGGGTAAATACATGATTATTAACACTAATGGTAGGAGCTGGTCTGAGCTTAATGCGCCAGCTCTTAATTCTTTATTTGAAGCCAATTGGCCCACATTGACCGATTGAGTAGAATCTGGTGCTCACGCTTTAGGCTCTTGGATCAGATCCTCACTCTGCTTATTAGTTCAAATTTCTAGCAAAAAATCAATCGAACTTCCCCCCTGCCCTATGGTACAATGATTGATTGCACCAAATTAAAAAATTGTGCAAAGGTTTAGAAAGAGGATGGCGACAAAACTACAGTCATGAGGACACATTGAGATATAAAGTGGCCCTAAAAATTATCAGAAAGAATGAAGCATTGCTAAAGCCAAATTCTACTCAGATAAAATTACGGTGGCCAAAAACTGCTCTAAAACTTTATTTAAGGTAGTCAAGAATCTCTCGGATCAGGCTAGTACTGCCCCTACTACTCCTCTCACACAAGTTCAATGTGACGAAATCGAAGACTTTTTTCTAAAGAAAGTAACAAATACTCAGTTCTCATTTTTAGCCACTTCTTTGGCTAGCTCCTCTGAAGTTCCTTCCAACAAAACTTGTGCTTTGAACATCTTTCATCCTCTAGATGTGACCTAATTTAGTTCAATGCTCGCAACTACTAGATCAGGCTCTCAACTTCACCCTTGTACCCCCTCAATTTTGGGCAAGCTTGTATTAACAGTTGTGGAGCAATTTACTCAACGATTACATTCCTCCTTGAAGAAGGCATTGCTCGTCTAGCATGGAAGCTTTCTCTGGTTACACCTTTATTTAAAAAAAACTAAAAACTTGGACCCTCTTGTACGGTCAAACTATAGGCCTATATCACTCTTGCCCACATTGGCTAAGGTGCTGGAGAAGCATGTCAATGTGCAGCTCCCATCCTTCATCGAATTACATGGTCTATGGCATGCTTCACAATCAGGCTTCAAATCTGGTCACAGTACTGAATCAGACATTCTCAGCGTTACTGAATATCTGCGCTGTCAGGTAGATAAAGGTGGTGCAGCGGCACTGATCCTTTGGGATCTTAGTGCCACATTCGACAATGTGAATCATTCCACTCTGCTGTCCAGACTAGTAGATATGGGTGAGCGGGGCGCAGCCCTGGCATGGTTGAGCTCTTTTTTATATGACCACACCTTTCAGGTGCATTCACATCATCATTGGTCTAAACACCACCTAGTTTCCAGGGTGCCGCAGGGCTCGACCCTGAGCCCTCTTCTTCTCAACCTATATGTGAGACCATTAGCTGAGAATGTAGAATCCCATGGGCTTACACTGTTCTCATGGAGATTAAACCCAAATTGTGGTATTATTATCATCTCAGGATAACCACAAGACAGAATCTTTTAACACCTGTCTTGCCCAAGTTTCGTCCTGGATGAATGGGAACTAAGTAAAATGGAATGGGGTCAAGATGGAGGTTCTGCTGGTGGGTAACCAACGTCACCTTTGGGGGGCCTCTGCTATGGGTATCACTCCCTCACTGGTCCATGTGATAAAAAATGTGATGGTAGGGCTCGATGACAAGTTGTGCATGATCAATCATATCAACAAAGTAGCAGCTACCTGTTTTGGCCTCCTTAAGTGGTTAAGAAAAATCTTGATGTACCTTCCAGCCCCTGCTCAGAGAATGGTAGTCCAGGCCCTGGTAATGTCCACACTGGACTACGGCAGTGTTCTATACTTAGGTGCTGCTACATCGCTGCTCAAACGGTTTCAGACCGTACAAAATGCGGATGCTCGGCTCCTCCTACATTCACCCAGATTGACCTTATCAGCCAGTATGTTACACACTCTTCACTGGTTCCTAATTGAACGTCGGGTTCAATTCAAAGCCTTATGCTATATGCATAAAGTGTCTTTTCAACACAGAGCCCATGTACCTGAGATCTTTGGTGTCCTGGTATACACCTAAAAGCTCACTCCGCTCTAGCTATCTGGAGCTGGCTGTAGTTCTCAGAATCAAGAGAACCTGTCAAGACTGTCAGGCATTTCCCTGTCTGGGACCAAAACTGTGGAATACCTTGCCACAATAATTGAGAGCTTGCAAATCACTTACAGCATTCCGTAAACTGCTCAAAACATGGTTCTTTCCTCCTCTTCATAAACAATCGCCCTTGGCTTTCGGTAATGCCAGTTGGTTCTGTACATCGAAGGAGTATATGGACATGATACAAGCAGGATTAAAGTTTTCACACCCCTCCTTTTTACTGAGAGGAAACATTCCAGTTTACAACAATTTAATAGAGTACAATCTCATCACTTCTTTATTAATCTCTTAGTTGTCACTTTCCTCATCCATTTTTAGACATAGCAAGCATGAAATATTTGGCTATATCCGTATTTTTGCAAAAGTGCTGGATGATACACAATAATAATCTAATGGTGATATATATGACAACCACAATTATAACAATACCAATAATGGGTTCAAATATTTTCATACATCAAGGGCCAAAATCCTCCACCAATCATGCCCAGATGCTATTGGGACTTAGGTCAGGGCCGCTTTGTATCTCATGTAATTCCTGTACACTTCCCTTAATGTTATCTATTGCTTCATCTATGATAAGAGAAGTGTAGGGAAAATTAGTAGATCAGTCAGTCCCTCCCATTGTACAGAACTACCCCCTTTGGCTGCTGAAAGATGATCTAAAGCCATTCTATGTTGAATCAACATCTTGGAGTAGACATCTAAGTGTTTTGTTACTAATCCTTAAGTTATTGGGGTTGAGTTTGCTATTTCTTCTAAAATGTCTGCATTTTTCCTATTCCATTTAAAGAAACAGTCATCTCATACATTGGAATTAAAGCAGAAAAGAATCTAATGATGGCTTAAATGGCCGACCCACCCCTGTTCCATTCTAAGGGATAGTCACCAAAGCGTCTGATAGCAGGAATGATGTCCCTGGATAAAAAGTCTCAGTCCAATTTAAGGGCAACCAAGGTTATGCTTGTGACCCACAAATAAAATATGCATGACCTTCTTGTGGGGGACGTTTAAGAAACATCAGTCCATGGAGAAGGCGGTACTTCCCCAAAGCGAAATCACATTTGCCATGTCCAACAAAAACACTAGAGACACTTCCTCCTTGGTGTTCACAATAAAATATTGCTCAGTTATTGCAAGATGAGGTTTTCTGGTATATTGTAGTCAAAGGATTGTTAAAATTTTCAAGGCCTGGGATTTAACAGGGGAGATGCCAGCACACTCTGGCAGGGTATGCCCAAAGTGGAAAAGATGGAGGCAAGTTTCATTAAAACTAATCGGCACTCCAATCACAAGAATGCTATCTCCAACATCAATGTAAATGCAAATGCAGCAGGTGCAAGAGTATATAGTTCAATTTTGGGATAACTCCCCATTCTGTGATACAATGTATACCACCACTAGTCAGATGCCCAAAGAAGCAATGAGGGTATCAGGCCAGAACCACAGGAGAATCCAGTGTTCAGAAGGAGGAGGCCACATACCTCAGACAGAGGTAGTAACAGTGAGAAGCTGTTGGCTCACCATCATGTAGCAGTGGTGGGGCAGAAAAAAAAGCTGACACGAAGACCTTTACACACTGCCAAATGACAGGGCGACAGCGGGAATAGCTTCAGTGAATGTTCCAGAGCAACCCAAGTCCCTGAGGCAGAAGCATGAGCATCATTGTCTCTAGGAGAAGCAACTTGTTTGCAGCAGGAAAGTCCACAGATGATAACATTTAACTGCTGTGTTTGTGATGAGCAGGATCTGATATGGTGTGCGCTAGAGAGTCTGTTGTGCAATATTCCTCTGGTACACTTTAACGCAGACCCACTCACCAAGCTGGAAGGAATAGCAGGCCTCAGTGGAACATTCAAAATAAGGTGAGTTGTACCTGAGAATGGAAACTGTAAAGATACTTGTAGGAAAGCCATCCTTTTTGCCCCGATCACCCCCATTTTTTGGGACTGATGCCAGGGGCTCTGAAAGTGCCCTGGGCTCTGCTAACCAGACCCTGGTCAGTGCTCTAGCCTCTAAAAGATACATAGTATTTGATGTAATTCTAATTGGCAAATACAACCTATTTTTAAGTCCCTTGTATATAAGAGAGCATGTAGGTTAAGTGTGCAGTGCTGTAGTGCCCGCTGTCATTTTAATTTCAGGCCCGCCCTGTATGCTGGTTTTAAAAGAAAACTGCGTCCAAATTCAACTTTGGAATTAAAATTGATTCCACAGTCCAAAACTATCTCTTCTATTACTTTTAAGTCACCCCTAAGGTCTACCCTAGGTGCCACAAGGGTAGTGTGCATTGTTATAAAAAGCAGGGACCATATAAAATATGTTTATATGCCTGGGTGAGTAAAAACACCCAAAGTCATTTTTCACTATTGTAATGCTGCTAGGACCATTGGCTAACATAAGGAAGGCTTTGTTACATTTAATAAATCTTTGCATTGGAGCTAGTTGGCAATACCATTCAAAGTATCACAATAATGTTTACAATAAATCCAAGAATTTGCCAAAGTCATATTTAATATAACTAATTACAGGAAAGTAGTTTTAGAATTTACCGTCCTGAAGTTAATTAAAGCAGCCCTGTAGCAGCCTCTTCTGACTGGTCAGCCTCTGACAGCCTGAGCCAAGCTGCTCCATGCGTAAGTGTAAAGAGGCCTGGGGCTGCAACAATACAGCCATTTGGTGGCAACAGATTTGCTTCCTGGAGAAGATAGGGAGAGAAAGGGGGCTGGTGAGGTAAGCTGCACTTCAAAAGCAGGAGAACAGATGTTACAAGATCCAAAACAGCCTCTACTTCCTTGATCCCCAGCCAGATAGGAGCCCCCTTAATTAGATTAGGAGAGTGGCTGGAAGGTGAGTGTAGTCAATTGTTCGCCACACCTTTAGATTGGGTTAAACAGACACACCAAGGAAAGATTTTCTCCATTTAGATTTTTGGGCAAATAGTGCATTTTGGGCCACAAATATAACACACTTTTGAAGTGGTCATAGCAGAGGGAGATAGCTTTACCCCTATTGGTTAAGGTGTCCACCCTCCTGCCAGCCCAGGGTGGAGGATAAATATGGAAAAGCTGCAGGAGCTCCTCATATCACTGCCTGGGACAACATAAGAAAAAGGACTGCCCTGCTGGACCTCTGGACTGCACCATAAAAGGCCAGCAGTCTGAAAGACAACACCTGCTACACTCACCAGGCTCCACCAAGAAAAGGCTGTGCCCGGCTCAAAGAAAAAGGAGTGGACTACCTGATAAGCAACAGGCACAATAGAACTGGAAGAAGTCACCTGCAAAGCCAAAAGGGTAACACCCCCCCCCCCCCCCCCCAGCCGACCACTGGAATTTTTATGGACAATGCAGGCGGATTGTGGGAAATTGATTCCTAGCCCCCAAGAGACAAACCAGAATTTCTGAACCGTTGGTCTGAGATGGTGGACACAGTAATTTTCCCCAAAGAAACTACAAAACAACAAGGTTTCAAAGTTTAGAAACTTTCTGAAAAGTTTTTCAGAAAAGCTCCAGGAGAAGACTGGCTCGATCTCGAGAGTCAAGCCACAGTCGTCGACTCACGAATCTGCCTGAACACACTGGTTTATACCACGGAAAGCTCCGGAGCTCCTCACCATTGCTTATCTGTATATTGAATAGCTTTGCTGACATGAGTTTTCTTTTGTCCCACAGGGACCACCCCCTGACATGTTGCTGTACCTGCAGATGAAGCAATATAACATACCTGAGGAAGCCATTGGGCACCAGCACAACAAGCAGTGCCAAGGAGGGGTGAGTGGTGATAGTTTATACTAGAGATAACCACATTGTTAATAACCATAACTTCTTGCACCAATCTGTAAGTGCTGGCTTTTGCCATCTTGAGTACCAGGAAAATCAGAGTTTTACACCTATTAACAATAAAGAATAAAACTTTGTGCTTAGTTGGATTGGCTATTATTGGGAGGGACACTTGGTCTGCCTTAGGTTTTAATGAGTGCTGAGGCATTCTGGATAGGTTCTACTGTGGGTCCACCTTCACCATTACAGGTTCCATTGAGGAGACAAATCACACATCATTAGTCCCAGTGAACCACAATGTGGATTGTACCTGTGAAAGTAAGTCTGTTAAATCAGAGGACATGGCAATGTTGTCTGTGTCATATTCACTATCTAATTGTGCTGTTTCTGCCTCATCTGTTGCCACTGGTTTCTAGTTGGGCGGGCGCAATATACTCTGCTATGCATCTTTCACTGTTTTCTAGATAGGCAAGTGTCATGTACTCTGCTATGCACGTTTCACTATTATCTAGTTGGGCAGGTGTAAAATACTCTGCTGTGCACTTTAGGCATGCCCTGTACTTTAGTTTGAGGGTACTGTTTCAAGATCTGTTTTCATAAATGCGAATGCAAAAATGTTGCCCTGATTAGTTAAAAGCTTCTGCTTCCTGCTGACCTCAGGGTCACCTGATGGTTGGCTATTGTTTATAAGTTCAACTGCCCTAAAAGGTGGTGTTATTTAGTTAAAAGCTTTCTGGTGACCTCACGGTCGTCTGGTATGCTTGCTTGTTGTTTATTTGTTCAGCTGTCCTCCATCTATTTAAGGGCCTGTTAGACATGTCAGCCTTAGAGTGGTCTTTTCCAAAACAATATGCTTTCACTCCTTTTTGCTGAATTCAAATCTTTTGGCATTAAGACTCTACAGACTTTAACACTGCTAACCAGTAAAAAAGTATTTATTCTCTTTCCTTTAAACATATTGGAATTGCCTTACATCCAAATGATTCATTTAATTTATGTGTAAATTAAATGCTACTAGTGGGCCTGCGGCACTACTGTGCCACCCACTCAAGTAGCCTCTTAAACGTGTCTCAGGCCTGCAATTGCAGCCTATGCGTGTGATTTTAAACTGCCATTTTGACCTGGCCAAAGAAATCTTTTGCCAGGCTTAGTCCTTCCTTATTAATAGATACAAGTTATCCCTAGGGTAGTCCCTAAACAGCCCATATGGCAGGGCACATTGCATTTAAAAAGTTGGACATGTGCCTTTAAGTTTTATATGTGCTGGTAGTGAAAACTCTCAAATTAATTTTTTTACCATTGCAAGACCTACCTCTCCCATAGGATAACATTGGGTTACCTTATTACATTTATTAAGTGATAACTTTTATTTTTTGGAGCAAGTAGGAAAGTCATGTTTGTCATCTTGAGAATTGTAATTTAAAACCCCCTTTAATGCTAAAGTCGGATTTTAAGTCACAATTCTGAAAATGCCACTTTTAGAAAGTTGCACAAACATATAGTGCCAAAACTGACTGACCCTTTTCAACTCCAATTTATCTGTGGCAGTTATATTCAATATACAAAAACAATAAAAGCGAACACCATTTATTCTTTTATATACATCATTCAAATACTTTTGTTTTTTGTAACACACAGAAGAACACATACAAAATTGAATCAGAAATGTTATTCCTTCCAACCAACATGAATTAATACACAATAGTGGATACAAACAACTTTAAATAAACAAAGAAATGTGAATAATACAACACACAAAACAAACAAACACATACAATAATGAATCAGTTCTAATTTTACGATCTCCAAAACAAGAGCTAAGAATGAGTAACATATATATATACATTTATATGACACTTCAAATTAATTAAGCTATTCTTTTCTATACGGACAATGCACCTCTGACACATCCTAACTTCTGAAGCCAGGTTGAATTTTTTTTAAATATAACAATTGATGGTTCTCTGGATTTCAGTGTCACTCTTTTTTTTATATAATTGTTTTAAGACAGTAAGCACACAAAATTCTGGTCATCGCGTTTCGAACCCACTACATCATCTTTCTGGGGTTCTCCTCAGGACACAGAACTAATATCCACTCTCATGTAGCTTGAAGTATTGGCACAAGTCTGCTGGTCAAATTCGTTTACTAGAAAAAAGTACCGACACCGCTCCTTTGTATCGCGATCTTCTGATTTATTCAGACTCCATGCTTGAAAAAAGTAGAACAATTTTTATATGTTTGTTGCAGTATTCCCACTACGTTCCTTGTTAATCAATCGCTGCTCAAAGGCTGTCAGCAACTGCGGTTTTTATATTTTAAAAAAATTCAACCTGGCTTCAGAAGTCACAATGTGTCAGAGGTGCATTGTCCATATGAAAAAAGAGCAGTTGAATACATTTGAAGTGTCATATACATGTATATATATGTTACTCATTCTTAGCTCTTGTTTTGGAAATCGTAAAATTACAACTGATTCATTATTGTATTTGTTTGTTATTGTTGTATTCACATTTATTTGATTATATAATTGTGTTGGTATCCACTGCTGTGTATTAATTCATGTTGGTGGGAAGGAAGAATATTTCTGTTTCAATTTTGTATTTGGTCTTCTGTGTGTGACAAAAAACAAAAGTATGTGTATGATGTTTATAAAACAATAAATGGTGTTTGCTTTTCTTGAATATAGCGGCCATAGATGAATTGGAATTGAAAAGGATCAGTCAGTTTGGGCATTGTATATTTGTGCAATTGGTAGCTCAACCTTACTGACTTTATGAGACCAACCCCTTTGTTTGGTATAACTTTTAGAAAGTTGGCATTTTTTGACTCAACCATTTAGTGCCTTCAACATGTTCCTCAGTCACATGACCAGGTATAGCTGGCAGTTGGCCTTTTGTGTATTCCTCCTAGACAGTATCACAAAGGAGGGTCTGGGTGTTTGTAGTATGGGCCATCTCTGATTTTATTGGCAGTGGAGCTGTCATCTACCACACTTGTACTTCAAAGCACTGGCTCAGCTCACACACAAAGGAGTTCACACCAGTCTATTGTGCCCCCAACAATGAAAGACGTCACAGCCTGGATGAGAAACAGCTGCCTAAAGTTCACCTTGGATAAGACAGAGGTCCTCTCCTTAGACCCTCCCCCACCGCTTGGTACACCTCCTGGTGGCCCTCTGCCCTCGAAAACCCACCCACCCCGAAGGACAATGCCCGAAACCTCTGCACCTCTCCCTCACCATGACGCACCAGATAAACGCCGTCACCTCCACCTGTTTCAACTCCCTCTGCAAGACCTTCAAGTGGATCCCTCCGAAGCCAGAAAGACTGTCAACCACACACTCATAACTAGCAGACTGGACTACGGAAACGTCCTCTATGCTGAAATCAACAAATCCCTGCTACACAAACTCCAGACCATCCAAAACACCGCAGCCAGACGAGTCCTCGGCACCCCACGACATGAGCACATGACCCAACACCTGTGAGACTTCCACTGGCTCCCCGTCGAGAAGAGAGTAACTTTCAAGCTACTCACCCACGCCTACAAATCCCTCCACAACATCGGACCCAAATACCTCAATGAAAGAATCTCTTTCCAAGCACCCAAAAGAAACCTACTCTCTGCCGACTTTGCCCTGGCAGTGACCCCACGCATCCGCAGAGCCAGAGCAGGTGGAAGAGCCTTCTCCTACATCACAGCTAAAGCCAGGAATGAGCTCCCAGTCAAAATCAGACGGTCCCCTACCCTGCTTTTTGGCTGACCCAGAGCTGCATCCCCCCTACCGTCTTGAGACCCTCACAGGTGAGTAGCGCCCTTTAAAAGCCCCTGATTGATTTATTGATTGAACACTGTCCAAATTAACTTGACACATACCTCACATCGCAGCTCTCGTAGCTCCCCATCGGAAATAACGCAGCATAAAGCAACTCGACACAGACATCGCATTGTAGCCCTTGCAGCTCCTCATCAGGAGCTGATGATGTGCGATGCAGCTCCATCCAAATCCAGCATCGCTCCTCTGAAGTGCAGCTGTGCAGTGCAATTCCCTGCATAAAGTACATAAGGTACCAGTCTCAGCAGGCCTACCTTGGTACTTGTATCCGGCCCATGCTACATCGCGTTCAGTTTAAACTTTTGACTTTGTCTCGGTCCAGCACGACCAGATAACCACAGTTGGCACTTTGGGCTTTTAAGCACAATTTTTACCTAAACCTTTAAAATTGCATTTTTCTAGTTCTTTTTGGATTTTTTCTCATTTTGAGGTCAAATAGTTTATGAAAATGTACTATTTTCTCTAAATTGGTATGGGATTTTTCTTGTGTTGTATTCTCACGTTATTACTGTTGGTGTGCAGCATAAATACTTTACACATTGCCTCTACGTTAAGCCTCACTGCTTCAGTGCTTAATGTGTTTATTTACTTACCCTTCAGTTTAATGCCACATTCTCCCTTGGAGACAACCTACTAATTGACAGGAAACACTCCTTAATCTTACAGACAGTGGCAGCTCCTCCTTTAGGGCAGTTGAGCATCCCTCCCAACCCCGCTGTGAGTGCAGCAAACACAAATAAAATAGTAATACAATTGTTTTATTACCATGTCATCATAAAGCGCACAGATGCTAGTGTGAAGGCAAGGGTGGGGCCTTTCCTGCTGATTGACAGCAGGGACGACTCTTCCTAAAGTTTAAAGTGCGCATGTCGTACTCGCCGGCTGTCTTGTGACAGCTGGCCCAACAGGCACATTTCAGGCATCTCTAACCAGAGCTGTGCTATTCAGTCGACTGGATTACAGACACAAGGCACCAGTCTCAAGAGGAGCGCTGGGTTAGCCTGTTCCAACCAATCTTGTCAATTCTCTTATGCTGATTCCTATTATAAACAGCGTGAGAGCAGCTCCTGGATTGGTTGGGTTGGGGATGGGGCTCTACTCTGGGACCCACACTCAGAGACATAGCCTGACGTCTTCATACATTTTTAATTGCTTGTCTTCTCCCATGGTTCTCGCTGTGGGTGCCGGACTCTGTGTCATGTCGTATCTTCTGGCTCTTGACTCGGTAAGAGCTCAGTTCAAAGACAAGAAAAACTGAAACCAGGACTGACTGGCATGCCACATAAATCCCTTCAAGCACACTGAATCTTGTCCTTCCATTCAGCTGAGCAGTTCAGCTCCTAATTTTATTCAGCAACATCTGAAGCTTGTTTGTGCATGGCCCCGGAAGAATCCTACTGAATGTAATGCATAAAGAGCAATTGGAAGAATAAACCATTTAAGTTATAAAGCACACAAACACATAACAGAAAAGAGATGCAAGCCAGAGGGAACTTAAGTGACTTGTTGTTAGAAATGTGGTTTCTCTTTGTCAGACTATGCACCCTGTTCAAGCAGGAACCCCCACTCTAGTCAGGGTAAGCTAGCTACATACTAAAAGATAACCTGTGCTCCCCCTCTGTTAGCTTGGCACACAACAGTCAGGCCTATCCCGAGAGGCAATGTGTAAAGTATTAGTGCAACACACAAACAGTAATACAATGAAAACATCACGAAAATACTCCACACAGGGTTAGACAAATAGATAATAGCAATTAGCAAAACAAGATCAAGATGACAAAAATCCAATAAGTAAAGCCGGAGTTATGAATTTTCAAAGATCAAATGAAATTATAGTGCTTAGAGTCATTAAGCAAGAACCGAGGACATCTGGTCATGCTAGACAGGCGTAAATCCATAGTTCAGACCGACCATGATGGAGGGCAGGCCAACAACAGGTCTCCCTCAGGTTCCACTGAAAAAGTTCCTTGGCTGGAGGTAGTGTCAACGATGAAGAGATGATGCGAGGAGCAGAGAAGGCGATGCGTCATCGTCGATCTCGTGAATGGAGGCGGTGCGTTGATTCCAATCCTTGCAGTTGGTGAAAGCTTTGTCGGCAAACCCCTTGTCGATGCTGTCAATGCGTCATCATCGAGCCGCGCAGTCATTCAAAGCAGTGTTGTCGAGTGGTAGACACTGTGGCATCGAAGGGCGATGCATCGGATCCGAATGGTGCAAAGTAATCAAATCGTCGGTTTTGAACGATTAGCATAGCAGAAATTGTCTATCAAGGGCCCAGGACTGGATTGGCACCACTTGGCAGGAAAGGACTCACAGATGGCAGAGTCCAGGTGCTGTTACAGGGTTAAAGGAAGTCTGTGATGGCCCTGAGACTTCAGAAAAGGGGGCACGGGAGCAAGCCCTTGGAGTCACTTTGGGTTCAAGTGAGATGGGTCCAGTCCTTGTCCTCAGCAGAGCAGATATCTGCAAGCAGCAGGGCAGCACAGCAAAGGAGAAAAGCAGTTCTTTCAGAGCTGCAGTCTAGCAGAGTGGCAAGTCTTGTAACATAGCAGTCTTTACTCCTGGCAGAGTTCTTCACAGGTCCAATAGTGTACTGTCTTGGTAGGGTTAGAGCCCAGTACGTATACCCAGTTGTGCCTTTGAAGTGGGGGTGACTTAAAAGAAGGGTATGTGAAGTAAACACAGGTCCTTTCTTCTTAGTCCTGGATCCAGACTACCAGTGGGGAGGTAATGTTCAATTTGTGTGGGAAACAAGACACTGCCTAATCAGGTGTAAGTGTCAGAGCCCCCTCTCTTCCTGCCCAGAAAGAGCTATCAGAATGCAGATGAATGCAGATGAGTTCTCTGTCACACCTACTCTTCCTGTGTTTGTGGCTGTCTAGAGGGAATGCACAAAGTGTAGCTATCTTCCACCCCAGATGTGTATTGGAGACAGGCTGCAGGCACACAGAGCAGTAAGAGCAAGGAAATGTCCACTTTCTAAAAGTGGCATTTCTAAAACAGTAATGTTAAATCCAACATTACCAGTGAAGAGGATTTATCATTACCATTCCAAAGATATAATACATGATGCAGCTACTCCTTTCTAATCAGGAATTACATTTAAAAGTGTATTAAGGAATTCCCAATCCTAACCTACGAGAGGAGTAGTGAAAAATGAATTTGGGTGTTTGTCACTACTAGGACATGCAGAATGTACCAGAAAATGGCCTAATTTTTACTTACACAGCCCCCTGCCCTATGGGCTACCTACGTACTCCTGTAGGGGTGACTTATGTGTAATAAAAAGGTTTTTTAAGGCTTGGTCAAGGGTTTTAAATGCCAAGTCAAAGTGGCAATAAACTTCACACACAGGCTCTGCAGTGAGAAGCTGAGACAGGTTTCAAAGATTAGTTGTGTGGGTGGCACAATCAGTACTGTAGGACCATTAGCTACATTTAATTTACAGGTCCTTACAAGGGACTTACAAGTAAACTAAATATGACAATTGTATATAAACCACTGGTGCCACGTTTAGGGAGAAGCACATGAACTATAGCACTAGTCAGCAGTGGTAAAGTGCTCACAGTCCTAAAGCCAACAAACTAAATGTCCAAAAAAGAGGAGCAGGAAGGCAAATTATTGGAGATGACCCCTCAGAGTGGGCCATTTTCCAACACCTGTGGGGCACAGTCCACACTGTGTGATGCACACATGGGCAGAGAGTGCAGTTAGTATTGGAGTGAAGGTACTACAGGAAAGGAGGCAAACTGAGGGTGCCCTGAATGCAGCTACATTGAGGGAAGTAAATGTAAAAAATAAAAATGGAATTAAATTGTAACTTGAAAGCGTTAAGTTCAGCGATTGAGTTCCTGTTTATTTTGCATGTGCTAATCTTGCATAGTTGCATTGCCAAAATGTTTCATCTATTTTACGAATGTTGTTTCTTTATTTTTTATGAAGCACATTATTCTGGTATAGTGCATACTTTGATCTGTGTAGCACTGCATGTTTATAACCGGCAAAGATTGACAGTTCAGGAGCTAAGGCTGAAGGCACTGAGAGTTTCTAGCTGTGCCTGTCAGTGAGTGAAAACTTGATGGCCATCTAATCGTTGGCCTCTCGGCAGAGCGTACAGGGCAATGGTCACGTATTCCACTCGTAATTGTGATTCTGTGAAAATGGGTGTGATGGGGTACACTTGTTTTCAAAATAATGATGAGGTAAAAGACAATGCAGTGCTCACTTGCACACTACTTAAAAACAAGCATTTGCAATGCAATAGGTCTCGCATTTGATAGAGAGTTTAAGCTATTGGCACTGTAAATGACAATGCTTTTTATTTATATTTGAAAAACCAACACATAAATAAAAGGCATTGTCATTTACAATGTCAATAGCTCAAACTCTCGCAAATGCGAGACCTATTGCACTGCCACAGTGTGCATGGCGCGCTGTTCATATATAGAAGCGGCCGCCATTGCCGGTGTTCCGCAAGTGCTGGGGGGCAGCCACAGTGAAAGCACGCATGACACGCTGGTTATACATAGAAGCACCCGCCATTGCCGGCGTCCCGCGAGTGCAGGGGGAGAGCCACAGTGAAAGTGCGCATGGCACACTGCTAATACATAGAAGCGGCCGTCATTGCTGGCGTCCCATGAGTCCTGTCTATATCAAAATATACAACATAAAATAGTTTTCCAAACTTCTAATGTAAGCTCCCAAGTTAGGACACATGTAAAAGGGCCAGTCCTAATGGGGGTAACAACAGAAGACAGGGAGGTACTAAGGAGGGACTAATAATCTTATCAACAAATCAGAAGCCAACATTTACAAAGGACAGTGACACAAGCGAATGAAAAATATGGGCAGAGAGTGGGTGGAGTTTCAAGTCCATACCTGAATACAGCATGTCTTGCAGAGCAGCGCATGTACTGCCCAGACTCGACCTAAATGGGTATAGACTGATATAGGTGAATCAGTGGAACACAATAGTGACTCAATAAGAATTTACTCTGTGTTAAAAGACTTTCATCTCTGGGTACCTTGTTTCGATCATGCTTCCTGCCAGTAATTCTTTATCAGTATGAATACATAAATATACAAAGGAATCATGATCTTAGCCCATTGCCCAGTTTGGGTAATGTCTATTCGACATGAATGTCCCACTCCCTGATAGACCAGAGACTGGTCAACACTACTTCCTGAAGGGACTAAGGACAAGACAGGATATGCCCAATGATGAGGCCGACCCATGAAGAAGAGAGAGACGCTCTGGCCTGTAGGGGAATAGCTCTACCATGTGTGGACCCTCAGAAGTGCATTTAGGATAAGCCATGTTCAACTAACTAAATATTTCAGCAGTACTGAGTGGGCTTCAGCCTTCCGTCCATGACACCACATGACCACAGGCACTATGCCTGTTTGGCTAACTGTACAGCAAAATCAGCAAGTATTAGCAAAACCAATAGGTCTTGCTTTAATGTGCATGCCTCTGTTTCCATTTATTACCACACTCAATCCAGGCTTAATGGATTTTTTGGGTAATGATGGTTTTGTTTTAAGCAGCTGACTTGTATGCCCCAATGTATGTGCACTTGTGTGTATATACTTCTGTGTGACTTGAATACAACTTCTTACCACAACTTTTAAAAAAGCATTCAGCAGCGAAAATGTAATAAAAAGAGGATTGTCTTCTGCCTACATAGCATGTAAGTGATGATTCAGTGTATTTTTGAGATGTAAAGTGGCCCCTCGTGCATTGAAATTTTGCCTTGCCAGCACTCCATAGAAGGGGAAATGATACATCTGATAGCCAGTACCATGAGGTTAGAGTAAAAAATGCTCTAGGCATAGCCAAATCCCACGCTTAAGGAGTTGACAACCATAGATCATGAAGACAGCTGTGCCATCAAGCCAGACCTAAAATACACTTACTAATTTGGAACATCTGGACAATGTATAGTTTTGTGAGTGAGAGGAAAGGATACGGAGCGCTGACACTAACAGTGGTCAGTTATCTCTTTAGTGAGCGAGTCCCTCCATACCCAGGGTCGGACTGGGACAAAATATAGGCCCTGGCACCAAAATAAAACTGGCTCCTATTTGTTGATTAGAAAGCTAAAAAAAAAAAAAAATAGGCCCATGTTTGCAAACTGAGGCAGTTTTGAACTTGTTAAGAGATGCTGTATAATTGTTTTGCAAGGTAAGGAAGACTGCATGGATTTAAGCTTGCTAAGGCAAGGTTTGATTTAATATCTGGAAAACCAACAGTAAAACCAGGCCCAGCTGACCATAAAACAGGCCCACAAACAGTCAAAAATTCGACCCACATACTGACCTGTCAGGCCAACCCATCAGGCACTGCCTGCCCTATAGACTAGTTAGACCCTGTCCATCCCGAGGAACCCAAAGCAAGGAAGCGGCAAATGGTAATAAATTGTATGTGATGTCTGTGCTCAGCTTCTCCCCAGCGCAAGGAGAAAAAAAATTGTAATCAAGTAATCTGAGTTGGTTTAGGTAACATTTCTTCCAAACTTCTACTTCAGAGTAACTGCGCTTTATTATTATTCGCTGAAAACCCTCAATAAAACCGATTTTAGATCCATGCCGGATCACCTCTGTGCTTGAATTGATACTCGGTGACATTATTCCCAGGTATGTTATGAGAGGATTTGTAAAAAAACACTACACACAAAGAACCATCAATGTGCAAAAGAAAATTAAAAGCAGTTCTCTTTAGGGGTTTCAACAACTGTTTAACTGTATAAAATGAAAAGTATTTTTCTAAGGCACAGAAGGTAAACGATCGGAAGCAGTAGAATAAACTCGTAACTAAACCACCAAATCATACATTTATTTTCTTCGTCAAAATAAAGTTAGAAAGGCTCAGTTGAAAAGAAATCCTGTTGTGCTTCACCAGCAGAAGCTAATATTCTGTGCTGCTATGACCACGAGGTACAGTGTTGCTACAAACCATGAGTTAGAAAAAAGTGCGCTAATCGCTCCTTTTACAGTCCATAATACGGGATAATTTTAAACAAAAAGAATCCGTGAATTCTTATTACTACTAACCGATGCAAAGGGACTAAATTGATGGGTGGCACTTTCACAATAAAACAAAAAATACTGTAATTCAGTGTCCATCTAAACCGGTGTCCCCTGGTGTAAGACAGGTGATTTTAATGATATCAGCCCATTTACCTCCTAATCATGGGGCCGCCTGGGACCGAAGGTTACAACTAAATTCACCTGGAAAGAGGCAAATGTACAACAATCAGCAGGCCCAGCAGACAGCCCGAGTCCAAATGAACTGTACAAAGTAACAGCTGTGGGTGGCAGCGCCCGTCATTCTAAATCTGCACCGGCAATACCGCTTGCAAATTCCTAAGCCTTTCGGATGGTTGGAGTGTAGATGTACCTCAGCAGCCAGGCCCAAGCCTTAGCCTAGATTAAACAGAAGTCTGTGGCCTCAGCTGAAGATTGCTATTTCTGAATGTTTGTAATCAGCCTGAGAGCTTTAAAACTTCAAAAGAAGACTGGTCAAATATTGTAAAATCTAGGCGCTGAAAGTTGATACAGACCTATCCCAACAAGCTTTATTTGCTTCCATCAAGCATTAACTCAACTGATGGTGTCTTATATAATCATGGGCGGAATTTGCATAGTCACGCTACTCATTGCTCCGTGAAACGGTAAAAAATCTTTGCGAGCACGCAGAGTTCTGCGAACACGCGGAATTGCTTGTTCCGCCCGTTTGCGATGCTTTTTTCCTGTTCGCAAACGCTGTTTGCATGCTCAAGGGGAAATATCTCGCAAACACACATTTTGAAAGCGCGAACAAGCTAAAAATTCCGCGAAGCCACGCATCGCAGAATTTTTGGCAATTCCACGTTCTCCGCGGAACGTGAAATTACCCTAATTTCGCAAATTCCGCGAGCGGAACGGAATTTACCGCCCAGGCCTAGTTTGTAATAGTTTGTTTAAACAACAAAAATATGGTGTGTTGGTAAATGGAGTTGGATCCTAGCCAACCACTTAGGCTAGTATATAGTCGGACAGTGTTAAAGCGAAAGAGCGCATCTCAGAGAGGAATAACCAAGTTAGGGTATATCAATGGACATCTGGTGATTGAATCAGCTGAGCATCTACTCTTTTGAACGAAGAAACACACAGTTGTTGTTGGTGTATGCAGAGACAAAGTTATGTTTTAAAGTCTTTAAAGCATATATCGCAGGACTCTCAGAACGTAGCGAGATTAAAAACCAACAGTTGCAATGGGTCAACCGTGTTTCAATATCTTCCTCAAAGCCTCATACAATAGGTGGCCTGTTTAACCACACAGTATAGTAAATGTGGCCTCTACATCCACTTGCACACAATGGAGGATAGCCAAAACAGAAGTGCCATTATCAAGTCCTTTAGCGCCACAAATTAAGCACGAGTTTGCACTGCAGACAAGATATGGCTTACACAGATGCTATTTACAGAGGCCTATACAGAAGGCATTCCAGTACGCAATCTGACTCAGTGGCGTAACACAGGCCTCCGCAGCCCCTGTGGGGGGGTGGGGTGGGGGAGCAAGCTCCACGACGCCCTCTCAGCACAGAACTTTGGCCGGAGAGCTCCCAATTTAGTCTGGAGGAGGCCCCTCCCTTTACCGTCCGGGGGGGCCCCCCTCAAGTTTCGTAAAGCCAGTGTACCACACAATCTCAGCAATGGACATCCTTCAATTACAATTAAATACACAGCATTTTCTGATTCAAACATTTAAGGTGAAGAATCAGACAAAGGTACAACATTCACCTAGGTTTTTAGAACAGCCCGTGCACAATTTGAGCCCTGTAAATCATGAAACAAACATCATGTGAGAACCATTTCCTAAAAGTGAAAGATTTAAAAAATGAACTTAGAAACATTCATGCCCCTGATAAGATGGCAATGCCGCTGGTAAGCTGAAAGGCGTGTCTGTTGTCATGTGCACCCTATAGTTGGCCTAGGTTCTTATACATGATACAACGTTATAATCTGTCAAATCAAACACAGAGAGGTTTTTGTGCCACGCACATCCTTAATGCACATATTTGAAGGTACTCTCATTGATAATGAGGCAAATGGATGGTCTGTGAAATAAAATATTCACCAGGGATTCCAGAGTTTAGAGAAGAGGGGAAGCCGAGACTGGCTTCCTGGTTTACATGTGCAAGTCAGTCACTAGATGGTATCTCTAGCTCTCTCCCGTTTCCCATCACAGGTTAGTGCTTAATCTTCAGTTCTTGGGGCATGATGTTACAGTGTGGGTGGCGGACAGAAACCATAGGAAAGCGGGACTTGTTTTGGGCTCAAAGGTCCAACAGGCAGTGCTTAATTTGAGCCGGAGCTTTCCGGTGCTGAGCACCTAATTCTCAACATCACACTTAGGGCAGTCTGCACAAGGTGGCGCTGCTCATGTAATTTAGAGATGAGCAGTATAACAGTTGTTTAAGAAAACAATGTACATAAAAAAATCACTAATACCTGCCTCCCCAGCCATTTCTTTAGCTTTGGGGAACTGGAATAATCTGAACTGTCGCATTTACATGCGCGAGAGATGGTCAGAAGTTGTTTTGGCAGTGGTGATAGGGGCGATGGGTGGTGCAAGCTGCAGTGGCCTCCTGGTCAGAGCCCTGGCACTTAATATTTTACAAAATAAGCACTGCCAACAGGATGTCAAGCTGAGCCAGAGCCAGACATCTGGCTCAAGTTTACAGAGGCTCGCTCACGTCTATCGAGCGCCACACTATACCAGGGGCCCTGGCCTGCCTTTTCTACCAGCCTCATCTGAAGAGAGCAGGCAGTCAGCACGGCTGACAGAGTCCGAATTGAAGTCAGTTGCCAGGGCTTGGCACAGACAAGTAGGTTACTGACCTTCAGTGTTTAATTTGAGCCAGCGGTTTCCGGTGCTGAAATCCAGCACTTAATTGTCAACATAGGTGGCGCTGTCTAACTAATTTAGAGATGACAACAACAGTTAGTTATAATTTCAATATACATTACAAGTGACTATTACATGCCGTCAAAGCATTCGTATAGCGTTGGGGGCCTGAAATAGTCCTTATTTTCACACTTCCAGGAGTGTGATGGCTAGCAGTTGTGCTGTCACTATCATTGGCAGCATGGCAGGGGCAATGCGTGATGCAAGCTGTAGCCGCCTCCTGACGAGAGCCCCGCACTTTTTTTTTTTTTAACGAATCAAGCACTGCTGACCCCCATTACAGTTAAAGGCTTTTGAGAGTTTCATCTTCCTCAAAAGGGGGCACTTTCTGATACTTATCTCTTTAACGGAATTCATTTGCTTAGTTTTACCTGCAAGAAAGCGTCATTCGTTTGGCCGCACAGTCGCTCATTCGTGCACTGAAACCATGGAAAAGTCAGACATAAGAAATTTGAAAATTTGGCAGCTATGCATCTGCACCAGTGTTGATATGTTTTCCAGTCCGGCCCTGCATGGGACTGTAGTTGTGGGAAAGAAAGCAAGAGGGGGCAGAGAGACGAGAACTGGAACAGCAGGCGAGGCCGGGCCAAGTACACAATGCTCTTGGTGCTGCTTCTGCACTGGGAGTGTGCGGGCTCAGAGCTGCAGAGCTGCACGGAGGCGAGCCAGTAAAGCTCGCGAGCTCAAGTGTGCAGCCAAGCAGGGTGAGGTGCACTGCACAGCTCCGACGTTACATAACCGCAGTATTTGTACAGTGCACGTCAGGTGCGCAACACCCATTGGGCTCACCGGGCTTCAGCCCCCCCCGTCATGTGTGTCAGCCCGGCTGAGACAGCCTCGCGGGCTGGCGTCCGTCTAATTGTAGCCGCACCCGAGTACTTCACAGGTCTTTAAAAGACCATTTACTCGGCAATGAGGCTTTTGTTGTGTTTTCGCCCCTTCTTACAGCCACTCTGCCTATGGCTGGAAGACTTAGCCCCCCCCCCCCCGAAATTTGGCTCTAGTTGCCTGCCTGGTGCACGTCCACTCAAGGGCGTCCGTCGGTGCTGCTGACACAGAACAGATGTTACCGCGAGGTTTCTGATGTTCGACCTCCTGGAACAGCGGGACGTGAGGAGGAACAGGATGGCGAGAAAATCGACAGCTGTGTGTAACAGCGAGAAGCGGGAGAGCTGCAGACGCCAAAGCAATATGTTTCCACCTATATTTCATGGACAAGCAGAAGGGTTAGATGCAACTTACAATTTTAGCAGAAAAAGAAAAGGTGGCACATTTCTACGAACCCTTCTCTGACCTGAGGTGTATAGTACATTTGAAAACCAAATTGAAAAGTTATTTTCCATAATGAATTTCATAATGTATTGCACAACTGTAGTTAAAACAAAAACATAAAATACACTAAACTGAAGCGTGATCACTGACACGCAGCTCCGCTGTCAAAAAGGTGAGTGCGTAAAGCCAACTACAGCAGTCTCCTAAAACGTATATTATGCAGTGGCTTTTATTTATGTGTTTATGTTTACTAATTATGTGCTGGATTTATGTACCAAGACTATACATCGTTCATTTGATTTACTAATGTAGTGTGCGGCAGTATATAAATTGGAAATATCGGTGACTTCTCTACTACACTACTTTCCCCCAAGTGCAAATTAATTGGTGTCCTCGCATAAAGTTCTGAAAACCTGCAATCTAGCAGATATGCCAGAAAGAACAAGCAGGAAGTGGGATAAGGGAGGGGGTGGCAAATGGTGAGCACTTTCGGGGCCACTTTGATGTTCTCAGTGGCTGCGCGGCTCACTGAGAACATCAAAGCGGCCGCGAAAGTGATCAGGCAGGCTGACAAATGGTGCGCGCACCCTGCGCACATGCACTGTATTTGGAGGCCTGAAAAGCACTAGTTTGCACTTCCAAATCCCCGTTTTCTAAAGCTCTCGCCAAAGCAGCGCTAAAGCGCTGGCTCAGGCGAGACCTAATCATCCCTAACTTTTACCCCAAACACTTTTAAATGCCACTACTCTAAAAGGCTTCAGATAAATACTTGCATGATAAGCTATAAATACAGCTTCAGCTGTCTTGGGAGAGAACTGCATCTCTCGTCAGCACCATCCTTTGGTTTTGAACCCTACTGCCTGCAACAAGAACAACCTGGACATCTTTGCCTTGAAGCTGGGGACGAGCTACCCCTTCTAGAACTCAGTCTCTTTGAGACAGCTTCCGAAACAATTAAACCCTGGAACCTGGTTGATCAGCCAGCAACCTTGAACCTGGGCATTCAGCCGGAAACCCCTTTTGGAGCTCCATCCTTTCGAGACAGTCTCCAACAACCTTGAACCCTAGAACCTGGTCAATAATTCAGCAAGTCCTCTTAAAACTCTGTCCCTTTGAAACAGCCTCCAGCAAACTTGAACCCTAGAAC
The DNA here is from genome assembly GCF_964204655.1 of Triturus cristatus. NCBI lineage: Eukaryota > Metazoa > Chordata > Amphibia > Caudata > Salamandridae > Triturus > Triturus cristatus. The sequence goes on along the minus strand of NC_140582.1, from coordinate 304,042,137 downwards.
CTAGTCGATCAGCTGGCATTGCCATCCCCCCATTGCCTTGACTACAGCCATCTTATCACCATTAGATCCTCTAACTATTCCAGCCTTTTACACAGACATCAGGTTAGTGCACTAACTGGGTAGTTCTAGTTTTGGTATCCCCTTTTTTTCAAGAACACCCTAGCAATTTGAGTATGAATAAAAACATCTTCGCTAAAGGAAAAAGGCTATTTGTGTGAAGTAACACAATGTTAAGGACAGATAACATTTTCAAAATTATCTGAGCAAAGGCTAAAGGATATGCACTCAGGATTTAGGGTAAGGGGGTCTGTGCTTAAGGGCCCTTCACATAGACTTGAATTTCTTATAGTAATTCTTGGTTGGTATGTTTCATTAAGAACTTACACCTCAGGCTCACTATAAAGCATTTATGTATGGTTACCTGAATTGATTGTGATCTTATTGCAGCATACTTATCATGACATGAAGGAGTACGCATTGCCAGTAGAACTTGAAGGGACCTGCAAAGAAGGATTAAAACCCGCCTGTCATCCTGTTCATAGGATCTTCGATATAGGCCAGTAGGTAGTTATAGTTAGGACCTATTATCCATAGGAAATCTGCAACATTCTATTTGGAATAACTTTGGCGCCGGTTGACGAATCTTCGCGATATTTTCAAAACTGGTGGGGCGCTCCGGTCCGCTCCAATCCTGAAAGTCTTGGGGTGATTCGTCAAGCGGGGGCCGAGAAAAAAGGGGGTCCCAAAACGTGTTTTCCCCATGCAATTTTGCATAGGAACTTTTAATCGCAGCTACAGCCCGAAATGCTGAACGGAATTACACCAAACTTGGCAAAAAGAAAGCCCTTGGTTCAGAGTCGTGCCTTTTGGTTAAATGGTGTAAATCCATTAAGTAGTTCCTGAGAAAATCAAAAGTAAAATCACATAAATATCTGGAAGGAGCCTAACCACACTTCATCCAAGAAGTGTTGGCAGCCATCTTGGGACCAATATACATGATAGCACCTCATTAAAAAGCATTGCAGTTAATAGAAGGTTTTAAGACTTTAGTTACATTATACATTATAAATCATTATAAATCATTTGTTGATGATACCATACTCATTTTAGGAATTGTGGTGTGTTCTAAGGTGATTTTACCATGTGAAAAAGCTTTCTGCAGGGATATCATGAATCATGTTTGAGAGAAAACTATTTTCTCATGCTTTTCCCACAGAGGTTTGGAAGGTGATCTATAAGCTAAACTGAGAGCATATTTTCTGTAAATTCACATTATCTTTCTCAGTCATGGGAGAATGAAGTCTGACATTTTCAGTAAAACATGTACATCCAACAAGGGCAAAGACTGTCAGTTGATTCCTTTGTGTTCTACTGCAGCTTCCCAGAGTGTTCTAAAGAACAACTAGAGCGCTAACAGTCCTACTTATGACAAACGTATTGCACACCTGAAGCCATCTTGATTGAAATAAAGTGGTAACTCTTAAAACATTTAATTTAAAAAGGAACAAGATGAGGGGTTCATTTTGCCACAGAAATATGATTAGTGCTGCAGAAAGAAAAATTAGGGCACATTTTGAGTGACTTCTTAAATCCTCTTCTATATCATTAAAAAATTCTGACATGCAGACTGAAACATGCACTTTCAATACCAGCAGCAGACTTCCCTGGTGAGCAGTAGCTTTACTACAGTGATCTAATGAGCAAATAGAGTGCTAACATTCTGAATATATGGCAAATGTGTGACACATCTGAATGTCTTCTTGATGGAATCAAAGTAAAAAACTGAAAGGATTTCCTACTGAGGAGACTGTAGTAAATGAGGAAATTAGGAAACTTCATAACAAATAAGTCTCCCAAGATGGCCACCAGAGACAAAATAGCCCAAATGTAGCACACATATCACCCAGATGTAGCCCATGTATAGCCCAATGACAGAATATCCTAGAGTGTTCTTAAGAACAATTAGAGCGCTTACGGTCTTACTTATGACAAAGTGTGGCACACCTGAAGCCATCTTGATTGGAATAAACTGGTAACACTTAAAACATTTAATTTAAAAAAGAACAACATGAGGGGGTTCATTTTGCCATAGAAATTATGATTAGTGCTGCAGAACGAAAAATTAGGGCACATTTTGAGTGACTTCTTAAATCCTCTTCTATATCATTAAAAAATTCTGACATGCAGAGTGAAACATGCACTTTGAATATCAGCAGCAGACTTCCCTGGTGAGCAGTAGCTTAACTACAGTGATCTAATGAGAAATTAGAGTGCTAACATTCAGAATTTATGGCAAATGTGTGACACATCTGAATGCCTTCTTGATGGAACCAAAGTAAAAAACTGAAAGTATTTCCTACTGAGGAGACTGCAGTAAATGAGAAAATTAGGAATCTTCATAACAAATAAGTCTCCCAAGATGGCCAACAGACACAAAAGAGCCCAAATGTAGCACAAATATCACCCAGATGTAGCCCAAGTATAGCCCAATGACAGAATGTCCCAGAGTGTTCTTAAGAACAACTAGAGCGCTTACTGTCTTACTTATGACAAAAGTGTGGCACACCTGAAGCCATCTTGATTGGAATAAACTGGTAACACTTAAAACATTTAATTTAAAAAGGAACACAATGAGGGGGTTCATTTTGCCATAGAAAGTATGATTAGTGCTGAAGAAAGAAAAATTAGGGCACATTTTGAGTGACTTCTCAAATCCTCTTCTATTTCATTAAAACATTCTGACATGCAGACTGAAACATGCACTTTTAATACCAGCAGCAGACTTCCGTGGTGAGCAGTAGCTTTACTACAGTGATCTAATGAGCAACTAGAGTGCTAACATTCAGAATTTATGGCAACTGTGAGACATATCTGAATACCTTCTTGATGGAATCAAAGTAAAAACTGAAAGCATTTCCTACTGAGGAGACTGCAGTAAATGAGGAAATTAGAAAACTTCATAACAAATAAATCTCCCAAGATGGCCACCAGAGACAAAAGAGCCCAAATGCAGCACAAATATCACCCAGATGTAGCCCACATGTAGCCCAATGACAGAAGTGTGCAAAACACTTTTTATTTTTTATGTATTTGCAGTTTTATATAGTGCAGACTTCTCAGGTATTGGAGTGCTTTACATGAGCATTGGTTACATCACACAAGAACAAATTCATTTTGGTTGTAGACATGGGAAGATTAAGTGATTTCACCAGAATCACAGAATGTCGAGCTGAAGCAGAAACTCCAACCTGGTTCCCCAGTTGCAAAGTCTGCAGCTCTGGAAGTAACACCACATCCTCTCCCCTAAGTGCAACATTTAATCAAGTGGTCAACTGGATAAAAAAGCATAAAGATAACTAATAATTTAAAAGTACTTTGTCGCTATTTGAAAACTCAGAAAATATGTCCTAATTTTAGTTTTTTAAAGCACTAACCATAATTTTGATGCAAATAAGACCCTCTCATATATGTAATTTCTAAAGGAAATGCTCTAGGTATTACAGTTTTGATTACATCAAGATGACGTCAGGCGTTCCACACTTTTGTAATAAATATAGAATGTTAGCAATCTAGTTGTTCATTAGGATACTGTTGAGATGCAGAGGCCAGGGGAACGGACTCTGAAAATTGAAGGCAGGTAGGAGGGTGCAGAGGCAACAATTTGACCACACTGGGCAGGCAGGAAGGGCAGTGGCAGCACAACAGACTATGGAGGGCAGTGGAAAGGGGGGCAGGGGCAACAAACCAACAATACAGGACTGGCAAGAGAGGCTGTGGCAATATAATAGACCATTGTGAGCAGAAGGAGGAGGCAGTGGTAGAACAACCATACATGCCAACACACACGATTCAGCCATGAAACGTCCAATGTTTTTAAGCTCAAATGGGCTTTATTTGATCTGTCTCCTGTCTACAATCTCCTCTTTTTCAATGTAACTCAAAGGGGAAAATCAATACCCCAGTGTTTTTTCAAAATCTCCCTATTACCAAGTTCAAAATGTTTGCAAGTATGGTACATTGGATCATGGAAGGCAGGAGGAATTGGGGTAGGGACATGGATTCGGATAACAGAGGACAGGAGGGACATGGAGAAGTGCACCAAACTGACATGACAGGGCAGGCATTAGGGTTTGCAGCAGCACAATACACCGCACAGGGAATTCGGGACAGGAGTGCAGCACAACAATCCATAGAAAGCAATAGGGAGAGGACAGGGCCATGCACATGGACAACAGAGAACAGAGGGAAAAGAGGCAATGGTAGCTAGCTGACCATAATGGACAGACAGGAGAGAAAGCTGCAGCATAACAGACCATAAAGGGCAGGAGGGACGGATCTGGGGCATTACAATGGAACAGACAAGCCAGGAGGGAGGGAATAGGGGTCTGCACATGGAAACAGAGGGCTCGGGGCAAGGGGGAAGGGCAGGAGCAGCAAGATGACCATGGAGGTCAGACAGGATGGGCACTAGAAGCAAGACACACCATGGAGAGCAACAGTGAGACTATGATGGCATACACACAGACCATGAAGGGAAGGTGGGAGGGGGTCAGGGCAGTTAGCTGACCACACAGGGAAGGTGGGAGGGGCTGTGGCAGCACAGAAGACCATGCATGGCAAGCGGGATGGTTAGTGGCAGCACAATGACTATGATGGGCAAGAAGGAGGGTGCAGGGGCATGCACAAAGGACCATGGAGGATAGAAGGGAGGGTCAGGACCTGGGCACAGACAAGAAAGTTTAGGGGAAGGGGCCTCACAACAGACCACGCGGGGCAGGCAGGAGGAGCAGTTGCAGCACAACAAACCAGGGAGGGCAGAAGGGTGTGGCAGTAAAATGGACCATGCAGGACCGGAGGAAGGGGATAGGGGTATGGAATGTGGACAGGCAGGGTGGAGGTGGCAGGGACAGGTTACAGTCCTCTGTCAATGCTAGGCAGGTGGGAGGGGAGTGGCAGCTCAACAGAACACTCAGAGTAGATAGGAGTGGTAGGTCCATGGAACATGGTGGGCAAAAAGGATGGAGCAGGGGCATGCACAAAGACATCGGAGGGCAGGGGGAAGGAGAATAGGGGCAGCAAGCTAAACACAGAGGCTAAGCAGGAGGTCAATGATGGGGCATAGAATTGGGCAATGGAGGGCAGAAGGAGTGGACTGGTACATCATGCAAAATGGAGGGCAGTGGCAGCACATCAGACCATGCATGGCAGGAGGGAGGAGGTTATTCCATTGATTCAGACAACAGAGGATAGGGAGGAGGTGGATGGGGAAGCAAGCTAACTGTTCAGAGAAGGCGGGTATTAGGAACTTTATTGTTTTTAAAATGTGTGTCTGTGCGAACTACTTAAAATATGAACAAGTATGCAGCATAATCTCACTTTTATTCAGGAAGTAGAGGACGTTTGTGACTGTGACTCCGGGCTCACTTGGCAGAAACACCCCCTGACCCTCCACCCCCCATCGCAAAATGTAATGCCCGTGAAAAGCGTAGGTGAACGCAGCGTTATATAGAATATAGTCCTGAGAGCACAATTGAAAATGAAAACTAGATATAGTGTATGGTATAAACTATGCACCAAAAAGTGTGATATAAGATGAACCGGGGCGTGAAATATAATATGCAATACATTGTGCGCAATAACAGATTCATTGGAGAGCGCGAGATAGCACAGGCACTAGCGCGTGCTATGCGATATGCACCTTGGAGTGTAATATGCACAAGGGCAGTGTTGTGTAACCTAACTAGTCTCTAAAGTTGTAATATAAAATATGTGCTGGGGAGTGTAACGTTGCATATGCACTGTGACAAAGATATGGATCCCAGATTGTAATATGTATAGCATAGCGCTGTGCGTTATAACATAGGCTTCGAGGAAGGCACGTTAGATGGGGCAATATAACCCGTGCGAAGGCAGGTGTGGCATGACATATTCACAGGGTGGTGCACATGGGTTAGAGAGTGTCATAGCATATGCACTTGCTGGTGGAATACAACATAGAGGTGTGTGGCACTTGGCGGGCACTGGTGGATGTAACACAGCATTGGGCTCAGCCAGGAGCGCGCTGTGACTCTCAAGTGAGGTTCGTCTCCTTTCCAAAGAGTAAAATAAAACGTATTACACATCCGGCGGTGGATGTGTGTCTTATTAACCATGAGGGGGGTTTCTTGCATAGTTTTGGTCGAATTTTTGTCGAATCCCCTTTGAATGGCTTGGTGTGCGTGTGTATTAAATGTGCCCATCAGTAGCTGCCCATGTTTGTACAAATAAACGACAAGGGTGTCTACTTGGAGAGTACCCACCAGCAGGGGCGCCGGGATTAGGCACGGTAGGGCGTCAGACACGTCAGAGCTTCACTAGCGGTGTAAATACATTCCACGTGGATTAATTGTATGCATAGTCGCCTTTTAATGAATATCACGCAAATCGTCATGGTGATAGGTACGTACGGCTTGTCCAGCATGTCCTAGGTGTTTCTATAAATATATATAAAAAAAATAATAAAAAACAAAGGCCGGCCCCAGGGGATGTTGTCCCCGGGGCAATAAGTGGCCTGAGGAGGGGGGCAACACAGCCTGAGGTGACGTGTGCAAACACGCCCTGTGGCGCGTTTTAAGTTGGGGAAATAATTCCCTTTCAATCCTGAGGGACCATGGGGGCCAACTAGCCCACCAGGTGCTTCCAGCAAGCGCCACTGCGCTGCGTTGCAGAGAGGTGGTCCAGACCGTGCCACTTTTTACACCTCTCTGCAATGCAGCTCTCTGGCGCTTACTGGAGGTACCTAGTGGGCTAGTTGGACCCTAGGGACCCTCAGGATTCAAATGAACCTAATCTCCCAACTACAAACAGCCACAGGGAGTGTTTGCACAGTGGTGAAGGGAGGGGACAGGGCCTGCACGGCATTGCAGTGAGGTGGTGCAGGCCGGGCCCCTTTTTACACCTCTCTGCAATGGCGCTTACTGGACATACCTAGTGGGCTATTTTGCCCCTGGGGACCCTCAGGATTCAAGGGGACTTAATCTCCCAACTTAAAACGGCCACAGGGCGTGTTTACACAGTGGGGAAGGGAGGGGACGGGGCCTAAGGTGACATGTGCACACGCCCTGTGGCGCGTTTTAAGTTGGGGAAATAATTCACCTTGAATCCTGAGGGACCCTGGTGGCCAACTAGCCCACCAGGTGCTTCCAGTAAGCGCCACTGCGCTGCGTTGCAGAGAGGTTGTCTAGGCCATGCCGCTTTTTACATCTCTCTGCCACGCAGCTCTGTGGCGCTTACTGGAGGTACCTAGTGGGCTAGTTGGACCCTAGGGACCCTCAGAATTCAAGGGGACTTAATCTCCCAACTTAAAACGGCCACAGGGCGTGTTTACACAGTGGGGAAGGGAGGGGACGGGGCCTGAGGTGAAGTGTGCAAACACGCCCTGTGGCGCGTTTTAAGAGGTAGTTTTAATCCCCCTGCCCTATTATATACTAGGGGCTTACAGAGGAGGTCATGCTAAACACAGGGGGACCCCAACGCATAGTGTTCCCTAGTGTATGTAGGTGTTTTCCCTGTATTCTAAGTGTCTTTTAACATAGCACTGGCTCTAGGACTGGTTAGTCAGACTCAGTTACCTCCAGTATCCGTCTGAAAAAGTTGAGGGTACAGGATGATTTTGCAACAAGGATTCTTTCTGCTCTTCTGTTTGTTCTTTCTGCACGTTATCCTTCTTCTTGCACTTTTCTTCGTCTTTGAGGACTTTTGTTGCTCCTTTCTGCATTTCTTTTTTTTCTTTCTGTGCGTTTCTTCTTCTTTCTTCACATGTCCTATCTCTGTAGGCATAGTTAGAAATTAGCATTTAAAAAACCTTTGAAATTCACTGAAAAAACAATAGGCTTGAGGCACGTTATAGTTAGGCATTAACATTTAAAAAACCTTAGAAATTCACTGAAAAAAACATAGGTTTCAGGGGCGTTATAGTTAGCTGGACTTTTCACTCGTACAAAACCATTGAAATTCCCCTAACTATAACTCGCGGGCCCACAATGCACTGCTGATGACGTCACATATTACATCACTCATGACATGGTCAGTGACATCACTCATGACATCACTGATGACATCTCAAATGACATCACTGATGACATCACTGATGACATCATCCTTGTGATAGAGTGGCAGACCTCCTCTCACCCTAATATAACCTTTCATACACACATTCAAAAATAGAAACCAACATTTTCAAAACAATGGACATACAAATACCAGTTACAACAACCTATTCAGTAATTCTAAGATCCACAAACACATCCACTCATTCACCAACAGTCCTATACAGTCACCCATACATGTACTCACTAATCATATGTACTCATACACCTATACATCCTGTTACACAACACCACTCATCCATAGAGTTACTCACACACATAGTCACTATGCTAATAAAGGATCAAACATCCATTTACTTGCATATACAGTTATACACACACCACCACACTTACTTCTACATAAACTTACACATACTTAGTCTTTTAAACAATCACTTGTAGAAACACATACTTATTAATACAGAAATTCTTCCAATCTCTCACTCTCACATATACTCACTTATATACACCAATAGTCACATATACTAGTTTAAAACATATGTAGTTACTCATAAAGACACAATTGAGACAGTCATTCACTCACTAACACACCCATACACACACTCATCCACCCATACAGTCCTGCACACCTGCTGTCTTCAACATATACAAACAGTGAGTCACTCATTCATGCATCTATGCACTATGTAATACCCCCCACCAAACCATACAGACACTCATACTGATACTCAAAAAACCAACTAATAACCTATATAGACACTCATGTAGCTACTCACCAACCCATGCAGCCACTTATACACAAAGTGAGAGACTGATACAGATATTTACATATTTAAACATTACTCACTAAGCCATGTATTCACTAAGATACACTTAGTTTGATGTCCTTCACACCAGAACCTGGGCTTCTATTGGAATTCACAAGGGCATATTATCAAGCCCCTTATCGCCGCTTTAGCAGCAGTTTCCTGCCACTAAAGCGGCGATAATGTTATCGCCATTCTTGATAATATAGCCCCAAGTGTAGGAATCAGGGGAGAATCGAGGGAGGCAAAGGACCCCCAAAATCGAGAGCAAGAGAGGAGTAAGCAGGGTGTGTGTGTGCATCATGATTACCCTAGGAACGTGTGACTGTGTTCCAGTGAGAATTCCAAATCTAATGAGAAGGGTGTCCATATGGGCACTGCTGGCTATAAAAGGCATGCTTGTGCCATGAATGACAACTTCTTATTTGCACTCTCCTGAAGAAAGCTCCACCTTCTGATTCAGGTCGAGCCTTTGGGGGTTTTCTGGTGTTCTGTCTCCTGCAGCAGCTTTGCCAGCATCTAGACCTCCTCTTGAATGCAAACTTTACAATGACCTGAAAAAAACAAAAAAGAACAACAAAATCAACAAGCAGAAACACTCCAAAACCAAGTACAGTTACGCGCGCACACAATTAATAATGGGAAGTACATTTACTATTATTAAGACTTGAATCCGGTAGGGGGTGTTCTATCGTCAACAAGTTGAAACTGAAAAGAGAAAGAGATAATAGCTAAAACTGTGTACGTGTTTGTGCAATCTTATGACACTTAGTGGCACATGCATCAACAAAGACTTTTGCGATTCCTTAATTGCGATTTTTAAGGAATCGCAATCAAGGAATTGCAAAAGCCTATGCATGTAGAAATCGCTATAAAAATAGCGATTCCTACAAATTCCTTAATTGCGACTCGCAAATTGCGAGTCGCAATTACGGAATGCCGTCCCATTCATTCCTATGGGCCTCCAGGCCCATAGGAATGAATTGGAGATTGCATGAGCAAATTGCGAGTACCAGTAGGTACTCGCAAATTGCTCATGCTATTTCAAGGGTGCAAGGGTGTCAAAATGACACCCTATTGCACCCCTGAAATTGATCTGTGCACATATGTTGCACACACACATGCTCTAAGGGCATGTGTATGCGCAACATGAAACTTTGAAAAATGCACAAAAGTGCATTTTTCAAAGTTTTTGCAAATTACCATGAAGTTCAACTTCATGGTAATTTGCTCCCCCTATTAGCGAAATCGCTAACTTTTTAATTTTAATGCATTGCATTTAACCCCTTCAGTGCCCCGCCCTTTCCCCGCCCTGTGCCGGGCGTTACATTAACGGGCGGGGTTCATGACGAGATAGTCTCGTCATGGGCACAGCGCAACCGTGCTCCATGACGAGACTATCTCGTCATGGGCACTGAAGAGGTTACGGAATCTCAATTTGGGATTCCTTAAATGCAATCGCAATTTAAGGAATCGCTATTTAGAGATTCCTTAAATTGCGATTTTTGCATTTGGGATGATGCATCCCAAATGCAAAAATACCGGTCGCAAAGAGGTAGATTCTGCTAATCTGCCCGTTTGCGACCAGTTTTCTCGTTGATGCATGTGGCCCTTTGTGAACAAATTCTGGTAAGCATATGCCTGTGATATTCAGGAAGGGAAGCAGTGGAGAAGTGAGAGAAAAGGGAGGGAAACGATAGGAAAGGTGAGGAAAATATGTGAATTTAGCAGCTATTATAATGGGAAACTGTAGTAAAAGGAAAGAAAATATGTTAGTGCTTAAGTTTGCATTGACTCACAAAAACGATGTGGTTCAAAATAATCAGGGCTCTCACCCACTGAGCTACACTGCTAGTTCCGCCTTGATGGAGTTTATGTGCCTCTTGCAGAAGTATGTTAACCTCTCAGTTCAGATTGTCCTCTCATAAGGGCTAGGCGGTCACATAGGAGTAGCAGTTCTGCATGAAGGCATTGTCCCATTGCCTGGAAGTATCATCTCATCATGGTTTCAGTCATGGGCGAACACTGCATCGCCTGCTACTTGAGTCAAATACTCTAGATGTTTCGATGTGCAGCATATTTCAGCTTTCATTTCTGTGAGCCACTTCAAACCTGCAAGAAAGAAACAAATAATGAACATAAGAACACCATATGCTTTCAAATGTTTTGTGGGATATGGTGCCTTCAAAACAATATAATGAGCATTGCAAGCACACGTACACAGTTGAATATGTTTAATGTGTAACGTACCCAAGACTTTGATATGCACATGATGTGCTTCTGACCAACCACAATCAGTGTTCTAGAATTGGACATACCTTTTGCTAATGAAAAAACAGTGTTCTGATGATGTGTATCTCCTACTGGGCTTTTTGAAGGGCGTATTATGCCAAGTAACTCAGTTGTAGTTGTGGGTTTAGAGCAAATGGGTCTGGGATGGTTGAATTTGATTCTGTATTGTTTATTTCTACCTAGGAGAACACAGGATTCTTCCTAGCAAGGGAAACACAAGCTACAACTCAGAGAAGTAGAACGACTGTAGCTCTCATTCTATAGAACCAGATAGGAGATAGCTAGCCATGCATAACATAATTTCTCTATCTCTTTCGAGGATGCACCTTTGCAGGAGACCAAGAACCAGACACAGACAATTATTTTCTTGCTAGTCCTACACATATTCTCTTCTCCTCTCGCCAGGATTCCACATTGTGCCCTGTGTCTATATTGGTGGCAAGGTGAAGTTCTGAGAGGCAATGTGCGAAATAAAACTAGGGTTTCTAGAACTCCTGCAATGGAAACTAGGTTACTCCATGACAGTTAAATAAGCCTTGATTTTCACCCTACTAAAGCACCAGATTCAAGAGGGTTTAACCTGTCCAATTTAGGAAAGATGTTGTAGGGCTTGCAACAAGAAGTAGAGGAGGTTCAAAATCAGAAAATCAGTGGCTCTGGCAGCAAAGAGCATGCATGTTCTATAACCTACAATGGCTACAATATTAATGGAGATTTTAGAGGTACTAGGCATCTTGCGTGCTCACCAGTCACAGCAGAGCTCATTGAGTCTTTACAATACTTGCCCATAGCATTGGTTACTCTATAGTGGGATGTAGGACATCACCAGAAGTTAAATATGTTCTTGTCGTAAGCTGATATGGATTGTTTTGTAGACTTACATCTTTTTCGACAAGAGTCCAGAGTAGACTTCGTTTTCTCCCATCTAACTTCAGATGCGGGAGCTGGGACAGTTCTGATAGTGATCTGCTGTAAGAATTGTGCCCTTTTAATGGGGAACGCAATAGATTCTTCGACAAAATGACTTTGGGAATAAATGAATGTAGTCATAGTTGTCTACATTCATGCTATCCTCATATTTTCATAAGCAACAACCAATCACATATTCCATATGTTGTGGACAATGTCTGAAAATACCCTATATGCGAAGGCAGAGAGGCATCATTTTGACACCTACAGTGTAGAGTTCTTTGTTATCTCACTCAATGCTTTAAGCATGAACACTGGTAGAGGGTCCATCTCCACAGTCAGTACTTTAGGTACAGAGTTTTCATGGCTTTGCAAATCTTTACTACTGTTTCATTGCAAAATGAGTTGCACAAATTGTGTGTTTTTCTGTGAAAGAGTATTGCTTTTTACCGGTCTACCAAAGCTGAAAATACTTTTCAATCCCCAAAGACCAGATTCATGTTTTTACTAATCTTTAGACCTTCCGACACTTCCTACTTGGAGAAGTGTAATGTTTCTAACCTGGAGGCATCCTACATCACGACAGCACCATGCAGTGGCGTCATTGACAGAAACTAATGGCTTTATCTAGAGTATAGTGCACAGGGTGCTCTGCCACAAATGTGGCGGAGCACCCTGTCCGACTGACGTTGATTTGCCCTCTCTGCTTAAAGTTGAGCGGACAGTCATGCTTCCGCCAGCCAAGTCTTAGACCAACAGCCCCACAGACATTGGGCTGTCACTCTAAGAACATAGGATTGTTCCCCCATATACTTCAGACATTTTCACATACTTCTTAAATGCTGGAACTGCAGGAAAAGCCTAGCGGTCCCGAATAGGAACAAACTAACAAGCACTGGCAATGTCAATAGCTCTGCCATATAAATGAAAGTACTTCTCATTCATTGATGGGTTTAGGCACTCAATAATGTTTCATACATGCACATTGTCACTCTCACTTGCGCTCATCTGTCCATTCATTCACACATTGGCTCATTCTTGCACTCACCCACTCACACACCTGCAATAAATCACACACACAAACTCGACAACATATGCATGGTAAACATATGCTTGCAATAGCAAATACAATTAAACACAACACAAGGTGACTGTCTTGCAATGGTTTGTGTATAGTGTGTCGTTGCTTTGAAGTTACAGCAAGGACAACACATTTTTTTTTTTTTTTGAAAACCTTTATTGACATTTCAAGCAATTACACATATGGGCCTACAACCCCCGGGGCCGGCCGCTATACAATCAGAATAACAGAAAGCAGGTCTATCACAGTCAGTACCTCGGGGAGCAAAATCTCGACACTAGCATACTCCCAGTCTCTGAACAGCCCAGATAGGAGACCAGGATAATAAAGGTTTACATTTTATAATAGAAAAGGATGGAAGGATCAGGTGCCAAACAGTTTCCCAGCAGCGAAAAATGGCAGGCAGAACGATGAACGTAAACAATACACAGCAGTCTATCTAAGCAATGGCGCTGAAACAGTAAGTTCAGGATGTGGAAGAATGACACGGCCCTTTGCGCCTGCAACCCCCTGCCCCAAGACCCAGGAAACTCCACGGAAATTATGGCACTCCGGAAACAGCAGTGATTAACAACAAAGGAGTACTACCATACTGATCCCAGAAAAAGACAAAGAAGAGTAAGAGAAGAAAAGGAGGCCATAGAAAAAGGAGGTGAAAGACTAAAGGATCCCCCCCCAACCCCCCACCCTGCACCTCTGCAGATGAGTACGGCCCCCCCCCCCAGCAGTGTGCCTGTCGCCCCGGAACCAGACCCGAAATATAGAAGAACAGAGAAAAGAAGTGGGAAAGGAGCCCCCACCAGACGGAGGGGTAGAGAGAGTATTAATAAACTGGAGGAGGGCCTGCAAAACACGCCCCCGGTTTCTCCCTCCCGCACCACACGGTTTCCCATAAAGCATACAATAAAGAACACAAAATCGACCCTGTCAAAGAGGAGTAAGGAGCATTACGCACTTGGTACACTAACAATTATGCCATGAGAGCACACAACTCCCGAGCCCGCCCGCCTAGTAGGTGACCACCTCGGAAGGGTCAGCATCATCCTTGGCCACTCTTTGCAAACCCACCCATGCATTCCCCTCGTCCCAGTGCCATGTCCAATGTTACCAGGAAGAGAAGTGTCCAATGAAACTCAGGAAGCGACACACACAGGCAGGGTAAAGGGCTCTGAAGATCGACACAGTCAGCTCTAGGGGGGATCGTCTTTCCCGACGCCGAGCCAGGATTTACACTGCACACCAGGCCCAGGAAGGCAGAATCAGCCAGGGCGGGCGACCGTTGCTTGGACGTTGCCTGGGTCGTCGGAGACCGCGCACGGGACAAGGCCACCCCCCCCGCTCAGGTCCGAAACCTCCGGAACAGACCAAATCCACAGCCAGCTGATCGCACGTTAATATACTGTCCGGAGAGTCCAGGTGTGCACTATTCACAGGGGCGGCCACGACACTGTCCCCCCGTGCGCGGCGTGAGAAGTCCCAGTGTACCTGGGGATAGGCAGGCGGCAACTGTTCCGACGCTGATGTCACTCCATCGAGCTTGCTCCCCAACACCCAGGCTCCGTGAATCAGGGTGGAGTGAAGGGCACCGAGAGCCTCGAGAAGGTCACCGTACCCCAGTTAAGCTCCCGGCGCTCGCTCCGCTATGCTCCTCAGAGTCACACCCTCCCAATCCTGCTGCAACCCAGTGTACAGGATGGTGGACTCTGGCATACCAAAATGGCCGCTGGGTAGGTCCATCCCAGATCGGGACCGGGGCTCAGACACAAGCGCCTCGGGTTCCATGGCACTGGTAACTGGGTTCCGCGGGCAGGCAAGCAATGTGTCCGGTGTGTGGTCACGGGCCACAGTCGTCCCCACCACGGACCAGCGCCCGCGAAAATCCGGGAGCAGCCCGCAAGAATCGGGACAAGTTACGGGCGGCGTCCGGGCAGCTCACCGGCGAAGGCAGAAGCAATCACCGGAGAGTCCTGTAGCTGCCACCTCAGGCACGCACTCGTTCAGCTACGCTTAGTGGTAGGAGCGACCACGGCGAAGCGCAGTCCGACATTCGCACCACTCCGGCAGTCCGACCCCACCCAGTCACCAAAGGCCGTTGTTGTTGCACTGCCGCCCGGCCACGGCGTTCACTCGAGATCCTGGCTCCGGGGCTGCACAGGCCGCAAACTTCAGACGGACATTTCTCCGGCGGTACCGCTGCCAGAAACTTCGGGGTCACACGGCCGGTTGCCGCTCGCGTTCACCAACACGGGTAGATAGCGCAGGCTAAGGATCTCGTGCAGGATATCTGTGCGGGGTGCGGAGGTTCACGGAGCCGGGAGCCTACGCTGCCGTCCCGGTCGCCATCTTGGCTCCTCCTTTGAGGACAACACATTTTGAATCAAAATGTTGACCATCTTGGAATGGTAAAGACAAAGAAACTCTATGGACAATATCATTCCTTGATGGTCACCTGGATTACAGCCAGTGGCTGCAAGGGATGCATCATGTTGCACATGAAATATACGTCAAGCAAGCTGCTCCTTATCACTTTCTGGGGAGCCAGTAGCATGCTCTAAATATGAAATTAGAGAGAGAATTGGGAAAGAAATGAAGGTGTGCCTATATCAAAATGGAAAACTAAATGGCTGGCCTGCTAGCCCTGGCACTGAAGCACACTCATATTCAGGCAGATGCACACATGTGATCACACAAATGCAGTGACTTACAGGGCAAGAGAGCTAATAGCCGAAGTTGGCTGACCAATGTTGTCATGAATAGAAGCAGAGCGTAACTGACACTCATACAGACTATGGAAGAGAGGGCTGAGCAAAAACCCCTCTATGTATGCACATGTAAGTGTATTTATCTATTGATGTGTTTTTTTAATTATTTGCTTATTACAAGATCATAGCAGACAACTAAGTCTGTCAACCCTTTTAAAGAGATTCTAGAAAGAATTCTTAAAATGAAAAACTTCTACACCTAGCATTTGTCAAAGGGGTAAATTGGGACCACAATCCTTGCCTACAAAGGTAATCAGTAAGATTGTATATTACATAATGTGTTTACAGGCTTTCACACAATGCAATAACAATTCACCCTTGAAGACCTATTATCTTTGACATATGTGTTTCATAATAAATAAATCACATCTGAAATAACTGTTTCCAATGAACCAAACAGACCTATATCGTTTATCAAATTTCTGTCACCACAACCAACTCTAGCCTACTGTTTTGAGCTTTAACTTTCCCACAAGGCAACTATCAGGTATACTGTAACAAAATTACAAATATATTTAGAATTACAGCAGTAAAAGCAATATAAAGTCCCTCCTAAGAGGGCCTAAACAGGATTATCATAGTGCAAATCTTCTAACCCCATGATTTGTTTGAGTGAGTCATCAACACCAATAGCCTTGACTTCTATAGGTGTCTGTGATATTTCATGTGACAAAACAACTTCCTGCAGGCTTTAGCAGTCTAGTAGCAATCCACACTTAAATCCTATTGCCTTTTATGCATGCTTTACAATAAATGTAAGCCTGGTCTCTAATGGCTTTGTCATCATTTTTCACAATTGACAGATCAAACCTATGGAATTTGAGATAACTTTTCCCAATAAACCAATAAGGCTTAGAGCCTTTACCATTGACTTGGAATCATATCCACAACAGACCTACTGAAAGACGCACCATGCATACAGTTGTTAAATCACAAATGTGTACGAAGTTACAGCCGGAAAAACAATATACACCCTCTTCAAAAGGAGCTGACAAGGATAATCACAGTGAAAAACATGGTTTGGAAAAGGGGTTTACCAACATCAAAACCTGTGCCTACTACAGTGATCTGTGAGGTTTCTGTGTTGACCAAGTACGTCTACAACCTGTAATACAGTGAGATAACAATAAACCACTACAGGCCTATTGGGTTTAACAACTGTATACAAAATTGGGTTACTGGTTGAGGGAGGTGAAACTGTTCTCAAGCAGCCACCACAATTCTTTTCAGGGTGAGGCATAAGCAGACCCCAAATTAACCTGTGCTCAACCCTTGGGTAGCTTGGAACAGAGCAGTCACAGAGCAGTCAGGGTTAACTTAGAGGCAATGTGTAAAGTATTTATGCAACACTTCAAACAGTAATAAAGTGAAAACACAAAACAACTAAACATCCTACACCAATTCGAAAAAATAGAGTATATTTTAATAAATTAATCAATATTAAACTACAAAAATCCAAATAGTAGAACAAGAGATATGCAATGTAAAAGAGTTCAGTGCACACAATGCCAAAAAGCACAAAGTACCAGCTGTGGATATCTGGTAACGTAGGACTGTGACAAAGTCACAAGTTCAGGCTTATCGAAGAGGAGCGGGGGCAGCTACAAGGACCCAGCTAGAACCGCTGAACAAGAGTAACTTAAATCCTGAACAACAGTCCCCTGCACACGCTAACAGTGTATCAATTAAATCAATAACTGTGTGACAAAAGCTTGAGTCTTTGCTGGAACATGCGCTTCAGTTTATTCACAACAGCCTTAGACACAAGCAGTGTTTTGTCACTCATCTAAGTCTAATTCTCCTATTCCTCCTATTCCTCTTTAGCGTACTCACTCTCCTCTGTAGTCTTTATTCGAGGATGTGATCAGCCAGTGGTGACTGGGTGGGTTACTCTACATTTGCATCCATGTTGTTCCTATAAAATGTTTCTCACACCACCTGCCAGCAGGGGATGTCTTGGTGTCTATGAAATCATTTTTCCCTTCTCCAGAGGGCTGCCCCCATGGGGTGCACTGACAGTGGGCGCCCTCTTTGTGGCACATTCTCAGTGTGCCTCCTAAGGGCTCCCGCACTCTGTTACAGATGCAGTCGCAGAGGCAGAGTAATTCCCTCATTTTGCATGGGACCATGCCATCAAGCAAGTAAGAGAACGTCCTCTCAAGATAGAGCTAGTACTACATGTGCACCAGCACTATCAGTATTACAGAAGGGGCGCACACGTTTTTTATGCGGTCTCTTCCATAATACAGTAGTGCTCCAGGGGCACACAAACCGGATGCACACGCCTTTTGCATCCATTGGTACTCTGCATGCTGGGTCTGGTGGCTTAGTGGTCTCATGCATCCACTGTAGAGGCATGTGTTTGACCTTATGGTCACAGGTTCAAATCCTAGTGGGTTCACTTGGCATTTCATTCTTCTGAGGTTGATAAAATGAGTACCATTGAGTTACGTAACAATAAACATCTGTTATTCAGAACCAAGATACCCTTCTGGGTGAACGTGTGCTTTAGAAATACACATGTTGATAATGCATAACAGCCCCAGTTCATCAAATTTGTATTATTCATGTTGAGTTATCTAATATATTTGTTTACAATAGTCCCATGATTGATTGCCACCATGTTTACCGTGGTGCGGAAATCTTGCTGTACTATGGACTGCAGCAAAATTAGATTAGTCTTGCCTCCATTATTAGCACGTTAGTGCAAACTGAATTTGTCCTGCTTTATTGCATCAGATTCCATAAATTAAAAGAAAGATAATCAGGTACCCTGCTTGGTCTCTGTGGTTCCCAGGTGAAATGACACATACCAGATAGGGTGGCAGATTACCAGGAGAATTCTGCCTGTCAATTTATTCTTTGGTGGAGTCCAACAGAAAGAGATATTCCCCTGGATGAGGGGCCATGGAAGAGAATCATCGGTAGGCCCATATTCCTCTTATTGTTGTTCAGGGCCAGGGCAAGGCATATCATGAATAAATAGTACTTGTAAGGAGCCCAAACTGGGGCGCTATCTGTTGTAAGTCTCATTAGTAGTGTTCATTTCATGGGAATTAAATGTAATCAAGAGATCTTCTCTATTATGACCAATATAATGGTTGTGTATATTCTTACATCTTTCTAAAGTCCTTTTTAGGTGAGACCTGACAGCTCTAGCAATAAAATATTAGAAAAACACAGAAAGTGGCGATTTTTCTGGTTACCCCCTTTAGTCATTCTACAGGTGGAATGTCACTTCACATGGTAAATTAGCCCACAGAGCAGCATATGTACATGAGGAAGAAGGTCAGCCCCTTTATGCCATTGACTTTGTTCCAATGATAATTCACATTTTGGACAAACTCACACATTAGCCGTTCTCTGTGTGCAGTGTCAGGCAGTGTGAGTGATGTCATTTTGCCGACTTACCTCAGTGTCTGCCTATTGGAAGAGGAGAGTGCCAAGAGGTAAACGGGTTCAAACCATCGCAGGTACCGCAACTGTGATGAAAACTTCAAGGGGCTGGGGGACTCGGACAATCAGTCCTCTCAGGTGCAACGTTGGAGTACTGGAGTAAAAGCTTTGGGGCATATTTATGAAAATGGTGGTGCAGGGCAGCCCAGCAAGTCACCTTGCTGCACTGGCCTGTGTAACTGGAAAAGGACAAGAATGTGCCGTATTCATCCAATATGGTCTGACTGCGCAGTAATTAATTTGAGCCGGTGCTTTCCGGTGCTCTGCACCGGCACCTTATTGTCAGCACCGAGGATAGGACAGTCTGCCACATGGTGGCGCTGTCTTGCTAATTTCGGTATGAACACAACAACAGCGGTTTATTGGTTCAATCTACATTAATAATGACTAATACCTGCCTCCCAAGCCATTCTTCTGCCTTTAGGGGCCTGAAATAGTCTGACTTGTCACACTTGTAGGGGTGTGAAGGTTAGTAGCTGTACATGTACTGTCATAGGCAGCGCTGGCATGCCTTATGTAAGGTGCAAGCTGCAGTGGCTTCCCTACGAGAGCCCCGGCATTTATTCTTTTACAAATTAAGCACGGGGCTTGCGTCATGCTTGTACCATCTTGCAATGTGGAAACGTGAGGCAAGCCTTTCATAAATATGACCCTTAGTATGGTAGGGAAGCTATTGTTGGAAAAGCGGTCCTCAGTCCTTGCTGCTGCAAAGTGCCCATGTGCAGTTTCTGCTTCGTACTTCGCCAGGTCCCGCTAAATGTCATTGTACTCGTGTCATTATCTACAAAAACATCACAGACACACCAACATGACAGTCCCTCTGAATCCGACACATAAGATGCATATGATGTTGGCAACCACTGTTCAACAGAGCTTCTCAGATACAATTCCAGTCATACAGTGGAGTAATTCAAATTACTATTGCATATCTAAAATAAATGTCAGTAAAAAAATATATTTCATAATTCAAACGTTAAGAAATGTTTTACATTTGTGGTAGATCACTTGACAGGGGTGTAGCTACCATTGGTGCAGCAGTTGCAGTGATGCCACGGCTCAATAAACCCTGACAAGTATTTTACTTCCCTAACAGCAGTCAAAAGGGTAATTTTCCATGCTTACACCAGGTCCCATGACATCCTTGCTATGTTACTGCCGATTAGTTTCTCATTTGCTCAGAATATTATCAGGATTGCACAAACATATGTGAACAATATAAATATATTTTTCAGTTTGAGTTGAGTTCCTGAGGTACGCAACTTCCCAAGACGTCACACATCCTCTTGCTTTGCAAGTTAGAGGTGGTTCTGCTTATTTGCACTTCATTTCCTCCTTCTGGCTGATGGGCTGGACTTTGCACATTGGATGCTTTCATCAACAATGTTTCTGAACAAGCATTGGCATAGCCAGTTGATCTTGCCTTTGGGACCTTATAAGTGTTTAGCCAAAGCTATTGGCTTTGCCAATGTCCTTAAGCTATATTGTAAAGCATTGTGGTGATGTGCAGCATGTTGAAAAGTTATAATAAAATTTTTTTAGAAGCATTTG
Organism: Triturus cristatus; assembly: GCF_964204655.1. Lineage (NCBI taxonomy): Eukaryota > Metazoa > Chordata > Amphibia > Caudata > Salamandridae > Triturus > Triturus cristatus. The sequence goes on along the minus strand of NC_140582.1, from coordinate 304,021,196 downwards.
TGTTACCTTATATATATCCAAGAATACACTATGTACAACGGACTTTTTTTTAAAAAGAGTTAACATAAAAATGTCTTCTGGGTTTTTTGTCTTTGCAATGCTGTCAACTTTTTCTTGCCTGTTCTAATGCTTGTTTGTTATAGCCTTTTTATTGGTTATGGGAAGGCATAATCAACAGGAGGGTGGAGGTTGGGAAAAAGTACCAGAATTACAACAACAGCAGTGGACGGACACTAGGGAAGAATCAACAGATGCCACATTCCGAGGGCAGTCTGAGGTGGTGCTGAGTGATGCTGAGGTGGTGTTGAGGTGGTGCTGAGTGATGCTGCTGAGTGATGCTTTGGTGTTGCTGAGTCATCATGAGGTGGTGGTGCTGCGCTGGTACTCAGGTTGTGCTGAGTTGGTGCTCAGGTGGTGCTCAGTGATGCTGAGCTGGTGCTGTGCTGAGGTGCTGCTGCACTGATGCTAAGGTGGTGCTGTGCTGATGCTGAAGTGGTTCTGTGTGGGGGATAAGTTGCTGCTGAGGTGAGTCTGCATTGGTGCTGAGGTGGGGCGGCACTGGTAGTGGTGCACTGATGCAGAGGTGGTGCTGTGCTGATGCAGAGATGGTGCTGTGCTGATGTTGAGGTTATGCTGAGGTGGTGCCGTGCTGGTGCTGAGCTGGTGCTGTGCTGATGCTGCACTGGTGCTGAGGTGGTGCTGCACTGATGCTGAGTTGGTACTGCAGTGGTGGTGGGGCACTGATGGGGAGTTGGTTCTGTGCTGATGCTGAGGTGGTGCTGTGCTGATGCTGAGGTGCTGCTGTGGTGATGCTGTGGTGGTGCTCAGGTGTTGCTGTGCTGATGCCGAGATGATGCTACAATGATGCTTAGGTGGTGCTGTGCAGATGCTGTGCTGGTGCTCAGATGGTGCTACGTGATACTGAGGTTGTTGTGTGCTTGTGTGGAGGTGGTGGTGAGTGATAATGAGGTGATGCTGCACTAGTACTGAAGTGATACTGCACTGGTGCTGAGGAGGTGCTGCGCTAATGCTGTAGTGGTGCTGCTTTGGTACTGAGTTGCTGCCGAGGAGGTCTGCGCTGAAGTTGTGGTTGGGCTGCACTGGTGCTCAGTTGGTGCTGTGCTGGTGGTGGTGCACTGATGTGGAGGTGTTGCTGTGCTAATGCTGAGGTGGTGCGGTGGGTTTGAGTGATGCTGAAGAGATGCTGCGCTGGTGATGAGTGATGCTGTGGTGGTGTTGAATGATGCTGTGCTGGTGCTGCACTGATGCTGATGTGGTGATGTCGGACTGATGCTGAGGTAGTGCTGTGCTGGTAGTGAGGTAGTGCTGGACCGGTGCAGAGGTGGTGCTTTGCTGGTGCTGACGTGGTACACTGGTGCTGAGTTGGTGCTGCGCTGGTGTTGAAGTGGTGCTGCACTTGGGCTGAGGTGATGATGCACTGGGGCTGAGTGAGGCAGGGTGATGCTGTGATAGTGTTGTGGTGGTGCTCAGGTGCTGCTGAGTGATGCTCAGGTGGGGTTGAAGTGGTGCTGCAGAAGAGGTGCTGAGTGGCGCTGACTGGTGCTGCACTGATGCTGAGGTGGTGCTGTGTGGTGCTGAGTCTACTCGCAGGATACATTGTTAAGTATCCTCATATTACATGCTAATATGAGTTTTATTTCACCAATGATTGAAACCTAAAAGAAAGCAGCAAAAGTTGAAAGCTGCTTCCATTTCCATAAAACAGAGCAGTAACAGCATGTTTCCCTCTTTAATCATATCCAAATAATCATGCTGGCAAAAGCACTATGCAAAAAGGTTGATCCTATTGTCAGCCGTCTTCTTAAACTACACTTCTATTAAGTAAGTATAGTATTTAAGGTATGAACATTTGAGCTAAGGAAACCAAAAATGTTATGGAATGTAAAACAACAGAGTCTCCGGCTAAAAAAGCGCTTGTGGAACCAGACAGTGGAAAACAAGATAAGGTCATGATTTGCAGCCCTCGGCTGAGCGCATTCAAGTGCGCCGAAACTAACTTATATGACCGATAGTGAAGTGATCCATGTAACAGGGCCAGTCTCCAGGGTGTGACCAAAACAGCAAAACGAGGCACAAATGTAAACTCTTCACCAACAAAAACAAAGGAACTTCAAAAGGCACATGCAGGAATGAATCGAAACAGATGGGCGTGCTAAAAGCCCATACAGTAGATACAGCGTGTCTCGAGAGAAAGTGCATGCACTGCCTAGGTTAGACCTAATACAAACTGGTCACTACTTTTCTTGAAGCAGGTTGACTGGAAAAGAGAAATACAGACCTTTCAACAAGTTACAGGCCTTACACGTTCCCGCAAAATACATGAATTTAACATGTGTCTGGAAAAAAAGATGTTGAACAGCAACATCTTTTGCATCATTGATAGATGCAAGCTTCAAAGTGCCACATGAAAAAAACATTTTGCAAATTGAGTCATTTGAGACTGCAAAAATGCTTTTCCAAATGTGCAAAATGCATTTTGCATTTGCAATTTGGTATTTGGAAGGGGCTTGTTTGAGGAGCATAAATCGGTAAGGTATGTATTACTGTTTTGCTAACAAATTCCAGTCGCAAAACAGTAATACTTTACCTCCAGTTCAAAACTCGTTATAATCCATTCGCAAAGGACCCCTGCACCCATGAGAATGGTAATAATTATATTTTCTAAGAGCAGGCAGTGGTCCCATGAACTTAAAAAATGAAACTTCAAGGCTTAATTTTTTAATGCATCCTGTTTTCCTGTAAGGAAAATGGGCTGCATTTAAAAAAATAAAATTGTTCTATTAAAAAGCAATCACAGACATGGTGGTTTGCTGACCTAAGCAGGACACCATAGCAGTGATGGCTGTGATTCCCAATGTGTCACAAACTGCGATCTACCTCATTAATATTCATGAGATAGGTAAATTTGTGAACCACAAGGAATCCCTAAATGTAGCTCAATGGGTTTCATACATTAGGAACACCGAATTCCTAATTGCGATTTGGAGAGAATCTCAATTAGGAGATCTGCATTCTTTATGTTTGTATATCTGCCCCTAAATATCTTCTTAACTTTTTTGAATAACTACTTTCAACCAGGGATGAGGTTACTAATATTAACCAATCAAGGGTGAACTGGCATATAGGGCAATCTGTCAGTGCCTGAAGGGCTAGTATGACTGGCCAGTGTATAAACTAGTTTCCAGGTTAGGGTATGGTGTGCCTGTTTTTACTGTGGATTTCCCTGTTATTACCACAAACAATGGTTGCAGAAAGCAGAAATACATGCACTCTCCCATACCTTGCAAAACTCTTATACAGCAAGTCTTTCTAAGTTTAAAAAATTGCCTCAATTTGCAAATATGAGCCACTTTTTAGCTATTTAATTCACTAAAGTGGGATAGTTTTATTTTGGTGCCCAGGTCTATTTTCTGTCCCAATGCGACTCTGTACCATGGGAAATGTTTTTGAGATCTCTACTGCATGCATCAGGCTATTCTTGTATGAAGGTTCTGACTATCAAAAAGTAGAACAGCAAAGCTTGGTTAATCAGGAAGAGTTTAATTAAACAATAACGGCAGGGAATAGCACCCACATCTCTAACAGTTGCATGCAGAAATAAAGAAAAGCTCATCCCCCATTGGGCAGAAAATACTGGCACAGTGGGTCACAAATTGCATGTTAGATGCTTGATCCCAACCTGATAATAGGAGCAATAAATGCCATATGGAGATCACAATTGGGCGGTGGTCCAGGTGGCCGTGTGTGTTGTGTGTGTGTGTGTAATCCAGGGTGACGCTTACTACTTGCAACTAAATATATTCCCTCGTAGCCTTAACACTTTCAAAACAATTTAGTTATTATCAATTTAACTCATATGTAAATCCACAATAGTGACCAAAGACATGAATATTTCATTAATTTATTATTTTCATTTGCTTCAATATTTTTCATAACATTATAATTTTATCATTTATATATGTTTCTTGTTTTACTTTTTTACCTTTTCTGACAAAAAATGATCACAGTTTAAATACAATACAAAAGACAAACATGATTATTTGCAAAAAAAATTTTTTTCCATATCCAAAATTACATACAAAATTAGAAAAATGTCACTATAAGTGACTCAAATAAATACAAACATACTTCATTCATTCAAAGCATTCGTACTCTCACAAAGATCATACCATCAACATCTGTAATTAGGAAAATAGCTCAATCAAAGGTCGACGCGCGTTTCGGTGGTATGGAAAGATGATATGACCACCTTCATCAGGACCTATACAGAGTTCAATTCCATCCGTAACATAGTAGTCAAGGGACACGATCAAATGGTAGAAGATGTCTTCCAAAGATATGTATGGCAATAGCTCTAGATGGCGTGCCTCCACTGCGTTTAACCAATAGGGCCCTTGTATCTATCAGAGATGCATTCCTCTAATATAAGTATGTTAATACGTTTTCTTGTTTTGAGACTCCAAAGTACTCAATAAAGGGTCCGAACTGTTCCAAATATTAGGAAACGAGATTCACTTCTGATTCCTCTTCAGTCTTTCTTAATCCTCAGGCTGTGCTCCACGCTGGAAACTTCTAGAAATCTGATATAGTTTCTTAAATATATTGGGCAGTACTCTGTGGCATGATAAGAATCTGATTTATCATTTATAAATCACGAGGATTGAAGCCCAAAATGTCGTTCAGCATCGATGGCGGGTTTCTGATAAAATGGGTTATTTTTCCTCACGCTTTTGTTTCAGCCACATACAATCACCCGTCTGTCTTGGAACCTGCTGGTTCCAAGACAGACGGGTGATTGTATCAGATTTCTAGAAGTTTCCAGCGTCACTACATCCTGTTTGCATCTAAAAAGAAAAGGATTTGTGGCTTTTCCTGACGAAAGCGTACTTTACGCCGAAACGCGCTTCGAAGATTAAAATATTTACAACATCCAAGCCAAAATTTGGCATTGTAATGGAGCACAGCCTGAGGATTAAGAAAGACTGAAGAGGAATCAGAAGTGAATCTCGTTTCCTATTATTTGGAACAGTTCGGACCCTTTATTGAGTACTTTGGAGTCTCAAAACAAGAAAACGTATTAACATACTTATATTAGAGGAATGCATCTCTGATAGATACAAGGGTCCTATTGGTTAAACGCAGTGGAGGCACGCCATCTAGAGATATTGCCATACATATCTTTGGAAGACATCTTCTACCATTTGATCGTGTCCCTTGACTACTATGTTACGGACGGAATTGAACTCTGTATAGGTCCTGATGAAGGTGGTCATATCATCTTTCCATACCACCGAAACGCGCGTCGACCTTTTTATTGAGCTGTTTTGCTCTGCAATATTACATCTGATTGGTCGCAGAAGTGTTATCTATCGTACCTTATTTTTTCCTAATTACAGATGTTGATGGTATGATCTTTGTGAGAGTACGAATGCTTTGAATGAATGGAGTATGTTTGTATTTATTTGAGTCACTTATAGGGACATTTTTCTATTTTTTATGTAATTTTGGATATGGAAAAAATATATATTTTTTGCAAATAATCATGTTTGTCTTTTGTATTGTATTTAAACTGTGATCATTTTTTGTCAGAAAAGTTAAAAAAGTAAAACAAGAAACATATATAAAAGATAAAATTATAATGTTATGAAAAATATTGAAGAAAATGAAAATAATAAATTAATGAAATATTCATGTCTTTGGTCACTATTGTGGATTTACATATGAGTTAAATTGATAATAACCAGATTGTTTTGAAAGTGTTAAGGCTACGAGGGAATATATTTAGTTGTTTGTGTCTTTTTCCCCACTTTTCCCTAGCCATAATTACCCTTTAGAGGGGGTCCCCCCATTTTTGCTATGACGCTTACTACTGGGCATTAATGTTTGGGTTTATCTTATGAATGTAACTGGCTGGTTGCCCTGGTATTGTGTCCTTGGGCAAAATGCAGGCCCTCTGCTAAGCATTTATTTGTGTTTATGAGTGTGTGCATCTGCCTTGTTTCTTAGGCATTACATCTGTGGGCCATATGTAATTTACTGCTGCAATCTTTCAGGTGTGTTTGAGCTGTTCCTTATCTGGTATTTCTATCACAGTGAGCACTAGTGGTAGACAGAGGACAGCTGTGTTATGGGTATCTGATAAAGAGTGACTCTGAAACTGTAATAAGCGTTTTATTGGGAATTTGGGTAGCGCAGGCAACCGCTGCTCTGCAGTATGCTGGACTCCTAAAAGCAGGACCTTTTTATAAATTGATCTGATGCCAACGTTCCCCCCTCTAGTTGAGTTATCAACTACTGCCCTGGCTGGTTGTGTCTGTGTCTTGAGTGTGGGAGGTTCCCTGTTTCTGGTTTGTGGTGTGCGTGTTTCCCTTGGCTTTGGGTATCCTAGCTAGATGTATTCCCCCTATTTTCAGAGTAGCCTTCTTCATGCAGTGCACATATTAGTGCAGGGTACAGCCCTGAAAGAGCAAGATTATAACCCCTGGTAACAACGCTTTCATAGGCCTTTGATCCACCTTGGTACCCAGGGAAACCAGTCGGTGAACCAATCTATGTTTTTGGCACCTCCTTCAACCATTATCTGCTGTAGGTTGTGCAGTGCTTGGATGACAATTGACAGCGTGCCATTGTCTATATCGTTCATGGGGATGAAGGTACAACATGATGTACTTAACTTGGCACATATGCCGCCTTCTATTGCTCTCATTAAGTCCAACACATACCAATGCTGCATCACCATGAGTCGGATGGTGAGCATGTTCTTTTTATTGTGTTGAGGCCATTTTCGGTGGTGTTCATTATTTTCAGCAGTTCTCACCCAGTGATTTTTAGCCACTGGGCGTTGGCCTTGGTTTGCATGGGGAAGAGGGGGATTGACACTCCTACACCGGGGAAGAGAAGAAACTCTTCAGGAATGTCCTTGAATCTGTTCAAACCAAAGTATTCGGCTGACCTTCTTTTGCATACTTGATATATAAGCGTCATGCCTCTGCTCATGGGGAGGTGATGCAGTACAGAAAGACCTTCTCCGGGTATGACCAAGGTGGGTATGTAGAGGGGGACCATTGAGCAGACCCCTCTCCAGTCTGGGGCGAGCTTTCTGAAGGAGTGCTCGCAGCATTGCTAGTAATAGTCCATCAAGGTGGAGGTGCCCTACGGCATATCATTACAATAGGTTATACTCCTGCAATTGCTTTTCACCCTGACAAATATAGTCCCTTTCCCCTAGAATGCAAGCAATACATTGGTAGTTTCCTGACTACTATGGGTTTCTCCTTACTCTCTATCCATGTGCACCTTCCAGCCTCTGACTTCCAGGTGTCTTGGCATTGTTACAGTAGGGTGTCATTCAACTCACCCCTATGGGACCTATTGTTACTTCTGTTCCCCAAATTGATGGACCTGCAGATGAACTGAAGGTTGGGTTTCCACTTTTTGTTCATAAATACAGCTCCAGTTACACTAAGGGCTAGCCTTGGTCCACAGGATGGGACTTGTGTGGACATTATTCCACTGGGCTGATGGCTTGGGGACCTTCAAGAAACCATTGTCGGAGCTGGTTTTAAGACCTGTGTTCAAATATCATCTCTGGTCCATTTTCTTGAGTTTATCTGGCTCGGACTGGATCTCATCCTGCTCTGTCAGGATGTAAAAACTTTGAGTATGATGTCATACTTGGTTAGGTTCATTGTGACCTCCCGTGGTGTTGTAGCGTTGGGCTGGAGTTTGGCTAATATTCTGCATAGGTACAAGTGTATGAGGCACTAGGTTTTGCCGGGTGGTACTTCCTGAGACAGATGTAGTCTATATTTGCCTACTGCATGGGGTATCAATGACCAAATGTTGTAGGAGTTGGTAGATATTTGGCTCCTCACTGATGTCATGCGCTGGTACCAGGTGTTGTGTAGTAGTGTGCTGTGTAATAGATATGGGAAGCTGTTGTTGTGTACCATGAAGTTGTATGTTAAATGTGTTAGATCCCGGGACTCACGCTGGACCACTTTACCTGGTGAGTTTGACTGAAACTTGACCTGTTCCTGTTCAGTAATACATAGCTGAAATAAACATCAAAGCACATAGGGCAAAAGACAATATATAGATATATGATTGGGCGCTCCTATCTACAAAGTCCCGGGGAAGCCCTATGGGCGCTTCTGTCCCCAGAGTGTTAATAGTTCATGTTGGAAAACTCTGTGATCGTGACTTCTTTGGTGGTGGTGGTAGCGATGTTCCAAGCGAATGTCTGAGAGGTGTATCCTTGACCCTTTCCCTTCAACCTTGACAGCTGTAGGAATAGAAAAGATTACTTTGAAGAACCATTCAAAAAACTGTCTCTCTGCCTGTGATTGAAGTTGCGGATTACGACTCGGTGGCCGTGCTGTGGGATGTTGTAGCATAAGTCAACTGCCTTGGCTGTCACTAGTTCCTCCTGCTCGGGCTCTCACTCTTTGTGCCATTCCCTATGGAATAAGAATTCCGATGGCAGCTGTACTTGTCTCCCTGATAGTGTTGGGGCATTGGGGATGAGGGTCAGGACTGCCCTAGAGAATGAGGCCTGCTCTGTTGGTGAGGCCCGGAATGTGCCACCCTTACCAAAGTTGGGTCTTAGGGTCATAAGACGTAAGAGGGAGACCCCGTGGATTGACCAAGTCCTGGCTCGTTCCTCAGAAAAGTGGTTGGCCAGGTTTAGTTTGCCCATTAAATTGATCCCCAGAAGGTTGGTAGGAGGTGAAGGATGATATAGTAGCTGACCATGGAGTTGGTTTCCACTTATCTCTAAGTCAAGTATTTCGGTGAAGGGAATCCCTTTCACGATCCCAGAAAACCACTGTATGTCCATAGTGTCCCGCAATAGGGGAACATTCCCTTCCTTGAGGCACAATCTTGTGGCTCCGGTGTCCACTAGGAAGGTTTAAGGTATGTCATTGATGACCACCATCACAGTAGGTTCCTCATCTGATCCGTGCATGACCCACAATTCGGGATATATTGGATTTCCTGGGTGCCTTCATTAGGCCCGGTGTGGGTTCTGGGGCTGGAACAGTGTTCTCCCTCCACATACTTGTTGCTCCTACTTGTGCAGCAGGGAACCCTGGGCCCTTTGCTAGTGTTAGGGATGGGTTCCCTGCTCCTGGCAAAGGTGTGGCCCATCCACCCATGTTTGCTGTGAGGAGGGGGCACCTAGCTGCCATCCTTGGGGTGGGGTCCACCTGGGGTAATATGTATTTTGCATCTGAGGGTACTGTGGGTTGCTATTGGGCTGGGGCTGAGTGTTGTATGTGTTCCTTGCCCCTACCTGGATCTCTATTGATGTGATACAGTTTGGTCCTGCAATCTCCTGCAAGGTGTCCCATCTTATGGCACTAGAAGCATTTTCTATTGTCTTTCATTGGACCTCCCCTTCCTCTTTCATTGAAACCCCCTCTTGCCCTTCGATCATTTGTTTGGAATCACTGGAAGTTCGGCGTGTCTCTTCCCATGGGGATTGCAGCCATCTGCCTGGCTGCGGCTACAACTGCTCCCTCTAACAATGCCTTTTATAATTTTTGTATCTATCTGTATTTGGCCCTGCCTGGCTTTGTCTTTTTCCATTTTCTTCTTGTAATAATGTATGATGTGAGCCTGTATCTCAGGCCATGGTTTTGTGACCATCGCAACTATGTTGTTTAGTCCGTTTTGCACTTTCTTTGGGAAGTCCCTTTTTAAAGATATTGAAGAATAAGATGGGCTGTGGGCCTGCATTGACCATGACTGTCCTGTGTCCTGGCCCCATCTTTCTTTTATTCTGCTGAGGTGAGCGTTTATCCCTTCTTCAGGCTTAATAGCCTTTGCCATCAGTCCCCCTATGTCTGGGTGGTCTGAGGACATTTCTCTCAGAGCTGTCTAGATCTTATGTCTATATATGTTAAACACTGCCCCATCCTGTTGGATATTGGTCAGGGTTATTGCTGGTATGCAAGCTTGGGTAAACACTGCATTAGTCTGGTCACCTATCAGGCTACTTAGTAGGCTTTTAATGTCCTCTATTGTAAGCATGATGCCTGCTGTGTTATTTTCAAAGCAGATTATCCACTTCTCTGCCCCCCAAGAAGGGACGGAAGCTTAGTCCTAAGCCCTTCCTTGTCCACCTTGACACAAGGGGCATAAACAATCCCTGCGGACCCCTGCTGAAGCAAGGGAAATTGCCCTGCTGGTGGAGGGGTGATGGGCTTGTTCTCGATGTATTTTTCCCACTCTGCGAGACATTGCGGCATGTAGAGGAAGTCCCAATCTAGGTTTCCCCCCTCTTGCCTGATGCAATCCTCTGCCAAGGTGTCTGACTCAAAAGATCCTTCTTGTGGCCAGGGCCTAGCATACCCACTCTCTCCCCTTGCCCATTGGGCTAGCACACTACAAAAAGGGTTCAAGTAGAATTCGTCTTCCTTCAGTGCAAATATCTCCTTTGGGGTGCGTTAACCCTTATCAAGTGCCTGTACCATTAGTTGCTGTTTCTGGGGAGGTGGGTATCAGTATCTTATTTTTGGAGCATCGAGGTTCAGTGAGGATCAGATGATCTTGCCTCCTGATCTCCTGATCTGCCCTATGTCTCAGGGATTTGGCCATGGGTGGTGGTCTGCTGCGTGGTGACCTTAGGCTGGTAAGTAGCCTCTCATCATCCAATTCCTGATCCCCTTGCTCTCTGCACCTGGCCATACTTCTCTCTTCCTCTTCCAGGTTGCGGGTAGTTCTCTCCTCTCTGAGTCTCCTTGCAACGTCCCTGTGTTCGGACCTGCCTACACTTGTCCTAGACTTTCCGCTGCTCTCCCCACTGGCTGTTTCTTCTTTTGTTACTCTTATGCCCCTTGTGTCTCTACCTTCGCTTTCTGACCTCAGGAAGCTAGAATTTACTTCATAACCTGAGCTTGTGGGATCGCTATCTAGGATTGCTAAGAATCACACAGATAGCCGCCCTGCCAAATCTGATGCTGGATGGGCTGAGGTTCAGCTCTGCTGTGGTGCGCTGCGAGTTGGTTTCCTGTGCCAGGTGGCCTTAGACTGTGGCAGGCCTAGGCTATGTGGAGTAGTTAGGGGTGACGGTGAGGGTGATTGGAATTACCTTTTAGTGGGGGGTTCCTCTGCTTCCACTACGGGGAGATTGCAGTACCCCAAAACTGGTGTTGCAGGGGTAACCACACACATGCCGGTGTATAGATGAGGAGGAGCTGAAGCCTCGACAGTGGGCTGAACTACGGGGTCTTTTCCTATCCTTTCTTCAAAAAGAGTCTAGAGGTGAAGGATTACCTCCCTCCTTTCCCTTTTATGTCCTTTATATTTGGTATTTATGTGTGGTTTGGTATGCTCAATTCTTTTGGCGTCGAATGTTCCCTCCTTAGGCCATGGGTACATATGTGCTTTGGCTTGCAAGTGCTGCCACTCTTGCAAATGTTTACTAATGTTTTCCTTTTCATTGGGAAAAACTCCCTGCTTGTGCTCCAGAGGAGTGCATATTTTTATGGCTTAAGGGGCAAAGAGAGGGGTGTGGGTTTAATCCTGGTTGGTGGTGCTGTGGGCATTCAGTTGTTCCTTGTGGTCTGAATGAGTAGGGCTTGGAGTGGGCAGGTCAGAACGCCCAAAGAAAAATGTGCAGAAGAAAATGCATGTTTTGCAAGCGTGGTTGTGGGAGGGCTGGGCAGAAAAATAGGAGACGAGGCTGTATATATTTTTTAATGATGAGTGTTTTTATTGTTCTTATCACTAAGAGTATTGGAGCGTGACCCTATGGATCTAGAAGGGCTCAGCCTGGCCTCACTGGACTTCCTTCACCTTCTTTTCTTCTTTCAGACTGTCTGTCAAGTGGACTCCACCCGGAGGCTCAAGACAAAGAGAGAGCAGCGGTAAGTATACATTCTGTAAATACCTTTTTCCAGAACCGTCACCACACCCCACAGTTGGATGTTAAAAAAAAATAGAAAGGGTTTTTTTTCATAACGCTATCTAAGTAGTAAAGTGCCTGACAGAATATCATGCAGTTTTTCCCTTTTTAGGTCGAGCCTACAGCAGCGCATGCGCTGTTGCTCGACTTTTGTAAGTGGGATTTAAAAGTGCTTCCCACCGGCATTTGCTGGCCTAATGCTTGCGTTCACGCTCGCGTGAACGTGCAATTACTTTAACTTTGGGCGCTGCTGCGCGCGCACCACTCGCGTGTTTGCCGGCGCGCGCGCGCCTCTCTCTCCCGCTGCAGGCCCCATCTTTGCATTCCTGCGACCAATGCTTGTCTGTTTACTGGGAGCATTATCGGCTCATATACGGCGCTGCCAAATTATGGAATGCAGTTACCAGCAGCTAAATTTAGCAGGGAACTATTATGTAACAAATCGGAGGTGCCTCTAGAGCTAAATGGTCTATTTCATTCCCAAACCCTGCTCATAATTCAGTCTGAATTACACTTCTATATTCATATTCGCTCAATCGCTCCGCCTCTCAGTTCATGTCGTTAATGTGCGCATCAGGCATGTGTCCTTTTATCATATCCAGCAGGAAAAACACCTATTAGTGTCCATAATGATTCATTTCCAACAAAAATACATTTAATGTCTGGAACGATTATTGTCTAACAGGGGATGTGCACGTCACTTCCTTACCAGGGCTTTTGTGTTTTTGATTTTTTTTAAAGTGAAAACCAATTTCGTTTGACAAATTCTTGCCTTTCTTAAGCATGGAATTTGCATTCTTAAATGGGTCTAGAATTAGAGCCTTCCACACCGTTTACCCCCGCAGTTTCAGACTTTCAGAACTCATAAGAAGATTCATCAGTTTCCTCCAGGGCTCGCCCCGGGGCTGCCATATGAAGTGTCAACAGCCATCGAGCTTCCATCGGTTATCATTTCCTCGAGGCCCCCGTCCCTGGCACCTGCTGCCCCCTCGATGCCAAGAAGCATCGGAGGCAAGGGTCAAATTCAGATTTGAATTCCAGATTCCGACAACTTCACTGTTCAAGGGCAAGAAACTTGAAGCATCTGACATGGGATGTGAAATATTATGGGGCAGATTTACAAGCCCCGTGCGCCACTTAGGCGTCACTTTTAACATGGGAAAAGTGACGCAAAAGTGGCGCAAGGGGCTTGTAAATCTGCCCCTATTTGTTTAGGAAGCTGCGCACCAAAAGGGACCCGCCCCTGTAATGACGTCAGTGACCGACGCCCACTGCTGACTGCATCCCTTCATCTCCTGCCTGTCTTCCCTCTTCATCTCTGGAGCAGTGGGATGCTGTATATCCACCCCCTTTGTCAACAATGAAGAAAGCAATGAGAAAACAAGCATTGGCATAGCCAATAGGTCTCGCTTTTGGGACCTTATAAGTATTTAGTTATGCAGCACAATATCCTTGGTGCAACAACATCAACCGTTGCATGGCTAAACACTTATAAGGTCCCCAAGGCGAGACCTATTGGCTATGCCAATGCTTGTTTAATTCCCTTTGCTCACTTTTCTCCTGCTTTAGGCAGTTTATACCCCAGCTCTTCCTCTCAGAGTTTGAGTAGTCCTTATACAGGGTTTTAGGGTATAAGTTCCTTCCTTTTGGAGCTTAGGATTTTATCTATATACCATGGTGGCAATGTTTTATCTTAATTAAGGCTTCCACCCACTGTCGGGGCTCCTGTAGTATGGAGGCCAAAAGGGATGGCCGGGAGACTCTCTCCGTGACACGATGCAGAGAAAAAACAAAACAATATGGTGCTTCCCTTTTCCCTGTCCCTGATGCCTCCCCTCCCTCCTTCAATACATTCCCAACCCTTCCTGCTGCAACGTACCAGCTACGCTCCTGAGTTACGGCCGCTCATCTGCTCCCTCCATGGGGGTCCACCACTCTTCGCGCCACGCGTCGGTGACCTGGTCAGGCTCGCTGTCTTCCTCCCTTGGATCAGCAGTCCCGGCGGGCGACTCCCTCTTCAGTTCATTCCTTCTTCCCAATACAGCTTCTGTTTTCTCCTCACTCTCCTTCCATCTTGCCTCAATGTCATTTTCACTCCCTCCAGGATCCGATGATTGGTTGTTGATCCCGGGGACACTGCCTCTCTGTCCAAGATAACAATAGTCTCGTGTTAATATTGGTGGTTTATTTTTCCTGATTGTCCTTTCTTTGCTTTCACAGGTCTTGTGGTGGAATCGAGAGTCAGCTGAGGGAGCCATCAGTCAGAAATATGGTAAGTAAGGGGGGTTACTCATAATTCAATTGTTGTCTCACTGTTCACCCCTGTAAGGAAGTGTTTCCTCACAGGGGTGAACAGTGAGACAACAATTGAATTATGAGTAAGTAATCAATACGGACAAGAGAGCAGAGAGTGTGTGTAATAACCAGAATTCACATATGGAACACTCCCAAAGAATAACGTGTGCACAAGAAAACACACATTTTGAGAGTGGGGTGAACAGTGAGACAACAATCAAACTATGAGCAAGTAGGCATAAGAGAGCAGAGAGTGTGCTATTGACCATAATTCACATATGGAGCACCCCCAAAGAATAACGTGCATATGAGAAAAAGCAAGCTTTGAGAGCTGGTTAAAAAGTGTAATTGCTTGTAGAGTGCTTGTTATGTCAGCTGTGGCGAACCCACTGAGAGTGCATGGCACATAAGAAAAGTGGTCTACAAAGGGTGACGTGTGCTAGCCGGACATGAACATGGCAATGTAAACAGCTGATTACGATAACACTTAATAACGAGTCACAACAGCAATGCGATCATGTTAAGCAGACTCCTCTTGACCACAGACAACAATAATGTAAACAATGAGAATGTCCTGTCCCTCAAACAACAGCATTGCACACAATATCAATGTGTTCCTGCAGTGCAGGGTTCTCTCATTCAGACAGCACTCATACCTCGTTCATACGGCATATATGTACATAATTACCTTAACTCTAGGCACAATTGTCGTATAGTCCCCCCTGGGCTCTTCTAGATTTAGGCCTAGTCTCCTAGGTTCACTGTCTCTGGTCGGCATTAAAAACTGTTTACTCCATTTTGTTTTCTCCTCTCAATACTCCTTGCAGATACAGCGGGTTGAAAGAAACCCTCCTGCGCTAAGCTCACAGTTAACTAAAAAATATGAGGTTAAGGCTCAAGGACCACCAGGCCACTCTGATCAGGAGTGCTGGGTGAAACTATTTTTACGCTTAAAGTACCTCCAGGCTACTCTGATCAGGAATGCTGGGTGAATCTATTTTTAAACTGAAAGAGTACTCCAGGCCACTCTGATCAGGAGTTCTGGGTGAGTAGTCCACAATAAATTATAATACAAAAAAGTACCTCCAAGCGCCTCGAATCTATGAGGGCTGGGTGAATCTATTTTTTACACTTACCGCTTCTGTTTGCCACGCTATGCTGTTGATATTATTTAGGAAAGAAAAGCTAATCGCAGATTCTTACCTTTTCCAATAGCTACAAGTGAACATATCCAGCCTGCCATGGGCCAGCAGGTTTGCAGTAAAGAAAGGTGCTTGTGGCACCGTTTTCTTCAGAAATGTGCGAAGAGTGGGCTCGGCCGGTTGGATCCTCCTGTCCACAGGCTGCAGTCTGGGTTTCCGGTATGATCAGCTCCTATTTGACTCGCCAAATGCTGTAAGCAGGTTCTATCAAAAAGGAGAACAGCGAGGCTTTGCAATCAGGAACAGTTACCTTTAATTAGACAATATCGGCCGGGAATAGCATCTCTTACAGTTGTGTGCTGAAATTCAACTTCCATTAGGTACATGGCATGCTTTATACTGTACAGGGGGTGCAATAAAGAGAAGCTCATCCCCTTTGGGTAGGAAATACTGGTACAGTGAGCCATAAGTTATGTATTAGATGCTTGATCCCAACCAGATGGTAGGGGCAATAAATACCAACTGGAGGTCGCATTCTGAGGTAGTCCAGGTGGCCCGGTGTGTCGTGTGTGTGTAATCAAGGGTGACGCCTATTACTAGGCATTGTTTGGGCTTTATCTGATGACTGCAACTGTCCAGTTGCTCTGGTGTCTTGTCCTTAGGCCAAATGAAAGCCTCCCTGCTAAGCCTCTGTTTGTTTTTAAGAGTGTGTGCATCAGACTCATTTCTTAGGCATTAGATCTATGGGCCATATGTGATTTACTGCTGCATTCTTCCAGGCGTGTTTGAGGATGTTCCATATCTAGTTTTTCCATCACAGGAAGCGCTAGGGGTGGATAGAGGGCAGCTGTGTTACGTTGATCTGATAAAGGGTGACTCTGAAACTGTAAAAAATGTATTATTGTGAATTTGGGTAGTGCAGGCAACAGTTGTTCTGCGATGTGCTGGACTCCTAAAAGCTGGACCATTTTTATAAATTGATCTGATGCAAACACTATCTTGCGTACCTTGAATTCAACACATTTTAATGTGTCACCCACCCTTGCCCATGCAAAGATTTAAGCAAGATTTAAGCAAAGCAGGGAGAGGAAACAGACATTTTTAAACTTTCTGTAAGACTGTGTTTGGGTTAATCACTTTCCAGCCAGCGAGTTGTGGTCATAACCTGAGTGCAGTCAGTGTATTTAAATGTTGCATTCATTAACGCCTCTTTTTGATGACTACTTAAAATCTTTACAACACACAGATTAAAACAAACTCCATGAATAAATTACAAATTATAAAATACAGAAAGCATAGAATGGTAAATAAACTTGACATACTTTTGAAAAAAAACACCATAGTCGCCCTTAAACTTTGGCTTCCCAACAAAAATACTAAGCCCTCTTGAGCAAAGGGAATTCCTTTTTTTAGGTCCAGCACTTGAGACCTGTTGT
This sequence comes from Triturus cristatus, assembly GCF_964204655.1. Taxonomy (NCBI): domain Eukaryota; kingdom Metazoa; phylum Chordata; class Amphibia; order Caudata; family Salamandridae; genus Triturus; species Triturus cristatus. Next base: position 304,004,391 of record NC_140582.1, on the reverse strand, counting down.
AACTTCTCTTGTTTGCTTAAAATCATCCCCCTGCCTTCAATTTGTTTGTTTAAGTGTCCATTAAAAATCCTTGCTTGCTAGTGGTCAGTCCTGGCTCTTTGTCCCTCCTTTTTCCCTTCTGTTCCTCCCATGCAGCAGGGACTAAGTACTGTCTCATTACACTAAGATTCTACATCTGTTTTTGGGGGGGACTACTTTTTTCTTGGTATCCTGCTCTGTTGCTGTTTGCCTGTGTTCAGCTTTGGTGCCAGAGCTGCTTCGATTTAACTATAGAATGTTTCCCTCCCACCTCCTCTTAATGCTACTGTTGTGCTGGTGCTGCCTCACACGCCATGTCTCCCCCTCCCTTGGCTGTATTTGTTTATCCTATCTGCAATTTTCGATGTCGCCATCCATTGGGTGTTTTTTGATAGGATATTGCTTTGTTTGGGCTCATTTCTAAGGGGGATTGGCCTTGTTTTTCCCTCTCGTGTCTGCTGATGAAAACATTTCCCTATCCAGCAGTGGCAATGGCCAAAAAGAATTAGGATGCTATTAAATGGCAGCTCCCTTAAAAAGGTGCAACAGTCTTAGTGCTTGGCGTGAAGATGGTGCAGTCCTGCTCTGCTTACGGTCGCAGGAACAGGTACAACAAGGAGAAGCCCATCTTTTTCCACAAGTAAGAAAATAATTTTGCTCAAGCGCTTTGAGACAATGTTTAATTCCAAATTAGGATTAATAATTAATATGATGCATCTGTAGTGTCCTGTCCTAATGTGTTTTCTGCTTATCTTGCTGTCATGTTCTGGCCCATGTGCTTTCTCCCAAGTGACTTGATACCACTCAAACATGGCTGCCCTTGTCCATGGTCTTTCATTTTCCTTTTTTGCCTTTTTTTCAGCCCACACGCTGCACACATGCTCAGAAATTTCCCTATTAGAGACACCTTTACTGCTTTTAATTTACACAATCCCAGTGGCGGCTAGTGACCTGTGAAAGTAGTGGGGCAAAGATCTCGGGCTTGCGGTTAATGCATACATGCCATGGAGACTCGTGGTAACAACAACTATGTCCTTGCAAAATTTGAGTGCTGCATAATAATCCTGTACTGACTGCAGCAACATAATCCGTCCCCCTCTGCTCTCCCCCACCCCGCTCCAATTTCTTGGTGTCTCATTAACTCAGTTTCGACTTCGGGCAGATTAAGGCAGGCTTCGTTTTCCTTTGTGCTGTATGTGTTCTGTCACACACATTCTCTACAGAGGAGGTAAACCATGTGTTTTTGCGTAATCGGGAGCGGTTATCTTTTAGCAACACTGCTTAGTTCTTCAGTGTGCTGTGCAGTGTAAACAGAAAATTCGGACTGAGGCGTGGGGCAAAGTGAATTACATGAGCGGCAAGGGACTCACTGTGAAGAATCCGGCCACATGCTACCCTCTCTCTAACGCTCTTGCAAAAAACTGTGCACAAATTCCGAATCAGAGGACCCAGGCAAAGTTAATATCACTCACGCTTAACTTACAAAATACTACATTTCCTATTTTTTCTGCTGTTATTTTTTGTTTTGTCACTCTCCCTTTTCTGTTTCTCTCGTCATATTAAGCTTTCTGGCTGTTCTGTCTACTCTCTTCCCTTTCATCTACTCTGTTTCATTTCATCTCTCCCCTTGTGTTTTCCTATTTGTTTTTTTTACTGATTCCTCTTTCTCTCGTCATCAACAAAGGCAGTGGCTTCCAAAACCTTCTTTACTGCATGTCGATTGAAATGTTAAACCAGGTTCGCATTGAAAACTAAAGAACCCACCTCACAACTTTAAAAAGGTTAAAAATAAGCCAACTATCTTTCAGCCTTCCTTCTGGGCCACTGTTAACTCCTGAAATAATAGGAAGGCAAATATTGTTGTGTTTTTTTAAACACATTTGCTAAACAGGTGCATATTTATTGCCTGGATGCTAAACTAAGATCTTGAGTTACTAAAGATGGATTTTTCTCTGTTACTTAGTTTACATGTGACACTTAAAATTACTAGACCTAAAGCAAAAAGCTGGCCGTAGAAGAATTGATGCTGTTTCTTAAAAACATGTCAGGCACCATTTTCTTCATGTATCTGTATTTACCCTGCAAGTCAGAGATCCAAATCAGCCACAACAGGGCAGCGGGTTTTCATCCACAAGAGAGGAGTGAAATAAGTAGCAGTGAGTTGGTTAGCAATAGTGTCTGCCATATTGCATTAGCACTTTGTGGCCCTTTGTGAATGGCTCATGTTGCTAAAATATTATCTTTTGGGTTCACTTGCTTTCCAGTCACGGGATCTGCTCTGGTTGCAGAGGGTACTTAAGCCTCTTCACACATCTTCATACAAAAGTGTTCCAGGTTCAAAACGAATCATGTTTTTGTTTGAAATTGACTGAAAAGCTCTCTTGCTATAGCAAATCAATATAGCCTTACAGCCAGCTGCCAAGTCTATCCGTCATTAAAGGGCTTCTCCTGTGTTTATATATTTATTACTTTACTCCCACTCTAGATATTTTTTTAATTCACCTATCTCCAATTTACTGCTATATATCTCAGCTATACCTCTTTCAATATATCCTCTACTCCCCACTCATCCCAAACATCATTTAACTCCTATAATCTTACAAATAACCCTTTCTAGATTCTCCCCTCCTCTATCCCTCCTTTGGCTCATCCCAAACCTCATTTTACTACTATAATCTCCCAACTAACCCTTTAAAAACTCTTTCCTCCTCTGTCCCTCCTACAAACTGACTCACATGTCCACCGCTCCAACTAACAGCTTACATTTCCCTATACTAATCCACCACTATTTCACCGTGGGTTTCGGAGTAGAGGGTTACTTGCCAAAAATCTCTTTGATACCTCGCATGGGGTAGTAAGCATTATATAAATAAAATTACAATTACAATTGACCACCTTACCCCGTTTGGTCCGTTTTCAGGTTGGTGAGTTTATCTTCTTGAGCCGCCCTGACTGGCTCCCTGGACAACTTATTTACGCCGCTCCGTTTTATGTAAGTTAAAGTCTTTTAACATTTCAAATTCTCACCCACTACACTAAGCTGTAGTTTAAGGTTTGCACTATTTCCCCACACAGTTGGTAATATTTCTCAACGCACCTTTGAGGGCACCTGCCATTACTTGAAACTCAACCTCCCTTGCAGAGTGCCTTCTTCCGATGCCATCATATCTACTATTGTTATATACATAAGAACAATAGTTACTTATCTGTAATCTGTGGTTCTCCAGTATTGGTGTCTTTCATAGATTCACATGCCTGAATCATTGCCCGTCGTCGGAGTGGGAGTCCCACGGTACATAAAAAAGCAATAATTATGCACATAATAACCATAACATAGGTAACCTAGAACCAGGAAGTAAAGTAGTCATAAACTACAAGGAAAAAACTTCCACATCTACGACTTGTCCAAGATATTATATATAGTCCAAACTGCAGCCAATCAGGCGACAGCGCCCTCTAGAATGCTCTCCTCAGAGGCTGAGGCTCTCAGATTTTCTAGCACAAGAGTGAACCAAGTGATAAGAGCATAAACCAGCCTCTGAGGGAAGGTGGGTGGGTTGCATGTGAATCTATGAAAGACACCAATACTGGAGAACCACAGATTACAGGTAAGTAACTATTGTTCTTCTCCAGTATTGGGGTATCTTTCATAGAATTACATGCCTGAATCAGAATAGAAAGCAGTACGCCAATAATGCTCGTAAGACGCTATTTGTAACATAAACATATGTACAAAAGACATTATGCAATAACATAACTAGAATGCTATACTATGCATAAATACATGTATATATGGTTATACAGGGCAATGCTATGATATATAATAATCATATCTGAAATGCGTCTGAGAAATAGTACAGAGGAGGAGGGAAGAACAGAGGCTCACCTTATTTAAAAAGATTACGGAGAACCGCTTGTCCCACGGACATATCTGCATCACTGGCAGCCTCCAAACAGTAGTGCTTGACAAAAGTGTGTCTGCTGGACCAAGTTGCAGCTCTGCAAATTTGATGAAGAGGCACACCCGCAAAGAGAGCCGTAGAAGAGTAGATAGCTCTTGTAGAATGTGCTCTCGGAGTTGTTTGCAATGGTCTTCCTGCTTGCTGATGGCAGAGGCAAATTGCGGCAGAAATCCAATGAGCTATAGTCTGCTTGGATACTGAATGTCCCTGCCGCATCCTTCCGTAGGCTACAAATAGCTGGTCAGATTTACGGATTGCAGAAGTCCGTTGTAAATAGAACTTGAGACATCTTCTAATGTCAAGGGAATGCAAGGTTCTTTCCGCATGTGATTGAGGATTGGGAAAGAAAGTTTTTAAAATGATAGGCTCGTTAAGATGGAAGTCTGAAGGCACTTTAGGCAGAAAACTGGGGTTAGTGCGTAGCACTACTGAGTTCGAGGTGAATTGAAGAAAAGGTGGATTAACAGTAAAAGCTTGAATGTCACTAACTCTCCTAGCTGATGTTAAGGCCAATATCAGAGACACTTTCCACAATAGAAATTTCAAATCCACTTTATGAATAGGCTCAAAGGGGTGCCGCATGAGTTGTGCAAGCACCACTTTAAGAGGCCAGGATGGAGGTGGGCGTCGGATAGGAGGAACCATCCGAAACAATCCTTTGAAGAACTGCTGAATGATCCTAGCTGAATAGAGAGAATTGGAACCATCTTGCCTAAACCTTGAAATAGCTGCCAAAAATACTTTCAGAGTAGAATGGGACAGGCCTGATCTTGCCAAGTGTAAAAAGAACGGTAAAATCTGTTCCGGTTTTGCATGAATTGGGTGAATATTGGCAGATTGACATGATATATATGCAAAATCTCTTCCATTTAAGCCTGTACGTCTTAACAGTGGCAGGCGCTCGAGCATTGGCTAACACTTCCTTACAATCCGTAGGAATGTTCAGATGTGCGAATTCAAGGTGTTCAGGCACCAGGCTGCTAATTTCAGAGAAGCAGGGTCCGGGTGGCAGATCTGTCCGTTCTGGATGGATAGGAGGTTCGGTATTGGTTGAAACTGAATAAGATCGCATTTTGATAGAAGGAGAAGTTCGGTAAACCAGAACTGGCGAGGCCATCTGGGAGCGATGAGAATTAGGTGACAAGGTTCTCTCTTCATCTTCCGGAGAACTCTGGGAACCAACGGCATCGGAGGAAAGACGTAAGCATATATCTGCGACCAATTCATCGAAAACGCATTCACGCGTGACTCCTTGTGGGGAAGCCAACTTGCAAAGAATGGGCATTTGCGGTTCTGATTGGTCGCAAACAGGTCCAGGTCGGGACGACCCCACTCCTGAAAGACCCGATTCAATGTTTGCTGATGTAACTCCCACTCGTGATTGGAAACTGTCGATCTGCTGAGGGAATCCGCTAGGACATTGGAGACTCCTGGAACATGGATCGCTGATAGGCTGATTCTGTGCCGTATCGCCCAGTCCCAGATTTCTTGGGCTTGAAGAGAGAGAAGGGGAGACCTTGTTCCTCTTTGTTTGTTCAAGTAGTGCATACTTGTAGTGTTGTCTGTCCGAATTAGTACTGAAGATCCCAGGATGATGGTTTGAAAGGATTCTAGGGCTAAAAAGATGGCTCTTAACTCTAGAAGGTTGATATGCCACGTTCTTTGCTAGACATTCCACTTGCCATTGACCGTCATCCCTTGATGGTGTGCTCTCCATCCCTCGAGGGATGCATTTGTGGTGATGGTGAAATTTGGGGCTTCTACCAGGAATGCACACCCTTTTTCCACTTTCTTTATTAGAGTTCACCAGAGTAAGGCTTCTCGCATCCGAGGAGTGATGCGAATGATGTCGTCGAACGACCCCAAAATCTGTAACCATTGGTGGTTGAGCTCCTCTTGCAGGGGCCTCATTCTGAGACGGCCGTTGGGTATCAAAGAGATGCAGGAAGAGATCATCCCTAAAAAAGACTTGAACAGCCGGACTGAAATGCGCCTTTTTGATCATTAAAGGTGGGCTAGCTTGCAGATTTTGTGTTGTCTTTCATTTGAGACAAATGCCTGGGTAAGCTGAGTGTCTAACGTGGCTCCCAAGAAGGTCTTTCTTTGTGATGGAACAAGATGAGACTTGTCGAGGTTGATGGAGAGACCTAGAGATTGGAAAAGTGACAGGCATCTTTGAATGTGCGTGTTTGCGGTTGGAAAAGAATTCGCCTTGATAAGGCAGTCGTCCAGGTACGGAAAGATTTGAATCCTTTCCAGACGAAGGTGTGCGGCCACTGGTGCCAGAACCTTGGTAAATACACGGGGTGCTGAACGTAGTCCGAAAGGAAGGACTTTGAACTGAAAGTCCCTGCCAGCCGCTCTGAACCGCAAGAATTTTCTGTGTCTGGGTAGAATTGGCACATGGAAGTAGGCGTCTTGGAGGTCGAGGGTGGCCATGTAACCCCCCACGAGAGGAGCTGAAGGATTTCTTGAAGTGTCAACATTCGGAAGGATAATATTTTCAGGTATTTGTTGAGGGAGCGAAGATCGAGGATGGGGCGCCATTCTCCCGACTTTTTCATTATCAGGAAAAATCTCGAATAAAATCCTGTTCCTCTTTGTAAATAAGGGACCCTTTCGATCGCTCCCTTTCGAATCATCCTTGAGATGAGCAGGAGGTGGGCCCTTGGGAGGAGAATATGGAGGAATCTTTATGAACTCTAGAACATGGCCTCTGGCCACGATGTCCAGGACCCACTTGTCTGATGTGATAGCGGACTAGTTCTAGTAATATTGTGAGATTCTTCCTCCAACTCTTAAAGGGGTGGGTGGTAGAAGTGGTGGCAGGTGACGGTTTTCATTGCTTTTTCTTTGAATCCCGTCCACGGTAGGAGGGCCATCCTTTGTTTTGCGAATAGGAGGTATTTCGCTGTCCATATGACTGTTGTCTTTGGGATTGATATCTCTGATTGCTTTGAAAGGACTGGTGTGACCTTTGTTGGTTGTAGCCTCCTCTACTGGAAAAGGATCCACGTCCCTTAGCACCCCGAAAGGCCGGCTTGCGAAATTAAAGAGTACAGAGAGCTCTTGCTGTCTCGGAATCTTTTTTAATGGCCTGAAGGTCCTATTCGACATGCTGGCCAAATAGTGATTCTCCATCAAATGGCATGTCAATAATCTTTGCCTGAACCTCCTGGCGAAAAGATGTTGACTTTAGCCAGCCTTGTCTTCGCAGAACTGTAGCACCCGCTAGCTGCCGAAATCCTGTGGATGCAACTTCCACGGCCGAATCTATTATCTCAGCAGAGATACGCTCCCCTTCTTGCAAGATCTTTAAGGCCTCAGACTTTGATAGTTCTGGCAACATGTTGATGTAGGGAGAGATGTCCGACCACATCTGTCTATCGTACCGCCCTAATATGGCCAGTGAATTAGCAGCATGGACGGTTGTCACTGCCATGGTGGAAACCTTCTTCCCAATAGCATCCAGTCGTCTGCCGTCCCTGTCTGGAGGAGCTGTAATTGGAGAGGAGGGGTTTCTAGCTCGTCTTTGTGCCGCTTGGGCAATAACAAAGTCAGCTTTCAGCTGGCCTATTAGGCAAGCAGGTGAGTTATCTGGTGCCTTATACTTCTTGTCTAGCCGAGGCAAGACCGCAGGAATAGAAGCAGGCGCTGTCATGACCTTCAGTCCTTCCTTCCAAATGAAATCAATAATGGGAATGGTCCGTATCTGTTTTCTTGTCTGATCCTTAAAATTGTAGAGGAAGCACTCATCCTTCTTTGTCTCCATCGGTAGAAGGATCCTTTGTGTTGCCCTTTCCATAAGGAGATGAAAGCCTCCGATATCGACTGGAGGACAGTCAATTGGAGCTGGAGTTGAAGGGGACGGAGTTTGAATCTGGTAGTCGTCCCACTCCGTAAGAAGAGATCTATTGTCCACTTCTCCTTCTTCCCTATCATCATCAGTGGTGTTAACATCATGGGAATGGTGAGACTGTACTGAAGAAGGTGGTCTGGGAGACCTTAAAGAAGAGCCGGAAGGTTGAGGCATAGGTGTCGATGGAATGGACTCCGCCGATTCAGATGGAGGAAAACGGCGATAATATTCGTTCAACATATATTGTAGATTGTTTAGCAGAGCTAGAGGCATCTGCGCTGCAGGTATCGTCTCAGGAGCTGGAGCTACAGGCTCCGGGTAAGGATCCTCTTCCTGGTCATCCTCTTGATATTTAATAAACAATTCCGAAGGGCTCCTGGCAATGCGGAATCTGTCATCCTCTTCGGACTCCTCATCATCCTCCCCGGAGTCCAGTAATTGCTCTGGTACCTCAATAGGCACCTTGGTAGGGTAGATATGCAATGGAGAGAAAGCCTCCAATGACGAGCCACGTCTCTGTAGCAAAGAAGATGCTGTCATAGACGTTGCAGAGGAGGCCGTGGCCGTAGATGCAGACCAAACTTGTAATTCTGTGCAAGAGGACAATTGAAGCGTCGACGAGGGGGCCGTTGACGGTATCGTCGTCGATGACGCGGTAATCTTCGACGATGAGGCATTCTTCGCCGACGAGGCAGTCTTCGGCGACGAGCTCTTTCTAGCCTTCGCCATTGACGGTGCATCGGCGGTAGATATAATGTCCTTCGTCGACAAGATGGGCTTTACAGAGACAGAGACCAGCGTCGACGGAGACGAAGCTGATGACATGATCATTTTTGGTCTCGGCGACGAGAAGGTAACAGCCGACGTCGAAGTCGCGTCGACAACGATTTTCGTCGACGGAGGAGCCGTCAACGACGCCGTCGACTATGAGATTTTTCTCTGAGGTAAACCCTTCTCAGGAAGTAGTTTTGAAGCCAGAGACTTCACAGTCTTTCTAGGGGGCGTAGTAAGCAGATGCTTACCCTTAGAAGGTGGAGGAGCCTTGTTTGAGGTGGAAGGCAAATCAGAACCATTAGAGGGTTGCGTTTTTCTCGACACCTTAGCCCCAGGAGAAGACGGATCCTCTTCCTAGAGGACATAGATGAGCTAGAGACAATACTTCCCACCTCAGATAAGGGGTTGTCTTGATTCTTAATCTTCTGTAGCCACAGAAGTAGTCGCCCTTCTCTATCTCTGAGGGTTTTCTGAGGGAAGTTCCTGCATATCTTACAATCTCTCACCTGGTGATCAGGATAAAGGCAATAAATGCACTTCTTGTGGGGATCTTCAGAAAACAGCCGGAGCTTACCACAAGAGTCACAAGGTCTAAAGAGAGATTTCCCTTCACACGATGTGCGGTAGAAAATCTGAGAGCCTCAGCCTCTGAGGAGAGCATTCTAGAGGGTGCTGTCGCCTGATTGGCTGCAGTTTGGACTATATATAATGATTTGGACAAGTCGTAGATATGCAAGTTTTTTTCCTTGTAGTTTAGGACTACTTTACTTCCTGGTTCTGGGTTACCTATGTTATGGTTATTATGTGCATAATTATTGCTTTTTTATGTACCGTGGGACTCTCACTCCGACGACGGGGAATGATTCAGGCATGTGAATCTATGAAAGATACCCCAATACTGGAGAATCATTGGTACTGTATGATATGTGACATGATTGCTTTCATTAATAGTGCTATAATCATTTTACTCCACTGTATATAAAAAAACTAAATAAAAAACATAGGGGCTTATTTACAAACCCCTTGCTCCACCCGTATGTCACTTTTCCCATGTTAAAAATGACGCAAAAGCGGCGCAACGTGCTTGTAAATAAGCCCCATAGTCATTTACGACACCAAGAGCTCTAGCTTTAATATAAGCACGACCTATTGCATTGCAAATGCTTGTTCTAAGAATAATGGTGTTAACCATTTCTTTCTTGTGGATAGCAACATGGGACACATACTTCCTTGGTGGACAATAGTCTCCCTGTATTCCCCGCAGCCTCGACACAGCCCCTTGCAACTCTTTTTAACAGTCGGTGATGCTCCCAGCTCATACACATCAAGCAACAACAACCATATGAAATAATTTGGACTTCAAACTTACTGAAAAAAAGAGCTCTTTCATACAGGGAAAGAGGATCCAGTGTGGCTCTGAATGATACAAATGTTGCATTATGCAGAGTAGTAAATCAATCACCGTCATCAAATTTTGAAAAAAAAGGAGCTAAGGGCTGTGCATTGTACTTAAAAGCTTCCACTGATGGTGAATTATACCAATGACAGTGGAAAATCAAACATTAAAAGAATCCATCAAATTGGCCTTTAGAAATGCACAACGTGTGTTTACTTGCTGTTCTGTCACACATCTAAAGAAGGCCTTAACAACATGCAGCACGTCCTAGGACGCAGTGCTTGCTGCCTGTGGAGCCATCTTACAATGGAGCCCACACTAGGGCCTCCCTAGCATCGTGCGTGTTCTTGAACACACTGCACGGCCACATGTGTTCCTCTTAGAGGACCACACATAGCAGTCTTTCCAACATGCATCCACGTCATAGCATGAACAGGACCGCCTTGTGCAAGTGCTCAGTGGACACAGTGTGGCCTCGCCACCATGCATCCACGTCCTTTGACACAATGCAGAGCCTGCTGTGGTACATACTTTAAAAGGCCTTCCCACAATGTGGCCTTGTTGTTATCGTGGTGTTAGCGGTCAGTGAAACTTGTGTTGTGGTGCTCCAAAGTGCAGATTTATCCTCTGACACACTTAAAGTGCCTCATCATTGACTTTGAAGTAAAAAGTGTATGTGTAGGGGACGCTGTTGATGGAGCAGGATTTCGCGCAAAGAAACCTGCTCGGATTAACACCCCCATAACACGTACTAACAGTGTGCAGTGTCAGTCTAACATGCATTACACATGAAAACGAGGGAAGCTGCTTTAACCATAAGTACATACATGAATAGACTAAGTCGTATTCACATTTTTGCTATAAAAGAAACTAGAAATAAATGCATGACTAGGCCGCATGTGCAATTTGTAGTCTGCATATTGCAGTTCGCTTTAAAATAATAATTAACGCTGTGCTTGCTTTAAGCTTCTGCTAGGAAAATAATAACAAGGATTAGTGCAAAGGTGGGTGGTAAACAGTGAAAAGTGCATTATCATATAATTAATTAATGTTATGTTTACTTTTGCCATAGTGAGTCAAATAATCCGCCATTATTCTTAAGATGCAGCGCTGAAAAATGAGCAAGAAAGAGAGCACGTGACCTAAACAGATCAAAGTGCTGAGCACCACAGGTTCAAGGCTGGACTGTACAGAATGTGTTGTTCGCCTGCCAAGAAAAGAGACTAACCATGGGATTCAAGACAATTTCCGCGGATGTAGTAGAAGAAGCCATATGAGAACATTTATCAATGTATCAGGCATTGTAATAAAGAGACAAGCCATTTTTGGGGTGCCTTTGGGGGTGTGGTTAGGTGTGTGTCTTTCCAGATAGCTGTTCGAGAGGGGTGATGCATTGCTGTTCATCAGTTTGCAGAGAGGCCTAGCTGTTCCTGTCCTGTCCCACTCCTGGGTCCTGAATCTTTGTTCCCTGATTCTAGTTCAGGGAACCCCCACTGTCCCCTCGGCCAAGGGGATGGTATTTCACAGATCCTTTGGGTTTGTATTCTCCTGACTGGTACATTGCATAATTATTTGCAAATGTATTCTACTTCTGAATCTGATGTCTCTTAATCTATCCACTCCATGTGCATTTTGAACTTGATGTTGAGACTGTCACTATTTGCACATGCTGATGTTATTCTCTCTCTCTTGTGGGTTTCATTGTTTGCACTGTGACTGTATGCAAATAAGCAAGATATTTTGCATTATTATCAGATAAAGCTTTGTTAATCTCACCAAGAGTCTATGATTATTTAGCTGACTGGATAAGTTAGTTAAATAATGTGCTATCATTACCATCAACTGTTCAACTAATTGGTCTATCGATCGAGAGGAAAGAAAGTTGATGTATAGCTTTAATTATGTATCATGAATTGTTATAATAAACTTGTGAGTAAACAAAATTTGCGTCATTAAAACCTGACCCCCAGTGCATCAGGGTTTTGGGTGTATGTGTATGGGCCATTTGTATGTTATCGATTATTGATCCGTGATCAGGTATTGAGTAGCACAGGATCCGTTTTCTGGTAGCAGAGGTCGGTTTAATTATTGATTAGTTTGGTAATGATTATTTATATTGATTATATGTTCTTAACATGAAAAGTTAGTTTCGTGTTCTGTGTTGTCTGGAAGTTCAGGTACCGAGCTACCGGAGGGATCCCAGGCATGGAATTTAGCCTGAAGTAGGCAGAAGAAGAGTGGGTATAGAGAAATCCCACTGCAGAAGTACTTTGTCTGTTGAAATAATACCGAAGCTATGGAGGGCTGTAGGTGTTATATTAGGGATAATTTTGTATGTGAGTAGAGTGCCTGAAATAGCGATGGGTCCACTTCCGACACTCTAGCCTAATCCCCAGGGGAGTACCAAGACCTCTTTTCACACCAAAAAGTCCTCTTGTGAAACTTTAGCCTTATCTCTAGAGGAGTAATAGGTCCTCCCGGAGCTTGTTTGAAGGGCAAAATAGCGCTGGTTGTTATTATTACTCGTAGTGAAGAGAAGCTCTTAAAAAAGTGAAAACTATCTCTTTATTTAGTGGAACAGACAAGGTAGCATTGTTTTGTGTTGTTACTAACAGAAATTATGATTAAGAAAACTTAGAAAAATATTGCCGTATTATTTTGTGAAGGGGGAGTCAGTTGCAGGAGTAATACTGACGTCAGAAAAAGTCGCGCTGGCATTGGTCAGACAGCGGGCGTGTACTGAGCTGTGATTGATTGGTGTGAGCTGCCCTAGTATTGGTAGAGACCTTGTTTACGTAGCAGTGCACTGATTGGACAGTTGGTGTAAGTCGCACTGGTATAGGACAAGAACAGACAAATAGAATTGGCAGAATTATGGAATCATTTTCTTGTTTGTTTTGGTGAGGTACATTAGAGTAAAGAGTCAGAAAAATTAAGTTACTTAAGAAAATAGAGAATTTCTTTATAAAAGACAAACCAATTGTGACTAGAGAGGGAATTCTTACTCCACCTGCAAAAACACCTGCTTCTTATATGATGTTGGAGCGAGGATACCATACGTGTATGTGGTTAGAGAATTGGGTGGAATATACGAAGAATGATGGTGTTATAGCCTTTCCACAGCATGGTACGTTTAATGTAAGGATATAGCAGAATCTGAGAAATCAAATGAATTCACTAGAACCGAATCCTAGATTGACACGGTTCGAAGCCTTAGAAGAATGGGAAGTTGAGGCATTTGAAAGAGAGAAATATAGAGGTAATCGAAGATACAGAAATATGATGTTTGGATATCCATTTGAAAGTAGGGAAGACAAGTTGAAAAGATGGAGGAGAAATGTGGTAACGGAAGGATTGTACCTAGTTATAGTTGCGGATGATCAGACAGGAGGCAAGTGTAAAGAGAAAAAGAAAATATTTAGAGACTTCAAGTTTAAGAGATGATCCGAATAACTCAGAGTATGATGAGTTGTTAGAGGATATAATGGCTAAAAGACCTTCGCCATATGAAGAAAATTCAGGGGAGGTGACTCCGAGTGCCCCACAAATGGGAACCCCATGAACTCCACCAGTCACCGAAATAGCTAGGGTAGTGCGAGAAAATAAAGCGAATTTCTTGAACAACGCAAGACTAGAGCAGGTCCAGAAAATTAATCATTTAAGTTTGAATGTGGAAGCATTGACGGTACAGTAACAATTGGTCCCGTAGTTCCATTGTATGGTGAAAGACAGACTTTGTCAAAAGTGCATTCATTGGCAGTTCCGAGAAGTGGTAGCAGGAGGGTAGTGGTGACAGTAATGAATGAGAGTGGACAGGATGATCAGAATACTACATTGTTAGACCTTCCAGTTTGTGAGTTGATAACGGAGACCCCAAAAAGAAGTGTACAAATCGACCCAAGGAGAATAGGACCAAATGTCACTCAAATGGCAGGGAGTTCAGCAGGTCCGTCACCAGAGGATTTGAATAATTGGATAAAAGAAATGGTGAAGCCAAAACCGCAACCACAGAGTATAAATATAAGTCAATTGAAAGTAGATTTGGAAGAGATGATTAGTGGTACAATAAGTCCAGATAGATTAGGAACCTACCAGAGATGATGAATTGTTGTTTTTATGTAAAAGTATTACTTGGAGAGCATGAAATCTTCATGAGACATGATCAGGAGGTGCTAGTGAGTACGGGATAGACATAGAAAAGTCGAAGGTGCTACAGAAGTCATACAGATTGGCTTTTACTGATAAGGACTTAGAGAGTTTGAATACGTGTGGAAAAAGATTGCAGATAAAAGAGTTGATGAACATATTGAAGAAATGGGGAGATGTTGATCGATGGAAAAATAGATGGATGAGAAAGAAGGAAGAAGCAGCTAGTAAAGGAGTGTCCATGTTTTCATTAAAAGAGACCAAACAGGTTGAAAGGGCGTGTCCAATGAGAGATTACCAGGTGGTGGATATGTACATGTTCCATGGTACAGACAGGATGAATTGTCTTTTACAAACGATTTTCTAAGTTTAAGAGAGAAAACGGCTGAATGGTACAAACAGGTAGAGATGTTGTTAAAACACCTAGATGGTTTGTTTGAGATCGTCGTTCCTGCAGATTTATGGACAGAGTGTAAAATCACTGTCGATTGGCCAAAAGAAGAATATCCTAGAGATCCTAAAACAGGTGCACTGTCTGACGAGGTGATGAAAAAGTATAATCAGGTAATCTCGTTTTTGAAGGGAATAATTTCCCCTAAGGAAACGGATTGGGTTAAAATTGACAGAACGACCCAAGAACCAAAGGAGTCAGTGCATGCCTACTATGAAAGGTTGTTGCAGGTATTTAAACAGTATAGTGGGTTTAAGAATATTGGAGACAAGGATATGGGACATTTTGTGTATCGTTTTGTGTTTGGATCAAAACCGGAAATTAGTAATATGATTCAGCAGCATTTGATTTGTTGGCAAAGCAAAACAATTGATGAAATTCTGAGGTATGCAAAGTATTGTAGTGATGACATTGAATCGATACATAAAAAGTTAAAAGAGAAAATGATGTGGGCGCAAGTGAAAGTTACAGAACAGCAAGAAACAAACAATAATTTCCAAACAGGTATTCAGATAAATGGTCAGACTCAACATGGGCAGAATTCTAGTGGAGGTAAAGGAAGGAGTAAAATGAGTAGAAGAAATTTCCTTATCATGTGTGCGGAAAGCATGGACATTAGAAGAACAAGTGTAGATCTGCTAAAAAGAATAATGGGGCAAATCAAAATTTAATTCCACAGATGCAGAATGAGGTGGGGGTAAATCAACAGCAGCATTAGCAGACAGTTACACCACAGTTAGGGGTGCCACAAGCTCCCATGCCAAATAATGTGAATACTCAGATGCAGAGGTACAGTGCGAACACTGGATTTCATGGAGGTGACCAAAGTGGTAAGAATCAAAGTGTGCAAATAGTTCCGCAATACTGGTGGCATTGAAATGAGAGTGATTCAGACTCATCTCAATGATGGTGCCTGAGGGGGGAGGAAGAATGGGTACTTGGCGCATCTTTGGCGGAATATTTGTCAGGTCCATTTGTTGATGGAAAGGTGGAAGGGAATGATGTTACATTCTTAGTGGACACTGGTGCTACCAGTTCTACTGTGAGAGCAGCAGAAATTCCAAACCTACCCCTCTCGGGAAAACTATCCAAGTTGTAGGAGTCTCGAATAAACATATTAGAACACCAGTCACAAATCCTATAGAAGTTCATATTAGAAACTTCAGAGACATGCATCGGTTTGTGGTATGTGACTCGAGTCCAGTAAATCTCATAGGTAGAGATTTATTATGTAAGATGAACTGCACGATCTATTGTACGCCAGATGGTATTGCGTTTCAGACACCTGATGAGGATGTCGAATTTAAGATGATGCTAGCAAAGCAAGGGACAGAAGTGGATGAGTTGTTTTCATTTCTCACTGAAGAAAATTTGCCTGAAGAATTAAAAAGTGCAGTGAGATCGGATGTATGGGACTTCACAGGGAAGGAAATTGGTCTAATGACAAATGTAGACCCAATTCAAATTACAGTAAAGGAAGGAGCTGTATATCCAAATACACCGCAGTACAAAATGAGTCCGGAAGTAATTGCAGGAGTTGCTCCTGTGATAGACCAAATGATTGAACAGGGAATCTTGAAAGAAATACCAAGCATTCTTTTTAATTCGCCTATTATAGGTATTAAGAAACCTAGTGGGAAATAACGACTAGTGCAGGATTTAAGAAAAATTAATAAAATCGTAGTGCCCTGTTGTCCAACAGTGCCAAATCCACTATTTGGCAGAAGGGGGACACAAAGTGTCACCAGCAAAATTGCAATTTTGTAAACAAGAGGTCCAGTACCTAGGACATAAAATGGAAAAGGTAGTCAGGAAAGTGACACCAGAAAGAATTGAGGTGATTAAACAAATGAGCCTGCCTAAAACACAGAAGGAAGTCTGAATGTTTTTGGGAATGGTTGGATACTGTAGGCAATGGATCAGTGGAATCTCCCTGACTGCAAAACCTCTACAGAGGTTGACACGAACATATGTGAAAGATCCGATTGTGTTGGATGATGAAAGCTTTTACTAAATTAAAAAACAGTCTTTGTTGGGCACCTGCATTGGGAATGGCAGATTATGCAAAGGATTTTGCGTTGTACTACTGTGAAAGAGATGGTTGTGCACTTTCAGTCCTAACTCAGAAACATGGAATGGCACGACGTCCAGTTGCATAGTTTTCTGCTAATTTGAATACAGTAGCCGCAGCATTGCCAGGCTGTTTGAAAGCAGTAGCTGCTACTTGCGTAAGTCTGTAACAGAGTGAAGCAAATGTAATGGGACATCCAATCAAGGTATATGTGCCACATTCAGTTGAGATCCTTCTGACCCATACCCGGACCCAATATATGACCTCTAGTCGACTGACTAAATATGAGAGAGTGATCCTGTGTGCTGAAAATGTGACTGTGGTGAGATGCACGACTGTGAACCTGGCAACCCTATTGCCAAATTCCTATTGTGAGGAAGTGAGCGAAGAAGCTGATCATGATTGTTTGGATGTGACAGAACTATGCACCAAGCCTAGGCCAGACATAGAAGACAAACCATTGGAAGAATCAGATTGTGAGAGGTTTGTTGATGGGTCATGTCTGAGAAATGAAAAGGGTGAACTATGTACTGCCTATGCTGTTTGCACCATAGCGGGAGTTCTTGAAGCATCCTGTCTACAAGGGGTAAACTCTGCCCAAATTGCTGAATTGATAGCTCTAATTAGAGCGTGCAAAATTGCCAAAAGCCTGAGGGTAACCATATTTACTGATAGCCAATATGGGTTCGGGGTTGTCCATGATTTTGGACAAGTATGGATGCAAAGGAGATTTCTGATTTCTTCAGGTTCCCCTATCGGAAACAGCAAAACTGTAAAACAATTATTGGATGCTTTGCAATTGCCCAAAAGAATTGCAGTGGTCAAATGTGGCGCACATAAATCAGGAGATGATTCTGTGACGAAGGACAACAGATATGCCGACCAAGTAGCATGTTTCTGTGCATGAAATTTAATGGCCGTAAACAGAGGGATTGAAAAAGAAAATACCAATTACCATCTTATGTTCACATCTTCAACTTATGAAACTTGGGAGGAAGTTAGACATTTTCAGGAAGAAACAAGTGATGGGAAAAAGGAAATCTGGACAAATTCAGGCTGCAGGAAAAGAGCAGAAAATGAGGTGTGGGTCTATATAGACGAGAGACCAGTCATGCCAGAAAGTTTACTATCCCATATGGCCAGGGTGTACCATGGAATTTCGCAGGTTGGAAGAGATGCCATGATCTTCAAGCAGTCATTGTACAACCCAAAGTTCAGGTTCATTGCAGAGAGCCTTTGCCAGAGGTGTGTTACTTGTCAGCAACAAAATCCAGGCCGAAAGACAGTTGTTAGTTTAGGACGAATTGGATAAGCAGCAGGTCCATTCACCCGACTCCAGTTGGACTTCATAGAGCTACCCCCTTGTAATGGGCTGAAATATGTGTTGGTTGTTGCATGCTTGTTTTCTCGCTGGGTGGAAGCCTATCTAACGAGAAGGAATGACAGTTTGACAGTCGAAAAGCTTCTACTAAGAGAACTGATCCCTAGGTACGGATTGCCAATCACTTTAGAAACAGATAGTGGAACCTATTTTAATAATGAGATAATTTGAATGATCTGTGCAGCACTACAAATTGAACAGAAGCTGCATTGGGCCTATCGACACGAAGCATCTAGAGTGGTTGAACAGATTGATGGCACTGTAAAATCTAGGTTAGGAAAGGTGTGTGCATCCACAACACTGAAATGGCCTTATGCCTTACCCCTTGTATTGATGAGTCCTAGAACCATTCCTGACAAAAAGACATGTTTGAGTCCTCATGAAATCCTAATAGGAAGAACAATGAGACAAGCATTCATACCAGTGAACAAACTGATAAATATTTCTGATGATCTAGTGCTTGATTATTGAAGAGGATTAGCTGATCTGATGCGTTCTGTGTCTCACCAGGTTGAAGAACATGCCACTACAGCACAGCCGAATCAAGCTCATGATCTGAGTCCTGGTGACTGGGTTCTCATCAAGAAACACGTGAGGAAATCATGTTTAGAACCCAGGTGGAATGGACCCTACCAGGTGATATTGGAGACGACAACAGCAGTGAAGTGCGGTGGCTTACCAAATTGGATACATGCCAGCCATACCAGGCGAGTCCCAAGTCCACTTGAAAGACCAGAAGGGCAGCAACTGGTAAACCAAAGCAAAAGACCAGAGGCTGAAGTGTGTGAAGCTGAAGAATCTAGAGTGACAGATTCTGAAGAACAAACTGATGATGAACAGCCAAGCACAAGTCAAGTAGAGTGGGCACCGGCTACTGGGATACCTGAGTCTGCTGTAGTGCCAGAAGAGAGTGAGCTTGCTGTTAAACAAGGTAAAAGTGAGCATACTGATGAGCCAAACGAAAGTGAGATTGCAATCTAATCAGAAGAAGGAGAAGTTGTTGAAAATCAAGAAGAAGAAGAACAGGTAGAAGAAAGGAAAAATAAAAGAACATATCAACCAGATACAGAAGGTGAAAGGGTAGGTCAAACTAAGAAACCAAGAAAAGGTGACAATTGGCCAGGTGGAGTGAAAATACTTAAATACACTCTCGTAAGGAGAAAGTCAAAGGGAAGACCAGAGCAAAGTAACGAGGTCTCAAGTCAAACAGAACAAGAAGAGTCAGGAGAAGAATTAGTACGAAAACCAAGAAGAGTAAGAATTCCAAGCAGGAAATACACAGCACCAGAATCGACTTACGTCATTTTGGAGGAAATTGAAAGTTCTGATCCAAGTGAAGGAAAAGACAGTTCTGGCACTGAGCAAGTTGATGAAAGCAAAATAAGACCACCTTAAGAGAACTGTGAAAGATTAAGGTGCAAAATGTGGTAACTAAAAGAAAAACTGGACGACTCAGAAGATCAAAAGAAAAGAAAAGAAAGGGGTAAAGAAGAAAGCTTTGAAGTGTAGGATTACACTATTTTTCTAGAATTTTAATTCTTATAGTAAGTTTAGAGTCTGTACATTTAGATAGATTTTGCTAGAATATAAAATGGCTGAAGCAGAAGTGACTGAACATCCAAAGTCTAGTCTAAAACATAGATGCATGAAAGCTTGCTTATGTAGTGTTTTTTAATTAACATTTATGTGGATATTACTAACTGTCCTTGTACCTATCCTAATGATAACTAATAACGGAAATAATACTAATGAAATCACAAGTGAAAGAATGAGTGATGTTACTAAAGGAACCCCTAATACTAATGTAGAACAATTGGATGGAAGCATTCTCCATCGTGATAAATCAATTAGTGAATTCTCGTTAAATGTGTTGTATGAGTACGTTGATACAATGAATGTGAGTGATTGTTATGTGTGCATGCAATTACATTTGTCTGTCTCAGAGGGGGGTGACGTATCATCACCTACCTTTAACATATGGTGCATCTAGCAGTGTCCTAACAAAGAAACCTGCTCGGATTAACAACCCCATAACACGTACTAACAGTGTGCAGTGACGGTCTAACATGCATTACACATGAAAACGAGGGAAGCTGCTTTACGCATAAGTACACTAATGTAAACTAGTACATGAATAGACTAGGTCGTATTCACATTTGTGCTATAAAAGAAACGAGAAATAAATGCATGACTAGGCCACATGTGCAATTAGTAGTCTGCATATTGCAGTTCGCTTTAAAATAATAATTAACACTGTGCTTGCTTTAAGCTTCTGCTAGGAAAATAATAACAGGGATCAGTGCAAAGGTGGGTGGTAAACAGTGAGAAGTGCATTATCATATAATTAATGAATGTTATGTTTACTTTTGCCATAGTGAGTCGAATAATCAGCCATTATTCTTAAGTTAGCAGAATAAGATGACGCTCTGAAAGATGAGCAAGAAAGAGAGCATGTGACCTAAACAGACGAAAGTGTTGAGCACCACAGGTTCGAAGCTGGACTGTACAGAATGTGTTGTTCTCCTGCTAAGAAAAGAGACTAACCATGGGATTCAAGACCATTTCCGCGTATGTAGTAGAAGAAGCCATATGAGAACATTTATGAATGTATTGGGCATTGTAATGAAGAGACGAGTCAAAGTTGATGTAATAGGAAGGGAGGTCTTACAATGGGCACGTGCAAGTAAATGAATGCAATCGCAGTGGTGTGACAGACCACCTCCTGAGTCCACCAATCAACTGTCTAATTTCGTGAAAATGTTTCAACTGATGTGGGAAGGACATTTAGGTTTTAGGGTATAATGTAGATTTTCCTAATATACTATGACGGAAAGTCTTAATTTTATTAAAGACACGGAGGCGAGTATTATGCTTACTTTTCTTGCTTTATTCTAATAGCAGCAAGATAAAACCACAATTCCCAGAAGGCTTGGTGAAACAACTACCAACCAATGGGAAACAAAGAAACAATCATTATCCAATCAGAACATAGATAGTAGTATAAGGTCTATCGTGACTGCGAACAGCCCTCTTTCTTGTGCGAGCAATTACAGAGAATTCAAAAACAAAGGAGTAACAGATAACAAAATGCATAAAGTCAAAGTCCACGTGAAAAACTCTTTCCCAAAGACCACCAGAGGAGATTCGGAGAGAAGGTCAGATTCAGGCACAGTAGGTGATGGAGCAGAAGAAACGATCGTGGCAGAATCCGGGATAGCCTCAGGATGATGCAGGTGGAAGCGCTGGAGTGCCTGTAGGGAGGGAGAACACCAATTAGAAGTGTTGCGGCGGGATAATACTCGCCTCTGTGTCTTTAATAAAATTAAGACTTTCCGTCATAGTATATTAGGAAAATCTACATTTTATGGCAAGACCGGAGGCTCCTATTATGCTTGTTTAAAGCATATCTACCACCAGAGAAGATGCAGTAACCACAGGCTTGCAATAAAATGTACGAAACACTGTATTGTTAGACCAATCAGCTGATTTCAGGATGTCCTCCAGACGGGAGCCAGCCCAAAAGGCTTTAGAAGCCATTGCTCCCCTAGTGGAATAAGCTCCGAAAACGGAGACGTCAATACCGGCCAGGGACATGACCCAACGAACCCAGCGGGCCAGAGTAGCAGAAGAAACAGGACGGAAAGGTTTACGGAAAGAAATAAGGAGTTGGGAGCTGGAGGAAGTCCTGAGATTAGAGGTCTTACTTTCATAAACTTGTAGGCATTGACCGACACACAACTTGGGATTGGAGGGAAAATAGGGATAGAAGACAGTATGTAAATTAGTCTTGGTGCGTTTGTGAATATGAAACAGCACACCAGTAGGAGTGAACTGGCGAGAAGAGACATCCATGGCTTTCACATCAGATACTCGTTTGATAGAAATTAAACATAACAACATAGTGAGTTTAGCTGAAATCATTTTCAAAGAAAGAGCAGAGTTATCAGGCCAATTAGAAAACAATTGCAAAACCAGATTAACATCCCATAAATTAGAATACTTAGCCAACGGAGGTTTGGAAAAACGAACTCCTCTAAGCAATCTGCAGATCAAGGGATGAGCTCCCGCAGGTTTTCCATCGATATGGGCATGATTAAGAGAAATAGCTGATCTGTACAGGTTGATGGTACGATAGGATTTGCCAGAGCTGGCCTCAGAAGGCAGAAAATTAACAATAAAGTTTAAAGAGGCTGAAAAGGGATCGACAGATTTTTGCAGACACCAGCTTGACCAAAGAGACCAGCCGGATTTGTAAGCCTTGGAGGTGCCTGGGGCCCATGCACGACTAATGAAGACCGAAGCTTCCTGCGAAATGACGAGATCAGAAGAGGAAGGCTGGAAATTTTCCAGGCGGACAACACCAGGGATTGGTCGATAATTAAAGGGTGAGGATTGCCCAGAAGGTCCAAAAGTAGATTGGGGAATGGGGGAAGAAGGACGGGAAAGTCCACAGCCAATTCCAGAAGAGATGGAAACCAAATCTGGGACTGCCAGAAGGGAGTTACTACCACCAGAGACATCATTTGTCGACGTACCTGCGACAAGACTCTGTTGATTAACAGGAAAGGAGGAAACGCATAGTTGAGGTGAAGGGACCAGTCTTGAAGGAAGGCATCGGTCGCCAGAGCCAAGGGGTCCAGACGCCAACTGAAGAAGAGGGGTAACTGAGAATTGAGTGGGGAAGCAAAAAGGTCCACTGAGAAAGGACCCCACAATCGAGAGAGGGAGAGAAACACGGAGGGAAGAAGCTTCCAATCGCTGGAATCTCGGAGATACCGAGAATGCCAATCGGCGACGGCGTTGAGATCCCCCGGGAGGTATTCCGCAGAGAGCGAGAGTTTGTTGGAGAGGCAAAATTCCCAAAGACTTTTCGCCAGATCCGCTAGGACCTTTGACTTGGTGCCACCGAGATGGTTTATATAGCGAACCGCAGAAACATTGTCCATGCGAAGGAGGATGGTACAACTTACTTTGTCCTTTGCCAGACTCTGAATTGCAAAGGAGCCTGCCAGCATCTCTAAACAATTGATGTGCAATTTGGACTCCTCTTTTGACCATGTACCTCCAGTCGATATTGGTCCACAACGGGCGCCCCAATCCGACAGGCTTGCATCGGATTCTAATACAAGATCTGGGGCGGAAGCAAAAATGGTTCGTCCATTCCAAGCTTCCAAATGGTTCATCCACCATTGAAGTTCTAGGCGGGACTCGAGATCTAATTCTATGTGATCGGAATACGCGAGGCCTTGTCGAATATGTCTGATCTTTAGGCGTTGAAGAGCCCGATAATGGAGAGGACCTGGAAAGATTGCCTGAATGGAGGCCGAGAGAAGGCCGACAATTCTTGCTAGGGATCTGAGGGAAATCAAGGGACGGCGCAGAACCTGGGATATTTCCGTATGAATAGTGGAGATTTTGGACTGAGGAAGGAAAAGGGAGCCGTGGGGGAATCTATGCGAAAACCCAGGAACTCCATACTCTGAGCCGGAATGAGAGAGGACTTTTCCAAATTGAGGAGGAAGCCCAATTCGAGTAACAGAGAGCGAGTAGTGTTGAGATCGTTCAATAAGGCCTGTTTGTCTAGATTCATGATGAGGATATCGTCGAGATAAATTATGAGTCTGATCCCCAGAGATCGTAGCTAAGCTACGACAGGTCTCATGACCTTTGTGAAGCACCAAGGTGCTGAAGAAAGTCCGAAAGGCAGAGAGCGAAAACGATAGGTGGCGCTTTGCCATTGAAATTGAAGGAATTTCGTGTGCGAATCGTGAATGGGGATAGAAAGATAAGCATCTTTGAGATCGATGCGAATCATCCAATCGTGTTGACGCAAAGTATCCCGTAGATGTAGAATTGTCTCCATTTTGAAGTGGCGATAAACCACAAACTGATTGAAAAATCTGAGATTGATCACTGGCCTCATCTTTTTGTTCTTCTTTTGAACGAGAAAAAGGGTACTGAGAAAACCTGAGGGGTCGAAGGGAGAAACGAGAATAGCTTTTTTTGGCTAGAAGGGACTGTATTTCCGAGTTCACCAGAAGAGACATTTCTGTGGAGAACACTAGAGGAGGAGGAAGAACCCTTTGAAAAGGTGGAGCGTAGAACTCGATACGATAACCTTGGACGGTGTCGAGTACCCAAGGATCTGCAGTAAGGGACTGCCATCTGTGAAGGAAAAGGGATAAACGGCCCCCCACAGGAGCTGCTGCACCTACCTTGTTGAGAGGAGTTGTGGCGGAAGCCACGTTGTCCCCTGCCTCTGTACCCCCGCCCTCTCTGGGGATAAAACTGGGGCTTGAAGTCCTGTTGGTTTGAGTTGAAGGAGCCACGGGAGCCTTGAGATTGGAAACCACAGCCGGTAGAGCGGCTCCTGCCTCTTCCGGCCCTGCCAAAAACCCGAGATGGAAAGACTTTCTTAATGGATTGCTGCGCTTTATCCAAGGAGGCAAAAGTGGTAACGAACTTACTCAAGTCTTTCACCAATGATTCCCCAAAAAGAAGACCGTCAGCCTTGACGCCAGGATCAAGAGGGGCAAGATTGGCCAGTTTTGGGTCTAACTTAATTAAGAGGCCCTTGCGGCGCACATGAGTCATGGCCGCGTTGGCATTGCCAAGAAGACAAAAGGCTCGCTGGACCCACATAGAAACATCCTCCGGATTGAGGTCAGCTCCTCCAGGCGTGCTGTCTCTGCCAAATCAAAAATACGGGCAAGGGGACCCACTAAATCAAGCAACTTGTCTTGGCAGGAAGACCATGCCCTATCAACCCCTTTACGTGGATCTTTGCCAAATTTGGAGAAAAAGGTAATGAGTGGTTGATCTATAGCGGGAGTAGAAGTGATATGCGAAGGGAGAGAGGGTTTCGGGCACTCAGGCTTTAGCTTTGCTCTGACAGTCTTATCCAGGGGAAGGCGAAGCCTTGCAGTGATATACTCTCCCACGTGATCAATGGGAAACCATTCTGTTGAATTTGGGTGTCTGATGGAAGCAGGATCAAAGAGAGGAGTACCTTCGGGGTCAAGCACTGGCTCAGATGCAAAAGCATCCAACTTCATTTTCTTGGAAGGAGGAGACGATGGGTCCACAATGTCAAAGAGATCAGAAAGATCAGTGGCGTCACCCAAATGGTCATCCGTATCATAAATAGTAGAAATTACCAATTTCTGAGGTACCTCCAGGAAGTTGGCCTTGGCTTTATGTTTGCCATCTAAACATTTTAACCCCTCCTTGGAAGGAGGCCTGGGAGGTACCGCGTCCTCTGTCATATGTGAGGAAGACTCACCAACCACTTTTGACGCCAAAGAAGGAACCTTGGAGTGTACCACCTTATATTGGGCCATTGCCTTGTTCATTATACTCAAATTAGAATTTTCCATGCTTTTAGAAAAACGTTTCATTGATGTTTCAACAGCATTTTCAACAGAGGTATTTATAAAAGAATTTAAATCCTCCTTAAAAACTTCCCCTTCATTGTCATTGTACTCCTCTGAATTGGGCATAATTGCGAAAATCAGGGAAAACTGGCAAGAAACCAGTAGAGAAAGGGTTAAAAGCCTGAAGAAAAACCAATAGGCGTGTAAAAGAGAAAACTCCTCCTTCTAGGGGCGTGTGAACACAGGAGGCGTCTGTCCCAAGACACGGAGCAGAGGGGAACGGAGCGCGGAAAGACCAACAGGCCTGGGCAGCGAGGAGCGTCACTTGAGAGATTAATGCCTGGCTAAAAGAACGCTGCGCCACCAGCTGAGGAAAACTCAGAGGCCGGTGAGAGGCGCGCGCGGACAGGGCTACGCGTGTGAATCATGGGGGGGAGGGAAGGGAAAGCCCACATACGTGTGCAGGAGCGCGAAGCACAAAGAAGCAACGAAGCTTCATAGAACGATAAGCCAACATATAATTAAAGTAACGCTATCAGCATGTCAAAGTTAAACACTTAATTAAATGAATATAAAAAGGTGGAAAGGTACTTATCTTGACTGCGAGCAGCAAGAAAAGAGGGCTGGTCGCAGTCACGATAGACCTTATACTACTATCTATGTTCTGATTGGATAATGATTGTTTCTTTGTTTCCCATTGGTTGGTAGTTGTTTCACCAAGCCTTCTGGGAATTGTGGTTTTATCTTGCTGCTATTAGAATAAAGCAAGAAAAGTAAGCATAATAGGAGCCTCCGGTCTTGCCATAAAATTGCGGTGCCTTTGGGGGTGTGGGAAGGTGTGTGTCTTTCCAGATAGCTGTTCAAAAGGGGTGATGCGTCGCTGTTCGTCGGTTTGCAGAGAGGCCTAGCTGTTCCTGTCCTGTCCCACTTCTGGGTCCTGAATCTTTGTTCCCTGACTCTATCTCAGGGAGCCCCCACTGTCCCCTTGGCCAAGGGGGTGGTATTTCACAGATCCTTTGGGTTTGTATTATTCTGACTCGTACATTGCATAATTATTTGCAAATGTATTTCTACTTCTGAATCTGATGTCTCTTAATCTATCCACTCTTCATGTGCATTTTGAATTGATGATGAGACTGTCACTATTTGCAGATGCTGATGTTATTCTCTCTCTCTTGTGGGTTTCATTTTTTGCACTGTGACTGTTTGCAAATGAGCACGATATCTTGCATTATTATGAGATAAAGCTTTGTTAATCTCACCGAGAGTCTGTGATTATTTAGCAGACTAGATAAATTAGTTAGATAATGTGCTATCATTACCATCAACTATTCAACTAATTGGTTTATCGACTGAGAGGAAACGAAGTTGATGTATAGGGTATAGTTATGTATCATAAATTGTTATAATAAACTTGTGAGTAAACCAAATCTGCGTCATTAAAACTTGACCGCCAGCGCATCAGGGATTTGAGTGTATGTGTATGGGCTATTTGCATGTTGTCGAGTATTGATCACAGATCAGGTATTGAGTAGCGCTGGATCACAGTCAATGAGGGAATAGAGGAAAGTAATTAGTCAATGGGCGAATAAATAAAACAATGCATAAGTGTAAGGGTGAGTGTTACACAGTGCAGGCATAAGGAGTTACCGAGTGCCTAAACCTACCTAGCAATGAAGAAATACATTCAGCTGTAGGCCAAAGCAACTGGCTTTCCCAGTGGATGTTGTCCTTTTCTTTGTTTCGCCGCCCACCCTTGAAATGTTATCGAAGTGTTTTTGTGCAGTTTCTTGTATAAATCTATCGGCCCCTGCAATGAACCAGTGAATCCAGCCAGGCATGGAGACGGATAGTGACGCCATTCTCTTTTCGGTAGGTCTGTACTGTGATTCACACGTAAATGCCAGCTCTGTGACCAGCCTCTAAGTGGCAAAGATGTGTTTACAAGTGGGCGACGGATCCTAAAGATATAAGGCATTTGCAATGCAGGTGTGAGAGATGCGAAGCCCACAACTGTTTTCTGTGGAGTTGTCAGATCAATTTGACTTTAACCGCGTGAAAATGTTGAAATGCCGTTACAAAACGGGCTACTCAAGGAAAGTGCGTTTAAAACATCAGTTGCCACGCTTGATTTCATTTCTGTGTTTCAGAATGTGCTGTGTGCGCCTCTGGAGCGTGACCCAAAATAATGGAAAATTCTAATGAAACCAAGGAGGATGACAGAGAGACAAAAAAGAGAGTGTGAAACACTCCAGTGTCCCAGAGAAACGATATGTACTGCTCTTGTTCAAAATTGAATTTTCAGGCTTCAAAAACAATATCATAATAAGTATTTGCATCTCCATGCTCAGCCGGTTGTAACTGCTCCTTTTTTGCCCTCTGCACATCTCGCCTGGCGGCGATTCTTTGATTCTTCCTGTCTCCCAAAGCCTGACATTGATTGAGGTTTGTTTGACGTGGACTTCTGCACCATCACTCAATATTGCCTTCTTTGCCCTTCTATGACCCTGCTCTGCCAGCACGTCAGTCAGTCAAGTTAAAAATGTCATATTATTATTCGAAAAAAGAAAATAAGGTTCTCCTTTATTGTATCAGCTGTAGCTGCAACTCGTTTGGTCGCCAGCTTCAGATGTCATTTTTTTGTTCCTAAAATGAAAAATTCTTTGAAAGACAACTGACATAAATAACATTTGTCCCTTTTTTATTTCACCTGTATTGGGTCATTTACCCTCTGTGGCGCGCAGTTATTTTCTGTTTGTTGCACTATATAAGTTGGAAGTTTAAAAACAAAAGAAAAGCAGCAGTGAAAAAACATAAAAACGTGATCGACTTCTGGATGACTTTAGGAAGGCAAGAATAGCCATTTTCTTTGTTCGACATCCTGATAGCACCGTACTGGTAAAGGATAGTGGCCTGGCTTTGCATTCCAATAGGACTTGCTCATCTCTATATTTGCATGTATTAGCTCATTAAAGTCAGACCTATAAACGTTTGTGGAACTCACGCTGGTAATGGTGATAAAACTAGGTATGCTATGGTGCTGGCAGCAGTGGTAATGGTATTGATGGTAATGGTTTTGTTGGTTGTAATGGTGGAGGTTGTAGTTGTGCTGCCAATGATCTAAAATGGTACGACCTGTGTGGAAAAAAATTATTAGAAGGTTGTCCAAACCTCAGGACTGCACTCGAATATTGACAAAAACCTTAAAAAGCCTGCTACTACCAAATGCAATAAAATTGCTTTTAGTCTACAGTGCTTGAATGAAATAAATAATTCAATGTGTGATTATTTAGTGTATTTTTCTAGTGCAAAATAGTCCCACATTCATTGTAATGCAGACACTCCATAAAAGGTGGAATTATACACAAAAATGGCAACAGCATAATGGAGAGGGAAGACTCATGGGTGGATTAAAAAACACACTATCTGTATATTTTAAAGAATTGGGTTAAAATATGTCATCCAGACAGCTGCACTGTCAAGCGAGACCTAAAATGGACAGTTCCTTCTAGATGAGCTTACATTTTGCCGATTAAATGATCATGGATGCTCAAACTATGTCCCCGTGGGGCCTCATGTGCACCCCCCTGACCAGTACATGTGGGCCCCCTGGTCAACAGGAGCACTGGGCTGCAGTTTACTCAACTCAGCACTAACAATAAAAAGATGTTGAATAGACAGGCAACTTTAGAAACACCTTACTTTTGCTGTAAAATGACGACAGCTTCTGCAAAATTAAAAAAATGTATTTAATTAACAAGCAGAACCTTTTCATCTTAGTACAATTGATTATATCAGTGCATTGAGAAGTAATAATTGAAAGTGATAGTTTTCAAATATGAACTTAGAAATATTAATTATTTCCCCTACCCTGACGACACCGCCAATAGTGAACTAAAAAGGCAAGTCAGTTTTTACGCGCACTTTTGGTGTGGCCTGGCTTCGTATTATACCTGAACAACAACATAGTTTATTAAATCAAACACAGGAGCAGGTTTCGTACAGCGCACACCCTGAAATAAAGTATGTTGCTGTCCTCTTATATGTGATAATGAAGAAAAAGGAGGGAACGTGAAATTAAACAATTTCCTAGGGTCACATAATTAGAAAAGTGGGAAAGCTGAGATTAATCCCAGGTTTTCTATTTCACAGTATTCAATTCAGCCACTAGATGTATATCCTTCGCTTCGCCTACACCTGCCTTACCAGCAATCACTCCCAACCTCCTCACCTGACCACCATCCCCCTGGCTTCAATTAAACTCTCTGGCACATCACAGACCAAATGTTTTGGCACCTGGGAAAATGTTTGTGAGTGTCCATGCCTTAGACAGACCCACTGAGTATGTAACAATTATTTTGAAAGAACATGAAACCCTGTTCCTTATGAAGTCTATGTTGCTAGATGCTATTAACGGACATCTAAAAAAGAGAGCATTTCAAGCAGTCTATTTATATCAAAAGTGCCAAACTCAGGTCTAGGAGGGACAGATCCAGACTAGGTTATCTGGATAACCTCTGACCATGTAAATAATATCCATGTAGATTCACTGAATAGAATTCTATTGTTGTGGATGTCTAGAAAATCTGGCATGGGTCCGGACTTCTGAAAAGATTTGCAGCCTTGAATAAAAAGTGTTAGAAATGGGATTCCTGGTTGGCTGAGGTATGCACCCAAGTCAGGCAGAAACCACCACTCTAGTCAGGGTAAAATAGATACACACTAAAAGATAACCTGTGCTCACCCTCTGGTAGCTTGGCACAGAAGAGTCAGGCTTATCTAAAGAGGCAATGTGTAAATAATATGTGCAACACACAGTTACACAATGAATACACTACAAAAAAACACCACACAGGTTTTGAACGATAGATTATTATATTCTGAAAAAATACAAGACCAAAAGGGCAATAAATCCAATCTATAGAAGTTGAGATATTGAATTTTAAAGGAATAAATGCAGTAAAGCACTTTGAAGGAAGTAGTCCTAAAAAATTTACTTTAGGTCATGCTGGACCAGGGCAAAGTCAAAATTCGGGCCAACCACGATGGAGCCCCAGCCAGCTACAGGACTCACACAGGTCCCAGTGAACAAAGTACTTTTCCTGGTCACAAATAGTGAGAGGCATCGATGTTGAGGCCCCCAGGTGGAGGATGCATCGATCTTTTCCACGCAGTGAAGACGATGCGTCAGTTCCGAAGACGGGTGTTGGAGTTGAGAGGCACTGAGCAATGTTCCAGATTCTGTCCCACCGTTGAGGGGATGCATCAAAATCACCAAGCTGCAAAGGCAGCAATACGCTGTCCGATGTAGTCTTCTCTGGAGGCCAATTGCTGGTTCTGACTCATGTGCCAATTTTACTCCCATAACTGGGTCGATGCGCCGGTTCAGCTACACACAAACAGGAGAGGTGTCGAAATCTGTGTTGCAAGTATCTGGGCCACTTCCAGTGAGCCAGGCACAGGAGCAGATGTGGAGGATGTGATATCCCTGAGTCTCAAGCAACAGGAGGCAAGCCAACAAGCCCTTGGAGATCACTTGGAGTGAAGGCAAAGTCCAGTTCTCCTTCAGCAAAGTCAGAGAGCAGAAGGCAGCAGGGAAACAAACAGAAAAGCAGGCCTTCCGGATCAGCAATCCAGTTGAGTCTTTTAAGCAGCACAGCAGTTCTTCTGACAGAGCTTCAGTCTGATATTAGGGGGTCAGAGACCCATTACTTATACCCAAAAATGCCTTTTATGTGGGGGTGACTTAAAGCAGCTCTCTGAAGTGCACAAGTATCGCTTTAAACCTTGTCCTGTCTGCCAGGCCATCTATGGGGTGTAATCATCCCTTTGTGAGAAACAGGTCACTGCCTATGGCAGGCCTGAGACAGGTTTGAAGGCTACTGATGTGGGTGGGACAATCATGGCAGCAGTTCCACTAGTGGCATATGAATTACAGGCCCAGGGTATGTGTTATACCACTTTACAAGGGACTTACTAGTAAATCAAATATGCCAATCAGGTATACACCAATGTCACCATGTTTATGTAAGGGAGCACATGCACTTTAGCCCCGGTTAGCAGTGGTAAAGTGCCCAGAGTCCTAAAGCCAACAAAAACAAGGTAAGAAAAAGAGGCGGAGGAAGGTAAAACATCTGGGATGACCCTTCAGAGAGGGACATTTTCCAACAATAAGAAAACATGACAAACTTTGATGTGCACACAGAATGAATAGCTAAATCAGTGTATTGATGTACTCATTATAGATTCATTTTGCATGATATCTTGCACCTTTTCCTAACGAATGTGACATTTAACATTACTGTTCTTCTCCTCCCATGAAATTCTTGGATACATCAGAGATCCGTCATCATATGGCAGAGACAGATTGCAATGTTTGAGACCAGGTGGAGAGGAGGCACAAATAGACAGGCAAGGGGCAAGACATGCTTCTCTGAGGTCCAGACGCAAGGTACTCTTCGAGAGACTGTCTTGCTCCACCAGAAGGGATAGGACTCTTTTTTCCCAGAGGATTTAGTAGTGAAACAGAAGTTCTTCAGATAGTATCTTGCTCAGAGCTGTTGAAGTGATGGCTTTGACAGTCTAAGTAGAAAATCTCAATATCCACATGTGCACATGGCACAAGAGTTCAACATTTTGTTTATGAGTGCGCACGTTAACAGCAGGGGAAAATGCTGCCATCCAGACAGCACTCTCTAAATTTTCTAAACCAATTGTGTCTGTGTTGTTGCTTTCTCAGATGGCCATAAGGCAGCAAACCTCTGGAACATATTAGTTCTCAAACTTGAGCGGTCGGTAAGGTCATTTTGATGGTGACTGTAACAGGGCCTCAGGTAAGTGTATTAAGAACAACCACTAGAAAAAATTGAGGCTATTAAAACTGACCGTGAAGTGGGCAGTACATGGAGAACTCTAAGCAGAAGAAGATTTTGGTTTCTTCTTTGTTACCTCAATAGCTTCCGGGGTTGATTTCTTCTTGATCTCTCACTGCTTGGTATCCAAAGTGACTTTGTCAAAATGGAATGTAAGATAAACACACATTTCCAAACAATTTCTTTTTAATAACCTTATTTATTTGGGATTTGTCGGTACAGAACAATATTTAGCATAACATCACATTGCATACATTTATTATAGAAGTTCCTCAGACTTAGGGCCTGATTACAACTTTGGAGGTAAGGGAATCGCTGTCACTGTTCGGCGGTCTGACCGCCCACTTTCCTGGTGGTCTGACCGCCCAATTAGGATGTGAGGGGAAACATTGCCTCCAGACCGCCACCATCACTGATATCAGAGCTCCCGTGTTGGGAGAGGCAGAGGCGGTAATGTAGGCATATTACCATGCGAATTATGACCTGCCTTTGCACCGACCTTTTCCTGGAACAGACACCACCCTGTGAGAGTCATAGGAAAGGCAGTAATTGTGTCCTAAAATTGTGCCAAGGGTGATTGTGCCCTTGTGTAATGTCACTGGTACACATGGAAAGAGCTCCAATACCTTCAGGTCAGGTTCTCGCTAAACAAAACTGCAGGAAAATAAACAAAAACAAACAGATGCCCGACTGGCTGGGATCATATTCTGGGTGTGTCCAGCAGTCAGCAGTGTGGGCTGAATAGGAATCCGGCTTGTTTCCAGCGCAAAACGTACCGCCACCATTACTCCGTCACTGTGAAATACCGCCAGCCATGCGGGAAACTCATAATGCGGCAGGCGGGGAGGCAGACTGTTTGGTGGAGTACTCCGTCCCGCCGCAGTGGTGGGATATTGGTAACACCTCATAACTCGTAATCGGGCCCTTAGTCACATAATAGCACTACAGACTTGGGCATGCTTGAAGTCATCAGATGAAAGATGCTAACTTTGTATTAGAAACATCAATAAATGAACTCATCTCCTTGCTTGAGAGAAAAATGCTCAGATCCTGCCTCATTTATGAGTTCTTATTAATTGTACCGTTATTATCAGACCAGATAAATAACGATAACCTTGAGTTAGTTGTTCATCAGATGTGATATATAACGGCACTTATGTGTTTTACCCTCAAAATGAGGCAGAACAAGCAGACTGTAATGCCTACTTCACCAAAAATAGCATGTCCTGTTATTTACTTAGGGGCATAATTACTAATATTTCACACTACGCAGGACAGCAAGCAAAATTGCTGCATTGTGTTGCGTGAAAATTAAAGAGCAGAAATCCTCCGTATAGCAGATATGGAGTATTTCTGCTCTCTCCTTGAGCTGGTGCACTATGTGCTGCCTAACACCAATGCATGCACCCTTGCATCATAGTTACACCTCACTGGGAAGGCATAGCATTTTGACGCATTCCCAGATTTACTAGCTTTAGTAAATCAGGGAATGCGCCAAAATCCATGGGTGGATGCCTGGGAATGCCCATCCTTCATCCATGGAACTCCTGAAAGCAGCTGTGTTGGGTTATATTACTTTACAAAGGCCTTGCATGGCTTTGTAAATTCTAAATCAGCCTTAGAATTGCCCTACATTGCCCTGTGCAACACACAGGCTTAGTAAATGTGGGTCTTAGTCTTTTTCGACCAGTCGAGTTTGGCAATTTATTGGCTTAAACAACCAAATGTCATTTTTTTTGCCACTTACTCATAATTCTGATACCTGAGCAAACAGTTGTATGCACTAGTGCTGGAATTTTATGAATCACTTATAATTGAGGGTCAGTAGTTCTCAAAATATAAATAAATGTACCTTCAAACTGAATGACGTTTTGAATAGAAACGCTAGATTTGTTTTGTCTTGATAAAACAGTGCAACTGAAAAATGGAGGAATGGGTAACAAGATTAGCAATTTTCTGAAGCATAAACTTCACCTAATAGAAGGTATCAGTCTTAATATTTTGGTGAAGAATTCAAATAAGGAAGACTCTACTTTGAAATGAACCAATTATTGAAAGATTTAAAAGCTCTTATAGCAAGGCGTAAGAGGAAGACACCAGCCCTACAGTAAATAAGATTAGGAAGAAAGGCAGCCTCCTGTAACTCAGTGCAGTAAACCAAAATGTGAAAGCAAAGTTAACTCCACTGGAAATATTGAAGGAGAATGCAATATTTGTGTCCTGAGTCGATTACCTGTTGAATTTTATGAGAAATAATTTATCTTATCATCCATTGAGTTGTGCAAGATTATTAATCATATAATGCCCAGAGGTCAGAAATCATCTACATAAATAATATGTAATCATATCTCTAACACCAAAACCAGGTGTGAAGACAAATCTGACTGTACTCCTTACAGATCACCTTTCCTGTTAATGTTAACCTTAGACCCCTTACTAGACATTTTTACAAAAACACCTGATGAAATAATTCCTACAGTTATTTATTCCATTCAAACAAGCTTCATAAAGGTTAGTTAAGTTTTCACAAATTTTAGGGGTCTGATAAGATTGCTGATGAGCATGATGAGACTCTTTTGGCTGACATAAACTTTAGTAAGAGAATAGTTTGGACTGGTTGATTATAATTGCTCTCCACTCTTGTTCAATATAGCCCTAGACTGCTTCCCCTTATGATCCATACCAAGGAGCAGATATTTGGCCCTTCTTCATTATGTATTTTAAAATAATGGAGTACATCAGTGTGATAACCCAAACTGGTCAAGCTCAATTTTGGAGAATTTCCAGAATGAGGTAAACCATTTCACTTTGAAGAAGTTTGAAGAAGTTTACTAAAAGCAATACAAAGAGATG
This sequence comes from Triturus cristatus, assembly GCF_964204655.1. Lineage (NCBI taxonomy): Eukaryota > Metazoa > Chordata > Amphibia > Caudata > Salamandridae > Triturus > Triturus cristatus. The sequence continues at coordinate 303,969,235 of NC_140582.1, read as the reverse complement.
GCAAAAATGGCACAATTAAGCAGATCTATGCATGTGGTACATTTGATAGTGTTAAGATAAAATGTATCACTTTTTTCTGAGGAATATTTTTACTTTCTTCAGCGACAGGAGATGGTATTGAGCCTTCTTTGTTTTATTGGCAATGTCTCCCTTGAGGTTAAGTGTGTAGGAAAAAGAGCTCCTAGGCAATTGAACAGTTTAACAAAACATAATAAATGTATCTATGTAGAACGCAACAGATCAATAAATGTTAGGATATATTTCAAATTATTTAATAATCAATTCTTTAAAAACATCATCATTTTATAAAAAATACATATTATTCAAAACATGATTTCTTTTTATGAAAACACATTAAAAACCAAAACATGGCAATGATTTAGGTCTTCTACACGAGTTTCGGCGTATACAAGGCCTTCGTCAGGAGTAGCCACAACTTTATCTGAAAATGATAAAGAACGCATACTCAATGCCAAAATTTAATATAATGCTGAACACATTATTAAATAAAATCATTTATCTATAATTTACAAAAATATTTATAACAAAACATTATATCAACATTTCAATCTATTACATTCGAAATCTGTTGCTGTTTTGTATGTAAACATTGATGTCAATATAAGTGCCCTCATTTAAACAACGTACTACAAGTTATGACACCACTTTTTAGATGCAGGAATGGATAAAGCAAAAGAGAAAAATGAAGAGGAATAAACAAGATAAAAATAGAGAAAATTCCTAATATCATTCATGCCTGAATGTTATAATCTTTCAATCTATGTAAACTTACTTTTAGTCGTTCAACTGATAGTGTTACGTTGGATAATAATGTTGTACCTCTCTTCTTAATTCTGAGGTGTAAAATCTGTAACAGTTCATGTATCTAGATTAGATATTATATCTTTCATAAGCTCTAATAATTTTCTTGTATTTGACTCAATACTATGGAATTAATTGTACTATCAGATACTCTGGATAACTAACGATCTTCTAGATTACTAACGGTCTTCTTATTAAAAATGTAATGATGGTATGACAGAATTGTTTATAGTATGGCAGAGTTATCTGAAATGAGATATCTGATAATCAATAGTGAATCCAAATATTGATTGCTTGGTTCACAGTGATAAAGAATACCCCCGTGGGCCACACAGCTTCACTTATTCCTTCTTTAGTTGTGTGAATCAATAATCTACAGATATAAACACCATATGTAAAATAATTACTTTCATTAAATATGTCTCTAAAAAAGAGCTGGATATCTGTCCATATTGAAGGATAAACGTTTACCTGGTCAAAAGAGAGGGACCGGTAAACGTCCACTGAATCTGCATGGATGGCGGTTTCGTAATTAAGAAGGTGCGGCTTCTACAGAGGGTATAGAGTACAAAGAGGTAATTGTGTATGCTAGCTTCTATCTAAGTTTAATATTTTCTAGCGGACACGGTCATTTCTTAACATTATTAATGTCGTCCTCTCACCTGTATTAAGATATATCACTGCTTCGGGGTCCCGTGCTAAAATGGCTACCGGCGTCTTTCACATCAGGATTCAGGTATCAAACCGCATTACACTCTCTACGGCATTAAATACTCTATTGTCTCGCTCATCTTCGGTCACATGACTCAGATGGTCCAGTCGAATACGGAAGTCATTTAAACAAAAGACTGGATTCCAAAATTGTTTTTATTATCTGTGTATTTACGGAGGTATACATTTTGTCAATAACTTTATTTATACTAATAATACTTATAACTCACTTTATCTGGTGCGCAATGTGTGACCATTTTTAATTATTTGCATCGCATTGCGCTCTCTGTATTATTAACTATTCTCCATTTATTACATTCCCGCTTATATGATTCAGACATTCCAACAGATAACAAAAATGATTTAAACAGAAGACTAAAAATAGTGAACTTATCTTTACTCAATCAATCAATCATAGCATTTGTAAAGCGCACTACATACCCGTGAGGGTCTCAAGGCGCTAGTGGGGGGGGGATGCTGCTACTGCTCAAAGAGCTAGGTCTTGAGGAGTCTCCTGAAGCATAGAAGGTCTTCGGTCTGCCGTAGGTGGATGGGGAGGGTGTTCCACGTCTTGGCGGCGAGGTGGGAGAATGATCTGCCGCAGGCGGTCACTCTTCGGATGCAGGGGATGGTGGCGAGGGCATGGTCTGCGGAGCAGAGCTGGCGGTCGGGGGTGTAGAGGCTGAGTCGTCTGTTGAGGTACGCTGGTCCGGTGTCTGCGACCATCCTCGTATGATTTGCGTCTTTTGGACTTTGGCTGATCGTGTTTTGACGCTGTGCCGAACCATCTAGTCTTTGACCCCTATAGCCCTGCCGTTTTGAAAACCGACGTTTTGATCCTGTTATTATTTACCTTTCGAAGTGGGCTCGCGGGAAGGTTATCTAAATTCAGGCTCCAGGAGAGTATTTGTTTGAGTTGTTCCTCGTTGACCTAACCAGAAGAGGGGGAGTGAGGACAGAACTTTATCTATCTCCTGCCAATATCTAGTCGATTAATTTACTCCTGCATCTTTCAGCTCCCGTGAAATCTAGGTTTAAGATTTGGTCCATTTTGGCTTGTCTATATCTTTGCGGAAATCTCATCTAGAATATATTTACACTGAACATCTCTCCTTTTCTTTGGCATCAATGCAGGTCCCATTCTGTGGGGTTGTTTGTCACGCCCTGAAGAAGGTGGTAGTCCTGACTTGGAGTTGTCTCACCGAAACGCGCGTCGGCGTTGTTGTTTAGGCCCCCTTCACTTCCACTGATTATATCTATGTGCCTTAGATAAGTGTTTCCACATTTATCTTGACTAACCATCAGAGCACCCTGGGATCATCCATTCCATCTTTTTGAGTTGGGCCTACAATTGTTTTTTGATCTGTTGTTGAATGAATTATGTGTTTTTGTGATGTTGTATGAATGTGAGCTGTTCGAATTCTAATGTATGTTTGATCAAAAACATTTATTTGCTCTCCCCTAATTAGGAACCTGTTTTTTCCTTTGCGTTTTCTTTTATTTTGTGATGTATCTTATTTTGTAATAATTTTTCATATATACTGTGTGTGTTGAACATTTTCATTATTGTATCAATATACTACATGATTTATTTATTGTGATTATTTCTGTAAAGAATTTAACAAAACTTATTTATGTATTATAGAAAAGTGATATTTATAATGAAATAAAAAAGAAAAAATACTTTTGCTATATTGATTGTTTTTCTGTCTTTCCACCTATGTATTCTTTTTTGGGTGCCTTTATGTGTTTGTATGCCACATTACCTTAATCCAACCTGAGTGTCATTTTGTCTGCATTCAAACATTTGATACATTGTACATTTTTCAATCATAGGGGTAGAGTATACTTTGTTGTTTTCCTGCCCGGTGTCGTGGAGTGCCTTGTGTGCGTGGGTGAGGAGCTTGAAGGTTATCCTCTTGTTGATGGGGAGCCAGTGCAGGTTTTTCAGGTGGGGTGTGATGTGGCTGCGGTGGGGGATGTCCAGGATCAGGCGAGCGGAGGCGTTCTGGATGCGATGGAGTCGTTTCAGGAGTTTGGCCAGGGCTTCTGCGCAGAGTGCGTTGCCGTAGTCCAGTCTGCTGCAGAGGGCCTGGGTGACCGTCCTTCTAGTTTCAGTGGGGATCCACTTGAAGATCCTGCGAGGAGGAGGAGACGGCGTTGACTTGCTTTGTCATGGAGAGTGTGGAGTCGAGGATGACCCCTAGGTTTCGTGCGTGGTTGGTGGGTGTAGGATATCGTATATATATTCACGAAAGTCAGTATTCTGTCAATAGCTTTAATTATACTGATGTTATTGACATCACCCATTATATGGTGAGCGATATATGACTATTTTAATTATTTATATCAGTGATAATCACAATGCATTAATTTATGTCAATATCTTTAAAACTCAGTTCATGTGAGGATGATGTCTCTATTCTTAATCCTTATCTACCCGATTGCTTCAGACAGGGATAGCGTTTAACCTTACCTTCCTATAGCTTATGTTTGCAGGTTACTCTTACATTCTTAATTCGTATATTTATAGGTTAATGTAAGTTCCTTATATATATTTAATAGTTCTATTTGAATTTTATCGGGGTAGGTATTACAATGTCAATTTCAATACTTCCAATATTTCAATTTTATAATGTACCATCCTATTTTGATTAGCTACCTAAATTTTAATCCGCTAATTTAATTATTTGTAGAGTATAGATGAAATTATTCATTTTATATATATATATATATATATATAGATATATATATATATTTTTGTCCAAAGCATCCTCGAATGAAAGCGCACTCAATATCAGCAACATTTCAAGGCAGAACTGCATTTATTTATGTACAAGGTAAGTACGATAGCCTTACGCGTTTCGGGGCTCCAGTCCCCTTGATCACAGGCAGGTGGACATGTAATGGGGCAGATTATTTGAGCAAGCATCTCCAGCACGTGACTTTTAAAAGCTCTTCAATTGGCCACATTAAATTACAACAGAATGCTGCATGCTGGTAACGGAGGACCATGACGTTTTAGTAACGTTTAAAATGTCTTGCTCACAGTAATACCTGTAGTAGGCTCAGTCCCATTGCATTAATTCGTCCATTTCACAACCCTCCATTGGGCCCTCGACAGAAATTGCAGTCTCTTTTTAGCCAGCTGGTATTCCATAAACCGGAGACTTCGAACATTTCCTGTGTCTCCAGATGGCCCTCAGACATCAGAGGCGGTGCGCTTTCGCAGCTGAGATGCAGCCGCATAAATCATTTTTTTGTCCAAAGCATCCTCGAATGAAAGCGCACTCAATATCAGCAACATTTCAAGGCAGAACTGCATTTATTTATGTACAAGGTAAGTACGATAGCCTTACGCGTTTCGGGGCTCCAGTCCCCTTGATCACAGGCAGGTGGACATGAGACTTCGAACAAAAAAATGATTTATGCGTCTGCATCTCAGCTGGCTAAAAAGAGACTGCAATTTCTGTCGAGGGCCCAATGGAGGGTTGTGAAATGGACGAATTAATGCAATGGGACCGAGCCTACTACAGGTATTACTGTGAGCAAGACATTTTAAACGTTACTAAAACGTCATGGACCTCCGTTACCAGCATGCAGCATTCTGTTGTAATTTAATGTGGCCAATTGAAGAGCTTTTAAAAGTCACGTGCTGGAGATGCTTGCTCAAATAATCTGCCCCATTACATGTCCACCTGCCTGTGATCAAGGGGACTGGAGCCCCGAAACGCGTAAGGCTATCGTACTTACCTTGTACATAAATAAATGCAGTTCTGCCTTGAAATGTTGCTGATATTGAGTGCGCTTTCATTCGAGGATGCTTTGGACAAAAAAATGATTTATGCGGCTGCATCTCAGCTGCGAAAGCGCACCGCCTCTGATGTCTGAGGGCCATCTGGAGACACAGGAAATGTTCGAAGTCTCCGGTTTATGGAATACCAGCTGGCTAAAAAGAGACTGCAATTTCTGTCGAGGGCCCAATGGAGGGTTGTGAAATGGACGAATTAATGCAATGGGACCGAGCCTACTACAGGTATTACTGTGAGCAAGACATTTTAAACGTTACTAAAACGTCATGGACCTCCGTTACCAGCATGCAGCATTCTGTTGTAATTTAATGTGGCCAATTGAAGAGCTTTTAAAAGTCACGTGCTGGAGATGCTTGCTCAAATAATCTGCCCCATTACATGTCCACCTGCCTGTGATCAAGGGGACTGGAGCCCCGAAACGCGTAAGGCTATCGTACTTACCTTGTACATAAATAAATGCAGTTCTGCCTTGAAATGTTGCTGATATTGAGTGCGCTTCCATTCGAGGATGCTTTGGACAAAAAAATGATTTATGCGGCTGCATCTCAGCTGCGAAAGCGCACCGCCTCTGATGTCTGAGGGCCATCTGGAGACACAGGAAATGTTCGAAGTCTCCGGTTTATGGAATACCAGCTGGCTAAAAAGAGACTGCAATTTCTGTTGAGGGCCCAATGGAGGGTTGTGAAATGGACGAATTAATGCAATGGGACCGAGCCTACTACAGGTATTACTGTGAGCAAGACATTTTAAACGTTACTAAAACGTCATGGACCTCCGTTACCAGCATGCAGCATTCTGTTGTAATTTAATGTGGCCAATTGAAGAGCTTTTAAAAGTCACGTGCTGGAGATGCTTGCTCAAATAATCTGCCCCATTACATGTCCACCTGCCTGTGATCAAGGGGACTGGAGCCCCGAAACGCGTAAGGCTATCGTACTTACCTTGTACATAAATAAATGCAGTTCTGCCTTGAAATGTTGCTGATATTGAGTGCGCTTTCATTCGAGGATGCTTTGGACAAAAAAAAAAAAAATATATATATATAAATCTTATCTTTATTACGGGAAAGATACACTTTACAGGAGAGATATACATTTTACATATTGAGGTATATATTTAGGTATCTTGTTTCTCTCATGTGAACCTCAGTAAAAATAGTTAAAATTTGGAGCATCAAGTTATTGCATTCTCCCATGGTAATTCACTGTTTAATCCATTTTTAAAAGTGTCTAAAGAGAAGATCCAATACACTTCTCGTTTTTTACGTATTTTTAGACCACCTTTATCATCTGCTGTCTTAATCTTTTCAAGAATACGCCATCGAATTTCTTCAGGTTTGTGATTTTGTTCAATAAAATGTTTCACCAAAGGTGCAGTCAACTTTGCTGTTCTAATAGCAGACCGATGTTCGGTGATTCTTGTTTGAATGGTTCTGGAGGTTTCTCCAACATAACCTAATTCGCATGGACAGAGAATAAAATATAATACATTTTGGGTTCTACAGTTCCACAACTGGGTTGCCTTAATGGTAAATCCATTGTGGATCAAAGTTTCACCTTCCATTACCATATCACAAGATTTACATGAGGAACATTTTATTGTTCCATTAATTGGCACATTGCCGTCAATGGATTTTTGGATAAACAATTGTCTATTACATTGAATATCAAAGTGTGAGTGGGCAAACATATCTTTGATATTTTTATTGCGACAATGAGCAAATAAAGGATTCACCAATTTCTTTTCATGTTCAGGGTTGCTGTTTAGAATATGCCAGTTTGAATTTATAACTTGTTTCACTTTGGCGTCAACCGTAGAGTGTCTTGTAACACAAACCAACTGGGTAGTGTGGGATTTTGTGTTTGATCTTAACAGATGATCTCGATCAAAGAACCTAGCTCCTTTGTAAGATTCCCTTACCAGCTGGTGGGGATAACCTCTTTCTAAAAATTAAATTTTCATGATGGCAGCTTGTTTGTCAAAATCCTGTATATTTGTACAATTCCTTCGTACTCTTAAAAATTGTGAAAAAGGGATACTCTGTTTTTGATTACGTGGGTGTAAACTTTTAAAATGCAAGAGGGTATTCTTAGCAGTTGGTTTTACAAATAGGTCCACTACCAAGTTGCCTTGATAGTGCCTAATTAAAATATCTAAGAATTCCACTTCTGTAGAACTCCTATGTCCCGTAAATTTGAGGTTTCTATCTGTCAAGTTGAGCCATTCAAGAAACTCTGTGAGGATTTCTTCCCCATTGGTCCAAATAAAAAAGATGTCATCTATGTATCTGGACCAATGGGAAACGGACTCAAAGAATGGAGCGATTTCATTGTATATAAATCTAACCTCAAATAGCGCCATGTAAATAATTGCTATGGATGGCGCAACTGAATCCCCCATACTAACACCTTTGATTTGTCGAAACATAGTTTGGCCAAATTCAAAGATGTTTTCTGTTAAAACTATTTTTAAACATGCAAGTATAAATGATTTTGGGCAAGGTATGTTAAATTCATCAATAAACCATTCAGTTGCTTCTAGTGCTTCTTTTTGCGGAATATTACTACATAGTCACTCTATATCTAAAGTAACAAAATGTCAGCATTTGGATGAAATTTAATATTTTCCACTTTATTAATCATTTCTTTCGTATCCTTGATATAAGAAGGAATTCTAGGAATATATGGTCTTATCTGATGATCAATAAATTTTGACAACGGTTCTGTGACTGTACCAATAGTAGATGCTATTGGTCTGTAAGGAGGGTCTTTCAGATCTTTGTGTATTTTGGGCGTACCATAAATACAAGCTGTTTTCCCTTTATTGTTGTTTAAATAGTCATATGCTTTTGTTGCAATGTCTTCTGCATGCAAGGCTTGATTGGTTAAAATCTGAATGTTTTTAGATATTCTATTCAAAGGGTTAGATGTTATTTTAGAATAAAATGTCTGATCATTTAACATCGATATCATTTTTTGTTTGTAGTCATCAGTGTTGATGACCACGATCCCTCCTCCTTTATCACAGCTTTTTATTGTTACTGTTTTATTCTGGGATAACGATTACAATGCTACAAATTCTTCTTTATTTAGATTAAATGTAGGTTTTGGAATAAAGGTTAAGGTCGGTGTCTAGGGTGAATCCGAGTGCCTGGGAACTGGCAAAAAAAGTGGGGTTGCATCCCTCCAGGCTCATGTCGATGAGACATGTTTGGACTAGTTGTTTTTTGTTGTTCTTGGTGAATAGAAGACATTCTGTCTTGGTGGGGTTGAGCTTCAGGTAGATTTGGATGAAGTGCAGGCAAACATTGAATGTCTTGAGCAGCAAAGACTTTCAAGTAGAGTTGTGTATCATCTGCAAATTTGTGAATTTGGCTTCTTTTGGAGGGAACAAGATGAAATCCTGAGGAATCTCCTCTGATCTGGTAGTGCTCATGTGAACAGACTGGTGTCACTTGGATAGTATGAGGAGAATCTGTGAAGGTAATTTCCAGTGAATACAATTTGAAACTTCATAGTGCGGATTGACAAGTTGAAGGTGGATGAAAAGTCAGGAGGCAGGGTCCCCTTTATCAGTGGTCAAGTGGGTATGATTTATGATTTGTAATGTGGCTGTTTTCGTGCTAAAGCATATTCTGAAGCTGGGTAAAGTTAAAGAAAAACAGCAGATACTGATGGAGAGAGGATTAGAGGTACTAGGCATAAGCACATGTATCAGGGTTCAGAAAGGGGTGGAGGTACTCTGGTATAGGTGAGGTGAGAAGTACTAAGGCTGCATTATTCCCTGTCTACTGCCCCCATCAGAAGGCCCACCGCCCCTACCTGCACCCCATTCCTGTTTCCACTTTCTCAGAACAGGCAGGGGTTTACCTCAAAATAGGTGTGGAGAAGCCGGCCACCAGAGTCATTAACTCAAGCCACCAGGTATTCCACACCAACATCCACCTATCTCATGTGGCGATTAGTGAAATGCGAAACAGTTGGCAAGAGAAAAGAAGCATGTCAGCCAATCAGACTCTACTAACATTGAGAGTTTTGGCTAGTGAAGTGGTTCGTGGACCCAACAGTCCAGATATTTGTCATTTTCTTCTTTTACCTTATTTTAATTTCTGCATAACTACTAAATGAATGTACACCGAAAAAACAAGAGACTAATGTTGACATGCATCATGGGAGGATTTTGCGAGTCCTCAATTGCGATTATTAAGGAATCGCAATTAAGGACTCGCAAAAGTGTATGCATGTAGGAATCACTATAAAAATAGAGATCCCTAAACATTCCTTAATAGCGAGTCGCAAATTGAATAGCTCCTTATTCATTCCTATGGGCCTACAGGCCCATAGGAATGAATAGGAAATTGCATGTGCAATTTGTGAGTACCAAAAGGTCCTCGCAAATTGCGCATGCAATTTCAAGGGTGCAGGGGTGTCAAAAGGACACCCTGTTGCACCCCTGAAATTGTGATGTGCACCCATGTTGCGCACAAACATGCCCCGAGGGCATGTGTGTGTGCAACATGAAACTTAGAAAAATGCACTTTAGGGCATTTTTTTAAGTTTTTGCAAATTACCGACCAGTTTAATTTCTCGGTAATTTGCAGGCCCAAATATTGAAATCGCTATTTAAAAGTGGTTCTTGCATTGCATTTAAAGAATCGCAAATTACGATTCCCTAAATGCAATAACAATTTAGGAAATCGCAAAAAATTGTGATTACCTAAATTGCGCGTTCCCAACACTTTGATGCATCGCAAAAGGCCATTTTGCAATCGCAAACGGACGATTTTTGCGAATCGCACCGTTTGCGCTCGGAAAAACCTTTGATGTATGTGCCTGAAAGTTCCTTCTGAATGTCTAGTTTTGTCTACAACTTTTGAAGCTCGTTCGAGTGCTAATTCCTGTGGAACATGAATGGGAGATGAATAATACAGAATTAAATCAATAAATCCCCAAATTCCACCAGCCATCATCCACCCTTTCCACCTGCCTGTCTCCAAGAAATCTATAAAAAAAACTTTACAGGCCCATCCTAAATTCATGTATAATGTTAAATTCGCAATAACCAAAACTTTAGGCATCCGCCGTATTATTTTATCATCTTCCTATATTTTTCACTTCAGAAATGTGAAGGCCGAGAATATATAGTTAAACAGCTTAGCAACGTAAAAAACAACTGTGATCGAATTGTGTACGTGTAGAAAACAAATGAAAATAAATCCATTGCCTGTCTGAGCACATTTGTTACTTGCTATTTGTTTAAAATAACACATTCAGATCTTGGTCCTGCTGTTTTCATTGCCTCGCTGTTGAAAAACGATGGACTTTCCACGGGAGATTAGAAGAGACGGCGTGCACAAATGAATCTCCTTCAAAAGACATCACTTGAGCAAAATATTTTCAAAACCTCTGCGTGGTGCTCACTGAAAATCCAATTGATTTAATGGAAGCTCCTCCACTTCACAGCCAGGCACTTCAAGAAACCTAATTCACAAGCAGTGCCGCTGCTCAGCCCTTGATGTGGAATTTAACCCTAATGAACATGTGCTAGAATAATTTAGAGGGACTGTAAACCCTATGAGACTTTCTGTGTGTACAACAATTTACCAAACAGGAGGCTCAGAATAAACTAAAAACTGCCTGTGCTAGAAATATTGATGTGTGCGGGCCCCAGGGGTAGCTCCTCCGTTATGGAGGAGGAGCGTCGCCTCCCCTGCTGAAAGCCAGCAGAGGCAAACGCCAAAAATAAAATAACAAAACATTTTTATTATCATTTTTATTTTTCATTCTGCAGGCTGCAAGCCGAGGTAGGGGTGGGGCCATCCATACTAACACTGCAGCACCAGAGAGAAGGGTGGGTGGTGGGCACTGCTAAGTGCGCATGACAGTTTGGCCGGCCCTAACCGTCATACGGACTTAGCCTTTCTCCTACCCGAGCTGTGTTGTACAGCCGGGTGGAGAACCAACAAAGGCTCACAGTCTATGTCTGAGCGCCGAACCAGGGCGCTTAGACCAGTCTGGGATAGTATTCTCAGCATGGGAGCAGCGCTAGGATTGGCATCTGTGAGCCTGTGCAGTGTGCAGCAATTCCTGGACATCTGGGAGGCGAGGATCGGCAGCAAGGCGACGGCTGTCGTAGGAAGCAAGTTAAATTTTATATATTTATAATTATTTTTAAGTTTGTATTCCCCTGCCCTACTACTTCACAATACGAGCAACTGCTACTGGTGCAAACAATTTAGAACATGAACCCCATCCATCCTGACTCACACTAGCAGAATTGTCTTACATTAAGCCATTGTGTTTTTGACAAAAAATGAAGGTTTCTGATGTAAAATGATTCACATTATTGAAGAGTGTGGCTCTAAGTCTAAGGTGCGGTGTAAACTCAGTCATGGGTTTGAAAGGGGTTCGCCGCTAAATCTGGATCACAAGTTGTGCAGTTATCTCACAATCTGCATTTTCTCCAGGGGCATAGCTTTGGGGTTGGGGGGATTTGGGGTGTGACACCCCCCAAATAAATCTGTTTTAGGCTTGGTGATTGGGTCTGGGTTGGGTCTGCTGTGTTGGTTTTTTGCATGCTCCTGTTTTCACTAAGTGGTTTTATCGTGATCATTTTTCGAATCCGGACTTGAATATATACAATCGCCAGTTAACTAAAAAGAGGCAAAATGTGCACCCATTTCAGTATTTCTTGAATGGATTCAAATTTACCACTTTTTCGAATTTACAAACCTTGGCATTAGTAGGTATGGAAATCTTCACCAGTCTCAGGTTTCCAGGCATACTGCCACCAATCAAACAGCCAAAAGACGATGGGATGAATGCTTGCAAATAGTCTAGCCTCTAACAACCCTCAGGATAGCATTCGAAACGTTTGGCAGATAGAGTAAAGGCAGACAGAGTGGCGGAGGACTTTGTCTATCACTGTGTCTTTGGTCTGCCAGCCAAATATAGCGATTTCCACTGGCACCACAGACATCTCATTACATTGGCATGCACCGCGGTCATTGTGATTCCTGTCAATGTAGGAACATTTTGATGGACAGCTCTGTCAAGCATAAATTAAAGGTTTTTTTATTTTTCAAATCAATCCCTTAGCACCAGGATGTGCCTGGCTGTGATGGAAGTAAAAAAGAAAAAAAGGGCACCTTACTCTCTACTCTAAATAGGGTGAACAGTTGAATGGCTTATCTCAGACACCTCCTATTCTGTATGGGAAAGTTTTACACGAGTGGAGCAAATTTTACTCCATCGATGTAAAACGTGAGGTCTACCTGACTCAAAATCAGGCGTGCCGACCTTGAGCTTGTTGACAGGTACTTCATCCTCATTGGAACCCATCTGCCAAACTCTAAATCAGTCCCAGAGGCCCACCTAATCCATATTAGTAGACCCTGCTCCTGATGAGAACAGTCCATCCTGAACCTTGGTCTTTTCACCCATTCTCCCTGCGGCCCACTGTTTGTTGGTTGAAAAATCTGACTGAATCTCAGTACGCCCCTGGCTACCAAGCTGTGACTTGCATGCTGGGCAATATGAAGAAAACAATTTTTTTTCTTTTTTACTTCCATCACAGCCAGGCACATCCTGGTGCTAAGGGATTGATTTGAAAAATAAAAAAACCTTTAATTTATGCTTGACAGAGCTGTCCATCAAAATGTTCCTACATTGACAGGAATCACAATGACCGCGGTGCATGCCAATGTAATGAGATGTAAGAGTAAGGTGCCCTTTTTTTCTTTTTCGGATAACTGACTTAGGGCCACATGCATCAACGAGAAAACTGCTCGCAAACGGGCAGATTAGCAGAATCTGCCCCTTTGCGACCGGTATTTTTGCATTTGGGATGCATCATCCCAAATGCAAAAATCGCTATTTAAGGAATCTCTAAATAGCGATTCCTTAAATTGCGATTGCATTTAAGGAATCCCAAATTGAGTTTCCTTAAATGCAATGCATGAAAGTTTAAAAATTAGCGATTTCGCTAATAGGGGGAGCAAATTACCATGAAGTTGAACTTCATGGTAATTTGCAAAAACCTTGAAAAAAGCACTAAAGTGCATTTTTCAAAGTTCCATTTGACACACACACATGCCCTTGGGGCATGTGTGTGTGCAAGATGTATTCATATGCAGATTTCAGGGGTGCAACAGGGTGTCTTTTTGACGCCCTGGCACCCTTGAAATAGCATGAGCAATTTGCGATTCTCTAATTGAGATTAGCAAATTGAGAAAGTCCTCCCATTCATTCCTATGGGCCTCTAGGCCCATAGGAATCAATGGGGAGGTATTCCTTAATAGCGACTCGCAATTTGCGAGTAGCAATTAAGGAATGTTTAGAAATCGCTATTTTGTAAGCGATTTCTACATGCATAGCCTTTTGCTATTCCTTATTAGCGAATCCTTATTTTTCGCTATTAAGGAATCGCAAATGGCATTGTTGATGCATGTTCCAGTTAATTACTTACTTACATTTTAGTTGTATACTAGTCTGAAATATTTTGAAAATCATAATTCAGTACAAAGAGTGATAGATGAAGGTGATGTTGTATGACAGCTGTAAAAGTATATGTCCTGATGTAAGTCTGTTACTCACAAAGCACAAAGTAGTGCTTGGAGCAACTTTCCATCTCTTCAGGAACTTCCTAACTCAAATCAGGATTTGCGATCGACTTTAAATCTCAACATAACACATTGCACCAGGTTTGCATTACTATTGGGATGCAAATCAAGCTCAAAGGGTTAGTAAACTCCCCCCTTGGTTCCCTACCTTCCTAATTGCACGTTTATACTCTGTGATTTCTAAAGTTTTCTGCCATCTGCAATGTAACGACGGAGAACTGTGTGTGACGGATTATTGATTTTTGGTAGGACGTTTGTGAATTTCCAGGATTTCTCTGTCTTTCAAGCAGCACATAATCAGATCATCAGTTAGTGATAGCCACAGTATGGGACCTATTCACTAAGGTAAACTTACACACGATTAAATTTACACATTTGTTTACTCTAAACTTTTGAGTAACTTTACCTCTTTGGGTATTCACCATTTCTGAGTGTAAAGTTACTCAAAGGTGTATGCTTACATCTACCCACCCATTGAATTCAGGTGGTAGAGCCTAATTTATGAATATAAAGGTACTACTTGTAACTTATAACAAAACAGGTGGAGATCTCCGCCACCAGAGCAGAGAGCTCCCTTTGATGGAGTATAGGGAAAAGCTTTGAAGTTTATTAAAAAAAAAAATTACATTGTAAAATATTTTCGTGCTAAATATTAATCTTATAGATTTATTTTAAAGGCGGAATAATATAATAATATAACAAAAGTCATTAAATATCTTAAGTTAAAAATAAAACTATTTCTCAGAAGTTTATTTAAAAAAAATCTCACCTAAAGTAATATCATAAAAGATATAATAAATGAGGCCATTAGTGGTGCCTGGTGGGAGTGCACATATAGTTAGTTCAGCAAAGTACGACTGATGAATTTCAGTTTTTTTTTTTTAAACATTCGTTTTTATGTTATTACAAGACCTAACTATAACGTCACTTTAACCTTTTTTCTTTAAAAAAGTTTTATATATATATATATTCACTGAAAAAACCATAGGTTTCAGGGGTGTTATAGTTAGCTGGACTTTTCACTTGTACAAAACCATTGAAATTCCCCCGTTATAGTTAGTTCAGCTAACTATAACTCGCGCGCCCGCAATGCACTGCTGATGACGTCACATATTACATCACTCATGACATGGTCAGTGACATCACTCATGACATCACTGATGACATCTCAAATGACATCACTGATGACATCATCCAGTGAATGTGTGTTTTTCTGAAAATTAAATATGTTTTATATATGTATATATCAAGGTCGATGGAAGAATAAATGGGTATATAAGTGTCTAAATGGATGATTTGTTTTTGAAAAATTGATTGTGTAACTGACTGATTAAGTGTATCATAGTGAATACATGGCTTAGTGAGTAATGTTTAAATTTGTAAATATCTGTATCAGTCTCTCACTTTGTGTATACGTGGCTGCATGGGTTGGTGAGTAGCTACATGGGTGTCTATATAGGTTATTAGTTGGTTTTTTGAGTATCAGTCTGAGTGTCTGCATGGTTCGGTGGGGGGTATTACGTAGTGCATAGGTGTATGAATGAGTGACTCACTCTTTGTATGTGTTGAAGACAGCATGTGTGCAGGACTGTATGGGTGGATGAGTGTGTGTATGGGTGTGTTAGTGAGTGAATGACTGTCTCAATAGTGTCTTTATGAGTAACTACATATGTTTTAAACTAGTATATGTGACTATTGGTGTATATAAGAGAGTATATGTGAGAGTGAGAGATTGAAAGAGTTCCTGTATGAATAAGTATGTGTTTCTATAAGTGATTGTTTAAAAGACTAAGTATGTGTAAGTTTCCGTAGAAGTAAGTGTGGTGGTGTGTGTATAACTGTATATGCAAGTAAATGTATGTTTGATTCTTTATTAGCATGAGTGACTATGTGTGTGAGTAACTCTATGGATGAGTGGCATTGTGTAACAGGATGTATAGGTGTATGAGTACATATGATGAGTGAGTACATGTATGAGTGACTGTATAGGACTGTTGGTGAATGAGTGGATGTGTATGTGGATCTTAGAATTACTGAAGAGGTTGTTGTAACTGGTATTGGTATGTCCATTGTTTTGAAAAGTTTAGTCTCTATTTTTAAATGTGTGTATCAAAGGTTATATTAGGGTGAGAGGAGGTCTGCCACTCTATCACAAGGATGATGTCATCAGTGATGTCATTTGAGATGTCATCAGTGATGTCATGAGTGATGTCACTGACCATGTCATGAGTGATGTAATATGTGACGTCATCAGCAGTGCATTGCGGGCGCGCGAGTTATAGTTAGCTGAACTAACTATAACGGGGGAATTTCAATGGTTTTGTACAAGTGAAAAGTCCAGCTAACTATAACACCCCTGAAACCTATGGTTTTTTCAGTGAATTTCTGAGGTTTTTTAAATGCTAATTCCTAACTATAACGTGCCTGAAACCTATGGTTTTTTCTGTGAATTTCAAAGGTTTTTTAAATGCTAATTTCTAACTATGCCTACAGAGATAGGACATGTGAAGAAAGAAGAAAAAATGCACAGAAAGAAAAAAAAGAAGTGCAGAAAGAAGCAACAGAAGTCCTCAAAGACTAAGAAAAGTGCAGGAAGAAGGATAACGTGCAGAAAGAACAAATAGAAGAGCAGAAAGAAGCCTTGTTGCAAAATCATCCTGTACCCTCAACTTTTTCAGACGGATACTGGTGGTAACTGAGTCTGACTAACTAGTCCTAGAGCCAGTGCTATGTTAAAAGACACTTAGAATACAGTGAAAACACCTACATACACTAGGGAACATTATGCGTTGGGGTCCCCCTGTGATGAGCATGACCTCCTCTGTAAGCCCCTAGTATATAATAGGGCAGGGGGATTACAACTACCGCTTAAAACAGGCCACAGGGCGTTTTTGCACACGTTAACTCAGGCCCTGTCCCCTCCCTTCACCACTGTGTAAACACGCCCTGTGTCCGTTTTTAGTTGGGAGATTAAGTTCATTTGAATCCTGAGGGTCCCTAGGGTCCAACTAGCCCACTAGGTACCTCCAGTAAGTGCCACAGAGCTGCGTTGCAGAGAGGTGTAAAAAGTGGCACGGCCTGGACCACCTCTCTGCAATGCAGCTCAGTGGCGCTTACTGGAAGCACTTGGTGGGCTAGTTAGCCCCCAGGGGCCCTCAGTATTGAAGGAAAATTATATCCCCAATTTAAAACGTGCCTTGGTGCGTGTTTGCACACGTCACCTCAGGCCCCGTCCCCTCCCTTCACCACTGTGTAAACGCGCCCTGTGGCTGTTCTAAGTTGAGAGATTAAGTCCCCTTGAATCCTAAGGGTCCCTAGGGGCAAACTAGACCACTAGGTACCTCCAGTAAGCGCCACAGAGCTGCGTTGCAGAGAGGGGTAAAAAGGGGCTTGGCCTCAGAACACCTGTCTGCAGCGCAGCTCCCTGGCGCATACTGGAGATGCCTGTTGGGCTAGTTGGCCCTCAGGCACCCTCAGTATTGAAGAGGAATTAATTCCCCAAATTACAACTCGCCAGGGGGCGCGTTTGCAGAGTGCTGCAAGGAGGGGGCGTGGCCTCCGGCACGATGCCAGTCTTTTATTTATTTTACATTTTTAAGAAGGGGGGCTGTGTGGTTCCCCTTCTTATTCTAATTTATTGGCCCTGATGACCCCATCCCCCAGGGCCTGTCTCCTAATTATATTTTTTTGACCCCAATCCCCAGGGCCGGCCACTGTTTTTTATTATTTTCAAAAAATATATATTTATAGACACACCTAGGACATGCTGGACAAACCGTACGTACCTATCACCATGACAATTTGCTTGATATTCATTAAAAGGCGACTATGCATACAATGAATCCACGTGGAATGTATTTACACCACTAGTGAAGCTCTGACATGTCTGATGCCCTACCGTGCCTAATCCCGGTAGACACCCTTGTCGTTTATTTATACAAACATGGGTAGCTATTGACGGGCACATTTAATACACATGCACACCAAGCTATTCAAAGGGGATTCGACAAAAATTCGACCAAAACTATGCAAGAAACCCCCCTCATGGTTAATAAAACACACATCCACTGCCGGATGTGTAATACTTTTTATTTTACTCTCTGGAAAGGGGACGAACATCACTTGAGTCACAGCACGCTCCTGGCAGAGCCCAATGCTGTGTTACACCCACCATTGCCTGCTGAGTGCCACACACCTCTGTGTTGTATTCCACTAGCTAGTGCATATGCTATGACACTCTCTAGCCCATGTGCACTGTAACACCACCCCGTGAATATGTCATGCCACACTTGTCTTCGCACGGGTTATATTGCCCCATCTAACGTGCCTTCCTCGATGCCTATGTTATAACACACAGTACTATGCCATACATATTACAATCTGGGATCCATATCTTTGTCACAGTGCATATGCAACGTTACACTCCCCAGCACATATTTTATATTACAACTTTAGAGACTAGTTAGGTTACACAACACTGCCCTGTGCATATTACACTCCAAGGCGCATATCGCATAGCACGCGCTAGTGCCTGTGCTATCTCGCGCTCTCCAATGAATCTGTCATTGCGCACAATGTATTGCATATTATATTTCACGCCCGGTTCATCTTATATCACACTTTTTGGTGCATAGTTTATACCATACACTATATCTAGTTTTCATTTTCAATCGTGCTCTCAGGACTATGTTCTATATAACACTGTGTTCACCTACCCTTTTCACGGGCATTACATTTTGCGATAGGGGGTGGAGGGTCAGGGGGTGTTTCTGCCAAGTGAGCCCGGACTCACAGTCACAAACGTCCTCTTCTTCCTGAATAAAAGTGAGATTATGCTGCATACTTGTTCATATTTTAAGTAGTTCGCACAGACACACGTTTTAAAAACAATAAAGTTCCTAACACTCGCCTTATCTGAACAGTTAGCTTGCTGCCCCATCCCCCTCCTCCCTATCCTCTGTTGTGTGAATCCATGGACTAGCCTCCTCCCTCCTGCCATGCATGGTCTGATGTGCTGCCACTGCCCTCAATTTAGTATGATGTACCAGTCCACTCCTCCTGCCCTCCATTGCCCAATTCTATGCCCCATCATTGACCTCCTGCTTAAACTCTGTGCTTAGCTTGCTGCCCCTATTCTCCTTCCCCCTGCCCTCCGATGTCTTTGTGCATGCCCCTGCTCCATCCTTTTTGCCCACCATGTTCCATGGACCTGCCACTCCTATCTACTCTGAGTGTTCTGTTGAGCTGCCACTCCACTCCCCTCCCACCTGCCTAGCATTGTCAGATGACTGTAACCTGTCCCTTCCACCTCCACCCTGCCTGTCCACATGCCATGCCCCTATCCTTTTCCTCCTGTCCTACATGGCCCATTGTACTGCCACACCCTTCTGCCCTCCCTGGTCTGTTGTGCTGCAACTGCTCCTCCTGCCTGCCCCGTGCGGTCTGTTGTGAGGCCCCTTCCCCTGAACTTTCTTGTCTGTGCACAGGTTCTGACCCTCCCTTCTATCCTCCATTGTCCTTTGTGCATGCCCCTGCACCCTCCTTCTTGCCCATCATAGCAATTGTGCTGCCACTAACCCTCCCACTTGCCATGCATGGTCCTCTGTGCTTCCATGGCCCCTCCCACCTTCCCTGTGTGGTGAGTTAGCTGCCCCTGAACCCCTCCCACCTTCCCTCCATGGTCTGTGTGTATGCCATCACAGTCTCACTGTTGCTCTTCATGGTGTGTCTTGCTTCTAGTGCCCATCCTGCCTGACCTCCATGGCTATCTTGCTGCTCCTGCCCTGCCCCCTTGCCCCCAGCCCACTGTTTACATGTGCAGACCCCTACTCCCTCCCGGCTTGTCTGTTCCATTGTAATGCCCCTGATCCGTCCCTCCTGCCCTTTATGGTCTGTTATGCTGCAGCTTTCTCTCCTGTCTGTCCATTATGGTCAGCTAGCTACCATTGCCTCTTGCCCCTCTGTTCTCTGTTGTCCATGTGCATGGCCCTGTCCCCTCCCTCTTGCTTTCTATGGATTGTTGTGCTGCACTCCCGTCCCGCATGCCCTGTGTGGTGTATTGTGCTGCTGCAAACCCTGATGCCTGCCCTGCAGGGTCAGTTTGGTGCACCTCTCCATGTCCCTCCTGTCCTCTGTTATCCAAGTCCATGCCCCTACACCATTTCCTTCCATGATCCAATGTACCATACTTGCGAACATTTTGAACTTGGTAAGAGGGAGATTTTGAAAAAAAACTGGGGTATTGATTTTCCCCTTTGAGTTACATTGAAAAAGAGGAGATTGTAGACAGGAGACAGATCAAATAAAGCCCATTTGAGCTTAAAAACATTGGACGTTTCCTGGCTGAATCGGGTCTGTTGGCATGTATGGTTGTACTACCATTGCCTCTTCCTTCTGCCCACAATGGTCTATTACATTGCCACAGCCTCTCTTGCAAGTCCTGTATTGTTGGTTTGTTGCCCCTGCCCCCCTTTCCACTGCCCTCCATAGTCTGTTGTGCTGCCACGGCCCTTCCTGCCTGCTCAGTGTGGTTAAATTGTTGCCTTTGCACTCTCCTACCTGCCTTCAATTTTCAGAGTCCGTGCCCCTGGCCCCTGCCTCTCAACAGTATCCTAATGAACAACTAGATTGCTAACATTCTATATTTATTACAAAAGTGTGGAACGCCTGACGTCATCTTGATGTAATCAAAACTGTAATACCTAGAGCATTTCCTTTAGAAATTACATATATGAGAGGTTCTTATTGGCATCAAAATTATGGTTAGTGCTCTAAAAGACTAAAATAAGGACATATTTTCTGAGTTTTCAAATAGCGATAAAGCACTTTTAAATTATTTGTTACCTTTATGTTTTTTTATCCAGTTGACCACTTGATTAAATGTTGCACTTAGGGGAGAGGATGTGGTGTTACTTCCAGAACTGCAGACTTTGCAACTGGGGAACCAGGTTGGAGTTTCTGCTTCAGCTCGACATTCTGTGATTCTGGTCAAATCACTTAGTCTTCCCATGTCTACAACCAAAATGAATTTGTTCTTGTGTGATGTAACCAATGCTCATGTAAAGCACTCCAATACCTGACAAGTCTGCACAATATAACACTGCGAAAACACAAAATAATAAGTGTTTTGCACACTTCTGTCATTGGGCTATATTTGGGCTACATCTGGGTGATTTTGGGCTACATTTGGGCTCTTTTGTCTCCGGTGGCCATCTTGGGAGATTTATTTGTTATGAAGTTTCCCAATTTCCTCAGGTACTGCAGTCTCCTCAGTAGGAAATGCTTTCAGTTTTTTACTTTGATTCCATCATGAAGGTATTCAGATATGTCACACATTTGCCATACATTCTGAATGTTAGCACTCTAGTTGCTCATTAGATCACTGTAGTAAAACTACTGTTCACCATGGAAGTCTGCTCCTGGTATTAAAAGTGCATGTTTCAGTCTGCATGTCAGAATTTTTTAATGAAATAGAAGCGGATTTGAGAAGTCACTCAAAATGTGCCCTCATTTTCTTTCTTCGGCATTAATCATAATTTCTATGGCAAAATGAACCCCCTCATTGTGTTCCTTTTTAAATTAAATGTTTTAAGTGTTACCAGTTTATTCCAATCAAGATGGCTGCAGGTGTGCCATACTTGTGTCATAATGAAGACAGTAAGCACTCTAGTTGTTTTTAAGAACACTCTGGGACAGTGTCATTGGGCTATACTTGGGCTACATCTGGGTGATATTTGGGCTACATTTGGGCTCTTTTGTCTCTGGTGGCCATCTTGGGAGACTTATTTGTTATGAAGTTTCCTAATTTCCTCATTTACTGCAGTCTCCTCAGTAGGAAATACTTTCAGGTTTTTACTTTGATTCCATCAAGAAGGCATTCAGATGTGTCACACATTTGCCATAAATTCAGAATGTTAGCACTCTTTGTGCTCATTAGATCACTGTAGTAAAGCTACTGCTCACCAGGGAAAACTGCTGCTGGTATTGAAAGTGCATGTTTCAGTCTGCATGTCAGAATTTTTTAATGAAATAGAAGAGGATTTGAGAAGTCACTCAAAATGTGCCCTGATTTTTCTTTCTGCAGCACTAATCATACTTTTTATGGAAAAATGAACCCCCTCATTTTGTTCCTTTTTAAATTAAATGTTTTAAGAGTTACCACTTTAATCTAAGCAAGATGGCTTCAGGTGTGCCATACGTTTATCATAAGTAGGACTGTTAGCGCTCTAGTTGTTCTTTGGAACACTCTGGGAAGCTGCAGTAGAACACAAAGGAATCAACTGACAGTCTCTGCCCTTGTTGGATGTACATGTTTTACTGAGAATGTCAGAATTTTTTCTCACATGACTGAGAAAGATGATGTGAATTTACAGAAAATAAGCTCTCAGTTTAGCTGATAATTCACCTTCCAAACCTCTGTGGGAAAAGCATGAGAAAATATTTTTCTCTCAATCATGATATCCCAGCAGAAGGCTTTTTCACATGGTGAAATCACCTTAGAACATACCACAATTCCTAAAATGAGTATGGTACCATCAACAAATGATTTATAATGTAACTCAAGTCTTAAAACCTTCTATTAACTGCAATGCTTTTTAATGAGGTGCTATCATGTATATTGGTCCCAAGATGGCTGCCAACACTTCTTGGATGAAGTGCTGACAGCCAATCAGATCTCAGGATGAGATGTGTGGTTAGGCTCTGCCCACCTATATATATGATTTTACTTTTGATTTTCTCAGGAACTACTGAACAGATTGACACCAGACCTGCAAAAGGCACATCCCTGACCCGAGGACTACCTCTCTGCCAAATTTTAAGTAATTCTGTTCAGGCGTTCGGGCTGTACCTTGGACTAAAGGTCCCTATGGAAAATTGCATGGGGAAAACGTGTTTTGGGACCCCCCTTTTTTCTCAGCCCCCGCTTGACGAATCCCCCCGAGACTTTCAGGGTAGGAGCGGAGCGGAGCGCCCCACCTATTTTGAAAATTTCGCGAGGATTCGTCAACGGGCGCCAAAGTTATTCCAAATAGAATGTTGCGGATTTCCTATGGAAACACGGTCCTAACTATAACTATCTACTGGCAACCGCCAGTAGATAATGTATATATATATATATATATATATATATATCCACAAGCACTCTTCCACTCCGCGATTCTGCCACCAGCCACGGCAAAAAGAGCACGGACCACAATCCTTTAAATACCGATAGGTTTTATTGTCCTTGGGTTACATCCACAGCAGCCATTACGCGTTTCATCCCTGCATGGGGACTTGATCATATATATATTCTGCTCCTGGGGTGTCCATCAAATGGGCCACACTCGGACGTGCACGCACCTTCTCCAAAGTGAATCGTGGTATGGGCAGTCCCGTGTTTGTTCACTTTAAAACACCTGATTTGCCTGACGCGTTTCGTGTCATTACTTCCTCAGAGGCAATCAGAAAAGCGCATTGCGATGCATAACTTTCCTAATTCGGCCAATATCGTGCACCCGGATGGGCGGTTCAGTATGAAACACACGTTGCCTTGTGGGAAAGGAAGTCCGTTTATTTACCCTGAATGGATGCGCTTTTAAAATATATGCAACGTAAGGCTCTGGAATGAGCCTCAAACCTCGAGATTGTCCTTAATCCATCGTGCTCGCCCCACAGACTGGACTCTTGATGCTCACGAGTCACATGGTGCAGGCTCAGCGGCAGGACGGCCGCTTGTAACATTCTGCTCCTGGGCTGTCCATCAAATGACCCGCACCTGGATGTGTACACACCTTCCCCAGTGTGAATCGTGGTATGGGCAGTCCCGTGTTTGATGAGAGAGAGAGAGAGAGAGAGAGAGAGAGAGAGAAAGTATATATATAAATATATATATATATATATAAATATATATATATATAATATATATATATATATATATATATATATATATATATATATATATATATATATATATATATATATAGCGGGGAACTTGGCGGGAATTCTTTATTCAGCAGCTTGTGTGGCATAATGCATTTCGGCTCCTATGAGCCTTCCTCAGATGCCGTGGCTGAAAACGAGGTTAGTCCAACTTCCTCCCTTATATTCCTAAGGCCCCCCCCCAATGCCGTGAGGTCAGCTAGCTCAGCTGAATTGGTTGGAGCTGCAGTCTGGTGATACGAACTCCAGCTCCCAGAATCCAATTCTCCAGTAAACACCAGATGCAGAGCTACAGTAATATCCTGCAGTGGACGCTTAATTGTCAGGTAAGGGAGGAGGTTTCATGTTGTGGCCAAACCCCAAAGCTAAAATCCTGAATTCCCTTGAGTCCCCAACGTTCTTTCCCCTGAATACACAGTCAAGCTGGGCCGTGAATCGGTGATTGCAGTGATCGCTCTTCCCCATGAAGTCACGGGCTGTGTCTTACAGTGGCCACTTGCCTGGCCTGATCCCGAGGCAGTACTGCAGCGTCCGATACCTCATAAAAAAAAATTGCCACTTTGCCGGTATGCCGCAGGATACTTGAAGAACGGGTCCTTTGAATGCGCACTGGAAAGTGCGTAAAATATCCACAGACTACCTCTCCGTCGAAGAAGCAAGAGGACACAGCAGGGAACTTGGTGGGAATTCTTTATTCAGCAGCTTGTGTGGCATAATGCATTTCGGCTCCTATGAGCCTTCCTCAGAGATATATATATATATTACCTACTGGCGGTCGCAGGTAGGTATATATATATATATATATATATATATATATATATATATATATATATATATATATATGAGCCTTCCTCAGAGATATATATATATATTACCTACTGGCGGTCGCAGGTAGGTATATATATATATATATATATATATATATATATATATATATATATATATATATATATATATATATATATATATATATATATATATATATATATATATATATATATAATATATATAATATATATATATATATATATATATATATATATATATTCACTGAAAAAACCATAGGTTTCACACACGTTATAGTTAGGAATTAGCATTTAAAAAACCTTGCAAATTCACTGAAAAAACCATAGGTTTCACACTTGTTATAGTTAGCGGAAATTTTACTGATAAAAAACCAGTGAAATTCCCCCGTTATAGTTAGCGCAGGCAACTATAACTCACGCGACTGCAATCCTCTGCTGATGCTAATACTGTATTTAGACACTTATTTGCCCATGTCTTCTTATACCGTTTTTGCACTTGGGGGATGTTTGGGGACTCCCTCAACATGACTATGTGGGAGGGAGTTGTCAAAACAGCCCCTTTACATGTTTTTGGGCTTGATATTTTAAAAATCACTCTCAGTGCGAGAGACAAAATGGCGGCCGCCGCTTCCTGGTTTCGGCCGATTCGAATGTTTACTAAGATCTAAGAGCCAATCATAATCGCGCTCGCGCACGCCACCGTACGCTTACCGTAAGCGTACGGTAAGCGTACCGTAAGCTGGCTCAGATATATATATTGATTTAAAGGCTATTTTCTCAGAATCTACTGAACAGATTTACACCAAACCTACAAAAGGCACTTCCTTGACCTAGGGACTACCTCTCTGCCAAATTTTGAGTAATTCTGTTCAGCCGTTCGGGCTGTAGCTCGTTCTAAAGGTCCTATGGAAAAATGCATGGGAAAAACGCGTTTTGGGACCCCCCTTTTATCTCAGCCCCCGCTTGACGGATCCCCCCGAGACTTTCAGGGTAGGAGCGGAGCGTAGCGCCCCACCTATTTTGAAAAATTTGCGAGGATTCGTCGACCGGCGCCAAAGTTATTCAAAATAGAATGTTGAGGTTTTCCTATGGAAACGTGGTCCTAACTATAACTACCTACTGGCTATCGCCAGTAGGTAATATATATATATATATATATATATATATATATATATATATATATATATATATATATATATATATATATATTCACTGAAAAAACCATAGGTTTCACACATGTTATAGTTAGCGGAAATTTTACTGATAAAAAACCAGTGAAATTCCCCCGTTATAGTTAGCGCAGGCAACTATAACTCACGCGACTGCAATCCTCTGCTGATGCTAATACTGTATTTAGACACTTATTTGCCCATGTCTTCTTCCATACATTTTTAGCTATACATATATTACAAATATTTTTTTTTCATAAAGACACATATGTCATCAGCAGAAGATTGCAGTCGCGTGAGTTATAGTTGCCTGCGCTAACTATAACGGGGGAATTTCACTGGTTTTTTATCAGTAAAATTTCCGCTAACTATAACATGTGTGAAACCTATGGTTTTTTCAGTGAATTTGCAAGGTTTTTTAAATGCTAATTCCTAACTATAACGTGTGTGAAACCTATGGTTTTTTCAGTGAATTAGTACGGTTTTTTAAATGCTAAGTTTTTTTCCCTTATAATAAGCCCTGTACATTTGGTGGCCTTCGGCCACCAAAAGCACAGGGGGTGGGGTAAGTGTGGATAGTGTTTTTTGCCCTTAACATAAGCCCTGTACATTTGGTGGCCTTCGGCCACCAAAAGCACAGGGGGTGGGGTAAGTGTGGATAGTGTTTTTTTTATTTTTATTTTTTTACCGTACGCTTACGGTAAGCGTACGGTAAGCGTACCCCGCGAAATTGCCGAAAAAAAAATAAAACCGTTTTTGCACTTGGGGGATGTTTGGGGACTCCCTCAACATGACTATGTGGGAGGGAGTTGTCAAAACAGCCCCTTTACATGTTTTTGGGCTTGATATTTTAAAAATCACTCTCAGTGCGAGAGACAAAATGGCGGCCGCCGCTTCCTGGTTTCGGCCGATTCGAATGTTTACTAAGATCTAAGAGCCAATCAGAATCGCGCTCGCGCACGCCACCGTACGCTTACCGTAAGCGTACGGTAAGCGTACCGTAAGCTGGCTCAGATATATATATTGATTTAAAGGCTATTTTCCCAGAATCTACTGAACAGATTTACACCAAACCTACAAAAGGCACTTCCTTGACCTAGGGACTACCTCTCTGCCAAATTTTGAGTAATTCTGTTCAGCCGTTCGGGCTGTAGCTCGTTCTAAAGGTCCTATGGAAAAATGCATGGGAAAAACGTGTTTTGGGACCCCCCTTTTATCTCAGCCCCCGCTTGACGGATCCCCCCGAGACTTTCAGGGTAGGAGCGGAGCGTAGCGCCCCACCTATTTTGAAAAATTTGCGAGGATTCGTCGACCGGCGCCAAAGTTATTCAAAATAGAATGTTGAGGTTTTCCTATGGAAACGTGGTCCTAACTATAACTACCTACTGGCTATCGCCAGTAGGTAATATATATATATATATATATATATATATATTACCTACTGGCGGTCGCCAGTAGGTAGTTATAGTTAGGACCCTGTTTCCATAGGAAATCCGCAACATTCTATTTGGAATAACTTTGGCGCCGGTCGACGAATCCTCGCGAAATTTTCAAAACTAATGGGGCGCTACGCTCCGCTCCTACCCTGAAAGTCTCGGGGGGATTCGTCAAGCGGGGGCCGAGAAAAAAGGGGGGTCCCAAAACGCGTTTTCCCCATGCATTTTTACATAGGACCTTTAGACACAGCTACAGCCCGAACGGCTGAACAGAATTACTTGTAATTTGGCAG
This sequence comes from Triturus cristatus, assembly GCF_964204655.1. Taxonomy (NCBI): domain Eukaryota; kingdom Metazoa; phylum Chordata; class Amphibia; order Caudata; family Salamandridae; genus Triturus; species Triturus cristatus. The sequence goes on along the minus strand of NC_140582.1, from coordinate 303,941,645 downwards.
AGAGGTAGTCCTCAGGTCAAGGAAGTGCCTTTTGTAGGTCTGGTGTAAATCTGTTCAGTAGTTCCTGAGAAAATAGCATTTAAATCAATATATATATCTGTAAGCGCGCTCCGAGCGCGCACCGTAAGCTTACCGTACGCGTACGGTGCCGTGCGCGAGCGCGATTCTGATTGGCTGTTAGATCTTAGTAAACATTCGAATCGGTCGAAACCAGGAAGTGTCGGCCGCCATTTTCTCTCTCGCACTCTGAGGGGGGGAGGAAAAACAAAGTTGGATATCATGAAAAGGGGCAGGCTAGACAGCTCCTAACCACCTAGCCTTGGTTATGGTGTCCCAGAAGGCCATCCAAGGCCAAAAATTAATTGTATTTTTTTTTAAAAAAACGCCGAATGCGCTTACCGTACGCGTACGGCAAAAAATAAATAAAAAAAACCAAAATCCATATTTTCCCCCCCCGTGTGCAAAAGGTGCCCGCAGTGCACCTTTTGTGCAATGGCATATTAGTCAACTGAACATTTAATAGATAACCTTTCACAACGAAGCGCATAATATGTCCTCCGTGTGCGGACGGTGCGCGAAGGGCATCGTGAGTACATGGCCCATCCAGCGTAACATGGGCACGCGGTGCGCGTAGCGCACCACGTGCCCACCGTGCGTGCACGGCACTAACTGTGTTAAGTGGGCGCGCGGTGCGCGAAGCACTGTGGGCGCGCACGGAACGAACTGCGTGAAGTGGGCGCGCACGGCACGAACGGCGTAAAGTAACTTAGCATTTAAAAAAACGTACAAATTCACTGAAAAAACCATAGGTTTCACACACGTTATAGTTAGGAATTAGCATTTAAAAAACCTTGCAAATTCACTGAAAAAACCATAGGTTTCACACAAGTTATAGTTAGCTGTACATTTCACTCGTAAAAAAACAATGAAATTCCACGTTATAGTTAGTGCAGGCAACTATAACTCACGCGACCGCAATCCTCTGCTGATGCTAATACTGTATTTAGACACTTATTTGCTCATGTCTTCTTCCATTAAATTTTAGCTATACATATATTACAAATATTTTTTTTTCATAAAGACACATATGTCATTAGCAGAGGATTGCGGTCGCGTGAGTTATAGTTGCCTGCACTAACTATAACGTGGAATTTCATTGTTTTTTTACGAGTGAAATGTACAGCTAACTATAACTTGTGTGAAACCTATGGTTTTTTCAGTGAATTTGCAAGGTTTTTTAAATGCTAATTCCTAACTATAACGTGTGTGAAACCTATGGTTTTTTCAGTGAATATATATATATACACACACCCACACACACGCCACATTCGATTTTCCACACAATGAACCGAACACCGACACGGGGAGGCTTCTGGAAATAAGGTGTTCATTCCGCAATTATGCTGCGACGTGTTTCGGCATTCACTGCCTTGATCACACACATATATATATTTCAACAAGAGAGAGAAGCGTAGAAGCCTGTATTAAAGTTCCCAATGGTACCCCATGGTTTATTTCCATAAATAAATGTGGCAGTGTGCGAATCCTTTCATAGTCCTGGCTGTTTTGGGTCAATCACGAGCCTTGTTCACAGGTGAGACAGGTTACAATCTTAACCACTTACTTATGTGCAGGCTGCGATGTGCCTAGCAGTTCTAAAATACTTCACCTTCCAGCATACACTTGGATAAAATACTCCTTCATGGCATTGGGCCCACAAAATTTGAGTTCATATTGATCAAAGAGGTCAGGGTAGCGGTACCCTAACTCTATGGGTGTGGTAGATGTTTTTCCAATGGTGTGCAAGCATCTGCAAATTTTCCATGGTACCAAGGACATGCCCTGGAGTCATGGTAACGGTTCTCAGTACTGTGGTTCAAAAATGTTTAGAAATTGGAAAATTTGAAATCTACCACGATAGGCTAAAGTTTCAAAACAATAAAAATGTGTCTGCTTTTTAGCAAACTCAACTGTGTGAAAATGATACAGGTTTTTAGCATTGCGGATTCCAGAAAGAAAGTTCCTGAGATTACTGCTACATCAAAACATTTTTTCTACTAACGTCATCGAGAACCCCCCAAAAAAAGCAAGAACCAGCCATAGAAGCTAGAACCATAAACAAATTCAAAGGAGCCATCTGTTTGGCTAAACAATACACACAAACTGGAAAATAAGTTCAAAGCCTCTAGAGACAAGGATCTCACCATTTGAAGGACACCATGTTGCCTTTGTTTCTTCAGAGGAAGAGCAAAATAAAGATTATCTGTTGTCATCATGGCATTTCAGGCCCATGGAGAAGCCAGGAAGCACCCACCCAAGTTTTGGGAAGGACTCTTTTCTGCACACCAGGATGATGATGATGTTGGGGTATTGCCTGCCACATTAAGCGCTCCGGACTCACCTAAGCCAAAAAGAGAAAGTTTGGTGTGGAAGTTTTTCAGACACCCAGCTGGCAACAAAAGGTCAATACCTGCAGAGTCACATGAACTCTATGTGACACAACTTGGGCATCCAGGGATGTTCTTATTCAGAACCTGTGGCATGATAAAGAACATGAGTGCCATGCATCCAAACAAGAACTCCCAAGCCGAGATTCAGAGACAGTGGCATGGGGAAGGAAGAGAAGACATTCTGCCCTCAGTAGTACACCAACAAGCATAGTAGGAGGAAGTTCGCCCATTGCAGTATCTCTCCACTTACTTCAATTAGTGTAGGAATGTGAACTGTTAGAGCAGATGAACAATTCTGTTATCTCTCAGGCAAATGATGCCCATTTGAAAAAAATTCATAAAGGTTTATATTAATCTTTAAAAAAATGAAGACTTCAAAAAAAGTTTAAACATATAGCTACAACAATAGTTTTGAATAAAAACATAAAAAGATTGACACATTTTAACAAAAAACACAAAAAAGGTTCAAAATGAGAACCTTTTTAAACAAGAAACAATTTTTTTAAAGACGATGTGCCTCCCATAATGTTTTGTCTGCAGGATCTGGCTTCAGGATGTAGCTAAACCGCCTTTGCTCAGGGCAACTGATGTGTGCAACAGTGTGCTACCCTCCTGCAGGGCCCTCTTGTTGCACGCGGCCAAGGGCTGTGTGCAGCAGGGGTTTGATACCTGTGAACAGTGGAGCAGAGGGCTTGGCCATTGACCAGGCTGTGCATCCCATCTCCTCTGTAAACTGCCTTTGGGGGCAGACACTGTGAACCGGAGGGTGCATGGCCTGGTCAGAGCACAGTTCCACTGCAGAGATGTCTAGATGTTGATGCTTTTCCTTCTCAGGCTCCTTGTTCTCAGAAGAAGCTAAAACAGGTCACTCTTGAGGACACAAGAGGAAAAGGGCGTTGAGAAAGATTCATGTCACTGAGTAGCACCCTCTCTCGGACCTGGTATGAATTTTACTCATAGAGTCGAGTTCTGAAGAAGGTAAACAGCAACATGAGCTATGCAGTCTCCTGACTCACCTATCTTAGAATGTTGTACAAAATGTACCTTTTATTACTACGCAACACTCTGCAGATAAGTGTGCTTGTGAATTCTGTTTATTCTACATCAATATATAACATTAATAAAAGTATGAATTCTAGATTGTATGGGGGGGTGATCCATACGGCATCCAAGGTCAGCGTACCTACCTGCAACCAGCCAGCAACTTCCGCGGGATACCAACGCTGTTTGTTCCCCTCGCCGCCACTTTCACCCGGTGGCCGCAGCTGGGGGGAACTACAGCTCCCGCCATCCCCTGCTTCTGGCAGGACATCCGGCCGGTCACCAGCGCGCCCGGAGGCGCTACTTAAGCTGAGGCTCCCTCGGTGGAGCGGGGGGCGATCCATATGGCATCCAAGGTCAGCGTACCTACCTGCAACCAGCCAGCAACTTCCGCGGGATACCAACGCTGTTTGTTCCCCTCGCCGCCACTTTCACCCGGTGGCCGCAGCTGGGGGGAACTACAGCTCCCGCCATCCCCTGCTTCTGGCAGGACATCCGGCCGGTCACCAGCGCGCCCGGAGGCGCTACTTAAGCTGAGGCTCCCTCCGCGTCGCGGGACGCGCGCGGGCGGCGCCGGGCTGAGCCCGGGCAGAGGGCGGGCCGTCTGTGGCCATCAGGGGCCGGAAGAGGCCGGGCCGGGCCCTGGATCTTGTATTTTACGGACTTGTAAGTAAGCAGCTTGACTGTTAAATCCCTGTCCTGCTAGTTTTCGCATTTTTTCAACCCTGATGTCGAAGTCCAGGTCATCCAATTTATCCGGTACAAGTGAAATGAGGACCATGGATAATTATCTCGTTAAAGTTGTTAACAAGATCAACAAAGACAGGAGATTCTCCTTGGGTAGACTGAGCCCTGAAGCATCTCCATCAAACTCAACAGCTCCTAATACTAAAACACCTTTTCCTGAAAGTTGTAGCGCAAATACTAACACTGCAGACGTTAACATTGATGTACCTCATGAGTTGGTAAATGCTGAAAGCATGGATGAACATGTTTCTCTAAATGACTCAACTTCCTCACAGGTTTTAGTACCCTGTCTAAAGACCATCCCAACTCCTTCTCCCATGCAGAGAAGAGTGCGGGCGTGTAGGAAGGCTCCAGTGAAGAGGGTGGTAACTCGAAAGTCAAAAAAGCAAGGTCTACCGCAATCAAGCAGGGGGGTTACACCAGACTCATTAAAAGAAACGTTAGTGTCTAATGACAATGTCGAGGGGGGTTTGCTTCACCCAGCTTCATTAGGTCACTTGGTATCAATCTTAGAGTCCAAACTGGAGGCACTAATTAGCGCTTTGTTGGCGAAGTTAGATTCAGTCTCTTTAGAGGTAGACAGATTGAAAGGCCTTCTGGATTCCTATTTAACTCGACCTTCTTCTCTGATAACCCCTCAATTGGCCCTACCGGCCTCCGCGGGCCATAGTCTATTGGATAGCGTCCCGGACCCCATTTTGCATCCGCCTGGAACTTACAGCGAGGGAGGTCCTGGGGGCCCGGGGGGTAGTAGTCAGTCATGTCGGCCCACAAACGTTTCATCTACCACGTTACCAGTACATTCACCTTCTACTGTAGCCACCTCCTCAGGTAAATCACATTTAGTACAAACACGTTCTCAGAATATCCAGAAGCCTGTAGCTGAGGGAGAAGTTTTTGGGCCTACCAAATACAAGAGAAACCATGTTGTTAACCTTCCACCACAGTGCGCTCCTTACACAGTAGTATTGATTAATGTCCCTGAGGTTGACTCCTGTATGTCTAACTCCAGGCAGGAAACCCATGACTCTCTAAAAAATAAATCACTTGCCTGGCTTAACAAAAACTGCGGCTTTCCGTTGGCATTTTCTAATGACATATTATCCACTCGTAGAGTTGGTTGGATAGGGGACGGCAGGAAAACTACAAGAGGGGACTGTATTATAGTTAATTTCAAATATCCACAACATGTGGCTACCGTCCTCTTAAGAGCTGCCTCCTTATCCAACCAGGATAACATAGTTTCTGTTAGACCTCTAGGTTATTTTTATAGTCACTTTAATTGCACTCAACAGAGACGGCCCCAACAGCCCGAGCATTATGAATTTGGTACAACTAGGGGTGGGGTTGGTTGCCTTTCTAATATGCCATCGAGAGCCCCGATGCATTTTAATGGTGGGGACACTCATGGAAATCAGCCACCTAGCAGGCAGAGGGATTATATTCTCCCCCTTTCTAATCGTTTCTCTGCCTTGTCCTCATTGGAGGAAAATGATTGACTCTCTGATACAACCAGGAAGCCTCCCGAGTCACCAGCACCATTTCTTAAAATTGCCACTTGGAACATTGCCGGCTTAAAGAACAAAATGGGGAACATGGATTGGCTATTGTCATTAAGAGGCTATGATATTATCGCGCTGCAAGAGACATGGGACCTGTTGAACAACTTCTCTCTGGATGGGTACAGCAGCTTTTTTATTCCAGCTTCCAGTAGTATGGCCGGACGCCCCAAGGGGGGCCTGTTAACCCTATTTAAACTAGACATCAAAGGGTCACTTAGTCAACATTCATCTGGCTCTGATAACTGTTTGATTGTAGAACTTGCATCTCAGGAAAAGGTTAACATTCTTTTTATTAACTTTTATAACTCTAACGCCAATGATTGTACCAGTCTCAATTTAGATGTACTGGACAAATTCTTGTCAACCTATAGTACTAACGCACACACTTATGAATTAATATTATTAGGGGATTTTAACATACATCCATGCCCTTTATTATGCACTGGTCAGGATGTTGATGTCCCCCCGTTCTCATCCCCAGTGCATTTAGAACATACCAGGCGTGGTGATTTGCTTGAAACCTTTTTGGCTAGCTGGAATTTATATGAATCAGCCTGTGGGGATGGAAATACTAGAATCCCCTCGTTTAAAGGAAATGACAAGGGCTCTATCATACATTATATATTTTTGACTCCTTGTTTGTTAAGTAATGTTTTCAAATATTACACAGAGGTATCAGTTTTTAGCGATCATAATCCGGTTGTCATAGATTTTATGCTTGTTAATGTATTCTCTCTTAAATCAGTAAAAGTTAGAGGGGGAGCAGACCTTGTGGTAAAAGACCAAAATCGCAGGTTGAAATGGGCAAAAATAGTTCCCGAAACCTTTTTAAATGAGGTGTTGCACAGGAGGGAGGACGAAGTTGCAATTTGTTTATCAAATAGAATTGAATGTTACGAGGTCATAGTAGCCTTTGATAACATTTGTAATGAAATTGATTGTAGCCTTCAGACAAAATCTAGTCCGATGGTCCGCATGGGAAACAGATGGTTTGACAAGAAATGTTCTAATGCCCACAGGGACCTATTAAAAGTATTAAAGACAACCCCCAAAAATAGGGAGGATATAGCGAGTGCCAGGTCCATATATAAAAAAACACTTTTAGAGAGAAAGAGGGCTCTAAAAGACAATGCCCTGGCTCAGTTATTGGATCCAGCAACACTAAAAAATAGTGGCCTGTTTTGGAAAATAATAAACCAGCCACTCTTTTTAGAGGACTCACATACCCCTTTGGAGGCCAACATTCCCGACGAGGGCTGGATTAGTCATTTTAGTGAGATTTACACGGATCCCACTGGCACTGATACTGACGTTGTTTCTCTATTAGTGGAAGAAGGGATCCCGTGCCCTGTCAAGCAAAACGTTATCTTTGCCCCGGAAGAAGTGGAACGGGCAATTGAATTGTCTCCAAAAAACAAAGCCCCAGGCCCTGATGGGGTGCCAGGGGACGTCTTTAAATATGCACCCAAGTTCTGGTCCAAAATCCTATGCAATGTCTTTAACGTTCTTACCACCGATAAGATTCCGGACTCATGGAAAAAGTCTATTATTGTACCGGTCTTTAAAAAGGGTAACAGACAAGATCCATCCTGTTACAGACCGATATCTCTAATCGATTCATCGGTGAAGATATTGGGTAGGGTCATCCTATCTAGGTTGAACGACTGGATTACTGAGAAGGGGATACTATCCAATATCCAGTATGGCTTTAGACCCAAAAGAAGTACAATTGATCAAAGCCTTAATCTACATTTACTGGCCGAAAAATATACGAAGGCCAGAGAGGGGTTCCTATACCTGGGGTTTATGGACCTCTCATCAGCCTTTGATCTTGTTAATCGCTCTAAATTGTGGAATATCCTGCTCAATATAGGCTTGGATAGGGCACTAGTTTATCTTTTGGCTGACCTCCACTCTAATCTAACAGCCGCGGTTAGAGTCACCTCGGAAGGGCGTTGCACCAGCCACTTTAAGTCAGAAAGAGGGGTGAGGCAGGGTTGTATTTTGGCTCCCCTCCTCTTTACCATTTACATAAATGCTTTGGAACCCTTCCTTAAGGCGGCAACTCTTGATGTCCCACGTATAGGTGAACTTGGTATTCCAGTCCTCCTATACGCAGACGACGCTGTTTTGCTTTCACGCACCGGTGTAGGTCTCCAAAGGTTATTGAATGCATTTGAAGCCTTTATGAGTACCTTGGATCTAAAGATTAACGCTAAAAAATCTCAAATTATGATTATGGGGAGGGGTACGAAAAAGAGGCTAATAAAAACTTTTACATGTGGGAACCATGAGCTCAGTAGAGTAGCCACCTTTCCATATCTCGGGATCATGTTTGACGAGAAAGGCACTTGGGGGCCCAACATAAAAAACAGAAATATTGCTTTTGCTAGATCTTCTTTTTCCATCCAGAGTTTTATAAAAAAACTAGGAGCAAGACCTATAGTCACCCTGTTAAAAATTTACAAAGCCAAAAGTCTAGCGATAGCAACATATGGCAGTGCTATTTGGGGCAATTGCTTGACGGAATGTATTCAGATCACTGAAAATAAATTTTTAAGATCTGTCCTTTCCGTTCCCCAGTCAACTTCTACTTACATCGTACACTCTGAACTTGGCTTGGGTTATATTACTGACCAGATTAAAATGGCCCCTGTTTTGGCTTGGTTGAGGACCTGGCTGAATCAGGATATTCCCCTCAACCATATCATTATAAAAGACTGCATGCAGCTAGATAGAGCTTGTAAAATACCGTGGCTAGTCTACATTAAAAATAGCCTCCTTAAGATAGGGAGAGGAGATCTCTATTCATCTCCGTCTACAATAACTGTACAAGATCTAGTTCAGATTAAAGGACTGTTGGGAGATAGGTTACGATCTGACAGGGAACAAATAGAACATGAGAAACCTATGGTAAGGGCGGGTATTATTCTAAGCTCTCATGCTGGTCTTGAACCATATTTATCCATCGTCAACCTGCCTTATCATCGCTTTCTCCTAACCCGATTTCGGTTGAATTTAATCCACTTATCCTTGGGTCATTTCCCGACCTGGTGTTCTCCCGAAAACGCCCTACCCTGTAACTGTGACAATTTCTCGACACAGAACACTTTGCATTTCTTGATGTTCTGTGACCACTTTATGGCCTTAAGAAGGAAATACTTGCTCCCGATCCTTAGGGAGGCTGGGTTTATACAGGTCAAGCCCGCTCTTTTATTCTTACAGTTATTACAGACCCCGAGGATTACCTTTCACGTCGCTAATTTTTTAGTGGGGGCGATTAGAGTCAAGAAAAGGATGGTGATAGATATCACCCCAAACTTGGGCTCTTAAAAACGTTGTACTGTATTTTGCCCACGGCTAGTGGTCATTTGATGGAAGATTTTTTATATCGATTCTATGTAAATGTTTTGTATAGTTCATTTTATCTTAACTGACCTCTTTTTAACGTACATATAGAATTGCATTTTATAGCATGTATTTATTTTAGCATTATTTATGTGTATATAATGATCAATTGCATACGAGAAATGTTCTTATTTTGTATTAATTGTATTTTCTTTTGTCTGAGTGTATTTAATTTTATCCCTTGTCTTTTTATGATATTGATTTATCGAAATAAAGTACTATGACTGACTGACTGATTGTATGATAATGTAAAGTTTTATGCAGGCAGAACATAATTTCACAACTACCTTGAATGATATCTATTTAAGCTTGCAATGGGTACTGAGACACCAAATCAATTAAGAACATTAAAATCTTTGAAGGAAGTGATGGTTGTAACTCCATATGCAAACCGTAGTTCAGTTTAATCGCAACAGCAAAATTGAAGTGAATGAAGAGGCTGCTACCCAGGTAGGGGGTATAGACGCCAATTTGTTTGACAGGGTCGCGGTAGTCACTTGGAGAGGAGGGAAGGGAAAGTTTGGTGAGTTTGGCAAGTTGAAAGAGTGTGTTGGCGTCCATGTGCTTGGGAAATTCGAGATTTCTCGCGTGCTCAATAAAATAAAGGAAGAAGCAGGCTTGATTCACTATCATTGCATGGAGACAAGTGAGGCACAGACTGTAGCTATTGTACCCCCTACAGTATCTCCAATAGTCATTAGATACACCCTGTGAGCCAGAGCAGCCCACTCCTCCTCCAACACTGCTATAACCCACCCTATCCTGCCCCTCAGAGTTTCCCCCCTAATTTCAGAAGTTAGAGTTTCAACCAGACTTCCTAATCATAAGGGGGGAAACGTAGACTCCAGTGTTGTCGCAAAGGGAAGCAGGGGCAAGGGTAAGAGAGCACTTGCTTCAAAAGTGAAGATAACTCCCTCATTGAAAACATTTTATAAAGTGATGTCTTCCTCGACTACAAGGGACCCCAAAAAGGGAGGTTCTCAATTGGGCGCTCTGGGGGGGATACTAGTAGATCGCATGGAGAAATCCAGGTGGATTCCATTCAGAGTAAGGTACTTGACATGCCCGTAATGCCAAGTATCCTACAGAGTAATACAAAGTTAACTGACCCCCCGAAAGTACAAATGGGCAGCTACTATTCACCCTGCAGTGGCGCTAACTAATAGATTCTCACCTCTGGTATCTCAAGACGAACAAGAAGAGCAACAAAAGATTCTGGAAGTGTCTGTTGAAGCGGGCGCCATGTCTAGATCCTTGACGGATATAGTATTGGCTCTTAAAGATGAGATGGCTAGTAGGTTCTCAGAGATGGCAAGTAGGTTTACTGCTGCAGAGACAAACCAGGCTGCGATTCAGTCATCTTGTGTGGATTTAGCCCAAAAACTTGAGGATGTCTCTCTGAGAACTGATGCATTAGAGCCAGAGGTACCAAAAATCAAGGAGGCCCTTCATAGCACCACGGCAGATGTGGCAAAGTTAGTGGCCCAGAATAAAGAGCTGAAAGATGACATTGAGCGCTTGGAAAATCATTCAAGGAAAAATAACCTGAGGCTTTTCAACATTCCTGAAGCGCTGGAGGAACGGATCTTAAGGGGTTTGTAATATCTTTACTGAAAGAAACAGTGTTGAGGAACTCCCCCAGTGTTGACCTAGCGAACGAGATACAGCGTGTACACCGTGATCCATGTAAGAGGAACTTGGCTAAGCAGAAGCCCAGGAAGATCTTGGTCAATTTCTTGACATATACTGTGAAGGAGGAAAATTTATCTTCAGCTCTCAGGGAGGGAACATTAACATCTAAAGCTTCCCCCAGTCCCTTCTCCTTCTCCATTAGATCAGACATATCCCACAGTACGGCAACAAGGCAGTGGGAAATGGGGAGGAGATTGGAAGAACTGAATAGTCTGGGGGCTAAGGCTGAATTGAGATTTCCCGCATTACTGTGTGTAATGTGGAACAACCACATGTACCAATATCGCACAGTGGAGGAGGTAGATGCCCTTATTGTTAAGATCAAGAATGGGGGTGGAGTGTAAGGAGGGGTGGCACTGGGGAGAGACTCCTACCAGCGAGACTATAGTAATTATTTTCTCTCTTCTTTTTAATGCCCGAGCGGGTTGAGGCCAAATAGGCGTGGCCTAATAGTAGGGAGGGTTTCCCATGGGTTGAGGGGGTCACTGGGTGGGTTGAGGGGGTCACTGGGTGGGTGGTGGGAGGGAGAGGGGATCACAGGTTGGGGAGCAGTGGGTTAAAAATGAAAAAAACAAATCCTCATTCTCATGTTAATATTAAACCGTTCTTTTTGGGAATTGAAATTGGATGGCAGGAATTGGTATGATAAGTGAGGTAAAATGTATCTCATGGAATGTCAATGGCTTAAGGTTTCCTCGCAGACAAAGACTGGTACTAAAATATTTGGAGCTTTCCCCCGCCCAAACTTGCTTAATCCAGGAGACTCATCTAAGTTACGTAGAATCCTGTAGTATATTCGCAAAGTGTGACTGGGTGAAATATTTCTGCTCCTCTGAACAGACAGCCCACAGTAAGGGAGTGGCTATATTGACGAAACAGGGGGCAGGCTGTACTATAAAATCTGTCCAGTCTGACCATTCTGGGAGGTGGATAGTGGCCGTGTTGGATTTTGGGGGGCTAGAGCTGACTTGTGCCTCGTTTTATGGTCCTAATACAGACGGCCCGGCCTATATTTGTAGACTGCAATCCAAATTAATGGAAGTCGTTACCCCTTTAATAATCGGAGGAGACTTCAATGTCCTTTTTAACCCTCAAAAAGACAGGTCTAATCAGAGTTATTACATAGGGGCACAAAGAGTTTGTCATGGTATGAAGAACATGCTGCGTGATTTGGGGCTCTTTGATGCCTGGAGGGAAAATATGGGCGATGCACAGGAGTGTACATTTCATAGCAAGAAACATGGTCATTCCTCAAGAATAGACTATGTTTTAATCAATAGGTCCACTATAGATAATATGACAGATATATCAGTCTTGCCCAGCCATCTATCTGACCATGCCCCTGTGCTGTTTCTTAACTCTAACTCTAACAATTTACAACCTAGATGGACGCTCAAAAGATCCATGTTGGCCGATCCTGAGATAGGGAGGGACATTAAAGCAGCTACTCTGGATTATGTCTCCACGATCATTGGTTCGACCTCTTTAAATTTCGTGTGGGATGCCTTTAAGGCTTACCTGAGGGGCATGCTACATAGTCGCATCTGTTCTAGGAATAGGATGGATGTATGGGAATTACAGAATATCGAGGGGAAAATCCAACAGTTAGAGTGGGAGAGAGATCTGCTCAATCAAAGGAGCCCTGGTAGGTCAGTACAAGTTTTGAGGGACCTCGAGAGTGCTCGGCAGGAGTATAGGGGAAAATTGGACCAAAAGTGCAGAGCTCAATGGATGAGTAAAAACATGCAGAATTTTGAGTATGGGGAGAAGGCAGGTGCGCTGTTAGCTTGGAAAGCAAGAGTCGACCGTTCACAAAATGATATTAATGAATTAATTATAAATAAAGATGGGAAGAAGTCAACCAATATAGAGGGCATGCAGGTCTGTCTCCTTTCCCTATTCGCCGAGCTTTATAAGGAGGAAACGGTCCCTAGCCCTGGACGCCTGCACACCTGGCTGAAAAGTAAATCCCTGTCAACGTTAACGGACGATGGCAGTAATTCCTTAGATGCTCCAATTACAGAGGAAGAGATCAAAGATCAAATTAATAAATGTAAGAATAATAAGGCTGCGGGTACAGACGTACTCCCAAGCGAGGTTTATAAGTTGCTTTCAGACGAGTTGGTCCCGATACTGTGTGAGTTATTTAATTCAGTATACAGCACAACAGGAAGGGTCCCAGGGACTTGAAAAAAAGCTACTATTGTTATTATTTTAATACTGGGGAAGGATCCCCTAAAGGCAGATTCGTTTCGACCGATCTCCCTGCTGAAAGCCGATTATAAAATCTTTATGGATATTCTGGCAGGGAGACTAGCCAAGTTTGTTCCCAGTCTGATCAATGTAGACCAAAAGGGGTTTGTACCTGGAAGATACATCCAGGAGCAGATGCAACAGCTAATAGGCAACATAGACTTGGCGGTGGCTAGGTCGAACCCCTTGGCCGTAGTCGCTCTTGATGCGGCCAAGGCGGTTTACAGAGTGTGCTGGGTGTACCTGAGGGAAGTCCATGGGCAGATGGGTTTTGGACCAATTTTTGTACAGACCATGATAAATTGCTACCAGGGGGTCTCTGTAAAGACCTTGTTGAATGGCTTGGTGACAACTATCTTTAACATCCAAAGAGGAACAAGACAGCGTTGTCCCATCTCTCCCCTGCTGTATGACATTTTTATCGAGCCATTGGCGCAAGCAATAAGACTAGATGACTCAATTACCCCCTTTAGATCCTGCTGTTATACACAAATAATCCAGGGGAGACCATACCAAGAGTCGAAGCACTGCTGGTCGAATTTCGCGCATTATCAGGTTATTTAGCCAATACCTCTAAAACTGATGTAATGTGCTGGAATATTGATGGGTGGGAGGGGCATGCAAGTGAAGAATTAAAATATTTAGGGGTCACTATCGTTAAAAACCTGGACAAAATTCCCCAGATTACCTATCTAGGACTAGTAATGCGATAGATCGTATATTTGCCAGGTGGAGGAATCTCCCATTGACAATCTATGGTAGGGTCAACCTGGTGAAGATGGTCATCTTGCCTAAATTGACATATCTTTTTAATACAATTCCTCTAGCTTTTCTCAGTAAGGAAATTGATAAAATTCAAAGCAAGATTGGAAGCTTCATTTGGGCCAACAAGGGTGCCAGATTGTCCTGGAAAAAGCTGAGACGTAGGCTTGCCGGAGGGGGTTGGCCCTCCCGGATATTAGGTGGTATTCTATTGCTTTCCAGTTTAAAAATATTAGGATGCTACTTGTAAAGTCGGAGGAGTCATCCTGGGGGAGACTATTGGGTGAAATGGTCATGACAGAGGGCAGCTGTGGGGAGGAGGGCTTTTGTATAAGTTTGGGGTGCCAAGGTTTTTTAAACGAGTGCGCTTGAAGGTACTTAGGGCTGCCCTGGATATTTGGTTCAAGGTGAGATGTAGATGGGGGATTGGGTATTATTCAGATTTTGCACCTATATGGGATTCACCGGGAACTCTGATCTGTCTGAAGGATAGCCTGGCAATCCCATTAAAAAGGGCAGGTATTACTATTTGGTCAGATCTTATTTCAGAGGAGGGGGTTCATCCCTGGGAGGCATTGAGGACCAGGGTTGGAAGTTACTTTTCTAGGTTTAAATACTTGCAGCTGATCTCCTGGTTTAAAGTGGAAAAGGGGGACATAATTGGAGACTGGGAAATAGAGCATCTCCTGCAGACTCCCCATTGTAAAAAGAAAGAAGTGTCCATCTGGTATAGGAAGCTTATGGAAGATGATGATATAGAACTTCCTTTGCAACATGCAATTTGGAACCAGTCCCCCCTTGAGTCGATCGCAGCAGACCTTTATGAACCCTCTTTGAAACTTTTATATAAATATGTTAAACCGGCCAGCTTAAAGAAGAATCACTTTTATGTGGTTAACATACTTTACTAGACTCCTGCTAAAATCGCTAAGTTCGCCCCACATCTTCCCCCAAGTGCCCAAGATGCAATGTCCTAAGTGCCAATTATATACACATCATTTTTGAGTGCCCTGTCCTTAGATACTGGAGAGAAGTGGGGGACGCCTTATGTGGTATCTTTAAATCTAACATCGTGATGAACATATCCCTGGTAATTTTTGGAGAAGATAGAGTGCCTGGGAAAACCTATCGCAGATACAGAGGGGCTTGTTGTTAAACCTGATACTACTAGCCCGACGAGAGACATGTATGAAGTGGAAAGATCTGTGCCCTCCTAGGTGTGAGGACTGGCTTAAGGCTGTGTTTGTTATGGCTCGCCTGGACCAGGGAGGAGGCAGAGAAAGTTAGGTGAACATCTGGCAGGCCTGAATTTGAGACTGGTATAATGTGTACCTGGTACCCCCCTTGGTCCTATGATTACACCAAGCCTACATCAATGGGGCTGGTCTGATTAGACCTAAGCGAAGGCAGTGGCTGCAGGGCGCACAGTATGATATGACGGCCTCCTCTGCTAATGCTTATTGGTGAGATGAGGACAACAAAAAATTTCATTAGCTCTGAAAACGATACCATCTCTCAATGAATGCCCAAATAAATACAAACACTAATGGCAGCTATCTGGTAACAATCAGTCCCACCCAACTCTCAGCAACAGCATAGAGGAACATCATCCAATGAAGAACACTGAAAAATTCAATCTTCATACTGAGGGAGAACCAAGCAGATGAAGAATGGCTCTTGGAAAGCAAAGATCTTTACGGTAAATGTCTTCATCTGTTAATTTAAAAAATGGCGGCGACATTCAGTTCACGTTCTTCTAATTTGTAATATTAACTCCTGCCTGAATGTGGGCATGATCTTGGTTTGGAAAGACATACCAGACGCTTATGATTTCCGTTTCCAACTAGGTAGCATACATCATTAGCAATTCTGCATTCTATTTTACAAGAAGGTAAATATTCCAGAAAATCTAAGTATAAGACATAACAAGTTTATTGAACAGTGCTTAATATGCCTTGATTGGGTCCTGTGACTATTCCTCTCCTATGCAAACCACATGTGATGCATACTGTATTGATGATCCTGACAGCCAGACACTTTGGATTATGCACACCACCCACAGCCAAAGGCTATGAGTGTGTGGATGAAGCGCCCACACTGAGTGGGGTGCAGGGACTGATCAGAGGGCTGGCCCTACGACTTACCCATGCTGCACACGTACCAGGTTGTGCACAACTGGGGTTGGGCACGTGCACAGGGTGGGGCCAGAGGCCAGGTCCTGGGATCCATCACCTCTATGCCTGGACGAAGTCCGCACATAAAAAGAAAAGGCAAGCCTATCTTTTCATGTGCGTAATTCTCCACCCCGATTGCAGAGTCTCTACAGTCGTAAACTTACTGTTAACTCATATTTGTGAATAGCAAAACAAAGATAAACTTACATAACGGTGTATGTTTATCTGTGTGAATCAGGCGGGTTATACAATGTACACAACTGAAAGAGCACCAGATTGTCCCCAAGAAAGAAATTCTGAGTTACTGGGGGACCTAGCGGGTGGCACTTTAGGCAAGTGGAGGGATTCTGACATCATCAGTCCCTAACACCAACGCCTAACACCAACGCAAGTCTGGGTAGGAAATCCCCAAAAAGGCAAGGAATGCCTTGCTTCTTCTGAATGCCCTCAATCACCACAGCAGTCCTGCCATTTACTTCCATATTCACCCTGAGTGAAGAGTAGACGGTGTCATCGATATTGGCAATTAGATCATAGCCGTCAGGGATGATATTATGGGAGAAGAGATAGGTCTGTTGCACGCTGATCCTACAGAATGGTATGTTTAGGAAGGGTGGGGACTTTTCAGCCATTGAGGTCAGCCATTGGCACAAACCACTTGTAATGCCTTTGAGCACATCTGGAGCTCACTCTCAAAAGCCCATGGCAATTATGCTCCCTATCTGATGCTTACTCTCACTTTGATGAACACTGGCTATCAGGGAAGCTGCCAGCGCCAGGTCCTTCACCGTGCAGCACTGGTAGTGCCACTTTTTGTGGAAGCACTTGACTACTTTGGATGTAGAGGAAATATTTTTCCCACTGCTCCCCTTGTGGTGCCAACAAGACAACCTATTCCTCTCAGGCTTTTGTCATTGGTGATAGACATAGAAATCACTGAGCCCTATCTCTCAGCTTATTGGACATATTGATGGGAGTTCTCCTACCCCTTTGGCTTGGAAATCTGCTGAGCCAGCCCCTTCTTTGCCCTGTAAGCAATCTACTTATCCTCCATTACAGCAAGGTATGTGGGATAGTTTCCCTTATGCTCAAGCAAATATTGTGTAATGTTTGCTGAGAAGATCAGCAATCACGAGCTGGCACAAAGTATTGAAACCTTTGTATTTCTTCCCATTCATCCATTTATTCCAATTTCATTGTGCCCTGTTGCACACTGTTCTCAAAAGAGATCCCATCTGCTTTTGCCTTGTGTGTTCATATTGACTTAGTTTTTCACTTTAGAAAATGGTTTATTTGGTTCATTTATAAATAGATATAAAATAACAACATTTTATATATTTAGAGAATATTAAGCATAAAGATTTTGATATATGCAAAATCAACCACAAACAACCTGCTTAAAAATGTTAAACTTTCAACATTTATACTAATACCACCTGATAGCTAATAAGTCATTTCATCATTGATCCTGCCTCATTCAAAAAACATATGTTCAGGGATATCTTGGGTGAAGTAGCAGAAGCCGCATCGCCTTTGAGCAGTCGGTTAACGTGCACCATAATCCCAAAATATGCATTGGGGGTAATTGGTCAAGACAAAACAGCATAAAAAAATCTTCTGATCTTGGGATCCATTGAGAAAATGCAATATCTAGGCAACAACATGAAATTTGAATTCATGCTTTCTGAAAGATTTCTTATATTTTAAATAATCAGTTTCATCAGACCTAGCCCATTGCAACATGATTGCTTCATCACCCCTTTGAGATGTGGATATGCTATTTTAGGATCATAAATCAAATAAAATAGTCAATCGTTTTTCTGCACAACAATTCAAATAATTTAACACTTTTTTTTCATTCAACCCCAATAACAGATGCTCTCCGCTCTTCAGATTTGCACCAGAAGGACGGATGTTCTAATGAATTCCATGGGTTTTAACAAATGATAAGGCAAATTTAACTAACAGATTAGAGGGTTATGGAATTGTGCAACCCCATGGTTTTTCTGAGGATGATCCCCTCCAGTTTATCTAGCCAAAGAAGATGAGCTGGCTCTCATACTGAGGAGCTATATGACAGTAAAATATTATCTCGGCACTGCATGCTAATAATACAGGGACTAATGATCTCTCCTCTAGCTGATAAGTCCATTTTATGATTCCACAGATAATCGCTTTCTGTTGTTCCCCTAGTTTTCCAGTTGATTTCATTATCAATTATGAATCCAAGACAATCTGATTGAGGCACATTTGCAAAAATATTATTCAAATTTCCAGTGTAGTTTCTTGCTATAACTTCCAAAATGCATAATTCTGCTTTTATTCAGGTTCACCGGAAGACTGTAGACATTACAATAACTCTACGTGATTTAATTACCATTGTTATGGCTAGTTAGAATCGATCATTTGCGTAAAACAATGGAATAAAGTGCACACCTCCAGGTTTAGATGTGAAGCAATTCACATTCAGGAGATTATCAAGCAAGATGTTAAACATCATTGGAGCAGGCAAGCAACCTTACTTCACTCCTGTAAAATAGCCATCTTATCTTGTCTAGTTGACACCACAGTCCAGGAATTCCCATATAAAAATAATAACACACCTAAAATTCCTATAGGAATATTTAGCTTTCACATTTACTGAAAAACAGAGATCTACCTATGTTGTCTAAAATGCATTTAAGATCAATATGTGTGTAATGTAGAACGGAACATTTTTGTTAATGCGTATAAAAACCAACTTTCCAACAGCCAGTATTCTGAAGAAGGTGGACATATTGTTACAAAAGCCTTTTTGTGAAATCAGAAAGGAGATGATTTTCTGTCCAAAGAGGCAGGATTTTCAAGGTAATTCTAGCAAACATTTGACTAGTAGGGCAAAAATAATTAATATATTATTATTATTATTATTATTATTATTATAGGGTGTTTATAAAGCGCATGACTACCAAAAACGTTTTCCCAGCACTAGCTTCCTCACCAAACCAAGGACGATCACAGTCTAAGTGCCAATTATAAAGATAAGGAGGAAACAGACAGGTTTTTTGCTGTTTCTGAAAAAATTTGAACGATTTACAGGCTCTCGAAGACTGTGGCAAATCATTCCAAGGTTTAGGGCCAAGAAAAGCAAATGCCCGGCTGCCCTGGTGAGACTTCCTGATCCTAGGAACCATGTCCAGATTTTGATAGCTGGATTGGTGTGTGCGATTAGGAAGGTAACCAGACACTAGTGGTCTCAGATACATTGGCCCTGTTTTAGCTGGACACTTGAGCATATAGCACAAGGTCTAAATGGACTCGTCGCTCAATAGGCAGCCAATGCCGGGTATGTAGCAGACTGGCTAAAGAGGTAAACCTGAGTGAATGAAGAAGTAGGCGAGCTGCCATATTTGTGGCCTGCTTCTTGGATGAGTAAAACTTTTTACAAGTGTAAAAACCATCTTTTGTGAACTGCAAAAGTCTTCTTACATGCGTACAAAGGGCTAGTTGCCTGTGTTCGCTACATTTACACCCACCATTAGCCTTATAAATTATGCACAATGCTTTTTTTTGTTTGTAGCTTTACCACATTTCGGGCCATATGTAGGTAAATTATATTTACCGATTCTTAAATACCGAATTTTACCGATTCGGTATTTATGAATCGGTAAATGTAATGTAGGTAAATTATTACCGATTCGGTAAATATCGGTATTTAAGAATCGGTATTTACCGAATCGGTAATGGCAACTGGCTTCCCATTCATTCCTATGGGCCTGGAGGCCTATAGGAATGAATGGGAAGCCAGTTGCCATTACCGATTCGGTAAATACCGAATCGGTAATAGGGGAGGCATCATCATGGGTGGCAGGGTGTCACATTGACACCCTGTTGCACCCCTGATTCGTGCATGTGTGCACATGTGGCGCACATACATGCCCTAAGGGCATTTATGTCTGCCACATTGCACTTTAAAAATGGCACAATAATGCTTTTGTAAAGGTATTCGTCATTTACCATCAACTTTTAGTTGGTGGTAAATAACGAATCCACACACCGACGATACACTCCCCCTACATATCATTTCAGGATTCGGTATTTACCGAATCGGTAAATTTACCGATTCGGTAAATTACCGAATCCTGAAATGTGCCCCCTACATAGCAAATGCCTAAATACCGGTCGGTAACGGGATATTTACCGAAAATCGGCCGTTACCGACCGGTATTTGGCTTCCTACATATGGCCCTTCATCTTTGTCCATTAGTAACAGCTTTGCTAAGTTACTAAAGTCCAATACTGGTGCGTATTTTTGTTTAATGTGTTAGAGTTTTAAGTCTGGATGTATAAACCAATCATTTACAAATATTCATTTAAAAACTGCATTTATATTTGGAATTTATAAGATAAGCAAATTGCCACAAATGCTAGGCCTCTGAAGATGATCTGCGGCCGAGGGAACGGTTTGGTAGTAAAGCAAAGGTCTTTGAACAAAGCTTGCTTTACTTCAGCCTGGGTATGCATGGCAGAAGATCAGAGGTATACCTGTGGTCTTATAACAAAATGTTCAACCTGGCAATTGTCTCGCAGACAATCTTGACCTGCCTTTAGAATTCAAGTGGAATGATTGGTGAGGTGGGACTAAATTGTATTCCTGTTGCAGTAGAAGGTCCTCTTTGGAGTGCTCTGCACAATCTGTTATGTTAAGAAGAGTGGTGTCTTCTTATGTGTGGTCTTATTACTGCTTGCATTTTGCAGTGAAACCTTTTGTTCACTGGGAGTGAGTGCAAGGTCTCCAACACTAGCCTTGTCCACTACCCCTTAATGTTAGTATCTACTTCTATAATTCCTCGATTGTTTCAATAGGGAGTTGTTGAGATTCCCCTGCAAAGCATTATTACAAACCCATTTTTAAGTCTAAGATATGCCCTGGCAAAGGCATTCATTGTGCATTATGCATCAGTCAGTTAATCCATCTAACGTAAGAAGGGAGTAGGAACAGTAAAATCTTCTTCTTCACCTTTTCTGTACACTGGTGTCTTTGATTACCAAAATCCTTCTACATTTCCTTCTCTTCTTTTTCATCACTATGTCGCCTTTCCTCTCTGCAACCATATTTCATGTCTTTCCGACCAACCCTTCACACATACTCCTGCTCAACAAAGAATTGGTTTTGCATTTTCTAGCATGGTGTATTTCACGACTTAAACACGCATTTTACCATTCCTCTTGCCCCAATGCTCTATTCCTTTTCCCATCCGACACCCTGCACAGATACCAGCTCCGCATTGAATTGCTCCCACATTCTTCCACAGTGAATAATGTCCAACAGGTTAAAAAAACTAAAAAGTCAGACTTTGGTTACTCTGGGTTGGAAGGCAGCTGTCTAGGCATCTATATATTCTGAGGGAGATACTATACCCCGCCCTCAATAGTTTGAAGGAGAATAACAACTCTGCCACTAGGTGGGAGTTTACTAGATTTGTAATGTACAGATCAGCCTTCTTTAACAATGGTCTGGCCATGCTTGCTTCAGTGAAAAATCATTTGTCTAGATAAAGTGACTGCAAAATCAGGACTTTCATAAGAACATCGGTGCAAATAAAATAAATGATTTATTTTTCCATAAAAATGTACAACATAAATAAAGCTTTTCTATAGTTTAGAGAACACTTGTTGCATTAACTGTAGCTGTGCTGGTTGGCTGGAGTTATGGATTATCTAACTTTCCATATTTCCTCACTGTCTCTAGCTTTACCAGCTTCACTTCACTGCCACAGTTTGCCATAACTGCTGGTCCTTCAGAGACACTATGATGCATTGGTCTGAATGTTGGAAGAATGTCTGACTCACTAGTTGGGGATGATGCCTGATCAGAAGTTTGTGATACTCTGACCCACAAGGATAGGCCTACACATAACTAGGAAGACTTCAGAGTCAGAGTACCTGCACCACAAATGCCTTGTAGGTCTATCCATGGCTGATGGTGTGTGTCCAGATATGCCCCCAATTACCAGGACCCCACTTCACTCCCACATGGAAATTGACCTGCTGCTGCTACCTTTCCTGTGACATTAGGATTGTGCAGCGGGCCAGCGCATAAGTTAGTGAATACACAAAAGTGCATATCCATGCCAAAATCTCTCAAGATCTCACTCAAACACTCACAAGATCTTGTAGTCTCAGAAGTCATCTGGGGCGTGCACTTTGTGTGAAAGCCACAACCAAGCAACACCTAACTGAACCCAGTCCGATAGCTTCATGCTTCTTACTCTTGAGTCCGAAAAACTTCTAAGGAAGAAATTCCGACACACTACATTTAACTGAGAGTTGTCTGTAGTCCAGTGAGCTTCAGGTCTGCGCTACATCAAAATCCTGCACCGAGAGCATTCATAAAAGAATCAACTTTCAGGTAGGAACAAAGAGTAATCTAGTTAAAAAGAAAGCAAACAATGTACTTATCTAAATATGTAGAAATCGGCTGTTTGTTTTGTTTAATTTGATTTCTCGCAAGCCTTGTTGAACCGTCGGAGGGACAATGTATTTTAGTTGAAAGGTAAAAACAAAAAATTAGGATCAGTTCCACATCCAGACAATAGGTCTAAGAGGCAAAGGGCATAGAAAAAAGAATGCACATAAATTGATTTAGGGAAAAATAAAGACCCTTGAAAAGATGAACGGTTAAGGCACTTGAACACAAATACAGACTCTTGAAAGAAAGTAATTTGCGATTTCAGAATGAAAACACATATTCCATCAATATGTGAATAAAAGGAATTGTGACAACAAAAAAGAAACAGTCAAAACTCCCACAGGCAAAAAATCAATTTGTTACTCCTAAGGTACAGGACTGTTTTTAAATAGAGAAATGCTATTGTTGTATATCTGTTTATAGATGAACGAAGGAACATGTTTTTGGGAAATCAATCGAGCAATAAAAATTGGAGAAGTAAAGATGAGGTATCATAGGCATGAAGCAATGATTTTCGGTCTGATGTAAAGAAAAGGTGAGACTGTACTTAAGCCTATAGCAACTTTATTGCTATTAATATTGTGCCATTGCTTAATTAATGTCATCAACCTAAAAACTCTGTTGCAGACCTGTGAAGGACCTTCCAGAGCAGATGGTGAGGAAGGAACCAAAGCTTCGACTGTCTCTGAGTTTTTCTTCCCTCATGCCACCACTTTCTTTGATAACATCGACTCCCAGGTCAAACTTCTGGGCAAAGTTATTTTTGAATGAAGGTTTAAAGGGATTTCACGTTGCTCCTGCCAGTTTCATGATTGACAGGTTAGTGGTATAGTTCTGACAACATGTACTACCCCCTCACGTGCCTGACTTTTTTACAGTCACCATCAACTTTTCCTCTGCCAGAGAGGTTCACAATGGTTTATGCCTTTCACTTTAGGTCCTAAGTTGTGTCCTGCAGACAGTTCAAATTATCCATTTACGTACAGCCCTTTATGAAATAGGGGTCCCTAAGTTTGTGCCCATTGGGGAGCTATCATGGGTGTGAGAAAGCTCCGAGCCCTTCAGTTATCTTTTTCTCTGGTCTATGAATCTTTGTAGCTGCTTGAGAGGTAAAAGGGAGTAAGCATCAATTTCAAATTGCAATAACAGTGTGACAGATTGTCACACAATAAGGCCAGAACTACAAGTGAAGTTAAATGGGTTTATTACAAACTCAGAAACAAACTAATATAAATGGGTCTCAGAAGCATTTGTAAGATTACAAAATCATCAAAATAAATCCAAATCTCCTATTGAAATGCAGTCTAAACAATAAAAAAACATGCAAGAAACTTAGTCTCTGCGATGCAAAAGATGGGAAAGAGTATTTGAAGATTAAACTGCAGAATCTGAGCATCCTGCCTGGTCATTAATAATTATAAAGGAATCAAACTTATTCTACTCTATACTAAAGGGAAACCGCTAATTAATTAGAGAAGCAAGGACAGGAGTTAGTATAATGGAGACTCAAGTACAAGTGATCCGATTCTAAAGAACGTGTAGCATGAAGTCACATGCTGAGAGGTATCACAAAGTGGTCTGAACCTCATGAAGCCCTAAATATAAATATGCACCTAACTAGCTATGCAACACCAAATATCATACGAAGCATTCAAGATAACCCACATCATCGTCTCCAGTAAATTTCCATCTTCCACAGTAACAACTGGCAACTTTCTCCTTTTCTCCCACACTTTCAAATTAGAACATTTTATCAACCTTGAGCATCCTTTTCTCCACCATGAGAACCTGTCTTCAATCTTGTTATCATCTCTTCCTCTTGCCAAACTTTCATCCCATACCTTACTATCACTACAATACACAATGCCTTTTCACTTGCTAATGAAGCCTTGAATTGCACCTGCAGAGGAGAAAACATGCAAACAAGCAATTCTCACGTTAAAGGTTAAACATTGACAACCCTAGAGTTTAAGACCTTTGGTCACACTAAGTTAGCACAATAATGAATATGCACTTTGGCATTTAGATGTATGTGCAAGTATGGTCACACAATCAATGCATTAATATGAATACACTTTACGTGAAAAATCATGGTTACATATGAACAAAACATAAGACTGAAAGTTACATATTAAAACATGTGTACCTATGAAGGAAAACTAAAGTTTCATGAGAAATCTAAAAATTAGTAGGCATACGTTATTTGACTCTATTGTTCTAACATGGAAATTTTCAAAAATACATTTGAAACTCCATTATGTTGTTAATGAAATTAGATCACACTGAGTACACAGAGTGCTAACTGCACACAATCAATACACGTTTGTGACGTGTAAGAGTGGAGCTAAAATTAAGCTGATCCAGGTGTTTATCCAAACAACTTATAAAATTACAGTACTCCTTACCTCCCTCGAAAGCAAAATTGCACAACTAGTACATTCACATTTCAGAAACTATCTTGGGAATTTCCTAGGCCCAGCTCTAAAAACACTCCTAGATGTAGTAAGAGCAAAGTTCTTACCAACACTGAACTGTGAACGGCATCATACTGGATTCCTCGCTCACATTGGACTGCCAAATAAACACGTCTTTATCAAACTCTTCCTGCTTCGAAAGACTTTCAGGTATATCCCCACAGAATCCAGGAAGACAGTCTACCATGCCCTCATCAACTGCAGACTCGACTATGGCAACGCACTCTACACCCGCATCACCCAGAAACTCCTCCGAAGTCTCCAGAATGCCCAAAAGACCGCAGCAAGACTAATCCTCAACATCCCCTGTCTCAGTCGCATTACTCAACACCTCTGCGACCTCCACTGGCTCCCAGTTGAAAGAAGAATACCCTTCAAACTCCTCAACCACGCATACAAGGCCCTTCACAACACTGGACCAGCATACCTGCATACCTGCATCACAGCCTCACATTCCACGTTCCCAACAGACACCTCCGCTCCACCTAGCTTTCCCTAGCTACCGTCCTATGAATCCACAAGACCAGAACCGGAAGAAATGTCCTTCTCCTACCTTGCCTCCAAGAGATGGAACACCCTGCCCATCCACCTCAGGAAATCACCCTCTCTGACGCAATTCAGGAAGGACCTCAAGACCTGGCTCTTTGGATAAACTCAGCACTTAGTCTGATCTGCTGTGCGCCCCTCATCCCCACAGCGCCTTGAGACCCTCACGGGTGAGTGTGGGCTTTACTCACTCCGATTGATCAAGTTGGAGGATCTTCCCTTGATATTTAGTGCCTGGCTGAACAAAACAGTGTCATTTTTTCAGTCATTTTTCGTCTCCTACGATCAACTAGCCAGGAGGCAACTGAGCTGAAATTTAAGCTTGAGGAGAAAGCACTAGCTCAGAACGCTGCCATCCTTACATATTATTTCATGCTAAGACTTGCAGATCTAAGGTCATTTAAAGGAATTATAAGGCAAGAATTTGATACGCCCAGGCATCAAGCTGTCACCAATGTGAAACAGCATCTCAACATGAAGCTGCCCTGAAATCAGAAATTGTTATACATTGGCTCAAAATAGAACTGAAAAAACAAGTCAGTCTTATTTACAGGCACGGCTCTTCCGCTATGGTGGCAGAGCGGCGCCCCACTGCTAAAAAGCTGCAGTAAGAAGAAAAATAAAATTGCAAATCTATTTTACTGTCATTTTATTTTTACTTCCAGCCCGCTGAGTCAGGGACAGGAAGGGCCAGGCAGCAGGGTCACACAGCAGGCGGACTGGTGGTAGGCAGGCACTAAAAGTGCGCATGTGGGTTTGGTAACTTGGATATCTCCAGGGGCACAGGCACCAAGACCCTGCTGGAGCACAAAACGGGCCCGCTTCACCCGATCCCAGTGTTTCTCTCATGCTGGGAGAAGTGCTGGGATTGGGTGGGGTTTGGGAGACTGTGCCCGTGGGAATTGTAGTGTTGTCGGGATGGGAGCAGTGGAGCACCGTGGCACAGGAGGAGAAGATCACTGGGACGGGCTGGAATGGTAAGTTTCTATTTTTGTTATTATTTTTTCTTTCCCCTCCCACCTCGGATTGACAGCAGCTGCCCCTGCTTATTTCAACTGCAAATTACATTGACCTTTTTGAAAAAAGGTGTCACCGTAGCTTGATTTTGGTGAGTTTAACATCACCAAACCCCAAGATTATTAGCATCTTGCCCTGACCTCAACCTGAAATTATCTGCCACTGTTCTAATTGCTCAGCGACCATTTACTAAGTGATTTGTCAAGCTGATGAGGGCCATATTGTTCCATTTCCTTCATCTGCATGAATTAAGCCAACAAGCCAATGACTGACTTACAATGGTTTGCAGGCGTTCAAGCTAACATGAACCCAAACACACCATTCATTATTTATATGTAAAATGTTATCTTATTATTCTATTGTACCACTATTTTTTTCATATTTTATAGTTTTAAATTGTGAAGTTGCTCAGTTAAATATTATTCAATAATTTCTTGCTGGTGAATTATCTTGAAGACCAGTTGGGACTGGAACTGATTTCCCATTGAAAAGAGTCCAGATCCCTTGTCATAAATCACCGAATCCCTGGTAGTTTATTTAGCCTGAACAGAGGAACTTTGACTTTGAAGCAGTCTAATTTATTCAATCAAATCTGTGGGTTAGGAAACCCAGTTCAGTTTGACTGATGGTTTGTTGAGGCTCAGATACACGGAGTCTCTTTCAAACCAGCACCACTGAAAAATTAGGCTAAAGTCTAATTCAGAGTATCACTCTAGATAACTTCTAAAATTATGTGTAGCACCTTTATTCATTCAGGAAAATTACCAATGGGAATGACCTGAGACCCAAAGATTTCCTGGAGACAATCATGGATTGACGATCTTTGGTCTATAGATTTGTAGGACCCACAAACTACTTTTACTGTATTGGTTTAACAAATAGAGACTACAGTACTAATTATGGGATATATATAAAACCTAACAAGTGCTAGAACCTTGATCTTGTGTGGACTGTGTCTAAGTTACAAACCACCCTCTGTGTTAAGAGGTCACTGATCAATTAAGCTACTCTTGAAGAGTCAAGTGTCCAAAATGTGGTCATCCAATAAAAGTGCAATACTACCTAAGGATCTCGGACCCTTTTGGTAACCAACTATACCTAGCCACTGACACTATGCTGTAGCCTCTAGGCCTCATAGAAATGGCTCTACATTGGTTAGCTAGCTTTGTAGATTTTGGTTCAAGACTTAAATGAGACGTGTAATACCATGCAATATGTGCAGTACAGTTAGACAAGGAACCCCTTTACAACAGGCAGGGTATTCAACTGGCAGAGGAGGCAATTCTAAGAGCCGTCATGATTGCAGAGATGTTCATAAATGTTTGTAAACCCAGGGATTTCTGATGATGAGCTATTTGTCAATGTTGTTGCTAACTTGACAGGTGGAGCAACAGGTACCAAATGGGGGTCAGTGGGACATCAAACACCACATAGAATAACGCAATGTCATCTCTAGCTTCAGCTCACGAGTCCTCCATCACATGAAGTTGTGTCTAATAACAAGATTCTGCATTTGAAGGTGCAGGAAGCCCAGATACTGTTCACATTAAAGAAGCTTAATTTAAAATGGATGAGGCAAGGGTTGACAAAGTACAGGAAAGCCATAAAGCAGCAAAGGAAAGAGAAAAGATGTTAGAAAACAAGAAAACGAAAAAACACATTGAAATTTAAAGAGTTAGTCCTGGGAAGAGTGAATGTGACCTCTGATCCCATTGCGGCTGTATATTCTGTCAGTACTTCTCGCTCTCATCCCAATGTGAAAATGAGCTTGTGAGGATCTATTCCACCGGTCCTGAGGTGCTTGTGAAGCTGAGTGATTTTAAACAGGCTTGTCTTGTGATATACTGAGGTTGACCGAGGATTATGAGCAGCAGACCCACTGGTTCATCTGCCTTTCAGCAGGGGAGAGGCCATTTTGGAGTTGAGTTATGGCAACGGAAAAACGTTTGCAAGCATGAAAGATGCGTTTGTACATAATTCAGTAATTATGTAACATGTATGTGACAACCCCGAGGGTCTGCTGAGTTCCTAAGCCATACACAAGAACTATTAGTTTCCCGATTTCAACATTTACATCGAGATCAGTTGGAACTTTAAGTTCTCACACGCTCAACTGCTTCCAACTTCCCCTTATAACTGGCTGCTGGGTCCCTGTTAGTCCTGTTAACTTGGCAATGGAACTCTGACTTTGGAACCAATTTCCTTTTTTAGCATTCAGATTATGGTTTTAGAATCCCGGTTCTCTTTAAGTGGTGGGTATTTAGGAAACCTTTAGATTTTTATACAGATTCTCAGCCACATGGGCTCAAATCCACCTGCATGTTCTTAAGTGAGTCTAGGGCCACCAAGAAAATAGGGAACAAGGCATATAAATATAGTGTACAATATATATGGAACCTCTCTAGTATTGTTTTGAAAAGAATGTCCTTAGAAAAGGCCTAAAACCTGAAAATATCTAAATTTTAAAAATGTCTTGATTTTTAGTCCACAGACCTACATTTCCCACACACCTCAATGTTAGCTGTATTGTTGCACCTTAACAATAACCTGCTACAAAGTTGTATCTTGGATTCAGGCTGGTCTAAAATTGGCTTTTTTGTGTGCTCGAACTTTTTATCTACAGTGCATCTCATATATCAAAATAAAGAAGTGCTAGCTGAAAATAGTAACTCTCACTGGACACTGAGTTTATTAAGAGCAATTACGGTATTAAACAATAGCTGAGGTCCAAACCAAATAGCACCTTCTGGAGTAAGCCTTGACTGATCATCAAGCATTTAAATGTAGTTAATGTTTTATCCAATTGGTGTGTAATATTATTGATGGACTTAGCACACCAGTGGTCAGTGACAGTAATTATACAGGTTATCACTTAAGGAAAGGCCTTGCAGCCATCTCCCCATTCCTCCAGGGCTGCAGCATTAGCGCAGCTCGGTGCAATGCTCTATGCACTCTATGCTGCAATGTCAACTTCCAGTATCTCTGTCCACCCCACAGCACCACTGCCAGCACTTGTCCTACCAAGCACATTGTTGTGGACTCTAATACCACGGATCTGGACCGCAATATCTGCACATGGCTGCTTAAAATACCACCAAATGAAGACCTCAGAGCTTAACTTTCTCATCCCTTTTTGAGACACACAGATTCCTCATTTTCCCTTATCGGTTCTAGGTAAGCCATGCCAAGTCCATCCCAGATCCCAAATTCATTTCCACACTCTATTTCTACCGAACTTGTGTGTGCATGCCTTCTGAACCCTTCTGCGATTCAGCTATTAAACAATTACTCTAGGCTCATTCCTTACTAACTAATCACTGCACGCACTGTGGAAATTAATGAGGAGGGTACAGTGAAGACAAAGTATAGCAATGGGGGGTTATTAATGATGAAACATTTCTAGTTAGGATGAACAAGAAGGGGGCTGGGTAAAGGTAGTTTAAGTGAGGAGGTGAAAGCAACTGAGATACCAGTGGAAGGGTGAGCCTGGAGGAAGTTGCACACTAACCATCATTAACACAAACTGCAATGGCATTTTGTGGTCAGGTGGTCTGTAGTGTTCTGTAATGGCCTAGTGTCCCTTATGCGGCAGCAACAAGGCCATTGCTATTCCGTGGGAGCTGCTTTACAGCTATGGGTAGAAATCCCCATATCAAGAAATCCCATTTCTAAACAGGTGATATGGAAACGTTTGATCACAATGTTGAGACGTTTTCAAATAAATGGAATCCATCCATGTCAAGTAAAATTAAATTGATATCACTTTCTAGTGATGATCTGTACTAGCATCTGCTCTGCGAGTCACAGCAAGGTGTGTAAAAGTAAAAGAAAAGAAGAAGGGGCAAAAGAAAGAGTGTTTATGACGTGAAAGAGTGTGTTATTACACTCACTGCATTGTAATACTGTCAGCGATGACCGTTTACTAAAATAAAGGAATAAGAGAACAGCAGAAGCCGCATTAGCTGGACTTTGACCTTCTTTACATCACAGGAACGGATGTTATATGACATTTGCATATGATTATAGCATGTCAAATCAAAAAACTAAAGTGTAAAAAAAACTGTAGGTTTGTTACTTATTACTTTTAAGCTGTGATAATATTTTAAGATTTAAGTTAATTGTTTATTGTCTTTATATTTTTTAAAGCATATATAAATATATTTTTTTAAATTACCTAATAAAACTGTTTATTTTTAATTCCATTATTATTCTGTAAGTTTATATTATAAATAAATTACTACTAATACAATGTATATTAACATTTCGATATACTTTACATTTTTTGGCAATAGTATGGTCCTCTATATTTTTGACACAATATTTTAGTTGTTTACATTCAAAGTATGTAAGCCCAATATATATATATATATATATATATTTTAACTGTTTTATTTATAGATAAGAAAATTCCAATTATCACAGATGTAAATCACAGACAGTTCGCTCTCAAAACATTAGGTACAGAGTAAGAAACACAGTTAGACCTTCATTCTATTGTGTCAGACGTAAGATGTTTCCCTCTAGCCATTTCCAATTCTACAGTCGGAGACACACATAGGTTTCTACGATAAGCATTCCACCCACTCCACTTCCTGTCCCATTTCTTGGGGCATCCTCTAGTTGTGAATGCATCTTTTTCCGCCACCATACATCTATCGAGCACAGCCACCCAAGCGTTTATCGACTGTCGCCCTGCCACCCCCCACTTCAGTGCAATGGCTCTCTTCACCAACACATAACCCAAGCTAACCAGTTGTTATTCCAATTCAGTAAGGTCGGACGGTTCCCAAATGTTTTGGAGCCCCATTGATGGAGTGAGGTTAATCTGTTTATCTAGTGCGTCTTGCACATATGTGGTAGCCCCTTAGCATAGGGGAAGCAGGGATGGACAATCCCAAATAGTATGGTAGAAGGTTGCATCCTGATGACACCCCCCTCAGGCAAGATGCGTCCCGTCGCCTCCCAATCTTAGCAAGTAACCCAGGTGAGGTTGGTCCTTTGCAGGACTTTTAATTGGATCAGCCTGAAGTGAAGTGATATGGCTGCCATTAGCGCAGTTTGCCAATCGTCGTCGTCAACGTCACCAATGTCGGCTTGCCACCGGCTACGGAGAGCTAGGAAAGGGTCAGGCAGGTTATTACACAACTTCGATATGTTAAGGAAATGGCCTTGTCAGGGAGTGACTCAGAGAGTAATAGATTCTCGAGAGGAGATGTTTCCAGAAGGTTACTCATGTCTGGGAGAGCAGGCGTTAAGGCATGACAAATCTGCAGGCAGCGAAACACCTCCCCCGGGCCATTTCGTACTTCTCCAGTAGTTCCGGGAACGATAGGACTCGACCCTTTTTCACGAGGTGACATATATTGGACAGTCCAATCTCGTCCCATTTGTCGAACCCTTGGTGATGGCACAAGAGTACCAGCTTCTGTGTGTACCACAACGGAGTAGACTGCGTCAGTACATCAGTCCAACCCAGGTGCTTGGTCGCCTGGTGCCAGATTTGCACTGTACATGCCGTGGGGCCCACAAACCTCCTTTTCCAGACCTTCGTGTAGAGGGCACCTAAATACCCTTCCCAACCCATTTGGTACCTGTCTAGCATGTAAGCGGGGTCCAGTGGACGATACAACCGGTGGTATACCGCGACTAATTGCGTAGCCCAATAATAGAGTTGCATGTCTGGGAGGGCAATCCCTCCGTCGTACCACTCCTTAGACAATTTGTGCAAAGCAATGCGCGGCGTTCCCTCCACTCCATAATAGTGATCTCAACTCACTATCAATACTTTTAAAATACGAATCAGAGATTGGATATGGGATGTTCAGAAGGACATATAAAAACCGGGGAAGGGCCGGCATCTTAGAGGGCCGCTCGGCCCAGTAGGGACAAAGGTAGGGCTTTCCAGTGGGTGATATCTTTCCTGAGTCTGTCTAAAGGGGCAGCTAAGTTCTTGTCGTAAGAGAGGCGAAGGTCGGGGGTAAATAAAATCCCTAAATAACGAAAACCGTCAGCGGCCACCTCTAGGTCGCAGCCCGGGGGCAATTGGGAAGTCTGGCCATGGAGAACATATAGTACTGTTTTCGTCCAATTAATGGCGTAGCCTGACTACTTGCCAAAGTTGGTAAAGATATGTAGGAGGCTGTTTAGAGATGCGCGGGTAAATGTCAGGTACACCAGGATGTCGTCAGCATACAACGAGATTCTATCTTCAAGATCTTCACTTCATTTCAGTCCTCTGATAGACACATCTCTTCGCACCCAGGAGGCCAATGGTTCCAGGATCAAAGAGAAGATAGGGGGGATAGCGGGCAGCTCTGTCGGGTGCCTCTGCCCAGTGTAAACGTTTGAGATAGTCGGTTATTAACTCTAACTTGGACTCTCAGGTCTGTATATAGCAATTTAATCCAACCCAAGAACTTCGGGCCAAACCCCAAACGCTCCAACACCTGAAAGAGGTAGGGCCATTCTATGGACTCAAATGCCATTGAGGCATCCAGAGAGAGCACCACCGCGTCTTCCTGTATGTAACGCTTTCGAGCCAAAACATTGTGGAGAGGGCGAATGTTCAGAGCTGTGTTCCACCCCAGCATGAAGGCAGACTGGTCGGCGTGAACTAGGGATGAAAGAAGTGGGAGAAGACGATTACCCAGGAGCTTGGCCAGGACTTTGGCTTCGACATTGATCAAAGAGATCGATCGATAGGAACCACAGCTGTCTGTAGGTTTCCCAGGCTTGCGGATGACCACAATCAAAGCAAGCCTCTGATCGTGTAGAAGGATACCCTTATCGAAACTTTCAGTGAACATGTTTTTGAGGTGCGTAGGCGACCCGTGTGGGGACAGTCATAAGGAATTCAATCGGAAAGCCGTTAGGCCCCATTGCTTTCCCGGATTGAATATTGTTTATGGCACTGCACATTTCGTCCTCTCTAAGGTCCTCCTCCAGCCTCTCTCTATCAACATCCGACAAGGCAGGTAAAGTCATGTCGGCTAACAGTTGACTTGAGTCTTCGGTCCTATATGTAGTGGAGGAGGTATAAACCCTCTCCAAGTGATCGGCAAAGGCTTCCGCAATGCCCTGAGGGTTCGTAACCGGCCCCGTCGCAGGCAGGGTCAGCTTGGGTACCCAGAGCCCACCCCGTTCCCGTCTCTCAAAGCAACCCAGCATCTTGCCCGCTCTGTCTCCCATCCTATAAACCCTATGCTGGGTGCGTAACAGCCTGGCCCGAGTTTTCTCCCCAGCCAAGGATCTGTATTCCAACTGTTTAATGGCCAATTGGTGGGTGGTGGCCTCGCAGGGAGAGCGCACACGTCTTAAGCTCCATATATGTTTGTAGGTGGTATTTTTGACACAATATTCTGTTAAAGGCGATGTTATTGTCAATATTCTATCATACAACTGCTGCTAAAATGCTTTTGAGCTCTAACTGCCGGTGCCCACCTTTTTAAATAAGGTTCACTGTTGTGAAGTTGGCAGAAAACGCTCTGGATATTTATACATGAACCCATGTACGCAGATGTGTGCACGTATGTGCAAGCTAAGAGAGGAAAATTGTTGTCTGATTCTGCCTTGAATCTGTGCACATGTAACACTGTGGTAAATGGGACCTAAAATAAATTGCCTATCCCCTGTTAATGCCTTATAATCAAGTGGCAATCCAATAAAAGTTTCCTTTCTATTTGACAGAAGTGTAAAATCTGTGGTGTTTAAACTGTTTTTATACTTTGAACAAAGTATGCCTAAATCATAAATTTAGGTTGGTAAGACATAGGAAAGTCATTCATGTGGCTTTTCCTACAAATTTATTGGCCCTGAATCCAGATTCAGAGTTATTTTTACTCCGTGTATGCTTGCTTATATACTCGAAAACTGGATGTATTTTACTATGCCTGTCTTAATTGAATTAATGCTATGAGTAACCCAACCAGACTAAGTTAATTATTCTGCTGGCCAGCTGGTAGTTCAAAATTCCCCCTAAACCACAGACATATTCTGGGAAAATAGCCTTCTCCTGGGCGAGGAAACAGGTAGGGTTTAAATAGCCACAAGGCAATTACTGGCAGAATGTTCAGACAGAGGATAAAGATTGACCTGGTGGACCTCTGACATCAGTATCCACTGTGGAGTTTCTTTGCGGTCCAGAGGGAAGCAATCCAACCTAAATGGGAGGAGCATGGCTCAGTCAAAAGGATTTTTACAACATTCCTTCATTTTGAAACTTTGCAGAATTCTGTGTATGAGGCTGGTGTTTGGTAGAGAGGTGATGTGTATTTCTTCTGGAGTCGATAAGACGCCCACCTTCGAGAACTCTCCACTTTCATCTTTTAACCATTGCACTGGAAGACAAATTGGGAACAGAGAAGAAACCGAAGAAGAAAGATGGACCCACAACCCGGATGAACCCCTGTGTTGAGTGAAAGGTCTCTGAACTTGTCCTTCTAGGACTTTTGTTGGAATCTGTCTCAAGAGCTAGTGATACTACTGCCCAAAATCTATCTTGGAGAAGAAAAGGGTGCCCTTGCTGGGGGCCCTGATGGCTGATGGTCCCCTTGGAACTCTGTGGACTGCTCCTGGCTGCAGATGCCCTAGGATTGGGTACCCTACATGGCTGATGGACACACAAGCACCCACTAAGTGGCAGAAGACCTAGGGTGCTTGGAGAGTACATGCACGGAGTGGTCTGCCTTGAGGACTTTTCGGTGTTACTGCAGGAAGACCCCAGGTCAGGACACTAACAAGGGCTAGACAGGAAGGTAAAACAAATGTTCTTTCAGCCCACTGCTGCCAAGAATGAGGAAGCAGCAGTGGAGAGGACTTTAAAAAAACACCCACAATTTAGATGTCAGAAAGGCATGCGGAGCTGCCCTACAGCAAAACCACATAAATGAGTCCCTCAGAGATTTGGATGAGAGTTCATAATAGCAGCAAGGAAGGTCAGAGCAGTACAGCAAGTCAAGGAACCATCAAGGCAGCAGTAAAGGTGACATTATTGGATGCAGTGAGGTTGAAGGCTGAGGTAAACGAGATCATCAGTGGGAATTTACCTTTGGAAAGAATAGAGACCTATGAACCAGATGACCTGTTGTTTATAACGAAGGATGACACCCGCAAAGCGAGACAAGACAATGAGAAGTTTTCAGAACTAGGTCAGAGGTATGGAGTAGACCTGTCACAGACACAAATGTTACAGGGAAATCATAGGCTTAACTACAGTGACCAGGAATTGGAGGAAAAGAAAGTGATGGGACTGAAAACACATATCTGAGAGTTGGTTATAGGAATACGAGCTTGGAGCATGCTGGAAAGTGTGAGGAAAGGTGGTCAAAAAGAAGAGTGCAAAGAAGGTGACAGGGGAACACCACCTCCAGGAGGGGGAACGTCGGGAGTTGAGGCATATCTGTTATGGGAGGTGCCTAGTGGAAGATACATCCACGTCCCTTGGAGTAGGGATGACCTACCTGCATTTACAAATGATTTCCCCAGGTTGAGAGAGAAACCGGGTGAATGGTACAAGCAAGTCAATCGTTTCATTAAAATCTGGTGGTGTAGATTGACTTGAATACTCTGAAATTGTGGTTCCTCATGCAAAATTGCTATTGAGTGGCCTGCTGCTGGACTTGAGTAGTGAATCGTAAACGCCCGGTCTCAGTTGTGTAGGTGTTTCCTTGCTGTCTAAATTGTGTGAGGGGAAGGCCCTCCCTGGTGAGTTGCAGGGAGACGTCCACCTGGCAGCCTCCCGGTCCAGTATTACATGAGGTGGAGATGTGTCCCCGTGCCCTGATGAAATTGCCACAAAATTCTAAGGCAATGAAACATGTCGGCCGTTCAGCTTAAAATGGTCTAAACATGCCGTTTTTATTATTTGGATGTGAACACTAGATAAAAATTAAATACATATGATAGGTGTTCTCAACCTATTTTAATAGGGAGTGCAGTTGACTCTTTGTTACACGTTACGGGGTGGAGATGGTAGATAGTTTACACCATCATTTGTTACACCTTTCTCATTTATGGGTTACATTTTCACATTTCTTTGAGTTAGGTCACATTTATTTGTTTCGTGTCATGAAAGTGCAGAGGATGACAAAAGGGGCACACTGGTGAGTACCTACCAGCAGCTCTGTGGACGTTGCTTACGTGAGGCACTTTCTGACCCACCTCACATTTTTTCATATTTTTCACGACCAATGTTCCAGTATCATCCTCAATTGTTTATGATAATTGGGATGCGTTTGTGGTTGCATGTTTTTTCAAAATAATTGTACACATATGGGAGGTATGACAAAATAATATAACCATAGCCAAACCCAGGAGGTACATTTGATACTTAATGGATTAAGAATACATATGTTTATTGTGTGTCAGTCGCAACCAGGCCTTTTTGTTGAGTAATTTTGTGAGTAAAGGGCGGCCTGGTTACGTATCCCTCTGATGCTCCTTGTTTAAGAGTTGGCCTGCTGCAGAGCCAGAGGGATCCTGTAACTCATTGTCTTTCACCTTTGGTTATGAAGAAGTATAAGCAGGTGATCACATGGTACAGACTGTTGCAGGGATTCTGCTTATACACAGAACTATGCGTAGAACCCCAGGACCTCAGTGAGTTGTGGTGTACCAGAAACTCACCTCAGAACCCAGAACCCAGTATCCGGCTAGCATAAGTGTCCCATTCGTTATCCGAGATTTAGCTCGGAGGTCCCAATGAAAAGACAACCCAGAACAAGCGACTCAGTACATACTCTCAGTAATGGTGGGAATCGGAAATACCTGTTAGAATATTATTCTCACATCAGTCCACAACAAGAATCAACAGAGACACGGTGAAAATAAAAAGAGTTTATTTTTATAGACCACGTGTCCTAATATGCAGTACTTTGGCTAATACAAGCAGACAAATGATTAAAATCAAAACCATCAACATAGTTACAATTCCATAGAATATAAAAGGGGTGATCATGTTATAATGACAGTGGATACTACCACCTTCCCTTTACTAAGAAGCTAATATTATTATTAGTCTAACAGAAGGTCTCTTAGGCTTGAATAGGGGACCCCATACCTCAAAGATCAGCTTAGTGAAATCACATCACAGGAGCATCAGGAGTCTTCTCGCAGGAAGGCTCGTCTTCGGTCTGAATAATAAACATGATGTCCGTGATATTAAAAGCACCAACTTTCAGGTATGTGCAGCTGCTCGTGTGTTATGACTAAATAGTGGGTCGATCAACCTAGAGTGAAAAACATGCATTGTCTAACAACTCAGACTGTTTGTCACATCGTGTGCAGACCAAGGTCGCTTCGCAGAGCTCGGGATGGTAACAACAGATTGCTCTCGTGTGAGGCAAAACTCGAGTCAGCAGTTCGTTTAAGCAATAACATGTGAACGCAGTGTCGTGTGCAAAAGCAGCAAGATGGCTTTCTAACTTCTGACGTGGTTATGCTAACTTAACAATGTATGTACGTATTAAGGGAGTCCTTACTACATGCCCCCTTGATCGAAGCACTACTTAGTATGCAAGAAAAGAGAGAACGCAGAGTTCAAGCGCGACAGAGCAGAACAAGGCGTATCCAATTTAAAAAACATTGATCAGTTCAGGCAAAGTCCGAACAGGAAAAAACCAAAAATGGAAAGAAAAAACAAAAAACCTCAAACGTGCCGTGGGGGGTGAAAAAATGAAAAAACGCCTCACCGGGCAGAAGTGCAGACGTACAGGGGCAGTTCAAGACACGTGAGGAAAACACAGTGGACGATAGTTCACTCAATCCATGAAAGTATACGCAGCATATGTGGCCACAGCCTCCAGCAGAAAATCATTGGCACGGCCACTGAAGGTTTCAGCCATCCAGTTAAGTAAAGAAAAGGAACATATGTGTTCTTCTATCAGCGGAGCCTCTAGCACCATCAGAGGGCAACCAGCGTGTACTTCCAAGTAACTCATAATAAAGAAGTCATATGCCGCTCTCACGATGTCCCAATTACCCAGGATACCATGCGCCGCACCGCAGGCCATAATCCGAACACCAGAACAGGCAGACTCGTGAGACACTAAGGGCCTCATCAGTCGATCAAAATCCGGGTCCGGAGACACCATGTTGGTTAAGCACAAATCCATAGGCCATTCAAAGGGACAATTTAGGCAGTGGAAGACAGGTTGCACGCAGGTGAAGTAGGAATACCGGAAGGATAATCCATATGCCAGGCTCAAAGTCGCCAACAGCAGGACACCATAGTAATCAAGCATCCTGTCACGAAGAAGCTGCAGACGGGACAGGCTGTCGTGTGGCACAGAAAGAGCAGCCATTCCGCAAGACGAAAAGTAAAAGCAGCACACCTGCCACTAGACCCAGAATTAACGGGACACCTCCAAAGACGCTGGAGAAAATAGAATGAAAAAATGCCGGAATCACACCAAAAATAGTTTGGAAAGAGGTCACGAGGCCCGAGCCCACAAGTTTAAAAAAATGAGCCAGGCCAGTCGTGGATGAGGCATTGAAAATTGTTTGGATCAAAGCTCCAAAATGCAGGGGGAGGTCAGTATTCAAAAGCGCCTGTACCTCGGTGCGCGTATTTGCTACGTGAAGGACAAATGTTTCCCGGGAGGAAGTCAATGGCACCTCCTTTTGGGACAATAGCGCTCTTATTCTGCTCATCTTGTTGAACTCTGCTTTCAAGGTTGGAATCGAAGGCCAGATGGAAGCATCCAGCCTCCCATGCGGGGGTGGAAACAGGACGTTATTGCAGCAGACAACTCTCTGTGTTACAGTTACTATATACGGGATCCCTACTAACATCCCGCAGCAAGCTTCATTGTTTAAAATTAAATAACTACCGTTTGCAAGCAGCGTGAAAGATGGCGTAATCACTGGTACCGGGATACCTTTGAGGACGCAGGCCAAATTCGGGGCGTGTACATTGCAAGCTCCGTGCAACTGAATGTGCCTACATACAACAGAATGATCAGGTGACGTTGTACATTCTTCACCCTTCAGATAAACCTCAGTACCGTCCCTTGTACATCTATACGTAAAGGGGAGGGACCAGACTTCATGTATGAAAGCGGTACCCAGCTGTTCATATCTACCCAGAGCATAGTGTTTCATACAAGAGGTAAACTTAAAAAGTGCGAACGGGAGAGTTATCAATCCGTGTAAGAGCCACACAGCGGAATCGACTTCCGCTACAGAGAAAGGTAACGGCTCCAATTTTTCAATATGTAGCAAGGAATATGTAGCATCTTTCATGGACATGAACTGCTGTTTGTCAGTAAGGTTAAAGGGAAGAAATAACGATGTTGTATTCAGATAGTCCCAAGGGACCTTCCCTGCCTTCAATGTTTGTAATGTCCATGCAAACTGCATAACAGAACGCAACTGGTTTTGACCATGATACAACACAGACATATCATCCTGCACAATATCCACAATTGAAGAAACAATATTATCTAATGTATAAATGCGAGAAGAAAGAGTGTTAATGCTGTTATCAATAACTGCTAATACTTTTTCCATATTAGCCTGATCAATAGCTCTCAATCTTGAAGCTGCCTCAATTTGCGACAGTTTCCATACTTCGTTGTAAATAGCATACGCCCATCTCTTGGATCTGCCACCCACAGGACCTTTAACAAAATCATTCAAATCTATTTTGTCATGTAACTTTGATAAATGAACTTTGACAGATGCCAAGGTGGAATGTCGCAGCCAGGACTGACATAATTTCCCTACAGAGTATGTAGTTACTGTATGTGACGACTCAAACCGGGGGTCCACGCGATCTTGAGTATACCCCGGTTTCAGTCCTAGAAAACGA
This sequence comes from Triturus cristatus, assembly GCF_964204655.1. NCBI lineage: Eukaryota > Metazoa > Chordata > Amphibia > Caudata > Salamandridae > Triturus > Triturus cristatus. The sequence continues at coordinate 303,901,261 of NC_140582.1, read as the reverse complement.
CGTTGACAGGTATCAGAACTGCTTTGCCAAATTAACCATCCCTCACTATTAAATTTCGAAATATTGAAAGACGAATTGGAAACCAATAACTGCAAAGCAGGAAGGGACAGATCTGTGTGATTATACCAATTTGGGTAAGCACCCAGATCCGGCACAGAAGGCGAATTTAGTTTTTTAGAAGTGGCCAATCCGAAACAGGTGGTTTGGAAGATGGTTGCATTTAAAAACAACATATGATTTGGTACTAGACAGGCACGGTGTAAAGCTTCAGTTCCCTGAACCTGCCACGGTTTGGAACCCCAAACCGACTTAAGATCAATAGTAGCCTTCCATAGATCATAACCTTTGATTGACAACTCATCCATAAAGGACTTAGAATATAGCAATTTGGTGTGTGTCAGTCTAACCTTGGAGGCAGACTCGGGCTTAACTTTAAAATAAAAGGATGCCGGGGCCGAAACACTGAAATCAGTAAAATAAGTAAACTTATCAACTAATGTATGTGAACTGCCAAACGAGGGGGTGGGACAATGTTCCCACTGGGTAAAATTTAAAAAATTTCTAAACGAATTCGATTTATGCAGGAAGTGATTGCCATAATGTTGAAAACAATACTGTTCCGCATAATTAGCCGCATTTTCATACAAATCCTCAGCATCAAAGGCGGCATAATATTTCAAATCTGAAAACAGTGCTTCAATGGCGTGTACATCCCAATCATCAGAACGTATGTTCTGTTTAACTACATCACCCATAGAAACACGAAATACATTAGGCACATTAATGACCTCTGTAGGCCCATGAATTTGAAATTTAACTGCATCCCATGCGATTCCATCCATGACGGGCCAGGCAGTAATATTCACAAAAGTCTGGTCCCTTTTCATGATGTGGGATGAGGAGTGGGGGGCCAAAGTTCCATTGATAAGTCTAATTGTCGATCTCTCTTTGAGATAATGGCCATCCACCAAACGGAAGAAAACTACAACAAATCCAATGGACATAAACAAAAAAATACCAAAAAGCATCAACCAGATGTATGTCCAAGGAGCTATCAAAAAATGCTTCTTAAACCAGCTCACAAAAACAGCAATGTTTGACGGGGGAGTTGAGGGCAAAGAGTTAGTGTCAAAGGAAAAACGGGACTGGCCAAGTGCTGTAGATTGTAAAACAGGCGAAGGTCCACGTGTAGGATAAGCATACTCAGTCTCATCGGGTAAACCACCAGCAGGTGGTATCAGCAAGGGATCAGTAACTGAATGCAACTCGATGGCAACATCAGACAAGGTGGTAGAAGCAGGAACCGACATTGAATGTCTTTGCATCGTCTGGCATGAAACTGCCGGAGTCATACTAAGAAGTATCGGCCACTCGCTGAAGTTTGACATTGTCAATAGAGATGTACCTGTTTTCTTTGCGACCAGGAAGTGGAGGTAAAATGACTGTTCTTGTACCCTGCACTCCAAGCACTGGAACTGGTGCACGATAAGAGGGGCCGAACTCCTTCTTGTTCTCCACCTTCTCACGGACCAGATCACCAACTCGGGGTAGCCAGCCGACTACCGGAATCTGAACCTCAGCTTCAGATGTGGAGGGCAAATGTTCTTTCGAAAGAGAGTCTCTGGCTTCTTGTAGAGTCTGCAAAACAGCACAGTGATCATCTACGTCAAAGGGTGCGGTCGACGCCGCAATGTCTAGACCATCAAGGTCTGGAACCAACATTCTGATTCCGAAGAGCATCATGTACGGGGTCCGCCCACCCAGAGACCTTCTAGGGAGATTATTTAGTGCACGTTGGACGTTATACAAATGGGCTAGCCAGTTCCGGCCTGTGCCTAAAACACGTGCTGTCAATGATTGCTTTAAGTCACGGTTCATTCGCTCCACCACACTATTACACTCAGGTCGGTAGGGAGACGAAAATTTGACTAGGACCCCCAAATTTTTCATAGCCTCCTTGTAAGCCTTAGAGGCGAACGCAGGGCCCTGATCAGAATGGAAGGTACCACACGCAAAAGTTCCCACAAAGACACGCAAATCCCTGATGACAGTCCGCGAGTCAGCACTCCTTTGTGGCCATACCCATAGAAAACGTGTGCACGAATCGACTGCAACCAAGATGTACTTGTACGCAGTATCAGAAGAAAAAGGACCGCAGTGATCTAAATAAACACAACCAAATGGCTTATTAGAGATGTACAGCTGTGTCTGTGGTGGGCACGCAACAGTAGAAGGTTTAATCTGTTGGCAAATGTCACAATCAAGAACATAAGCGCGCGCTTGTTTATATAAACCAAACCACCAGTAACGTTGTTGTAGCAGAGATATTGTAGCTGACACACCGGCGTGGGCTGACGCCAACCCCTCGTGCGCAGCCAAGATCAGTGCTGGTCTGCAGTCCGCGTTGGGAATAATTCTATCACCAACGTCGTTAATCCTCACTAATGGGACGTTATCAGGACTTAAATGATAAATATACCGAGAGGGAAAACCCTTCGGGTAATCTCCTCCCTTCTCTGTAGCAGCAATAGCTGCCAAGATGTCATCATCAATCTTACTTTTGGATCTTGTAACTGCTGCCACTAAGTATGTAGCCACTGCTGTTTTCGCTGCCTCGTCAGCTAAGCTGTTGCCGACAGCATGGACACCAAGCCGTTGGTGACCAAGAGTGTGAATAACACTCACGAGAGGGAGACGTTCTTTAAAGTCTGCCACTCGAACCCAAAGCGTTTTATGCTTAATTGTGCTACCTTTAGTGTCGCGGTAATCATTCTGAGACCAGAAGTGTAAATTGTCATTGTAGGACTGGACACAGTAGAAGGAGTCACTTACTATAAGAGTAGTGACTCGGGGATCAGCAAACTCCAGTGCAAGCACCAGAGCCCGGAGCTCCGCCAATTGCGCGGTACAATCACCCAATGACTGCGTATGCACTGCATCAGATTGGAATTCACCATTTACGAATGTACCTACGACAATTGCGCAAGCCGCAGAATAAGCGTGCTTCGATCCAATTGCGGGTTGCGCAGACCCGTCAGTGTATATGACACAATGGTATTCCTCGAGCGGGCGCAAAGACAGAGGTGCCGGATGAACGAATTCATACTGCAAGTACTCTTGAGTCTGTAATGAGGCATTAAAGATGTAAGTGACGTCTGGCGACGTCAGTGTTGTGGCCCATTGTATCCACCGTGGATGCAAAGCTTTAGAATTTGGTACACTTGCTTTAGTCACTGCCTCTAAAGCAGGATATGGAGTTACAACCAGAATCTGTTTCCCATGCGACAGTGCGCGTTCCTTGAGGATCGCCATCTGCACAGCAGTCAGAACCTTTTCGACCGTGGAAAAACGTAATTCAGCAGAGGTGTACAAGTGGGATTTGTACGCAATGGGGACTGTGTCGCCCTCATTAAACGTCAAATACGTGAACCCCACTGCGCCCGGTACTATTCTGATTACCAGGTTAGTGCGGTTATCACGTGTCAGCAAGTATTGTGAAGCAAGAAGGTCAGCCTGTAAAGACTGTAAAATTGCAGAGTGTTCTAGCTGCCAGCTAGATTTCGAAAACGAAGCCTGTACCAAGGCGTAAAGCGGCTTGATACGCTGGGCATAATCAGGAATATACGTACGGCCGAAATTCAGAAAACCCAGCAGAGATTGTAATTTCTTCAGTGTCGTAGGAGCACTTAAGCGTGCACACTTCTCCAGAAAGTGGGGGGCTAACCCCTTACCTTCATTGTTGAGCTCGTAGCCCAAAAACAACACCGTATATTCTGCGATGTGTGACTTCGCAAAATTGAATTTGTAGCCATAGTCAGCAAAACTCACGATAATATTGTCGACTCGAGACAGATGCGGCATCAGCTCATCATCCGTAAGATAGATATCGTCAACATAGGAGTATGCGTCGGGGTCTATTCTTTCTAAGAGAGAAACCACGCGAGCAGAAAAGACGCCAGGGCTATTTTTGTAACCCATGGCTAATCTTTTAAACTGTTTTTGTTTGCCGCCCGAAGTAAACGCTGTCCACTGGCTACTCAGTGTGGACAGGTTGTGGCTAAAAAAGCCATTGGAAATGTCAAGTGTCGTTTTAAACCTTTTACGCACAAGACTGTCGACCAAAGCCGAACTATGTGTATTTTGTACCGCGCAGGTCCGGCAATGGGAGTTTAGGTGCCGGTAATCCAAAACTAAACGGTACGAGCCGTCAGGCTTCGTTACAGTGAATAAAGGGTTATTCATAGGGGACACACATGTTTCAATAACACCCTGATATTCCAATTGTTCAAGGATTGCCGCGACGTGGGGTCTCGCTTCACGACGCATAGGATATTGAGGTTGAGGCTGGGGCATAGACCGCAATGGAATCTCATGGCAGGGGGACAATCTGTCCCATCCCACCTGAGTACGATACACCGCCGGCGCAAGCGCAAGCGCCCACTCCCCAGCATACACTTCAGCTTGGTCCTTAGGCACTGTGTGCGCAAAGGACGGGAGGATTACTTCCTCCCCTCTAGGAGCCTCTAAAATGAAAGCTGGGGGCCAATCTGCCTCCGCTAGGAGGATATCATAGGTGGTGGTCAGATTATCCCAAAAAATCCCTTTTATTGTACGTTGTATGTCACCCTCTATTAATAAGACTATTTCATAAAGTCTGTCAGGGGGAGCCACTCTGGTGTCAGCTGTTTCAACAGTAACCGATATATCAGTTGCTGTCACCGCCAGAAATGGACGCAGAGCTTGACGGACTATGGTAATTTCCGCTGCGCTGTCCAGGAGCGTCAGCGCCTATGTCCGGTTCCGAAGCTGTGTCCGCACTATCTGAGGCATACCTTGCCATCAGAGCCGCCACTTTCTTCTTCTGAAACGGGGGTCGTGCAAATTCGTCCTGCTTGCCTTTACCCTCAGTCTGTCGGGGCTGGTCACGCTGTTGTGGAGCACCCCGACCTTTGCGACCGCCTCCGCCACCGGACTGTGTAGCCGATGTTTCCTGTGAAGAACGAGGAGAGCGCTGTTCAGAAACCTGAAATCTATCAGGAGACTTTATAGCAGCACGATCGCGCAGATCATAAGTGCGTTCACTACTAGACTGTACGGGAGAGGCAGGCCGAGAGCCCTGTTTCTGTTGCTGCTGCTTTCCCTGTTGTTTAACCTGCCATTTTTGTTTAGGAAAAAAGGGCCGTTCGTCCTTACCAGACGTTTCTGCCTTACCGTGCTGTTTTAGATCGGGATTCTTTATTACAGGCTTAACTCCTAAAGAGCTACGACCTAAATCCCGATATGCCTCCGCGATTATTTTCGCAAATTCCTGCGGTTTGTCCTCCTCAGCAACTCGTTTCAGTTCATTACGAACCTGGAAATGCAAAGCATCACCCTTCAGGTTACCAATTATCATGGTAGCCACCAGGTCAAATTGCCCGAGGAGCCGCATCCCTAACTCTATCGCAGACTCCGCACCATGGTTCTCTTGAACTCTTTTGATAACGGAGGGCAGCTGCAACATAGACGGAGTGCCAAAGCACTGCGCGTACGTCGCTGCAAAGACCTTGCCCCAATTTACACAATCATCAATGTGGGGGACCAAGTCTTTAGGCAAACTAATGGTGAGGATCCTGTGTTTCTCCACAGGAGTAGTATTCGGGTAAACCGCTTCTATTTGGTCAAATTTTTCAGCAAGCCAAAAGGGGAAATCATCCCTAGTTTGGGGGCGCTTGCCCATAACAGAATTAACCATAACAGGACTAATGACCACCGCGTGATGATCAGTAGGCTGTCCCGCAACAGCAGGTGCCCCCGCCTGCATATTGCGCGACACATACTGCACTAACGCCCTATATACCGTAATGAGGGCAGTGTGTAGTACACGCAACTCAGCCACCGTCACCGTGAGGTAACGGGGATGAGGCGTAAATCCGGCTAGTACCGGCCAAGTGGCCCCTGCAATTGATAAAGGGCCCATTCTCTGCGGTATAACCACATGGGGAAGGGCGCCATTAAACCAAATATGGTGCTGCCAAGCAGATATTGGTATTTCCTGTGTACTATACGGCGTATAGTTCGCCGGCACTGCAGCGGCAGTGTAAGAATGAAAGGTATCATCATCCCCCACCGCTGGAATCGTCACCCAAGAGTAGAACAACTCATAGGGATGAGCCGCATCGGCTCCCACTACAAAGATGACGTTCATACCAGTGTCCGGTACCCCATACTGCGTCAAATGACGTTTCACAGCCGCACGGCTGTGCGCCGCAATCTCCACCGACATTAGGACAACACACACTGAAACTATCAGTAGCACAAGGGTTCAATAACCTTTTTAATTATCAAGCTTGAAAGAACCTATATCAATAGACCTAGGTAGGTTTTAAATCCGTCAGACTTGTTATCCGGAAACAAGAATGAGGGTGTTGTGGACAAACGCGAGCACTACTAAGGCGTTTCAACTCATAGACCAAACGTTAGGTGCGCCATGTTGCAGGGATTCTGCTTATACACAGAACTATGCGTAGAACCCCAGGACCTCAGTGAGTTGTGGTGTACCAGAAACTCACCTCAGAACCCAGAACCCAGTATCCGGCTAGCATAAGTGTCCCATTCGTTATCCGAGATTTAGCTCGGAGGTCCCAATGAAAAGACAACCCAGAACAAGCGACTCAGTACATACTCTCAGTAATGGTGGGAATCGGAAATACCTGTTCGTATATTATTCTCACATCAGTCCACAACAAGAATCAACAGAGACACGGTGAAAATAAAAAGAGTTTATTTTTATAGACCACGTGTCCTAATATGCAGTACTTTGGCTAATACAAGCAGACAAATGATTAAAATCAAAACCATCAACATAGTTACAATTCCATAGAATATAAAAGGGGTGATCATGTTATAATGACAGTGGATACTACCACCTTCCCTTTACTAAGAAGCTAATATTATTATTAGTCTAACAGAAGGTCTCTTAGGCTTGAATAGGGGACCCCACACCTCAAAGATCAGCTTAGTGAAATCACATCACAGGAGCATCAGGAGTCTTCTCGCAGGAAGGCTCGTCTTCGGTCTGAATAATAAACATGATGTCCGTGATATTAAAAGCACCAACTTTCAGGTATGTGCAGCTGCTCGTGTGTTATGACTAAATAGTGGGTCGATCAACCTAGAGTGAAAAACATGCATTGTCTAACAACTCAGACTGTTTGTCACATCGTGTGCAGACCAAGGTCGCTTCGCAGAGCTCGGGATGGTAACAACAGATTGCTCTCGTGTGAGGCAAAACTCGAGTCAGCAGTTCGTTTAAGCAATAACATGTGAACGCAGTGTCGTGTGCAAAAGCAGCAAGATGGCTTTCTAACTTCTGACGTGGTTATGCTAACTTAACAATGTATGTACGTATTAAGGGAGTCCTTACTACAAGACCAAAAAATCCCCTCAAGCCATCGATGGGGAAAGATAGATCAAACGACCCAGGAGTCTGAAGAGTCAGTGCATGCCTATAATAAAAGGCTCTTACAAGCCTTTTAGCAGTAGAGGAGGTTAGACACACTCAACCCTAAAGACATGGGCCAATTCGTCTCAAAATGTGTGACAGGTCTGAGGCCGGAAATCAGCCTCATGATCCAGCAACATCTGATCTGCTAGCAAAATAAGTCAGTGGACAAATTATATGGTATGCCAGATATTGCAGTGATTTGGTGGATTCAAACAGAGGAGGATAAACAAAAAGTTAATGTTGGATCAAATGCGAAATACACAGAAGGGACAGCAGGTGAAGGCAACTGGAGGAACAGTAGTTCGCAATCAAGGGAATTTCCCATGAGGTGTTCAGGGTACATCAAGTCCAACAGGACATGGAAGAGGAAGAGGTGTCCCTATAGATCCTAAAACAGGGACAGACGTTGTGACTCTGAAAAAGGCCACTGCCTGTCATTGTTGCCACAAGATCATGCTTTGGAAGCACGAGTGGAGCTTATTTCTGGCAAATCAGTTGCAGGAACGAAAACTTGTGCAAGTGACAGATGTGGTAAATCAATTACCGGCAGTGGCGAGGCCGAGACCCCTAAATGCAGGGGCCAATCAGAACCTGTCAGTGCAAGTACCACAGCCTCCGAGAATATCTCAGGGCAATCGAACCTCTTCATCAGATGCCCCTAATGAAAGCGCTGGATGGATCTGATCAGGACCCGTCCTTGTGACAGTGCCTGAAGGGGGAGGAACACTGTACACTTGGCACAGTTTTAGAGGTAGATGAGAGCGTACCATATGCAGAGGCAGACATAGATGGTTATCCCATTACATTCCTGATTGATACTGGTTCTACCCATTCTACTGTGAGATCTGCAGTACTCCCAAACCTACCCCTCTCGGGAAACTCGATCAAAGTTGTAGGAATTGCTAACAAAAGAATGGCAAACCCTTTGACCGAAGAGGTGTCGGTGAGAAATCGGAACCTTTCAGGATCATTACCAATTTGTGGTTTGTGATTCGAGTCCGGTCTGTTTACTAGGGCCTGACCTCTTGTGTAAACTGAATCGTACCATCTATTGTATGCCAAAGGGAATTGAGCTAAAGACTAATGATGAGGACATCGCTTTCAAGTTGGCAAACCAAAATCATTGGGTAGCCATGTTTCCTTTACTGACGGTGGAAGATATGCCACTGGGCTTGAGAGACACCGTCTCTCCAGTGGTATGGGACTTCACAGGAGAGAAAATCGGACTGATTCAAAGAGTCAAGCCAGTCCACATACAGATCAAGCTTAATGCAGACATTCCGAGAACACCTCAGTATAACTTGACTCCGGAAACTGTGGCAGGATTACACCTGTGATTGAGTCCATGATTGCGTAGGACATATTGAAAGAGATCATTGAAAGCCTGTGCAATTCGCCCATCATGGGATTGCAGAAACCGAGAGGAAAGTATCGCATAGTTCAGGACCTTAGAAAGGTGAATAACATTGTGATTCCATGTTGTCCTGTGGTACCAAATCCATCTGTGATCCTATTCCTGAACCCTTATGAAGCTGTCTGGCTCACCATGATTGACCTCTGTCAGGCATTTTTCTCCATTCCATTGCACAAGTAAAGCCAATTTTTATTTGCTTTCTGTCTGGAAAATCGTGTCTTCAATCAGGTCTTCAAAAAGAACCTTGAGAGCTTGATTTAGCCCCAGAACTCAGTGCTAGTTCATTGATAACCTCCTCATTGAATCTGAAACACAGGAGGCTTGTAGAGACGATACTATTGCCTTACTAAACCATGGGGCTGACAATAAACATGAAGTGTCTCCGAGCATACTTCAGTACTGTGTGACTGAAGTTCAGTACTTGGGTCATTGAATTGAGAGAGGCAAGAGGAAGGTGTCACCAGAAAGAGTGAAGGAGAACATGAAAATGAACCTGCCTACTACCGAGAAAGAGGTCAGGATATTTTTGGGAATGGTTGGCTACTGCTGACAATGGATTCCATATTCATCCTTGATAACAAAGCCCTTGCAGATGCTGACCCACAAGGATGTGAGTGATCTGGTACCTTGGGATAACAACTGCTTACTTGCCTTTTTGGAGCTGAGAGAGTGCCTATGTTGCGCTCCAGCTTTAGGAATTCCTGATTACAACAAACAGCCTCATGCATCAACCCAAAATCCAGTCGGTAAAATACCGATTCGGTAATAGCTCCCGGTATTAAGTAAAAAATACCCAATCCCAATGCATCAACCCAAAAGCAGAAATCGCTATTTAAGGAATCCTTAAATAGCGATTCTTTAAATAGGGATTCCTTAAATACCGATTCCTTAAATAGCGATTGCATTTAAGGAATCCCAAAGTGAGATTCCTTAAATGCAATGCATCAAAGTTAAAAAATTAGCGATTTCGCTAATAGGGGGAGCAAATTACCATGAAGATGAACTGCATGGTAATTTGCAAAAACTTTGAAAAATGCACTTTTGTGCATTTTTCAAAGTTTCACGTTGCGCACACACATGCCCTTAGAGCATGTGTGTGTGCAACATATGTGCACATATCATTTTCAGGGGTGCAACAGGGTGTCCTTTTGACACCCTGGCACCCTTGAAAGTGCTCCCGCTATTAGCGATTCGGTAATACCGAATCGCTAATACAGACTGGCCTTACATTCATTCCTATGGGCCTCCAAGCCCATAGGAATGAATGGGTAGGTATTCCTTATTACCGATTCGGTATTACCGATTCGGTAATAAGGAATATTAAGGAATCGCTATTTGAATAGCGATTCCTACATGCATAGCCTTTTGCTATTCCTTATTAGCGATTCCTTATTTTTCGCTAATAAGGAATCGCAAATGGCATTGTTGATGCATAGGCCCCAAAGTGTTTTTGCTGCTCTGACACGAAAGGGAGGGTTGTGCTCTTTCTGCACTCACCCAGACACATGGAGGTGCATTCAGCTTCCAATGTTAAAAGACTAGTGGCCTATTTCTCAGCTACATTAGAACCTGTAGCATCAGTGTTGCTCGGGTGCCTCAAGTCCGTTGTTGCAACAGGTGTCAGTATTGAATGATGTGAAAGCATTGTGATGGGTCATCCACTTACTGTATATGTACCACACTCAGTTGAGCTTCTGATGATGAGCTACACAAGACCCAGGAATAAACTCTAGGGAAGAGGGTAACGTTGCTAGTGGCTTAGAGTCGGACTTAGCAGAAGATCATGAAAAGCAAAACAGCATTTGACTAACAACAGGCTGACAAGATATGAACAAGTGTTGCTCACTGCAAGAATGTCACTTTGAAGCGCTGTTCTGTGTGAAATCTTGCTACCATGTTACCTGCTCCAAATGCTGATGGGGAAGATTGTGAAGACCATAACTGTCTGGATATTACTGAGCTTTGCACCAAGCTGAGACCTGACATTGTCGATGGAACATTGTCTGAACTTAATCAAGTCCTTTTTGTCGATGATTCATGTCTAAGACACAATGAAACTAATCTAAGAGCAGCATTTGCTGTTGTACCATCTCTGGCGTTATGGAAGATGCTTGTCTACAGGGAGTACACTTGATGCCAGTTGTCGAGATCATTGCTGTGACCCGTGCATGCCTAGTCTCTGAGCAGATCCGAGTCACCATCTATACCGATAGCCAGTATACTTTTGGTGTGGTTCATGGCTTTGGACAGTTATGGCTGCAGGGAGGGTTCCTAACATCACCAGGCTCTCCCATTAGGAACGGGGAATATGTGAGACAATTGTTGGAAGCATTGCAGTTACCAAATGAAGTGGCGGTCATTAAATGTGCTGCCCATGGGAAAGGAGGTGACTTTGTCACGACGGGAAACCGCTATGTCGATAAAATTGCTTGCTTTTGTGCTACACATGCATGCATTTTTAATGGGTAATATGTTGGCAAGAGTACAGTGAAGACAGAACTCAGTATTATGCTAGCTATTGCAGACACATGGAATGAAGTTAGGCATTAGCAAATGGATACAACAGATAAGAAACAAGCGGGTTGCATCAGAGCAGTTTGTGAGAGAGGAGAAAGTGACATATGTGTTTCAACTGATGGTAGAGTGGTGTTGCCGGATTGTCTGCTGAATCCAATGGCAAGGCAGATTCATGGAGCAGTTCACATAGGAAGAGGTGCAATGGTTGGATTGTTCAGGTAGACTTAGTTCAATCCGGTTTCATATGTTAAGTAGTGTGTCATCAGTGTGTTACGTGTCAACAGATGAATGCTGGGAAAAAGACAGTTGTTGCTCTGAGTCACATTTGCAGATCAGGGGGTCCCTTCAATCGGATTCAATTGGACTTTGTTGAGATGCCTGTATGTAATGGATTGAGATACACCTTAGTTGTTGTGTGCATCTTTTCTTGGTGGGTGAAAGCTTAACCAACTAGAAGGTTTCACAGTAGCAAAGTTGTTGTTAAAAGAGTTCATACCTCGTTTTGGATTTCCAACTACATTGGAGTTGGATAGAGGAACTCACTTCCACAGCGAAATCATGAACCTGTTATGTACCGCCTTGATTGTGGATCAGAGACTGCATTGTAGTTACCGGCCAGAGGCATCAGGCATTGTGGACCAAATTATTGGGACTTTAAAGGCGAGGCTGGCAAAAGTGTGTGCTTCATCATCATTGAAATGGCCTGATACGTTGCCCTTGGTTCTAATGAGCTTGCGCAGTATTCCTGACAGGAGAACTGGGCTATCGCCGCCTGAAATTCTGATGGGAAGGGTGCTGCACTTACCTGCAGTGCCGGCGACTGCTCTAATAAACATCACAGATGACTTGGTTTCTTGGTAACTGCAAAGAGTTGGCTGATGTGGTTCGTTCTGTGTTTCATCAAATTGAAGTGACGACTGCACCAACATCGAAAGACCTTTGCCACGACCTGAGCCCCAGGGACTGGGTGCTCATCTGAAAGCATGTAAGGAAGAACCGTCTTGACTCTCTGTGGCGTGGACCATATCAGGTGATATTGGTGATGAATACTGCTGTGAAGTGTGGAGGAGTGCTGAACTGGTTCCACGCTTTCCATACCCGAAGAGTCACAGGATCCTCTGATGAAACAGCTCCTCTCCCAGAAGTAGTTCCAGCCATGACTGAGGGGTCACAGGATGGGGCAAGCCAAGTTGTGGTGGTTCCTGCAGAGGCTGGATACCCATCAGGTCAAGCTGAGAGGGGTTGAGCTACACAAGAACCAGGAATAGACTCTAGAGAAAGATGGTAACGTTGCTAACGTAGAGTCGGACGTAGCGAAAGAAACTGGTATGAAAGTTGGTCTTGTGCAGTCAAGGAAGAAAGAGGCAGCAAACAGAACGTCATCTGTGAGACAGAAAAGTAGGAACTTGAGACTTGCATCTGTAAAAGAACTTTCACCAATAAGTGAATCATCTGAGTCTGATTTCAGCGAGTTCGAGCAAGCCCCAGGAAGTTTAAGGAGATCCAAGATAGCAAGAGTGCCATGGCAGAGATACTCCTCTCCTGAGTGGAATTATCTAGCTAACAATAACATCAAGAGTGAGGTCTGAGACTTCGACACTGATTATTGATATTCTGCTGAGAGTTCCTGGAATCGAGGCTTATGCAGTGCTGTCATTGACTGTGCCTTATCCACCAAGCTTGAATGGTTTACAGACTCTAATTCTGGAAGACATCAAATTCCTGAGCTTCGGAACTCAATTGCCTCCTTAAGAGATTGCAGCATTCAGAGCAGAACTGTTACAGCGAGTCATTGGGGAGATTGCCTCTGATCTCATAATGGATGTAAATTGAACTTTTGAACTGTAAATAACAATTGCTTGAAGGATAACCTAGGCCCGAGTAGAAGAAGAATAAAAATAGGGACTTTACATTTAGAAGAAGAACGAGGCCTACCTGTGTAAACATTATGATAAAGACTGTTGTAAGAATTTTATAACATCCAAAAAGAAGTTGCTCAAAGACTTTGTTGCCAGTGGATAGGAGGTGGAGAAAAGAGCCTGTGCGTTGATCCTGTTACAGCTACAACCTGAGTCATTTTGAAAATATAGTCTGGAAATTCGAATCATAGGCACAAATGTATGCTAGGTACACCTATTGAAGGAGTAATCATAGTGATAGCTGTAGTCATTATTGAGTCCATTTTAAATGCACACAAAGTTGTCGAACAAGTAGTAGGGGTACATGGGAAAACCACACCTAGCACTTCTGCCTCAGAAGAGGGAAAATTAGGAACTGATAAAGGCTTAATAGAGCAAACTAGCCGCTTTCTGCATGTAGATTTGTCTAAAAGTTGAATGCTTATGCGAAGCTGTTGTATGAATATGTGAATACTATGGATGTACGAGATTGTTACGTGTGTATGCAACCACCTGCTTCAGTTGAGGTGGGGATCAAGTATCCGCACTTGCCCTTGACATGTGGTTTGTTCCTTAATAGGTTTTATGGAAAGGGTCATTACAAGTACTCTTTCTCGAATTATGATCTGGTACTCTCAGAAGTTCCAGTCTACAAACACCTGAACAAATATGATTCTTACAAGCAAGAAGAGAGAATGGGAAAGTATTTTGTTACCACAGTAACACTAGACACTGCTTATGCACATAGACATAGTCTAACTTGCACATTACCAGACATAGAAAATACATTTGTATATCACGTAGAGGATACACATAGAGGCTTAACTGTTAAATTTAACAATAGGGAGGGAAACTTTGATTGGGCCAAGGAGGAGTTAGCTCACAAGAGTAAGGGAAGCTATGCTAGTATTGCTGCAGATTGGGAAAAACGAGGCAAGCTTTGCCTTCGACAGATACAGACCAGTTACAACACTATTTTTGTGGGACAGAGTGTGTGTGATTACATCTTCCTAATTGGTGTTTCTTCAAAAACGTTCCTCCAAGAAGCAGTGCAAGTGATGCCGTGAGTATATTTTGTGTGTGGGAAGAATGCATATGTTCGGCTTCCGATCAATTGGTATGGTACTTGTTAATTGGCAGCTGTATTTCCAAGATATATCATGTAGACGATTTGGAAAGTTCGGAAGGAAAATCGAAACATAGAGAGAAACGTGGATTGAGTGCTGGTGAAATAGTGGGAGACATATTTAGAGCGATGATACCTAGTTTAGGGGTTGTGCTCAATGATATCAAGTTCAGAAAGCTATCTACCATTGTATATAAGTTGTCAGTTAACACAGCTCAGTCACTGTTGCTCGTAGATGGAGAGATAGTTTTGATAAGGACGATGGTGATGCAAAACCATCTTTCTTTAGATGCGTTATTGGCAAAGTAAGGTGGAGTGAGTCGGATGCTGAAGGTCCAACATTGTTACACTTACATTCCAGATAAAAGTAGAGATCTGGGAGTATATATAAGTAACATCACTGAGATCAATCTTGAGATACATGACTTGACAACTGAGGGAGTTTGGGACAAGATTGGAAAGGGATTTGGAGCAGTCAGAGGTTAGTTCACTAATTTAGGAAATGTAATTCTTGGATATATCTTGAAGCCAATAATAATTGTTGTGATCTGTGTTATCATCTTGCTAGGTATAATAAGAGCGTACAAATGGCATAAGGCAAAGCAAATGTAGGATTCCTTTAGGAAAAGAGATAGAAGGGTGGAAAGACTGCGGGACAGTCGTTATGAGAATCTTAAGTGGTTGGAAGAGTTCAGACAGAGGAGACTAGCTACGACATATGTTTAGATCGGTCTACTCTACAGGGATTTAATGGTGGTTTGTGATACCTCAACGTCATCAGAGGGGTGGAACTGATGCAGCGGGAATCACATTTTATTTGTAGGGGTGCATTATAATTACATGTGTAGAGGGCACCCACATATAATCCTTTTTTTATTAACGTGAAGTGTTAGAATTTCAAAAGTAATAACATGAAGCGTGATGTGTTTAGGATATTGCATAGTAACTTGGAAAATGTATGTAGAAAGTGAATGTAACTAGAATAATTAGTAATGTAAAGAAACTCGTGTTGTGTAACTGATCATCATTCATGTACTAAAATTGTAATAATTGTGTAATTGTACATGAAGGTAATGCATTAATTGATTGTGCCTTATTTCCTATGTAATTATGTGAAGCTCACATGTCATTTTCATATGTTAGCTGAATTTTGAAGGTCTGAAGTGCATTTCCCTTGAAATTCTCGCTTTAGAATTAACAGTTTAAATTTCCTGTGTGCTGTGGAATTTGTTCTTGCTCACATTTTGTGTTGCAGGTGGAAGAAGCACCCTTGTTAGCTAGAAAAATGTCTTTGTTTTATTAGTCAAGCAAGGAGAGAAGGATTTACATCGTACACTTGAGCCAAAAAAAGAAAGCTGTTGTGTTTCACACTGGAGAAGTCCTGGGAATTAAGGTCAGCTTTTTGCAAACCAAGAACACCAATATCTCATGGAAAACTACCCTTGAAATTGTATTCAGAGCAGATGGCGCGACCAGCAAAGACTCTTGGGAAAGATATCTGTAATAATGCGATGTTGACAGTAGGGAAAGTGCCCCACTTCTTATCTGCCTTCGGAGAGAGATCATCTTAGAGCAAGCTCTGTCTCAGTAGCTTTATGCCACATGACCCATTATTGTGGAGAGACTTTTTAGGGAGACTCTACAGACTGACACCTTTTAACTTTCCTATCTGAAGATGCTTAGGTAGGGATGCCATTTTAGAGTTAGCATAGGGATAGATAAATGCTTTATATTTATCAAGCCTCAATGCAGGGAAACTTGGAGTCTTGCTTTCTGATCCTCTGTATTCTGCTTCTTGAATTATTTGTTTTATTTATTCTTCATTGTTTAAACTGAATGCGCAGGTTTGGCTTTATGCTTGTTCCGATGTATTTCTACACTTTCATTTTGAGGTGTCGTTATGTTCAGTTTGTTTGGCTTCGTAATACATTAACTAACCTTACATAGTTGTCCGTGGTTATTATGTGTCAAGAGAATTTCCTGTAAAATTGATTGGCAATAATAACGACTTTCTCCCCTCTGCGCTTACATGCTGCTAAAAAGAACCATCGGATTGTGATTCTAGAATAGGTCCAGAACTTACGGGGCCATCCTTTTCAGCCTTGAGTGGGCAAGGTGTTCTGTTCCTCTGACAACATGACAATCTGGGCAGTGCCCAAGAACTTAATTACCTTCAAATGGCCTCCCCAGGTTTACTTCTCCTAACATCCTGAAAAACCAGGGACTTAGAAATTTTTTTGCTCCAAAGATTTCCAGAGGACCAAGACAACCCTGCCAAGTCAATCCAACGAATGCGCATTGCCACTGGGCCAAAGATTCAGTTTGATCCCGCTCAGTTCTCTTCAACAGCAACAAATCCATTACAGTGGGACGTTGCAGAAACAGTATTCGGCTCATTGAGCCCTGTTTAGCTACAGCTTACAAACTTGCCCTGCTGGAAGGTTCCGTTATTCAAAAAAGTGACCAAGTCCAAAGATAGAAATCTTCACTGGGTGAAGACACTAAAAGTATCCGGGTGGCAAGGGACCATTCCTTGGGCATAAATGTTAATTTTTTTCCACTCTGAGGTTTTGTGCCAAAAGTCAATGGCTTTACGGGGACTTCATCTGACACCTATCCCGCCTCATGGAGACCCTCTGGGTCACAGCCTGCTGTCTAGTCCTGCTGAGGATTTTTGACTTCCATTTCAGAGACTAAGCCAGAAGGTAAAATGTTCAACGGAGTTGAATCTGGTTTCTCTATTAGACTCCCACTCCATTGCGGTCAGCATTAAAATCGCACATAGGTACTGATCAAGTACAACCAGATGACCACAGTTGGTGCATAATGCTTTTTGGCATTATTTTCAATTAAAATTTAAAAATGTAATATCACCATTTCCCCTTATTGTATTTTTGTCATTTTGATATCACATTGTTCATTAAATTATTCTCCATCTTTATAAACTGGAATGGGATTTTTATCATGTTGTATTTTTGACTTTTTAACTGGTTTGGTTCTTCTAAGTGCTTTACACACCTTCCTAAAGTTAAGCCGGTCTGCTGTGTGCCATAACTAACAGAAGGGGAGCTCAGGTTTAAATTATTGGAACCTTTACTGGATCTAAAAATAATGTTGCCATTATTACTTGTGGTGGACTCCCATCTACCCAAAGAATAATCCACTCTCTCACAATGCGGTACAATTTATGGCCTAAGTATATAGCTATAGCATTGTGCATTAGCAGTTAAAAATATAGAGGTTTCTATAAATATGTCAACACCCGTGGAAAGCAGGAACGTCTGCGGATGGAACTTACTGATGCCTGCAGCCAGTTACTGTCCGTGGGGGTGCGGAGGGAGGGCAGATCCACCGGTCCTCTAAGAAGCAGTGCCGGGATGTACTTTATTTTCTCCCTCGTTGTCTCCTCCTTGGTCCAGAACCCTCACTTATATTAATTTGATTTGAACGTAAAGGGGAGTAGAGTTGTCCGAATTTACTTTAAGTTGCACACCTACAGTTTGTATGAATACTAGGGAGGGAAACAGTATAAATATCAAGGTTAAAAGAAAGTTCGGGAGTGGAGGGGTTAATTGTGTCTGACTGTTATGCTCTTGCATTGGAAGGCAGTAGAACTTTATAGATACGCAAAAAACTCAATAAACTTTGTGGTAAAGCGGGTTCATTATAAATGCTCCCCACCCCCCAAGGCTAGGCTGTGCAAAAGAGTGAAACATCTTCTGAGACATCAAAAAATGTTTTCAGGCAATGTATAGAATAGATTATTACTTGTTTTCACATACAAACGCACTCACAAATATTGGCTTTCATAAGTTCCAGTAAGGTGCCTATTGATTTGAAGGCAGTTTCCAGATGGTACTGTGAAGGATTACTCTCCTGTAACATGAATAAATGTAACCTTTGAACTTCAGCTCTGCATATTCAGATGACATCTTTGCTATTTTATTTCTGAACATTCATTCTTAGTCGCCTGATTTAACAGAGTGATGGAGGTCGACCTTGCCACCTACCCTGTCTTCTGAAAGCCCCGTTTGCAGAAATCCTGGTCACAATTGCATACTTGCTCTTGTGCAGTGCATTTTTGCCACATATTTTACACTTACTAAACCATGAAGAACCTGTTTCTTATGTTTACACCATTTTTCAAGCACCTCTTCAGGCTGTTCTACAGACACAGCCTTTGTGTGGAGTGACACTCCTCACAGTAGGGTAGTCTCCAGCCAGGAGTACCCACAACCCAAGGACAAAGAGGTGTGGATATTCCCCACCTAGATATCAACAGCCACACAGACAATGATCAGGGAAAGAGACAAAAGGCAGGCCTCACCTAAAGGATCCTTCTCACTCTGAACAATAGAGACTGCAGTCACACCCTTCACCCCCCCCCCCCCCCAAGTACAGAGTGTCTGTGCTACTGCTACCACTACCATCAGCAGCAACTCTCAGTAAAAGTACCTAATCAAAGTTTTATGGGAGCCCTGTGTCATCTGTCCCCACTTCTATGTCTAGGTCTCCTCCCTCCAGCTTCAGGAATGTCAACAGTGCATTTCCACTGTCTGGGAAAACAACCTCACGGGGGACATATGGTTTACATGGACAGGCAAGGGTCTTCAAAATGGAAGCCACAGGCCTTCATTTAATCTACTGCTAATTATGTGTAATGCATGTACCACATTGGCCAGATACACAAACACATGCAGCATACACTTAGGATGTCAATACTCTGTATCATTTGTATCTACCGTTGCTCTGCTGTGCCTTAGAAACAACCTAGAATGTGATTAGGTAACAAAACCAGATATAATTTTCATTGCACACTGACAACATGCTCTCAACCAGTGCCAAATAAGTCATTTTTAGTGAGTGAGTGAAACAACCTTTAATACAGAATGAAGAGGAAAGATCATTAAAAGAAACAATAAAAGAAACATTTTCTTTCTTCTACACCACTTCCATTTATGCAGTGTACAGGCCTGTACCAAGATTGGGATACTACAAACCATATTTAAAAGGACAGCCCTGCACAGCAGGCTCTTGCTCTAAATGTTTCAAATGATCCATAAACTCGGACTGGCATTTGTTTAACACTTTATTTATTAGTTCTAAATCATGTTTCAGGTGCCTGTCGGCCATGTAGCACTATACATAATGTTGCTTCGTTCCACAGATTACATCTACAGATTGCTTGCTATTTCAGAAAGCTTTTACCCACTATAAAACCTACATACAAAATGTACCTAAACTTACTTCCAATTAATTGCGCAAATTTCTTTCTTCAAACTGACCCTCTGCTTACCTTCCATTCTCTGCATGCCTTTTAAGCATGAGTATTGTCTTCTAATTTTCAAAGAGCAGTGCACGTGAACAGAAACCCTTTGAGTCTCTTTATAGTTTCTTTTAATCCTTTATTTTCATTTCTGGTTACGCATTTCTCTAAAAAAAAGCAGCCAACGTGTTTCGTTCCAATTGGCAAGCTGCCATGAGAACTTCTTCAGGGCTGCAGACAAAAGAACACAAAACATGTATAAGACACACAAAATCATAACATTTTGACAGACTACATAAATATAATCTATTACAATTTGATACTTTAAATCTAAGTAATATAATGTTACATCCCTGTGCAAATTATGTTACTTTAAAGCAGTAAGTGAGGTAATAACTATAAGTTTGACAATAGAGATAGTGAATATGACTAGGTGGTGATATAATGTCTGTTTTAGTGTCCCCAATATGTAATAAGTTATATATAAAGAATTTTATACTAAATGTTCAAATATGTGGATTATTTGTGGCATTATCAGTTTTTGTTTATAATCTTTTGTAATTAGGTGGTTGTCTATGTGTATCAATTTGTGATAGATTATATTTATGTAGTCTGTTCGATAAGTCCATTGCTCATTTGTTTCTTTGGAATTGATGAGTATTGTCTTCTATTATGCTCATGTCTGTTGGCCTTAATCTTACTTATTGTAATTCTGCAACTGCCTCACACCTCATTTCATAGATCACAACCTTATCCCTGTACCTAACAATACCTAACCTCCAGCAGTCTACTTATCTCACAATCTCAGCAACCATTTGCCTGTAAATCACAAAGTCCCTGCTAATGATCACACCCAACTTTTAATAATTTGAATCTACACAATAAAATTGGATATATGCATGGAATATTTTCGAGAACATATGACTAATCCCAATAACCAACAATACCACTGGATTAACCACTAACCTTGGGTCCTGGAGTAGAGTGCTACTTGCCGTAAAGCTCATCAATGCTTGGTTTGGGGTAGAAAGTGCTATATAAGTGCAATTACAATTTACTTCAAATAAGCATTAGCCAACTGGAGCGTGTTTCTGGCACTGAAGCTAATGTGAACACAGGCTGTTGGTATGAAGGTAGAAAAATCATCTTTGCTACAGTTGTAAGAAATGGCCATGCACTTAGCCTTTCATTGTTGACTGTCATATACTTACAACTCAAAGGCCAACCTACTTGACCTTGCTCAAACTGGTGAGTTCAAATCAAAGGGCTCTCCTCTTCTCAATTTTAGATTTTTTTGGTCCAACCCCCATGCACAAACTCCTATGCGCCTTTGGTCTTTGCTGAGTAGGGGGCTTGGCATGTGTCTGTGGCATGCTTGGAGAAGGGAGAAAATAGCTCTGGATCAGGTCTACAGCTGACCTGATTGGCAGCTAACCACAGATGGGGAGAAACTCTGAGACAGAGAGCTGGCCCATCCACTCATGTACACACAGACATGCTAATCTTATCTATATTGCATTCTTGAGTAGTTGCGTTTATGATGGATTGGACACACGTACCACGAACAGTCAGTAGGCCACATGACCCTTCCATCTATGGTGCCATAAAAAAAACTGGTGTCCCACCTATGAACAGCCAACATCAACCACCCATTATATCATAGGCTGACTGAAAACAGTATTTTCCAATGTTAAAAGTGAGTACACCTGGATCCATGTCCTTCTCCAGCTGAGTGAGGCATTCTGCACAGGAAAACATCATAATCATGTAGATGGGGACCCGTAATAGTATGTTCTCTGAATAGGAAAATGGGTGACGGGACAGAATTTATTAAATCAGGAGTGCACCAGCATATGCATAATGTGCCAAGGACTTCTGACATATCCAACGAATTAAGTCAATATGTCACTGACCATGCAAGCAACTGCTGTTTACAGTAGTCATAAGAATCTCTTTGAGGGACCACAGGCCAAGCTGGGGCTACTCAGCAACAGCAGTGGTGGATGACGTTGTCTGCCTCTGGTTTCCAGGGGCCCATCCTACTATGGCTGTACAAACTGGGCCAAGTACAACCCTTCCGCACATGACATTCAGGGTAGTGAGGGCGAGAAGTCCAAGACTTCACAAGAAGGAAATGTTGGGGGCAAAGACTCATAACAAAGTCAAACCACAGATACAATCATTTGCTGACCAGACCAGGAAATGGTTTAATAAAAACAGAGTAAATTAATTATCAAAACAAAACGAAATACTACACATTATAATGGGAGTCCAGCTACAGTATTCCACAGGGTTATACAAATACCGTTATGGGGCTCTAGCCAAGTACAACAATTCTTATACCATATACAGGAGTCTAATTCAGCTCCATGGATGCTCACAATAACTACAGTATCCTAATGGTAATAAAAGCTCACAGGTAAGAATCAACATCAGTGTAAGCTCATTATTAACCTGTGAAAACAACAACCATGTATGGTAACCAGAGGGCCACTTTGTTCAGATCTTGAGCAAAAGAAAGCTGGCAATCACTAATCTCCCTAACATGCACGCTTATCTTTTCACGGTCAAGATACAGTGTCTCAGTCTGTGGTTTCATGTCTTGTGTGATCTGCTCAGTAGTGCGATGTTTGCTGTCACACAGTCGGTCTCCTTGTCACTGGGGGCAGGAAAGTGAGCACGACAGGCCTTGGCAGCAATCATTCTTCTATGGCAGTTGTGGTCTTCAGCTCATTGTGGGGTCCTCCACTATAATACTGTTGTTGGGCTTCACAGGACAAATCGGTTCCTCTGGTCACACCCCAGTGATGCCGGATGGCATGCTCTTACTTGGTCATTGCTGATGCTTCAAACCCTGTGAAGCAAAAAGGTAGGACAGATAAATTCTCACAGCTTCGGTTGCCACCGGTAAACTCTGGGTATGTCAGCTATGCTGGGTGTTTCACAAGCTGGGGACACAGCTGGGTGTTGCATCCTAGACAGTCGCTTTTCTTGCCGAGCTGGCCACATTGCTACCCGTCATTGGCAGGCAGACAAACTTTTGAGCACTAGGCACACTCTCAGCTATAAAAATAAATGTAAATGTAAAAAATGCGAATCCAGTATTTGTAATGCGCGAACAGCTACCCAAAGGCATCCCGGCGCTGGGGGCCGTCGGGAAGATTAAGCGAGCTAATGCCCAGAGTCACATGGTGCTGGGCTGACCTGTTGCCAGTGCCGGGGATCGAACCGTGAGCCCCAGAGATCCAGCGTCAGTTGCCCTGGCCGCGGCGCCACACCATTGCACAGACTTCGGGCTATGTCCAAGCACCTCTGATAGGCTGACTGCTAGAAAAGATTCCAGCCCCGGGGCATAGCAGTTTTTTCAGTACTCTGAAGAGCACTCTGCGGAGTACTCCCTTTCTTAGTCCCATCCTTAGAACTCAAAGTGGGATGATTGAGGCCACGCATTATAATCATTTTCCATGTGCGGGATGTTGATCTATACTCCGTAGTCCAGGGACAGGTTTAGGGTGGCTCCTTTTCAATTTCTATTTTCTGTCTGTAGTGCAGACACAACCTTTATACAATGTGATGGCTCAAACAACAGGCAGTGTGATGCTGGCTCCAGGCTGCAGTGTCCAAAATATGTGCACAAAAAAGTGTGAAGTTTCTGCAGGTAGCTGTCATCAGCCTTCCTGAAGTAGCAATCATTGAACAACAAAAGTGCAGGCCCTAGCTAGAAACTTCCTAACCCTTAAAGCCAGGATCTGTTTACTCACACTCCTCAATTGCCTACCATCCATCAAATAGCAGTTCTCAGGATGAGATAATCAGCAATCGCCTGCTAAAAGGTCTTCATAGAATGTCTAAGGATAGCCCTGTCTCCATCATCCCACTTCAGAGTCTGGGGTCCCTCCTTTCAGCTCCAGAAATATGGCAATACACTTCCTCTGTCTGGGGAATAGGAGCCCCATCCTCAATCTTGTGCCAGGTTAAACTAGAGGCAATTCAAAATGGATCCTACTGGTCCCAGCAAGCATACTCCCACTACAATATGAAGTCTTGTTACAATGCATACCTTTCACTCAATATCCACAAAGGGTGTCAGGATAAAGGTCTGGGGTTTTACATTTAAGCAGATCTTTACAGGCATATGTGATGTAGCGTTGTTCCATGTTAGAACATGAAGTGTTGAATGGGAGTGTTCTTACCTTGGCAGTTGTGGAAGACACCGATGGATGGGGTTTTATAATAAAGCTTCTCTCCTTATCTTCATCAATATCCAGTGTGGCAACTTTATTACACTGGCGCCGATTGCATGTTTACTGGACATGTAAACCCCAACATCGTGGTAAGCTTAAGGAACGGAACACGCGAATTGAGCGTTGCAGAAGCATGGAAAAGCAAGATAAGTGAAACGGAAGACTGCGGATGGTGTCTGCATCGCTGTCGTAGTTAGATGGTGAGAGTGTGGGCGGAGGAAATCGCAGGTAGCTGGAACGCACAAGTCGGCTGCATTTCACATCCAGCGTGGTGAAAATCCAGCTTGCGTCTGTATTAGCCCAATCTCCCAATGAAAAAAGACCAACGGTAAGGATTTTCAGGCCGTAATAAAAACAAGCCAGATCAATTGTGGAAACTGGCATTATTAATGTTGACGTAGCGATGTGGGCAGCCATTTTAAAAGAGGATCAGCATTGGATTTTAATCAGAGCAAAGAGTTTTAACGGCGGGGAAGAAATAGATCAAAACAACAAAGGAAACAGGCATCAATCTTTAAGTTGTTACGTCGGGTGCAATTTAAAAGAGGAATAATGGAAAATTAATAGGAGTTTGCCGTTGCGAATCTAAAGGAACCATATTCAAAGGAACAGCGTGCATCATTCTTGGGAATGGCTGAGTTTTACAGCAAGTTTATAATGAATTTTGCAGATAAAACTTGTCATTTAATAAGTTTATTGTGTAAAAAATCTGAGTTTGAGTGGGATGAAGTGTGCAAAGAAGAGTTTGCAAAAGTTATCTCAAGAATGCTCCAAATTTACAGGCTTTCAAACCTGGTGATCTGACTTACATTGTAATTGATGCAAATAAAAAAGGTCTTGGGGCTTTGTTGAGTCAGAAGAAAGATCATCAAGAGAGATTGGTTGCTTGTGCTTCAAGATGTTTAAGAGGTGCTGAGGTGAACTACTCAGTCATTGAGAAAGAAGCGCTTGCCATCTTCTGGGTTTTGAATACGTTAAAAAAAATTGTGTGGGGTACTCGATTCATTGTTAGATCCGATCACAAGCCTCTTAAAGAAATTTTTGAGAAGAAGGGTTTGGACTCTATTTCTTCTAGGATCAGAAGGTAGGTGATCACTCTTCAAGATTTTGATTTTGTCCCTTGCTCTTTGAGCGACAAGATTCTCAAGACCAGACAATCTCCCATGGTTTGTAGGAGATTACCCTTATGTCCGTGGGATGAAGTTGCAATTGATATTGTCGGTCCTCTTCCTGGTGAACATCAAACTCCATACTTAATAGTGTTAATTGATTTGTACTCATGTTGGATTGAAGTTAGCTCAGTGCGTGATATCACAACACAGTCTGTCATTAAGTTTTTTGATGCACTTTTCAAGCGTGACATTTTTCCTAAATCTTTGCTTTCAGATAATGGTCCACAATTGTGTTCAGGTGAAATGGAGGAATATTTAGTAAAGTGTGGAATTAAACATAAAAAAAATCTCTGTTTATCATCCAGAGAGCAATGGTGTCATTGAAAGATTGAATAAAACTATAAAGGAAAGCATTCAACTCGCAAGATTCAACAATTTGAATTGGAGGGATGAATTGCAAAATAGGATTTCAGTTTACAGGTGTACTCCACACTCATTCGCTTGAAAACATACTTCTTTCACCTCATTCCTGCCATCTCTTTTGTTAAAGAAACTGCAGTTCTTTGAAAAGTGACCCCTTTTTCCACAGTAACTTCAAACCACTCTAGGAGCAGGACAAGAACTTGTGTTGGCTTTGTGACCAACTTTACCACAACGATAACAAGTTCCTTGAAAGACCATAATACTATTCTTTCCTTCATCCCAACTCTTCTTTCTCTTCTCATTCTCCCCAGACTTGTTACTAGATATGTCAGACTTGTGTATTGCTTGACACACAACTTCTTCTACTTTTTCTGCAGCATTACCTGTTTTCCTTGCCTTACTTAACTCACTCACACATTTCAACATGTGTTCAACACGCTTTGCAATAACCATCACTTCATCCAATGGTGGTTCGTCTTTTAAAAAAAGTTCCTCTCTAATCTTGTCACTGCAACTTTTTAACACCAATTGGTCACGTATTCGCTCTTCCACTAGTTCTCCAAATTTACAACTTGAGGCTAATTTCCTGAGTGCAGTCACATATTCCTCAACAGTTTCCTCTTTCCCTTGTTCTCTTAATCCAAAATAATAACGTTCCATGATGGTACTCACTTTAGGTAGATAATGTATATCTAACTGCTTTATACATACTTCATACTCATTTAATTCTCTTTGACTCACGGTGCTTAATTGAGGCAAATTCTCCAACACCTCCTGACCCTCACCGCATAGACAATGAAGCAAAACTGCCTGTTTCCTCTCCGCACTCAAATTTGTCCCACACACTCTGGCATAATTTTCAAATATTTTCTTCCATTTCTGCCACTTTACTGGTGGTTCCCCTGGACTTGTCATGAAAAACGGAGGAGGAGTTACATTTTGCATTCTACTACCTCTTCTTACACTTTTTTTTTTTTTTAAATAAAGCTTTTGAGCTATTCAAAGGAAGATCTGCAAATACCATTATTTGTCCTGGCTGGATGTGTTTGGCCAAAGGTGTTAAGGATAATGACATTGGTCAGTGGAGAGAGAAAGAATTGCCCTTACAAATGAAAAGGAAGATGTCTTATGACTCTCACAAATCGGTTAAAACTGGTGAATTCAGAGTTGGAGACAAAGTTAAAATCAAAGCGCCAGTGGGCTGTCTGAACTGGTCTAAGTTCACTGGTGTTAAGTCTGTGGTAAAATTGTTCAAAAATGCTGTGAAGACCAATGATAGTCGCTTTTGGAATCATAGCCGTGTAGTTCATTTTGGAACAAAAAATGGTGAACATATGAAGCACCTTTTTCAGGAAAGCAGTCTTTGGAACCTATACATAAAAGTTTAAGATCTTGCATAAAATTCCTGCATATCTCAAAGATTTTGTAAGAAATTAGTGTTTTTTGGAAAGTGTATTGTTAATTTTGTGTTATAAGGGGGAAAGGTTTGGGTTCTTATTGCTCTGTGATTCAATTGTAGGAAGTAATTTGTTTGGGTTTCTTTTGCCATTTTGTTTAAAATGTAAAGAGGAAGAAGTGTGATGTAGCGTCGTTCCATGTTAGAACATGGAGTGTTGAATGAGAGTGCTCTTACCTTGGCAGTTGGCGGAAGACACCGATGGATGGGGTTTTATAATAAAGCTTCTCTCCTTATCTTCATCAATATCCAGTGTGGCGACTTTATTACAGCATGGGTATGGAGATATTGTTATGAACAATTAAAGGAAACATAAACACATGGAAATCACAGAGCAGTTCACTATAAATTCTTACACAGAAGCTATTGGACACCTAAAAAACAATGGACAGAGTGCTTAGATCAAATGCGAAATGAGAGCAGCATAAGCACTCAATCGCAGACACCCTCCTCCCAGATGGCAATGCTGGAATATACACAGAGGGTGCTGTAAAATTTAGATAGTACAGACCTTTTGCCCTATTGTGAGCTAGACGACATTTTGTTTGACATTGGGAAAGGGGGTCTCTACCCAGGGTTGATCAATGGGGAGGGGATTTGACGTACTGTAATGACCAAAGTGAGGTTTGCAATACCTTGCTTTCTAGTCAATCGAGGCCCTGAAAAGTTTGGGGCCCACTCTAGACACATCTCTTACGGAATGCATCTCCAGATGATGATCCCTCCAATGCGGAATGTGAAGGTCTTCGGAATCCTGCCAGCCCATAGTTTGCTGGAGGAATGGTAGCTAAATGACAGACAGAGAGTAAAGTGTGTGGCACGAGCTTCTACTGTGCTGGCTCTGGCACATGACATCAGGGTGGGACAGTGAGGAGAAGCTTAGTACCTTGAAACCAAGGAGAAAACTGACAACATAATGTAAGAAGACATGTACAGGGCCAAAAACAATAGTGAATATGCTGCAGAAGAAAGAACTTGTGAGTTTCTCCAAGCTGCTGTCAACTTGGAATGCATGACTACTACTGTTAATTGAAATAAAAAGTTATTAAACAAAATAAAAAGGCTACATGCATGGGGCCAGTAGGCACCAATTTCCTCCTGAACCGGGCGAAAGGTTTCTCTAGTGCTATTAATCCATACACATTGATGTGGTGCCACTGGCAGTTCATGTAAACAACCCAAGACACGGACAGTAGTCTTAAGCCAATAAAGAGGGCATGGTTGTTGCACCACTCCAGACACTGGATTCAACATGGACAGTCCTTGCTCTCAGTGTACAAGCTATATTAGTGCATCAGCTGTGCCAACAGAATGTCAGGATACCAGTTCCAAATGCAGTTAATCACTTAGGACAGAGGTAAATGCCCATTTAACATGTCAGGGACATTTCAGTCCCAAAAGAAGAGATGTAAAAATATATTGACATAGACATAGTTATTCTTTTATTGAGGACTTACTTCAGCAGAGACATGGATGCCATGGCTGTGGGGCTGTAAGTTTATTAAGCATTGTGCTGGAATACACATGGTGCAGTGGAGGTCAGCCATGGTACATGAGCACTTGTTTTGTGTGGAAATTGCGAGTGTAATACTGTGCCAGGCACAGGGAAAACTGAGTACATGCAGCATAATCTAAATTTACATTTATCTATACAGACCAGAATTA